>NC_069076.1:12901337-14261042 GCF_025698485.1 Gossypium arboreum | reverse complement strand
ACATAGTGTCACACTTGGATATATTTAAGGACTCAAATTTGAGGGCATTTTGGGACCTAATTGAACACATGGTAAGTTGGCGAACTCTACCAGGAATTTTGGAAAATTTTGTGGTCGTTGGGTAAATAGTTGAGTTCCAATTCTAGTTTGGTTAGGATGGAACCGGCTGGTTTCATAGTGGTGGACATATTGTTTTCTAAAGATTGGCTAAGAAGGATTGAGAGACCATGTATAGGAGTTATATATATAGGTGAAAGTGGACATTTTGGAGAAGAATAAAAATTTTCATTAATTTAGTCAATAAGTTTCTTTTTTACTTGTTTCGTCTTCTTCGGTTGCTCCGGAGAGGAAGAGAACTTAGGAGAGCTTTGCATGGAGCAGAAATGTTGAGAATTGGAGTCTAAAAGTAGAGAGATTTTGAAACTAGTAAGCTTCGTAACACTCTGTGCTCGAGAATTTGATAAAGAAAGAAAGTAAAGACTGTTAATAAGTTTCTTTTAAGTAAATTTTGGATTAAGGTTTGTGTGACTTCAATTTAACCAATTTATGTGGTTGTCATGCTTAGCTACTAGGATGAAGGAGGCTCTGGCATAGCGACAAGCTAAGTTGACAAGGAGAAAAGGTTTAAGGTGAGTTTCTGTACTCTAAATTTAAGTAATTGATGATGTAATGTCGTATGCCTAAACCATATTCACATCTTTTCTAAGTCAGGACTAGAACCATGATTGTTTGTAGTTATGAAAAATGAGTAATTGGTGTATGAATAATATTATGAATGTGTACTCTTACATGTCTAGTTGCTGAATGATAATATTTAGCGAAATAAAATGTATGAAAATACTTGTTAATATTGTGTATAGAGTACAAAGGGATTTTTCTTGATAGAGTAGATAAAGTTAGGAATAAGTGGCAGATTAGAGGAATGGGCAGATTGTTAAGGGAATTAAAGGAAGTTTTTTTGTATTGTGGAATGTTATCAATTGGCTCGCTAGAGCAAAATTGTGATGATAGTTTAATGACTTTTTGGAATGACAACACGATGACGGTAAGGTCCTTCAGGGTGACACCTCAAAAGAGGTTACAAGTGTAAGACCATAACTCGGCTATGGACACATGAAGAGTTTATTAGGATAGTAAACGTGAGGTAATCTATTAGGACATTAAACATGGGGCTACATGTGTAAGACCATATTTCAGCTATGGCAACATGGGGAGTTTGTCAGGATAATAAACAATGGATAGTCTATCAGGACCTTAAACATGAGGTTACATGTGTAAGACCATATCTTAGTTATGGCAACATGGAGAGTTCGATAGGATAGTAAATATGGGGTAGTCCACCAGGACATTAAACATGTGGTTACATGTGTAAGACTATAGCTTGACTATGACAACATGGGGAGTCTATCGAGACAGTAAAAATAGGGTAGTCCACCAAGACATTAAATAAGAGGTTACATGTGTAAGACCATAGCTCAGCTATGGCAGCATGTGATAACCGCAGATCAGTAAACCAGGAAACCCACCAAGTTATACAGATGAAGTCGTGGTTTGACTTGCATGACGAATCGCAAGATAGAATAGACTTGGCGCATCTAGGGACATAGACTAATAGGATAACAAGGGGATTCGCCAAAGGCAATGATCAGTGAAGCCAAGGAAGCGTCTTAACCAAATTAGGTGTGAAAGGAGATAGAGATTCCTTGAGCAAGATGGTAAATGTGATGTCTGCTAAAAAGAGTCCACTAGAGAAGTCGCGGATCCTACATTGTTTAAGCAGATACAAAATAGGCTATAATAAGTTACAATATTAATTTGAAATAGAAAAAAAGGTAGTTAAAAGAATGAATAGATGACAAGGGTATTCATAGGAGGAAATGTCAACACAAGGCTGAATGACCAATAAAGTCCACCACAAAATAGTAAGAGCAGAAGTCCATGAGAACCATGAAGCACTGGAAAGATCTTTTAGGTCTGTCAGGGGTGGAAACTGTCAAGGGATACTTAAGTAGGAGAAAATACATTGGGAACTATCTGATTATTGTAGTATCTTAAAGGAATGAACTAAAAGAATAACTACCATAAGATTACTTTGGGGGTATGGGTCCACCAAAGAAATGAGTGTGTTATTCAGGCAAGCACTATAGTTAAGTTCCGTAAAAGAGACCTTATTCATGAAAAAAAAAGGATTAAGTTAATGACTTCTAGTTAGGGCAATTATATGAATAACCACCAATAGTTGTTGTCGTCTATAGTGGAAAATATAGGGTAGTATTGAAGCATTCCAGGAAGGGTACAATGATAGTTGAGACAATGAATGACAGGGGTAAGACCTTTATTAGAATATACCTAGATACAACATGGTTATGACTAGACCAAGAATTATAACCACTAACAATTGGCTCAAAGTGATTGAAGCATTTGCTACACCACCTAAGTTCGCAGATTTCCCCATGAAATCTAGGGATTTTAACTCTGTGCATAGAATCTCTTTTTCTTATACTTTCAATAGTCTTTTGTATATTTGTATTTAAACTTATAAAATTTATTGCTTGGATGCATGGTAGTTAAAGATTTGAAAATAGATAGAAGGGACCCAGCTAGACTCCACTAGAGAAAAAGTTGGTCACAACAGTTGTATCTTGTATTTAGAGGGGCCCTCTAGAGGCTACGCCTCAAGGTCTAAAATGATTGTATCTATAATTGATCATTAAATTAAAACTTGTAAATAATTGTCATGTTTATTAAGGAACCAAATTTGTAAGGATTTATTTTTAATATGAAATGAGTCTTAGCAGTAGTTAATTGTTGGAGAAGTTGGGTTGTTTAAGTATGTAGTAAAATTAGATAGAAAAATTTTCAAGATATTAATATTGTTGTGACATTCAATACCTTGACTTGGTGATCGCGTTGGGTATAAGGTATTACACATAGAACCCACATAAGGTTATCATATTTATTTTCATATATATCTCTGTAAAATCCAACCGAACCTCCACAAAGCTAGATAACACGTGACACAGAGTGCATAATGTGACATTTCTTCACTTTTCATCCACCAAAACAAGCTTCCATACTTATCATTTATAATTGTACTAGACATATTAACAACATTCAATTGTTCATTTTATTGATAATACAACATATCATCCCAAACATAACATCTAGTAGACCATTGCAAAAATAACTTCATCAATAATTATTTTCCAAAAAATTTTATCAAACAGTGAACTAGAATGTATAATTAAACATGAAATTATGAAACAAGACTTTGTATAAACTATCGACGATAATGCAACTCATCATCAACAGAACATGTAGACAACCACAACATGAAAACACAGTACTAATATATTAAAATAATCATTAAAAGTTTGAGTTTAGAAACTCACTAACAAAATACCTAGGTTGACAGAGCTTACACCTGATTATCTTTCCCTTTATCACTTGGACCTCCTCTTTCTTGGTTGGTAGATTTCTAAGTTCTCAAATGTTTATGCTAACAGCTTAGGTTCTTCCTTTCATGCAACTTGTTTCTTAGTTTCCCTTTTCTTATAGAATGAACGAGAGAAGAACAAGAAGATAGAAGAACGATAGAAAAAAAAAAGAATATCAGCATGAAGAACCCTTCCTATATATGGTCTTTCTACCATCACTTCCCTTAATCCCAAAACAGGCACTCTTATTAATACCCTTAATCATAATGTTTCCCATTAACAAAGATTGTTAGTTCTAATTTAATGGAACTAAATTCAAAATCTAACTATTTACCCAACCAGCTCGTAAAGTTCACACATATACACTAGAACTTGCTTAAACAAAAAATTTTCTAATTATGTACTTAGAATTTCAACTATGTCGAACATTTAATAATTTCGAGTGTGACTCAACTAGCATTACATATAAAATGTACAACTGAAACTAACATTATACAATCCAAATCCAACATAAAGGAACTTGAATGGTGTCATATAATATTTAAAACATTTGAAGTAAATAGCGTCTTAAATGAATGTAAAATTGAAATTTATACAAATAGTATAAAACATTTGAAGTAAATTAACTTAAATTTTAAATTTAAATTTAAATACTATAAAAATGCAAAATAATTAAAACATGTGGTGTTATGAAAAATTATATGTACACAACACAACTATTCTAATGTGTTAAAATTTATATAAAACAAACCATTAACATGTGTAGTTAAAGTTTTTAGTGTTGCCATGTTTGACTTATTAATTACATAGCTTTTGGTTTAATCTTTTTAAGTAGCAAATGAGTAGCTAGGGACATTTCAAATGAGATTAATGAGATTATTATTCATTCGAATGACTTGGAGAAGAATTAGACTAGTTTGAGATGATTCAGTATCCTTATTCTTATCTCTTGGAAGAGTTTTGAAGCTGATGGGAAGTTGATTTTAAAAAGAGTTTTATTTGAATATTTTTTAAGATAATCCAAGTGACAACATTTAGATTTAAAAGAGTTTAAAGTCATATCCAAGTGGGGTGAGAATTTTAACTTGAATTAGAAGTTCTACTAAGACTTCTTGATATCTTTTGGATAAGCTGCTAATGATTTAAGTCAAGTAGGAGTCTTACTTTCCATGGTGTTGATTATGTTTACTTTAAGTAGAATTGAACTTGTTGAAGGCTTCTAACCTATCCTAGTTCAAGTTGGAGATGAAATTATTTGAAACCTATTTAAAGGTTGCTATATTGCATAACAAGGGTGTGCTTTTGTAGGTGTTTTTCTTAAGAATTTTAGATTTGATTATTGTGTATTCAAGCAACTTTTGCTTAGGCATTTATTGAGAGTTATATCATTTCTATTGTGTGGTTTTTGGGAGAGTGATTTGTAACAATTTGGATTCGACTTTGGTGTT
The DNA here is from genome assembly GCF_025698485.1 of Gossypium arboreum. Lineage (NCBI taxonomy): Eukaryota > Viridiplantae > Streptophyta > Magnoliopsida > Malvales > Malvaceae > Gossypium > Gossypium arboreum. The sequence goes on along the minus strand of NC_069076.1, from coordinate 14,256,157 downwards.
GTTGGAAAAATTGTATTTTTATAAGACCTTTGAGGCATAGTCTCAATAGGTAAAGGTGGAGAGTTAAATCATAAAATTATGGTTCCATATTCTACTCCATGAGACCTTTACAATGGTATAGCATATGCTCAAAATTGTTGAGTGATGAATGAGAAATTGATGCTCAAAGTAAGCTACTTGGAAATATTTGTTGAGGAAAAGAAAAACTTAGACCCCACATTTGTTAAATACCAAGTGTGAGATGGGTTTATTTATGGGAACCCTCTTAAAAGGTTGAATGACTAAGCTTGGAACCCTGCCTCACACGCAGGGGGTGGAGGTCCAAACTTGATAGGATCAAGGCACACCCGCACGATGTGGATAACGCGAAATGTTCAGACCGATCAGGCCCAAATTGGGCTTGCGGATATTTTAGCCCAAACAAGAAATTTATTTTTCCTCAGCAAATATATACAAAATCTAATATAAAAGGATATATATTCTGAATTATTTGATTCTAATAAATTTCATTTGATTTTAGTCAAATTGATTCAATTTCCCATTTAATGCAGATTTTGTCTCCTTATACATGGATATTTCCATAAATTCCTCCACTTTGAACGCCTATAAAAGGCTAAGACTTCTTCAGAATTATTTGCTCAACTTTCCACTCTCACATCGATTTTCTGTTGCTCCCAAAACTCTTCTGTTCTTCTTCGAATTTTTTCAAACGTTCTGGTGATAGAAAAATGTAACGTTTGTTCGTTGATCGCTGCAGAGGTGCTACTACTTTGATCTTTGTGTTGTTGTATCCTAAGAGACATTTGACCAAAATTTTTCCAAGTACTATAGGGTGGCCGAATCTGTCTTAAGAAAATTGTGTTTCACAGGCCTCAACGTTTTGTAAAATCTCTATTTTTCCTTTTTATTTCAACTTTCGTTACGGTTTTGTTTGATTTTCGTATTTGACAAGTTAAATATAAATTGTTCTATTTATATTTCATTTTATATATAAATATTTATTTATTTATATTTATCTATTTTGTTTCGCTAACGTGTTTTTGTCCAACTATCTTAAGACAAACTTTGATTATTTTTTGCAATTCTCTAATCTTAGCCAAACGAGACACCAAGGCAAAAAAACATATTGTTCGAAAATAAATTTTTTTAAATTAAATAAATATGTTTTGGGATTTTTCCTATCGTTTAGCATATTTTTTTCCTCTATTTTGTTTTTTTTTAAATTTCCAAAGGAATATTCAAACTAATAATATTTGCTTTGAGATTTTTCCTTCCATTTAACATATTTTATTCGATTTTTTTTCCAAATTAAAGGCAAATAAAATTTCTTTCAGGATTGATTCCCATTGTTCAACGGTTTTATTCCATTTTTATTTTATTTCCAAACGAGAAATTAAAGGTAAATAATATCCGTTTCGAGATTGATTCCTGCCGTACAACAAGTTTACTCCAAATTTTGATTTTATTTCCAAAAACGAGTAAATTCAAATTTGTTTCGAGATTGATTCCTGTTGTTCAACGATTTTATTCCAAATTTTGATTTTATTTCCAAAAATGAGTAAAACAAAATCTGTTACAGGATTGATTTCTGATGTTCAATGATTTTATTCCGAATTTTGATTTTATTTCCAAAAACAAGTAAAATAAAATCCGTTTTGGGATTGACTCCTATTGTTCAACGATTTTATTCCAAATTTTGATTTTTTTGCCAAAAATGAAAACTTAAAATTAAATGAAATATATTTCAAGATTTATTCCCGCTGTTTAACAAGATTTTATTTGATTCCAAATTAGATTTAAATTAAATAAAATTTGTTTCGGGATTTATTCCCGCTATTTAACAATATTTTATTCGATATTTTTTCGTTCCCAAACAAAGACATAATCAAATAATTATGTTTCAGGATTTATTCCTGCCGTTTAACAAAATTATTTTTTGGTTTTATTTCAGAATTTATTTCTGCTGTTTAACAAATCAAATAGAAATTTTTCTGTTTATGGTGGACTTAATTGTGGATTTAAATTGTGAATTAAAAAGAAAGTTATCAAACATTGAATTACAAAGACAATATGAGAATGCATGTCTAGGATTGATTCTTTGAAAGACCTGGTATTTAAGAGTGCCAACTGCACCACCTCTCTTTTAGGGTTACCTACCTTATGCATTGTTTTTATGTACTTTTTTTATTAGACCGTACAAACTTTTGTTTCGAGATTTATTAGATTCTTGCCATCTAACAAAAGTTGATAATTTTTCTAATTCTGATTTTGTTTTTTAACAGAAAAAATAGAGACTCCCACCAATTCAATCAATTCGCAATTTGAAGTTTTAGTTCAAACGTAATCTTCGATCCAAAACTCAATATGTTATAAGCCATAACAAGAAACTTGTAAAATTCTCAGGACAGAATTTCAAAACTTGGCAACAGAAAATATTGTTTTATTTGACCAAGTTGAACTTGGCCAAATTTTTTAAAGATGACCCTCCTACCGTTAAAGAACGTGAGGTAGATGAAGTTACCACTTTCACTACTGTTGAAGCTTGGAAGCATTCTGATTTCCTATGCTGAAACTACATCCTGAATGGATTGTTAGATGCATTGTACGAAGTGTATAGTGTTAAGAAAACAACTAAAGAATTAATGACATCATTGAACCATAAATACAAAGCCGAAGATGCTGGAACTAAAAAGTTTTTAGTTGCCAAATTCTTGAATTTTGTAATGGTAGATTCTAAATTAGTTGTGAATCAAGTGTAGGAACTTCAACCGATCATTCACGAAATTCTTGCTGAAAGGATGATGATAAGTGAATCCTTCCAAGTGGCATCCATTATTGAGAAGTTGCCTCCTGCTTAGAATGAATTTAAGAATTACTTAAAGAACAAAAGAAAGGAAATGCCAATAGAAGATTTAATTGTCAGACTTTGGATTGAGAAAGACAATAGAGGTACGAAAAAAAGGCTCAACAAAGCAGCAAATGACAATATTGCTAAGGCAAAAGTCGTAGAAGTCAAGAAAGACTTCAAGAAGGGAAAACAATTGCTGAATGGGTTTAAACTGGGACCAAAAGGTGGTGTTTCCAAGAAGCAAAAATTTCAAGGAAAATGCTTCAATTGCAACAAGATGGGGCACAAGTCATCCAACTGTAGGATCCTAAAGAAAGTTAATGCTAACAAGGCCAATGCTGTGGAAGAAATTTCCAAGGAAGTGTTTGACATGGACTTATGTGCCTAACATATGCAAGAACTATGAATAAGAATGTTCTTTCTAAAGGGGGAATGTTTGTGGGAAAGGGATATGTATTAAACTAAATGATATCTCTGTAAAAGCAACACTATGAATAAGAATGTTGCTTCTTTTTCTGTTTATATTCTTAAGTGATTTATTTATGGTAGGCTTGAACATGTTAATTATGATACTGTACATATATTAATTAACTTAGAACACATTCCTTCATTTCACAATAATTATAATTATAAATGTGAAACATGTGTTGTGGCAAAATTAACAAAGGTCAAAAACCACTTGATCTAATACATAGCAATGCTTGTAAAAACGAGAGGAAGGAATAAATTTTATTACCTTCACTACTACGTATATTTGCTTAATAGCAAAGATGAAGAGAGTTTTAATCTCTATAAGCAAGAAAGTTGAAAACCAACTTAATAAAAAGATTAAGTAATTGTGGTGGTGGATATGTTGAATCATTTGAATATTGTACACAGCATGACATTATTAATGAAGTAAGACTACCATACTTCCTTCAAATAGAGTAGCCGAGCAGAAAAATTAGACTTTAAAGGAAAAGATAAACGCACTGCTAAAAAGCTCTGGGTTATCACAGGAAATGTAAAGGGGGAACGTTTCTATGAGTTAATTACCTTTTAAATAAGGTACCCCACAAGAAAAGGGACAAGACACCATATGAGTTATGGAAAGGTAGAAAACCATCCTACAACCACTTGAAAGTATAGGGGGCGTCTTACTAGCGTAAAGTATAATGGTAAGTCGAGACATAGGCATCGTCAACACAATATCGTTAAACAACTTATCTCAAATAGAGTTATCTCTACTGGTTTTGTAAAATCAAAAGATAACATTGCGGATCCACTAACTAAAGGATTAAAATGAGTCCATGTTGTTAAAACATCGAAAGGAATGTGACTAAAGCCAATGAAAATAAAAGGCAGTATGTGAAGGAAAACCCTACCTAGTTGACTAGAGATATCAAGATCTAGGTTCAAAGGGACAACCTAATTGTATAGACCTTGTGAGATCACTGTGGGGGTACTTATCCCAAGTTTATTCCTATGATGTAAATAGTGACTAAAAACTTTGGGGGTATTTATCCCGAGACCTTTACAACGATATATCATATGCTCAAAATGGTTAAGTGATGAATGAGAAATTGATGCTCACAGTAAGCTACTTAGAAATATTTGTTGAGGAAAAGAAAAACTTAGATCCCACATTGGTTAAATACCAAGTGTGAGATGGGTTTATACATGGGAACCCTCTTGAAGGGTGATTGAATGACTAAGCTTGGAACCCTGTCTTGCGCGCAGGGGGGTGCAAGTCCAAACCCGACAGGGTTGGGGCGCACCTGCATAACGTGGGCGACGCGAAATGTCTGATCTGGTCAAGTCCTCCGAACTGGTCAAGTCCAAATTGAGCCTGCGAATATTTTAGCCCAACACAAAATTTATTTTTCCTCAACAATTATATAGAAAATATGATATAAAATGATATATATCCTAAATTATTTGATTCTAATCAATTTCATTTGATTTTAATCAAAGTGATTCAATTGCCCCTTTAATGTAGATTTTGTCTCCTTTACATGGATATTTCCATAAATTCCTCCACTTTGAATGCCTATAAAAGGCTAAGACTTCTTCAAAATTCTTTGCTCAATTTTCCACTCTCTCACACCGATTTTCTGTTGCTCTCAAAACTCTTTTTTCTTCTTCGAATTTTTCAAACATTCCGGTGATAGAAAAAGGCAACGCTTGTTCGTTGATCGCTGCAGATGTGCAACTGCTTTGATCTTTGTGTTGTTGTATCCTGGGAGGTATTCGGCCAACGTTTCTCGAAGTACTGTAGGAGCGGCCGAATCTGTCTCAAGGAAATTGTATTTCACAGGCCTCAACGTTTCGTAAAATCTCTATTTTTCCTTTTTATTTCAACTTTCGTTACGGTTTTGTTTGATTTTCATATTTAACGAATTAAATATAAATTTTTCTATTTATATTGCATTTTATAAATATTTATTTATTTATATTTATCTATTTTGTTTTGCTATGGTGTTTTTGTCCAACAAGAGTTGCAATTCATTATGAGAGGGTAGATTATGCTTAAATCAATAATTGTATTGGATAAATTGTTGAATAAAATCATTCTTTAAGCGAAGCTTTACAGACATAAAATTAGTGAATCCGAATTGCGTTAATAAACTTGTTATATTGATTCTCTTTTTTTCCTTCCATATTTTCGAATAACTGTTTGTTCCATCTTCTTGTCCTAACTCTTATTCAAATAATTAATAGAATGAAATTATTTTGAATAGTTGGAAATCAAGATTATTCCACATTATACAAATATGATAAGAATATATTACATAAATATGAGAAAACAACATCAAGACAAGATAAATATGGAACCAGCGAAAAGGAGGAATAGAAACATGACATAAAAATTAAAATTAAAAATATTATTATTTGAAAATAACATAAACATGATATAAATAAATTAATGCATCAAAATTTACATTGACCATTATTGTGACATTATTATCCTTACAAAATATTAAATAATACATTGCTTTGTTGGCAATGAATTATTGTGATTGAAACTTCTCATGCATTTAAAGGGACAAGTTTTTATGGAGTTAGATTGATTCACACTGACCATTTAAAATGCAGACAAAATTTTTCATTTGGAACTTATTCATCTTTTTTTTTTTTTGCTTTTGTTACTTAATGTATTTCTCCACTATGATTTGTTTGTTTTCGCTTTTAATTTTTGGTAGTGAGCAGTGACGTTTCAATTTTAATTGAAAGGGGAAGGTGTCGTTTAATAAACGTGATTAACTAGCTCAATTGCTAGTTCCGTCTTACTATCACTCTCCATATCTATTTTATGATTTATATTCAAAATTCCTAGATATTCTTTTCAATAATATTATTTTTAAAATTTAAACTTATATTATCTCCTTAAAAGTATAATATATTTTATCACACTTAACTACTTTTTAGTACTTAATCGATATATATTAATTAGTGTTTTCAACTAATAATACCATAATAATTTGTTTTTAATTAATTCATAAATGATTTTTGTATTACAAAATGACACTTGATAATGAACTAAAATGTTCCACTTACACTACATTAAATGCTAATCTTTGATTAGTGAATTTAATTCTATGATTACTATTCGGTAACTATATAAGTAGATATTCAATTATTAGTAAATTTCTTTTTAATCACCAAGTTATAAAAAGTTGTAAAATAGTTATTCAATTATTCAATTTTATCTTCTTCTTTTTTTGTTATCAATCATGGCTAACGGGGCAACTTTTAAAATTGACATAATAGCAACTTTAACCCACAACATTTATATATTGTGTCAATTTAATTTTAATTCTAGAAATCTAACCCTCAACATTTGCATATTGTCTAATTTGGTCTTCTTCTTTTTTTGCATTTTTTCTTTTCTTTGTGACATTTTCACCTAAGGAGCTAAAAAAACAAATTTATCAACTTAATTTGATTGAAAATATACAGAAAATGGAAACACCCAAAAATTTCAAGATAATAATTTTTATATTTTTTTCATTCTTTTTAAATTAACCCTCAATGTCACAAAGAAAAATAAAACTGAAAAAAGACTGAATTATGCAATATAAAAATTTTGATGGTTAATTTTTTTAAAAATCAAGACTAAATTGACATAATTATAAATGTTGACAGTTAATGTTGCTATTATATTAATTTTAAAAGTTACCATCGTTAGCCTGCTGATGACTAAAAAAGACAAAACTGAATAGTTAAGTGATCATTTTATAATTTTTCATAGTCAAGTGACTAAAGCGAAATTTACTAATAGTTAGATGATTATTTTATAATTTTTCATATAATAAAAATAAATTACTAATAATTAGGTGACTACTAATGTAGTTTATTTTTAGAAAATAATGAGTTCGGATATTATTTTTTGAGAAAAAGTTATTGTTGAGTTTTTTAAAAAAATAAATCTAAATCCATAAATATATGAGATTTTGGATTGTTAAACTTATTAACCAAGTAAGTCTCGAAATAATCAATACTGATATTACATATCAATTTTCTAGTGATAAAAGATCAAACTATTGCTAAGAATTAGTTCAAACAATCGTGACGAGGTTGTTGGTGGGAAGGGGATGAAGGTGATGTTTCGGTAGTGATCGAAGGTGGGTTCAATGATAAATGGAGACGGTGAATTCCTGATCTAGAAGACAGCGGAAAGAAGAAGTAAATGTGCCATATGTCACGTTTCTTTAAATATTTTTTAACAATTTAAAAATATTATTTTACAATAGTTTAATGATTTTTTGTCCAATTAACGCTATCAATGATCGACAAGCTTTAGGGAAGTAAATGTGCCAGATTGTAAAATAATTTTAGTCTATGCACATTTAAAAAATAAGTACCAATAGTAAATGTGCCATATGTCATGTCATGATTTGTAAAACATATATGGAGGATAACATAAGTCTATGCACATTTAGAAAACCTAAATGTAATTCGTATTGGAGCAAGATCGACAAGATTTTATTTTTTTTTTACATTTAAACCAACTTGATTTGATATAATAAAAAAGAATGAAAAGCTTGAACAAGGTTTGGTGGAGAATCTTAGATTCTTTAATTTTCATTATGAGAGTAAATAGCAAGGATGGATTAAAGCTGAGCATGGGCTAGGCCGGGTCGGGTCGGGTTTGGCAGGGCCCGACTAAAAATTTAAGCCTGTTTGCTAGGTTCGAGCCTATCCTGGTCCGAAAAATAGACTTAAAATTTTGTCCAAGTTCGATCTGGATAAAAATGCTAAAACCCGGGCTCGACCTGACCCACCCATATTAATTTTTATATTATTTTTATATAACTTTAAAATATATATAATACATCAAAAATATTAAAAATATCAAAATAAAAATTTCCCAAGAAATTAAAAATAAATTTTAAAAAATATGCATACTTAAATAACACTAAGATAAATGCAACTTAACAAGCAAATATATCTAAAATAATAACAAAATTAACAAATGCCTTTAAAATAATAAAAAAATTAACAATAAAATAAGTTTTATACAATATCCAAACAATAACAATAAAATAATAGTAACATAATAGTAAAATAGTAGCAACATGGGGGAGAAAATAACAAGAAAATAATTTTAATTCAGATTTTTTTTGTCCTTTGGTGAATTTGGATTGGGTTGAGCTAGGCTCGGGGCCAAAATTGCCTGACCCGAGGCTCGACCTATTTTTTAAACGGGCCTTATTTTTTTGTCCAAGCCCATTTTTCTGGCCTATATTTTTGTCCAAATCTTCCCACATTTCAGGCGGGCCTTCGGACCGGGCTAGGTGGCCCAACCCATGCTCACCTCTAGGATGGATCAATTGAAAAGGCTACGATGCCAAAACTCAAAGAGCCATAACGGAAGGGGCATGATAGTGATCTCTTGGAACTGTTGAAGTGTTGGGTTAACCTTGATAGTTCACACTTAAACGAGTTAAAAAGAAGAAAATGACCTACGAATGGTGTTTTTAATGTCAATAAAAAATGGTTTAATGAATATGGAGAGGATGAAAACGAACATGAGTTTGTTATCTTTAAAATACACTAAGAAGAGGTGAATTGGTGTTTAAAAGTTAAAGAAAAGAAAACTAAAAAACTTTGCACAACGATTTTAGAATGGTTTGGTCTCAATTTTCTACCTTTACTACCTTAGAACTAAGGATTTTCTACAATTCACTAATTGATATCTTTCAATGACAAGGTATAACATTTACAAGACTCTATCTTTAAATACGGTAAGATCTTTTCTACCCAAAACCCTGAGTGAACTCTCAAATAAAATAAATAAAAATATGAAACAAATGAGACCTCTTAAAGGTGGATATACAAAGTTTAAGCTCTCACCAATATCATTTAGCACTTGTACAATGAATAGCAAATAAAAGTGTTTTTGAAAGGAATATGAGTGACAAATGAAACATCATATTATTGCTTTTTGATATTTGTAAGTTTGTTTATTGTCTTCATTGGAGTGTTATTAAACCCTATTTATATCCTTCCATTTATTTGTAGTCTCTTAGAATTGTTGGATGGAGTTTCTAGCTATTAAGAGCATTAAATTCACGCATTAATGAGAACATACAAATATAGGTATATGTTAAGTCATAAGATACCAAGAGAAGAGAAGGGATTTTAAAGCTTTTACAAACTTTTCTAAAATAAAAGGAGAAGGGAGAAAAGTTTAGACAACCGATTTATAGTGGTTTGAACCTAATTGCCTACCTCACTACCTTAATATATCTTAACTAGAATTTTCGATTTTTGTCATTATTCGATCGATATCTTATTTTAAATTTGCAAGCCAGAAAAGAAAAATAATTTTAATTAATAAATCTCAAACCCATGTGTATACCGAGACCCAATTAATCCAATAGCAGATTGGGTCATGGGTGGTCTCACTATGTGGAAGCCTCCATCCATATGTGCCCTATATATATATAATTCGTGGGGTTGTTGAAAAAAAAAAAGAGAGAGTGTGTGTCCTGCGAGTAAAAAAAAAGAACGGAGAAAAATGGGAAAGAAAACAATTTTATTTAACACAAACCAACTTTTTTATTTTCTTCAATTGGAGGTCTGTTTGGTGTCTGTTGGAGCTAATTTTTCTACGGTAGATAATAAGCTCAAAGACTTTTAATGTGTACGGTCCATTTTTTGTTTGGGGTACTATAGCTTTAGCTTTTCAGCTTTCAAAGTCAACCCCTTTTTGTTGATATTCTCAACTTTTCTCTTAAAATTTGCTTGAGATTATATGTTGATAGCCTTGTTTGAGTTGTATACTCTTTATTGTGATTTGGTTGTAATCTTGTAGCAGGACTTTGATTATAGTAGAATTTTTGGTACTTTCAAAGTCCTGTGGTTTTTACCCTTTGCTTTAAAGGGGTTGTCTATGTAAAAATTACATGTCTCGATTTATTATTTTTTGGTTGCGATATTGTGGTTGATTTGTATCAATTATTGATATATTTTGTTATTTGGTTTGCCATAATTACCAAATTGATTTTTCAGGAGTGAAAGAAACCAGCTATACATCTGCGGTATTTTGTCGGCTTTGTCCCAACAAACTAGTATCAGAAGCTTGGTTCTTGTGTTCAATAATCATGGAAACTAGAACTAGTAAGATGATTGTATTGTTTCGGCTTGAACCATAAAACTACCACTAAGTGTATTTGCTCAGCGTACAGTTTGCTTTCTCCATGCGCAAGTAAAGTAGATTCTAATAGTTCAAGTAGTTGATCCAACATCCAACAATCAATCCTCGAATCAACAAAGTTTGTACAAATTATATTTTGTTCTAATTTTGGCATGTACGTAAGTTGAGTCATTTTGGTATAATATGATACTTATAATCATTCAAATGTTGGATTTGATATTCTGAAGGTAATATATGTTTGATTCATAAGAATATATGCATGTATTTCTTATGTCATGTAGTTTATGTTAGTAATAAAAGTACTTAGGTGATTGGAAGAAAATGATGAAAGGAAGGGAACATTTATATGTATGAAAGGTATTATAATTCAATATTGAACCTATTGAGAATATATGCTTGGTTGAAAAGTAAGTGTCAGTATATTCTTTGGTTGATTGAAATTTGCAGGTTGAGGTTCATTTAAAATATTGCAAAAACAATATGTGGCATCGCAATGTCATGCGAGTGATGTTGAGATAAGATTACGCCATCATCCTACGCTGCGACATTGAAGTTGGTCTCCGTTACAAGGCTAAAACAATAAGTCACGTTGCGACGAGGAACTCCCTACGTCGTGATGTCAACCTGAAGTTTTTTTCAATATTACAATTTAGTTCCAATTTAACCTCGGGTTAGTATTAGAGATTTTGTAAGCTCGTATAAGACTCGAGGATGATTATATGTTGTATAATATGCTTATATTACTTGCATTTTCATGTTAATTGGTATTAATTAAATATAATGTAATCGCAGTTTCTCTGGAAATGAATGTAGCACCTTGTAGATTAGACCCGATGACAGGGTTGGGTATAAGGTGTTCCATTTAGTGGTATCAGAGCTATAGGTTTAGTATATTCTCATACTAATCAAGCTTGGATTTGAGTCTAATGGTACATGCCAAATTCGAGTCGCGTCTGAGTTGGGATTTGGATGTTGATTATAAATTGCTTTTGTTTTATAGTTGAAAATGTCAGAAGAATTAATAAACGATGCTGGAGATGATATTTATAGTAGCGGTCACTCTGCTAAAAGTGAAAATAGAATTGAGGTTGAGACATTGATAGCACTAGAAAGAACATAGGTTTTTCCCCTTACTTATTGGTTAAATTGTTCCCATTTAGTTATCCTTAACATATATTTTAGCATTTACAGTTTAGTAAATTGCATTTTATAACTCAGCGAATCCTAGCCTATTTTATCCTTAATTTTGCTATCTTATTGCATTAATGTCACTGCATGAGTTAATTCCAGATTGTGTCCAAAATTGTCGCCCCACTTGACAATTGTCCAGATAAGAACTAAAATTGCATGAGCTGTCTAGTCTAGTATAACCAACCTGTATGTACAAAGATAGAATAATTTTGAGGAAAGGACACCTGTAGTGTTGGAGGAGGACATAAAAGATAAACGTGAGAAGAAAATGAGAGCTTTTTTTTTCGGATCATTATCTTCATCATCCAACTTTGAAGCTTATGGCCATGGCAGCTTAAGCCTCTCACAGGTGAGCCAACGTGAAAACCAGATACGGACTAGCTTCTAATTAGGAGACCTAAGTGCGAGACAATAGGGAATAGAGAGATTCAGTCGAGTTGTCTAGGAATAGAATTCTCCACTCGATTTTTTCTTATTTCTTTCTAAATGCAGGTAATTACTCTCTGTTTTCTATTTGTAGGGAAGTACACATGAATTCTTTGTGAAATATTATCTTATCCAATCTTTCTTTTATTGTTTAATTTTGGGGTTTGAATTTTTTAACACGGAAGTGTTATTGCAGTTATTGACACTGGAAAGTGCAGTGACAGTTTGAGCCAACAAGCATTACAACGGAAGTTGAGTGAGGATTAGAAGAATTTAGTCCACTTGTTCTTAATAGTGACGTATTGCCATCATCGGAAGGTAGGGTTAGTATGCATATTTAAGTCTCAGATTAAATAGAGGAGTGACAATGGGTAAGATATACATTGAATTTTATTGCCTTGACAATAACCTATCTTTTTATACCTTATGAGCACTTAGTATTCTGCTGAAGATTCATGTTGGGGATCGCAGTTCATCATTATCATATTTTATTTTGTTGTTTCTAAATTATTGCATCGACAACTATTCTCACAATTTATCTTATTTCTATTTAGTTATTGCACTGACATTAATAGACAGAAGACTACCGTCCCGGTGGGATCAATATCCGATAGATTGACATATGTCTACTATACTTGCATCGATAGTGTACGCTTTCACATTATTGCTATGACGTTAAATAGTCGATTAGACATCTGACATTAATCCAATCGGTGCTTGAAAGAATAGAGTTGCAAGTCCTTAATGGGAATCTTGAGGAGATGAAAATCTACTCTGCGATATAACGGAAGCCCTTTAGAGAGTGGCAGGAGCTATTCCACAAGTTGCACCAATGGCCATTGTTTGCAAGATCTAATAAAAGTACTATGGAAGTATGATACCACTGAATTTAAAAGTTTGAAAAGAGTTGATCCCTCGATAGTTGAAGCTTGTCTTAAATTGATGGAATGAGTACTACAACAACTCGAGTGCTTTCTTCACAAATGTGTCACATTAATGGTTTCCCTTCTGAAAAAGAAGGCGTATCAATGGTGGTTATAAGTTACCCATCATGTTTTCACTGACCGAATTAACTAGGCTTTCTTTCAAGCTGAATTCCAGAAAAAGTACATCAGTAAATTGTATTTGGAAGATCAGAAGCAAGATTTTGTGATTTTGAGATGGGAGAGATGTCAGTTGTTGATTATAATCGTGAGTTTTTACGTCTCATTAAATATACTCTAGAATTGAAGAGTTGTAAGCGATTCCTATGGGGATTGCGTGATGAGCTTAAAGTTCAGCTAGTCTCCCATAAAATAAAAGAGTTTGTTGACCTAATCGAACAGGCAAAAATGGTTGAGCAAGCAATGGGCCTTGATAAGAAATCTGAACCCTCTCAAGCTTTTGGAAAACGAGTCTGGACTTCTAGCTCGCATCCATTTCCTAAGCAGGTTAGAGAGTCTTGGGAGTTCTAGAAGCCAAATCTAAGATCTACCATGTCAAAAAGAGGCTGAGAATGTCAGCCGTTGGTATTAGTAGGCAACATGAGAGACCTTGGTAAAGATGTTGGTATTCCAAATTTTGATTCGTAAGGAAAAAGGCATAAAGACAAGTGCTGGAAGAGAATCGAGACGTGTTTTTGATATGGGCCACTAGACCATTTTGCTCGAGACTTTCCAAGAAATGACAATAATTCTCTCCTAACAGCCAAAGGTCCACTCCTACTACTAGGGGTCGAGGAAATCCTCATAGTGGCTTTGTATCGAGAGATGGCCTGAAGAAAGTGATTAAGTCAACAGTTCAAAAATCTGTGGCTAGAGCCCTAGTGTGAGCTTATGTAGTTCGTACCTGAGAGGAAGGTGATGTTACAGATGTCATAGTAGGTATATTCCTTTTATATTCCATGCCTATTTATGCTTTGTTTGATCTTAGTTCTTCCCATTCATATGTAAATTCAAGCTTTGTGAAATCAGGGAGTTTGTTTCAAAGGTTGTGTCAAGTCCTTTGGGACAAACTGTGCTAGTTGATCAAGTTTGTAAGTAGTGTCCGTTAGTAATCCAGAACAAATCATTCCTTGTTGATTTGTTAATCATGCCATTTGGCGATTTCGATGTGATTCTAGGATTGAATTGGTTAGTTGAGCATAATGTAATTTTGGACTGTTATAAGAAGAGATTTTCTGTTCACAACATGAAAGGTGAGGTTGTGGTAGTGAATGGCAATAGATCAAGTAGTTCGACTCGTAGCATTTCATCAATTTGAGCTAATAAGCTTTTAAACCAAGGCTATAAAGCATATCTAGCCTATATAATTAACTTGAATTCTGATGAAAGCCAGATAGGTAAGATTTTGATGGTATACGAGTTCTTAGATTTTTTTCTTGAGGAATTACAAAAATTTCCTCTGAATCGTGAGGTCAAATTTGTAATTGAAGTTTTCTCTAGGATGACTCCAGTATCAATTACCCGATATCGTATGGCACCGATGGAGTTAAAGGAGTTAAAAATTCAGTTGCAAGATCTCCTGGTTCATAGTTCACAGTTTTATACGTCCTAATATATCATCCTGGGGAGCTTCAGTACTATTTATTAAGAAAAAAGATGGGTCAATGTGACTCTGTATTAATTATCAGTAGCTAAATAAGTTGTCAATCAAAAGCTAATATCCTCTGCTACGTATCGACGTTTTGTTCGATCAATTAAAATGTGCCTTTATCTTTTCTAATATTGATTTGATGTCAAGATATTATCAGCTGAAGGTGAAGGATAGTGACGTACCGAAAATAACGTTTCGTACGCGGTATGGTCACTACGAATTTCTTGTGATGCCATTCGAGTTGATAAGTGCCCCTTCATCATTCATGGATCTCATGAACCGCATATTACAACCTTATCTAAATCAATTCATAGTGGTTTTCATTAATGATATCTTGATCTATTCAAAGTCAAAAGTAAAACATAATGAACATCTATGTAACGCCCCAATTCTCGGGAATTCTGTAAAAGTTGTAAAATTTAAAATTCTGTGTTCTGTTTGTTATGTGTAGGATTAATCATGTTGGTGGGCCTCTAGAAGGCCCAAGCTTAGGATAAAACCTGGTAGTTTTAATTAAATTTAATTCTATAAGAGAAAGGGGTTCTGATAAATTGGGCTTTTAGGAATTATTTGTGAAAAATGGATCACAATGAAGCAAGTGGTAAAGTGGCATGTGACGCCACTGGGAAGGATGTTAGTGGCGTGTGGAAGCTTGGGGAGGACCCAGGTTCAAATCACAATGACAGCAAATTAAGTGATTAATTTTTATGTACAGGAAAGGGAAGTAATAGAACTGAAATAAAAGTCTGTCAGGAAGAGTTTAAGAGGGTAAGGGGATTGAATAAGGATAGAGATAAGGGAGGAAATCTAAGAGCTGATTGGGGTGAGCTGTGTTGGCCAAATTTTGGACTCTTGAAGAGCAAGAGGTGGTCGGCCAAGGGATTCTTTAGGGGGTAAATTCGGCTAGGTTAAAGTGCCAGTATAAATTCGGCAATAGGGAGGGAGTTGTGCCGTTTGCTACTTTTCTCACATTCTCCCTTTAGCCATTTTTGCTTTCTTCTTATTCTCTTTCTCCATAGCCGAACCTTTCAAACCTCTTGTCCATCTCCACCCTACTCTACATCACTTTCCTCCATTAATTTTCTTAGACTTAAGCCGAACCTCAAATCTCAAAATCCCGAAAGCTATATGCTTGTGCCGTTTTTCCAAAGCCATATTCCTCAATATATTTTCCTTTTTTACCAACATTCCTCTCCTCTAAACCCCTAGCATCTGTCGAAAACATTACCCAGGGTTATAGCCCCAAATCATTCTTTTCTATATCACCTAGAAAAGCCGAAACTACTATACAGTTAGGGACTTGTAGCCGAAACTTCAAAGCTTCTAGATTCAAGTTTTACCGTCATTTAAAGGTTGAATCTGCATCAGATCTACATGGAAAGCAGGAAGGAATAAGTGGTAAGTGCTCATCACCCCAAATCTAGTCTTATTTTTCAAGTTAGGAAAAAGCCGAAGTCCCTAAAATCTGGGGAGGCTATCGATTTGGGCATAGGGCATAAAGGGTCTTTAACCGATGATTTATTTTGATGATTAGTGTCTTCTCAAGGGTTGGATCGAAGGCTTGGATCTTTGGAGCGATCAGACTTGGATCTAGCCATCGGATTTCGGCAAGAAGGTAAAGTTTTAAAGGCTTTTAGGGACAGAGTTGAATATGGGTAAGTAATTATGGAGATTAATGTTGTGATTTGCAATCTAAGAATTGTAGCAATGTAATTGTAGGCAGTTTGTGTGTGGATCTTGCCAACAAGTTGTCACAAAGCAGGTGTGTAACTGACACCCTCTCATAGGCTAGATCGGCAAAAGCCGAAAAGCCGAAATGCCGAAAAGCCAGTATTTTGGGCACTTGCGAGTGTGCGAATGCTCGTAAGACGTATAGGTAATTATTACTGGTAATCAAAAGTGATAAAACTGCAGTACGCTCTATTTCGTGCGTTTTGATAGTTTGGGCTTAATGGGCCAAAACTGGGTTAATGGGCCAACGGACCCAATTCGGTAAGAACGTTCGGTAAGTGTTTCTGGCTAAACGTAATGGCTACGATATGCATGAAAACCTTAGAAATAGTTAGATTTACTAGAATACCCCTATGTATGCAAAATTACCATTATACCCCTATGTGTGCAAAATGACCTTTATACCCCTAGAGTTAATTTTGTCTGAAAAGCATGATGAATTAAATCTGTATGATGTATGCCATGAATGTATATCCGTTGCATGGGGACATGGGTTATATTATAGAGGAAGCGTCCTGGTGGTTATGCCACAAATTTTCTGTTCTGGTGGCCCTGCCACGTATATCTGTTCTGGTGGCACTGCCACAAAATATCAGTGTTAGTGACTCTGTCACATTTTTCGTATCTGGCGACCATGCGCATATTTCGTGGCGTAGCGGTTGGGTGGGTCGAGTAGTCTCCCACATGGTGAAAGGATGGTATGGGGTGTATGTGGTTGGATATGGTTGGGTTTCGCATAAGCATGATATATCTGCTCAGTGCTGCTCGGGCCTACGGGCTTTATTCGATATCTGCTCGGGCCGAGGCCAACTTATTCATCTCTGTGGTTTGAATTGATTTAGGCTATGGTTGGGTTGAATTACACTGAGTTTTCCAAAACTCACCCTTATTTTCATCCTCGCAGGTAATCCTCAACCATAGTGGGCTTGGAGCTGTGAGGGATTCGAACTGGCCACATGTCTCTACGAACCTGATTTCTTTCTGGTGAACTGGACGTCCTTTTAATTTCATATATGGTTTTGGGTTTTAAGTGTAATAAGGCCTTTTAATTATTTTTATGGTTTTGTTTTACTTTTATTATTTTATTTTACTATGATGAAAAAAACCTATGATGACTAAGGAAAATGGGTTAGCTTTAGGATGCGTTTTCAAAAACATTAAGGGATTTCAAAATAACACGATTACAAGTAAGACTTCCGCTAAACAAACGTTTTCAAACTTAATCATTTTCTTAAGATAGACATAACCAGACGGTTTTCTCAAAATTATACGAGTCGTTAAGGTGTGGCAATGGTGGTGTGCATGTCTAGGATTGGATCCGAAAGGAGCTTGGTACTTAAGCAGTCCGACGGACTCACCTCTTCTTCTTCCTGGTTTTCTACCTGGTGCACAGCTTCTATTCACCTTAACCTGCTTTAAAAAGTATCCTTTACAACCCCAACTAAGTTTTCCAAACTAAGTAAAACAGAACGTTTTGAACGCATCGATGTGGTGCACCGGATCCGGTCATAACATCTAGGCCGGGTTTGGGTTGTTACAATCTAAGAATTGTATTGCAGGTGTTGCGTGAAAGGAAACTTTACAAGAATCTTAGTAAGTGTGAGTTCTCACTATCTGAGGTAGTATTCTAGGGCACATTATTTTGGCCAAAGGAATTCGGGTCAATCCTAAAAATATTGATGATATACTCCAGTGGAAAGTACTAGAAAATGTATCTGATATTCAAAGTTTCCTTGGTTTGGCCGAGTATTACAAGAGATTTGTAAATGGTTTTTCTAAAATAACCTTACCTATGACAAAAATCCTGCAAAAGATTGTGTTGTTTGAGTGGAATGATCAGTGTCAGAAAGTTTTTAGAAGTTGAAGGCAATATTGAATGAAGCGCCAATCTTGACTTTATTTGAATCGAGAAAATAATTTGCGGTATTTAGTGATGAATTCTTGAATGGTTTGGGTTGTTTCTTGATGCAGGATGGTAAAGTGATTGCGTATGCATCCCAACAGTTAAAACCAGATAAACGCAATTACCTGATACACAATTTAGAGTTGGTCGTTGTAGTGTTCGCTCTAAAGATTTGGAGGCATTATTTGTATGGTGAGAAATGTCATCTCTAAACAAATCACAAAAGTATCAAATACCTTCGATCTCAAAAGAAATCGAATATGAGACAACGTTATTAGGTTGAGCTACTGAAAGACTGTGATTGTATAATCAATTATCATCTTGGAAAAGCAAATGTTGCAGTTGATGTTTTGAGTAGAAAAATAGTAATTGGCTTACGAGCAATGTTTATTCAGCTCAATATTCGCAATGATGGCACCTTGTTGGCTGAATTGAGAATTAGGCCCGTGTTGTTTGAGCAAAAAAAAGAAGCACAACTTGCTGATGATAAACTATTAAAGAAGAAGAAACTTGTTCAGCAAGGCATCATTTAAAATTTCTGCATGGATGAGAACGATTACCTAAGATTTTTTAATTGAATATATATCCCTAAAGATTCTAAATTGAAAGAATTGATTTTATGTGAGGTTCATGACAATCCTTTTGTTATGCACCCTACTAGTGTGAAAATTATTATGACTTACGAGAACCGTATTGATGGCCCGGTATGAAAAGAGAAATTGTGGAGTTTGTGTCAAATTTGTGTCAAATGCCTAACTTGTCAATTGGTGAAAGTTGAGCATCAAGTTTCTACTAGGTTACTTCAACCTATCTCTATTATTGAATGTAAGTGGTAACAGATCGTAATGGATTTTGTAGTTTGTCTATTGACATCACCAAGAAAAAGAAATGTTATTTGGGTGATTGTTGATCGACTAACGAAGTCTGCACATTTTCTGGTAGTTTGAATTGATTGGTCACCTCCAGAGCTGGTTGGAATGTAAATTTGTAAGGCAACTAGAATAGATGGTGCACTCATATCTATTATATATTTCATGACCTCAACCTGAAGTTTTTTCAACATTACAATTTAGTCCCAAATCGACCTCATGTTAGCATTAGAGTTTTCATAAGCTCGTATAAGATGTGGGGATGATTATATGTCATATCAAATGTTTATATAAATTTATTTTCACGTTAATTTCTATTAATTGAATATAATATTATTGTAGTTGCTCCGGCAAAAAATGTGACACCTTGTAGCTCAAACCCGACGATCAGGTTGGGTATAAGGTGTTACAATTAAGCCCTAAACATCATTACATCATGAATTACAATCATGTAAGGAATTACAAAAGCTCTTTAGATAACTCGATGTCAAATAAGGATTAAATTGTAAAATTTTCAAACTACCGGGTTGACGTCGCAACTTCAAGGGTTCTAGGTTGCAACGTGACTCACTGACTTGTCCTCGTCACGACGTTAAGGGCCCAACGTAGTGACGTGACCATCTGGTTTCAAAAGGTCCAAATTGTACCAATTAGATCTAATCATGGATTGGGCTTGGGCCAGGCCTCAATAGAATTTTAGGCTTATTTTCTAGGCTAGGGCTCAGCCCGACTCAGAACATATGTCTAAAATTTTACCCAAGTCCAACCCGAATTATAGATGCTAAACTTGAACTTGGCCCATATTATATTTTTTAGAAATACACTTAAAACATTAAAATAAATATTTCCTAACAAATTGAAAATATTTAATAAAAAAAAGTTCTATAATATCCAAACAATATGAAAAACGACAATGAAACAACATTAAAAATAGTCGTGAAACAACAATAAAATAACACCAAAAATAGCACCCAAAACAACACCAAAACGGCCAAAACAACACTCAAAATAACATGCAAAATGTAATCAACCAACCAAAATATTGATATATCAACTAATCAACATATTTAATTTTACAACAAACTATAAATTGTAAGCAAAATTAAATTGTCAACAATTAGGAAGGTAACCTAGAAAGTAATCGAAGAATCATTGTCCTCATCATCACCATCATTCACATCATTCTCACAATCAATTCCTAATATAAAATAAGAATAAATAGTTAGATAATCAAATTGATGAAATGTTATAAAATTATAACAATAAAAAAGAAATAATTACCCTTTGAAAATCCCTTAGCTCGCATCCAGTTATCAAAGCAAACAACGGCTTGAACCGTTTTTGGTTTAGGTGAACTCCTCAAAGGTGTGATAACTTTCTTCCTCATGCTAAAAGTTAACTCAGAAGCTATAGTCAGTATTGGAATTGCTAAAAGATAACGAGCAAATAATAAAAGTTCATGATATCAAATTGAACTTTTTCTCCAATAATCTAATACTTCTATTTGATTATTCAACTCAAGCTCTAGTTCTTCCAAATAAAGGTCTAATTGTGACTTTTCACTCTTAGTAGTGGATACACTTAAGTATTGTTTATAATCATCACTCTCATCATAATATCCTCCCAAATCAACCCTATAAACATTGAGTTGATGTTTTGTAAAAAAAAAATTGAGTTGATGCAAATTAGAATCAATAGGATCATTATCCACAACATCGGAACTCCTGACAAAGAGGAAGATTTCGATTTTAGGTTCTTAACATACTTTATCAAGCAAGAGTTTAAGATTGCTAAGAATGGTTTGCACAAATTCTGAAGCATGACTATCATAGATTATAGTAAAGCAATATTGCACATAATTTAACTTATAACGGGGATATAAATTGCAGTATGTGACAATATCAAAGAATACTCAGCCCAATATTTATTAAATTTCTCTTGCATTTGCTTAGCCATTGGAGTTAAAAAAGAATGAGGACCTTTAATTGTATTAAGAAGGACCTTGTGAACCTTCCAAACCCCTCTAAAATAAAGATTACCCTTTAGATAGTTATAACAAGAAAAAAAATACAAGTCACATTTTAAATGACTTCCAAAAATTTTCAAAAAATAGCAACATGTCTCCACTCCTTATCAAAAAGTGTAAATATTTGATAATATTTTTCCCGTAGGCCCTAATAATCTAACACATCTTTATAGTAAAGAGGATATTCAAGCATCAAATAAGTAGAATTTCATTTCACATACATTTTGGCGCAACTTTTTGGTCACATTCAAATGAAAGCTTTTGTCAACCACATCACAAAATATTTTCCTACGAATTCCCGACTTTTTATGTACTTATTTCCATTTCGAATCTTATCAACAACATCATCAGTTAGTTTTAAATCAGCTTTAACCATAGGATTCACTATAGGATTCAGTATATGTGCAAAACATTTAACTTAAAAAAAACATTATCACACAAAAGAGCTCGATTTACACTTAAGACAAAAAAACGATAACATCATTATAAGAAGAATTATCTAAAGTGATGCTAAAAGTTTTCTTATCTATTCCCCACTAAGATAAACATAAAATAAATTCATTCGTTATGTTCAAACAATTATACGAAAGAGATAAAACTCTAAACCTTATGGTTCTCTTTTGTAGCTTCTAATATTTTTCAACCTAATAAGCAGTAACGCAAATGTATTCATCATTAGTATGATTAGAGTTCCAATTATCAAAAGTAAGGCAATTTAATCTAGGTGATTTACTCAACTCTTCTTTAACATTATCTCTCTCTTTTACATAATACACTAGGACATCCCTAGCAGCTGTATGTATGCTTATATTCTAAAAATTAGGACTAGAAATACTCATCATGTATCTAAATATCAGTTCTTAAACTGCCTTAAATAAATGCTTGCCATACACAAGAAAAGTAGAAACAACTAGATGACACTCATCAACATCAAACTTGTAGTTTTTTATAGATACATCGCCTTCTAAGGATGGTTGAGTGGCTATGGTGTATTGATTGTCTTTTTAAAATTTTTTCCAAATAGCTATTTAGATGACGTCTTAAATGGAAGATGTTGTCTTTCACAAGTCTAGTGATTCTTTCTCAGTTAATATGACCAAGTCTCAAATGCCAAAAGTATGCCTCGTTAGAGTAAGAAGTTTTATGTCTTTTATTCGATATTTTAGTCTCAAGCAGTATGTATATATGTGGTTTGATAAAAAATAGATTATTTGACATGCATCCGTTACAGATAAGATTGCGATTTCTAAATTATTAAAAGTCACAGTCAAGCAGTCTTTATATAAACATGCAATAGAAATTATGTTTCTTTTGAAACTTGGTACATAGAAAGCGTCTTTTAAAATAATCTTCCTAAAATTATCAAAATAAATATGTACATCTCCTACTACTTCAACTACCACACTTGCCTCGTTCCCAATCTACAAAGATAAGCTTTTATCTCTAAGATATTTCATCTTCTCGAACCTCTATATAGAAAAACAAAAATGACTAGTGGCTCCCGAATCAAAGACCCAATGGTCTATTGAATCTTCCACTAAATAAGTTTTTATCATCAAGAGTTTCACACCTTTTCCTTTGGTAGCTAGGTATTTCTTCCACTCTTTTACAATTTTCCTTGAAGTGCCCTTTCTTGCTGCAGAAGAAGCATTTAGACTTAGATAGGTCTTTAGGCTTTTTGGCTCTCTTCCTTTCCACTTTTTTGTGGCTCAGAGACCTTAGTCTTGCCTTTCTTAGTGCGCTTTCCCTCCCTTTTGAGGAAGAAGTGACGACTATATTCACTTCTGCTCTTCGGACTAGCTGACTGTCGTTCAACATCAACTCATAGTATTGTCACTTATTCATGAGTTGTGTAAGCATCAGGTTTTTGTTTCCAAGGTTATATGCAGCTCAAATACTAAAAAAATCCTTTGAAAAGCTTTAGAACACCATCTAAATTTGAGTGCTCTGGTCCAATTTAGCCTCTTTGTCTGCAACCTCGGCAAAGTAGCCCATAAGAGTGATCATTTGGTATTTGACCGGAGTGTTGGGCTTTTTCTGGGCATTCATCAAACTAGTTATGGCAGACTATCGAGTCAAGGTAGCTTGGCCTTCAAATGTCTTCTAGCTTTTCTATAATCATTTTAGTAGTCTTACAACTCTCCAGTTGCTTATACAAAGTACTGGTCACGTTTGCTAGCATATAACAATGAGCTATATCATTAGAATCTTCGCAACATTTTCTAGCCTCAACTTGAGTGGTTGGTGGGCATTTGTTATTAAGAACTGTTTCTAGTTTCTCACAGCTCAAGGCAATTATCAAGTTTCTTTTCAATTCCTTACAGTTATTTTCGTTCAGTTTGTTTTCAGTAAGTATGTTCAATGAGGGAGTTGATGCAATTTTCAAACTGAAAATAAAAAATTCATATATTAATATCTTTCTATTAAGAAAATGTTTGAAAAGTTTTTGCAACATTGCGATATGCACTAAGATTATGTATGCGTCTTACATTAAAACTTGAAAACATTTGTAAGTCATTGCAATGATAATTCCCACACTCGTTGAATCAATCCACTATGGGGTGATCATGATCAACTAGTAAGAATATGGATTTCTATAAAATTAGTACATGAACCTAATTCTTTAGGCATTCATACATACTAATAATCGTGTAATGTTTGACCGTCGTTCTTAACTAGAAGATCTTGAGTGTATAACCATCAACTCAACACCTATCGCATCATGCACCACAAATGAGTCATCGTGGGACAACCTCACCAAGTAACATGCTTTGACTAGTTGTCCTCTTTTAAAGATAAAATTTTTTGATTTATTGCATGATAATGCCTACCACAAGGGCCGGTCGAATTATCATTTGATCACTAGATAATTCATCTTTCAATCAAGAAATCTCCTCAGTGAAATCCACATAGAAATCCTACTGTGGGGTAGTGCACTTGCCATGCCATCACAAGAGACTATTGATGGAGATCGTAGGTGTAATAGTCTAGTTTTGACCCTAGTCAGAATAGTGGTTTCAGGACCACAAATTCGAGTCTAAAAAATATTTTAATATTATTTTCTGTGTCTGTGATATGTGAATTTACATCTGCGAAATTTCTGTGATTAAATTTGTCTGTTTCTGTGCTTAATTATGAAAAAGGATTAAATCGCGTAAAGTGTAAAAGTTGAGTGCTAGATGTTAAAGCACCTATTTGGCTTGGGTTTTAAAATAAGGGTCCTTGCATGTCAAATATATCATTGATATAGTATGTGGACAATGTTGGACATGTGTTAGGTGAATGGATAATTTTATAACAAAGGGCAAAATGGGAAAAATGATTATTAAAGTTATAATAATAAAATGAAAACAAGAAATTGGCCATATTATCACCTTGTTCAGCCAAAAATTAAGAGAAATAAGAAGCCATTGGAGCTTCAAAGTATTCGGCCATTGCATGAGTGAATAGGTTAGTCCATTTTGCTCGGTTTTTTATAATTTCTACGTTTCTGTGATTGTTGCTTCGTGTTCTTCAAAACCCATGTCTGAATTTCTATTTTTGTTGAAGATTATGAAATGTGCCATTGATGATTATATGAGCTTTGTGATGTTTTTATATGGATTATGAAAGATATGTGTGAGATTATTAAGCTTTGTCTTTGAATTTTGAAGAAATAGAGCTAATTGAGCTAAATTGTGAAAATGAGGTTTTGAAGGACTAAATTGTGAATTAAATATGTTATTTTGGCTTGTATGGAAGCCATGTATATTCGGCCAAGCTATAATCTTGGTGAATTTTGCATCTTGGTGATTTTGTGAAAAATAGACTAAATTGTCAAAGTGTGAAAATATAAGGGCTAAAATGTAAGGTGCCCTAAATATGTGTATATGGATTAAATTGAATGAAATGAATGATTGAATGGTTGAATTTTTATTGAATAGATCAAGAACAAAGAAAATCAGACTTAGATCGGGAGAAGTCCAAAATAGTTGAATAGACAACTCATTTTATCTGAAATCTGTCCGAGGTAAGTCAAATTACAATTAAGTGTTAATTGAAATAAATTTTGCACATATAAACTGTAATCTGTATTGGATGGCCTTGAGTCCCTGATGTATATCTTTGGAGTAAAGTATGATAATATGTTAATATCTGAAAAACTCTGTATGTTCCTAAGCAAAGTTGACATCTGTCTATGACATCGTGTAAGACCGTGTCTGGGACACAGGCTCGATTGAGATTTACGTATAAGACCATGTTTGGGACATCAACATCGTATCTGATTTTGTGTAAGACCTGTCTGGGACAGAGGCATCGATACTGAATTACATGTAAGACCACGTCTGGGACGTCAGCATTATACTTGTTTATGAGCATCTGTAATCGTTTTTGACCCGTCTGATTATAGCGTACGAAATCTGAGATTGAATATACGAATTGTATAACCTATGCAGGTACGTTTGTATCGTACTAAATTTTTTGAAAATGAAAAACTCTGTCTCTGTGAAATATGTATGGAAAGGTAGTATGACATATATGCAAACAAAGGAGCATCGTTAAGATTATGAATTATTCTATGAAATGGTTATGAATCTATATGGTTGAATGGTACATATATGCTTTAATAATTATACCAATTGTATTTGGCTTACTAAGCTCTTTGTAGCTTACTCTGTGTGTTTACTGTCTGTTTTACAGTTATCGTAGCTATTGAAGGCTCGGGGATAGTCGAGGATCTTCACCACACTATCGATCTCATTTTGGTACTTTTGAAAGTGTAAATTTTTTAAAGTATAGCATGTATAGGCTAGAAGGTCTATGCATATAAGTTTTGATGTGTATATATTATGCCATGGGAGTTGGCTAACAATAATGAGTTGTGTATGGTTTTGGTGTATGTTTGTAATGTGCTAAGTTCTATTGTGTTTTGGTCATTCTTAAGCATGGAATTGGTTGGAAATTTTGGTATGAATGTTGTATATTATTGCTTGTAGGATTGGACCCAAAAAGGGGTGGCAAATTGGCTTGAACCAAGCCTACTTGGTGCCACACGGTCAGGGTACACGGGCGTGCCTTGTGGCCGTGTAAGAAAAGTAGTATTCTCCTAAGAATCATATGGTCTTGACACACGGATGTGTCATATGGCCGTGGGCTAAAGTCAGTAGCTAGCTAAGTATCACACGGCCATAGTACACGGGCGTGCCTATTGGCCGTGTTAAAGAGTCAGTATAGGACCTATTTTTTTTTGGCACGGCTGGTTCACATGGGTGTGTCTATTGCCCATGTGTACCACATGGCCTAGTCATACGGGCGTGTGACTTTAACAGTTTGAAAGAATTAGTTAAGTTCTGAAAATTCTGAATAAGTTTGGTTTAGTTCCGACCTTTCTTTAAATGTATATTTTAGGTCTCGTAGACCATAATTAGAGATGATTGTTTATGAAATGATGTTAAATAGCATCTGTGATTCTGAATTGGTCCGAAATGTTCTGTTTGTCTGGTAATGCCTCGAAACCCTAATCCGATGTCGGTTACGGGTTAGGGGTGTTACAATAGGTCTTGTTTAGGGACCTCCCCCCACTCAATATTTTGGAAAACATGCAAAGTTTTTAAAATTTTTGGTTTCAATCATGTATGATCAATATATGCATTACAAGTACATATGCATTCTTTCCTAAACTATATGGCATGTTTATCTCATATATGCATGACATGTTATGTGTCACATCTCGAAAACTAGGTTAGTAGAATTGGGTATTAGATTGTGGGCTCGAGAGAAAAAAAATCAAGTTTTGTGTCGTAGAAGCTGAAATAGGATAAAAAAAATAATTGGTTAATAATAGTAAAAATAAAAATAAAATTTAAATTAAATAATAATGGTATTAATAATTGGGGCATTAGTAAAAATTAATAGAGACTAATTTAGAATAGTGGTTAAAGCAGAGGTTAAATGTGTAAATTAAGGCTAGTTGTTAAAAAGGGAGTTAATAGAACAAGGGAGAAATAAAAGAGAACTTAGAGGGCAAATAACCTAATTTTAAAAAAATAGTTGGCTATGAAAGCCACCTGTGTCATAACTTCCCTCCATTTTTTTTTCATTTTTAAAGTTTGTTAGATCTAGATTGGAAAATTTTCTCTCAAAAATTTCTACATCTTTTATTTTTCTTGGCATCCAAACAACCCCTATTACTTCAAATTTTGCAAGAAAATCACTCTTTCTTCTCCAATTTCTCACCTAAACTTTGCTCGTTTTTGCTCAATTTGTACAAATTCGTGAAGGTTTTCTAATTAAAGGTAAATCTATTATTTTTATGTATTAAATTTTTATTAGGTGTTTTTAATTCAAATTTTCATTGAGCTAAGCAATAAAATTAAATATTCATGGTTTTAAAGCTATCTTTTGCATAAAATGGTGAATCTCATAATAAAGAGCTAAGAGATGTTTTTAGAATGATTTTTAGTATATTTTGATGAGATTAAGGGTTTCTGATTCTATTTATCAAAATATTTAAGTAATTTCATGAATTAAATGGTTTTCTTTTGAGAATAAGGATGAACAATGTTTTTCCAAAAAATATATTAATTAAAGAAATTGAGCAAAGTTAAAGATCTAGATCTATAATTAAACCTTAGTTAGGTGGTTAGGAGGTAGAAATTAAGGATTTAATTAAGTTAAAAAGAAGAATTTAAGCCAAATAGATTGTTATGTGTGAGTGAAGAGCCATTTTATGATCACAAAGAGAGTAAGCTAGATTTTTTTTGAATGCTTAGTAATATATGTATATTTTTGTGCAAAATTAAAAATGTTGATGGAGCCTCAACAAATTAAGATAAAGGCAAGCAGAAAGTTATCTAGTTTGACGAACCGTGGCAAGCTACAGATGAGTGTATTTGTATGTCGTGTTTTAGCATGAATTCCAAAATATAAAGAGTCAAAATGAGGCTTGCGAACCCCACTTATAGTATGTGAAACTTGGCACTAGATACTTGATGTGATAAGTGCGCGTGTGAATTTGATTGTTGCATGTGTGAGTGAATTGTGCATTAAAAACTTTGAGTGTGTGTAGATTGTTAACCTTGAGTTGTTGTATTAATTAAATTTATCTATATAATATATATACACATGTGGGCCTTGAAAAGCTTGCTTAAATTTAACGTGACAGAGGTTCTAAATAGGTATATATAATACATATTTCTGTGTCTTGGTAAATATATAATATATTTGTGATGTTGTTATATATAATATATATGCCTCTATGGTTCTATTATATATATACTATATATGTGTCTAGGGATTTATTATAATATATATGCGTTTATAGGTTTTGTGTTATCTAATATATATAAATGTATATTGCACTTTTAATGTATCCTAAAAATTTGATGTGACAAAGGTTACTAAATAAATATGTATATATGTAATATATATTCATATATGGTTTTGTAATATTTGTGAACGAAAATAAAAGAATATTATAATGTAGAATTTTATAATATGTGAATTTTATTGATAATGCACATTTATGCATGCACGAACCTATAAGTAAATTATGAGTTTTATGATATTGCAAGTTTTGATTAGTGAAAATTTATATTATTGTGAAATGCTAGGTACGAGCTCAACAATAATCTGAGCCAATTTTATTGTGTAATAAAATATGATTAATTAGATATGCTAGCAATATGACACTTGAAACCGTTGGACATCATTAGTATGCCATAGGATTGTGAGTACTCACCCTTTTTTATTATGTGTTGGGCATTATGGCCTAGAGATAATGTTGGAGAGATAAAGGAATGTCGAGTATAGCTCCATTCACCATAGATAGCATGGTGTGTTTAGAGAGTGTAAGAATACATGCTACATTTACATGGAGATAGCATTCGACTTTATGAGTCATGTGGTGTGTTTTGGAGATCTGTTTATCCAATGAGTATATAATTTTACTATGTTTCATATTCATGAATTGCCAATATATCACTGTGTTAAGTATGAAATTTGTGTTATATGTGAATTGTTCAATTATGTTCAAATCCTTACAATATTTGGAGTGATTACTTGTGTTCTATGCATGTGTACTCACTAAGCTTTACCAAGCTCACACTCCTTACTTTACCTTGCAAATACATAGTTCACGGGTTAGCGAGAAGGTGGCAAATCGGTGACCCATCACAAGACATTTTTTTAGAGTATGTGTTGAGGTTTTAAACTTTGGAGTGAAGGCAATGTAGTTGTTCCAAGGGTTTAGTACTAGAATTAGACTTAGATTGTTTAAATAAAATTTTCAATTGGTTGTAAACAGACATTATAGACAATTTTTTTTTTAGATTTTTGAACGTTATAATTGCTTGCTTAATTGCTTATTTGGACGGTTTTATTACTTGTTTAATGTGATGACAATTAAATGAACAAATTTTTGCAACTAAAAGAGACTGACGAGTATTAAGGTACACCTTATACCTTCTGATGGTGTGAAATAAATGATTAATTTAGAAAGGCATGCACTTAGGTCTAATTTCCTATATGAAATATTCTACAAATGAGTGGTGTGTGTGCTTCGTTGGTGTGGTTTGTAAAGTTTTAAATGGAGAGTCACTTCGATGGCTAATGTAACATTCAAAATTTAGGTCGGATCATCTCGGCTAGGTTTGGGGTGTCACATTTAGTGGTAGCAAAGCTTGATTGATTATTCACATTCAATTATTCACGAAAGTCAATCATACAATTTTGATTCTCCACAGTTTTTCTTTTAATGGAAAATCAAATAAGTGAATGTGAACCATGCACCAGGTAGGTCCCAAGGAAAAAGAGGTGAGTTGTATTTGACCATTTAAAAACCAAATATTTCTTTATCAGATCCAATCCTAGACATGAACCTTCTCATTATCACACTTCTCACAATTATCGAATAACTTAAAGAAGTGAATAGAATAATACAACACATATATTTTCTCATTACCACACTTCTTATCATTAATAGATCAACTATGGATTATCTCATACATACATATCACAATTATATCATAAATAATTATTAAACAGATATATAAAGAAATAAGTAATAAAATAAAATTATCAATCAAGGTTTTCATGGTTCTATTTCTAGAAAATAAATGAAAAACAAAAATTACATAGCTTTTCATCACAAGGCATTCATTGTGTCTTCGACCGCCATCGCTTCATCATCTCTCATCATGGTCTCCTTTTTGGAAATATTTCATTTTTATCCTATGTCTGTTTTCGGCTCACAAGAATTCTATAAATAAAAATTAATCCTACGTGGAGATGATAGTCCATAGTCTATTTCCTAAGAACCACAACCTTGGCAAAAACAATTATATAAAAAATATATAATATTGCATTTATTCACATACATTACCTTAAACATGCTAATAATTACAAGAATGTTACATCTTATCCAATATTAATCAAACAAGATGAAGAGAGAGATCCAGTCTTGGTTTACACCATAAACATAGCACAAACCTAGCTCTGATACCAATTGTTGGGAAAAATTCGGTTTGAAAATGGTTTTCTTGCCCTTCAAAAAATTAAAATTTTGAAAACCAACCCAATTTGTTATATATATAGTAATAAACCTTAACTGAATACGCACCTGTGTTTTCTGATAAGTGAATCCTTGATATTTTTGGATTTCAACTAAACGATCTTTTCTGCTATTCTTGTACCACGAACTACATCAAGTGTGGGCTCGAACTGGTTGAACCAGAACACAAAACTAGAAAAATTTTCTTTTTGGGGTGAAAACAAAAATTCTCTGTAATGCCCAAAAAATTTGAATGTTTAACTATGGAGTTTTGTAGTAATTAAGTCTTTATATATGTGGTTGTATGCTCTATTTATGTGTTTAAAGTCCAGGGTTCGAGTATCTCTTTTGGAAAAGTCCTACTATTTAATTTTAGCTGAACTCCTATCCTTGGACTAGCGACTTAAGTTTAATTTTATGTTAATCTGTGTCAAGAATGAGCCTGCTGGTTCAATGGTTAACCATCTATTTCCTTACTGGTCTTCTGTTCGAGTCTATACATAAGTGAAGCGGAGATGTATTTTTTTTATAGAATTAGTTGATTTTTTGTTTTTGAACTTAAAATTTTTTATTTTTATTTAATTTATTTTTCTTTTATTCATCCTTCTTTTCTCGTTGTAATACCTTGAAAATTTTTACAGTAAGATATTATCCTTGATATAGTAAAATAAGGAAATAAAGTGACAAAAAGGGAAATTTTGAGTTATGTCAATATTGAGAAGTATATTATGATATATTAATTCAAGAAAGGACTAAATTGTAAAAGTGAGAAAAGTTTTGTTGCACAAGAGTAAATACTCAAAATTTGAGGGGTTAAAGTGTAAATATGAAAAAGTTGAAGGACCAATAGTGTAAATATTTTAAGAGTGGAATGATCTAGAAACTAAGGAAAATGGATGAATTAGGACCAATTTGAATAGGTGAAGAACTATGAGGGACTAAATTGCAATTTAGCCAAATTAAATAATGACTCAATGATAGAATTTTAAAAGATAATAAAGGGCAAAATGGTCAATTGGAAGAGAGAGAAATCTAGAAAGTAATGATGATGTTGATAATATTTTATGATTGTTTAATTAGATATATATTATTTTAATGAGATATTTTATTATTTTATTATTATTTTATTATTAATTATTTAGTATAAAAGGAAGGAAAGATGAAGAATTTTCATCATCTTTCCATGCATGCAACCAACGTTAGAAGAGAAGGAAAAGAAAGAAATTTTCTTTTCTTTACAATTTGGTCCTTCCACCAAAAATTCACCATTTTCACCTGGAAATCAAAAGAATTTCCATAACTACTAAGAGAGAAAAATGTTAAGGAGACCATGGGGAGTTAGAATATCAAGTTGGATTCAAGAAATAGAAGCTGGAGGAGAGAGAAAATCAAGTTAAAGATTAGTATCAATAGAACAAGGTAAGTATATCAAGATTTCAATATGTTTTTAAGTTTATTATTATTGACAAAGCATGGAAATAATGTTATAGTAGAGTTTTCTTACATAAGGTCCTATGTTCTTGATATGTTAATGAAGAGAAAATAAGAGAAAGTGATGAGAAATGGTGTAGAAAAAGAAAATAAGGGTGTTATAACATGGTAATTAATATCTTGTACTAAAACAGTTTTGGACAGCAGCAGTAGTCTAACTTTGAAAAATCATCAAAAATTGTATAAATATAATTATAGGATGAATAAAATATGAAATTAAAGATTATTAAGTCTAGTTTTTATAGAATAAATTATGTAAGCAATGGAATTATAAATCATGAGATATGATGAATTTTTAAGACAAGGTCAGAATGATTTTGGGTTCCCCTATTCTAACTTTGTAAAATCATAAAATATTGGATAAAAATAATTATGAGCTTAAATTTATATGTTTAGAATCCTGAATAAGTATATGTTAAATAGAAACAAACGGGAACATCATTCGAATTTTGTACGAGGAGATAATTAATTTTTAGTGAAGAAGGGTCGAAGCTGTATGTGACAGTGAGCAGGGGTAACTTTAAAGAATAAACTGTACTTATTGGCTAAACAAAAATTATGAAAATTTTATGGTAAAATTAAAGGATCTTAATATTTAGTTCTATAGCTCCAGATATAAAAAATTTAGTGACTATGACGCAGATAGACAGCTTGAATATTCATAAAAGTAAATAATAAAAATTATGGATAATGTTACTTACAAGTGTGTTATCTCATTAAGGATGTGGAATGGAGAGGAGGAGGAGGAAAAATATGTATGAATATTCATCTAGCATGGCTAATTTGTATATTTTAGGCTCAGGGACTAAATTGAATAAAAGTAAAACTTTATGGGAAATTTTGTAAAAAAGTCAGAAATGACCAAATTCATGAAATGAGTTATTTTATTATTTAAATTACAAAATTGAATAAATTATTAATTTAGCTCAAGATCGGGGGAAAACATGTTTTAGCGATTAAATTGAAAAGTGTTGAAATTATGGAAAATTCTGATATTTTATAGAATTCATGGACTGTTATCAATACATATGAGAATAAT
The DNA here is from genome assembly GCF_025698485.1 of Gossypium arboreum. Lineage (NCBI taxonomy): Eukaryota > Viridiplantae > Streptophyta > Magnoliopsida > Malvales > Malvaceae > Gossypium > Gossypium arboreum. The sequence goes on along the minus strand of NC_069076.1, from coordinate 14,222,888 downwards.
AGATGAAAATAAAGATTAAATTGCAAGAATTTTATTTTCCTGACCCTAAGGATGAAATCGTCATTAATTAAAAGTTTAAGAAAAAAAATGGTAATTTTGCCTAGAGCATTAATTAAATGCATTAGAATATGAAATGAATAAAAATGATGATCAAATTTATTTATAGAGATCCGGACGACTCAAATATTAGACTTGATATCGGATTAATGAAATTATAAACACAAACAAGCAATTAGGTAAGTTTGTGTAACTTGAATTATATTCTTAAATGCTTGAAATGTAAGTTATTGATGTGACAATAATTTGAATGTTCATTGTATGAAAATTGATGAAACATTGATATATTTGACAAAAAGGGGAAGAAATCTCGGTTGAATGAAAAGAAAATTCGATGGATCTCTGAAAAGGAATTGATGGTAAAAAGGATCTAGCCCGGACGGGTGATCCTATTCTGATATAGCCCTCCCAAAGAATACGCGTAAAATGGATTTAGCCCGGACGGGTAATCCGAATTAGGGTCTGAATTTAGCCTGGACTGGTAATCCCACTGTAAGGATGAGGTTTGCGGGAGTGTGCTCTCTGATATGAAATGTGTAAGACCATGGTTGAAAGATACCATGGCAACCTGATATGAAATGTGTAAGACCATGGTTGGAAGATACCATGGCAACGTGATATGAAATGAACAAGACCATGGTTGAAAGATACCATGGCAACATGACAGAAAATGAGTAAGACCATAGTTGAAAGACACTATGGCATCATGTCAAAGATAAATAAGACCATGGATGGGAGACGCTATGACATCTGTTGAACAATTGATATTCAGGTAATATGTATCAGATGACGAATGATTATATGAAATGGTTGTGAAAAATGTTTACAAGAACTGGTTATATGGAAATATATGTACAAAATAGTTGTATGAAATAATTATGAAGATAGATAAACGATATAAGTATAAGTACATGGAATATAATTTATGTTAAGATATAAGCTATTCTTGGAATAAATATACATAAAATATATGGAAATGATGGAGCATGAAATATTGATATAATGAAATGAATGATATATGCTTATGAAGAAAGCGGTAAGAGCATGATATGTTTAATGACATGAACATATATGATTATCTTTGATATGCTGATACAAGGAAATTATGTAAGTTGAGACTATTATTAAACTCAAGTGCGATATGTCGAGAAAATAGATATATCAATGTTGAATTTATATGAGATATGTGCAAGTATACTAACAATGTTGCTGTCTGACGCTTATACAAGTGCCAAACTGTTGATTGAATGGTAATATATTTATTTATATGATGCATTGAATCAGTAAGTATTTAAAATTTTTTTAAGTGATCTGTAAATGGTAGTAATGCTTCGAAACCCTGTTCTGGCAGTGGATATGGTTAGGGGTGTTACACACATTCTTTCTTTTTTTCCTTTTTTCCTTTTTTTTTTATTTTGGTTCATCTCTCCTCTTTTGGTTGGCGTTAAATCCTCTAGTAAGTGCATTTTTCGTGTTTTTTATGGAAAGTTAATTGTGTAAGTTTTGTTGTGAATTTCTTATAATCAACGGTTTCGTTATGTCGAAATGGTTTCATCTTAGTTGGGTTGAATTTTCTTAGTTAAGCGATCTTTGGTTCCTTTGTTTTAGGCGTAGGTGCTGGAAGTAACGTTTCCTAACAAACTATCTCGAGTGGCTGCCATTGATTCGCAGGTAAGTGTTAGTTTCGTTAGAGGTTTTATGTCAAAGTTTTTGACATAGTTCAGTAAGTGCTAAATTGTGCGAATTTCATCATTTTAGTTATTTAATTTGTTTTGGTTGGTTAATTTAGGCTCCAGGATTTCTTTGCATTGTTCAAACGTCAAAAATACTTCAGGTGCGTACCAAAAACCCATTTTTTGTGAATTTCAGATGTCGTAAAACATGGTTGTCAATGCTACACAGTCTTGTGTGAAGCTATGTAACTTCTTGTTTGCAAATTAGAAGCACACGGGCGTGTGCCCAGACAGTGTGTGGGAATGTGTGGTGCATGATTCACATGGGCCAAGGATAGGGGTATGTGTCCAGGCCGTGTAACTCACTATTTATGAATTAGGACCACACAGGCAAGTGACACAGGCATGTGTTAAGCCATGTAAGGCACACGAGCATGTGTCAGGCCATGTGGAGCCATACGAGTTAGTTACCTAGGCCATGTGAAACTACATGAACATGTGGATTAGAATTCTGAAATTTTTCCCTTGGGCAATAAACGTCATTTGTAATCAATACAGGTCTACTGTAGGGTCTGTATGAACCAAATTAGATTGTATAATTTGATATTCTATGATCTGAGATTGAGTATTGAATATCTGCATAAGTATTGAGCGTGACAACCATTAATGAGATTGTTATATTCTATGTAAGTATAAACTATATCTGAATGGTCGTATAAATCTCCTTATTAACTATCATCTGAGATCTATATCTATATTGGGGATGGAATTTGTGTAAAGGAGGAAGTGCTCTATTCTGAATCAGTGGTTAAACCACCAGTATTTGTGATCTGATCTAAAACTTAGCCTGTAATTACTAAAATGTATCATACGGACACTATGTGGTGTGTAGGGCTGGATGGTTATTATTTTCTCATTTGGGTGTGTTGGGTTGGTTGGAGATGGTTTGTAGTGGATGATGGTAGGATAATTGCATATGTTCTGATCTGTTCTGTATCTGACAATGATTTGACTTATTATCTGTCTGGTCTACTTGGTCTGTTCTGGTCTATTAATTGAACGAATTGCCTCCTGAGTCTGATTCAAAATCTAAACTTGGAACTTTACTGGTTTATTCACAACTCTACTGAATTTGTAATTATTTCCTTCTTGCATTGTTAATTCATTTTTTCTATTGATTGAATTACAAGTAACACATAGGCTTGATCAGGTCGACGGATCAGGAGCTCGGTCATATTATTTATTAGCTTTTATTATTATCCATATTAGTAGTTTATTTTCAGTATATTCAGTGAATTCGACTTACTAAGATAATGAACCTCAGATTAAACTTTATATTATTAAATTCCTTTAATTTTTAGATAACCTTAAAAACTAAGTTTCAGGAGTTATGTTTTGAGAAATATTCGATGTAGAGCTCTAGACTTGGCCTTATCATCTAGGTCGTATATGGGGTCTTACATTTAGTGGTATTAGAGTCAGGTTTACAACATTCAGGCTATGTTCTAGGCTCCTATTTTGTGTTAAAAATGTGTTTGAAAGAAAATAAGTTATCCATGTAATTCTACAAAATGATTTTATAAAAGACTGAGTCTCCGACGCCAAACCTGTAAGCATTTCTATTTAGTTATTGTGATTCGTTGAGGACTGCAGTGATTGAACTATTGTCTAGTTAGATCTTTTGATATAAACTGGCATGAGAAATGTGATAAAGACTCTGAACTGATCTGTGCACTTCTGATATTATGAGTTCGCGCGGTAACTGTGGACATCATGGACACCGAGGAGGAGCTCGAGCAAGGTCATACTCTATGGGTAGTATGCCAAATCTAGAGACCAGCGAGACTGTTGGTACTCCTACTATTGAGATGGGGTCTTAAACCCTGATGACTGGGACGACGCACTATCCCAAGCTATGATTCCATTGCTAGAGAGGGTCATTGGGACTCATTATGGATCGAGAGACAGATTTTGATTATCAAACGACTCCGGTTGAAGGTGCCGAGTCGTTTAGGGTTGTCATTGGAGTCTCCCCTACCATGGTCGAGTATTGGTTAAAGGCCACTGAGCGTATCATGAGTGATATTGATTGCACTCCCACTCAAAAGTTGAAGGGTGTTGTATCTCTGCTCCGAGACGAAGCCTATCAGTGGTGGCTGACGATTGAACATGGTGCTCAGCTCGAAAAGATTAATTGGGACTACTTTAAGAGTGCCTTCAAGAGTAAATATGTGGGGGTAAGTTATGTGGAGGCCCACCGATGAGATTTTATGAATCTAGTTTAAGGCAGGAGATTCGTGATCGAATATGAGGTCGAGTTTCTAAAATTAAGCAGGTATGCGCAGACTTTGGTAGCATCTGATTACAACAAGTGTGTAAGGTTTGAAGTAGGTTTACACTGTGATCTGTGAGTTCTAATAGCTCCTCAGAGGGAGCAGGTTTTTGCAGCCTTGGTTGACAAGGCTAAGATAGCGGAAGAAGTGAAGCGCAATGATTGCGAGAGGCGAGATTGAGAGAGAAGTCAGTGTAAGGTTAAGAAGGATTCAGGTCCTTCTAGTTCTGGACAGCGCCCTAAGAAACGAGAGAAGTTTAAGGGGCCTCTGAGGATCGAGGCACTAGCTACAATGATTGAGATTCAAATCTGTAGTGATTGTAGAAGGTGCCATCTAGATGAGTACTAGAGGAAATCAGGAGCTTGTCTTCATTGAGGGTCGATAGAGCATCGTGCTCGTGATTACCCTTATCAACCAGATCAGGTGCTTGTCACGACACAAACTCCAACTCTGGATCTTGTTCAGCCTCCGAAAGTAGCTCAGCAACCACCTAAGGGTCGTGGTATGGTTAGGGGTGGCAATGGTTTAGAGGTAAGAGAGCACCAAGGCGAGGTACAAGTTTGACTAAGGCATGACAGCCTACACCTCGTGAGGACAGTGAAGATGTCAACATTATAGCGGATACGTTCTTTATTCACTATGTGTCGTATTTTACTCTAATTGATAATGAGTCTACTTACTCTTATATAGCTAGTATTGTTTCTAAAAATCTAGGTATATCTATTGAAAATACTACTAGGGATTTTTCTGTAATTAGTCATCTTGGTTAGTAGGTCTGAGTTGATAAAGTATATAAACAGGTTCCATTAGAGATTCAGGGTATGGTATTTCAATAGAGTTTCCTTTTGGTGAGTTTGACTTGATTCTAGGAATGGATTGGTTCAAAGAACATCAGGTCAGTCTAGACTGTGCCTCTAAGAGAGTTAGTCTAAGAACTAACAAGAATAATGAGATCATTATGGTCGGGAAGCGTCGAAATTACCTCTCTAATGTAACCTCCGCCCTTGCAGCCGAAAAGTTAATTTGGAAAAGTAGAGAGGCATAACTTGCTTTTGTGTCTGCTTCTGTACCTGTAAAACTCTCTATACAGGATATTCACATAGTGAAAGACTTTCCAGATGTTTTTCCCGATAAGTTACCTAGTGTAACTCTAGATAAAGAGGTTGAATTTGGTATAAAATTATTACCGAATACTGCTCTGTTGTCCATTGCACCATATCACATGGTTCCGAGGGAGCTTCTGAAATTGAAATCTCAACTTCAAGAGTTCCTTGATCGAAAGCTCATTAGACTGAGTGTGTCTCCGTAGGGAGCACCAGTTCTGTATGTCAAGAAGAAAGATGGTACGATGAGAATGTGTATAGATGACCGTTAACTAAAAAAGTTCACAATAAAGAATAGGTATCCGCTACCGAGGATTGGTGATTTATTTAATCAGTTTCGAGAAGCATCTGTGTTTTCTAAAATTGATCTACGTTTTGATTACCATCAGCTCAGGACTCATTATGAGCATTACGAGTTTTTGGTCATGCCATTTGGTTTGACGAACGTACCAACCGCATTCATGGACTTGATGAATCGAATATTTCAGTCGTATTTGGATCAGTTTGTTGTAGCTTTTATCAATGACATTTTGATTTATTCCAAGATTGAGTTTGAGCATGATGAACACCTTTGTATTGTTCCACAAAACACCGTGAAAAACAACTGTATGTTAAATTTAATAAGTGTGAGTTCTGGTTGCAGGAGGTTTCTTTTTTGGGGCATGTTGTGACTGCCGAAGGGATCCGGGTCGATCCCAAGAAAATTGAGGCTGTGGTCGAGTGAAAATAGCTGAAGAATATGTCTGAGCTTTAGATTTCCTGGGCTTAACGAGTTATTATTGAAGTTTTTTCAAGGGATTTTCTCTAATTGTATCTCTCCCAACTAAACTATTGCGTAAGAACACCCCATTTGTGCGGTCTGAAGGGTAGTAGTTGAGTTTCAAAAAGCTTTCCGACACAAGCTACTATTTTCATTTAGCTTGAATCGGGTCGGGAGTTTATGGTTTATAGTGATTCGTCACACGTCAGTTTGGGATGCGTTCTAATAAAGGATGGTAAAGTGGTAGCTTATGGGTCACGACAGCTTAATTCATACGAGGGTAACTATCCTACTCACGATCTTGAGCTGGCTGCAATTATTTTTGCTTTGGAAATCTAGATATACTACTTGCACGGTGAGCATTGTATCATCTACACTGATCACAAGGGCTTTAAATACTTGTTAACTAAGAAGGAATTAAGCTTTAGGCGACGACGATGGGTTGAGTTGCTTAAGGATTATGACTACACGATAAAATATCACATTGGAAAAGCCAATGTGGTGGCCGATGCCCTTAACCGTAGGGCAATGACCGATCTAAGAGCGATGTTCACTTGTCTGAGTTTATTTGAGAACAGGAGTCTGCTGGTCGAGTTGCAGGTTAAACCAGTTTGGGTTGATCAAATTCGAGCCAAACAGCTGACTGATGAGTCTTTGGTTCGGTGTTTACATCAGGTTGAAGAAGGTAAAACTTTTGATTTTGGTTTGAATAGTGATGGAGTTTTATGTTTCAGGGGTCGATTTTATGTGCCTAATGATCAAAGATTTAAGACAATCAATTCTATAGGAGGCGCATAGTAGCCTTTATGCTATGTATCCTAGTGGGAATAAGATGTATCGGGACCTCCAAGAACTTTACTGGTGGCATGGTCTGAAACGGGAAGTGACTACCTTTGTATCTCACTGTCTAACATGTTAAAAGGCTAAGGTTGAGCATCAGTTGCCTTCCGGTTTGCTCTAGCCAATTAAGATTCCTTTGTGGAAGTGCGAGTGTGTAATAATGGATTTTGTTGGTGGATTACCTTTAACACCCACCAAGAATGATTTGGTTTGGGTCATCATTGATCGATTGATAAAGTGTGCTTGTTTCCTTCCTATCAGGACTGATTACTCGTTACAGAAGCTAGCTAAGTTGTATGTTTCCGAAATTATAAGATTACACGGAGTTCCAATCTCAATAATATCAGACAAGGATCCACGTTTTACATCTCGATTCTAGAAGGAACTTCATGAAGCATTAGGCACTCAACTAGATTTCAGTATTGTGTACCACCCTCAGACCGATGGGCAGTCTGAACAGGTTATTCAAATTCTAGAGGATATGCTTCGAGGTTGTGTCATTGATTTTTGGGGCAATTGAGAGGAATATCTACCACTGGCTGAGTTTGCGTACAAAAATAGCTTTCAGTCTAGTATTTAGATGGCACCTTATGAGGCTCTATATGGTCGTAAATGTTGTACTCCATTGTGCTGAACTGAGTTAAGTGAGCATCGGGTTTTGGGTCCCGAGGTAGTTTCTGAGACTGGGAATACTATTAAGTTGATCCGAGGTCACCTTCAGGATGCTTCTAACTGACAGAAAATTTATGGTGATTTAAAGAGGAAATATATCGAGTATTCTATAGGTGATCAGGTTTTTCTAAAAGTTTCCCTGAAGAAAAAGGTCATTTGGTTCATACGAAAGGGCAAGTTGAGCCCGAGGTTTATTGGACCTTATCGTATTCTAAAACGTGTCGAACTTATAGCTTATCAGCTAGAATTACCTCCTAAGTTGGATCAAATCCATGATGTGCTCCACGTTTCGATGTTGAGGCGGTATCTGTCTGATCCGTCACACATCGTTCCTGTTAAGGAGATCAATGTACGACCAGGTCTAACTTTTGAGGATGAGCCTATTCAAATTTTAGATTGAGATGTCAAGGTATTGAGAAAGAAAATTGTCCCCCTAGTTAAGGTGTTGTGGCGGAATAATGGCACGAGGAAGCCACTTCGAAACTCGAAAATTCAATTCGTCAGCAATATCCTTATTTGTTTGGGTGAAGTAAATTTCGGTCCTAAAATTTCTTTTAGAGGGAGAGAGTTGTAACACACCAAAAAATTGAATTTTTAACTGTGGAATTCTGTAGTAATTAAGTCTTTGTATTTGTGGCTATGTGCTCTGTTTGTGTTTAAGGTCCAGGGTCCGAGTCTCTCTTTTGGAAAAGTCATGTTATTTTATTTTAGCTGAACCCCTATCCTTGGACTAGTACTTAGTTTAGTTCTATGTTAATCTGTGTCAAGAATAGACCAGTTGGGTTAATGGTTAAGCATCTGTTTCCTTACCAGTCTTCTATTCGAGTCTCCGGGTAAGTGAAGCGGAGATGTATTTTGCTGCTCCATAGAATTAGTTGGTTGTTTGTTTTTTAACTTAATATTTTTTCTTTTTCTTTTTTTATTTTGTTCTTCCTTCTTTTCTCGTTTTTTCTTTTCCCTATTTTTCCTTTTATTTTTCTTTGGTTCATCTCTCCTCTTTTGGTTGACGTTAAATCCTCTATGGTATATTCGTGTAAGTACATTTTTCGTGTTGTCAATGGAAAGTTAATTGTGTAAGTTTTATTGTGAATCTCTTATAATCAACGATTTCATTCTATCAAAAAATTTTCGTCTTACTTGGGTTGAATTCTCTCAGTTAAGCGATATTTGGTTCCATTGTTTTAGGAGTAGGCGTTGGAAGTAACGTTTCCTAATAGGTTATCTCGAGTGTTTGCCGTTGATTCGCTGGTAAGCCTTGGTTCCATTTGAGGTTTTGTGTCAGAGTTTTTGACATAGTTTAATAAGTGTTAAATTGTGTGAATTTCATCATTTTAGTCGTTTAATTGGTTTTGGTTGGTTAATTTAGGCTCCAAGATTTTTCTGCATTATTCCTATGCCAAAACTACTTCAGGTGCGTACCAAAAACCCATTTTCTATGAATTTTGGATGCCGAAAAACATGGCTATCGATGCCACACGGCCGTGTAACTCACTGTTCACAAATTAAAAGAACACGAGCTAGGGACACGGGCGTGTGCCCAGACTGTGTGTGGGAATGTGTTATGCAAGATTCACATGGGCTAAGGGCACGGGCATATGTCCAGGCCGTCTAACTCACTGTTTATGAATTAGGACCACATGAACGAGTGACACGGGCATATGTTATGCCGTGTGAGGCACACAGGCATGTGTCAGGCCATGTGGAGCCACCGGGTTTGCTACCCAGGCCGTGTGAAACCACACGAGCATGTGGATTAGAATTCTGAAATTTTTCCCTCAGGCCATGAGCAGCATTTGTAACAAATGGAAGCCTTTCGGAAGGTCTGTATGAACTGAATTAGACTGTATAACCTAACATTCTGTGATCTGAGACTGAGTAGTGAATATCTTCAAGCATATTGGTGTGACAACCATTAATGAGATTGTTAAATTCTATGTAAGTATAAATTATATCTTAATGGTCGTACAAATCTCCATATTTACTGTCATCCGAGGTCTGCATCTATATTGGGGTAGGAATTTGTGTAAAGGAGGAAGTGTTCTACTTAGAATCAATGGTTAAACCACTGGTATCTATAATCTGATCTGGCATAGACGTGTCGTACTGACACTAGATGGTGTGTAGGGCTGGATGGGTATTAATTACTCATTTTGGTGTGTTGGGCTGGTCTGAGATGGTGTGTACAGATGAGGGTAAGATCATTGCATCTATTTTGATCTGTTTTGTATCCAACAATGATTTGACATATTATCTGTCTGGTTTGTTTGGTCTGTTATTGTCTGTTAATTGAACGAATTGCCTCCGAAGTCTGATTTAGAATCTAAACTTGGAACTTTACTTGTTTACTCACAACTCTACTGAATTTGTAATTATTTCCTTATTGCATTATTAATTCATTTTGTCTATTAATTGAATTACAGGTATCGTACAGGCTTTATCAGGACGACGGATCAGGAGCTCGGTCATATTATTTATTATTATCATATTAGTAGTTTATTTTCAGTATATTCGAGGAATTCGACTTACTAAGGTGATGAACCTCATATATTACTTTATGTTATTAAATTCCTTTAATTTCTAGAGACTTTAAAAACTAAGTTTCAAGAGTTGTGTTTCGAGAAATATTTGATGTTGCTCTCCAAACTTGGCCTTGTCGTCTAGACCAGGTATGGGGTGTTACATTCTCTCTTATTTACTAGAAACCAGTAAAATTGTTATTCTAAAAAATATGTTTATAAGTTTAGATTAAATTCTCTCTATTTTCAATAGAATAACAATCTCTCAGAAGTTGTGTTAATAGCTCTACCTCTATCATCTATTTGGAAGAGAAGGTAGAACCCTTTTAAAGTTGTAGAGATTTATTTTAAATAGAAAAAAAAAACATTCTACTTAGAGTAGGAGAGGGGTGAATGACTCACCCTTGTATTTATACTAGGGCACCCTTTTATTTATACTAGGGTTGCCACCGTTCATGTTATATGAGGGGTTTTGGGACTCTCTCACATCGAGTCCAATTACGAGTACTTCATAAGTCTTTTTGACCTAGTACTCTGTAATGTGATCCAACATGATTCAATTTTTCTATTTCCCAAAATAAACTTTAATATTTACATATTAAATAATTTTCTCATCCCAATTTTACTTTAGTAAAATTTTGACGATTTTACCCTTCGATAAAATTTTGACAATTTTACCCTCTATAAAATTTCGACAAAATTCGTTCACTATGTCACAACTTAACATGTTCACTATGACTGAATGGTTTATTTTTATTTTTGGGCTTCAAAACAGTCCAAAAATATAAACTTATTCTTCCATCATTTTTTAGTAATCCTCTATGGGATGACAAATTTTCATCTTCATTTTTGTACACCTACGTTCATTTCCAAATGGTTCTATTTCTCTATTTCAGAGAAAACCATAATCATTCCTAAATGTTTCTCATTTCTCTTTTTCTATTTGTTTCGTTCATTTTTATTCAAACACAAAATTCATTTCTAGTTTCAAAAAGCTAACAGAGGGACCGATTGGACATATGAAGTTAAGGCTCAAATGATTTATAATTAAGTTACGGATTTTCGCCTATTAATTATAAACTCATTTGGTCACGAAGTCATTCCACTATACTATCGTGACTGAGCTCTCCCCAACGACATACCATTACGAAAATAACTACTTAGTGCTCGCCCAATGCCCTTGTCGTAAGTGTGTTACCCTCATAGGATATCCTTGATCTCTTTGGGATAATATTTGTTCTCCCGATATGATTCTATTTTATCTCATGGTAATCATTACATTTTCCTTCATGAAAAGTCAATCATTGTCCAAAGTGACCAAGTCATCCATCACAAAGACGGATGACCCATGGCTACGTTTAGCTTTCATCAACCATGTAATGCCAATAAGAAGATATCATTTACCTATGTTTTGGGCTTTGAATTCCATTTTTGTGAATAACACTACATATTATAGAAATTGTTCACCCAACAAACCAGCTTCCAATTCCTTCTCTATTTGAACTTAGGCTTTTACTTGCATCAAAGTGTACGAGTCACGCATACATAGTCTGCCATCCACTCAAGATTTAAGTATGTCACACTATGAACAAGTCAATAAATACATAAATGGATTTAGGATAAATTCTACTTAGGACCTGTCTGATGTACTATCAATCTAGTCAGTCACATTTCTGTCTCTATCTTTTGGGAGTCATCCGCTCCAATACCCAAGACAAGGCATCTCCCCAATTGGACTTGATAGACAACATATTAGACTTTCAATCAGTTTGCTCATTTCTAATTAGACTAAAGACAGGTTTAGGTTCGTCTACTAATACAATTTACCTTTCTGTACTACGATCTGACCACATAATACTACTTAGTATTAGTTGCATTAGACAACCAATGAGCAACATTTGCTTCCATTTTGCTTTGCATACAAAAACCATTTTAGGATAATAATACAAAGTATATTAATGTAGTCAATGAATTTCTTTTATTAATCAATCTATTTGAAAAAAATTAAAAGTGTAGATTGACAAAAAAAACTACATTTAGGGCACCATATCCAACAATGATAACGTCCTAAGTTTGTCAATCCTAGTGGTTTAAGCACACGTAATTCATACCAACTAACCCCTATCAGGAAACCCTAAATCCTCGATTAATCATATCGCCATTCACTCGTTAATCTCCTCTAAGGAATTTAGCCCCTCATGTTATTCATAATCTCTATCTCGGTTGAACAAATCATGTAAAGAACACGATCGATTCAGAAGAGAGAAATTTGAATAATAGTGGATTGAATATCGAATAGGGAATAAAGTAGCAAACCACTTGATTTTAATAAAGAAATAATTGAATGAAAAAGAAAGTAAACTAAAATACTTTAATTAAATAGATAAATTCATAAATCAAAATTGAATTCAAGAGGAAAAACAAAAGCGTTATTGAAAAGCCTAAAGAAAATATCTAATCCTACTCCTAAACTACTAGGGTTTTTGAAGGCATATAGGATGACTTAGTTACATCGAACCCCTACTATCTTATTTATAGATGTGTTGGCAGCCCAAATTAGGTCTTCCCCATGTCAAAAGTCTTCGTAGAAAGTTAATTGTGCAAACGAAAATAGTCTCGATATACTTGTGCAGTACGTCGACCTGTGTCACGCCATAGCCCTTGTGTGGCGAGGCATGGCACCCAATTTCTACCTTGTGCCATTTGTTTTGTGCTTTAACATCCTCAAAATCTTTTGCATACTCATCCCTTGCTTCTACGTCAATTGGGCCTTTATATCTTCATTCTACACACTCAATTGAACATATTAGCACAAACTAAGGCTCGTGTCGATCTACTGGGTCACAACACTTAAAAAATGTGTTATAAAACACTTATTTTATTAATATTTAATCCTCATGCCTAATTACCAAAAAATGAAATATAAAATCCTAAATTGCATAGAAAACAAGCTCCTTAAGTGCGGAATTAACCCGAATTAACTACTACATTTGGAGGCAAGTTAGTGGTTATGGAATTTCCTTTGATTTATAGGTAAAAATGGTTGATTTATTTATGAAATGACAAAATTGTAAAACAAGCAAAGTTTTTTTCTTCTCCCTTTCCTACTCTCATTGATAACATAGAGAGATTAAGAACTTTCTTCATCTATCTTTTCTTTTATACAAACAAAAATTAAATAAAATAATAATAAAATATTCAACCAATCATTCTTCAACATTTTTCATCCATCATCATTACACCAAATAATTGTCTATTTTGATAAATGACCATTTTGTCATTAAACCTTTTAAATTTTTACTTTCAGGTCATTCCTAACTTTTGGAAAAATTACAATTTAGTCCCTCACATTTCTTCTTTTATTCAATTTGGTCTCAGCTTACTAATTTCCTATTAAAATAATTTGGGCTAATTTTGTAACACCCCTAACTTGTATCCATCACCAGACTAGGGTTATGGGGCATTACCAGACATATTGGAACATTTCGTAATCACTTTACAATCAAAAGTCAAACATAAGCATAAAGTCCCTTACTTTGGTCAATGAGACCATAAACATGCATTAAGAAGAGGTCGGGACCAAATGAAACACACTCATAAATTTTAGAACTTAGAAAATTTTTCAATTCTATTGAGGTCACACGCCCATGTGTCCAGGCCGTGTGCATCACACGGGCATCAGACACACCCATGTGAACCAGACGTGCCAAATCAGGGTGACCATACTGACTTTCACCCACGGCCATAAGACACGCCCGTGTGTCAAGGCCGTGTAATTTTTAAGAGAATATTGCTTTTCTTACACGGTCACAAGGCACGCCCGTGTCCCCTGACCATGTGGCACAATGCAGGCTTGGTTTAAGCCAACTTGCCACCCATTATGGGTCAACCTACAACAAACAAACAAACATATATGTACAACCCAATCAACCATTCTTTATGCTAAAACATACATCATTCATGCCATAATATTATCAACCATTTACATACTTATAAACTTTACCTTCTTATACTAAAACATAATATAAGATTATATAAAAAACATCATTCATTCTCATACCATGAACTCACCAAACTTTCCTTCTTTCTTATCCAATTAAGACATGCCATAGTTGCAAATTACATCACATATCATAAGCCATTATCAAATATGAGTTCAAACACAAATTAGCCAAATCTCATGGCTAACTATATACATCACAAAACATACTTCACAACTACTAGCCTATACATGCCATACTTCAAATATTTACATTTTCAGAAGTACCAAAATGAGATCGATAGTGTGGTGACGATCCTCAACTATCCCCGAGCCTTCAGTAGCTACGATAACTGTAAAATAGACAAAAATCGCACAGAGTAAGCTTTCAAAAGCTTAGTAAGCTCGTACTCAAAATATTCATAGTATATGAACATAAAATGATAACCTATAAGTATTTGCACAATTTCAATCCATATAACTATATCAACTCAATGAGATTTATATACATAACATCATCTACCACTTAGGCATTATACATACCTGAAGCTTCCATACTTATTCACTTTTGTACTTAACTCATGTTGAATGTTATAAGACTTTCCATAAGTTATTTGTATTTTATACATCAGTACACTTAGGGCTATAAGGTTAGCCGGAGCTAAATATTTCAGCACACTTAGTGCCATCTCAAATAACCAAGACTAAGTCGGTATCGTACACTTAGTGCCTCAAGTAACTGAAGCAAGTTAAATCGCACACTTAGTGCCAAAGCTAGTTTAAATCGCACACTTAGTGCCAAAACTTCCGTTTCATCACCATATTATCCAATTCAATTATATACAACTTATGTATAATAAAGACATCAAAACATACTTAACATCATATTTTAAGTACGAACTTACCTCGTACTCGAAATTTGTCGACTCAGACTATCTACTCGATAACCTTCGACTTTCTTCGATCTAAGTCTGAATTCCTCCTTTCTTGATCTATAGGTTTTCAAAATTAACACTTTTATTCACCAATTAATTCAATTCAATCTATAAACACATATTTAGGGCATTTTACAATTTAGCCCTCATATTTTTACATTTTGACACTTTAGTCCCTAATTCACAAAATCACAAAATACACATAATTTGCATATACTTATGCTTGCCGAATTCTCCTAGCACTCATACTAGTCCACAAATTTCATTTATATCACATTTTAGTCCCTCAAAATAACATTTTCACAAATTCGCCCAATTTACTCAAATCCAACTAAAATCCAAAGACAAAACATGTAAACTCAACATCAAGCTTTCATATTTCACCATTTAACAACACAAAACTCATGAATTCATCCATGACACATTTTCAAATCATCAACAAAATCAGAAATTGAGGCATGGGCTTTATAGTACCCTTAGCAACAATCTCAAAAACGTAGAAATTATCAAAAATCGAAGTAAAAACGTACCCCAATTAAGCTTCCAATGTGCCGAAACCTAAAAGCCTTTATTCTTTCTTTTTGTTCTTCAATTTCAGTGGATGAACACATATATGACATGATTTTCTAATTTGTTTTCATATAAATTACTTTAATAAACATTTTCCCAATTTCCCTTTTATAAACAATTATAAATTCACCAAACACATACCCTTATATGTCCATTAAAACTTCCAATGGTCAAATAACCACATAAGGACCTTTACTCTAGAAATTCGACTCAAATAAGCACTTAAACATCTAGCACACAGCTTTTATATTTTATCCGATTAGGTCCTTTTTACAAATTAAGCACACAAACAATTACATTTTCATACGAGACTTTCACACATGTCAATTCACTTACCAAATACACAGAAATTAATATTAAAATATTTTTCTAACTCGAATTTCGGGTCCCAAAACCACTATTCTGACTAGGGTCAAAACCGAACTGTTACAAATTTCACTTTTGGTCATTCAAGTTTTCTCATATTTCTTCAACCCACCGAATTCTGAATAATTATACTTGTGTCCCAGAACTTTTTACATCTTTACAATCTAGTCCCTACCTTAAATTAACATATCAAAAATTACTTCTTAATTCACATTTTTCCTTGGCATTACTCAACCTTCTCTTTTATCATTTTCATATCCTTTTCTCACTTTACCAAAAAATCAATTGTACATTATTTCAATTTATTACTACCATGTCATAAACACATTCATATTAAGATATAAAATCAATTCTGAGTGTTAATCGAGCTTACAAAAGCTCTTTTGTTGAGCCGAGCAAAAAATAAGACTAAACTGAAAAGTTTCAAAACATGATAGGACGATATCGCGATATTCATGTCTTAGTATCAGGATACCTAAAACAATATCCAAAATTCAAAATATATCATGTGGGTATCACGATATCCAGAGCTTGGTATTG
Source organism: Gossypium arboreum (assembly GCF_025698485.1). Classification (NCBI taxonomy): domain Eukaryota; kingdom Viridiplantae; phylum Streptophyta; class Magnoliopsida; order Malvales; family Malvaceae; genus Gossypium; species Gossypium arboreum. The sequence goes on along the minus strand of NC_069076.1, from coordinate 14,206,544 downwards.
CAATCTCAAAGGCAGTAGTCAAACTTCTCGACCTAAGGACCAAATTACAAATTTATCAAAACAAACAACAAGTAGGTATCACGATATCCAAGGTATGGTATCGCGATATCGAAAACAATCCATTAACTACCTTTTGTTTTTTCCAAAAACAACTTTGGTACGAATTCACTATAACCCTTCAAATTTCTAGTTTGGTGCATAATTACACAATCTTGCCAGTCCAAAACCAACCAAAACACATACCAAAACATTCATTTAACCATTTCCAAAATCAATCAATCCAATATGCTTCAATTTGGAACCTTTTTATACCAATTCAACTTATACAACCCAACCTATACAAACATACACTTAATCATTCCATATCATCATTAAACCATACCATTTCACACTCAAACATGTCATTAAAATACTATTCATATAGTCTTAAAGCATAAACCAAATCATGCATAAATACATATACGAACATTAACATTTCAAAATTCAAACATTAGCCAAATTCAAACCAAACTATCAAACTAAAGTTAACACATATATTAAAACCTAAGTGCATGCCACAAAACCAAACTTAAAACGATCAAAAGGCTATCGAATCAATAAGAGGATAATGTGAGCTCCTAGACGATCCGGTCGACATGTTCCACAAGTTAGAAATCTACAGGGAAAGGAAAAAACAATGGGGTGAGCATATTCAATGCTTTGTAAGTCCATAGACATTAAATAATAACATACCTAATTTTATAATTTAATACAACAAGCTATTCAACTTGACAATTTTGCCTAAACATGGTAACCACATATCAATAAGGTGAGTTCATCATATAACCAATTCATATAGTTTTTCAAACATTAAACATTTCAATTCGAATCAATACCATTCACAAGGAATCAACAATTCAATATCATTTGCATAATTCAATCCACATTTACCAAACTCATATAATTACATTTTCATCTTTCATTTTTCATTAACCATTTAGCTCAATGAACTTTAGTGTAGGAATTCGAATACACGAGTAACTCCACCACACTAGATTGATTGTCAGAGTAGTAACAACACCACAGTAGGGCACCAAAGTGCAAAGCCTGTAGGCAAACATATATAATCATATAACAATACGTCCCTCCACCGCACCAGGGTCTTCGTAAATACATATAAAACTCAATTATCCGCAACAAATATTGGATCCTGATATAATCTATAATAATCTTCGTACAATCGTATACTTTATATCATCACATATATCATGTACTAGTGCGCAATTAACCCTATTGGCATGCCAGTCATATCCTATCATTTATTACATTCACTCAGGCATATAAAGCTCATATAATCATTTCTTTACAATTTAATCCACAACTCACATTTTGTACTAAATTGCAAACAAATCAAATTACAACCAATCATTCACAAATTCATATTTCAAATGCATAATAATTTAAATACAATTATACTATATGAACTTACCTGATTAATCAACAATTAAGTCGAATTGCAAGGACTAATTGATAATTTTGACTTCTCCCCGATTATCCTCAATTTGGTTCAATTCCCGATCTATACGATAATTCATTTCAATTTATCAATTCCAAATAGTTTATAACTATTAGAAGATAGGGTTTGGAAAATGCAGCGGAAAATAGGTTTAAGGGGAAAACCAAAGTTTTAATTTTTTTTCCAAAATAAGAACTTGGTTGTGTTATCTAAATTATAAACACTTAATCAAAATCATAACTTTATAATTTGTCTAGGATAAATGCTTCGATTGAGTAGTCTTCTCTGCTATCCTCAAGCTCACGTCTGTCGAATGTGGGCTCGCTTAAAATAAGAAAATTTTTCGCAAAATTACCAATGGGGTAATTTTGTAATTTCTTTAAAATTTTAAAGTCAAATTGTAAATAACAAGAATATCTCTAGAAATTTTTTCAAATAATTTCTTTAGAGAATCTTCTCTCTACAACTTTTCTTGAATTCAAGTGTATGAGAATAATGATCTATACTCTCTTTATATAGTGAAAGTTTAGAGAAAGTTCAACTAGGATTAGAATTAATCACATTTATATTAAATTAATAAAATATTACCTAGATAAATATTAAATTAAATTTACCATCTCATCTTAATATCTAGATAAATATTGAATTAAATTTAATATTAAATTCATTAAAACAATATTATATTTGGAAAAGTTAATTTCAAATCAAGTTACCTAGTAGAATCCCACTGGGAGTCTAATTTTTCCACAATTCTACCACACCTAAAAACTGCTGCCACCGACCAACTGCCGGACGCCAGATTGCTATCATTGTAGCTACCGTGCCCAACGGTGCCATCTCCAGAGTGACTCCCCCGGCACCATAAACTGTTCTCGTTTTACTCGAATGCGATTGGTCGACTTGGTTCCTCTTCGCAAGGCCATCGCTATCATGGTTGGGGCCGGTTGGTCATTCGAATGACTGGCCCTAAACCAAGCCTACCCCTTTCTCTCAATCGGTAGGCCAGCCAATCATTCTACTACTGTTTGCCCAAGTAAGTCATTCACACGGCTGACTGCATAGGGTGTAGCATCCGTTAGCCAAGCGTGCAAACGCCTAGCCCGATGTTGTCGATGGGGTTGGCCGAGACCCCTAACAGGCTGTTCGAACAGCTCGCTGCCATGGTCGGGGCAACATCGGCTAGGCATTCACATGCTTGGCAGGTGTGACAGCCATTTCGGTTACTATCAATTCTGTTTAGGCCAGTGACGGCCTAACCAATCCGGTCCAGCCACAGTTTGACCGTCAATCCAGTTTCATACATCGGGCCCTATTCAACCAGTTTTGGGTCTTGGTTTAAGTTTTTTGTTCTTAGGTCTAACTATCGATCTCAGATCCAATTTTCAAGTTCAATTATCCATTAGGCCAATTGTTTGACTTAAAAATTAATTTTCAAAATATCATATTTATTTTAATTAATTTGATTAATTTAATTTTACTTGATCAAATGAATTTTCCCAAAAATCGTTGAGATTTTTCAACCAAATTCTCTAGTTGAACAATTCTCACAAACGTCTAATTTAATTCCACATCGAATAAACTGACTCAACTAAATTATTTTAAAAGCTATACAATTTTCTTCTGATTCAAATGTAGTCTTATCGAGCTTTTTTTAGCAAGAGGAGGACCAATCATACATATACAATTAGGCTCGAGTAATTGCAATTATGTCCAAAAGCATCATTCTGATAATTCGCAATTTATTTAATCATGGATTTAATCCATAAGAAGTATCATGACTGAAAACTCCTTACTGTATACTCTTTACGAAAGCAATTCATCCAACTATTTTGTCCAGCGAACTCGTCATATGTGTGTTACCCTCATATGGTATCCTTGATTCCTTTGAGTTAAATCCGTTCACTCAGTACAATCCTATTTTATCTCATTGTCACCATTGTGTCTTCTTAATGATTAATATGGTCACTGTCAACTAATGATTGTGATAAATTTACTCGTTCGAAAACAAGCAAACCATGGTCACATTCCATATTTATCAATCCACACAATGTCAAAGAAAGGATATTATTAACTCTTTAATCGAGCTATGAATTCCACTGTTGCTAGTAAAGTCATGCCATACACAAGTCATGTATCCAACATACCAGCTATCGGCTTGATCATCTTTATAGTATAAGCCTCCACTTATATCAAAGCACATGCGTTATATACGCATGGTTAGTTACTAACTCATGATTTAGGTAAGTCAGACCATAAACATCACAAGTGAGTTAATTCATAAATGGATTCAAAATTAATTTAACTTGGGTCCAGTCCAATGTATCATCCTTCCAATGAGTACATCTATGGTTCTACTTATGGAGTCAATTGCTCCAATAGACAAGACTACTCATATCCCTAATTGGAATTGTAAATGACATAATAATCCCTCTGAGTATTTGAATCAAATGTTACTTTGATTCTATTATGAGATTACAAACTTGTTTAGATTATCTAATGAAGTAAGTTGTATTTCTCGCAATGTGAACATTCTTACAGTGCCACTTATCACCAGTTTGAACTTAGATAATCAATAAGCTAATATTTTCCTGTCACAATTTTGCTATGTATGCAAAACATGAAAAATAAAAACACAAAAGATATAATAGTGAAATCTAAAATTAACTTTATCTATTTATTCATTGTTCAAATACATAGAAAACAGTTACATGTTTACTACAATATGGGCATATTTCCCAACAATAGCCTCCTACTAAATAAAAAAATTAGTCAAATTTTCATTTTTCGAATGCCCCTAAAATTTTGCATTTTATTCAATTTAGTCCTTCAAATTGAAATTTCCATAACTTTCGAATTTGAGCTTCAATTTCAAAAATGATCTCAATTTCATCCTTCAATAACCCTCTATTATAAAAAATTACAAAAATATTATACCAATTTTGGAATTCATGCATTTTAGTCCCCACATAAAGAAATTAGCAATTAAACTTTACAAACCAGTCCTTTTTTAACTTCTAAGCTTAAAGTCTAACAATTTAGTACCAAAAACTTCAAGAAATCAACAATGGAAACCTTTGAAATCTTTAACAATTTTACAAATTAGTACACGGGCTAGCTAAATCAAGACCTTGAGACCTCAAAAATATAAAAATTACAAAGAAAATGACTAAATTGAACTAACCATTTAGTAGTCGAAACTTCAAATCTTTGAAGCCCTATATTTCTCTTCTTATTTTGGTATGGAGAAGAACATGAGCAAATGTTTTTGTTTTTCTTTATAATTTTTGTCTTATATACTTATATTAGTTTATAATTAATAATAATTAACCATTAATTAATTAATCTTAAACATAATTAACAAGTTTAGTGGATGTTAGATGTCATCCAACACTGTTTTCCATATTAAAAAGGGTTCAATTGCTTAAATGGTCCTTCAACTAATTAAAAATCCATAGCTATAACATTTACCAGTTTTATAATTTAATCATTTTACCTTAATTAACTATCCGATTGACAAATTTAGGGAAACAAACTTTAATTAAACTTTATACTAACCTCGTAAATATTAAATAATAATATTTAAGGACTCGAATATCAAAAATAGGGTTCTGAAACTGTAACGCCCCATACCCGAGACCGTTGCCGGAGTCGAACACGAGGTGTTAACAGACTTAATTCATTTATTTACACAGTTCATTTTAAAATTTCCAGACAAGCTGGTTAACTGCATCACAGTCACTTTAAAAATCATATCTTGAGTTCCAAAACTCGAAAACTGATTCCGTAAATTTTCCCTGAAACTAGACTCATGTATCCATCTAAAAATGTTTTTCTAGAATTTTTGGTCAAGCCAATTAGTACAGTTTATTAGTTAAAGTCTCCCCTGTTTCAGGGTTCGACTACTCTGATGTTCATGCATTATGACTTAGATATCTCCCTGTACAGGGCTTCAATACTTATGCCGTTTATTTCTAATGAAACTAGACTCAAAAAGGAATCTGTACATATAAAGAATGACTTCTAATTATCTTTGGTTAATTTATGGTGAATTTCCGAAGTCAGAACAGGGGATCCAGAAATCGTTCTGGTCCTGTTTCACGAAAACTTAAACATCTCATACAATACGGCTCATATGGTCGTTTCGTTTCTTTCATATGAAAATAGACTCATCAAGATTCGATTACATAATTTATTAATTATTTAATTACATTTCTACTATTTTTAGTGATTTTTCAAACTCACATCACTGCTGCTGTCAGCATCTATTTTAAGGTAAATTTCACCTATTTCATAGTTTTCCATGAATCAACTAGCAATTTGACATACTTAGCACCAAATATGATCATGATTAACCATTCCAATGGCTAGTCATTACCAAGCATTTCCATACCACTCCATAACCATATATACAAATTGATTATAATGCTATGCTCAAAATATATAAGCCATTTTCGTATGGCTATCCGAATATATACATTACCAAAAGGTACTTAATTAACAACAAAGGTCAGTCCTATACATGCCATTATCAAAGTTCAACTAAAAGAGTACCAAAGGGCTTAGATAGTGTGGACGACTTCGACTTTGACAATCCCGAGTCCGATAGTTGACGAACAAAATCTATAAAACAGAGAATTAAAGAAACAGAATAAGCATTTAATGCTTAGTAAGTTGAGTAATGAAATTATTTACGACCAAAGTATAGCGTTCATATGACTAAATGAATAATTGCATATATGCATGTTCTCAAAATCATACTTACTTCACGCTTCAACCATTATATTCATACATAGGGAATCAAACCTAACTAGAGGCAGGAAGTTCGTTAATCAATTGAGCGAATACTATTTAAAAGGAATCAACCTTTCCGATGCATATACGAAACATACCATATCGTTTGGATTTTATGAGCGTATTATTTAAAATTATTACAGTAAGATCGCTTACTACCAAACCCAAGTACCTTCGGGATTTAGCCGGATATAGCAACTCGCACACATGCCTTCGGGTCTTAGCCCAGATATAGTCACTAGCACAAATGCCTTCGGGACTTAGCCTGGGTATAGCAACTACTCGCACAAATGCCTTCGGGACTTCGCCCGGATATAGTCACTAGCACAAATGCCTTGGGACTTAGCCGGATATAGCAACTCGCACACATGCCTTCGGGTCTTAGCCCGGATATAGTCACTAGCACAAATGCCTTCGGGACTTAGCCCGGGTATAGCAACTACTCGCACAAATGCCTTCGGGACTTCGCCCGGATATAGTCACTAGCACAAATGCCTTCGGGACTTAGCCCGGATATCATCCGAATAATCATGCACATATATCAATAAATCATGACACATCTATATTTCATTTTCATAACTAGAATTCAAACACAAGACACTTATTAACCATTACCATTTTCGGCTCAATAGCCACATACAAAGAGCATGATTTTGATTTGCTTTATAACATGATCTCTATACATATTCGGCTGCCCGTCATAAGTATAAACTAATCACCTCAATATATAATTCAAGTAGAATCATTATATCTCTGTTTATTTGTTATGCTATATGTCATGACTTAATCAAATCATAAACTAAGTTCCATTACTCGAAAACTTACCTCAGATATTGTCGAACGATTTCAACGGCTATTCGATCATTTTTTCCTTTCCCCTATCCAACTTTGATCCTCTAAGCTCTTGAGCTAAATCAAACAATTTACTTCCCAATCAAACACAATCATACGGCATTCATATACATTTTAGAATCAATTCATTTGAATCAATTTACCACTTAAGTCTATCACCATTTCGCTTTCAAATTTGTGTTCTTGGTAAGTCACATTAAATTACTACGAATATAACTTTAATACATGTTTATTTTCGAATGTCTCAATGACACAAGGTGTATACATAAGGCACTAACATACATATAAGTATATATATTTTAGTCGATTACTTAAGTTATGCACAACCATGTATTTATATACACTCTCATATTCATTATTATGAATATTGCCGAATACTTAACACAATTAAGCTAAGAATTTACCCAATATCATCTTAATTAATTTCTACTTATACATCAAAATTTCCAATACAAAGTATTTAGCACCTATGCACTTAAATCGGATTTGCAAACACCCATAAACCATGCCCGGATGCCATTTAAACACAAGTCAACAAAACTTCATGATTCCAAATCAAACCCTTAGCAAGAATGCACAATGCCGAACCCTTAGATGGTTAACATCTAATTTAGACAATTTAGAAGACCTAAACGGCACTTGTTCAAAACATTAAACAACTACATGTTCGGCTATTACCATAGGTGCATTAGAAATTTATACTATCAATAAGCTCAACTCCTTAGCTCCTAATCGGTACACTAAGACCATCTTAACTTATTTATCATCTTGTTAACAAAAACATAGTAAAGCAAATCCTTATACACAATTATTATCAATTCATCCATCCACTAGGGACATAGCCTAATGTTCAATAACAAACTCCTCCTTTATCAAATACATATTCGGTCTTGGTACATAATAAGGTAGCCGATTCTTTTCCCTTAGCACCCAATGCTCGCATATGATTATTTGTATAGTTCAAACACTCATCTACCATTGTTCATCTAAATTTAGCATGAAACAACAACCATCACCCTTATTAATTACCATAGCCGAAAGCCCTAATCATTCCCACAATCAAAAATTCAACATGGGTTACTAAAATAACTTGGTATCTCATTCAAGATTAACCAAAATTTCAAGAATTAACATAACTTCTTACCTTAATGTTAACTTAAGGTGACCGAATGCCTTTCTCCCATCTTCCTCTTTACATTCGGCCAAGAAGAAGAAAAAAAATGCAAGCTTTTTTTTTTATCACCCTTCATTTCCTTATTTCAATTACTTTTTTTTTTCCTTTTTATTTATTTATGTTATAAAATATAAAGCTACTAACTAATAATTAATACATATTATATGTATATAACCCATCATGGCCGGCCACTACTTATCATAAGTGGAAATTTGACATGCAAACCCATTATTTTTATAACATGAACTAATAGATCCTTATAGATTAACCTATCACATTTCAAAAGTGTCACACATAAGTCCTATTAACTAAATTCACATGCCATCGACTAAATCGAAGCTTAAAACTTTCACACATTCATATTCACATATTTTAGACAATAAATATCATATTCAAATACTTCGGTGACTCGGTTTAGCGGTCCCGAAACCACTTTCCGACTAGGGTCAATTTAGGGCTGTCACAGAAACCGCCGTTTTTGATACCACTAAAATATGTTTTATTATAGGGACCTTATACTTTCTATTCATAACAAAACATCATGAAACATTTTTAATTTATTAAATTTAATCCTTAATGTTTCAAAGTTATCTAAAAGCTTAAATAACTTTACAATTTAATCCTTTTCATGATCTAAACTTATTATTTATCAAATACAAGCCTAATTCATCAATTTCTCTTTAATGGAAACCTGTTAAAAACTTAACAATTGAATAAATTGATACATAGTCTAGCAAAATCAAGCTCCCATGATTCTAAATCTATACAAATTACAAGAAAAGGGTTTGGTTACCTTAGTTTGTTTTTGGTCGAATGCCTAGATGGGTTTAAAGTTTTCTTCCCTTTGTTTTCTTTAGCCTAGACAGCTGGAGAAGATGAACACTTATCTCTCCTTCCACTAATTTGTTATATATAGTTTGTTTAAACTTCATTTAATCATAATTGAATTAATTAATCTAACATTTTTATTCTTTAATCATTATTAGTTAAGCTATGGTAATCATCATCATACTCCCCTTTGGATAATTTGTATTTAGGTCCTTAAGCCTTTTCTTAACTAAAACCCAATAGTGATTAGACTTTTACAATTTAGTCTCTAAGCTTTAATTAACTAATTTGTAGGTTAAATTATTTAATCGAACTCGAACATATTTTCTTACTATCTTCATTAATCTCAACATTTCGTCCTTACAAGCTCAAGTTATCCGACACTACTAAAAATTGAATTGTTACAATTCTCCCCCTTAAGAAATTTTGTCCCTGAAATTTTTTGGAGAAGTGGTGGAGATACTGAGATCTCATTATCTTATCTGATTCCTAGGTAGTTTCTTCTACGCTATGACTACACCACAAAACTTTCACTTTTTGGGAAATCTGCCCATATTATAATAAACATGTAACTATCTTCTATGTATTTGAACAATGATCAAATAGGTAAAGTTAATTTCACATTTCACTATTATATCTTTTATGTTTCTATCTTTCATGTTTTGCATACATAGCGAAATTGTGACAAGCAAATATTAGATCAATGATTGTCTAAGTTCAAATTGCTAATAACCGGCACTATAAGAATGTTTACATTGCGAGAAAGACAACTTACTTCATTAGATAATCCAAATGAGTCTGTAAACTTGTAAAAGAATCAAAGTAAAAATTTTATTCAAATACATAGAAGGATCATTATGTCATCTACAATTCCAATTAGGGAGATGGCTAAACTTGGCTGCAAAAGTAGTTGACTCCACAAGTAGAAACATAGATGTAATCATTGGAATAATGTAATCATTGGAATAATGATACATTGTACTGGACCTAAGTTGAATTAGTTTTGAATTCATTTATGAATTAATTCACTTGGGGTGTTTATGGTGTGACTTACCTAAATCTTGAGTTAGCCACTGACCATGCGTATATAACTCATGTGTTTTGATATAAGTGGAAGCTTACACTCTAAAGATGATCGAGCCGATAGCCGATATGTTGGGTACATGACTTGTGTATGACATGACTTTACTAGCAATAGTGGAATTCATAGCTCGATTAATGAGTTAACGATATCCTCTCATTGACATTGTGTGGATTGATAAATATGGAACATAACCACAGATTGCTAGTTCTCGAACAAGAAATTTACCACAATTATTAGTTGATAGTGATCATATTAATCAATAAGAAGACACAATGGTAACAATGAGATAAAATATGATTGTATTGAGTGAATAGATTTAACTCCAAGGAATCAAGGATACCATATGAGGGTAACACACACTTGACGAGTTCATTGGACAAAGCAGTTGGACAAATTGCTTTCGTAAAGAGTATACAATAAGGAGTTTTCAATCATGATAATTCTTGTGGACTGACTCTATGATTAAGTAAATTGTGAATTATAGAAACGATGCTTTTGGACATAATTACAATTACTCGAGCCTAATTGGATATGTATGATTTGTCCCTCCGCTAGCTCAAGAATAGCTCGATCGAACTATATTTGAATAAAAAGAAAATTTTGCAAATTTGAAAATAATTTAATTGAGTCAATTTATTCGATGTGGAATTAAATTACATGGTCGTGTAAATTGTTCAACTAAAGAATTTGATTAAAGAATTTTCTTAAAATATTAATTTGGAAAGTCTCAATGGTTTTTGGGAAACTTAATTTTAATCAAGTAAAATTAAATTAATAAAATTAATTAGAATAAATATGATATTTTTGGAAACTAATTTTTAAGTCAAATAATTGGCCCAATAGGTAATTGAACATGAAAATTGGACCCAAGATCGAAAATTGGACCCGAGAACCAAAAATTGAGACTGAGGCCTGAAACTGGTTGAACAAAGCCAGTATATGAAATTGGACCAACAATCCAACCGGTGCTTGGACCGAACTGGTCGGACCATCACTGGCCCGGATTGAACCAAGAGTAGCCAAACCGACTAGGCCCATTCGGGCAAAACAACGATGGTTCGGAGTGCAAGGGAGAAGTGGCACCATTGAGCACGGAAGTGATCTGGCGGCCAATGGATGGTCAGCAGCGATGGTTCTTCAGTAGTTGAGCAGTGGAAAAATAAGACTTCTGGTAAGGCTCTACCGAGTAACTTGATTTCAAATTAACTTTTCTAAAAATAATATTATTTTAATCAATTTAATATTAAATTAAATTTAATATTTATCTATATAGTAATTTATTAATTCAATATTTATATGAGATATTAAACTTAAATTTAATAATTATCTAGATAATATTTTATTAATTTAATATTAATGTGATTAATTCTAATCTTATTTGAACTCTCTCTAAACTCTCCCTATATAAAGAAAGCATAGGTCATTATTCTCAGACACTTGAATTCTAGAAAAGAAGTAGAGAGAAAACTCTCTAAAGAAATTATTTTAGAAAATTTCTAGAGATATTCTTGTTATTTATAACTTGATCTTAAAAGTTTAGAGAAATTATGAAATTGCTCCACTGGTAATTTTGTGAAAAAATGTTTGATTCGAAGTGAGCCCACACTCAGCTAATGTGAGCTTGAGGATAGCGAAGAAGACTACTCAGTCAAAGTGTTCATCCTAGATGAATCATAAAGGTATGATTTTGATTAATTGTTTATTACTTTAGATAAAACAATCGAGTTCTTGTTTTTGGAAAAAAATTTAAACTCTAGTTTTCCCTTAAACTAGGTAGCTTTTTCCTAGGGGTGAGCATTCGATCGAATCGAGTGAAAAAATTTTGAGTTAATCGAGTTCACGAGTCTTGTTTTATCATCCTAACTCAATTTGAAATTTTTTCGAACCAAGTGAAATTGTTAGAGTTAAATTAAAAAATTAAACATGTCAAATAAAAATATTATTATAGTATAATTAATTCCATGTTAGAGTATAATTCAAACCATATATATTTGAAAAAAATCAAAGAAAAATAATAATAATAATAATAATACTTGACTATGATAAATTTGAATCATTAATTTCATCCCAAAATTATTATTTTAGAAAAATTTAAAATTTTAATTTTTATATATATTTTAGAATTTTTAAAAAATGAAATTTGTATAGATATTTTGAATTTTTTTTGTAATTTTGTTGTGAGAGACCAATTTGCTTATTTTAAAAGTTGATAGAGACCAAAAGAGTAGTTACACTAATCTATTATTTGAATTATTCGAGTTATTCGAATTGTGAAATTCAACTCGACTTGAACTCGAAACTCGAATCGAGTTATTCGAGTTGACTCGAATAATTCGAACAACTCGATTCGATTAACTCAAAATTCAAATTTTCAACTCGAATAACTCGAACAACTCGATTCGATTAACTCAAAATTCAAATTTTTTCAATTTTTTTGAATCGAATCAAGTTTTGCTCACCCCTACTTCTTCCATGCTATGACTACGCCACAAAAATTTCACTAATGGAATGCACTTGTTTCTTAACTCTTTTACTTCTCGTGCTAAGATCCCAATAGTCTCTTCTTTATACGATAAATCAAGTTGCACCTTAATTGTTTCCACGGGTATCACATGCGAAAGATCTTATCAATATCATCAAAGCATAGTTACATAGAACACATTATGGAACTTTTGCTACTCTAATGGTAGAGTTAAATGGTAAGCAATCGATTCAACTCTTTTAATGATTTCGTTTGGTCTGATGAATCTGTGATTGAGCTTCCTTTGCGGCCTAAGTACAAAAATTTTCTTCCATGGAAAGACTTTTAGAAATAGTTTTTCACCCATAATGTATTCAATTTCTTACCATTTCAAGTCAGTATACTATCTGTCAGAAGCTGCTTTCAATCTGTTTTTTATTATCTTCTGTTTCTTGCACCATTTTCAGCCCAATCATATTTTTCTCGCTCAAATTTGAGCAACACGAGAACCATACAAAGCTTCGTATGGAGCCATTTGAATGCTCAATTGGAAATTTTTATTATACACAAATTCAGTTAAAGGCAAATAAAATTCCCAACTAGCTTCAAACTCAACAACACAGGCTTGAAGTATATCTTTCAATTACGATCAGATTGGTCGTCAAACTGGGGATGGAAACCAGCGTTGAAATTCAACCTTGTACCTAAAGATTCATGCAATTACTTCCAAAACCTTGAGGTGAAATGAGGATCTCGATCTGAGATAATAGGCATAAGTACACCATGAAGACTTATTATCTGTTTATTATCTCACAAATATACACTTTAGCAAGCTTTGAAAGTGACCAATCGATTATTACTGCCAGAAAATGAGCAGAATTCATCAATTAGTCAACTATTATTGCCCAGATGACATTTCTTTTGTTCGATGATGTTGGCAAACCAATAACAAAATCCATCACAATTCGTTCCCATTTCCACTCAAGAGTTGAAATGGGTTGAAGTAATCCAATAGGAATGTAACATCCCAAACCCGGCCTAGACGTTATGGTTATATTTGGAAATGTCACACGATAGTGTTTTTGAAACCTTATTATTACGACGAAAACATTGCATGTTATTATCTTTATTAAACCTTTGTTAGAACTTAGGAAGTCACCTTTACTCATTTAAAACATTTGTTTTAAAACATTCCTCATTGCGGAAGCTTTAATAAAACAGTCTAAGCGATCATGCGTTTAGAAAATACTTTAAATTTTTAAAAACTAAATTTCCTACGACTAGTAGGTATAAATCCATAAAGTAAAATAAATAAATAAAAACCCAAATTTAAAACCAAAGTCCCAGAGGGTCCTTAAATTACAACCCAAATAATCAATAATAATCAAATTATAAATCGTAAATTGAAAACCATGAAGTCCAAAAATTACTGTTGTCACCACTGAGTCGTCCGTCGCACCGATTCATCTAAGTCTGGGCATTACCTGTGCACATTAAACAAAAAGGGTGAGTTTATGTAAACTCAGTGTGTAATCCCACAGAAACAAACAAACAATCAGTATTCACAGTGCACAGTTGAATAGTCTTGGGCCTAAGCCCTTTTCAGTATTAGTGATAGTTTGGGCCTTAGCCCATCTCAGTACAGTATCAAAAATGTAGTAGAGCCTTAGCCCAACACAGTATCAGTAGCAGTAATAGTTATGTAGTAGCAAAATCTGACCCAACCAGCCTCTACACACCACCTCCGTCCAACCCTACACCCCATGTGGGGATATAATCAACCCACCCATCCCTACACTCCAAGTAGTACCGAATGCGGCACAAAATAGTAGTTTGCAACTAAGTTGCCAATAAATTAGGCTTAAAGTCTTTCAGTACACTTCCTCCGAATAACAACCCCTAAGCCAATACAGTGCAACATACAATGGATGATATGCTATTATGCAATTTTAGTACATATATTCAGTTCAAATATTAACGTGCTCAGTACAGATATCATTCAGTCAATTTCGCACATTTAGGGATTTAAGTAGCGTTAACCGACCTTACAGTAGGTTCACAGTCGACTTAGGCGACCCGTACAACCTTAGAAACATTTCGATAAAAATGGGCTCACACGCCCATGTGATCTACTCGTGTGGCCCCCTCAGCCCAAATTGGCCTTGGCCGTGTGATCCATTTTTAATGTAACCCATGCTAGCTAAATATTCATATATGTTTTCACTATTTACTTATATGTTCATTCAAAGCTGTCTACTTGAGTCATTGTCACTAAATTATTTATATCTTGAGCTACAGAATTCCAAATTAAGATCTGCTTGATGTTTTTGAAACCAGACTCAAATACTTTTGTACCATAAAATTTTAAGAATTTATAGTTTATTAAATAAGTACAGTAAAATCTTCAAATTTATCCCTATTCTACTATTTGACAACTTCAACCTTTCCTAACTAAAAATTATTTATCTCTTAGTACGGAATTTGGATGATGTTTCTGTTTGTTTTTCTTGAAAATAGACTCATTAAGGATTTAAAAATATAAATTTAAGCCTATGATTATTTTTTTATAATTTTTATGATTTTCCAAAGTCAGAAGAAAGGAACCCGAAATCATTCTGACATTGTCTCACAAAATTTATTATATCTCGTAATTTAAAATTCAATTGCTTACACTATTTTTTCCATGAAAAACTAGACTCAATAAAATTTATTTTCATATTTTATTCAACCTCTAACTGAATTTCCACTATTTTTTATGATTTTTCAAAATTAGACTAATGTTGCTATCAAAAACTATTTTAGTGCAAAATGTTGATTTCCAAGTTTATAACACCCTTATTTCCTTTCTCTACAATTTTTTTCGCATCATTTTCTCTTGTTTCTCTTATTTCTCGATAGCAAGCAATTTTGGCTATTTTCCGAATCCCATTTTCTGTGTTTCAGGTATATACTGGTATCGTTTCTGATGCGTAAGCACTCCTAAGCCTCCAAAACCTAAAAATCAACCAACATATCTCTAGATTAATCACTTAATTCGTTTTTAATCAATCAATTTTGGAAGGAACTCGACTAAAAACCTAAAAAAAACCTTACCTCGCTCAAGTAACCATGACTTTACACAATCACAGTGTCGATTCAAAACCGTCAACCCCTTGATTAACTCCTAAACACCAAAAAGGAATCCCCCTTTTAGAGATTAACCAAGAAAGATTAACTATAGACAAAACTGCTACTTACCGAACACGCGTGCGTAACCAACGATGAACAACCAAATCAATTGGACAAAAAGAAAGAAATGGAAGGGGAAAAAATAATGGAAATTTTGGCAGCAACTAGGGGAAAGAATTGGCAAAGGAGAGAAAAAGAAGAAGAAGAAGAAAACGTTAGAAAAAGTTAGGGGAATTGGAGAGAAAACCGAAACTTTATTTTTTTATTTTTTATTTGCAACAAAAAGATAATCAGATTATTTTATGATAACCTCTCCCCAGTTATCTCCTAAATCACTCCCTATTAACCCACTAAAACACAACTACTCAGAATTTTACCCCAACACACCTCATAGCCAAAATTGGAGCAAAAATACTGTCTCCACACCATCACAAAGAATTGAACATAGGACCTCCAACACTCCACTTAACCACCAGACCAGCAAGCCCATTCTGATATAAACTTACCAACAATTGAACTTAAGCCCTTTACACAAGGTTAAGGCTTTATTTATAAAAATGTCAAAATTTGCTCAAGTAAGGCTTGAACTTGGGACCTCTCACACATACCCAGAACACTTAACCACTGAAGCAAATACACACTTGTGTGTCACACATACACGAAATCAAAAATTAAAATTTTGGGGCGTTACAAGGAACCTGATGTTCAGTTTTTATTCGCTAGCAAGTCAAGCATTTAGCAACATATTCGACTGTTTCTCTTTTCATGCATGGCCACCAATATGATTCTTGCAAATCACAATACATTTTCACACCACCAAGATGCATAGTAAAAGAACCATCGTAAGCTTCATGCAAAATCAACTGCTTCAATTCAACATTGTTCGGTACACAAATTTGATTGTGAAATCAAAGGAAATTATACCTATCGATGTTGAAATTCTCATTATCGCCACGCTAAGAAAGCTTTATTTTCTTAGTTAGCTTAGTATCTACAAATTGTGCCTCTGTTATCTAATTAGTCAACATGGGCTTTATTTTCAACTTAGCTAACAAGCTGCCATCATTGCATATACTAAATTGAGTAAAAATTGCTCTCAACTCAAACATTGGATTTCAGCTTAAGACATCAACCACATTTGCTTTTCTGGGATGGTAATTGATTATGCAATCATAATCTTTCAATAATTCAATCTAGTGAAGCTGTCTCAGATTTAGCTCTTTTTGAGATACGAGATATTTGAGACTTTTATGATCCTTATAGATATAGTACTTTTCACCATACAAATAGTTCCTCCAAATCTTTAGAGCACACACCACAATGGCTAGCTGTAAATCATGCATTGGGTAATTATGCTCATGTAATTTTGAATTTTAAGGTGCATACACAATTACCTTACCATTCTGCATCAATACGCAACCCAATTCATTCAATGAAGCATTATTGAACGCAACATATTCCTTCCTTGATTCGGGCAAGGTTAATATTGAAACTTATGTCAACATATCCTTGAACTTCTCGAAAGTCTCTTAGCAATGGTCATTCCATATGAACGGTACATTCTTTTGTAAAAACTTAAGAAATACCTAATGTGGAATTAGAGTTGGCCATTAGACTTGACGAAGAATACGAAAAACACCTAATAAATTGATTTCTCCCTCTTGACCTCTTCTTTTAATTACGCAAATCCTAAGTGATGGAAGATATAATATTTAATATGGTTTTTTTTGTGTAACCCTAATATGTAAAGAAAGGGTCAATTTATAATGATTAACTTTTAATCTGGTATGCACATCAAGTAACTAAATGAATTGATAGAATTTAAGTTTGATTTAAAGTAACTCTTATCTTCTTTAAACTGGGTCACATTATTTTAGACTTAATTGAGTCCATATAAATGGAATAAAATCTTACAACTTGAATATCTCTCTTGTGTCTTGAAGTGTTGTTGAATATCAAGAAATGAGTTTGTGTACATTTGGAGCAATTGAAAGCATTAATTTTGGGCTAAAAAAGTGTTCCTACAACTCAAATATCGATACCAATAAAGTAGGTATTTTTAGATAAAACTAGCCATTGGAAGAGGCAAGTGTTGATACATGTACGACATGTATCCTTACATACCAACTAGTTATCAATACTTAGGCTCCGAGAAATAGAAGCCATTTTCACATTTCATTTTTATGAAAAATGGAAACATTCAAGAAAATATGTTTGGTAAAACTTTTAAAAATATCTTTTGAAAATTAAAATATGTGAATATTAGAAAACAATAAAAGTTGTTTTCATTGTTTTTACTAAAATGCTTTGTAAAATTGAAAAGATGAAAACTCATATAAATGCAATTTTGTTTCAACAGTTTTTAAATAGTAAATATGTTACTCTAGTTCGAATCCATATAAATGTAATTTTTTTATTTTATTTCTCATGTTCCTCTTATAGAAAAATAGATACCAAACATATTTTCGTTATTGAAAACAAATTTTTATTTCTATTTACCAAACATGGTTTTAAATTTTAAAAATATAAAATAATATTTTCCAAAAATAAAAATAAAATTAAATAGAAAATATTTAAAAAAAACCAGTGCCTTAGCCTGTCATTTTGGCTAATTATAAATGACTGGGTATCGATACCTCATGAACAGGTACGAGAACTTGCTCCCCTATTTTGAAAATTTTGCTACTCACTTCTAATGTACTAATACATAGGGCTTGAGTATCGATACCTCAAGGTAGGGTATTGATACCTTACCCTTAAAAAAGTTTAGAACTTCGACCAGATTATGTAATAGCCCGTTTTTAGTCAAATCGAAATAGTGGTTTTAGAACCACAAATCTGAAGTCAAAATAATTATTTTATTATTATTTTAATGTTTACAGTATGATATCCTATTTGCATGAAAATTTTTTGAAATAATTTTATCAATTGAATGCTTAATTCGGTAAAAAAGACTTAATCGCTGATGGGCATCGAAACCACCAAATATAATTCCTACAAAATAACTCTAATTAATAGTAAGAGTGGTAGTAGGGTCGAGTCCACAAGGATTGGATGCTATAATCAACTTCCGTGTATACCTTATGATCAGATTGTTTGTCGTGTCAAAGGTCGTGGCAATAGTCGTGCCCACGAATCCAATCGTACCAGCAAAAATTAGAAATAAAAGTAAATCGAGGGTTTTTGAAATGTTTAGAAACTAGATAATTGAAACAGCATAAATAATTAATTAAATAAATTAGAAAATAAATTCAAAATTTTGCAACAGATAAAATAAGCCTTAGCCTTAGGTTCGGTAAATTTCGTATCAAGAATCGATCCTCGAAAATTAATTTTCTCCTCCAAACAATAAGTTGGCTATAGCAGTTAAGAACGTCCTAACCACCAATTCTTCCTCTAGTAGCTAGTTCCGGTACGACCTACAAACCAACCCTTATCGATTATCTAACTGAGATACACATGTTCCCGATTCAAGATCCCGGCAGCCTTGCATTTTGAAGAACCCAACTCGAATTAACGGCCTCAACCGTGTGGGTCGTTTAAATCCGATCAATTTTTCCTTGATTTGTTCTCAGAGATTCGAATACAGTACGACCGACTCATTCCTCCAACTGTCAGCTAACACGATTCCAACCCAACGTGCACTTTTTGACTTGTAATCAAGTTAACCTTAAGGGACGAGTTGTCAATCCCGATACTTAGGAAAAGAATGAATACTGATTGGATGGATTTTAGCATGAATTCGTATCTCAAGATTCCCGACTGGAAAGAACACTGGCCTAAAGCTAAGATGAAATTTAGTGAAGCATGATTTATTCATGCTTGTAAGTTTTGGAAGGTGATTGAATTTGTGTGATAATGGAAGAAATTGGGGGATAAAAGGATTTGGAAAGCAATTGGACGAATTTAGAAAAAACAAAGAAATTGAAATGAATTGGACAAAATTCCCATGTCAAATTGAAAGCACAAAGAAAATAATTCAATTCCAAATGGAAATAGGAAAAGTGAGAATAATCCAATTCCAAATTAAAGTAGGAATACAAAAGTAATGGATGATTTTCAAATAACAAAATACCCTTATTTATATACATAGGGTTTACTAAAAATAGCCTAACTAATTTAATAAATTAAAATAAAAATAAGTAAAAATAAAATAACTTCTTTTTATTTTTGGCTTTTTACAAAGTCAAAAAAATTTTGATAACTCCTTGGCTTTCTTCATCTTTTTGATTTGGCCCTAATTTAATGATTGTCTTTCAATTTGGCCTTTTTAGCTTGTTTTCATCCGATTGCATCCGTGACAAGATTAGATCATAAAAGCACTTAATTAGCAGGGTTCAATTAAAAAATAAACCAAATTAAACACAAAAAAATGCAAATTAACATGTTTATCAATCACATAAAATGCAAAATTAGTGTTTTATTAGTTAAAGGTGTCAGATGGCTTTGGTTTTTAAATATGGTGGCCTAAGAGGCAATTAAACCATTTGAAACATTAGTGGACTTATATGGACACATTTTAGGTGTATTAAATGGTTTCTTATTAAAGGTTAATTATGTAATTGGATTATTAAACATAAAATAAATAAAACAAAGTTAATTAAAGGTTCCCATTATCATCTTGTAACCGAAAATTAAAGAAGAACAAGAAGAAAAATAGGGTTTTTCATTCGGCTAAGCAAAATTCAAGCAATTAGGTATGTGTTTTGATCAGTTTTTAATTATTTTTATGTTTTTAAGATTGTTGCTTCATATTCTAGCTAGCCCATACCTTAAATTTCGAAACTATTAAAGATTTATCATGTTGCCATTGTTGAATGTTTGAGTAATTTGATGTTGATGATAGATTATGAAGGTTTATTGTTAGATAAACTAGTTTTGTAAATGATTTTTGACAAAATGTCGAAAAGGGATTAATTTGTGAAAATGTAAAACTATGTGAGTAAAAGCGTGAAAAATCAAAGATATGGGCTGCAAGGGACTTCATTAAAATTCGGCTAAGCATGGGTTTGTAATTAATTGCATGAATTTGCAATTTTATGTGATAGGGACTAATTTGTAAAAGCGTGAAATATTAGAGGCAAATGTGTAGATTTGCCAAATTATTAATTAATGGTTAAATTAAATAGACCGAATATTAAATGTGTAAAATTTGATAATATATAGATCAAGATAAGCCGAGATCAGGATTAGATCTGGGAAAAGGAAAAATGGACGAATAGTCGATAATTTCTATTTGAGCGATACGAGGTAAGTTCGTATAATTAGAATCGAACTTTTAAATACTTGTAATTATTTGAAATGAATGAATATAATTGAGTAATTGATCTACTTGAAATTTGAATGCCTTATTGATATAGTTTGATGGTTACTGACCCCCATTTGAACCGTGGGAATTCGTAGGATACGAGTGACATGTCACTAGGGTTACTGTTTAGGTCGAGATCCTGCATGTGTTGCGAACTCACTGCAGCTCGTATGAGCTTACCATATATAATCTCGTAAGAGCTTACAATTCTCAGCTTGTCAAAGTTTACTATTTTCAGCTCAATAGAGCTTATTGTTCATCAGCTCAGGAGGAGCTTACCGATCATAGCTCAAAAGAGTTAATATGATGATGATTTGACGAATTACCGATTAATACACCTAGTGTGTATCACCCATGTATATATCGATATTCTAATAGGTTCAACAGGCATAAATTCTGTTATTGGTTATGTGAAAAAGCTATATGTTACACGGATGAATTACTGTTATATGGATGAAGTACTGTTTAAATGGATGAGTTACTGTTATCAAATGAATTACTGTTTATATGATTGAGAGTAAAATGTTACTAATGATGTACATGATATATGTGAATTTGATATGATACAATGTTTGAGTATTAAACGGAGATAATGGATGATTACATGCACTTATGTGACTACTTGTTGATGAATGCTTGTGTATAGGCATTTGGCAATTAAATTTGATATACTTTGTTTAATTGTTTGGTTATGTATAAATTGTAAGTTAAATTTTGAATTATACAGGCTTACTAAGCTATAAAACTTACTCTATTTCTTTTCCATGTTTTATAGAGGTTCAATAGCTCGCTCGATTTGGATAAGTCTGAGTACGCATCACACTATCCAGTTGCCGATTGGTACCTTTGAACTCATGGATATTTGTAAATATGGCATGTATAGACTAGATATAAAGAAAATAGTTATGGTTACTTGAGATAGTGATTTTGGTACATGTTATGATATAAGTTAAAGCCATGTGATTTGGCTTAACTTGGTATAATGTTTTGGTTGTGTATAAGTATTCAAATATGATATGTTTTGGCAAGTAGTAAATGGAATGGAAATATGCAAATGTTGTCTTGATATGTAGTAGGCATATGAATGGAAAATGCATGATATTAATTAGATAATTGAATACTATGTCGAATTGGTATAAAATGTGTATGAAATGTTATGGATTGGTTGCCTAATGAGTTATAAAATGTTGCAATTTATTCTAGTGTAGATATGTATAAATAGGGTGGCAAAATGGCTTTGCAAATAGCCTATTTTTGTCTATACGGGCAGAGACACGGTCATGTTACATGGTCGTGCATCCTCTAATGTTGAAATTAAAATGAAGTCAATATACTCCACACGGTCTTACACACGGGCATGTGACTGGTCGTGTGGTACATGTCAATATACCCCCTAATTGGCACACGGCCTAGCACATGAGTGTGTGACTTGGCTGTGTTGCATAAGTCAGTATGACCTGTAGGTTTAGCACGGCCTAGCACACGGCCTAGAACACAAGCATGTGTGGCCACTTCGAAGGGCACACGGGCTAGACACATGGGAGTGTGGTTGGCCGTGTGACCCAAGTCAGTATATACCCCCTGTTTTCACACGGCTGGTGACACGGACTTGTCTAGTGGCCGTGTGAGACACACGGCCTGCCCACACTGGAGTGTGTCCTCTATTTGAAGTAAAATTGCCTAAGTTTCCCAAATTTGTTCTGAATTATCTATTTAGTCTTGAACCACTCTCAAAGCATGTTTAAGGCCTCGTAGGCTATTATAAGGGACAAATTGATTGAGATTGAATGATAATTGTATGAATTGATTGAATGTATGAGAAAAGTACGGTTATATGTGTTATAAGTTCAGTAATGCTCTGTAACCCTATTTCGGCATTGAATACGGGTGGGGGTGTTACAGACTACCCATTTCTACTAGTATTTTGTTCACTTGTAAACTTGGAATGGTGGCTGTGATTACAAGTATATCATTACCAATTGCATCTAGCAACTCTTCTTCACCAGTCTTATTGAAACCAGCTTGCCATAACTACCTCAAGCAAGATTTCTCTAGAGGAGTGCTAATGGACATTGAAAAATTGTAATTTAGTACATTAAATTAAGCTATCCAAAAAACTTGATGAGCTTATTCTCAAGCAATTTATGAGTATTTTCCATATTTTTTTTATTTTTAGTTTTTATTATTAATAATTACTTTTTCAGAGTTTTGTTATTATTAATAATTTCTTTTTCATAGTTTTACTCCTTTTAAGACCCGAATTGGCAAAATGGTGTCATAAGGAACCTATCGGTGTGTTTGAGTTAGTGTAGGAAGATGATGATGACCCGACCTTGAGGAGAACTTCATTTGACATAGGTGCTGCAACATTGATGCTAGGATGTCACGACACCGAGCTTCCTTTTTCCTTGAGGGTCAAGACTTCAACAAGAAATTAACCTGGAGCTGACTGTTGAGGGAGTCGTGGCACTAAGAGTGTTGTGTCATGATATCACTAAGGGTTGTTGAAGTGAATAAATTGTGGTCACCTGTACAATATATCCTCTATAACTTTGTCCTTTCTCTCCCAACCTTTCATCTTCCTCCCTTGTACCTACTCCAACTACCATCTTGCCACAAGCACTATATGGTTCTCTACCCTTAAAAGTGAACCGACCTTCAATCTCCACTATCATCTCCTCTACATCGACCCTTTGTATCAAGAGTAAGTAATTAGGCTTAATATAAAAATTGCCGCCTAAACTATACTCGTTTTCTTATTTTGGTTTCTAGTATTTTTTTACTAGAAGTGGTCCTTAATTTTTACATTGGTACCTCTATCAACCAACCATTAGTCAACTATAGTCAATGATGATGTGGCCCAATCACCAAGTTACACATGGAAGAAAGCTACATAAGTAATGCCACATCAGTAGTTATATAATTAATTCCAAAAATATAAAATAAAAATAAAAACTAGAAGAAATATATATAATTCAAAAAAATTATAAATTTTTTATAATACATCTAATATATAATTAAAAATATTGATTTTTTTTATTTTTCCTTTCCTTCCATATTTTTTCTATTTTTTTCCTAATATCATCATCATCATCTTCTTCTTCTTCTTCTTCTTATATGTTAAAGAACATGAAACCCTATAGTCGATGGCAAATTGGGAAGGAGTTGCCCATTCCATGGCAAATAACAATAAAATAATTGTTTGAAAGCATCTTATGTTGAGGATTGGCTAAAGAATTTATATTCCTCTAATTCTCCTCAAACTTTTGTCTCCTTACTAGTTTTTTTTTTTTAAATTTGATTCATCACCCCATCCCTATATAAATATACTTCATCATCATCATTTATACAAACAGTCTGAAACCTCAAAATCAAAACTTTCTTAAAATATCTAATCAAAACTTGCAAATTGCAACACTATTTTTCTACATAATGTTTTTGTTTCAAACACGTGTAACAGGTTATTTCATTGAAAATGAGTGGAAAAATTAATTTTATTGTTTATTATGATGGTAAACTGTGTGACACCGAGAATGGGGTCATTTTTTTATCAGAGAACACAACGCAGTTGGCTTTTAACCCGAACATACAATTTCCAGATTTGCGTGGAAGAATTAGTTGAAAAATCATCAGATCCAACCAGATGAGAGTATCGTCACTTAAATATTGATTTTGTGCTTAGAACAACCCTTGACATTTTCGATATCAAAGGCACAAGTGGTTGGAGGCAATGGTTCAGACGCATATTGGTAGGGGATCACCATTTTCGAGTTATATCGGAGTTTGCAAGGACAAATGAAGACTCTTGAAGGTCAACATATGTTCCAATTGTAGAGGCCAGAATGGAAGAACAAGCCGAGAGCCTAATGACACAGTTGTGTAGTGGGTTCACCACTTTGTTATAAAGTTCCCATTATGATATCCCATAATCATCAATAGGATGACAGTTATCTATTTCGGCACTAGATTTCAACCGCATAGGTAAAATTTCCAACAGTTAGGGTTTGGTGGTAACACAGTATATTGGACCCCTACATGACACTCAATTAGTGGTTTTGATTTGAAATTTGGTCAACCGATGTTTAACGCTGGGAACACTTACAAGGGAATGTCATCAAATTCCAGTGGTTGGAAATCAGCAGGTGATTTTGGTTGTTTCAACAACTATACAAGAAGGGATGATGTACTCCCTACGACATCCACTGACGAAGAGAAATCCAACCTTGGAGATGCTGGTCCGATCTGGGAGCCTGGTGTCGATGGTTCAAAATTTGCATTATTTTATAAACCAGAGCCGGTTCCAATTGAACCAAAAGATGGAGGCTCAAACGGTGAAGGTCTGGGTGAGGATACTGAAGAAAATCCATGCTTTAGGGAGTACTCACCTCCAACCCACATGAATAATGTGGACCTATCAACAGAAGATGGTTGGAATTTGTAGAACTACCACACAGAAGACCCGTCATGTGAGTTCTTCATTGGATTTGAGTGATTTAAAAGTAGGGAATGAGTTTTCCTCTAAATATGGTTTTGTCACTAAAATGAAGCTATGCAACATCAAGAATAGGGTAAACTTCCATATTATTAAATCTCAATCTGACAAGTTTGAGGCAAAATGCGCAATGCAAGACACCAGATGTGCATGGAAAAATATGGCTTCTATTAAAAAGAAGACGAAGTTATGGACCATAAAGAAATATACTGCTTTGCATAGGTGTGTTGTCGCGGGTACTGTATCAAGATTGTTTTATATTTGGGGTGTTGAGTTACTAATTTTAATGTGCTCATGTTGTTGCAGGTATTTCATGGTATCATCCAAAATTGGATTCAGAGACGGTCGCAGACATAATACTACCTACGGTGAAAGCAAGTCTTATGGTTGTTGTGTTAATTTTAATTGAAAATCTCCATAACTAGTTTGATTACATGCTGTACTACAAGGCATCAATCGCAAAGCAGAAGGCATTGGAGAAAATGAATAATGGGTGGGACATGTCGTACAATGATTTATGGTAGTGGTCTGAGGTACTTACGTTCCATTGTTTCTTCTAGACTTTCAAGTAATGTCAACAAGCATTCTATTACTGTAAGCTATTGGTACAAATAAACAGTATCTTTATGTATAGGAGATATACCCATCGGTTGTTGTTAGATGTGGCACAGGATGGCAATTAGAAAATCTTGTCGATTGCCTTTGTAATATCGTTAGCAAATGGTTAAGACTTCTTTTCTATCTAGGTTGAGAATGCATGTTTACCCTCTAACCTGATATATGCATCATCTCCGATAAGGAACCTAGAATACTAGTTGCAATTGAATGGCAGGGAAGCCTTTGAGACCGAACACACCATAGGTATTATCTAAGATATGTTACAGCAAACTACCATGGATAGCATGATTCTACAGCTCAGTGCACAAGTAATCAACATGGGTATGTATTCGCCACTATTTCAATTGTTTGATATTTAACCAGTTAGTAGATGTTGGGACTTGTGGATAAACTATTCACTTTTCTAGAAAGGGTATGAGCAAATCAAACACTGCTTCCATGAAATGTTGGAAAACTTACTGGAAATTAATAGTTTCGGGGTGGGGTACCTCTCTAACATACCCTTCGATCAGTGCACACAAGCGTAAGATGGAGGTCTACAATATCGGCACATGACGATAAACCTAGCAGAATGCATCAATTCCGTATTGAAGGGAATGCATCATTTGTTGATAACCTCGACTGTCAAAGAAACATATTTCCGTTTGGCTGAAAATTTTCCAAAGCAATCAAAAAAATATGTTGGATAGATGAAAGGCAGTCAAATTTGGAGCGGGGACATACTGAAAGAAATTAAAAAGGCTACAACACGAGAAAACTATATACATCTAGTGTGTCACTCTCACGAAGGCTTATTGTTTCGAGTTACAAAATTTGATAGACTGGACCAAGGTATTGGTGGGGGGAGCATTTCGTGTACACCTAAGACAATGGACCTAAGATTGTGGGAGACACGCACTTCATTTCTATACGCTCATGGAATTGCAACATGTAGCAATCAACTTTGAAGCACATGAGCTTTGTGGACAAACTGTACAGACTAGAATACATGTATATCGTGTGGAGAAATGTATTCCCACTGGTCCCAAATGAAAGTATATGGTTGCTAGTATCGAGCACTCCATTCAAGATGTTACCCGATAGATCATTGCGTCACAAACCAAAAGGTCGACCCACATTAACTCAGATACGTGACATTTACGTCACAAACCAAAAGGTCGACCCACATCAACTCAGATATGTGACATTTACGTCACAAACCAAAAGGTCGACCCACATCAACTCAGATACGTGACAACATGGATATTCGGGAGAAGACAAACCAACCGATGTTATGTAGGTGATGTAAGAACCCAGGCCATGCAATGTTGTCATGTCCACATCGATGAGATGGTATAAGGACAACAACTAATTAACAGATTTATTAATATTTTAATCGATTTATTTATTTTTTAATCGCAATTCATTTGTTGATTTTCTTCATTCATACTCAAATTTTGTCATAATTTTTAAACATGCATTTTTATTATACTATACAAATCAATAAAATATACAATTTTGTTCCATTTTCCTTTGGCAGACTTGATTTAATAAAATGAAATGATAGGGACAACCAATTTTGATGCAAAAATGAAATTTATTTAAAAACATTTCATATCCAGCATTGATACAATTAAAACATTTTATATTTATTTAAAAATTTACATGAGAAGTACAAAAAAATTAATCCAATCCTCGGTCAGAATATGTGCCACATCGGGTGGTCGACGATTGCGAGCCAGATTTCTTTTTGGTTCAAGCTGTAGACCAACCTCCTTGCCTTTATCACTACGTCTACACTTCAGTACAAGTTGTGGTCTCGATCTCTTATCTTCTTTGCCATCGTCCGTAGTTGATTGTGATCGATTGCTCCTTAGTTTCCATCGTGTATCCTCTATTCTAGGAATAGGTGATTACTAAGATGGTCCACCTCGGTAGAACAATGATCTCAAAGGTGTTTGTGACACAATCGGCGTAGGCGTATAACCATATTGTGTCCTATACATCAATGGCATAATCATCAAACTTTCGGTCAGTGCCCCAAACATAGAAGGCCTATACGTTGTCATCAGCATCATCGTCATCTGAAACGCCAATTGCACCAGCATGTAATATGTCGAGGAAAAAGGTCCAAAAACAAAACCTGACATCAATGTAGAAACACAAAAGTATGGTGCAATATGTGGTGCTTGTACAAAAATGATGGGGTTAGTATAAGCACCAGAATAAGTCAAGCCATACTGACCGGGGGAGGTGTGGCCATCGATGTCAGTTCTTGCGTAAGTGTAGACGATAGACCGGCCTTAAAAGCTGCACTAGACCTTGGATGCCTAGGCATCCGTCGTGGTCTCCTTATATGCGGTTTCCTACCCTTCGCCTCTTCCACTGGCAGATATGGCTTGCTGTGTAGAATGCAGGCCAATTCTCATCCATTCTCCCTTACAAGTCGATATGGGATAGATCTTCGATGTCTTGGGGTGCCAGGGGAATTGATTGCCTAAACCTGAACTGCCGCAACACTCTATCTAACTCGTATCTCCACCATAGTATATACTATCAATGGCACCTTCACATGCCAGATGTTAGGATTCACCAAGAATTCAGACAGGATGTATTCTTGAATTTTCAGATCGGAGTATAGCACCCATTCAAACTATATTAAAATAGTAAAAATTTTAGTTATATATATAATATTAATTTTTACATAAACTACGTTAATATTATATAATTCAAATTTAAAAAATACACACCTCAGCTTCTGGTAGTTGATCTAAAAGAAGTTGTATATCTCGAAGCTCAATTAGTAGTCCCATATGACTCGGCCCATGGTTAAACCTATTGAAATAATATGTTAACACAAACATTTAAATTTTAAATAATTTTATTATGGTAAATATATTATCTACTGAATTTTACCTTGTTATGAGGGGGAATGTATAAGGGTAGTCCGCTCGAGGACGAAAAAACGGCAATTGATACCATGCCCATAATTGTAGTAGTTGCATGCAACAATCGATTTTACTTTTTTGTGGTTTCATCGCCCGACACATCTTCTGGTATAATGTCGCCAACACGGTTGACCCTCAACTAAGTTCGCCTGCTTCTCTAAAGTCGACGAGTTTTAGAAGTCACCTTAAAAGGACAAGATTTTATAACTTATCGAGCATTAAGAGACCCCTGATGATTATAAGGTGTATGCCCAAGCGTGATGTTCTCTTTGGACGTACTCGAATTTGCATCGAGCCCACCAAAATTTCTTCTTAAACAATTCATATCTATCTAGGCTCCATAAATTATTTTTGGAACCCTCCCCAAAAGTTGCCTGCATACATCTCTCCAATCGGCTACAACAACTGGCCCAGTCACTACCATCCCATCTACCGGTAACCCGAGCTGTAACTGCACGCCCTTAAGAGTGATAGTACACTCGTCGTATGGAGGATGGCATGTGTGCATCTCGAGTCTCCACCTTTTCACCAACGTACTTATAAGTGTGGGGTCCAATTTACACCCCCTACCCATAAGGGCCATGTGTAAATCCCCGCATCTCTCAAGTAGGGTTCGATTAAAGATAATGGAGAAGCGGGTAGATTATGAATATACATCCCCAAAATTTGATCTCCCGGCTATATATAAAAAGATACAAAATATTATTTTACAATATAACAAGAAAATATTTAAATTAAATTAGATTAAATATAATAAAAAATTTCTTACCATTTGTAATTGATAAATCGAAATGCATTTGTCATCCAAATGGATTAGAGATTTTTTCATTGCTAATTTTGAAAAACACAAAACAAATTGTAATAGAAAAATAATTTAAGAAAATCTTAACACAATTTTAATTAAAAAATAGAGTTGAGAAAGAAATAAAATTTGAGTGAGAAATTAAGAGCGAATTGAGAGAAATTTGAAAGAGATTTAAGAATGTGAGACAGAGATAGTTGAGATTGAATTGAAAAAAAATGAAATGGGGGCTTTATATAGAAAATTAATTTTAGCCGTTAAGGGGGTAGTCGCTAGTTTCAACGACTAATTAAATAGCCATTGGATAAAATAGCCATTGGAAGTGACCATGCAAATCAGTTGAAAATGCTTCTAGCTAGAAGCATTTTCGTTATATCGGTCCAATCCCGTAATTTTACAAAAAAAATCAACCTAATCTAGTAATTATTTTAAAAAAACAAGATTTATCTGTAATTCACTCAAAAAATAAAAATAATTATTCTTACTTTCTAATTATATATTAAATATATTATAAAAATTCATTTTAACGCCCCAAATAATTTGTTTTTGTTTTACAAATATTTGACACAACTATGTATTTGCTTCAATGATTAAGTGTTCTGGGTGTATGTGTGAGGTCCTAAGTTGAAGCCCTACCTTTAGCAAATATTGGTTATTTTTCAAATCCAAGCCTTTTTCTTTTTGAATGGGCTTATATTAAATTGCCTGCAATTTATATCAGAATGAGCTTGCTGATCTGAGTGGTAAGGGGATTTGTTGAGTTGAAGGTCTTGTGTTTGAATCTTTTCGTGAGCAAAGGAGTTTATTTTTGCTCCAGTTGTCTAAGAGTGTTTGGATAGAGATAGAATTCTGAAGCGATGGTGATTGAGGAGATAATGGGAAGTTAGGATTAAGGAGTTATCAAAATATTTTTTTTTATTTTTTATTTTTTTCAAATTTCATTTTCTCTCTCCTCCTAAAACATTCTGACTTCAATTATTCTCTATTCTCTACCATTTTCTCTTCTTCTTCTTTTTCTGACGGTTATGTTCTGTTCTCTGCTATCTTAATCTTGTGTTTCAAATATGGTCTTCTTTGTGTGTTTTCGATAAGTGAGATTTCATTTGACTGCAAGTTTTGGTTCTGTTAATAGTTTCGGATTACTTTATTTGTGGGGTTGTTATTAATGGAGTAATCTAAGAGGATAGTAATTCGTGAGAACGTTGTTGTGAAGGAATTGACACGGAACCTTTTGTTAGTGCTCTAGCAGTTTAGTACGCTTTAACAGTGGTTGTTGTCAAAACTTCTTGCACTATTTAGTAATTAAGAGTTAATTCATAAATTAATCATTAAGTGGTTAATGGATTACTGTTTCTTAGGTTTTAGAGGGCTTGGGGTTGTTGTAGAGTCTTAAATGAACCAGGTCTTACCTGAAACATGAAAAATTGAGTTTTGGCAAAAGCCAAAAATGGCCATTGTCGACACCACATGGGCGTGTGGCCAGCCATGTGGATGGCCGTGTGCGGACATGGCCGTGTGTGAGACACGGCCATGTGGTCGACAAAAGCATGGTCGTGCGCAGCACAAGGCTATGTGGTAGCGTGAGCAAGGCCGTGTGAGCCACACGGGCATGTGGACCCACACGGACGTGTCACACAGACGTGTGGATTTTGGGCCAGACCGTGTCGGCCACACGGGCAAAGCCAATCTGGACGTTTGGGCTTACACGGGCATGTAGGCCCAAAATTCTAAAATTTTCCCTATGACCGCACAGGTCATTCTGATCGACCGTGGGCCTACATAGGGTCAGTATGGGCTAACCAAACCCTAAAACTATGTGATCTAATAGTTTGAATTACTGTTCTGTGTATGATGCTATTATGCATGTCTGATTATTATGCTAGATACATATCTAATATCTGTATATAAGCATGTTGAGAATGTCTAGTCCATTAATTTTGCATATGTTTTCTGTATCTGATTTGGGGTGGGATTTGTATATGAGGAGGAAGTATTCTGCTCAGCGTTAATTGCCTATATTCTAGCAACTTGGCTGCATATATTCTGATATGTGTCTTAATGGCAGAATGTGGTCTGTAGGGATGGGTGGGTGTTTTTAACCCCACATGGTGTGATGGGATGGTCGGAGATTGTGTGTAGAGGATGGGGGTAGGATTTATGCATATCTGCTTCTATAATTTGAATTTGAATCTGAATATGAATCTGAAACTGTATCTGTTTCTGACTGTGTAATAATTTTGTATGTTTGCATGCTTAATTCTGTTGGCTTACACATTGAGTTTAAACTCACCTCTATTGTCTGTTTTGTCAAGTAATCCACAGACTTAGGTGGACCGGTGGCATAGAGACTCAGCGGTGACCACTCCACCGTAAACTGCTTAACTTTATTAATTTATGGTTTTATTTATGATTTTAGTTTTCTTTCGAGAGTTTGTAATTTTTAGAACTCTCTGGTCTTTATGGTTTTTAACTGTTGGTTTTTGGTTCATTGATAATCTCCATAATTTGATAAGATGTGTTATCAAATCAACGGTTTTACGCAAAAAGGGGTTTTTTTAAAAATAACAAATTGGGTTTCTAAAATTTAAAGGATTTATTAAACTTCCGTTGTAACAAGTATCTTGGCAAATAAATAAATTAATTAACGTTTTAAATATAATCTTGAACGAACTCGTGGTATATAAATTGAATGGTTTGTGTCAACACCGTTTTCAAAACCAATTCCTTGTGACATCACCAGATTCAGCCATAACGTCTAGGTCGGATTTGGGGTGTTACATTCATAAATATATTTTTATTTTATGTATTTTTTCTAATTTTTATTTAATATTTCTAATTTTATTTTTTGGAATTAATTTCTATAACTAATTATGTGGCATTACTTATGTTGCTTTTTGCCATGTGTCACCAAGTGATTCGGTCACATCATCATTGACTATAGTTGGTTAATGGTTGACTAACGGAGATACCAATCTAGGAAAAAAATTAGTTTAGGTACCACTTCTAATAAAAAAAAAGTTTAAGTACCAAAATGAGGAAATGTGCATAGTTTAGGGGGTAGTTTTTATATTAAGCCAAGTAATTATTAATGGTTTAACAAATGTATTAATGTAGTTTTTGGAAAGCAATCTAATAATTGGATTTGGGTGTAATTGCTTGTAATTACACAAAAGTGGCATGTTTGGGTAGTCATTGTGATTGGTGGGTCTCACTGAATTAGGTAATTAGAGCACGCAATTACACTTTTCAATTCTTATTGGGAGGGTGAGAATTGGAGATATTACCTGAGTAATTATACTAAAATCCAATTATCATAAGACTTTTCAAACACTTTTACATGATTTAACTTTAAGAAATTATTTTTATACAAATTTAAGTTGCAAAATTTATATTATAAGCATAAACATGTATAAATGTTTGGAATGGTTATGACCAAAATTTTATAAAGTTACATTATCTTTTAGAACTCTAAAGTTATATTATAAATCCTAAAAATCATATTATAAAAAGTAATTTATGTGTACTTTATAAATTTATAAAAATATTATTTAAATTCTAAAAATTTTCTAAAGTTATGGCTGTAACGCCCCAAATTTTTTATTTTTAGAATGTGTTTATTTGCATAATCATTTGGTTTGATGTGTTAGTTAAGTGCCTTGGGAGTATGTTTTAAGGCCTAAGTTCGATTCCCAAGTTTTGGATTTTCCTATTAATTTTTGGCTTTAGATTTAGCTTGGGTCTTATGGCTTAAATTAATTCCTTGTTGGATTGTGACAAGAATGAGCTTGTTGGTTTGATGGTTAAGCATTAGGTTTGGTTTCTTTGTAGTCTTGAGTTTGAATTGCATTTTATGCAAGTGAAGAATATTTTTGTATG
Organism: Gossypium arboreum; assembly: GCF_025698485.1. Taxonomy (NCBI): domain Eukaryota; kingdom Viridiplantae; phylum Streptophyta; class Magnoliopsida; order Malvales; family Malvaceae; genus Gossypium; species Gossypium arboreum. The sequence continues at coordinate 14,172,668 of NC_069076.1, read as the reverse complement.
TTGGACTAAGCTTTGGAGATAGAATTTTATTTGAACTCAAATTTAAGTTGATCAGATTGTGAGGGTTGGGATTTTTATAGGATATTATTTTGTTTTCTTTTAGTAATTATCATTTTAAAAAAAAAACAACTACCCTAAGTTTGATCCCTTTCCAACCGCCCTCTTTCCTTACTACTTTGGCTCACGTTTCCTTCTCTTTTTTATTAGGTATATTACACCAACAGTCACTCAACTTTGAAAAAATAACAAAATAGTCATTTTCACCATTTTTCGTTACAAATGTAACGGAAATGTGACATGGCATTTAACAGTGGGCTAGCTGTCATTTAAACAGTCATTTTTAACCCTAAACCCATTTAAGAGTCCTAGGAAGTAGAAGAATAGAAAAAGAAGAATAAGATAAGAAATGGAGAAGAAGAAGAAGAAAAGAAGAAGAAGAGAAAATTGAAGGAGCTTAGTATCAACGATTCCCAAGGGTCAAAATTTGGGAACTCAAAAACAACTACACCTCCACGACACCGATGCCTCCATGGCCAACACCCTCTGCCGCACAAGTTGAATGCATGTGCTAATTCATATACGTAGTTTGTGCATTGATTCTAAATTTTTTCTCTTCCAATGATATAATGCACTTGAGACCAAGGTTGAAAAGCCTAGAAAGTAGATGAAGGAAAGGAAAAATAGGGCTAAGAAAGTCAGAGGTGTAAAGAATATAATTGGGGTGTTTGTTTTTTCAACAGTTTTTTCTTGAATTTATTTTGTCTATTATTTGTGACTTTGCTCATATTGCAAACCAAGGCTGGAGAAGCTACCAAGAAAAAGTGAGATCCCCATAGGCATGAACTAAGTTTCATGCAGCAATACAATGAAGCCCCTACTTATTTACCTCGATTTATATTATTTTCCATTGAACTTCAAATGTGTACTACTGAGTTCATTTTTCTTTTGAATATCCATTTGGATTTTTGTATTATGGACCTACTTTACCTATTCCTATGGAGATTTTAACTTGAAATGAATTTTCGAGGTTGGAAATTGAAATCTAAACTAGTACCATGTTATGTCACCTAATGCTTCGAAATTTTCATTTACCAATTATTGATCCTTTCTTTTTCTTTAAATACTATAGTCTGTTCATGTTTGATTCGAACCACTGGCTTCTATGGTGCTTGAGTGCTTGGTTTTTTAGGGATGCTGGTGGCTTGGGGTTATTCAGTAGTTGTTATTGTTATCACTCCTGGTTTGTTGCCATTGTTCTATTGTGGGTTTGCCCCTTTAGTTTTTTTCAAGCAACAACCCATTTGGATTGAAAGAAAAATACCTAAATTCAGGAGATGGTAAAAGACGAGGTTGAGAAAGAAAGAAAATAAAGAGAAAAGAGATAAGAGTAAGAAAAAAAAGAAAAGAAACATAAGGAGAAAGAGGTTGAGGGATAAGAAGATGAAGAGAAAGATGAGAAGAAAAATAAGAAAGACACAGAGAAGAACCAATCACCTTTCTTTTCTTTTTGACCCTTTGACTACTCGTCCAATGTGGCAAGTTAATTGCCCACATCAGCTAGTTAACTGGCCACGTCAGCTATCCCATTAAACCTGTGATGAAAAATGTTAATGAGTGACTGATTTGTCACTTTTCAATAATGTTAGTGATTGTTTTGTTATTTTTCCAAAGTTGAGTGACTGAAATGAAACCAAAGTGACTATTTTGTTAGCTACCCCAAAGTTGAGTGATTGTTGGTGTAATTTACCCTTTTTTTTTTCTACTCTAATTTTTCATTCAATTTTCTTCTTTCTTTCTTGATTTCGTACATTTTTCTCTTTTAATTAATCTTGGTCATTGCCATTGTTCTATTGCTTGGGTCATTGATTGGTTCTCAGTGTAAGTTTCACTTGGCTATAACTTTAGGTTTTTGTTATTAATTTAATGCTAGTTTGATTCTTGAGCAAGGTGGGTTGTGATTTTTTATTCTTATGCAAAGTTTTGATGGGTACTTTTCTTGTATTATTCAATTAGGCGTGGTGCGTGAGAGTCCCAACCCTCCACTAAATTGAATTTAATTGTTCGTTGTTGTTCGAAAAAGTAAGTTCTTAAACTTTTTTTTATGGGTTGTAACTTTGATTTAGGGAGATTATTTTGCTCATGTTTAACAGTTTAACCCGTGTAATTTGATGAACAGATGTAGGTTTTGGGAGTTCCAGGAACGTAGTTATTCTATCGATGATCAGGTGTGTGAAAACAACCCAAAACTCAGTAGAATTTCGATTGTAATTGTAAAATAGGGGCTGTTTCAAAACTGCCCAGTTTCCACACGACCGTGTGGTATGCCGTGTGAGGCACATGGCCAGTGAGGTTTATGTAGACTGTGTGTTGTGACTGTGTGTAGTACACAGCCGTGTGAGATTGTGTAGGTCATGTGGCTGGGCCTTGTGGGGTACATGACCATGTGAATCTTTACAGATCATGTAGGTGGCCCGTATGCACCACACGGGCTAAGGTTTTGGGTCGTGTGGGCCTTTTTGGCCAATTTTAAGGTCTAATTAAGGGTCTTTTAGGGATTTGATATTTGGGTCCAAAGACATCGTAAGGGTCGAAAAACTGTGAGTTTAGTACTTAAAGTTCGTACGAGTAGCATTAAAAGCATGATAAATATGATAAGCTAAAACTAAATAATAAGTTATGTTATGCGAAAAATAAATTATGTGAGTAAGCATGTCGTGTAACGTATGCTATATGTATGTATGACGTCTGTTAATGATTATGATATGTATAATATATGCATTTGATATGTATACGTTTGGGGTGGGATATGTTATGATGGAGGAAGTGTATATGGCAGTATTTACTGCAAATATGGCGGCTGGTCCACAAACCTATATGTATTGCAGCTCAGCTGCAAATATATGAGCGACACACTACCACATAATGGTGTGATTGGATGGATGTACTTGTGTAGTCCAATATAGTGTGATTGGCTGGACGAAGTTGGTGCGTAGTGGATGGGGGTAGGATATGTTATGCATGATATGTTTTGATACGATATGTTCGATAGAACCTAGCATGATGTGCTATGGTATGATAAGCTATAATTCGTATGAAATCTGTTATGGTAAGAAATATGTTATAGATAATTGTGTGATATTTTGAGTAATGTATTCTTTTATTTACTCTGAGTGTGGGTCAAATCGCACACTAAGCTTAAAGCTCATGATATTATTGTTTGTCTTATTTCAGGTAACCCTTCGAACTAGGATTGGACGGCGATTTGGAGCTCAGAATTTCACGTTTTTATACTAAGAATTTTCGATTGTTTTGTTTTATTCAATGTTGGACATTACAGACATTTTGATTGGGTTTGTTAATTTTGGATATTTTATGTTTGTTAAATTATTAGGATCATAGATATAAGTTATTATCATGCTTGAACTTTAACCGGTTAATGACACCTAATTTAGGATAACTAAAATGAATACCAAATTTTTAAACAATGAAAATTTAAGGTTTTTCTACTGCAAAACAAATTAGATGATTTCATGAAATAGGGTTTTTGATATAAGGATATGATGTGGGAATTTAACTTTAAATTTTAGATACTATTAGGTTTTGAAGCTTTTGAGAAGTTGGAATGCTATATTTGTTTTCAAAGGTATAACTCTTTTTTTTTTTTTCAATCCGTCGATTTCGATTGTAATTTCTATTTAAGCATCATAACCTTCACAATCTGACCATAACGTCTAGGTCAAGTTGGTGGTGTTGCAATGGCAAAAAAGAATATTATAAAAAATAATTTTCATGTTATAAAAGACTAAAAGTATTATAGGATATTTATTTATAAAAAAATATGTTATACTTTTTACCATAAATTTTTAAAACTATGATAAAAAATTATATTATTTATAAGAAGGGAAAATATTTGGTACATTGCTAGTGAAGTTTTCAGACTCTACAAGTAGGGCTAGGAGGTTGACAAAGTGTTCTATAGGGATATGAACTATAGTAAAATATTTTTCTTTAAAAAGACATGGCAATTTTTTAAGGTTGCTTGTGGAATAAAAAAAGTACACGGGTAGTGTACCAAATACTCACCCTTATAAGAAATGTTATAAAAGTTATTATACCATTTGAAAGAATAGAACCAGACACAAGCACCAGAGACAAGTCGTGAACTCTTCAATTTGAAACATTTAAAGTTTCGAAATGTGGTTAAGAGGGTATTTATTATTCTAGAAAAAAAATATTTCTCACATTAACAACACCTCAATATAGTATAAAAAACAAGGATAGATTGTGCTACCATGTTTCATACTTCATAACTTCATTCGTAGGTTAAACTGGGATGATCCATTTTTTGAAGATCACATGAATGAAGGAGATCCTAATAATTTTAATGACACAAATACATATTTAGATTCAAATTCAGATTCAGATGACATTGAACTTATTGAATAAGCAATAGATGATGATAAGGAGTAATGAAATACATGTTAAATGTTAAAGAGGGATAACCCAACAATATGGAATACCAAAGCAATTAAATAAAATTGCATACAATGTTTATTTCTCTTGTTGGTTTAATTAGTGATTGTATAACCGTTTACGTTATTAGATTAACATATTACATATAATACTTTCATTTTAATATTTGCTACTCTTTTAGATTTTTTTATTCTATTGTTAATTTTTATAGTAATTGTTAGAATTAAATGACCGGATCCTTATTTAAATAAAATACAGTGGTAAAATAAAATAAAAGTAAAATCCATATAGTTCTTTTATTTTATTTTAGAATAAGATTTTTAAACCTTATTAAACTCCATCTATTTTATATTGATTTAGAGTAAGGTGTTTCAATCTTATAGACACAGTCTATTCCTCTTGTAATCATTCGAATTCGACATAGAGAATTTTCTTCTCCTCTGCCCGTGGTTTTTTCCTGAAAGTGTTTCCATGTAAAATCTGTGTGTTCTTTATTTTATTTTATTTTCACAAATTGGTATCAGAGCTTCCGAGTTGTTCATCTCGATTACGGTAATGGCGTCTTTGAAGTATGAAATTTCGCTATTGGATCGCAACACCAAATTTACGTTGTGACAGCTTAAGATGCAAGCAGTTCTTGCACAGATGGATCTAGAGGATGTCTTGCTAGGGATAGATAAGATACCTTTGACATTAACAGATGAAGAGAAGAAGTGTAAGGATCGAAAGGCGTTAACACAATTACATCAGCATTTTTCCAACGAAATTTTGTAGGATGTAATGAAGAAGAAGACCACTACTGCATTATGGAAGAGGTTAGAACAAATATGTATGTCGAAAACTCTAACAAGTAAGTTGCAAAAGAAGCAGCGTCTTTATGCTCAAACTTAACAGTGTTTAAAGAAATTCTCTCAAACTTGGAGGCCATGAAGGTTCAGTATGATAAGGAAGATCTAGGGTTGATTCTACTTTATTCATTGTCCCTGTTTTATTCAACCTTTAAAGACACGATTTTATACAGCTGCTAGTCTCTCAAAGTTGATGAGGTTTATGATTCTTTGACCTCGTATGATAAGATGAAACATCTTTTGGTTAAACCTGACTTTTAGGGAGAAGGTCTCATTGTTCGTGGGAGACAAGATCGGAATGCTGATGATGATCGTGGAAGGACACAGGAACGGAATCCTCGCGGTAAATGTAAGGGTAGATCGAAGTCTTCAAATAGAGGTAAAACTTGTGACTTCTACAAGAAGAAAGGGAACATTAAATCTGAGTGAAAACAAAAATAAAAGGGAGGCTGCGAATCAAAAGGGAAAACAACTAGAAAATTCCGGTGAAGCTGATGTTGTAGAAGACTACAACGATGGTGAACTTCTAGTCACTTCTGTCAACAATTCTAAAGTGAGCTAGGAATGGATACTTGATTCAGGCTGCACCTTCCACATGAGTCTCAATCTGCATTTATTTACAACTTACGAAATAGTGTCTGAATGTGTTGTTTTGATAGGAAATAATGCTTCGTATAAAATCACAGGTGTTGGAACAATTAAAGTTAAGATGTTTGATGGAGTTGTCAGAACACTTAGGCTGCACCTTCCACATGAGTCTCAATCAGCATTCATTGAGTACTCTTGATTCAAAAGGATACAGATACACAGTTGAAAGTGCAGTTTTAAAGATTTCCAAAGGTTCCCTTGTTGTAATGAAAGGGCAGAGAAAGACTGTCAAGTTATATGTTTTGCAGGTTCTACTGTTACTGGTGATACAGCTGTTGCTTTCTCTTCTTTGTCAGATGATGATATTACTAAACTTTGGCATATACACCTAGGGCATATGAGTGAGAATGGCATGGTAGAATTGAGCAAAAGAGGACTTCTTGATGGGCAAGGAATTTGTAAACTAAAGTTCTGTGAGCACTGTGTTTTTGGGAAGTAAAAAAGAGTTTGATTCACCGGAGGAATGCATAACATGAAGGGAATGTTGGAGTATATTCATTCTGATCTGTAGGGGCCATCCAGAGTACCTTCAAGAGGTACAGCTAATTATATGCTAACTTTTATTGATGATTTTTCCAGAAAAGTTTGGGCATTTTTCTTGAAGCAAAAAAGCGATGTGTTTTCTGCATTTAAGTCTTGGAAAATTATGATTGAAAAACAGACAGGAAAACAAATAAAACACCTTCGCACAGAAAATGGCTTAGAGTTCTGTTCTAATGAGTTTAATAGACTGTACAAGTCAGAAAGGATCGTGAGACACTTGACAGTTCGCCATACTCCACAACAAAATGGCGTTGCAGAACAAATGAACAGAATGATCATTGAGAAGGTTCGATGTATGTTATCAAATGCGAACTTACCAAAGTCGTTTTGGGCAGAAGCAACCTCTACTGTATGTTTTTTGATCAACTGATCTCTATCCGTTGCCATTGAGAAAAAGACTCCACAAGAGGTATTGTCTGGTAATCTTGCTAATTATTCTAATTTAAAAATCTTTGGGTGAACTGTGTATGCTTATGTTGATAATGGAAAACTAGAACCAAGATCCATTAAATGTGTTTTTCTTGGTTATAAAGCTAGTGTAAAATGTATAAGTTATCGTGTCCTGAAAATAGAAAAGTTGGGATTAGCAGAGATATTTTTTTTTATGAAACTACTATGCTACCTAACTTATCTCTTAAAACTCTCCCAATAAAGAAAATCAAAAGCAGGTGGAGCATCATATTAATACAGAGTCGACTCCTCAAGCCTGTACAAAAATTAAGAATAGAGTTACTTCTTCACCACAATACTCTATCACCAAAAATAGAACTAGAAGAGAAATTAAACCTCCAAAGAATTATGTCGAGGCTGATCTAATTGCTTATGCTTTAAATGTGGCTGAAGATATAGATGCAAACCAAGAGCCATCTAATTATTCTAAGGCGATTAACTGTGAAGACTCAGAAAAGTGGATGTTTGCTATGCAAGAGGAGATGGAATCACTCTACAAAAACAGAACATGGGATCTTGTGAAACTTCGTAAGGGTAAAAACGTTGTTCGTTGTAAATGGGTGTTTAAAAAGAAAAAAGGGACTCTAGAAGTTGAAGAACCCAAATATAAAGCAAGGCTTGTTGCAAAGGGTTACAGTCAAATTCCAAAAATGGACTTCACAGATGTGTTCTCCCCAGTTGTGAAGCATAGTTCGATTCGAGCTTTGCTTAGTATTGTGGACATGCATGATTTAGAGCTTGAGCAGTTTGTAACATTCTGAAATAGGGCCTAAATGGAATAGTGGTTACAAAACCACGAATTCAAGGTCAAAAAAATTATTCTGATTAAGTTTTAAGGTTTATTCATTGATTGAATAATTGTGTGAAATTTTCGTGAAGAAATTTTATGTATAAATGCCTAATTTGATAATTAGGACTAAATTGTAAAATTAGCAAAATGTGTGTTCTAGATAATAAAGGAGATTTAATTGAAATGGGTTCTTAAAGTAGAGGTCCTTATTTAGTAATTATACCATTATACTTTTTTGGACCAAAATGGGCAAGAATAGGACAAATTTGAAAGAAAAGGCTTTAAGGCATTTTGGTCATTTAGTAATTAAAAGAATTAAAAAGGGAAAATAAAGCCAAAATTGGTCCATCTTCATCATGAAGGCCGAATATATCATGGGGGAACCATGATTAGGGTTTCCAAGCTTTCCAAGCTCAATAGTAAGTCTGTTTTAGCCTCGTTTTTAAAGTTCTTTACATTTTTAGAGTCCCGGTAACTTGATTTAGCTTATTCTAGCAATAATTCATGCTAGGGTTCATATTTGGAAAAATACCCATAGTTTAAATGTGTTTATTTTGATGTTTTATGGTTGAATATGAAGCTTGAAATTATGTTAAACAACTTTTGCTAAGCGATTTTAAGTGAAAACGAGTAAAACGACATAATCGGAAAAAATACCTAATGTTCATAAGTACATGATAGAGTGGAAATTTAATGTTTCCATAGAATGTAAAAATGTTCAGTGTGTCATAAAACATAAGAAAAATGGATAAATTTTAATTTTCGAGCCTAGGGGCAAATTTGTAATTTTGCAAAGGTTTAGGGGCAAAATTGTAATTTTTCCAAAGTTTGAGTTATGGAATGTTTTGAATATTAAATTAATTAAATAAGTGAAATATGATGTTTTAGATCCCAAAAATTGAGATTTGGACCTAGAACGATAGAAAAACTGAAAATCAGGAAAGTTGGTAAAATTGTCGTTTTGGTATCGAGGTAAGTTCATATGTTTAATAAGCATTTAATTATGCATATTTGAATGGTAAATTGATATTTTGGCCATAAGTACTTTAGTGTTGAGTTTCAGATATAATGATTAATGTTTGATAATAATTCGATATTGGAAAGAGAACATGTATAATTTATATGTGAGATGTTGGAGCACCTAACATCCTTCCCAGTGGCGTCACATGCCACTTATTTATACAAAAAGGGTTCGTGAAGAAGATGTATAATTTATATAAAGGTGTTCATTTATATCCAACATCGTCCCATCCAAGCTTCCACATGCCACTAACATCCTTCCTAGTGGCGTCACATGCCACTTAACCACTTGCTTCCTTGTGATCCATTTTTCACAAATAATTCCTAAAAACCCAATTTATCAGAACCCCTTTCTCTTATAAAATTAAATTAATTAAAACTATCGGGTTTTACCCTAAGCTTGGGCCTTCTAGAGGCCCACCAACATGATTAATCCTACACATAACAAACAGAACACAGAATTTTAAATTTTACAACTTTTACAGAATTCCCGAAAATTGGGGCGTTACAACTCTACCCTCCTTAAAGAAATTTCGTCCACCATGGGGAGCACCGGTGCTATTCGTGAAGAAGAAGGATGGGACGATGCGCATGTTCATTGACTATCGCCAGTTGAACAAACTGACGATTAAGAATAAGTACCCTCTGCCGAGGATTGACTATCTGTTCGATCAGCTTAAAGGAGCTACTGTATTTTCCAAGATCGATCTTGATCTGGATACCATCGATTAAGGGTCAAGGAGGCGGATATTCATAAGACAAAGATTCGTGACTCGTTATGGTCATTATGAGTTTCGGTTATGCCATTTGGACTAACAAACGCTCCTGCAGCGTTTATGGATCTGATGAATCGTGTGTTCCAACCATTTCTGGATCGGTTCGTGGTCATCTTTATTGACGATATTCTGGTATATTCTGAGACCGAAGCAAAACATGATGAGCATCTTCGCACTGTGTTACAAGTGTTAAGGGAGAAAGAACTTTATGCGAAGTTCAGCAAGTGTGAGTTCTGGTTGAGGGAGGTAACCTTTTTAGGGCATGTGGTCTCTGCAGAGGGGATTAGAGTGGATCCTCGAAAGATTGAAGCAATTTTGGAATGGAAGCCACCTAGGTCGGTTTCAGAAATTCGAAGTTTCCTAGGATTGGCAGGTTACTACAGAAGGTTTGTGGAAGGTTTTTCTGTGATGGCAGCACCTCTCACAAAACTTATAAGGAAAGGAGTACCATTTGTTTGGACAGAGAAGCAGCAAGAAGCTTTTGAGAGGTTGAAGAAAGTTCTGATTGAAGCACCTGTGTTAATTGCCAGAGTCTGGGAAAGATTTTACTGTGTACAGTGATGCATCACACGTAGGTTTGGGTTGTGTGTTGATGCAAGAGGGTAAGGTGGTTGCTTATGCGTCTCGACAACTTAAGCCTCACGAAGGGAACTATCCCACTCATGATTTGGAGTTAGCAGCAGTGATCTTTGCACTTAAAATCTGGAGACATTACTTGTATGGAGAAAGGTGTATTATATACACAGATCATAAGAGTCTCAAGTATTTGCTGACTCAGAAGGAACTGAACCTTAGGCAAAGGAGATGGATCGAGTTGTTTAAGGATTATGATTGTTCAATCGAATATCACCCAGGCAAGGCTAATGTGGTAGCCGATGCTCTAAGTCGTAGAGCTGTATCTGATCTGAGAGCAATGTTTGCTCGTCTAAGTCTGTATGATGATGGAAGTCTGTTGGCTGAATTGCAAGTAAGGCCAACCTGGGTGGATCAGATTAAGGAAAAGCAGTTGAAAAATGAGTCTTTGGTCCCTCGTTTTCAACAAGTTAAGGAAGGGGAAACTTCTGAGTTTGGGTTAAATGATGATGGGGTTCTGTGTTTTCGAGGTAGAATTTGTGTTCCGAAGGACTCTGACTTGAGACAGTCAATTTTGAAGGAAGCTCATGGGGGACTTTGTACCATGCATCCTGGAGGGAATAAGTTGTACCATGACTTGCGAGAACTATATTGGTGGCCCGGACTTAGCGAGAGGTAATCGAATTTGTGGGAAATGTCGACATGCCGCGGTGAAAGTGAGCATCGATTACCTTACGGATTATTGCGACCAAGAAAATACCACTTTGGGAGTGGGAGAGGGTAACCATGGACTTTGTGAGTGGGCTACCCTTGTCACCATCGAAGAAAGACTCGATATGGGTGATTGTGGATAGGTTGACCAAGCCGGCTCATTTTATACCTGTTCGAACAGACTTTTCTCTTCAGAAGTTAGCCAAGTTGTATGTGGCGGAGATTGTGCGACTGCATGGAGTTCCGGTTTCGATTATCTCTGATCGGGATCCTAGATTCACATCTCGATTTTGGCAAAGTTGCATGAGGCGTTGGGAACGCGATTGAACTTTAGTACGGCTTTCCATCCCCAAACTGATGGTCAATCGGAAAAAGTTATTCAGATTCTGGAAGACATGTTGAGGGGATGTGTTATTGATTTCTGAGGTAGTTGGGAGGATTACTTGCCTTTGGCGAGTTTGCATACAACAATAGTTATCGATCGAGTATTGAATGGCACCTTATGAAGCATCAGTATGGGCGAAGGTGTCGAACACCTAGTTGTTGGACTGAACTGGGGGAGCGACAAGTTCTTGGACCTGAGTTGGTGGCAGATACTGAGGATAAGGTCAAGTTAATTAGAGATCGGTTAAAGGAAGCGTCTTATAGGCAAAAGTCGTATGCAGATCTGAAGCGTAAGAAGATTGAATACTCAGTGGGCGATATGGTCTTCTTGAAGGTTTCACCTTGGAAGAAGATACTAAGGTTTGGCAAGAAGGGCAAGTTGAGTCCGCAGTTCATTGGGCCTTATCGAGTTTTAAAGCGAGTAGGCCCAGTGGCTTATCAGTTGGAATTGCCTCCAGAGCTAGACAGGATTCACGATGTTTTTTACATCTCCATGTTAAGGCGTTATCGTTCTGACCCTACTCATGTCGTGCCGGTTGCAGAAATTGAGGTGCAAACTGATTTGACCTTTGAGGAGGAGCCTGTACAAATATTGGATCGAGACGTTAAGGTTCTGAGAAGGAAATCAGTACCATTAGTGAAAGTGCTTTGGCGTAACCATGGCAGAGAAGAAGCTACTTGGGAGCCGAGGAGGCAATGCAAAGACAACAATACCCTCATCTGTTCGGATCGTAAATTTCGAGGACGAAATTTCTTTAAGGAGGGTAGAGTTGTAACGCCCCAATTTTTGGAATTCGTAAAAGTTGTAAAATTTAAAATTACGTGTTCTGTTTGTTACGTGTAGGATTAATCATGTTGGTGGGCCTCTAGAAGGCCCAAGCTTAGGATAAAACCGGTAGTTTTAATTAATTTAATTTTATAAGAGAAAGGGGTTACGATAAATTGGGTTTTTAGGAATTATTTGTGAAAAATGGATCACAAGGAAGCAAGTGGTTAAGTGGCATGTGCGCCTTTGGGAAGGATGTTAGTGGCGTGTGGAAGCTTGGGAGGACCTGTGTTCAAGTCACAATGACAAAGAAATTAAGTGATTAATTTTTTATGTACAGAAAGGAAGTAATGGAACCGAAATAAAAGTCTGGGAAGAGTTTAAGAAGGTAAGGGATTGAATAAGGATAAAGATAAGGGAGGAAATCTAGGAGCTGATCAAGGAGCAAGAGGTGGCCACCAAGGGACTCTAGCATGGGAAATTCGGCTAGGTATTGTAGTAGTGGGAATTTCGGCATTTGGGGTGTGTTGTGCCGAAATTCTGATCATCTTTTCTTCTCCTCTTTTCTTTATTTCTTTTTCTCCATCTACCTTCTCCTCTTCCTTCTCCATAGCCGAGCCCTTCTATCTCTTTACTCTTCATCACATCCTTAATCTTTTTATTTTTAGCCTTATAAGCCGAACATCATAAAAAGCTGAAATCCCGAAAGCTTGTTTCTTTTTGTGCCGATTTCTTTTAACCAAAACCACATCTCTGCTCTCCATCATTTGTGGCCGATTCACCAGCCCTCTAAAACCTCAAGTTTTGACGACAAGACCATAGCAAAACCCTCTCGTTTTACCTTTCTAAACACAAGTTGCAAAAAAGCCGAAAAACCCCACATTAAAAGGGACTTGGCGAATCATCAAGTCTTTGAAATATCGACTTTTGTTATCATCGAGGGCTTAGATCTACATCAGATCGAGTGGGAAACTCATTGGAATCGATCACTAAGGAATCGGTGGTAAGTCTTCGCCAAAACTTAGTATTCTTACATATTTTAGAAAAGCGAAATCCCTAAAAGTTAGGGAGGTTGTCGATTTGAACTTGTAACCCTGAGGGGTCGTAATAACTATTTTGTTTTGGTAATAGCGTGATTTAGAGGCGGTTGATCAAGGGCTTGGACAGGTGGAACGATCGGATCTTTGGAGTTAACCATCTTTCGGTAGTAAGGTAAGAGCAATAAGGGTTTTTGGCATGTTTGGCCGAATATGGTAAGGGACTAGATACTCAATTGTATTTTTGATATTTGGAGTAATAGTAAGTGATTCAATTGTAGGCAGTTCGGGTGTAGATCTCGACAAGGAAATCCCGAAAACAGGTGTGTAACTGACACCCTTTCATAGGCTAGATCGGCAAAAGCTGAAAAGCCGAAATGCCGAAAAATCGGTATTTTGGGCACTTGCGATTGTGCGAATGCTCGTAAGATGTATGGGTAATTATTACTGGTAATCGGAAGTGATAAAACTGTGGTACGCACGATTTCGTGCGTTTTGATATTTTGGGCTTGATGGGCCAAAACTGGGTTAATGGGCCAACGGGCCCAATTCGGTAAGAATGCTCGGTAAGTGTTTCTAGCTAAACGTAATGGCTACGATATGCATGAAAACCTTAGAAATAGTTAGATTTACTAGAATAACCCTATGTATGCAAAATTACCATTATACCCCTATGTATGCAAAATGACCTTTATACCCCTAGGGTTAATTTTGTCTGAAAAGCATGATGAATTAAATCTGTATGACGTATGCCATGAATGAATATTTGTTGCATGGGGACATGGGTTATATTATGGAGAAAGCGTCCTGGTGGCTATGCCACAAATTATCTGTTCTGGTGGCCCTGCCACGTATATCTGTTCTGGTGGCACTGCCACAAAATATCTGTATCTGGTGACTCTGTCACATTTTCTGTATCTGGCAGCCATGCTGCATATTTCTATGGCGTGTAGCGGTTGGGTGGGTCGAGTAGTCTCCCCATATGGTGAAAGGATGGTATGGGGGTGTATGTGGTTGGATATGGTTGGGTTTCTGCATAAGCATGATATATCTATTCTGGTCTGTTCTGGACCTACGGGCTTTATTCTGATATCTGTTCTGGGCTGAGGCCAATTTATTTTGTCTCTGTGGTTTGAACTAATTTAGGCTATGGTTGGGTTGGATTACACACTGAGTTTCCCAAAACTCACCCCTTATTTCCATCCTCGCAGGTAATCCACAACCATAGTGGGTTTGGAGTTGCGAGGGATTCGGACTGGCCACATGTTTCTACAAACCTGGTTTCTTTCTGGTGAACTGGACGTCCTTTTAATTTCATTTATGGTTTTGGGTTTTAAGTGTAATAAGGCCTTTTAATTATTTTTTTATGGTTTTGTTTTACTTTTATTATTTTATTTTATTATGATGAAAAAACTATGATAACTAAGGAAAATGGATTAGCTTTAGGACGCGTTTTCAAAAACATCAAGGGATTTCAAAATAACACGATTACAAGTAAGACTTCCGCTAAGCAAACCTTTTCAAACTTAATCAATTTCTTAAGATAGACATAACCAGACGGTTTTCTCAAAATTATACGAGTCGTTAAGGTGTGGCAATGGTGGTGTGCATGTCTAGGATTGGATCCGAAGGAGCTTAGTACTTAAGCAATCAACGGACTCACCTCCTCTTCTTCCCGGTTTCCTACCGGTGCATGACTTCTATTCACCTTAACCCGCTTTAAAAGTATCTTTTACAACCCCAACTAAGTTTTCCAAACTAAGTAAAACGGAACGTTTTGAACGCATCGATGCGGCACACCGGATCCGGTCATAACGTCTAGGCCGGGTTTGGGGTGTTACATGAGACCATATTTTGTTTTATGGCTTTGTATGATAACAAGAAAGTATTGACTAGCATAGTTTGATGAGAATAAGTTAAGTTGATGATATGATGAGATTGAGAATTTAAGTATGTAAGTTGAGTAGCATTTTATTATTATGCAACTATTGTTATTAGTATTGTTATTATTGAGTTATGCGACTAACCTTGAGAATTTGAACAAGTATGTTTCAGCTATGACCTGACAAGGCAATGATATCTCAAAAGTCCATGGTTGTACCATGACAATTAAGTAAGAATTGACGGAACAGTCCATGTTCATAACATGGCATTTAAGGAGGAATTGACGGTTAAGGATACCATGTAAGACCATGTCAAGACATGGCATTGGTAAGGCAAGGATCCCATGTAAGACCATCTCAAGACATGGCATCGGCATTGATTAAAGACTCCATGTAAGACCGCATCAAGATGTGGAATTGGCACTAAGACAAGGATACCATGTAAGACCATGTTTGGAACATGGCATTTGGTAAGACAAGGATACCATGTAAGCCCATGTTTAGAACATGGCATTTGGTAAGATAAAGATATCATGTAAGACCATGCCAAGGCATGGGATTGATAAGTTCTATAGGGCAAGGAAATCATGCAATACCATGTCAAGACATGGCATTGATGAGTTACTATAAGGCAAAGGTCCCATGTAAGACCATGTCAAGACATGGCATTGGAAAGGCAAGGATCCTGTGTAAGACCATGTCAAGACATGGCATCGGCATTGATTAAGGACTCCATGTAAGACACATCAAGATATGGCATTGGCACTAAGACAAGGATATCATGTAAGACCATGTTTGGAACATGGCATTTGGTAAGACAAGGATACCATGTAAGACCATGTTTGGAACATGGCATTTGGTAAGATAAGGATATCATGTAAGACCATGCCAAGGCATGATATTGATAAGTTCTATAAGGCAAGAAAATCGTGTAATACCATGTCAAGACATGGCATTAATAAGTTACTATAAGGCAAAGGTCCCATGTAAGACCATGCCAAGGCATGGCATTGGTGAGTTCATATGGCAAGGATACCACATAAGACCATGTCAAGACATAGCAATGGTAACTTCAAAAAGGAAAAGGTTCCCGAGTAATCCAAAGAGTAAGTCAAAGAAACGACAAGGTGAGAACATGAAGAAAGAGTACAGGTATGCATTTAAGGCTTATTTAATATTGAGATTGTAAGTAATTGAGATTATCAAGTATTAAATAAGTGATGAGTTTTCAGTTAGGCTTGTGACACTTTATGACATGATTGGCAATATGCCTATATTATGAAAGAGTACACATGTGTTAAGTGAGATGTTGTGCTATTAAGTAAGGTGCCTTTTGTATTCTGAGACTTTGGTAAGGTTACCAATGAGTAAGATGGGAAAGTAAAAACTAAACATTATTTAAGCAAATTATGACAGCATAGTAGTTAGCTAAATTGATTGCTAATGCTTATTATTTTACATGTGACATGTTTCAAATTACTTAAAAGAAAGCTCGAGTTGGAGGTCGTCGGAGATCACTTCACACTATCGACTATCAAGTTACCAAATGGGTATCTTTGTTTACAAACGTTCTAGTTTATGGCATGTTTAGGGACTTAGCCATTTTGTGTGTACGTCCTTATGATATGGCTAAAGAATGGTATGTAAATATTTGATAATGATTATCTATTGAAAAGGCTAATGAAAAACATGTTTCGGTATTATGTATGCCTAAATGGTAGTTAATACAAAGAAATCATGAAAAAGTGAAATTAACATTAAAACAATATTGAGCAGCAGCAGTGACGTGATCTTGAAAAATCACCAAGAATAGTAGAAATGGAATTAGATGATGAATGAGATATATAATTAAATCTTATTGAGTCTATTTTCATATGAAAGAAACATAGTAAGCAAAAGAAGTGTATATTAAGAGATATTTGAATTTTAGTGAGACAGGGTCAGAGCGATTTTCTGAATCCCCTGTTCTGACTTTATTAAAAATTTAAAAAAAAATAATTATGAGTTAAAATTTATATTTCTAGATTCCTTATTGAATATACTTTCAATAGAAGCAAACGGCATGGTTATTTGAATTCTGTACAGGGAGAAAATTGATTCTTAGTGAGGAGAGGTCAGAGTAGTCTAACAGTGCAATAAGGGAAACTTTAACTAATAAATTGTACTAATTGGCTAGACCAAAAATTCTGGAAACAAATTAGTAAGAAGATATATGAGTCTAGTTTCAGGGAAAATTCACAAATTTAAATTCTGAGTTTTTTTACTCGAGTTATGATTTATTTAGTGACTATGACGCAGGTGGGCAATTTTATAAGGAATAATAAAATAAATTGTCTTGATTTGTCTAAGTATTCAAAAAAATTTTAATGTTCCCGATTTGGTCCCGAACTATTTCAATTGCATGTTTTAGGGTCTCGAGGGCCCTTTTTAGGGACATATTGAATGAATGTAAATAAATTAATTTTAAAATCAAATTTTATGCCCCGAATTAGTAAGTTAAGTTAGGTAACGCCTCGTGCTCGACTCCGGCGACGGTCTCAGGTAAAGGGTGTTACACAATTAGACATAAAAAATGCATTTTTGCCTAGAGAACTTGATGAGGATATTTACTTGCAACAACCAGAGGGTTTTACAGTCTTAGAAAAAGAGGATTATGTTTGCTTGATGCAAAAGTCCCTTTACAGTTTGAAACAGTCACCAAGACAGTGGTACAAGAGGTTTGATTCCTTTATGAGTTCTCATGATTTCAAAAGAAGTAGTTTTGACAGTTGTGTTTACTTTAAGAAAAATAGTGATGGTTCTTTTGTGTATCTACTTCTTTATGTTGATGACATGTTGATAGTAGCAAAAGATAAAGGAGAGATAAGAAATGTCAAAGCCCAACTAAGTGAAGAATTTGAGATGAAAGATTTGGCACGAGCAAAGAAGATACTTGGTATGGAGATTCCAGAGATAGAAAAGTAAGTTAATTGTACCTAAGTCAAAGGGGGTACATTGAGAAAGTTCTTTGCAGGTTCAATATGCAGAGTACTAAGCCTGTTAGTACTCCTTTAGTAGCCTATTTCAGAATTTCATCAGCTTTGTCTCCACAATCAGATGATGAGATTGAGTACATGTCACATGTTCCATACTCTAGTGTAGTGGGATCTCTCATGTATGCTATGGTTTGTTCACGTCTAGATTTATCATATGCAGTTAGTGCAGTTAGCAGATACATGACGAATCCCGGTAAAGAACATTGGAAAGCAGTTCAGTGGATTTTACGATACTTAAGAGGTACTATTGATGTTTACTTACAGTTTAGAAGAACTAGAGATGGAATCATTGGGTATGTTGATGCTGATTTTGTTGGAGACCTTGATAGAAGAAGATCTCTCATAGGTTATGTCTTTATAATCGGAGGTTGTGCAATCAGTTGGAAAGCCACTTTGCAAACTACAGTCGCTTTGTCTACCACTGAAGCTGAGTACATGACGATTACTTAGGCTTGTAAAGAAGCTATTTGGTTAAAGGGACTCTTTAGTGAACTCAATGAAGACCTTCAAATCAGTACAGTATTTTGTGACAGTCAAAGTGCAATCTTCCTTACAAAAGTTCAGATGTTTCATGAGAGAACAAAACACATTGATGTTCGGTATCATTTTGTTCGTGATATTATTGGCCGTGGTGATATTGTTGTGAGCAAAATTAGTACTCATTAAAATCCTGCAGATATGATGACTCAGTCACTTCCTATAACCAAGTTTGAGCATTTCTTAGACTTGGTTGGTGTTCATTGTTGAAGTTAAACACTTAAAGGGTTTTATGGAAGAGGTGAAGAACTTGTTCATTGAGAGTTTGCAATGAAGAACTTGCTCATTGAGAATTCGTGTCAAGGTGGAGATTGATAGAATTAAATGACCCGAATCCTTATTTAAATAAAATACAGTGGTAAAATAAAATAAAATAAAAGTAAAATTCATATAGAACTACACTTCTTTTATTTTATTTTAGAATAAGGTTTTTTTAAAACCTTATTAAACTCCATCTATTTAATATTGATTAGAATAAGGTGTTTCAATCTTACTAGAATATGGCTTTACAAGCCTATAAATAGACATAGTCTATTCCTCTTGTAATCATTCAAATTCGAAATAGTGAATTTTCTTCTCTTCCGTCCGTGGTTTTTTTCTGAAAGGGTTTCCACGTAAAATCTGTGTTCTTTATTTTATTTTTATTTTATTTTTTCACAAGAATCAATATTTTTTTAAAATTATTGATTATATAATTATATAATTACAATTTGTAGTACCAAATATGACATAAGAAATTATAATATAATTTACATTCATCACCCAAATATATCTAAAGAATTACAATTCTTTAAATAATTATATTTTTATTGAATTACTCTATACCCTAAATATTTAAAATATATTTATACAAATAAATATATGTATTAAACTAAGTAATTATCAATTAGAATATAAGAACAAACGATAACTTTCTAACTTCCCTTGTCGAGGTTTTCTTTGAACTCTTTATGACCTTGTCAAATTATTGTTCTTTTAAAATTGAAGTTTTCAAAAGTATACTGTACACCGCACTAAAATAGGGTAAATTAGATAAAAGATTGTTTTAAAAAATTTAAGAATCTAGGTTAATTTTTTCATATTTAAAGAAATAAGTTGATTTTGAAAAAGAAATAGATTTTCTTTAGTTAGATGGTTAAATATTAGTGGTTTTGTTTTTAAGTCTCGGGTTCGATTTTTTCCTACTCACATTTATATATTTTATTTCATGTTGATTTAAATTTTTTAATTTTAATTAATATTTTTAATTAATAACTCATTTATATATATAAATTATTTTTAACATAATGATATATATAAAATATATTTTTATTATATAATTATATATTTATTATTTTATTTATATAAATAAAAGAGTTATTAATTAAAATGAATTAAAAACTTGAAAACAATATATTTATTAATTAAAAACATTAATTAAAATTAAAATTAATTAAAATAATATAAAATAAAAAATACAAATGTGAGCAGAAAAGAATCAAACTCAGGACTTAAAGACAAAACTATTAATATTTAATCATCTAATTAAAAAAGCTAATATGTTAAAGTAAAACTCTTCCTACAGGTAACGCTTTCTGACATGTTAGCTACAAACCTTCCTGCAAGAAGATTTTTTTATTTCTTTCTCCAAAATCGACATATTTTCCTGGATATGAGAAAATCAGCCTAAATCCCTAATTTATTTTTTAAAAGTCAACTTTTTTATAACAACCTAAACCCGGCCTAGACATCCAAACCAAGTCTAGAAAGTAACATCAACGAAACTAAAAACACTACATTTATAACACGTCAGAAAGAAAAACCATTTAACACATAATATCTAACACATCAACTAACTGAGTATATAATCTCCCCAAACATCATAAAATCTTCGAATATGAAAATTCCTAATGGTAATATTTAGAAGAAAGATAAAAGCTTGACCAAGCTCCCGCGAAGCCGATCCGTTCAAGTCTAAGAACCACCTGAAATCCAACTAATAACAAAGTGAGTTGTGAACTTAGTACGTAAAAAAAGTCTGTTTAACTAAAACACAGTTATCAAATAGTTTCCGAATTCAAAAATACGATTTGGAAACAGAAGCATTTCTAGGTCATATTCGAAACAGATTAATTACAGATGCATAAATAATTTCAGTTTCATATACAGAACATATTAGATTCGGGTGCAGATATCCTTAACCCCCATCCGCTACACACCATCTTCAGTCATCCCAACACACCGTTAAGGGTGTTCAATGCCCAGCAAATCCTACACATTATAAAGTGTTTGTCTGACACGTTTACGAAAACGCAGCTTAGCTGCTAGTTCATAATGCGACGAAGCGCCAAAATCAGAATTATACACATGGTGGCTTAGCAACTAGTTTAGAGCAGATTACTTCCTTCTTCACAATATCCCAACCCATACAGATGCAAAGTAAAAATATCGACAAAATGTATTCAGTTATTCTAAATTATTTCACTAGTAGATAATATAGTTCAATATCAGATTAAGTATCACAATACACATATGGTTATGATATTCATATGTCTGTCACAGAGTACTAGAGAGTTCTCGTTTAGTCAAATTCAGATCATTCATATAGTGAGGAATTTAATATTAGTCTTAGGCAACATTTATGGTCCTGAAAACAGGTTTTGGGCCCTTTTTATATGCCACACGGCCTGAACATACGCCCATGTCCTTGCCCGTATGGCTTACACGGCCTGGGCACACGTCCATATCCTCTGCCTATGTGGTTCTAAAATGTAAACAGAGAGTTACACGGCCTAGAAAAACGGTCATGTCCTTGCCAGTGTGACTCACACAACTTGGACACATGCTCGTTTGCTTGCCTGTGTGGTCCTAAGTTACAAACAATGAGTTACACGGCTAGACACACGTTCATGTCCTTTACCCGTGTGAACCCTGCACTAATATGGCCACACCTTGGACACACACCCGTGTGGCTTCAAATTGATGAACAATGAGTTATACGGCAACCCACACGGCCGTGTGGCATTGACGGCCACATTTTTTAGCTACCGAAACTCCCAAAATTTAAGGTTTTCGGTATGCACCTGGTGAGATTTTCAAGCAAAACGAACATGGAGTGTCCCTAAATCTAAAACAACCATCCAATCTTTCAAACAACTGAATTTAATGAAAATGGAACACAATTAAACACAAAATCTTTTGTCAAAAATTTTGACACAAAACCTTTAATGAAAATGTCACTGACTGAAAGATTACTCATGACAACTCGAATTATCTTGCCGAGATTCTCTACGTCCAACACCTAAGACTTCACTTCTCCCTATTCCTCAGTTGAGGCTGTGTAAACGTTGTTTTCCATCTAGATGAAGTATGTTTTTTGAGTTGATAATTTTTTTTTTCAAGGGCGAAAACGTTATTTTGCAGCTATATGAAACGTACTTTTTCGAGTTCAGATAGGATCTTCGCTTAAAAACATGAAATTATTCATTAACGCATACCACCAACAACACTACATCGTCTTTCCTAAAATTCTTAATGAATTACTACAATCGACATCACAGAAACATACTTACCCGACTCGTACAACAGATCAAAATGAGAAGTCTAACAATCGACAACTGTGCTCAGAATATGTAAAAAAAAAAACAAAAGTAAAAGAATAGGAAAAGACAAGAGAAAGGGAAAGAAGGGAACATAAGAGGAAAAGAAGAAAAAGAAAATAATGTTTTAAGAATTTGACTTAACCACCAACCAATTTTTCGACAACATGCAAAAATTACTCCTAATGCATACGACGGGATTCGAACTCAAAACTAGATAGAATACAGACAGATACTTAACCAGTGAACCAGCAGGCTCATTTTTGACACAGATTTACACAGAATTGCATTTAACTATATAACACATGGATAGGGGTTGTTTTAAAAATAACAAAACTTCTAACGATGCGACTCGAACTCCCAACCTTTAACATAATAGTAGAACACAGAACCACAGATACAGAAATTTAATTACCGCTGATTCTCACAATTAAATTCTCGAAATTTTGGGGTGTTACAACTCTTTCCCCCTAAAAGAAACTTCGACCTCGAAATTTACCTAACTCAAACAGATATGGATACTGCCGTCAGACAGATTCTTCAGGTTCCCACGTGGCCTCCTGAGTACCGTGGTGCCGCCACAGAAATTTTACTAAAGGAACAGTGTTCTTCCTTAGTACCTTAACATCACACTCCAAGATTTGGACAGGTTCCTCCTCGAATGTTAAATTCGGTCGTAACTCAATCTCATCGACAGGAACAATATGCGATGAATCAGATCGATACCGCCTCAACATCGATACATGAAACACATCATGAATTCGCTCTAGCTCCGGCTATAATTCTAACTAATATGCAACTGGTCCGACACGATTCAAGATGCGGTAAGGCCCGATGAACCTCGAGCTCAGCTTGCCCTTGCACCTAAATCAGAGAACCTTTGTCTATGGTGATACCCTTAGAAATACCTGATCACCTACAAAAAACTCGATGGCTTTCCTTTTTAAATCAGCATAAGACTTATGGCAATTGGATACGATTTTTAGAGATTTCGAATTAGTTTCACAGTGTTATTAGTTTCAAAATTTAGCTTGGGACCTAGAACCCGATGTTCACTTAATTCTGTCCAACATAATGGAGTACGGCACCTACGACCATACAATGCCTCGTATGATGCCATCTGAATACTAGACTGAACGTTGTTATTGTATGCAAAATCAGCTAATGGTAGGTACTCCTCCCAACTACCCCTAAAGTCTATCACACAACCTTGGAGCATATCCTCTAGAATCTAAATGACACATTCAGACTGTCCGTCGGTCTGGGGATGATATACGATGCTGAAATTAAGTCAGGTGCCTAAAGCCTCATAAAGTTTCTTCCAAAACCGAAATATGAATTGTAGATCCCTATCAGAGATAATTGAGATTAGAATCCCTTGTAGTCTCACAATTTTGGAAATATATAGTTTAGCTAACTTTTATAGGGAGTAATATGTTTGGATAGGTACGAAGTGAGCAGATTTGGTCAACTGATCAACGATGACCCAAACTGTATCTTTCTTGGTGGGGGTTAAAGGCAATCCACTAATAAAATCCATCGTTAGCCACTTTCAATTCCACTGTGGAATCTTGACTGGCTGAAGTGAATCAGAAGGCAACTGATGTTCAGTATTAACCTTTTGACATGTCAAATAGTGGGACACAAAAGCGAGTACCTCCCGCTTCAGCCGGGCCACCAGTAGAGCTATCGGAGATCCCAATACATTTTGTTCCCACCAGAATGCATAGTATAGAGGCTACTATACGCCTCTTGAAGAATCTACTGTCTCAACTCTTTATCATTAGGTACACAAATCTGACCTTTGAAACACAATATATTATCATTGTTCAAGCTGAAATTGAAAGTCTCATTCGAACCAACATGTTGCAATCGCTGAACTAATGACTTATCACTCAATTGCTTAGCTCAAATCTACTCAACCCAAGTCAGTTTAACTTGTGATTCCGCTAACAACCCACCATTCTCAACCAAACTCAAATAAGCTAACATTGCTATCAGATCAGTCATTGCTCTACGGCCAGCTACCATATTAACCTTACTATAATGGTACTCTATCGTGCAATCCTAATCTTTAAGTAATTCAACCCACCTACGCTGCCAAAAATTTAACTCTTTTTGAGTTAACAAATATTTGAGACTCTTGTGATCGATGTAAATGATACACCTTTCACCATACAGATAGTGTCTTCAGATCTTCAGAGCAAACACGACCGCAGCCAGCTCAAGATCGTGTGTGGGGTAGTTACCCTTGTGTGTCTTAAGCTATTACAACGCGTAAGCGACCACCTTACTGTCTTACATAAGCACACATCCTAACCCGACACGCGACGCATCACTGTATACCATAAATTTCTGACCCAACTCCGGTTGAACTAAAATAGGAGCTTGTGTTAGAACGGACTTGAGCTTATCAAAACTAGACTGTTGTGCTTCAGACCACACAAATGGAGCATTCTTCCGTAGTAGCTTCGTCAGAGGTGAAGCAATTGGAGAAAATCCCTCAACGAACCTTCAGTAATAACCGGCTAAACCCAGGAAACTACGAAGTTCAGCTACATTTTTCGGTTGCTTCCACTCAACTATAGCTTCTATTTTCTTGGGATCAACTCAGATCCCTTCTCCAGTTACCATATGACCCAAAAAAGTTACTTCTTGTAACCAAAACTCACACTTACTAAACTTAGCATACAACTGTTTTTCTCAAAGTATCTAAAGTACAATGCGAAGGTGATTATCATGTTCAGTTTTAGTTTAAGAGTAAATCAGGATGTCATCAATGAAAACCACTACAAATTGGTCCAAGTACAGTTAAAACACTGATTCACTAAATCTATAAATATCATCTGGGCATTCATCAAACCAAAAGGCATCACCCGGAATTCATAATGTCCGTATCAAGTCCAGAAGGCAGTTTTGTACACCTTAGTCTTCTTGACTTTGAGCTGATGGTAACAAGAGCACAGATCAATTTTAGAGAAAACAGATGTTCCTCGAAACTGGTTGAACAAGTTATCAATCCTCAGTAACGGGTACATATTCTTGGTTTTCAACTTGTTCAACAGTCTATAATCTATGCACATCCTCATCATCAATCCATATTTCTTCTTAATAAATAGCACCAGTGCCCCCACAGAGACACGCTCGGTCGGATGAACCCCCTATCGAGAAGTTCCTGAAGTTGCACTTTTAGCTCGGTCAGATCCTTCGATGCCATGCAATAGGGTGCAATGGACACTAGAGTTGTACTTAGTAATAGATTAATACAAAATTCCACCTCCCGATCCGAAGGTATAACGGGAAATTCCTTAAGAAAGACATCCGGGAATTCCCTCACAATACGGATATCTTCCATAGAAAGCTTTACGGGAACAGAATCAGATACATAGGCAAAGTGTGCCTCATACCCCTTTTGAACTAACTTATCTGTTACAAGAGTGGAGATTACATTAGAGAGGTAATCTCGACATTCACCAACCATGACCACCTCATCATTCTCATCCGTTCTCAGGGTAACTCTCTTAGTTGCACAATCTAGACTGACCCGATATTCTACGAGCTAATCCATTCCTAAAATCAAATCAAACTTATTAAAGGGTAACTCTATCAGATCAGCTAAAAATATCATACCCTGGAGCTCTAGGGGTACCCGCCTGTATACTTTATCAACCTAAACTGACTGACTCAAAGGACTAATCACGAAAAACTCTCTAGCAATATTTTCAGCAGTTAAACCCAAATTTGCATAAACAACATTAGCTATATACGAAGTGAATAGAGCCAATATCAATGAGAGCATAGTACAGAAATAAATAAATAAAGAAGGTACCTACAATGACATCATCATCCTCGCTATCCTCACGGCGTCTCACTACATAAACCAGACCAGCTAACGAGCCTCAGTCTGACCTGCACCTCTACTCGGTGCTCTCTATCCTCTCCCAAACCCATTACCACTTCTACTAGTACCACGACATCTAGATGGTTGCAGAATAATTCTTAGAGGCTGAACAGAACCCGAAACCGAAGTATGTGCCATAGCTTGCACCTGATCTGGTCGATAAGGGCAATCTCTAACCCGATGCTCTATTAACCCACAACAAAGACACGCTCTTAACTTCCTCCTGCACTCGCCCGGCTGGTGTTTCCCACAATCACTGCATAGCTGAATCTGAGTCACTACAGCTGGCGCATCGGGCCTTGGGGGCCTATCAAATCTCGCCTGTTTTTAAGGGCACTGTCCAGAACCAGAGAGACCCGAATCCCTCCTAATCTTACTCTGGTTCCTCTCGTATTCACACCGCTCGCGCTCAGTGCGCTTGACATCTTCCATTATATTTACTTTGTTAACCAAAACCGTAAAAATCCACTCCTTCTGAGGAGCTATCAGAACCCACAGATCATTTCTTAATCATTCCTCAAACCTCACGCACTTTTCATAGTTAGACGCTACCAAGGTTCGTGCATACCTACTCAGTCGCAGAAACTCGCCTTCATATTCAGCCACAGATCGGTCACCCTGAACTAGGCTCATAAAGTTATATCGATGAGCCTCAACATAACTCGCCCTCACATACTTACCCTAGAAGGAGTTCTTGAAATAATCCCAGTTAACCTATTCGGGTTGAGCATCGTGCTCAACTGTTAGCCACCACTGATAAGCTTCACTCGAAATAGAGACACAACACCCCTAAATTTCTAAGTGGGAGTACAGTCAACATCAGTCATAATACGCTTGGTGCCTCGAGCCAATATTCAGCAACAGTAGGAGTGACTCCTATGACGCCCCTTGTAACACCCCTAACCCTTATCCATCGCCGGAATAGAGTTATGAGGCATTACCAATCATGTCACAATTCATACAATTATGCATTACATTTTACAACTCGAAATTTTAATGACATTATTACTAATAACTTAATCTAATATCAAACTTAAAATCATATCATTCATAACACTGCACAATTAAAACATGATCCAACATATGTTAAAACAAACTATATATATATGCGAACATATAACAAACCAACAACTTTATTAATTTAATATCAGACCTATTATATTTTATTATAAAAGACTTGCGTATTTGTAAATTTCATGTCAAACAAAACAAGTTCCATTTTTCATTTATGCAGCATGATTACATTAGTCAATATAAATTTACATACCTCATACTCTAATACAATTTAATACATCTATTCGAATATATATATATAAGCACTTAAACATCTTCGAATAAAGCTTATTAACAAATCATGTTTACAATTTTTATTAACGATCAACACATTAGAGGTGTAAACATATCTTACCAAGCTCAAGCATAATTTACCATAATAACTTAAACCATTATCTGACACATTTGACAACTCAATACCTAATTCATGCGCATTTCACCATAGCCACAATCCAACTTTAATTATAATTAACTTATCATTGTATACCTAATTTGCATATATAATATCAAGTCTAAACATCACATTTCATATGTTAATTAATCCTTCATTCGGTTATCACTTATAACCTCAATCGGTCACATGCTCATTAAATGAACCATACACCATAGCAGAATATACTACTATACATTTATAGCATATATAACTATCAATCATTCCACCAACAACTTGGCCTTAAATACCAAACCACAAACAATATATCTTAAGTATGAGCATATGTTTTACTATCACTAGCTGAATATAAAGGCACAACCTAGATAAGTCAATATGATAATTCAAAGTCACATATACTTCTATCCATGCATAACCTTAGCCGAGCCAACCACATGTACATTCTAAGTCATCAACCATTTTCAAAACATAAAATACTTACCAAAAATATTGTACATTCAAAACACGTAACTTTATAACCAAAATGAACACAAACCATACTTAACCTAACCAAGTCCAAACATAAGAGTTTAGCCATTTTCGCATGGCTTAGATTACACACATCCAAAATTCAACATTTCAAAATGTATCCAGCCTATACATGCCATAATTCGAGTTCAACTTATTAAATACCGAATTAGTAGATAGTGTGATGAACTTTGCTGACGATCCCCAAGCTCATAACTTGATCCAAAATCTATAAAATAGAGTAAACATGAACACACTGAGTAAGCTATCACAGCTTAGTAAGTCATAAGCATATAAGCAAACCAATGATATAATCAACTCATTTTAAGCTAAATTGAATTACATTAACGTTACCATGCTCAGTCTCAAACTTACAAATTTCATAAATAATACATTTTCATACACAATTTCTACCTTAGTCGAATGCCAACATAGTATCTAACATGTTATTATTCAACTTCCAAAGCCAAATAGTCATTATAAAACCTAGTCCACATACACTAAATACATAAACTCATGTATCAAAATATAACTTCATATACATATACTAGTTATGTGACTGAATACATAGTCAAGATACATTTCAATAATATTCACAAGGCCGAATACACTTACCAAATTCATATATATTCTTCATTTGCATCACACACAATTTGTAACAAATATCAAGTTATTTACTTACCTTATTTCAAGTAGACAATAAGCTAATTCACATCTGGCCATTTAATTCATACTATACATTCGATCACAACTTATCTTTACCTGATGAACCATTCAGAATTGGATAGGGCACTCGGATTATCACACATATATCGTACAATGCCAACGTCCCAGACATGGTCTTACATATAATCGCATATCGATACCAATGTCCCAGACAGGGTCTTACTCACACACATATATCAGAATCACATATCGATGCCATGGTCTTACTCGCACATCACATATCGGAATCTTATGTCATGACATATGTATCCTAGCTATTCCTACGGTTCATACGGGGCTTTCGGACGTCGTAACTCGGTCAAAACGAATTCAGAAATATAATAGCCAAGCCTACTCACATTTAGCTATTGTATATATAAAATCACATGTTTCATTTTAGCATACATAATTTGTATTTAATTAAAATTAAGTATGTCTATTTGCTTATAAACTTACCTCGGACAATGTAAAACAGAACGGGAAGACTAGTAATCGACAACTTTTGTTTTCCCCCGATCCAAATCTGATTTCTTTGGTTCTTGATATAAACATATTCAAATTAAACTCATTCAAACATATTTTCATTCAATTTAGTCCAAAAACACATAAATGGGCAAATTACCGTTTTACCCCTGACATTTTACACTTTTTACAATTTAGTCCCTATTGCACAAAACATAAAATATGCAAAATTTTAATATACCCATGTTTGGCCAAATGTTCCTAATATTCATACAAGTCCATATATTTCATTTATTTTACATTTTAGTCCCTCAAATTATTATTTTTGTAATTTAGTCCTAATTACTCAAAATCATCAAAAATTCCAATACAAAACATGTTAACCCAAAACATATCTTTCATATTTCATAATCAAACAACAAAAATCACAAGCTCTCATCAATGGCATAACTCAAAATATTCACCAAAATCAAAAATTCAAGCATTGTAAAGTACTCGTAGCAACGATCTCAAAAACGTAGAAATTATCAAAAACCGAGTTCGAACTTACCTTGATTGAGCTAAAGCAAGTGCCAAACCCTAGCTTTCTTTTCTCTTTTCTTTTGTTTAAGTTTCAGTCAAGAACATGATTATATAAGTCCATATTATAATTTTATATTTTATTATACATAAATTATTTCATATTTTACCATTATAACCTTAATAAATTTAATTAGAAAACCTTATATAACATGCCACCTATAAAACCAATGGTATAATTACATTATAAATACCCCACATTAAAAGAACAAAGCAATTTGACACTTCAACTTTAGCATACAAGTTTTGCATTTTACACGATTAAGTCCTTTTATTTAACCAGGCACTCAAATGACAAAATTAAATCATGAAAATTTCACACACACAAATTCACACATAATAAGCATCGTAAATAATTTTTAAATCTTTTTTTAACTCGTATTCGTGGTGCCAAAACCACCATTCTGACTAGGGTCTAAATTAGGTTGTTACACCCCTGAATAATTCAGCCCCATTCGACCGGAGTCGTTCAGTAACGAACCCTCAACCTCCCGATCCCGAATGGCTCCCTACAACCCTCTTCCATGCTTGAATCATGGACTGGGACAGTACGTCGTCCTCAGTCGTCGGAGTCTGGGACTCCATCTCAGCAGTGGGAGTACAAACTGTCTCGTTGGTCTCTAAGTTAGGCATACTACCCACATAAGATGACTCCGCTCGAGCTCCTCCTTGGCATCCTCAACGCCCACGAGTTCCCTGTCTACGACTATCGAGTGAACTCATACTGGCAATCTAGCTACAATATCAGAGTGCACAGATCAGTTTAGGCATCCAATAGAATAATTTCACCAGCTCACACCAAAATATTTAACCAGATAACAATTCGGTAATGCAATCATTATAACAGAACAGAAATACTTATAGGTTCGGCCTCGGAAGCTCAGTCATTTGCTAATATTTCAGTTTCCAGATTAACTCAAATACTAAATTATTACCTAATTACTTTTATCACACACAATGAGCCCAAACACAATCCGAGTGTTGACAACCCTGGCTCTAATACCACTAAATACAACACCCTAAACCCGACCTATATGTCCAGACCAAGTCTAGAGATTTACATCAACTATACTAAAAACACCACACCTATAAAACAGTCAGAAAGAAAAACCATTTAATAGCAAATATCCAACACAGCAACTACCTGAGTATATAATCTCCCCAAACATCATAATATCTTAGAATATGAAAATTCCTAATAGTAATATTAGAAGAAATATAAAAGCTTGACCGAGCTTTCGTGGTGCCGACCCATTCAAGTCTGAAAACCACTTGAAACCCAATTAATAACAAAGTGAATTGTGAACTCAATGTGTAAAAAAAGTCTATTTAACTAAAACACAATTATCAAATAGTTCTCAAATTCAAATATTAGATTTGGTAACAAAAGTATTTCTAGTTCATATTTGAGACAGATTAATTACAGATACAGAAACAATTTCAATTTCATATATAGAATAGATCAGATTTAGATGCAGATATCCCTAACTCTCATCCGCTACACACCATCTTTGGCCATCCCAACACACCGTTAAGGGCGTTCAATGCCCAGCCAACCCTACACACCATAGAGTGTCTGTCTGACACGTTTACGAAAATGCAGCTTAGCTGCTAGCTCATAATGTGATGAAGCGCCAGAATCAGAATTATACACATGGTGGCTTAGCCACCAGTTTAGAGTAGATTACTTTCTTCTTCATAATATCCTAACCCATGCAGATGCAGAGTACAGATATCCACAAAATGTATTCAGTTATTCTAAATTTTTCCACAAGTAGATAATACAGTTCAACATCAAACTAAGTATCACAATACACATACAATTGAGATATTCATACGTCTGTCAAAGAGCATCAGAGAGTTCTCGTTCAGTCAAATTTAGATTATTCATACAGTAGAGAAGTCAATATCAGTCTTAGGCAACATTTATGGGCTCAAAAAAGAGTTTCAGACCCTTTTTATATGCCAAATAGCCTAGACACAACATACATGTCCTTGCCCGTGTGGCTCATACGGCCTAGGCACATGCCTATATCCTCTGTTCGTGTGATTTTAAAATGTAAACAGAGAGTTACACGGCCTGGACACATGGTCGTGTCCTTACCCGTATGACTCACATGGCTATGTGCTTGCCCGTGTACTCACACGGCTTGGACACACGTACATGTGCTTGCCCGTGTGGCCCTAAGTTACAAACAGTGAGTCACACGGCCTAGGCTCATGCCCGTGTCCTTTGCCCGTGTGAACCCTGCACTAATATGGCCACACACTGCCTAGACACACGCCATGTGTCTTGCCCATGTGGCTCCATCAATGAACAGTGAGTTACACGGCAACCCACATAGTCTGGACACACGCTCATGTGCATGGCCATGTGGTGTTGACAACCACATTTTTCGACGACTGAAACTCACAAAATTTAAGGTGTTCGGCATGCCTCTAACGATATTTTGAAGCAAAACGAACATGGAGTATCCCCGAAGCCTAAAACAACCATCCAATCATTCAAACAACTGAATTTAACGACAATGGAACACAATTAAACACAAAATATTTTGTCAAAAATTTTGACACAAAACCTTTAAAGAAAACGTCACTTGCCGAACGAGTAATTCGAATTATCCTACCGAGATTCGCAACGTTCAACACCTATTCGTAAAATAAGGAGCCAACATCGCTTAAAAATGTGTAATTATTAATTAACGCATACCACCAACAACATGACATCGTCGTTCCTAGAATTCTTAATGAATTACTACAATCGACATCACAGAAACATACTTACCCGACTCATACAACAGATCAAAATGAGG
The DNA here is from genome assembly GCF_025698485.1 of Gossypium arboreum. Taxonomy (NCBI): domain Eukaryota; kingdom Viridiplantae; phylum Streptophyta; class Magnoliopsida; order Malvales; family Malvaceae; genus Gossypium; species Gossypium arboreum. Next base: position 14,140,205 of record NC_069076.1, on the reverse strand, counting down.
AGTCTAACGATCGATAACCGTGCTCACGATATGTAAAAAAAACAAAAGCAAAATAAGAGGAAAAGAAAAGAGAAGGGGAAAGAAATGAACGTAAGAGGAAAGGAAGAAAAAGAAAAGAACGATTTAAAAATTTGTCTTAACCACTATATAGTTTTCCGACAACATGCAAAATTTTCTCCTAACACATATGATGGGATTTAAACTTGAAACCAAACAGAATACAAACAGATACTTAACCAATGAAACAACTGGCTTACTCTTGACACAGATTTACATAGAATTGCACTTAACTATATAACACATCGATAGGGGTTGTTTTAAAAAATAACAAAACTTCTAACGATGCAATTCGAACTCCCAACCTTTAACACAATAGCAGAACACAGAATCACAGATACAAAAATTTAATTATTACAGATTCTTACAAATAAATTCTCAAATTTTTGGGGCGTTACATTTTTATCTAATTTTCCCCACTAAAATTTTTAATAATAACAGATAAAATAATTTCTTGCTCTTAATTTTATTTTATTTTTTTGAAAAAATTGATGCTATTTCAAAAGTGATTTTACAAGCCAAAAACAATCAAACATAATTTTTTTTTTTTATGATTGAAACTAAAGATTACATAGGAATGTTCAAAGTAGAGTTATCCAAAAAAAGCAAAAAAAGAGGCTTTATCTAAAATCTCCTTTGTAACGTCCCCCTACCCGAGACCGTCGCCAGAGTCGAGCAGGAGACATTACAAAACTTATCTTAGCACTTAAATAATTTTCGTAGTAAACTATCCATCTGCATCACAGTCGCTAAAAAAATCATATCTCGAGTTACGAAACTCAAAATCTAATTCCGTAAATTTTCCCTGAAACTAGACTCATATATCTACTTACTAATTTTTTTCTAGAATTTTTGGTTAGGCCAATTAGTACAGTTTATTAGAAAAAGTCTCCCCTATTTCAGGGTTCGGCTACTCTGACCCTTGTGCACTACGAATCAAATTTCTTCCTGTACAGAAATCCAATGACTATGCCATTTGTTTCAATTAAAAATAGACTTAATAAGGAATCCATACAAATAAAGTTTGAGTCATAATTCTTAATACACAATTTATGATGAATTTCTAAAGTCAGAACAGGGAATCCAGAAATTGTTCTAACCCTATTTCACCAAAACGTAAATATCTCATAAAATACAACTCTTTTACCTATTTTATTTCTTCCATATAAAAATAGATTCATTAAGTTTAAATTACAAATTTTATTCATTATCTAATTCACTTTATACTATTTTTGGTATATTTTCAAAGTTGGACTACCGCTACTGTCCAAATCTGTTTTAGTATAAAATGTTGATAACTAAGTTTATAACATCTTCATTTCTTCTCTCTACAATATTTACCAACACTTCCTCTTATTACTCTTCACTAACATATCAAAACATACCATACTTAAGGTATTGGTAACATTTACAAAACATACCAAAATATCACTTAACAACTTAGATACTTTCAAAATGACCAAAAGACATCCTAGGTACAATGCCATTTTCCAAAAGATGAAACTTCACCAATTTGAGTTTGGGGATCCGCTTGTATGTCGAGTCCTTATACTTTCGTACCTAGCACGTGCACGGAAACAAATCAGACACTGAGAATACTCTCAGTGGTATTTCTATAAACAATAGCTTAATCAACTTTAAAACATGGTAATTCAAACACATTATTGCTATTATTCAATATCAATCAAGACTTTAATAACCTTTACTTTATTTACACTTATTAACATAACTCTCGGACATCGACGGATACACGGATCCAACCCACACTCCGGGATAAGCACATAGTGCTTCATCGAATAAATCTGGAACTTTAACATTATAGTACACAAAGTACTTCATCGGAACAAATCCAAACTTTAACGATGAGTCGACACATAGTGTCTCATCGACTCAATGTCGGAATATCCCAATACTTCCAATTCCTATGACATGTCAACTATATCCGACTAGCCCGACATCGTTAATAGGGTATTCAAAATCACATTCATTTCAATATGGTAAAAATACTTACCTCATTCACATTTTCATACAATATAAATATCAAATATAGCAATAACGATTAAGCTCGGTTTATAGAAGTACAAACCACTATTTATCGAATTTAATCGATATCTTCGTTCACTTTTTCTTTTCCCTTCTTTGATGATGTATCTAGTGCTACATTTGCTAGTAACAACCATACAATTAAAAATCATCAATATATTAATTCATAAAACACATTTTCACTTTCTACCAAACTTTTACAAAATTCCAATTTCGTCCTTTTTCCATTACTAATCTTTTTTTTCTTTAACTTAAGCTTCATATTCTCTTTTAATCAACTCATTAACAATTTCTAACTCATAAAATTCATTATAAAACATAAATTTTGAGCTCTATTCAACTTAGTCCCTATTTAAACCTAACTTAGAAATTCCTTTAACTAATCACTTCTAACTTCAATTTCTATCAATTTAACCCATAAAACCTCAATTTATTCAACTAAATCAATATCTAAAAATTCTCTATTTTTCTTCATTTTAACCTCATACATGTAGAACTTTGAATTAGGCATCCATAAACATAAAAATCATAAGAAAATGAGCTAAAACAACTTACCAATCAAACTTTAGGGCCTTAATCCTCAAATTTCCCTTTTTTATTTCTTTCTTTCTTTCTTCTTTCTTTCACGTTTGCTCTCTCGTTAGTCTTTCTATCTTCTTTTCTATTTTATCAATTTTACTTATTATACTATTATTAACCTATAATAAACATAAAACTAACATGTGTAATAGCTATAACATAAAATATCTTATAGCTATTACACATATATACCAACTATTACACACGTTATTTAATATTAACACACACATGGCACTTAGGGTCTAATTACTAGATTAGTCCCTTTTACTTCTTTAATTTATAATTAAACTTTTATTCCTTATGCAATTTAGCCCTTTAAACTAAATTCAAGCTACTTCACCTTATTAAACACTAAATAACCATTCAACTATAATTCATAAATATTTCTAATAAATATTCATGAATAAATTTCACGGAAACAGTACTCAAGACTCAATTTTCGATACCGTAACTTTCGGTTCATTACAATTCTCTCCCTCTTAATAAATTTTTTCCTCGAAATTTACCTGAAAAGAGATGGGGGTATTGAGATCTCATCGTTTCTTCTGGTTCCCACGTAGCTTCTTCAACACTGTGACTTCGCCATAGCACTTTTACTAAAGGAATACGTTTATTACGTAATTCTTTTACCTCTCGTGCTAGAATCTCAACTGGTTCTTCTTCATACGATAAGTCAGGTCGAATCTCTACATTCTCGGTCGTAATAACATGTGAAGGATCCGATCGATATCTTCTTAGCATAGAAACATGGAAGACATCATGCATTTTTTGTAGTTCAGGAGGTAAGGCCAATCGATATGCTACTGGTCTAATTCTCTCAATAACTTCGTAAGGCCCAATAAAACGAGGACTTAATTTTCCTTTTTGACCAAATCTTAGAATTTTCTTCCAAGGTGAAACCTTTAAAAATACTTTATCCCCGATTGAGTATTCAATATCCCGTCGTTTCAAATCTACATACGATTTCTGTCTATCAAAACCAGTTTTCAATCTTTCCCAAATTTTCTTAACTGTACTTTCCGTTTCTTGAACCAATTCAGGTCCAATCATCTTCTTCTCATTCAGTTCTGTCCAACATACGGGTGATCGGCATCTTCGTCCATACAAAGCCTCATACGGTGCCATCTCAGTATACTTGATCTGAAACTATTATTATACACAAATTCGCTAATGACAAATAATATTCCAGTTAGACTCAAAATCAATCATACAGCTCAAGCATATCTTCTAAAATTTGTATTACCGTTCAGATTGACCATCATCGTGGATGAAAAGTCGTACTAAAGTGAAGTCGAAAATCGAAAGATTCATGTAATTGCTTCCAAAACCTTGACATAAACCTTGGATCTCGCTGAAATTATTGATTTTGGAATACCATGTAATCTAATGATTTCCGAACATAAACCTCAAGAAGTTTCTTTAACGACCAATCGATTCTCACAGACTAAGAAATGAGTCGACTTCGTAAGTCGATCAACTATTACCAAAATAGCATTCTTTTTACTTGTAGACATCGGTAATCTCGTCACAAAGTCCATCGTTATTCGGTCCCATTTCCATTCAGGAATATTGATGGGTTGAAGTAATCCCGATGGAACTTGATGTTCTGCCTTCACTCGTTGACAAGTCAAACACTTTGCCGGGATCAGGCCGAAGTAGTTCGTTTGCTAGAGGTGGTACTAGAAGAACTAGTGAGAGTGCTACACAACAATCTGAAGCTAGAGCTCTAGCTCGAGCGTATGTTGTAAGGACTCAAGAAGAGAAAAATGCTCACGATGTGGTGACAGGTATATTCTTATTGAATTCAGCACCCGTTTATGCTTTAATAGACCCTGGGTCATCACATTCATATGTTAATACTAAAGTAGTTGAGACAAAAAAATTAGAGTCTGAATTGTCTAAAATTATGATAGAAGTGTCTAGTCCACTGGGACAAACTACTTTAGTGAACAATATATGTCGAAGATGTTCGTTAATGATTCAAGATAGAATATTCCCTGTTGATCTGTTGATTATGCCATTTGGCGACTTTGATGTTATTTTGGGAATGGACTAGTTATTAGAACATGGAGTGATTTTAGACTGTTATAAGAAGAAGTTTAATGTTCAGAATGATAGTGAAGATAGAATTGAAGTAAATGGTATTTGGACTAGTGGATCAATTCGTATTGTTTTGGCCATTAAAACTAGCAAGCTTCTTCATCGAGGTTGTAATGCTTTCTTAGCATATGTGATTAATTCGGATTCAGTTGAAAGTCAGTGTAGTAAAATTCAGACTGTATGTGAATTTTCTGATGTATTCCCTGAGGAATTACCTGGATTACCCCCTGATCGAGAGGTAGAATTTGTGATTGAAGTCTACCCAGGTACAGATCCGGTATCGATACCTCCGTACCGTATGGCACCTACTGAGCTAAAGGAATTAAAAGTACAGTTGCAAGACTTATTGGACAGAGGTTTTATACGACCTAGTACATCACCATGGGGAGCTCCAATGCTATTTGTTAAGAAGAAAGATAGGTCGATGCGGTTGTGCATTGATTATCGACAACTCAACAAAGTGACTGTCAAGAACAAGTATCCACTTCCCCGAATAGATGATTTGTTTGATCAACTGAAAGGAGCTTCCGTATTTTCAAAGATTGATCTGAGGTTGGGATACTATCAGTTGAAAGTAAAAGAGTGCAACATATTGAATACGGCATTCTGTACGAGGTATAGGCATTATGAATTTTTAGTGATGCCATTTAGACTGACAAATGCCCCTGCTGCTTTTATGGATCTTATGAATCGGATTTTTTAGCCATACTTGGATCAGTTCATAGTAGTTTTTATCGACGATATTTTGGTGTATTCCAAGTCAAAAAAAGATCATGAGCAACATCTCCAGATTGTTTTGCAAATACTACGAGAAAAGCAATTGTACGGAAAATTGAGCAAGTGTGAATTCTGGTTCTCAGAAGTTGTGTTTCTTGGTCATGTCATATCAGCGGATGGAATTAGAATGGATCCAAAGAAGATTGAAGCAGTTATTTAGTGGAAAGTTCCTAAGAATGTATCAGAGGTATGAAGTTTTCTCGGATTGGCTGGTTACTATCGAAGATTTGTTAACGGATTTTCAAAGATAGCCTTACCGATGACCAAGCTACTACAAAAGAATATTCCATTTGTTTGGAATAAGCAATGTCAGAAAAGTTTTGAAGCATTAAAACGAATGTTAACAGAGGCACCGGTGTTGACTTTACCAGAATCAGAAAGAGATTTTGTAGTGTACAATGATGCTTCATTGAGTGGACTGGAATGTGTACTGATGCAGAACGGGAAAGTCATTTCTTATGCTTCACGGCAACTGAAACCGCATGAACGTAACTATCCAACTCCTGATTTAGAATTAACAGCTGTAATTTTTGCCTTGAAGATTTGGAGGCACTATCTTTATGGTGAAAAGTGCTATGTTTATACGGATCATAAAAGTTTGAAGTATCTGCTTTCGCAAAAAGAATTGAATCTGAGACAAAGGCGTTGGATAGAGCTTCTAAAAGACTATGATTGTGTTATAGACTATCATCCAGGGAAGGCTAATGTAGTAGCCAACGCACTGAGTAGAAAAGCTGCGATTGAATTACGAGCAATGTTTGCACAACTTAGTATCACTGAAGATGGAAGCCTTTTGACTAAATTAAAAATAAAGCCAGTAATGTTTGATCGAATCAGATCAACACAGTTAGAAGATGATAAGTTGTTAAATAAAAGAGAGATGATTCGGAATGGTACAACAGAAAATTTTAGCATTGATTGAAACGGCTGTCTAAGATTTCAAAATCGACTTTGCATTCCGAATAATTCTGAGTTAAAAGAGTTAATTCTTCGATAAGCTCATAATAGTCAATTTGCATTTCATCCTGGAGGTATGAAAATGTGTCATGATTTGTGTAAATTATATTGGTGGTCGGGAATGAAAAAGGATACAACTGAATATGTGGCAAAGTGTTTGACTTGTCAATGAGTGAAGGCAGAACATCAAGTTCCATCGGGATTACTTCAACCCATCAATATTCCTGAATGGAAATGGGACCGAATAACGATGAACTTTGTGACGGAATTACCGACGTCTACAAGTAAAAAGAATGCTATTTGGATAATAGTTGATCGACTTATGAAGTCAGCTCGTTTTTTAGCTGTGAGAATCGATTGGTCGTTAAAGAAACTTGCTGAGGTTTATGTTCGGGAAATCATTAGATTACATGGTATTCCAAAATCAATAATTTCTGACAGAGATCCAAGGTTTATGTCAAGGTTTTGGAAGCAATTACATGAATCTTTTGGTACTCGACTTCACTTTAGTACAGCTTTTCATCCACAGACTAATGGTCAATCTGAACGGGTAATACAAATTTTAGAAGATATGCTTCGAGCCTGTATGATTGATTTTGAGTCTAACTGGGAATATTATTTTTCATTAGCCGAATTTGTGTATAATAATAGTTTCCATTCAAGTATACAGATGGCACCGTATGAGGCTTTGTATGGACAAAGATGCCGATCACCCGTATGTTGGACAGAACTGAATAAGAAGAAGATGATTGGACCTGAATTGGTTCAAGAAATGGAAAGTATAGTTAAGAATACAAAATTCATATGACTATATCGTTTGTTTCTATTAAAACTAGATTCAATAAGGATTCTAACCATATAAAGTACACCACCTAATTATTTTTGTAAAATTTATGGTGAATTTCCAAAGTTGGAACAGGGATCCGAAATCGCCTCGCCCTATTTCACCAAAACTCAGATACCTATAAAATACAAAACCTTTACCTGTTTTGCTTATTCCATATGAAAATAGACACAACAAGCTTTAATTTCATATATTATTCACCATCAACCCATGTCTCTACAATTTCTTGTGATTTTCAAAATCCCATTATTTCGATACTTGAATCTATTTTAAGTTACTTTCACATTTTCTTAGTTTTCATGTGATAGTTACTACTTAATCATATATACTATTAAACATGTATATCATCAGCCACTCTATTAGCTAATCACTTGCAAGTATTTACACATCATTCATTGATCATATCATATCAAAAGAAACCAAGTTCCTATACATGCCATACACAAAACGAAGCGTCTAACTATACCAATGTGATTTCTTCGATAGTGTGATCGGGTCTTTGACGTTTCCTTCGATCCTTGAGTGGCTTGATAAAAACTATAAGAAAAATAAAATAAAGAGAGTAAGCACTTGGCTTAATAAGCTTACAAGAAAATAAATTACAACATTCAACATAATGAATAATTATACATAATGTCACCTAGCCTCATAAAGTTCTTTACTTCTCATTTTCTACCTTCTTCTTTACTCACTTACCTTCTTTCTTACCTGACCTTTCACTATTCATAAATATAATCTACCTTCCCTTTTGCTGATAATTTACTGTAATTTAACGTGTACAATAACCCGTTGAACCACTCGAAATACTAAGGATACTAGGGTCGTTCCTGTCTATCAATATCTTGCCAATGCCATGTCTTTGACATGGAATTACATGAATTATTCCTGTCTCCAATGCCATATATATATCTAATATGGGCTTATATGGCTCATTCCTGTCTCCAAAGCCATATAACTGATATGGACTTACATGGCTCATTTCTGTCCTATCCTATCCTGTCAACCCCAATATCCTAACATTCCTAAGGTTCAAACGGGGCTTCCTAATGCTTTTTCTCTGTCACTTCGCCTTTAATTCGACTTTAAATATTCAAAGAAAATAAGTATATAAATGTTGGAAATTGACAATAATAATGTAAAATAAAAGAATATTGCATTTATTTACTGTAAACTTACCTCGATACAAAATGTGACTAAACTTTACAATTTAGTCCTTTACTTTTTATTTTCCCTGATCTACTCCCAAATTTCACTCTTCTTGATCTATAATAGCAAATTTAACTTATTTAATATTCACATTTATCAAAACAGTCCTTGACCCAAACTTTGGAAAATTACATTTTGCCCTAAACTTTCACATATTTGCACTTTTTCCCCAAGGCTCGTAATTTAAACTTCATCCTATTTTCTTATGTTTTATGACATGCTGATCATTTTTCCCTTCTATGACAACATCAAATTCACACTCTAACATGTACTTATGACTATTAGGTATTTTTACCGATTAAGCCCTTTTACTCGTTTTCACTTAAAACCGAGTAGCATAAGTTATCTAACATAATTTAAAACCTCATATTCTATCATAAAACATCAAAATAAACACTTTTCACCTATGGGTATTTTTCCAAATATGAACCCTAACTTAAATTATTGCTAGCATAAGCTTTATCGAGCTACCGGGACTCCGAAAACATAAAGAACATTAAAAACGGGGCTTTGAATTTTGTGTTATTTTTCCCTTTTTATTTCATTTAATATCCAAATGACCAAAATGCCCTTCCTTATTAAACTTTCGAAAATTCCATCCATGTCCTATTTTGTCCATGAACTTAGAAATTGGTCAACTTGTTATTTAAACCCTCCTAATTAATATTCCAAAGCAATTTCATACCAAAAACTTCTAGAATGCAAGTTTTGAAAATTATTCGATTTAGTCCCTAATCTCAACTTAAGCACTTTATGCATAGAATTTCATCACGAAATTTTCACACAATCATGTAATCATATCATGAACCTCAAAATAATAATAAAATAAAATTTTCTACCTCGGATTTACAGTTTCGCAACCACTGTTCCGTTTAGGCCCTATTTCGAGATGTTACATTTCTCCCCCTTTTAGGGATTTTTGTCCCCGAAAATCTTACCTGTGAAGAGATTTGGGTACTGTTTTCGCATAGCCTCTTCGGGTTCCCATGTAGCCTCGTCTACCCCATGTCTATTCCATATTACTTTCACAAGTGCAATACTTTTGTTCCTTAATTGCTTTATCTACTAATACATGCTTACCTAATGGATTCGATACTTTAATCACAAATTCTGTAGATTCTATAGGCATACTTGTACTAGACATCAATTTCTTGCAAACATATGAATGAGTTGAACCCGGATCAATCAAAGCAATGACATTAATATCATATAGAGAAAATATACCCATAATCACATCGGGGAAGGATGCCTCTTCGCGTGCACGAATAGCATAAGTCCTTGCAGAGGCTCTAACATCTGGTCTCACAAATTGAATCTCTTGAGGTATCTCACATTTGCTCCTACTCCGGTTGCCTCGGTGATCCGCCTCTAGTAGGAGCATTTCGGATCTAGCACTCGTGTTATCTCTCAATTAGCCACCTCTGGACATTCTCGTACAAAATGATCTGGAGCACCGCATTTATAACAAACATTTTCGCCTGCCCGACAAAGACCATAATGAAGTCTACCACACCGTGAACACCCTGATCTACCCTTTCCAACATTACCTACACTCACAATCGAGGTGTTCTGAGCCTTCGAATCCTTAAATCTGCTGCCTCTATTCTGACTAGAATACCTACCGAGAAACTAGATCCGTAGAAAACTCCTTTGGTCTTTTGGATGTAGCCTGGAATGACCTACTCATCTGTCTCTTCTTTGTATCTTGTGTCTCTGTCTCAACTTTGCCTTTTGTTTTTAACAGTTCCTCTGCCTTACAGGCTCTCTCAACTAAAATAACGAACTCTTTTATTTCTAGGACACCCACTGACAGTCAGATATTATCATTTAACTCATCCTCAAACCTTTTACACATAATAGCCTCTGTGGACACACATTCTCGAGCATATTTACTAAGCCTGACAAATTCGCGCTCATAATCGGTCACTGTCATATTACCTTGTTTCAATTCTAGGAATTCATTACTCTTCTGATCAATAAACCTCTGACTGATGTACTTTTTACGAAATTCCTCCTGAAAGAAATCCCAAGTGACTTCCTTTGGTACAACTGATACAAGTATCTTCCACCAGTAGTAGGCTGAGTCTCTAAAAAGTGATACAACACATTTCATACATTCCTCGGGTGTACAAGATAATTCGTCAAAGACTCTGATAGTATTTTCTAACCAAAATTCTGCTCTTTCTGCATCATCATCTTTTGTTGCTCGGAACTCTTCTGCCCCTTGTTTCTTGATTCTATCAACTAGTGGCTTTTCTCTTATCACTGTACCTGTGACTAGGGGAGCTTGAGCTACATAGGTAGCCTGAGAATCATGAGGGCGTGGAGGTCTAACTGCAGAATTCATACGAACGAACTTGGCAAACAAATTATTCAAAGCTTAGAAGAGAGCTTCTCGAGTCACTCCCCCCTGATTAACTGTTACTGGCCTATTCTCAGATGGCACTGTCCCTTCCACGGGAGCAGGTGCATTACTTTCTACATCATCATCACCAGCTCGCTCGGGATCCATTACTATAAAACAAAATATCTAAAAATCGTCAGGAGTCGTCACACTATCAAAATACAGGTATGGCATGTATAGCTAGACTTTTACTCACACTAACTATTCTGAGAACCGACTAAACCTGCTGTGACGTCCCCCTACCCGAGACCGTCGCCGGAGTCGAGCTTACAAAACTTATCTTAGCACTTAAACAGTTTTTGTAGTAAACTATCCATCTATGTCACGGTCGCTAAAAAATTCATATCTCGAGTTACGAAACTCAAAATCTAATTCTGTAAATTTTCCCTGAAACTAGACTCATATATCTACTTACTAATTTTTTTCTAGAATTTTTGGTTAGGCCAATTAGTACAGTTTATTAGAAAAAGTCTCCCCTGTTTCAGGGTTCGGCTACTATGACCCTTGTGCACTACGAATCAAATTTCTTCCTGTACAGAAATCCAATGACTATTCCATTTGTTTCAATTAAAAATAGACTCAATAAGGAATCCATAAAAATAAAGTTTGAGTCCTAATTCTTAATACACAATTTATGGTGAATTTCTAAAGTCAGAATAGGGAATCCAGAAATTGTTCTAACCCTGTTTCACCAAAACGTAAATATCTCATAAAATAAAACTCTTTTACCTATTTTATTTCTTCCATGTAAAAATAGATTCATTAAGCTTCAATTAAAAATTTTATTCATTATCTAATTCACTTTATACTATTTTTGGTATATTTTCAAAGTTGGACTACCGCTACTGTCCAAATCTATTTTAGTATAAAATGTTGATAACTAAGTTTATAACATCTTCATTTCTTCTCTCAACAATATTTACCAACACTTCCTCTTATTACTCTTCACTAACATATCAAAACATACCACACTTAAGGTTTTGGTAACATTTACAAAACATACCAAAATATCACTTAACAACTTAGATACTTTCAAAATGACCAAAAGACATCCTAGGTACAATGCCATTTTCCAAAAAGATAGAAACTTCACCAATTTGAGTTTGGGGATCCGCTTGTATCTTTGAGTCCTTATACTTTCGCACCTAGCCTGTGTAACGGAAACAAACCATACGCTGAGAATACTCTCAGTGGTATTTCTATAAACAATAGCTTAATCAACTTTAAAACATGGTAATTCAAACACATTATTGCTATTATTCAATATCAATCAAGACTTTAATAACCTTTACTTTATTTACCCTTATTAACATAACTCGGACATCGACGGATATACTGGATCCAACCCACACTCCGGATAAGAACATAGTGCTTCATTGGAATAAATCCGAACTTTAACATTATAGTACACAAAGTACTTCATCGGAACAAATCCAAACTTTAACGATGAGTCGACACATAGTGTCTCATCGACTCAATGTCGGAATATCCCAATACTTCCAATTCCTATGACATGTCAACTATATCTGACTAGCCCGACACTATTAATAGGGTATTCAAAATCACATTCATTTCAATATGGTAAAAATACTTACCTCATTCACATTTTCATACAATATAAATATCAAATATAGCAATAACGATTAAGCTCGGTTTATAGAAATACAAACCACTATTTATCGAATTTAATCGATATATTCGTTCACTTTCTCTTTTCCCTTCTTTGATGACGTATTCGGTGCTACGTTTGCTACAAACAATCATACAATTAAAAATCATCACTATATTAATTCATAAAACACATTTTCACTTTCTACCAAACTTTTACAAAAATTCCAATTTCGTCCTTTTTCCATTACTAATCTTTTTTTCTTTAACTTAAGCTTCATATTCTCTTTTAATCAACTCATTAACAATTTCTAACTCATAAAATTCATTATAAAACATAAATTTTGAGCTCTGTTCAACTTAGTCCCTATTTAAACCTAACTTAGAAATTCCTTTAACTAATCACTTCTAACTTCAATTTCTATCAATTTAACCCATAAAACCTCAATTTATTCAACTAAATCAATATCTAAAATTCTCTATTTTTCTTCATTTTAACCTCATACATGTAGAACTTTGAATTAGGCATCCATAAACATAAAAATCATAAGAAAATGAGCTAAAACAACTTACCAATCAAACTTTAGGGCCTTAATCCTCAAATTTCCTTTTTATTCCTTTCTTTCTTTCTTCTTTCTTTCACGTTGCTCTCTCGTTAGTCTTTCTATCTTCTTTTCTATTTTATCAATTTTACTTATTATACTATTATTAACCTATAATAAATATAAAACTAACATGTGTAATAGCTATAACATAAAATATCTTATAGCTATTACACATATATACCAACTATTACACACGTTATTCAATATTAACACACACATGGCACTTAAGGTCTAATTACTAGATTAGTCCCTTTTACTTCTTTAATCTATAATTAAACTTTTATTCCCTATACAATTTAGCCCTTTAAACTAAATTCAAGCTACTTCACTTAATTAAACACTAAATAACCATTCAACTATAATTCATAAATATTTCTAATAAATATTCATGAATAAATTTCACGGAAACAGTACTCAAGACTCAATTTTCGATACCGTAACTTTCGGTTCATTACAATTACATACTTTACCTTAATGAATTCGGGATCGTCCTGGGATGCTGATTCAACGTACTATCTTTACTTAACCTGCGCACGGAAACAAACTATACGCTGAGTATTGATAATGGCATGTACCCAGGATGTTTAATGAGAGTCATTTAGGTTGTAAAAGTATTGATGAAATGAGTAAATTATGGTTGGCAACGGTATGTAGTATGAATTTTGAAATTTACTAAAAATTCGTAGTGATTCTAAATTAGTCCCGAATTGAATTTACTGATTATATTGGACCACGAGGGCCCATTAAAGGGACGACATCTTAAAACTAGGATGTGTGTGAATATTTATTTTAATTAATGACCGGAATTGGACTGTACTGACTGGTAATGTCTCGCAACCCTATTCCAGTGAAGGTATAGGGTTAGGGGACGTTACATCCTTAATCTCTATAGAGGGTTCTTTGAACATGTGCAGTGAATCATCATTTGACAAAGTCATTTTTGCTAAGGCATTTGCTATCTTATTCTTCTCTCAAGGAACATACCACAAGGACTAACTTCTTTCAGAGGCTAAGATTTGTTGAATTCTCCTTATTAGCGTGCTTTTAGATCCTGCAAATAACTTGTCACTAATAAAGATGACATTCTCTAGATTATCCAACTGAAGGATGACCTCATCGTATCCTTATTTCTGGAGGAGAAGTAAGCCATCCAATAAGCCCCAGAGTTCAGCTACCGAAATTGAACACTTCCCCAATAAGCAATTATAGCCCAAGATCTAGTTTCCTTTCCTGTCACGAATAACTCCACCTACAGCAGAAAAACCAGAGACAGGGTGAACAGCACCATCAGTATTAAGATAGACACACCTACCTGAATCTGAACACTTGAAGCTCTGTTGCGTGCTAACATCCAAGTCTTCATTATGAGTAGAGATGAAGTGCTTCGCTTAGCTAAAAGAAGCTTTGATAATCTCTTCTGGCTGCATAGAATTCCCCTGAAGGATGTACATATTTCGATTCTTCCAAATACACCACAGAATAAAAAAGGTACAAATTTTAACTTTTGATTCGTTAAAAGTCGATTAAATTTATATTTACCGCTCATTTATATTAATTATAAAAAGACAAATACAACTTATATATTCAAGTTAAATTTTATAAACAATTTATTATTTAAAATATCATAATATTAACAATGAATTAACATAAATTATTTTATTATGTTTATATTATAATCTAAATTGAATATGTGATAATACCAAAATAATAATAACTTGACATCGTGATAATAATATGTGAAAGAAAAAGCTATTTACATTTGTATCAATTATAATTTTTATTATAATTTTAGCTTATATATTTCATATATCATAATATTAATTAATTTGACATGTATTCCATATTAGAATATTAATTACTTAATAAATTGTTTTTATTTTATTGAAAAATTATTTTTATTCTAATTTAACTTTGGTTAAAATATGTAATTAGTCCTTACTTTGATAAAAATTTGAGATTTAGTCCCTACACTTAAAAAATTTTAAATGAAGTTCTCCTAATTTTTTATTTAAAATTTTCAGTCCAATCATGAAAATGATAAGTAATTTCAATTAAAATTTCTCAATTTGACATGTTGGTTAGACTACTTTCATATGCCATGGTGTATAAGTGATAGAAAATAAACATATTATAGTGACAAATCTTAACGAAAACTACCAATGACAATCATGATTTAACTAAAATTTTAAATTAAAAAGTAGCAGGATTTAATTTTAATTTTTAAAATACAAGGACTAATTCTCAAATTCTATAGAAGTATAAGTACTAATAACATATTTTAACCTTTAAGTTTATATATTCGATAAATTTAAATTTAATTACATCTAAATGAACAATAAAATAACGGAAAAATTTGTATAAAACAGATATATTATCTCTTTCCAATTGTTTAATGCCATATCATCAATTTTATCCTAAATTTCAAAAAAAAAATTAAAGCGATAAAGATGATGTAGCGTCACTGTTTGATAAAATAACTTAAAAAAAAAATCTAGGAAGGAATTTGACAAATAATTGAGAAGATGAAGCCAAAGTTAAGAAAATGTTGTATAATTAAAATAAACCCCCTGGGAGGGAGACGTGTAAATGGACGTTTGGTCGCATGTTATCACCACCACCCACCCGTCCAGCCGGCGCGGTGCCGGCCGCCGACGGCAATTCCAAAGAGGAAACGTCGCTTTGGAAAATCCTCCGATATTTATCTTATACCCTTTGCGCTCTTTTCTCCCCTTTGACATATATATATACACATACAATATCCCAGTTTCCTCCATAGAAATTACTTTCTTCTCATTTCTTGAAAACCAATATCTTTGTTTCCCGCTTGTTCGAACTAGATTCGAAGATGAACCATAACCAGCAGCAGCAGATAAATCAACCTTCAGGTCACCACTCTTCTTCACATGCTAATATGCTATATATATATGTATCGAGAGAGTTTTCAATAACTATGGTTTCTAAGTGATGCAAAAACCAGCGACTAATTCCGGTTTTAGTTGTTGAATTGTTGTTCCAGTTGCAAGCCAACCACCATCCACGGAAGCAGGTCCGTATGTGGCTCCACAGCCGGCTGGTTACCCATTGAGCAAAGGCGATGATCAGCCCTACTATTCCCAAAAGCTTGTTGCGGTGGAAACCAAGTCCAGAGGTGATGGATTCTGGAAGGGTTGGTAAGTAACAAAACATTTGTCCATATTATATTGTGAATTTCTTAATCAGTAACACTTTGTTAAAATCCATTGGTATTAATTTGTTTGGGCTTTATTGCAGTGCTGCTGCTTTATGCTGTTGTTGTGTTCTGGACGCATGCTGTTGATGATTTACACAGCTTTTATATTCACTGGAGTTCATCGTTACATTTGTTTTTCATTATTTTCTTAAATGGAGATACCAGACATTTTATGTTTCTCTCTTCATACTTTAAATTGACTTTATTTTCCTTTTCCGAAGTAAAAGAAACATGAAATGTAAAATAGAAAGATTAAAGGAAAACACCAAGCAAATGGCATCTCCCCCTGCTTCTATCATTGGCGGTTGTGTTCTTCCACCTTTAAATATAACACTAACACAAATTCACACCTCCAATTAAAATCCAGTATTTTTATATGATGTAACATTCATATTGACTTAGTGTTCATTCATATTTTAATAATTAAGTAAATTAATTATATTTGGAGTGAAAAAAAGTTTGTGTTTTAAAAATTGAATAAGATTTTTAAATAACACTTATTTTATATTCACTATTCCTCCACGAATAGAGCGACTTTAAAAATTATTTTAAGGGTTGAAATTAAATTATAAATTTTGAAAGGTTAAAATATAATTTTATCATTATTAATTTATAATTTCTTTATAATTTTTTAAGGGCATCACAAAATTTTCTTCATTTTTAGGACCTAACAATTTTGGGTAGGGATTGTCTACTCCTTTTAGATTCGCACTTGCCCCAAATTAATTAGAGATTTAAATGAGTAAAATTATTTGTAAATTACAAAATTAAATGACTATATGTTTTATTTCTATAAGTCAACTATTCAAATAATAAATTATATGGAGTTTATTTAGGATTTTTTTTTAAAAAAAATATTAAGTTCAAGTCACCATGATCTAAAAGGGCAGTAAACTTATTTGTGCGTAATCCTGCTTCCAGTTGCTCAGGTACATCCTCAAATACTTGTACTTCAAATGTTCAGTTAAAAGTTATTTTGACTATGCAGTCAGCCGCCTGGTTCATCTCACTTGGAATATGTCTAATACTACATTGGTCCATATTCCTTAGTATTTGATTTATCCTTCACAATAATCCCGAGAAAGAATTTGCCAAATGTCTATGTTGGAGGGCATTAACCACTTCTAAATTGTCAGTATGAATCAAAACCTTGTTGAACCCCTGTCTTTCAAGAAGAATCAAATCATCCATGGCACCCCAAAGCTTAGTATCAAAGACTGAACATTCTCCCAAATAATGATTGAAACCTAATATCCAATCTCCATTCTATTTGTGCATACACCCCCAGCAGTAGTGAAACCTGCATCTGACTTAACAACACCATCAGTATGTAAGAAAATCCAATTATCTAATAAAGGTAGATTGAGATCAATAAAATGTTGTCTTGATGATCATTTCTTGTGAGCTAAATCGAACTGCTTAGCCCAACTAATAGATGATCTAATAGTTTCAGAATGAGTCTAAGATAATTCTTGAAACACAAAAAGATTTTTGTTTTTCCATATGCGCTAGACAATTAAACCAAAAAGGCTAGCCCAAGTGATTCTCATACTTAGCATCCTCAAAGTACTACATAAATTGGGTTCCATCCAATCAAGTAGATTACTAGAAAAAAAAAACCAACTTGCTTATTGTTCAGCACAAGACATATCCAAACTTCTTTGGTAGCAGGATAATCCCTAAGCACATGCAAGATATCTTCAGGCTCATGATTGCACCTTAAACAAACACCATTATTAGCAATGCCTCTCTTTAATATCTCCATATTTGTAAGGAGACGTTGTTTAAACACAAGCCATAAAAATAGTCGAACACGCGAGGACTTTGAAATTTCCAAACGATTTTCCACCATCTGTCCTTTGAATGCCACGTGGTTTCTCTGATAGATTAGTACGCACTTTTAACCAAAAATGAGCAAGTGGAAGTACAAAGCCAATTGATTATATCTTCTCCTACTAAAAGATGAGGAGGGAGGATACTTACAATTCTATTAACAATATTTTCCAATAGCTGGACTCTGAATAAATCAAGGTTCCATATGCCATCCTTTGTTACCATATCACTAAGAGTACAATCAAGAATAGAATTATTGTGTACAGGCATGTTATTAAACAACGATCCTATGTTTGAAATCCAATGATCCTTCCAACATGAAATAGAATTCTCATTCTCCATCGACTGAAATATATTTTCACACAATAAAGGCCATACGTTGATAAGGGCTCTCCAGATAAAGGAACAATTCCCACGCAATATACTTATAGGTAGTCTCTCCATAATCCCATATTTTGACCAAAAAACTTGAACCCAAAAAGCATCATTCTTTGAAACTAGATTAAACCCCAATTTTAACGGGAATGAAGTGTTTTAGTTCCTCAAATGTCTGAATCATAAACCTCCATGCCCGCAGAGTTGACAGGCATAATTCCAATCAACCAAAGTCATCTTCTTCCTACCATTAACAGTTCTCTACAAAAATTATCTGACGATACCTTTAATTTCTTCACAGACATCTGTTCATTTAATTTTTTAATTTCATAAACAATACTAAAAATTATCATTATTTCAGTTTAATTATTTTTATTATAATATAATGATTTGTGCATATGAGTACACTTTGTTGATGCAATAATATTAATAATCTCTTTTGAAATGAAGTTTCTTAATCCTATTGTAAAATTAAAATATATATATATCAAATAATTATTTTTATTTAATAAATCAAATAATTATTTTTAGAAAGGGATATATTTATCTAACACCCACGTAAAAGTAAAATTAAAATAATTTTAAAATTTTTGCACACTTAATATTTTAATGATTTAACTATCATATTTCATATTTCATTCATATAAATTATGTATGTCAAACTAAATTAAATTTTTCAACTATTTATTTTTATGTAAAAAAGTGTCATCGTTCAATAAATATCAATATATACAATATTTTAGATTGGTCTGATAGAGATGTGGAATTGGTTTGAAAACTTACATGCATGACAAGTACAATTACATTGATAAGTTCAACAGTTTGATAGTTAAAATATTAAGAGTATAAAATATAATAATAGGTGCAAAACTACTTTAGATTTATATTTTACACATATATAAATAAATCCACTCCACCATTTTTAATTATATTTAAATAGAATTATTAGTATTTATTTATAAATTTTTACTATTTTTATTGTAGTAATATTATTATTTACTCATGTTACATAAAAACTCATATATAATATATCAAATATTTTCTCATTTATTGTCTCCTCCTAACACCAAACACCTGCGATCATTGACCAATATCTCACTTTCGCTAGAAACACAATGGTGAAGATTTAATTAAATAAAATCCTATATTTATAATGTCTCATCATATATTTTATTTGAGTTTTTAAATGCAAACTAATTTAATTAATTAGTGATCATATTATAATTTATATGCATATAAGTCACATGAAAATTTATTTTGTATGTAGAGTTGTTTAGTTCGGTTCAAAAGTTCGCTCGAAAAATGAGAGGGTTTAAATAAAAGTATAGACTCGAAAAATGAGTTTGCGTAAAAAAATAAAGCCAATTTAGAAAACGGGCTGAGCCCCGAGTCAGATTTTCTGTCCAAGCCTGGCCTGACTCAATTTTTCAATAAAAAAAACCTGAAATTTTTCCATGTTTTGTTGTTGTTTTGCGACTTTTTTGTCACTATTTTGCTACCATTTTATTATTATATTGCTACTATTTTGTTGTTAATGTTTGAATATTATATAACACTTGTTTTATTGTTAATTTTGCTGGTATTTAGATGCATTTTCTTGTTAAGTTGAACTTATATTAGTGTTATTTAAGCATAAAGACTTTTTAAAATTTTATTTTCAATTTGTCGTGAAATATTTATTTTAATGTTTTTAGTCTATTTAATGTATTTTATTTTTTTAAAATTATATAAAATAAAATTTAAAAATTTAATCTGGATTGAATCTAAATTTTAAAATTTTTATTTGAATTGGACTTGAACAAAACTTAGACCCACAAAATTATAGTTATATGATATACCATATAAATTAAATGATCTTTCAAAATTGCGGGGAACTTATAGTATTCACAAAACTAATTTTTGGATATTATCATATCATATGTATGTAAGTCGCATAAAGTTTTATGTCGTAAATTACACCATATGGTTAAGTTTGTTGTTTAATAGCTTTAATTGTGTCTTATAATCTAATTATTTCATATAACTATAATATTTACAAATTTAATAACATTTTTTACAAATGGAAAAAAATCACACATAGCATATTCATATTATATGTTTGACTAAATCCTTGTATTAATTTTTAATCATAACTTATATTCTTTCAAAAAAAAATCACTCTTTCAAAAAAAATTCACTAACTTATATATAAAATATTTATGACATAATTGAAATTTTAAATTAAGTTATTTTGCAAGTTATAATCTGACATGGCATTAATAATTAAAATTCAAATAAATTATCTTCTAAACTAGTGCTTATATGCATACTTAGTGATAATAATGATTATACTAAAAATTATGATTATATTAAAATTGATACAATTTAAACTAAAATCGATGAGTTAGACTACTTGAACTAAAACCTATAAAAACAACCGTACATTATAACTCGAGATCCATGCACATATTTAAGTTTCAGATTTTGGATAAAATCATGTAGCTTGTGCAACTTTCACCTTCATTGTAGTTTTCATTTTATTTTAATAAATAATCTTGTACTTATACTATTTTGAGTATCGTTTTCATACTATTCAAATAAAAAATCCTATAAAAACACATGAACGAATCATATCATAAAACACAAATTCCTAATATATAAATATTTAAGGTAAACTAAATTGAAAGTTACTAAATTATTAATAAATTTACGTTTTGATCACTTAACTTCAAAAAGTTATAAAATAGTCATTAAATTATTTAAAAATTTTAATTTAAAAATCGATGTTATATAATCTTCTTTTATATTTATTTGCATACAAAATGCATGCGAAAATTATTGGACCTAATTAGACCCATCACTCTGACCGGAAAATTAAGGCCCCAAAATCTAATCCAAATAAAATAAACCTATGATTCTTAGTATAGCTAGGGAGTTCATAAATGTAAGCCCAGCCCACCAAGATTCCGAAACCTATAGGGTTGCACTCAACTCGCAGTATATATTACCTCATTTCCTTTTTTCCTTGTTTCTTTACTTAGGGTTTTTGGGAGAAGAGAATCAGAGCCGCAGCTGCCGCCGTAGCCATGGTGAAGTTTCTTAAACCAAACAAGGCAGTTATCGTCCTCCAGGGCCGATACGCTGGCCGCAAAGCCGTCATTGTCAGATCTTTCGACGATGGCACACGTGACCGCGCCTATGGCCATTGTTTGGTTGCAGGGATAAAGAAGTATCCCAGCAAGGTTATCCGCAAGGACTCCGCGAAGAAAACCGCCAAGAAGTCACGCGTCAAGTGCTTCATCAAGCTCGTCAATTACCAGCACCTGATGCCCACGCGCTACACCCTCGATGTGGACTTGAAAGACGTGGTTACCGTCGATGCTCTCCAGACCAAGGACAAGAAAGTGGCCGCTTGTAAGGCAACTAAGGAGAGGTTTGAAGAGAGGTTCAAGACTGGGAAAAACAGGTGGTTCTTTACTAAGCTCAGGTTTTAAGTGTTTTATTGGAATATGTTTTATGCTTATGTAGTTTTATCGAACAATTTTGAATTTAATGACGGGTTTTGAATCTGTTTGGATAAGATATTTCTGGGTTATTATTTTTGTTATATTATGGAACGTGATTTGCTCATTTCTATAAGAAATTTAAGCTTTTGAACTATTTTTTGTCCTTTATGATTTATCATTTTGTCTTAACGTAGATCTGTAGGTCAATGGACGTTGAGAATTGAATCTTTTAATGTTTGAACCTATTATAATGTCATCACTGTCACTGATTTATTTTTGGATTTTTGAATGTTTTAGCTAACCCAAGAAATGGGTATGCTTTACTGCATTTTGAATATGCTTGGATGTGGCTTTTCATGGTTATCGCTGTTTCTGTAAATCTGCATTGATCGGGAGATCAAGCTTTTAGTTTAGGGTTTATCCATTATACAAACTATTTGATTCTTAGTTGAAGTGAGCAACATGTTCTTGTGTTTGGCTATCGGAAGCTTGAGGTAGCGGAGTGGGGCTTATTGAAATTGGAATCATAATCCATATGGGAGGGCTTGATGTGCAAATCCAGTGGACAGAGGTTGTTTGTTACCTATAGTTTACTCGTATAACGAGCGTTGCACTGAACATTATGCACTCGTTACACAACCACCACTTAGAGGAAAGTTCATGAAAGTCAAGCAAATAGTAGGCAATATTCTAAAAAGCAGTGTTTTACATTTCTAGTTTTCAAAATCTGACCTACTTGGATTTTGTTACCCTGCATTGTTCCTTTGGGTTTAAAGTAGTGTTCATTTTTGTTATACCACCTCCGGAAATGGCTCCACATGTCACCCCTTGAACACAATGCCGCTCATGGACTACCTTCGTCAAGAGTACTTGGCCTCACGCTCATTGATTGCTAAGCTGCCTTAGAATGTCTCATTTTCGATCCACGTGGTCATGTTGCACCCTGTATAAAGGGGCAACAAGATGTGACCTTGTCATCAGTAGAACTTTGAACATGGCATCTCCTGTATCTTTTGTATGTAAGTCCTCTCATTCTTTTAACAAGGGGCCATTCCATTCCAATATATCCTCTACCTTTCAACTTGCTCTCCTTCCCTATAACATCTGCAACTGTCCTGCTACCGTCGATGGTTCTCTGCCTTTTAAGGGGGTGAACAAGCCACCTTTCCTACCAGTTAGTCGGTTTCCACCATTATCAATTTTGTGTTTTATGTTGTACATTTGATTCATCTTTTTTGGACTAGATGGCAATTATTTAATTTTACACATTATATAGGTTTGGATTAGCAGTGATTTGCCTAGGGCTTCACATCTATTTGTAGTTACATTATAAAAATTATAAATAAAGGGAGAAATGATACTTTTCTGCCATCTCACGCCAATTATAACTTTTTTATTAAGTTTCTGAAGTTGATACTAATTCCTTTTTCAATGTATAACTGCAATGTCAAAACTAGATTTCTAATAATAAATTTGTTTCAAAAGCCAAATCGACCGCTCATTTTAGATTGTAGTCGTTTTAATGTTTCTTTTATAATTCTTTTAGATCTTATAATGTTAAAAGTTTGATTTTGTATAAGTTGTAGATTTTAGTTCTGAATAAATGATAATAATTAAATTTGTTTGGTTAAATCTTGCTATTAATTTTATATATATAACACAGAATTTAATGAATTTAATAGTTATCAAAGATCAAAATCTTAAAACCCTAAAAGTATAGAGATTAAAAATGATAAATCTATAATTTATACATAGTACATAGGTTACTAATAAAATTTAACCTTTTAAAAACTACAAAAGTCCACCTAAAATTAACCTGAATAAATTAATGTAATAACTATTGTTTCTCTTCTTTTTTAGTTTTTAATTTTATTACGCTGTAATATTTCTATAGTTTTAAATTTTATAATTTAAAAACTATGTGGGAAATGAATTTGGACAATAATACCAATATTTTTATGAACTTATTTGTTTATTAACTCAATTTGCTTCGGAAGTTAGAACATGCAATCTTAATGTACACTGAAATGGTTTCTGGATTACAAAATTCATGTAACATGCGAAGATTGAAAAGGAAATCGTGGTAAATGTTACCTTCATTATCACCTTGTGAAGTATTTGGATCCATAGGAACAAAGTATTATTAGAGGGTGCAACTCCAAATCATGTAACTGTTATTGGAACAATTTTTGAGATGGTAATCAAACTGAAAACCATCCATCACGATAAGCAATGGTTATTCAACTAGAAATCTCTTCATGTATTATATACGAAAATTTCATTTATTATTTAATTAGAAATCTCTTCATGTATCATCTGAATAAGACACAAATTTATAGGAAGAATCATCAAAGGCAAATAAGTTTTTTACATAGAAAGTTTGAATCGACGAGGACATCCAACTTTTTAAGAAAGTTGCTGCAAAATCTATATAGGTGCAAGTGTTATGGCCTAGAACTTTAATATAGTAAATCACGTTATTTTAAACGATTCTTTTGTTTCAAATCTATTTAAGTTAGTTAACTTTTAAAAGTGATAAATCACAAAAGAAATTCTTTCAGACATCGAAATAAAGCAGAAGCAAACTTTAATAACTCTAAATAAAATCATTAAAAGAAGCAAAAAGCGAACACAAAAGCCACAAGAAAGCTAAACACACCAAGTGTTTGAGTAAATACTTTCAATGTATATTTAATAACTCTAAATAAAATCATTACAGATGAAGGAGAGGGATATATTTATAAGTTGAGCCCCCTAGATCCAACGGTATAGTTTAAATTATTAACATCAATATTACAGCCTATCTACAATATGAAAGCCCGAATGGATTTAAACTCTATACAAACTTATTGTTAGAACGATTAATCAACTCAAAATCGTCAAAAAGGGGATGAAATGACCCTTTAAAAATTTACAGTAGCTAAGAAAGTAAATTGAGACAATAAACAAGGCGATATATAGTGGTTCAGCCCCAATTGGCTACTCCATTACCTTAGCTTTTTACAACTAAGGATTTTCCCAAATTTACTAATTTGAAAACCTTTGAGGACAATGTTTAACCTTACAAACTCTCTTAAAGTTTCTATCAAAACCCTAAGACAGAATCCTCTTAAAGAGTAAGCAAACTAAGAACAAACCCTTACAAGATCAGAATGTTTGCAAATTAAGCACAAATACAAGAAGAAACACTTGAGCTGAAATGAATAGAATGAAAGCTCACAAGTGTGTATAAAGAAAATTGTTGAGAATTAAAAGCACAATATTGTTTTGATTGATTTTTAAGCTTGATAATCTTTCTAGTTATTGTAGAGTCTTTGAAAGATGATATTTATACCTTTAATTGATTTCCAACCGTTATGGTTGTTGGAGAAATAAATAGAATCCTTGGGGATGAAATAATCAATGCATTTAATTCACTTGCAACCAAGAGTATTGGTACTTGCTAACAAAGTATCAAAATCTTTAACATTTAATGCAAAATTCAGTGACCATTAAAGCCAAAAATATCGATACTAGTAAACTTTTATCGATACCTTATGAAAAATATTGAGATTGGATTAATTCTTGACTAAAATGTTTGAGAAACATAATGTCAATTTGGTACCGACTTTTAGAGGGATATCGATATTTTAGAAACTATCGATACTTAGCCAAAAAGCATCAATAATTTTTTTGCCTTTTTGCCTAGAGTTATAATGACTTATTTTAAAACAATTTAACTTTGATTGAAAAAGTCTAACTCAATTGAAACCATTTTAATTTGATTAAAAGTTTATTCAAAAAGTGTTTCTAAGATTTCAAAATTATGTCTCTTAGACATCATTTGAAATATAATTTTGTCAATTTGTTCAACTTTAACTTTTATTTAAAAATATTTTATTTTGTTATATAAAAATATTATTAAAAAAGTTTGTTATAACACTTATCTCTCAGTATTTATAATATACTCCACAAATTGGATCAATTCAAATGAGTCAAATCAATTAACTTTAATGAAGAATTTTAAGTGCATCTTCACCGACAACAAAAATCTGATTATAGTAGAAGGGTATCCCTCCCCTTCAGTGTCACAAAATAGAAAATCTTTAATACAAATGGGGTTCATAGCAGTTAACAACAAAACCAAAATTTTTACATTTTGATAGTATGAAGTTTCATATAGCTGCTGCCCCATATGTGCTTAATCTTTATTTAGCTGTTTTGTTGATTTTGATTCAGAAAAAGTTGCTAAAAAGTGCTATTATAAATGATATCTATTTATATATTATAATTCACTAAGATAACTAGTTGAGTAATACCTTTTAAATTCAAAATCAACTATTTAGATTATTTTGTTAGAAAAAAAAATTAATGACAAAACTAATGTAAAGAAAGAAGGAAAATAACTATTTAATATCTAATTTAATTTTTTTAACCAACCCTTAAATAAAAGTATATACGTTTCAATACACTCAAACCCACATTGTATTGCATTGAGAATAATGTTAATGCCAATTAAACTAAATTATATTTTAAAAATACTAAATTATATTTTATTTTGATAGATTTAGTCAATTAAACAAAAAATTATTTTGTTTCAGATTAATATTTATTTAAACATTTTTATCATTTTCTCTGTCTCGCTAAAAACGTCATGTTGATATTTTGTGGTTAAATTTTTAAACTTTCACTTCAATTATTTTAAATATTTTAATTAATTAAATTTTATAAATAAATATATATATTTAAAACCTACTTCAAAGAATGTTCTTTTAATATATTTTTATGAATAGCTAAATTTCTATTCATGATAAATTTTAAATAGGGTAAATTATACCAATAGTCACCAAATTTTAGGGTACATGACAAAACAGTCACCTAGGTTTCATTTCAGTCACTTAACTTTCAAAAAGTAACAAAACGGTCCTTTTTGCCGTTTTCCATCACAGTAAAGTGACGTGGCAGGTGATAGAGTCCTCGCTGTCAACCTTAAGTCTAGCTGGCCGGTTACTAACACTTTAATAATAGTACCAGCACCATTTTAGGGTTTGAAAAAAAGAAAAAGAAGAAGAAGAAGAGAAGTAAGAAGAGAAGAAAAAGAAAAAGGAGAAGAGGAAAAATGGATATGCCTGAAGTGATTCCGGTGTGCTATTGTGGAAACCCAGACAAATTAAGCATGTCTTGGTTCAATGACAACCCAGGTAGGAGGTTTTTTGGTGTAACAAATTCGGCAATTGATTTCGAAAACCATGTCGATTTTTCAGCTGGTTTGATCTACTATTGACGCCCCGTTCAAGAATGGTGTTGTTGGGTCTTTTGAAAAAACTGAGGACATTGGAGGATGCAAGGAAGAGGGAGAGAAGAACCTGGTTTTTGGTGTTTGTAATTGTTACTGTTTTGCTGTTTTCAAAACTTTAAAAATCATTTTATGTTAATTGAAAACCAACTTATGTTTTGTAATTTTGTTGCTGGTAAATTGTTGCTTATGTTGGTATAAATGGCTGCTGTTATACATGGCTAACCATCTCATGTTGTTTACAAACACTTGAATGAAATAGAAATTTTTTGTTGATTACAAATTGTGTTGGAATATTTTTGTTGCTTAACATGTGTTAAAAATGGCTGCTGGTATACATAGCTAACCAACTCATGTTGTTGTTTACAAATTGCTTAACAGTTGGTATACATGGCTGTTGGTTAGAAAAGATAAAAAATTGATATACAAATTGCTTAACAGTTGGTATACATGGCTGCTAGTTAGAAAAGATAACAGTTGGTATACAAATTGCTTAACAGTTGGATAACAAATAGCATGATAAATTGCTCATATATTAAGGCCAATATGCCAAACTATTTACAAAAGGAATGATGAGCAAAATATTGCCAAATTTTCCTACAATTCATTACAATTGAACAGATGTGAATTGTAGGGAAATTTACAAAAAAATTCAGTGACTATGCCTAAGTTTATCAACAGTAGCAATCATAGGCAAATTTCCCAAAAAATTATCTGCCTAAGTTAATAATTAGTAGCAGGCAAATTTACACAGTTTTAAAAGGTTAACAAAATGCAGTCTGTTCACATCATCATCAATGGTCTGTCATGGATGACTTTTGAGTAGAAGGCATCCATCTAACAGTGGTTGTGGTTGATTTTCTCTTTAATGGGAGCTTTTGTCTTAGGGCGCTTCTTGATGAGTTGGGCGAGGGTATTTGAGTTAGGGCACCTTGTTGAGTTGGGGTACCCTCTGTCGACTTGGGGTAGCCTTTGTTCGGGTTCGAACACCAACTTGATGTCTTTTAACCTATAAGAATAAAAGAAATGTGAAAAACAAAAAAATTCATAGATAGAAGTATACTATGAGTTAAGGCAAATTACTTACTGGAATGTTTTGGCCAACTTCCCCTTTGCAACTCCTCTTATTATGGCCTATTATTTTGCATTTACTGCACCTCATCTCCACCCCTCTCTTGCTCAACCTTTCTGTTGTTTGTGGTTCATCAGGTTCTTTCCTTCTCACTTTAATAGGTCTGCCAGGTGGCCTTCTTAGTGGATGAGGTAGTATTGGTAGCATGTTTGACAAATAGGCCCATTGTTTAGGACCCCTTACTGGACTTACAAAGTTGGAGTAAATTTGAATCTGGGTTTGCTTGGTGTGCCAGGTTTGTACATAGGTCTCTAGGAACTCATTTTTTACATGAATAACAGCTAATGCATGTATGCAAGGGATGCCAGTGAGATCCCAATTCCTGCAGGAGCAGGAATTCTGAACTAAGTCTACCACATGCTGGCTGCCTGGACCACATTCAACCTGATACTTGTCCCCACCAGCATGTGATGGAACACACCTTAAAAACAGTGAGCATGCTTGGTTAAAACATACAATGACACACGCACCCCCTAAAAAAGTAGTCACTACATGAATATTATAAAAAAAAAACTCATTGCATGCATATTAAAAAATAGGCAACACACAACAATCATTGCATACATATTAAAAAATAGTCAATAGATTTCCAACAATCATTGCATGCATATTTAAAATAGTCAACAACTTTCCAATAATCATTGCATACATATTAAAAAAAGTCAATAGCTTTCCAATAATCACTGCATGTGATCAGCAACAATAAGTCAGAATATAGGCATTAAAAAGAATCTTTACCTTAATGAATCTTTTATATTTACATCTAGCTTTTTCTTGATCTTTGGACACAAAGTTCCTTTCTATTTGTCAGCTTCTTCTTTCTTCTTGACAATAAGTAACATAATCTTGGTCCTTATTGTTTCCATCATGGTCAGAATAGGTTTACCTCTTGTTTCCAGTATCATCTGTCCATAAACCACATAAATGATTAGTGAATTGCTAATGATCAGTAAGAAACATAAAACATAGGGATTTACCTTGTTAAATGATTCAGATAGATTATTCACCAACATGTCAGAATGACTCTTAATTGAGAAGTGAGACCTTGACCAGTGAGCAGGGTTTTTCTTCTTCAACCAGTCATAAGCATGGTGATTGGTTTTTCTCAGTTCATCCATGGCATCATCGAACTCTCTTGTAGTGCTTGCTCTGGCAGCTTTCCAAAGCAAATCTTTCAACTCTTTTGTTCAGAAACCAGCATTCTTGAAATTAAAATGTAGGTGTCTAACACAGTGTCTTGTTTCTGCATTAGGAAACAACATACATATTACTTCCAAAAGTCCCTGCAATTAGGAAAAAATAATTTAATTCTTTGACAAATCTTAAATAGAACAACATAAATATACATATAAATAGAGTTTTACCTTTTGTTTGTCAGACATGAAAGATATGTGGTATGAGCTCACAATTTCCAAGTCCATTGCAAGCAACTCCAAGAACCAAAGCCATGATGCTTGGTTTTCACTTTCGACAACAGCATATGCAAGTGGATAGATGCCATTATTTGCATCTATCCCAACAGCTGCAAGTAAGTAGCCACCATAGTAGCCCTTTAAGAAACATCCATCTAAACCTACTATCCTCCTACAACCAGCTCTATAGCCATCTTTGCATGCCTGCAAACAGACATATATCCTTTAAAACAATCTGTTATCCAAATAACATATTGTTGTTGTTCCCTCATTTTGGGTCCTAACCTCCAATAAGTATTAATAAATCTTCTCATATTGAGCCTTATGAGCTCCTTCAATTAATTCCAATGCTCTAAGTTTAGCCCTCCTACATTTGGTTAATGAGACCAAGCAACAAAAATCTCTTTTGACATCTTGCTGTAATGATTTTAAAGAATAATCAGGATCGGCAATGAATTTTTCTTTATACTGTTCACCTATCCAAGTTGAGGTTACATTCCTATTTTTATAGACTTTAGAACAAGTATGGTTAGGGTTTGAACTCCTAATTTGTCAAGTTTGGTCAGTAGGGTCATTAGGGTTTAGCCTAGAAGCCTATATGAACCAAGAACATTTTTCATTGCAGACTGCCTTTAACCTTCTTAAATCATTTTTGGGAAACTCAATAAAATAACTATTCAACCTACCATACTGCTTGGCAGCTTCTTTTAGACTGTGTTTAGACTTAAATAACATTCCAACCTTAAGTCTAGGATTACTCATGTCATTCTCTAGGTTGAACTCAGGCTAATTTTGGCATCTGAGTCAGACCCTTGTGCACTATCTAACCTCCCAGAATCATCACTATCACACAGTTCATCTACTTCTATACCATCCATGTTTAAACCATCTAAAGTAACTCTTTCAGATGCATCACTATCACTACTAGACACTTCACTACCAGACACATCACTACCAGAAACGTTTTCTTCATTCTCATTAAAATTGTCATCAATTAAGCCTGCCAAACAAAGTACTCATCAATAAAGGCAGACAACATAGGCAAACACTTTAACCATTTTTTTCAAACAATAACCAATACAAAATGCCCAATAATTTAATACAAACACTTCTGTCATGCACATGACAGACAACAACCAATACAAAAATTAATTTAATCAAACACAACCATTTTGCTCATGCACATGGCAGACAATAATAAGTAAAAACCAGTACAATAAAGAAGGTAAATAACAATAGGAGCTTGGATACAAACAATGACAGATATACACAATAAACATCAGTTTAATAATGTATAATTTAATGGCAGATACAAACAATGGCAGATATACACAATAAACATCAGTTTAATAATGTATAATTTAATGGCAGATACAAACAATGACAGATATACACAATAAACATCAATTTGATAATGACATTCATACAATGGCAGATACAAACAATGGCAGATAT
This sequence comes from Gossypium arboreum, assembly GCF_025698485.1. Classification (NCBI taxonomy): domain Eukaryota; kingdom Viridiplantae; phylum Streptophyta; class Magnoliopsida; order Malvales; family Malvaceae; genus Gossypium; species Gossypium arboreum. Next base: position 14,108,829 of record NC_069076.1, on the reverse strand, counting down.
ACACAATAAACATCAATTTGATAATGACATTCATACAATGGTAGATACAAACAATGGCAGATATACACAATAAAGAGCAGTTTGATAATGGCATTCATATAATGACAGATACAAACAATGGCAGATATACACAATAAAGATCAGTTTGATAATGGCATTCATACAATGGCAGATACAAACAATAAACATCAAAATCAAAATCGAAATAACCCTAAACAATGGCAGACACAATACAGTACACATTATATGTCATAAACTTTAAAAACCAAACCCTAATCTGTCATGCACATTAATAACAAATAAAATCAAAATCAAAATAACCCTAAATCGAAATCAAAATCAAATTCTAATCCTAAATTGAGATCAAAATCAAAATTGAAATCAAAATCTAAATCTAAATCAGTGAGTGTTTCAAAATTGTAATCAAAATCGAAATTAAATTTGAAACCGAAATATCCCTAATTAACCCTAAATCGAAATAACAGCATTGAAATCTAAAAAAATTAAAACTAAATGCAAGAACTTACCCGTTAAAGTGGATGTAACAACACTGGTAGCTTCCCTTCTATTGCCCATTCTCTCTGACAATTAAAAACTTCTGGTTCATCTTCTTTTCTCCCTAAACAAAATAAACCACCCTAAACCCTAAAACTTATAACATGTTAATCGATTATTGAACTAATTTCTAACCCTAAACCCTTCTTAATCGGTTCCCAATCAGTTTAAAGCCTAAAAAACCCCAAATCATGATCGAAATTTCCCAAATTAATTTTCCTTTCCCCCCCAAATCCCCCTAAAGCTAATCTATTTCTAACCCTAAAACATTAACCCATTAACCCTTCAATTTTTTTCCCTAAACCCATCCCAAACCCATCAGTCGTTGCCAACGTGGCAAGTTAACTTGCCACATTAACGGTTAACTTGCCACGTCAACAATCCCGTTAATACCCTAATGGTAACTGTTAGTTAGTGACTGTTTTGTCACTTTTTTATAACGTTAGTGACCGTTTTGTTACTTTTTGAAAGTTAAGTGACTAAAATGAAACCTAGGTGACTGTTTTGTCATTTACCCCAAAGTTTGGTGACTGTTGGTGATTTACCCTTTTAAATAATAAGATGTCAAAGTTGAAACTTTTTACCATTAAAAATGAAAATGTGACAAGTGTATTGAAAAAAAAAAGAGTATTATTTAAATTTAATTATAATTATAATTATAATTATTAATATAAAATTATTTTTAATGATAAGTGAATTCCAATTCAACCCAAGTATACTCACATCAACAAACAAAAATAGAAAATTTTGAGCACCATTAATTAAGATATGATAATCAAAATATGGTAATTAAGGTAGTTGAGTTTAAAATCTTGTGTGTTAACTTGACGGTTTGGGTGTTTATTGGTACGTGTGACCTGAGTTTAAGTCGCACTATCTTCTTGTAATTAAGATAATCAAAGTATTGTAATTAAGCTTGTTATTGTTAGTGATTTACTCTCTTCTTGTAATTCACTAAATATATATATATTTTAATTCACTACAACGTGAAAATAAATTTAAATCAATTTCAAAATTTCAAAATATTTTAATTAAAATTTTAAAGTTTATATATATTATATTAATTTAAATTTTCTATTAACTTAATTATCAGTTTAAACACGTTAATTTGAAGTCATCTATACTTATTGCATGGTACAACATGTATTAAAAATAGTAAATTTTAATTACACTATATGCTTCTTTTTTGTATGGCTAACATGTCTATGTTATAGCTACACTATACAAGTGCATTTAAAATTTGGATTAAAATTAGATTTTAGTCATTGTACTTTGTAAAAGTTGTGTTAGTTCGTATACTTTAATTTAATTAATTATAGTATTTGTACTTTTGATTTAATCAATTTTAATTTTCGTACTTTTTAAAATGTAAAATTTTAGTCTTGACCCGAATAGTAACAATTAAATCCATTTGATTAAAGTCAATTACTAGTCATGTAGTCTATGTATAAATGTAGATTTAGTTCATTGTTTCTAATTGAACCATTCTAAGTCTTTATAATTTTTGAATTTTGGAATTTCGGTCTCGACATAAATGACAATTTTTAATCCATTAATTAGTTTTTTAATGAGTAATATGTGGAAATAATAAGTTGATATAGCATTACACATATGCTAATATGTTTGTTGCGTCAAACTTTGGAAATAACATAACATAACTTAATGAACAATTATCAATTAGTGAGGATTGAAATTTTAAAATTAAAAAAAATAGGGACCAAAAATATCAAATTAAAGTACAAGAACTAAATTCATAACTTTTGCTAAGTACAAGGACTAAAAGAAGAATTTAACCTAAAGTTTACATATGATTTAAATATACTCCTGCATCATATTTGAGATAGCACTTAAACTGACATAACGATAATGGACAGACCTAATTGATACAATATTTATACTTTAAGGATTCAATTCAAATATTTAAAAGTTTAAGGATGAATTTAAAATCAAGATTATAGGTTGGGATTTATTGTGGAGTTAACTCTTTTTTAGTTTAGATTTTCTTTTCCTTTTTCCTTTTAGTAAATTAGTGCTAATAAGATAAATATATATAAATATCTATTTGAATACAAAAATTTGTACCAAATTCAGTTGGCTCAAAGCGGTCTTCATTTTCAATCACAGTAGCGGCAGCAGCAATGTAAGCTTTCAACTACACTACAACTGTAGCAATTTCTTTCTTCCTTTTCTCAATTGCTTTCCTTTGCTTTGGTTGGTAAACAAGAAATTGAATTCAAATCTTCTTTTTCTACGTTTTTTAATATATATATATATATATGTGTCAGCTAATAAGATCTTATTGTTAGATTTTAGGGTTCAAATTTAACCCGAAATTCTCAGAAAACCTAGTTTAACTGTGCTACCAAAATGAAATTATAGTGTTTTGTTTTAAATTTTCGTGTTAACGTTGTGAAAAAAATTAGGAACAATTCAAGGAAAAATTTTCAGTGCCCCCTGTACTTGATACTTCAAATTTTATTAGTAAACCCCGGCTCCAGGTTCTGCTAATAATTGAAACTCTGCTAAGGTGACAGGTAAGGTAAGGCTGTGTGTGAATTTCATATATGTTTTAGTTCATTGCTTGAGTTTTATTGCTGCTATTCTGCTCTGCTGCAGCAGGAGCTGTTAGGATTAAGAAAAGAATAACTAGTTATTAATTTCACCCTCCTAGTGGATGTGCATAGAACTTGTTGTGTTGAAAGAACTTGATTTTCATGTTCTTTGATCTTGTAGAGGCTATGAATAGTGTAAAAAGAGGCGCCAGCTGAAGTTAAGAGAAGGTATTATTGTATAATATTTATTGAAACAATGTGAAAGTGGAAGTCAAAGTCGAAATATGATTTGAGAAGTGGACTGCAGATCTCATATTGAGGATGCATTGGTTTGTTTGGTTGGCTTATTGAGAAATGAGGTTTGCACATCAGTTTTGGAAGAAGAATAAGTGATAAGACAGCAGTCAGCTGTGAAAAAAAAAGTAGAAAAGTTTTATCATTAAATGAACTTAAATTGAACTTTGCTTACAATCTTTGAATGTGTGCACCCAAGAACCACTTTCAGTAATGACGGATCATAAATACTCCAGATAAGTATATTAGGGTCAAAGTAAATTAGCATTCTTTTATAAAACGGGAAGCTAGTCATTATGGATCTGGAATTGCCGCTTTTTCTTTTCCATAAAAACTAAAGTATAAACATTGGCATAGGCTTCATATGGCTGCTAATGATGCTTTCTTTCTCTTTGTTTTCAGGTCTCTTTACTGAGCATGATAGGTTTTTCAAACAAGTTCAATGTTTTCCATGGAAATAGATCTTGAGGTGCCTTCAAAAGAACAAGAGAAGTTAATTCCTGGATCAGATGAGAATAGCGATGTCCTGGACGCTGCAGAAGAAATAGATGAGGAAGATAATGATGGAACTCCTGCAACCAGTGAGCATGCTGTGGAAGCCTGTGAACCAAATTTGATAGAGAGTTTTACTGGTTGCGAGGACCATGTGGATGTGACTACTGTTGAAGCAAATATTCATGAAGGTGCCATTTTTGAGCCTCGAAATGGTCTGGAATTTGAATCAAAGGAAACGGCATATGCTTTTTACCGAGAATATGCTCGGTCTGTGGGATTTGGAATCACAATAGTTTCTAGTCGTCGTTCAAAAAGATCTGGAAAATTTATTGATGTAAAAGTTGCATGTTCTAGATTTGGAAGCAAGCGTGAATCTAACACAACTCTCAATCCTCGATCATGTCCAAAGACTGGCTGCAAGGCACGCATGCATATAAAGAGGAGGCAAGATGAAAAATGGGTAATCCATAGTTTTGTAAAAGAGCACAATCATGAGATTTGTCCCGATGATTTTTACTATGCTATCAGGGGAAGAAGCAAGCAGCCTGGTGCAGTGTCATGCCAAAAGAAAGGCCTTCAGTTGGTTCTAGACGAGAAAGATGTAGAATTGATGCTTGATTTTTTTATGTGCATGAAGGATGAGAATCCAGGTTCCTTTTATGCAATTGATTTCGATAACGAGAAATGTGCAAGGAGTGTGTTCTGGGTTGATGCAAAAGGTAGGCATAATTACAGTCACTTTGCTGATGTGGTATTTTTTGATACCTTTTTTGTTAGAAACAAATACAAGATTCCTTACATTCCTATTATTGGAGTAAATCATCACTTCCAGTACATGTTGCTTGGATGTGCCCTTATTGGGGACAATACTACATCAGCTTTTGTTTGGTTAATGCGTTCATGGCTTAAAGCAATGGGTGGACACGCTCCTAAAGTGATACTTACTGATCAAGACAAAGTTTTGAATGAAGCTGTTGCTGATGTGTTTCCTGACTCTCGCCATTGTTTCTGTTTGTGGCATGTACTAAGTAAATTTCCTGAACATTTGAGTTGTATTATGAATCAGAAGGAGAATTTCATAAAAAAGTTTAATAAATGCATATATATGTCTTGGACGCATGAACAATTTGAAAAGAGATGGTATAGGATGGTTGACAAGTTTGAGCTGAAGGAGCATGAATGGGTTCTTTCATTATATAATGATCGGGAAAAGTGGGTTCCTATTTATATGCGGCATATATTTTTAGCTGGAATATCTACAACCAATCGATCTGAAAGTGTTGCATCTTTCTTTGACAAGTTCATGCACAAAGCAGCTACATTCGGTGAGTTCATTGAGCAGCTTAAATCATTCTCACTAGAGTTGTATGAAATGGAAGCCAAAGCTGATTTTGAAACCCAAAGTAAGCAACCTGAATTGAGATCTGTCTCAGCTTTTGAGAAGCAAATGTCCATGATCTATACAGATACAGTGTTCAAGAAATTTCAGGCTGAGATTTTGGGAATTGTGTCTTGTCACTTACAGAAGGAAAGCGAAGATGAGGACAATGTTGTCTTTCGAGTTGATGATTTTGAAGAACGTCAAAATTTCCTTGTAGCTTGGAGCAAAAGAGAATTTGACATATGTTGTTTATGCCGTTCATTTGAATACAAAGGATTCCTTTGTAAGCACTCCCTCCTTGTTCTCCAAATGTCTGGTGTTTCTGACATTCCATGCCACTATATATTAAAGCGTTGGACACAAGAGGTGAAGATTAGGCAAACTCTAGGTGAAAAATCAAACAGGCTTCATTATCGTGTGCAACGTTTCAATGATCTATGCAAGCGAGCCATCAAATTGGGTGAAGAAGGTTCTTTATCTCAAGAAGCATATACTATTGCACTACAGGCATTAGAAAAAGCCTTGAAAAATTGTGTCAGTGTGAACAACACTGGAAAAAGTGTTTGTGAGCCAAGCACGTCATCTGTTCATGGTCTTCTTGAGACTGATGCGGAGAATAATTGGAATGCAACAACCAAATTGTCTAAGAAGAAGAAAGCATGTAAAAAGAGAAAGGTTTGTTTAGGCTCAGTGTTTGAAATGCAGATTCTTCAACTATATTTTTGGCAATATTGTATAGGCCTTTAGAAATAGACTATTTTTCTATTGTAGGTTCATTTTGATTCGGAAGGAGTATCTATGGGACAAGACAGCTGCCAGCAAATGGTTTGTTGCCCATCTTACATATTTTGACTGAATATAAGCAATTGATTGCAACATTAGCATAAAAAATATTAATCCTCATCTTTGATTTTGCGAAACAGACAAGCTCAAGAGCCAATGCGCTAGATGGTTGTTCTGTTTCTCAGCAGGACATGCATGGGATGGTATGGAATATCCTTTATACAAACGTAGTGGTTTGTTATGATGAGGCTGATTAGCGATATGATTTCATTTTTGGCATCTAACACAACTTTTGTAGGCTGTAAGCTCTAGAGCCCCAACTCTTGATGGTTACTATGGTGCTCAACAAAATATTCAAGGAATGGTATGGAGTTTCTTAATGATCACATTATAATGACACGCTTTTTCTGCCTTCAAATGGTAAAATGTAAGGCCCCTAACCATGTTTATCTTGATTATAAATAGCCTTATTGGTTTCGTACTTTCTGCAGGGACAGTTGAACTCAATTTCTCCGTTTCGTGGTGGTTATTATAGCAATCAACAAAACTTATTAGGGCTGGTATGTCCCAACTGTTGGGATTTTCTGGCATAATGTTCTGAAAGCAATATAGTTCTCTAACCTTATCCTTTTTTAACTTAATAATTATCTTTAGGGACAGCTACATTCTCTAGCAGCCAGTGATAATCACTACGGGAACCAACAGAATATGCAGGTACTGAGACTAAACCTGCTGCTGGTTACTGCCCTCTTTTCTTTTGCTGATTTTGTTTGATGAAACTATTTCATTTTACATATAAAGTGATTCAGAATCGGTTAATTTATCCCCCCTGGAACATTGTTGCAGGGTCATCTTCCCTTTAGAGCACCAGCCATGCAGGGTTTTGACATTCAAGAAGGCCTGCAAAATGAGGTACGCACTTTCTTAGGATAAAAATCATTAACGGTTTGCTGTGAATAATGATGCATGCCTTTTATCATGGATTCATTACTCTGATTGCAGGAGCGACCCCTGGACTCGACTCATTTTCTCGGTATTGCATCAAAGCATCTTCATGATAAGCTCCTTTCCTAGTAGCTGCAAATAGTAACATTTCTGTACATTAATACTACGAAAAAGACAATATTAACATCATGATGTTGGTAGGATAAGTTTTATTCCTTTAGGGTTGCCCAAATTCACAAGTCGAGAATATATCCTTATTTTTTTTTCTGGAAATGAAAACCCCAGTAAGCTTTCTAATGAACTTGACAGTTAAATCCAAGTTGGCAATGCTATTTGAAGAATTTAGTGTTATTGGTATTAGGTAAAAGGTAAAGGTTTTTAAAAAGAAGGGGAAAAAAACACTTCCTGCAAGCAAAACCATGGAGCATAATTGTTTAAGGAAAATAGTAGTATAGTAAGCCATATAAATAAAGTCATCTTAAGTTGATTTGCCAAAAGTTCATTCATCCAAAATAGCTTTGAAGTGTTTGGAAAATATTCATCTGCTGTAAACTCTTCCCAAGTTGGAATAATGGAATATGAATTTGAAACACATCATGCAACTGTCATTCACATTAAATTCTAAATGATTTTGAATATAATATTTGGAATAAATGGATATTGATATTTTAATTCGAATGAAGTTTAGAACAAAATAAACCTAAAATATTAATAATGATAAAAAGGCCACAAGTAGCCGTTATCTATTTATCATCTTTAATATTTTTTATTAAAAATTTCTAGAGATGATGTCACCTTTGGTGCTTAGGGGTGGTGGTATATGCTGATAAGGTTTCTGGTATTCTTAAAATGTGAAATTTAATTCTTAATTTTTGAAATTTATAAAATTTTAAATTAATACATAATAAAATTATATTTTGTCTCTTTAAAAGATAAAAAAATTATTTAATCTTTTAAAAATTATAAAGATATTGTAATATTATATTTTAGCTATTATAAAATTATACAATTTAATTTTGACCTTGTTAAAAATTATAAAACATGAACTGAGAAGGAGAGTATTTTCTCCTTTCACCATAAAAAATTGAAACAAACGGCATAGGGATTTTGTTAGCATTTTGAGAACCTTATATATATATATGCTTTTATATATATATATATATATATGAGTGATGGCAATATTTTCTTGTTGAATTGGTTGGTTGTTGAATGGTATGAACATGCTAAGTTGAATGATTTTGGTTGCTTAAAATGGTCAGTTTAAATATGCTATATTAAATGGAGTTGTGAAAAAAAATTAGTTTCACCCGTGTTGGTACTATACATACATAAAATGTCTAACGTGGTATTTAAACTATCAACATGTGTTTCATTATGGTATCTGTATTTTCATAAAATGTCTAATGTGATACATGTACTTTAAAAATGTCTAATATGATAAGTGAACTATTAATGTAATGTTAGCATCGTGAATTGTTAAATTAGCCAATGAAAATCTGACACCTATAATTTTTTCCCAACACAACTCTAACGACATGATTATTGGTGTCACACATAAGTAAAAATGAATGGTTTTTTCCAATTAGAATTCACAATAATCGAATAATCAGAACTGTGTGAAGTGATAAAAGATAAATAAAAAGCACAATTGAAGGTTCATCTAATAAACAAGTCGAGATACAGCATTGCATCAGCTAGAATTGCCTTTAGATGGTTGCATTTTCCAGGTACAGTTAGATTTTTTCTTGGCATCCTTCTTAAATCAGAAGATTGGCTTGTGATTTTGAGATCTTTCACCCATAATTTAAGTTAAAAGAAGTATATAAAAATATAATTATTAAAATTAAATGAAGTTTTGATTAGAAAATAAAATTGAAATTTTAGAAATGTTGAAATATTGTAGTATTTTATACAAAATTATTAAAAAACCATCATGATAATAATATTGATTACTTTAAAAAAGATTTTAGTCATTTCTAAAATGGATTAAGATTTTTAAGAAAATAGATGTAAACAAAAATCAATTAAATCGTTTAAAAGAAAAAGGATAAAGTAACATTTAGGAAATAAATTTTCTAACTTGGTTTGTGGAAATTTTTGTCTACATTAGTTTTGGAACTTGATAGCTTTTATTGAATTGGTTTCTCAACTTGAATTCTATTAAAGTATAGTAATATGACACTCTGTGGCACATCACGAGACCTAATCTCAAAATGCCATGTCAACATACTTTTATGAAATTCAAATTCAATGACCAAATTTAAAAAAGCTGTCAAGTTTTAAACTAAACGTGGACAGAAAAAATTCAAAAACCAAAGTGAAAAAATTACCAAATTCAAAGATTATTAATTATTAATTATATTTTTTTTAAAAATTATATATTATATACTTTTATTTATATATTATGTAATTAATACCTATAAAAATTAAATATATACACTAGTTAAATATTAAAAAATTGTAAATTATTTATCCCTATTGGTACGGATTGGAATTGTGTTATCTCATCCCAATATTGTATAAAAAAATTCTTAACTTTTTCTTAATATTGAATTTAACATACTTAAAACTCATATTATATATATATATATATGATGTACATGAACACTTCTAACAACATTCCGCCTTTGCATTACCTCTGATTTTCATGCAAGTGAATGGTCAGAGGGAAAACATGTATGTATGATATTTTGCCAATAATCCTATAATCTTTCTTCTTTTTCTCTTTTTCCTTTTCCAGCAATCTGAATCAATCTCTACCATTTGTAGAGTAAACCCATATATTTAATTTCCTTTTCAGTAAGTCCAAAAATACGTTGTACACTTTCTCTAAGTTTAGATACAAAGGTGAAGAACAAATATCAATGGCCATTAGACCTCCTCTTTAGCTTGCACCACAATCCATTCTTGGTGTGAATTGTTGCTCCTGTAACTAGCTCCACGGATTCAGGAGATCCTCTTAGTTCCACATCAAACTTTTGCAACAACATGGCTAATGCCACAGTTGACTCCATGAGTGCAAATTGATCTCCCACGCACTTTCTCGGTCCCCCGCCGAAGGGTAAGAAAGCAAAATCAGATATAATCTGGCAGTTGAAAATAATAACAAACATGCATATAAGAAACATGAATTTTGAGCATGGTGTGGTTTGATTGAAACATTGAGTTTATGATGATAAACCTCATTAGGATATAATGCTCCGGGGCTCCGAGACGGGTCAAAACCAGCCCATCCTTCAATGCCTTCACTCTCCTTTTGTACCTGAAACCTCTCTGGAACAAAATCATGGGGCTGGTCCCAAAAATATGGAGATCTATGAAGATTATATACCTGAAAGAATTATGTTTTGAAAGATGATGTCAATGGAAACGCCAATAGGACTCAGAACAAGAAACTTTCTGAAAGGGTTTATGAAGAAGCAAATACTGGTTTAACTCACAGAAATGAAGATGTCAGTCCCTGCAGGAATGGTGTAGCCATCTTTGTCACCTTTGTAACCACCTGTCAATAAAAACCTTAGCTTTTAAGCCCAAAATTAAGGAATCCATTTACGCCCAATTTGAAACCACTGATATATGTTGCAGCAAATGGCTTCTCTTTTTTTTTTTTTTTAATCATTTAAAAATTTCATATGCTTTCATCTTACTTTCCCTAGATCACCATGTAACCTTCCTCATATAGTCACATGATCATAAATTTCAGTTATTTCCAACTCTCTTATTTTCCTTCCATTAATCTTTTTCAGCTCTTTAATCCGTGAATGTTCACCTTATAATCGCCTTCTACTACATAAATGACCTATATGCTAACAACTTCAAGCAATAACTGCACATGCTAAATATATCAGCTCCAAAGAATAACATCAATCTCCAACAATATGTTGCTTGTTAAAACCAAATCCAAGAGTCTGAAACCCGTGAGAGAGAGTCTATATGAGATATACCTGGTAATACAACTTCTTCAAGTGCACGTCTGATAAGCAATGGAGGTTGAGGATATAAACGAAGAGACTCTACGACAATAAGTCTTATGTACCTAAAGGGAACGGCAGAATCCAAAATAACATTATACTTTGAAAAGATCCAATATACCTGTAACCGATCAAATGGAAATGATTGGCTTTGTGTGTAAGTAATAGGGAACAAATAATAGACATCTTATTTGTGAAACATTAGTGTCAACTTAAGACTGCATGGTATTTTGTTAACATATATTGAAGCTTACTCAACTTTGGGCATCAAAGGCAAAAAAGAAAAAAAAAGGAGAGAGTACAATTTGACCACTAAAACCAATAATAATATTTTAATAATAATGTCCGTCATAATTACATATAACATGCGTTAGCCCCTTTCAGCATGCTACTTATCATGTCACAGGCTGCACTAGTGGACTTTTAGAAGCTAATCATAGCATAGAACGAGCAGCAGGAAGTTTTAATCAAAGCGGTGACGTGGAGACTTACTCTAACTTTTTAATTGATTCAAAAGTTGGTCTCTCTTGGCCGAGAACTGAATCGACCTCCGCTTGAGCTTTTCTAATTTTAGATGGGTTCTGCATTTTCACCAAAATACCACACATAAGTATGGCTAAAAATAGTGATATATATTGTCCAAAAGTTGGTACTAGGAATCATACTTGTGCAAGAAGGAAAACAGCCCAAGTAAGAACAGCTGCAGTTGTTTCATGGCCAGCAATAAGCATCGTCATTAGATCATCTCTCAGCTGTTAAAAAAAAAGGCCACAGGGTTGAATAAAGCTCAAAGCTAAATACCAGTTTCGTGCATTATTCAGAAATGTCAAAAGATTTATTGTTTAGTGGCAGTTTGAACCAGCCAAATAATATTTCTACACCTACATTGAATCAGAAGACGTATTTATGCTGCCCAAAATAACATCAACAAGAAGAGAAAACATATGATATTGAGTTAATCCTATTTCTCGAAATACAAATCAGCGAGGGATAATTTACCTGACGATCATCAACATCAGCTCCCCTCATGTCCACCAAAAAACGCAAAACACTTGCATCCTGAAGTCATTATAGTTACGATATCTACATTTCAAAAGGGTCTCTAAAACATATGACCGCCCATCTATAGAAGGAACAGGAAACATTTAGTTGAAGGACACTTCAATGAGGATGTAACTGCACCTTAATATTCAAGTAGTCCCTTTGCTGCAGCTTTTCAACATCGGCTTCCTGCCATCAAGCATTAGCAATATTCGACATTTAGTTTATATTGGAAATCCTAGAAAGATTAAACAACTTTCATTGCATTCTCCGAACAATGGTTTTCAGTAAAAAAACATAAACAGAAAAAAACATGGTTATCAATAAAAAAACAATAAAGAATACAAAACTAAACAAAAATGAAGTTTGGGGAGGGGGATCGGGATTCTTAAAACAAATAAGTGTGAGTGAGAGTGAGAGTGAGAGTGACACTCCTTTATGGATCCAAACCTGTCTGCTATCTTTTGCATTTCTGATGAGTCCATCAAGGCAGTCATTGATGATCTTAAGGTCATAGTGGAACTTCCGTTGTCTAGGTACCACCCACCTTGCCAGAGGAATTTTCCAGTATGGGATGTAAAAGGTAGATCTATGCTCAGCTTCAAAGAGAGTACCATACACTGCCTGCAATGTTGTTCAGAAAGGTGAGTAGGAAACTAGACCTTAACTGTGGCTCAAACCATAATGATATCATGCAATGTAACCAGCACATTCGAGGTTATAGTAAAGTTTAAGCTTAATACCTAAATAAAGAATTATTCAATCAGAAAAACTTCAAAGATCTTTTTGTTGCAAACTTCTGTTTATCACAGCAATGGTTAACTATCAGACATTAAAATGGAGAAATCTACTCTTTTGATCCAGCCAAAGGGAAAAAATTGCTTGAAATATTTTGCATTGTTGGGGAGTTCCTTTGCCAGAAAGAGACTGTTTACGGACAAATTTGTACCTTAATGTCTCAAACAGTATCATATCCACACTTAGGATTAGGGCATTTTAAATCCTCTCTGCCCTTGCATTTTCTGATTATTGATCTTTCCTTCTCTCTACTAAATTATAGGTTCAGTCATTATCTATAGCAAAAAGTAACGCAAGTTAAAGAACAGATTACAGGACTGAATCACAAATGAGCAGGACTCTACTCAACAAAGCCTCACTTCAGAGTTAACCAACATCAAGTAATATTTCCCCCATCTTCAGCAAAATCCTTATTTTTATAAATTCATAATTTAGCCATTGTCTCAAAAGTTTAGTTGAAACTTTTTTGTAGTTTCCTAGTCCTAATTAGCACCTCAGTCCACAATGCCACAAACATTCAGAAACTGTACACCCAGCTATGCCATCAACATCCTTTCTCAGGCCTGTAATGGATGTGTTAAGGTGAAGGATCCAGGAAAGAACATATAAACTATAAGTTGTAATTCACATGGGACAGGATAGTAACAAGAAAATCTCAATTTTGCTCATCTGGTTCTGATGGGAAATTTGCAGTATAAAAATTTGCCATACATAGAGAGGGTTGAGGAAGCAGCTAAATTTGAGCAATTCATAATGATAAGAATGATTTCATGGTCCTTCACATGACTATTTGAATTTAGTTGCAGGCACAGGTATGGCACAGGCATAGCAAAGAATATTAGCTAATAAGGCTTGCCAACTACATCACTGGAAAATATAAATGTGACAAATAGGATAGAAAACATTTTAGTTTAATATGTGCAGGAGTTTATTATTTTACTCGGCTACCGGTAAACCATTAATTAAAAGAAATAGAGTACCATGCTGAGGTGCTCCGCAAGGGATAAATGCAACAGAATTGAAGATTTCCAGAAAGTATTGTCGGACCTGAATTACAGGAGATTCTTTTGTAACAGAACCAAAGTCATAGTTGAAGACACCGAGTCCAATAATATCCAGAGCTAAGCTTGAAAATTCTGCTTCAAGGTCTAACTCAATTGCATCTCCTCCACGTGAACGTTCTCCATCTAAAAGCTTTTCAAATTTTTCGGCTGTTCGTCCAGAACAATCAGTGAATACTTTGACCATAGCTTCCAAGTATAGTGCATGGAACCCAGGAGCAATAACTGCATATTTTTAAAACAAATTAAACATTACCAAAAATATTACTGGTAAGAATTTTTTTTTCACCTCAATAGAAACGATAATCATAAATTTTGAAAGCCATGAATATCTCCAGAGACTACAATAGTTTAGAATAAAATTAGAATATTATCTTTAGCTCAAGTTTACTAGGTCCAGATATTAGGTGTTGACAATACAAATCATGCTCTCAGACTAGTCTACTCGAATGAATGCCATGTTTATGGAACTTACCCCTTTCTTTTCTCTCTTATATATATACCAGATGAGACACTCTAAGGCCACTCTACTCAACTCTCTCAAAATCCTTAAGAAAATTTTCTTCCATTTCTAAAATCTTGATATCTTCTAGGAAATATTTTAATCCATCTTTATGCAAAATTCAAAGCCAATATGAGCGGTGGAAATAGGATAAACAATCACACAAACACTTGAAATATGTATAGCTTTTGTCATCATCGAAAAGAAAGGATTTTGAGCAGATATGCATGTTGACCAAATATGATGGAACAAAACATGTGATGCATTAAAAGAGAAACATATAGACATTCACAAAAAAATACCTCAAATTCACAATGAGCATCAAGAGAATAACAAATCTAATGATTTATTAAAATGTTAAAGAAGGAACCTGGAAAATGAAGTTCATAATAAAGTTGATGAAATTGCAGTATGTACATATATATGTATGCATGCATGCATGCATGCACGTGTATGTGTATACATATTCTGAACCAATCAAATTTGTATTACCGAGTCAGTCTGAAAGGAGCAAGTGTTGGTTTTTTACTTTAAGTTCCCTAAATTTGAGCCTCTGGGTACATAGTTTCAAGATCAGAAGTGTGTGCTTAAAATAAAGCAATAAAAGCAAATAAAAAAAATCATAAATGCTAAAGATAACTATCAGTCAGAGAACAAAAGAAGTGCCTTTTGTTCCCATTATATGCAGATAAACTTCAACAGCAAATAACATAAATTTCATACCTCTTCTCCTTTGTTTCCATGTGTCCAGGTCGGCAGGTATAAGTCCTTTCCCCATTATCGGTTCTAGTATATCAGCAAGAACTCCCTAGGTAAATATCGAAATTTTGGTAAATGGATTCAAAATTTTAATCAAGAAAAAAAAACATGGTGGCTGACAAGCTAAGCAATTGCTTGGCTCATTGTATTTGATTATTAGAAACCTCACTGATTATATTTATTTATCTTTCAATGTCAAAGAGTTTGTAACAGTATTCAACAGGAAAATGTGGCAGAAAACAAATCATGTAAAGGCCTCATTTAGATGAGGTGCTACAAAGTCCATTTCATTAGTCTGCATCTAAAATCATAGTTGATAATCAACTATAGAATAAGAAAACAGAACTCAGTCTTTTGATGCATAGGTTTCTAGTGAAAACACAAAGGAAACAGAAACTTTTTTTATGCCAGGTTAGCATATAAAAATGTCTTAACATGATACAGTTAGGGTCAAACAGGAAATAACAGATTAAAGTTTTTGAAGGGCAAGGAAATCAATTACCAAGATGTAAAAATTGGTACCTTGTCAAAGGAAAACGCATTTTCGCGAAGAATATGCTTGACAACAATAGGATCTGATACAACAACAAAAGCTTTTGGTCCAAAAGCAAGTTTATACACCGAGCCATGCTGCCACATCAATTAAGATATTAAACAAAAGTAAAAATCAGAAACCTCAGATCATCAAGAACGATAAGCAATAAAAGGACTATAGTTCATGACAATGGGAAAATAAAATTGAGCCACAAGGTTACACAGCATAATAACTGTTATGATTCACATATGTATTAGCAACTAAAATTTTCCGGACAATCCAACATTTAAGACATGAGATTTCCAATCAAATTCTCATATCCAAATCTTGGGACGGGGGCTTATGTTAGCTATGTTAATATTGGACAGAATACGATTACATGATATGGAAAAAAAACTAAAAACATAATACAAACACGACATGGAGAAATAAACACGAACACACACTAACATACAAACATGCCAAAACCTTTATGACAGGAAATTATTAACTTGTCAAAACTTATATAAATATAAAATAACTTAAAACACAATTATGACACAAGAAAGCACTCAGAAACAGAATGAATTGCCAGGTCTAGCTTATGGGATAGTAGAAGTCACCTTTGTGTCAAATTCCAATAGGCCATCAGTTGTAGTAAGAAAAACAAAACTATTGGCAGCTCAAAAGTTCAATTGAACCTCTGCCAACTTCCAATTATATAAAACATTAGAAAATGCATGCATGGGGGCAGAACCAGAAGAAGCAGAGGTGATCACATCACAATAAATTCAACATAGTATCAAATCATTAATGGTACCTATATTAAAAACTTGAAAAAAATAAAAAAGAGTAAATGAAGTACAGTACCTCTAAGAACCAATCATACAAAGAGAAGAAGAGAGGTCGACCAAACAAATCAGAAACAGCACCTTCAGCAACAGGCATAGAACCAAGACTTCCTCCACTTAGGAAATTGGTAAGAAGGTTGCTTAAATTATCCAAGAGATTCCTTTTAGCTTTAGGTTCTTTGGTACTTGTGGATTGACATCTGCAAAAAGAAATTCAATCAAAATACGATCAATAAAACAAATCCAAATCCGAACCGTTCTCACTCCTAAACTCCACTTACAAGAAAATATTTGAAAAAAGGAAGTACCCACCACCTACTTTGCACCTTTCAACTTACCTGATGGCAGCAAAGGCTTTTAGTTTTGGGTTGAGAAATGAAGGAGGTTTTGAGACACCCAAAAACATGAAATCACTGGTTCGTAAACTTCCACGAATGGCAGGTGAGGAAAGGTGCAGAGATGAAACGGCTGCTTCCATTGGGAATAAGGCAGGCAGCTGCTTTGGGTAGTTCAGTGGAGAAAGCAGAGATTAAGATAATGGATTATGTTGGCGTTTGTGGGAGATGGTCATGTTCCATTCCATGTGCCCAACACTTTCCACTAATGTACAACACCCCACCCCACCCCCAAAAAAAAAAAAAAAATCCGAGTACTTATATTTTTGTCACATTTCTAAAGTGGGCGACCAATTGTGGTGTTTTGATTGGGTTTTTACTTATTTAATCTTATTTTTAACTACACACCTAATTTCATAAGATATTTTCAATGAAAAAATTTCTAGAAGCTTGAAAATTGTTTAAAAGTTAATTTTATAAATGAAAGTGCTATTTTGAAATGAACAATCATCGTATTACAAATGTGATTAATTATTATAATATTTTTTTATAACATATAAAAACTCCATAAAAAAAAGGCTGATATTAAGAAGCTAGTTTGGGAAATTTCATGCAGCAAGATTGAGAGTATAAATTATAATATGCGAATCGGAACAAAGGTAGTATAAGAGGTGACATCAGATTAGTAGTTAGAAATCAGAAATAGGGCATGTAGGGTGTAGCAATTCATAAGCTCAGCTGGTGAATCGTGTCTCTAATCTGTGCTCACCTTAAAATTTGCCCATTGGAAGCGAAGGATAAGCTTCAATTCCATATTTGGGTGCCGATTGGAGGGGTTCGTTAAGCTATTTTATTTATTTTGCAAGGGAATGACATAAAAACGAAAAAGTATTTTAATCATTCAAAATATATGAATTTATTACTTTAATTTATTTAATCTCATTCAAACCAAAATATTTTATTAATGATATTTTTTAAACAAAAAAGCCACTTAATATAATTAAAATGAAAATCAATCTTAAATAAAATTATTAGGTAGATCATTTTTATTATATGATCTATGATTTCAATAATATTTTCGCTCGAGGAGGTTCTACCCTGTAAAAATGCTTTTTAATGGAACTTTAGCTTTAGCCGATTGTGATCAAGAAACCGCTAATTTCGCTTGGTGGGCTGGGAATGCCTGACTTATCAATTTATCCAGTAATCTATTGGGGGCTCATGTAGCCCATGCCGGATTAATCATATTTTGGGACGGAGCAATAAACTTATTTGAAGTGGCTCATTTTGTTCTAGAAAAACTTATGTACCAATAATGATTAATTTTACTTCCCCATTTAGCTACTTTAGACTGGGGTAAGTTCAGACGAAGAAGTTATAAACACCTTTCTATATGGATGATATGGTAAGAAGGGCTTACTTAATAATTTCTTGATACAATGGTAGTCTTGTTGCATAAAAAACAACAAGGGAGGCCATAAAGCCAACCATGTGTACTAATCGTAGCTATTTGTCACATTACAGTCATCCAAAGATAAATCAAAACGAAGACTAAAACCTCTTCTAGCAAAGGCATCAACACACTAGTTCATTTCTTTGAAGACGTGGATAACCCAAATTGGTGGAATTCGTTTAGTATAGTCTTACAATAAACCACAATAGGATTGAGCAATGGATTTTTCTCATGAGAATTCTTAATACGACTTATAACAAAAGTAACATTAACATCAACAATAAGGTTTGAAATGCTAAGTTGTTTTGCAATGCAAAAATTGTCACAAAGGGCCCATAACTTGGCAAACATGTTAGTTATTGTGCATAAAAAGCTATGGGAACTTGATACTTAGCCTCCACTGCAATCCTAAATGATAGCTCCAATGCCGTCAACTCTGGGTTTCTAATCGAAGAACAGTGATAATTAAGTTCATACCTACCCAAAGAAGAGGGTTTCCATTTGACTTTAATAAATGGGGGGCGAATGCATTGTTTAATGTTACTAGAATGCAAAAATTCCCTTGTATAGGAAGCAGCTTTTGGAATAATGGAGTCTTGACAAAAGGGATAGTTAAAGAACTTAGAATTTCTATAAAGCCAAAGTTGTCTTAGAAGATAAAAGAAGATTACGAACCATGGAATATTCATCGAGTTTGAGGTAGGGCTGAAGCCAGAAATTTTTTTTAGGGGGGTCAAAATTAAATTGTATATTTTTATGATAGTAAAAATGCAATTTCACCATTTTAATATCTATATCTTTATAATATTAAAGGATTAAATTAATTTTTTATCATTTTAGGGGGACAAAGTGTAATTTGGCCTTTACTAATTTAAATTTTTATAAATTTTAAAAGGGCTTAAATGGAAAGTTTTCCATTTTAGAGGGGGGCGAGCCTGACCCACAGCTACGCCTCTAGCTTGTTGTTGCAGTAAGGTTAATCTTTAGCCATTCATTGAAGCCAAGAGAGAAAGAAGTCACAATAGCTTAGGGAATTTGTGTTGCAGTATTTCCCAAAATCAATAATAAGATCATTGTAATGACATACATATTTATCTAGTTTATTAATAAGGATATCGTCATTATTTATTTGAGTCTCTATTTATGTATTTTAAATAAACTTATTAATAATAATATTGTGAGAATAATATGATTACTCTTAGATGACCTTAATTAAATATTATTATAGGCTTGGACAAAAATAATGCATTAAGAGTACTGTGTAGTTGATTGATGACAAGATGTTGTCATGGATATGAGATATCAAATCAACACATGGATACATGTTAGAAGAACATTTTATTAGACTGACCCACTATGAGAATGTTTTTTTGGATTATTATATAATAGTCGCGACAATTTCATGGTGATAATGGTAGGTATGATCTTTAAACTTGAGGTCATCATAGTTCCAACGTCGAGAGTCGTATACTTTATACAATCAAATGTCTTCATAAACGATTGTATTACAAAGCCAGTTATTGGGTATACCACAAACTGTACCACCTAAAAAGTTTTGGTGCAATAATAATATTATTTCAAGCAAATAAATAACAAATCTTGAGGATTATTAATTGAAAAAAAATTGTAGAGTTCAATGAAAATTATGAAAAGTAAATTATTTGTAATGACTAAAATGAATTTAATAAAAGTATAAGGATTAAAATGCAATTTGATCATGAAAGAAAAATGGTGGAAAAACAATTAATTTTTATGTAAAAATACCATTTAGAATTGAAAATCATAGTTTAGAATAAATCCAAATAGAGAAGAAGTTAGAGAGATTAAAGTGCAATTTTTCCATTAAGTAAAAACTAAATTGCAATTAACCATGAATAAATTATATCTACATAACTAATTATTACATTAGAACACCTAAGCATGCTATGTGTCAACAATTTAAGTGATACAAAAGGTAAAATGACAAATTTATCTTTATGGTTAAAATAAAAGATATTTTAAAGGGTATTTTAGTAATTTTTCTAATAAAGATTTATGTAAGTAGTATAATTTATTTTGGATGAGTTTGAATAAAAGAATTGTTACATATATTGGATTAGTTTGTAAGTATAATTTGTATGTTTATAATGTTGAGAATATTATATATTATATATATATATTAAATGAATGGTGAAAGAATTTATAAGAGTGAATTAATGAAATTAAATAAGAATGTAAAATTGTTAAATAAGTTCATGTGAAATTAAGTAGGTATATTATTATTTGAAGATGGTTTATATTTTATTATGTATATGGGAATGTTATGTTGTTATTAAATTTGTGGGGATTAAGTTTTGAATGAGAATTTGTGGTGGATTAATGGATATAAGTGAGATGGAACAAAGAAAGTGAAAAAAAAAAAGGATTAAATAGATTGAAAGTTAACAAAATGAAATTGATGACAAAGAATGCTTTGATAATATGATTGATTATGTACATTGATTTATTTATAATTTGTATATGAATGGAATAAAGTACTTAATTTAACAAGAATTGAAATAATGATTAAATTGTAAAATTTTAATAAGGATTGATTTTTAAAATTAAATAAGGATTATATAATTCGAATAAGGATTGAATGGCTAAACTGAAAATTTCAAATTATAAAGATTAAATTGTAATTTTGAATATTTAGGGATTGATTTCTAAAATTGTAGAATTTAAAGTACAAGGACTATTTTCTAAAACTTAGAGAGTTTTTATAGACATGATTAATAAAGGTGACATCCATGAGGTAAATATGTTATGATTAGGTAACTTGATTAAGTATGTGTAATGATTTATTAATTGTTGAGTAATTAATTGATTAAAGTTTAGTAATGAAAACAATTAAATGCTTAACAATTAATTTTATGTCATATCCCAACTTTTCTTAGGGAAATAATCAAAGTAGTTTTTCATAAGTTAGGCCAGAGTTTTTTCTTAAAATTAGTTTCAAAGGCCGCACCCTTAACAATCACAGGCAGTGGAGAAGAAGTCAATTATTGAAGAGCTACTTCAGCAATTCATACAGGTATCTAATGTTAGGATGAAGGCTTTGGAAACTCAAATGGGTCAATTAGCTCAAGCTATTCATATTAGGTCTCAAGGAGCATTACCATTAGATACTCATCCTCCTCCTAATGCTAATAATACGGATAAGAATTGCAAGGCGATCGCTTTTAGAAGTGGTAAGGAGATACCTAGTGTTTATCTGTCAGTTCAGATGAATTCAAAGCCAATTGCCTATTCCACTTATTACAGAATTCAGTCGACTTGATGAAAGCCCTAAAGAACAAGTCCACCATGATACAGAAGCAAAGAAGCCATCAACTGAGGTGATTAAATCGGAATATCCTCCTCCACCATTCCCATGAAGATTGCAAAGGAATAAGTTGGATAAGTAGTTCCAAAAATTTCTTGAGGTATTTAAAAAGCTTTCCATTAATATTCCCTTTGCTGAAGCTTTAGAACATACATTTAGCTATGTGAAATAGATATAAGACATTTTGTCTAAGAAAAGACAGTTAGGCAACTATGAGAATATAACACTTACTAAGGAGTGCAGTTCCATAATTCAAAGGAAGCTTCCTCCTATGTGGAAGGATTCTAGAAGTTTCACGATTCCCTGTGCCACCAACTTGCATACTTTTATAAAAGCAATTTGTGATTTAGGAGCAAGTATTAATTTGATGATATTCTCTATAGCTCAAAAATTGGGTTTGAGAGATATCATGTCTACTTTAGTCACGTTACAAACGGAAGACATAACTCTTTGTTTTCCAAAAGAGGTGGTCGAATATGTGCTAGTAAAGGTGGATGTAACACCCCTAACCCCTGTCTGACGCCGGAATAAGGTTACGGAGCATTAATGAACTTATCACTTAAACTATCATACATTTCATGTTCATTTCTCAAATCCAAACAAAAGTCATTCAAATTCAATCATATAGTCCCTAACACGAGCCCTTAAGGCCTAAAACAAGCATTAGAAGTAGTTCAGGACTAAACCGAGTACTTACGAGATTTTTAGAAAAACATGGAAATTTTTCAAAGTACAGGGGACACATGGCCAAGAAACATGCCAGTGTCACAGGCCGGGTGGACATTCGAAATAGGATCATATGGCCATGTCCCAATCCGTACCCAACCCCGTGCAACTCAGTGACTTGGGTTACACGGCCAGACCACACGCCTATTTGCCAGGCCGTGTACCAATCGAAATGGTCTCACACATTCATGTGCCAGGCTGTGTGCTAGGCCGTGTGAAAACTTAAGGGTATACTGACTTGTGCCACACAGCCAAGCCAAACTCTGGTGTGCTAAGCCGTGTGAAGCTACTGACTTGGTTTCTAAATAAGCAACATGTAACACCCCAAACTCGGCCTGGACGTTATGGCCGAATGTTATCTTTTACTTAGTCAAAAAACATGTAATAGTAGAATTGTTTTGAAAATGTTTCTTTATTGCGGAAGTTTTTGAAACTCATTTATTATTATTATTTTGAGAAACAGTTTCTATTTACGAAAACTCTTAGTTTGTTTAAAGAAAACCATAATTTGACGTTGCAGTTTATAATCCATGTTTACAGCTCAAAAATCGAAATTAAAACCAGATGTCCCAGTCCAAAATTACATCAAAATTCCCAAAATAATAATGAATAAGTAAAGGCAGAAAGTTCATAAGCCAAAACGTATGTGGTCATGGTCACCATCGAGTTCTCTACTGCACCGATCTGCCTATTACTGAGGATTACTTGAACAGATAAACAAATAAAGGGGTGAGTTTTTGCAAACTCAATGTGTACATCCCTACAGTTTAGCATGCATACAAACAGATATCAAAATATAGACATAAGTCAGGCCTAAACCCTTTTTACAGAATCGGTGTGGGTCTTGACCCACTCAGATACAGAATAAAACACAAACTTAGGGCGCTAGCCCATCTCAGATATGGCATGCATAACGGATCCAAATAACAGAACATGCCCACCAACTCCGTCCAACCCAACACACCATGTGGGGATAAAATCGACCCACCCATCCCTGCATACCAAATATAGGGATAAAATTGACCCGTCCAACCCTACACACCATAAGGTACCAAAGTGTGGCACATGTCATAATTACACAGTTTAGCTGCCAGGTAACAAGCTTATGAAGTCTTCAGATACTTCCTTATCTTCATCAAACCCACCTCGATGCAATGCATCATACAATATGGCATGCTATAATGCAGATCATACATTTATATTCAAAACAGTATAGATATACATACTAAGTGTAACATAGTAACACATACATCACAATATCATATCACAGAACAAGGGTCTAAGTATTGTTTACCGACCCTTCGATAGGTCACAGTCGACTTAGGCGACCCGTGCAACCTTACAGAACATTTCAAAAAAATGGGCTCACACGCCTATGTGGCTTGCCTGTGTGGGCCCACACGACCCAAATTGGCTTTGGCCGTGTGGATCACACGGCCTGGCCCAGAATTTCACATGCCCGTATGGTTTACCCCAGTGGGCCCACATGCCCGTGTGGCCTATACGGCCCAATTAATCGAGCTCGTGTCTCTCACACGGCCTCGCCAGACATCACATGGCTGTGTCTGTCGCGCCCCTGTCACACGAGCACTGCCTGATTCATCGATTACACGCCCGTGTACTGCCACACGGCCTACCACACGGCATTAGCAGAAAAAATACTTCCTCCACTAAGACTCAAACCCAAGACCTCTCCCACACCAACACTCCACTTATCCACCAGACTAGTAGGCCCATTCTTGCATATTTTAATAATCAAATACTTATAAGCTTAACCACCAGAGACAAGGCCTTATTCAATAAAAACCAAAATTTTTCCCCAAGCTAAGGCTTGAACTTAGAACCTCTCACACACACCCAGAACACTTAACCACTAAAGCAGATACACACTTGTGTCATATTCCTACAGAATTAGAAATATAAATTTTGGGGCGTTACACATCAAGGGACACACTACCGTATTACCTAGCTGTGTGTCACACTCGGCTGAGACACACGCCCGTGTCTCTGCCCATGTGGACAAAAATAAGCCATTTTCCAAGCCATATTTCTCATGCAAAGTGGTGCCAACCTAAGCTAAACAATGTACATTCAACCATGACATAAATAAGCATTCAAGACTAACCAAATCCAAGTCTATAGCATGCAATATCCATACATTCACTTGACCACTTAAAAGCATACAACTAGCCATTCAAAATCATACCACTATCACTTCTGAAAGTTATCTAAATGATCAAATGCATATATACACATTTGTGCCTAACACACAACATATATGCCATTTCTTAATCTCAACCATATGAGACTTAAAAGTTCCAAATCACAATCAAGGCATTCTCATGGCAATCCAAACAACATATAACATGAGACAAACCATACATATATACATACCAATATATATATACCAAATCAAGCCAATTAAATGACTAATTACATAACCAAAACATATAGGCTTTCATTAGCCAAAAGATCTATACATGCCATATAACCAAAATACATAAAGTCTAAAAGTAACAAAAGGAGATTTTGATAGTGAGATGAAATCTCCGACAACTTCCAAACCTAGTGAGTTTTCGAATCATTATAAAACATAGAAAATTTAACACAGTAAGCAATTAAGCTTAGTAAGTTCGTATAGCATAAAACTCAACTTACCATTTAATCACAATTTAAGTAATTAAACATAGTATAATACAACTCAATTTGATCCACAAGCCTAACACATATTCACTCACAAAGTTAGACATGAATTCACAAATCTAATAGATTCAGTTCTCATATGATTCACGTACATACCTGTACTAATTCATTTTTGAATTCACAAACCTCGTAACATCACTATGCCCGTTGTACCATTTGGAATAATATCGGATACTTGAGTATCTCACACACTAAATGCCAATACATGGTCGAAACCATCTCTATCTCATATCCAATATAGATGTTCACTTTCGAGCTATTATTGGGTCTGCTCACACAAGCTAACGATCAAGACATAGCTATACGGTGCTGCTCACAGTAGCTGCAACACATGCCCAAAAACTCAGCCATCGGTAGAACGTACGGGACCAACACCCAAACACGGTAACCCCTAATGACATGTCATTTGTATCTTATCTATTCCTAAGGTTCGTTCTGGATTTCATACATTGCCAAATCTTTGTCGAATATTTCCATGAAGTTGTATTTATCAAGAATGTAATAATAAAGCATTTAAAACACAATTACTTTAATGCTTTTTAACATACGAACTTACCTCAAATTAGTATGGAGAAAATCTTTTGATCAATCCACTACTTTATCTTTGCCTCGATCTAAATCCGAACGTGGATTTTCTTGATCTATATAATCAAATTTAACTACTTTAAGTCTCATTCTATTCAACTCAATCCAAAAATTCATGTTATGGAAAAATTACTATTTTGTCCCTAAACATTTAACTTCTTTACAATTTAGTCCCTATCTCATAAAAATGCAAGTTCATGAAATTTAATCCACACCCATACTAACCGAATTCTATATATGTTCATAGCAGCCCATACATTTCATTATTTCACACATTTCACCACAAAATTTTCACATTTTACAAATAAATCCCTATTTGACATTTTCAACCAAAATCACTTTACAAAACTTGTTTAACTATCACTAAACTTTCATTTTCAGCCATCAAATATAAAAAAAACCCACACATATTCATGGAAAAACTCTGGAGTTTTAACATTTTCACAAATTAGTCCCTAAGCTAGGTAGATTAAGTTACAACGACTCCAAAAACATAGAAATTATTAAAAATGGATAAAAAATGCACTTACATGCACTAGGATATATTGGCTGAATGCTTGAATGGTCTTTAATGGCTTCTTAGTTGCTATTTTTGGTTGAAGAATGAAGAAGAAAGATGATACCTTTCTTTTTCTTATTTTAATTTTAGTTTATTATATTAATTACTAAATTAACCTTATCATTAAACCATTAAAACCATTACAAGATGTCCAATTTTGTCCACCATTAATATTAGTGTTCTAATTACTATATAAGGACCTCCACTTTAAATTTCCATAGCTATTAGACACCTTTAGCTATTAGAACACAACTTTTGCACTTTACACAATTTAGTCCTTTTTCACAAATTAAGCATACAAATGGTAAAATTTCTTAACAAAATTTTTATGCAATCATACTATCATGCTGTAGACCTCAAAATAATAATAAAATAATTATTTTAACTTTGAATTGTGGTTCCAAAACCACTGTTTCGATTTGACTGAAAACAGGCTGTTACAATGGACAAGTTTATTCTTTTGACAGATTTCATTATCTTAGATATGGAGGAAGATAGAGAGGTTCCACTTATTCTTGGCAGACCATTCCTTGCAATTGGAATAGCGCTGATTGATGTTGAAGAAGGTTAAGTTACAATGAAGGTCAATGATGAGCAGGTAACTTTCAAAATTTTCTTTTCTTTGAAACATTTGAATGATAAAGAAGAATGCTTCTCAATTAGTGTGATAGATAAAGCTAATTTTAATTTTCCCAAGAACGTTTATCTGATTGATTCTATGCAAACTACTTTGGTTTTTGAAGCTAAAAGAAAAGATGGTGTGTTTAAGGAATTTATGAACACTTTCGATTATGTTTCAAAATATGCAAGACCATGTCAAAGTTTGAATCATTAAATTTACATTTGGGATCTCTAAATAATTTGAAGTCCTCAATTAAAGAGCCATTACAAAAATGCTATAAAGTGAAACGGTGGAATGGTAAAAGGTTTGCTTGAAAACGAATTGAGCCAATACGATATATTTTCTTATAAAAATCACAGCTTAAGCTAAGTCTTGGAAAGTTGTAATTTTGTTGGTCAAAATTGATTCGGGTTTTAGAAATGTTTCTTTACAAAGTAGTAAAACTTCTTCAGAAAAGACTTAAGTACTGTTGGAGAGGCAGTGTAGATCATCGTGACACCGTCATCAAGCTTCGGGATGCTTAAAATCTAAGAGTCATGCCATGACTATAACTAAGGCACTTCTTGGGAGGCAACATAAGTCTCTAGGTTTTTTTTTTCTAATTATTATTTATTCTATTCTATTTTTCTTTATTTTTTAAAAATTTTTTTAGATAGGCTAATCATTTTATTTTTCTTTTTACTTTTATCTTGTTTTTTTAATTAGTTTTTATGAAGGTACTAAGGTTGTTGATGATGTAATTCCCTAACAATGAGTTGAAGTGCAACTACAAATAAGAGAAATGAAGGACTTGTTCTACTAGAGCAGAATTTATTTTCGTTGGAGTGAAATATATTTCGTTGAAGCGAAAGTAGGCAGAGAGTTTGCTGAATTTTCTGTAGGGGTGAGAAATATATCTATTGGATCGAACCTAGTTTGCTAGTTTTTCATTGGAGCGAAATTAGGCAAAGAATTTGCTAAGTTAATTTAATAAATTATAATTTTTTATGAATTGATGAGGCTAGGTTAATTTAAAGGAATTTTTTTATGTGATTAATTTAGTTGAGTCTTTATTGATAGTTTTTGAAATAAACTGATTAATTTTTTATAGGCTTACTGAATACTGCTTTGACGTGACCTAACTTTTTACAATAGCGGCACCTTTTGTCTCGTTTCTTTGATGCTACCAAAACGGAAGCTTGCCTATCTGTCTTGCTATCCAAATGAAACTCATTGTCGAGTTTGTCTCTACTCAACAAATGACCCTTCACATCTTCAAACGAGAGTTTGTCTCTGCCATAAATCTGGGTCTCCCTGAAAGACTTGTATGAAGGAGGTAAAGAGCACAATAATAGCATAGCTTGATCTTCATCATCAATGTGAACCTCAACGTTCTTTAAATCATTTAAAAGAGTAATGAATTGACTGATGTGATCTCTAAAAAGCTCACCTTCGTTCATGCGAAACGTAAATAGACGTCGTTTCAACACTAAACGGCCAGAGACTTAGTCGCATAAAGAGTTTCTAACCTTTTCCACAAGGAAAATGAGGTCTTCTCCATAAATACCTCTTGCAATACCGTATTCGCGAGGCACAACTGGATTGCAGACAAAACCTTTTCATCAAGCTTTTCCCATTTTGTTTTATTTAAATTCTCAGGCTTTTTCCCAATAACAACCTTTTTCAAACCGGATTGTACTACAATTGCCATCATCCAAACTTGCCACAAATTGAAATTTATCTCACCATCAAACTTCTCAGTTTCAAACCTTGTTACTGCCATATCTGAATGGGCTGATCTATGAAAATTAAACTAGCTCTAGTACTACTTGTTAGGACAAAGTCACTAGGCTCACTTCAATGGATATATTGAGAAACAAAAAAAAAAGATTAAATCTAAAATTTTGGAAATTTTATTGCAAAAATTAATATAATAATAGATGGAATACAAAATTAACCTTGGAAATTTAGGTTGTTGAAGAGATATTTGAAATTAAAATGAACAGTTTTGACATATTTTGATGGATTCTTAATTGAATTTTATTATTTAAGAAGTAATTTTGAAGAAAAACATCTACTTAATTGCAATTGGAAAAAGTTAACCAATGAAAAGTATGTGTAAAATATTAGTTATTTAAAATATCATTATATTTTTTAAAACTAAATTAAAAGGTAAAACGAATGAAGTAATTAAATTTAATAATATTAAATTTATTTGTAATCTTTTAATAAAAATACTATTAATATTTTAATTTATTATCTAAATTAGGTTAACACATATCAACATGTAAATAGCTATAAAAATTTGGTTTCGTGTATATGATTTTGAAAATTTCAAATTATTTAGAATTTACAAAATAATAATTTCATGTGCATTAAAAAGTAGCCCAATTAATATTTTAATATTAAATTTGTTAACTAAATAGACTGATCATTTGTGAAGCAAAGAAATAATCTAAAACTCAAACTTTTCATATATACAAGAGAATTTTATTATAATATATATATATATATATATATATATATATATATAAATTTTTATCTGGTGTAATACACGGATTTACTTTGTATAAAATATTTAAAATATAATATATTTGTAAAATTCTAAACATGCACAAATGTTGTGGAAGACAATTATTCAAATTAAACAACTAAAATATGTAGATATAAAACTCATGTTAGTTTGGAATATAATTGATCTTGTTAAAGATGAATATTAGTTTTAATAATAGGATACATGTAAATTGATACACTTAACTAATTTAAAATTAAAAATATTAAAAATATCAAATTATAACATGTCATCTAAAAAATAACTATAATTAACGATTAAGTCGTTATTATCATAAAATTAACATTTCGTTAAATAATTAGGGTTTTGTCGATTGAGTTTTAGTTTGATGGGTATTGGCATCGTTATTAGTGCAGGAGGACGTAGGTTCGAGTGAGCTGAAACGCATTATTTCCTTATTTAAGAGTTGAATAGGGACTATTAGTAATTCTAGGCATTTTACAATTAGGATCTTTAACAATATCAAATTATATCACCTAAATACTACAAAATATTTGCACATTGAATCCAAGCCATAAGAATATAAAAATATTTCCAAAGTAGAACAAAATTTGTATAGTTATAAAGCTTTTTCATATAAATTAAAATGTTATTCCAAAATTAAGTAGCTCCATAATTGAAGTCACAAAATATGGAAGTATTTACTTTTTAAATTAAAACCGATAAATCAAAACATAATTCATGTTCTTTTAAAATAAAAAAATCCATAATTTTAATTAAAATTTTAAAAACAAATAATAATAATAATAATTTATGTGAAAACAATTTTAAAAAGCCAAAATATTTGACAATAATGATTAATTAAAATTTTCTAATTTTTTAATTTTATAACTTCCTTATACTTTAATTCTTTATTAATGTAAGATAATTTGATAATATGACATAAAATATTATACATATATTTTTAAGATTGTTATAAATATTGTTTTAAACCATATCACAAATCACAATAACATAGAAAAATAAAACTATATCGACATTTAAAATTGCAAAAAAATTCAAGACACAAATATTCAAATAATTACAATTGAGAATTGAGAGTTCAAAAATAAAAAAAAGGGAGTATGGTATTATCTATAGAAGGCCCAACCCACAACTAATAATGGCCCGACTGGTCTAGTTTGTAATGGGCTTTAGATATGCTTTTCAAAGTCCAATTAGATTGGGTAAATATTGAGGCCCATCGAACTCGAAATAGTCAAACTGGATCCTTCAAGGATCTCCTTAACATTAAATTTTTTTATTCACATCTTTCTACTCCTGAAACGAAGTCCTCCTTTCCTTTTACTGTAGTTGAACCTTTTGCCCCTTCTACTGCCTCTGCCATTGTTATCCTTGCTGTCCCGCGTCCACTACTGTTGTGATTAGAACTATTCATAGGTCAGGTTGGATTGCCCAAAAGATGAGAGGGTTTAAGTAAAATATAAGCTCAAAAAATGAGCTTAGGTAAAACTAAGACCAGTTTAGAAAATAAGCCAGGCTTTGGGTAATGTTTTCTTCGTCCAAATCTGACTTAACTTGAATTTATAATAAAAAAATCCTACTATTTTGCTGTTATTTTTTCATGTTTTGATGTTGTTCCCACTTTTTGTCATTGTTTTGTTACTATTTCACTATTACGTTGTTACTATTTTATTGTTAATATTTGAATAGTGTATAACACTTATTTTATTGTTAATTTTGCTACTATTTTAAAAGTATTTGCTTGTTAACTTTTTTAAAAAAATTATTTTTAATTTGTTGGGAAATATTTATTTTAATATTTTTAGTGTATTTGGTGTATTATATATATTTTAAATTTTTATATAATTTTGTTTAAAAAATTAATACAAACGGATCGAGTCGGACTCAAATTTTAACATTTTTATTCAGACTGTTTCAAGTTTAAGCCTATTAATTGAGTTTAAAATTTTATTAAGATCCGACCCAAACTCAACCTAACTGTGATAACTATCAAACATGCCTATATTGTTGTACATGAACTTTTATGGGGTTTTTATGGTTGTATTTTGCAGGGAATGGTAGTGATCTTAGAACAGGTTTATGGCTTAATTAACAGATTTCAAAGTCTTTAAGGGTTCTTGAGGCTGTGAATATCTAAGGGTTAATGAGGCTATTTAAGGTAAGGCCTATGTTTTTTTTTCTTTTCCATTTTTTTAACCAGCTAGTTCATTTCATTTTTTTTTAAATTCTCAACCCGTGCTGTCAATATTTTAAACAACACCAGTTTAAAAAAATAAATTTTTTATTCTTATATTGTATTGTTTAGTATTTAAAAGAAAATATTCATTTTTTGAACTTCTGAAAAAGTGACATCATTTAAAAAATTCTTTCACCTAAAATGTGACTTAAATTTACTTTAAAAAGCATACCATTCACGTAATTTATAATATGCCTTATTTTCATAATTATTTTTTATATTATTTAAATAAAAACCCAAAAATTATTGGAATTCTTTTATTTGTTCAATAATTCTATTATAAATTATATTATTTAGAAATCTTGGTTGGTTGATCATTGCAAATTACCGGTTGTAATAAAACAAATTACCATAATTTTTAATGATAATCACAATTAAGAGTGACATCATATAAGTAAATATATATTGTAATATTTGATTTGTCTAAAAACATTTAAATTGTGGTTATTTATTGTATAAAAAATTATGGTTATTTATAGTAAAGCTTAATGTGAAGATTGTATTTATAGCCAACAATTAATGTGTTAAAAATTGTATTTAATGTTTCTTTTATTTGTTCTACAGTTAATATTTTAAGAAATTCATGAAAATTATAAAAAAAAATCATTTACATGTATTTTTTTTCTAATTCATTCCTTGCTGCCAAAATATTGAGATGAATGTAAAATAGGATTTTATATATTTAAATATTTGCTGAGGGGCAAATTGAATTATGAAAATAAGAAAATTGGATTGGTAAAATCTGCAAGACAATTCCACCAAATTTTAAGGCATAAATTTTGGAATATTTTGAGACAGATGGAATGGAAGCGTTACGAATTTCATTGAATTTTTTTTAAAAAAATTTAATAGCTTTTTCTGTACTGAAAATTTCCACGTTGAAATAAAGTTGTTTTCCATTAATATTGGAGTAATTCATGGATTTTTTGATGATAACAATTAAAGATTGGTACACGTGTTGACCATTATGCAGCCAAATGTCAAACATAGAACTGTGGTAGCAAAGTATTAGTTGATTCATCATGTATCGATAGAATACAACAAATATTCAAAACGTCTTTAAAAGGTTTTGAGTATAACTCGAAATATATTCTTGTAATGAACTGTAGTAGCAAAACATTATTTTTAGTGGTGGAGTCAAAAAATTTAGTGCGAAATTAAATTATAAATTTTATGATGGTAAAAGTATAATTTTATTATTTTAATAGTTTATATTTTTATAATTTTAAAAGATTAAAATAAATTTTATTATTTTTAAAGACTAAAATGTAATTTTATCATTACTAAATTAAAATTTTATAAATTATAAAAATTTAAATAAATTTTTATTTTAGTGAGACCGAGCTCCATCTTGCCCCTGATTGCACCGCTTATTATATTCCTTGTTTGTGTTAAAATTATGCTATAGTTTTTATTATTTTTCTTTACCCAATGGACGGGATTAAAATTTTTTAATGTTTAGTTATACTATTAATAAGAAAATTGCAAATTAAGATTGTAAAAATAATTTGTATTAGATTAGCAATATTTTTTATATAGTAAATAAAAAAATTAGTAAATGTAGATCAATAATAATAATTATACTTTTATCATGGTAATGGATTCATTCCCTTACTAAAATTGATGGCATTCGACATATATTTATGATTTGGTTATCGTTTTATGTACGAGTTGAGAGAGCATTTATTCCAAAAAGTTAAAGTAAAGAATATTTCTTTTATTTCATATCATAATAAATTATTTTTTTATTCGGTTTTTGACTAAGTTTTTAAAGGGGGAAAACTTGGTGGAAGAGTGAATCTAGATAAATGTGTAGGAATGGACTTGCAATATAGTGAGTGGGTTAAGCTTAAATCACATATTGAATTATTGATTTATAGTGGATTAATTTCTACACAAAGCCCTGCAGACTTATGATTGGATGGGAATAGCGTATATAAAATTAACACAAATAAATATTCAATTAAACCTCAAAATAATGTCCACTACTTGCTCGATAACTATAAGTGCACAGTATCATAGTCAAATAATAATTACAGCAAAATATATCCATATGGATTTATTTTGAGAATCGAACCCATAGGAAATTATGTGAATGGTTTCAACTAATTAACTCGACTCACTAACAAAATTATTATTATAAGTTAGAACGCAACAAAACAAGTAAATATGAAGAGTTCGCAAAAAAATGTTGTTAGAAAATTTTGGTTTAGAAATCGATTTTGTGGCACATTGGAAAATTAAAATTTTTCCAAAAACTAAGAGGTTGTGATATTTATAGTGACAAAACCTCTATCAAATCCATACTTGTGTTTTAGAATAGGCAGTCTAAGTCATTTCCTTGACTTTCTACCAATAGATCTTCTTTGCTACTCTCAAACATTAGATTGCTTAGAGTTTTAGTTCTAACTCATGAACAAATAAACAAAATGAAAACTTTATTGATGCTTTAGTGGGGAATATCAGTATCTCGCTATAGGCTAGAAACAAGAAAAAAAACAAACAAACTCTCTCGAACTTAGAATTTATTTGAAGAAAACTAAAATTTGGCAAAGTGCTGGCACTTAGTATTGTTATTATGTAACAACCCTTACCCGTATCCGATGCCGGGACAGGGTTCGAGGCATTACCAGACTTAAACACAGACATTCATGCAAAACCAGGCTACAAAATTTCGTTCATACCAAAATCATTCAAACACATGCATAATGTCCCTTGCAAGGGCTTTCGAGACCCCAAACATGCATTGGAATTAGTTAGGGACTAAGTTGAAGACCTTAGAAAGTTTTGGGAAATCTTAGAAATTTTTTCCATGAAATACAGTCACACGCCCGTGTACCCTTGACACACTTGTGTCTTCAGGCCGTGTAACTCTCTGACTATGATGTCAGCAAAACAAAATTGAACCGCATGGCCAAGCTATATGCCCGTGTGCTAGGCCGTGTGACGAATTAAATTCTCGCGAATTAAGTGCAGACTTCACACGCCCTGGACACATGCCCATATCTCCAGGCCGTGTCCTCCATACAGCTGAGACACATGGTCGTGTCTCTACTTGTGTGACCAGTACTTAGGCTATTTTCCACACCTTTTGCTACCCTTGATCCCAGCCATTCTTATACACATCCAAGGCACACAACATGGCATCAATTTAATGAATAAACATCCTCAATTAAAGCTTAATTATACATTTACATGCCATCATCCATGTGTTCCATATGCTCATTTTTTGTCACATCTAAACACACTAATTCATACTCAATTAACCTTGTCAATTTGATGACTACTTTTACCTTTAGGCTATGTTTATCAACTTATCAATTAATCTCAACTTAGCCATCAAGCCTTCTTGTTCAAGTCATTTTTATTATCTTATCACCATAACACACAATTACTCCTTGGCTATGATCATTTTGATCGGTCATAGAGCATTCATCATGCACATGTGTCATAGCATTAATCATTCATGGCAACAAGCATAATCACATCACATCTTAAAAATAGTAGCACATAGCATGGATAGATAGACTTACAAACCATAATCGTGATGAGCCACATCTCATGGCCATATACAATCAAGTCAATATAAGCCAATACAATTGGCCAAATCATAATAACACATATCATAATAACTAAGTCCCTATACATGCCACTCACTCGAAAATGCTTAGGACTCATCAATTCCCCAAAGGTGATAGCTTAATAGTGTGATGCTGCCTCTGACAATCTCCAAGCTTGAGCTAACCTGACAACATTAAAAGAAGTTTAAAAGAGAGGGGTAAGCTTTACACTTAGTAAGCTCGCACGAAATAATAAGCATTTCTTTACATGCATTGATCCGCTTCATCAATATGTTCTCATAATTATTAAATAGACAATTTTAATGTTCATTCTTCTTGATTGTAGTATTACTTTACCATGTCTTGACTTCAATCAAGTAATCATAATCTCATTATAATTGAACTTCTCAACTCTTGAATAATTATTTCAATATATGTATAGTAAGTACATTATAATCATGTATATCGTTATATCCCAATTCCAAGGGCTTAACATCATATAATAATTCATTTCTCTTGGAGAGTAACAAATCATAATTCAAGTCAAATTGGCTTAAAAAAAAAACTTCTTCATAACTATCAGTCAATTTCATCACTCATCTAGTCATCATAAATATAGTTTCATTATCACAAGTTCTCATAATAATTCATTCTCATAGATGCAACTCATTCATTTGCATTTTTACCACAAGTCAACCACAAACTACATATTGAGCTCATTCGTATAAGTTCATCGTACATACCTATACTCATCGTAGTATATCATATAACCATACATCTTTAACATGCCCTTCTCGGGACTTTCATCGCATCATTCATTATAATATCTGTTGAACACTCGGAATACTATTGGATACACGGAAACTTGCACCTAAGTGCCACATAAACATACGTAGCCGAAGCTACCTTATATCATGCAACGCTTGTAATGGAGCTACTCACGGGCTTGCTTATATAAGCTATCGATCAAGGTGTAACTACACGGGCTGCTCACAAAAGCTATTAGGTATTTGACCACTCAAGGATTACCTAGCCACCGGTAGGACACACAAGACCATTGCCTGGAACTCAATAACATATATGACATCCATTATGAACTTGGACCACTCAACGAGCTCGGATGCTCGCATCCATAATGAACTCGGACCACTCAACGAGCTCAGATGCCACATATATCATGAACCTAGACCACTCAAAGAGTTCGGACTTCTTAATTCCTAGTGACATGTCACTTGTATCCTAGACTATTCCTAAGGTTCAAACAGGATTTTTCCTCACTTGCACAAGGCATACTTTGTCGTACTTGCTCATGACGTCATATGTAACGGCCATAATATCATTTATGACTTCATAACAACCAATAAGCATATAACTCATAATAACAAGAAAACATTTATCACATAATATCAAAACATTAAAAACATGCTACAACATCACATTATTTGCATATGCACTTAGTTGTCACATTCTCATTGTGTACATCCGTATAACAGAACATTCAATTTATGAGATAATAGCATAGCATTACAATTCAAACATAACATTGCATTATTATTATCACACGAACTTACCTCGAATCCGAGCACGGCTAATTATTCCATTTTAGTCCATAATCTTGTACTTTCTCGATTTAAGCCCGAATCTCGATTTTCTTGATCTAACATTTCAAATACAACTTATTTAGGGCACACATTATTAAAACTGATCCAAGAACCATACTTTTACAAATTTACATTTTTACCCTTAAACTTTCACATATTTACGCTTTGGTCCCTAGACTCGTAAAATGAAATGTATTCATTTTTCTTGTACTTTAAGCCTAGCCGAACCTTTACTACTCTTGTAGCAACCCACATTTCTCTTTTATTTCACACATTTACTACCCAATTTACAACTTTTACATTTTAGTCATTTTTAGGCATTTTTATGCAAAATTACTTAGTAAAAGTTATTAAACCTACTTCAATCTTTCATATTCTTCCATAAATATTCAAAATACTAACATGTAATGCATGGGTAAATTTTTAAACATGAACCTTAGCTAAAAATATGGGTAGAAATGAGAAGATCATGTTACGAGGACTTCAAAAATGCGTAGAAATTTAAAAATGGGGCTTGGGAGCACTTACTATTGAGCTTGGAAGTGACAAAACCCTAGCCATGGTGTCCATGGTGATTTTTGGCCAAGCATGAAGAATATGGAAAAGTTTTGGCTTGATTTTTCCTTTTTGAATCTTTTAATTACAAAATGACTAAAATGCCCTTTTTACTATTCTTTCAAATTTTAACATACAAGCCCATTTTTGTCCAAATTTTTAAAACTTGGTCAAATTACTCTTTAAGGACCTCTAATTAATAATTTAATTCAATTTCATGCTTGAACCTTCTAGAACTCAAGTTTTGTACTTTTTACAATTTAGTCCTTAAAGTCAAATTAAGCACTTTTCACATAGAATTTCTCCATGAAATTTTCACACAAGCATTCAAACATATCATAGACCTTATAATGCTCATAAAATAATTATTCTACTTCGAATTTGTGGTCTCGAAACCACTATTCTGACTAGGCCCTAATTCGTGATGTTGCATATTATGACCTACCCCGTGGTCTCTATTTATAGAAAAAAATAACAAAATTATTTGTTGAACAAGAATAAACAAAATAATAATATCTTAATAGAAAACATTTAGTTACACTAGGACTACAAGGGGTGGGCAGTGCACACATTACATCCTTTCTGGGATCCTTGTGTGCCGCCTATGTATTATAGGCCTACTAAGCCTTTTTCCATATATAGGATACAATTATATGTAACATCCTGAATTAGGGCCTAGTCGGAACAGTGGTTTCGGGACCACAAACCCGACATAGTAAAATTTATTTTTATTATGTTTTTATGGTCTACAATTTCATAGGATGATTTCGTGATAATTTTGTTCGAAAATTTTGACGTTTGGGCACTCAATTTGGTCAAAAGGACTAAATTGTAAAAAGTGCAAAACTTGAGTTCTAGAAGCAAGAGGTGTCTAATTGCTATGAAATTTTAAATTGGAGGTTCTTATATGGTAATTAGACCATTGGTTAATTTTTTGGACAAAAATGGACATGAAATAGATGAAAAAGAATATTTTTAAGTTAGGGGCATTTTGGTCATTTGGTAATTAAAATAATAAAAAGGAAAAATAAAAGCCAAATTTATGCTCATCTTCAACCTTTGGCTGAAATTTGCATGGAAGCCATAGCTAGGGTTTTGTTCAAGCTTTCCCAGCTCAACAGTAAGTCCATTCTTTCCTCGTCTTTAATGATTTTTACGTTTTTGAAATCCTTGTAACAAGATCTAGCTTTTTCTACCATTTATTTAAGCTAGGGTTGATGTTTGAAAATTTAAAAATGTCCTACATGTGTGTATTTTTATGTTTAAGGGAGGAATATGAATGTTTGTTGTGTGTTAAATGACTTTTACTAAGTAGTTTTCGGTAAAAAGGCTAAAAATGACTAAATTCTAAAAATTATAAAATTTGTCATAAAACTGTGATTTGGTGGAAATTGTGGGCTACTATAGTTATGAAAATGATTCGACTAGGCTTAAAGTAAAAATAAATTGAATAAATTTCATTTTACGAGCCTAGGGGTTAAATTGCAAATATGTGAAAGTTTAAGGGTAAAAATGCAAATTTGTAAAAAGTATGATATTTTTGGTCAATTTGATTAATATGAGTAATAAATAAGTTATATTTGAAATGTTAGATCAAGAAAATCAAGATTCGAGCTTAAATTGGGAAAGTACGAGATTATGGGCTATAATGGAATAATTAACTGTGCTCGGATTCG
Source organism: Gossypium arboreum (assembly GCF_025698485.1). Classification (NCBI taxonomy): domain Eukaryota; kingdom Viridiplantae; phylum Streptophyta; class Magnoliopsida; order Malvales; family Malvaceae; genus Gossypium; species Gossypium arboreum. The sequence goes on along the minus strand of NC_069076.1, from coordinate 14,069,858 downwards.
AGGTAAGTTCGTATGATAATAATAATGCAATGTTATGTTTGAATTATATTCCTTACTATTATTGCATATATTGTATGATTTAATGTATTGGAAAAGTTGATGGAATGGTGTATATGATGTGGAAATATGACATGGAAGAATATTATATGAAATGTAAGAAAATAATGATACATGACAAGTGATATATGAAATATGTGATACATGTTATGTAAATTCTTAAAAGCTTATTTGCTATTTGAGTTACGCTTTATTATGCTATGAATGGGCAATTGGTATGTGGATAGTGAGATCGACACTTCGAGTAAGTTCGACAGAGATATGGTATCGAAAAATCCCGTTTGAACCTTGGGAATAATTTAGGATACAATGTGACATGTCACAAGGAACTATGTGATTATGAGCTCATGAGATTATGTGTATATGTGACAATGTGAATCCAGGTGCTGGTCTTGTACGTCTTACCGATGGCTGGGTAGCCCGGCATGTGTTGTGGGTACCTGTCAGCTTGTGTGAGTAGCCCGAGTAGTTACATCCTGAATGTCAACTTGTGTGAGCAGGTCCGTGATTAGCTTGTAAGCGAGCAATATGTTATTGCGATATGAGGTAGCATGTGGCTACACTTGAAGCACTATGTGCAAGTCTTCCGTGTATCTAATAATATTCCTAGTGTTCAACGGGTAATGCAATGGATAATGTGATAAAAGACCCAAGGAGGGCATGTTAAAGAAGGTATGGTTATTTGATATACTACGAGTGAGTACAGGTATGTACGTTAAACTCATGAGCAATGCCTTGATGAAGAATGACATATGGTGAGAAAGTTTATGTATATGTATATATATGAACATATGATAAGTATGCAAAAAGGCTTGAATGATGAATAATCATTATGGTTATATTATTATATCTTTGTGTAATTGAACATGGAATCCATGAAATGGTGAGTTCATGATTAGTTGAAAATGAACTTATGATAGTTATCATCATATTACGCTAAAACAGTTTTGAACAGCAGTAGTAGTCCGACTTTGAAAATACACCAAATATTGTGGAAATCAAATTATAGATTGAATAAGATATGAAATTAAATCTTATTGAGTCTAGTTTTACATAGAGGAAACAGTGTAGCAAAAGAATTTCATATTATGAGATATTTGAATTTTTGTGAGACAGGGTCAGAGTGATTTTGGACTCCCCTGTCTTAATTTTGGAAAATCACTAAAAATTCTAGAAAAATAATTATGGATTAGAATTGAGATGACTAAATTCTTAATGAGTCTATTTTCAAGAGAAATAGACAGGAACACTATTAGAATTCCTTACAATGAGATAATTAAGTTTAGTAAAAGAAGGTTGAAGCTGTCAACAGCAGAACAGGGGTAACTTTGAAGAATAAACTATACTTATTGGCTAAAACATAGATTCTATAAATTTTATGGTAAGAAGATATATGAGTCTAGTTTTTGGAAAAATTAGAGGATCTTAATTTAGAGTTCTGTAACTCAAGATATAAATAATTTAGTAACTATGACTCGAGAAAATAGCTTGACCAGAACATAAGTAAATGTGTACTTATGATTGTATTACCTTGAGAAGCATGTTGACATATTGCTTATTATTTTCATATGGACTTGCTAAGCTATAAAGATTGCCCCTTTCCTTTCCATTTCTTTTAGTGATGTCAGGTTAGCTCGAGGTTGGAGATCGTCGGAGGTAGCATCATACTATCAAATTATGAAGCCCGGGCATTAATAAACCTTAAGTGTTTTCAAGTGAGTGGCATGTATAGAGACTTAGTACATTATGATATGTGTTTCATGATTTGGCCAATTAAGTTGGCTTATAATGATTCATTTATATAGAACCATGAGATATGGCTTATATTTGATCATTGGGTTGTAAACCTAATTAATTTTGCGTAATTGTTCTAATGTTTTGATGATGTGCATGTTGTGATGGCTTGATATCGATGGATGTATGATATGATATGTATATTTGAGGGATGAACTTTGACCAATAGATGTGACCATATTCTTAGTATAAAAGTGTAAATTTAGAGTAAGTTAATGATGTTAATGAAGATGACAAGGCTAAATGAATATGGTTTGGTATGTCTAGACTTGATGTAAAATGACTATGAGAAAACAAGTATGATGACATGCAAATGTTATGTTTGTAACTTAATTGAAGATGTTTAATCTTTAATTGGATACCATGTTTTATGCCTTTGATGTTGTATAAGTGTGTGAGGGATTAAGGTTGACCAAGGCTTGGAAAATAGCCTATGTATTGACCACACGGACAGAGACATTACCGTGTGTCTCAACTGTGTGGAAGACACGGCCTAGCACACGGGCGTGTGTCTTGGCGTATAACCTTAAAATATTGCTGACGTCAGAAACAGAGAGTTACACAGGCTGAGGACATAGGCGTGTCCGAGCCACATGGGCATATGTGACCACATGGCCTACCCACACGGGCGTATGACTCTCCAAAACTAGAAAATTTCCTAAGTGTTGTAAAAAGTTCGTAAGTTCTCAGTTTAGTTCCAAACCACCCCCGATGTATGTTCTGGGCCTCTTAGGCCCGTATAAGGGATGATATGCATGTGTTTGAATGTTTTTGAATTGGTTGAAATTTTATGGCCCAATTTTATGAAATCGTGTACGTTTAAGTCCAGTAATGTCTCGTACCCTATCCTGGCCTCGGGTACGAGTAAGGGGTGTTACATTTAGTGGTATCAGAGCTAAGGTTTAGTCGGTTCTCGGACTAACCTAGCATGCATGAGAGTCTAGCTATACATGCCACAAATCTGTGATAGTGTGATGTCTCCCGACGCGAATGAGAACCATCTTGTTTGGAAAGAGGTACTCTCCAACCGAGCTACACTGAGAATGTTAAATATGATGCCAAGGTATCCGGGAAAAGTACAGTTTTGATGAGCCTAAATTAAAAAAAGTACGAATAAAAGTTCATGTTGAAAGAGTGTAGTAATCAAATAGCAAATAAGCTAGAGGTGTCTAATTGCTATGAAATTTTAAATTGGAGGTCCTTATATGCTAGTTAGACCATTGGTTAATTTTTTGGACAAAAATGGACATGAAATAGGTGTAATAGAATATTTTTAAGTTAGGGGCATTTTTGTCGTTTGGTAATTAAAATAATAAAAAGGGAAAATAAAAGCCAAATTTATACTCATCTTCAACCTTTGGAAAAATTTTGCATGGAAGCCATGGCTAGGGTTTTGTTCAAGCTTTCCAAGCTCAATAGTAAGTCCGTTCTTGCCCCGTTTTTAATGATTTTTACGTTTTTGAAATCCTCGTAACAGGATCTAGCTATTTCACCATTTATTTAAGCTAGGGTTGATGTTTGAAAATTTACCCATGTGATACATGTGTGTATTTTTATGTTTAAGGTAGGAATATGAATGTTTGTTGTGTGTTAAACGACTTTTACTATGTAGTTTTCAGTGAAAATGCTAAAAAGGACTAAATTGTAAAAGTTATAAAATTTGTCATAAAAGTGTGATTTAGTGGAAATTGTGGGCTGCTATGGTTATGAAAATGATCGGCTAGGCTTAAAGTAAAAAGAAATTGAATAAATTTCATTTTACGAGCCTAGGGGTTAAATTGCAAATATGTGAAAGTTTAGGGGTAAAAATGCAAATTTGTAAAAAGTATATTTTTTTGGTCAATTTGATTAATGTGAGTAATAAATAAGTTATATTTGAAATGTTAGATCAAGAAAATCGAGATTCGAGCTTAAATCGGGAAAGTACGAGATTATGGGCTAAAATGGAATAATTAGCTGTGCTTGGATTCGATGTAGGTTTGTATGATAATAATAATGCAATGTTATGTTTGAATTATATTCCTTACTATTATTGCATATATTGTATGATTTAATGTATTGGAAAAGTTGATGGAATGGTGTATATAATGTGGAAATATGACATGGAAGAATATTATATGAAATGCAAGAAAATAATGATACATGACAAGTGATATATGAAATATGTGATACATGTTATGTAAATTCTTAAAAGCTTATTTGCTATTTGAGTTACGCCTTATTATGCTATGAATGGGAAATTGGTACTGTGGATAGTGAGATCGACACTTTGAGTAAGTTCGACAAAGATGTGGTATCAAAAAATCCCGTTTGAACCTTGGGAATAATTTAGGATACAATGTGACTTGTCACAAGGAAGCATGTGATTATGAGCTCATGAGATTATGTGTATATGTGACTATGTGAATCTAGGTGTTGGTCATGTACGTCCTACCGGTGGCTGGGTAGCCCGGCATGTGTTGTGGGTACTTGTCAGCTTGTGTGAGTAGCCCGAGTAGTTATGTCCTGACTGTCAGCTTGTGTGAGCAGGCCCGTGATTAACTCGTGAGCGAGCAATATGTGATTGCGATATGAGGTAGCATGTGGCTACGCTTGAAGCACTATGTGCAAGTCTTCCGTGTATCCTGTAATATTCTAAGTATTCAATGGGTAATGCAATTGATAATGTGATGAAAGACCCAAGGAGGGCATGTTATAGAAGGTATGGTTATGTTATATACTACGAGTGAGTACAGGTATGTACGCTAAACTCATGAGCAATGCCTTGATGAAGAATGACCTATGGTGAGAAAGTTTATGTATATGTATATATATATATATATATATATATATATATGAACGTATAATAAGTATGCAAAAAGGTTTGAATGATGAATAATCTTTATGGTTATGTTATTATATCTTTGTGTAATTGAACATGGAATCCATCAAATGGTGAGTTCATGATTAGTTGAAAATGAACTTATGATAGTTATCATCATATTATACTAAAACAGTTTTGTACAGCAGCAGTAGTCTGGCTTTGAAAATCCACCAACTATTGTGGAAATCGAATTAGAGACTGAATAAGATACAAAATTAAATCTTATCGAGTCTAGTTTTACATAGAGGAAACAATGTAGCAAAAGAATTTCATATTATGAGATATTTGAATTTTTGTGAGACAGGGTCAGAGTGATTCCGGACTCCCCCTGTCTTAACTTTGGAAAATCACTAAAAATTCTAAAAAAATAATTATAGATTAGAATTCATATGAATAAATTCTTAATGAGTCTATTTTCAAGAGAAACAGACAAGAACACTATCCAAATTCCTTACTATGAGATAATTATGTTTTAGTAAAGGAAGGTCGAAGCTGTCAAACAGCAGAATAAGGGTAAATTTTAAGAATAAACTGTACTTATTGGCTAAAATATAAATTCTAGAAATTTTATGGTAAGAAGATATGTGAGTCTAGTTTCAAGGAAAATTAGAGGGTCTTAATTTGGAGTTCCATAGCTCCAGATATAAATAATTTAGTAACTATGAATTAAGAAAACAGCTTGACCAAAACATAAGTAAATGTGTAACATATTGCTTATTATTTTCATATGGACTTTCTAAGCTATAAAGATTACCCCTCTCCTTTCCATTTCTTTTAGTGTTTTCAGGTTAGCTCGAGGTTGGATATCGTCGAAGGTAGCATCACACTATCAAATTATGAAGCTGGGACATTAATAAACCTTAAGTGTTTTCAAGTGAGTGGCATGTAGAGAGACGTAGTACTTTATGATATGTGTTTCATGATTTGGCCAATTGAGTTGGCTTATAATGATTCATTTATATAGAACCATGAGATATGACTTATATTTGATCATTGGGTTGTAAACCTAATTGGTTTTGCTTAATTGTTCTAATGTTTTGATGATGTGCATGTTGTGATGGCTTGATATCGATCGATGTATGTTATGGTATGTATATTTGATGGATGAACTTTGACCAATAGATGTGACCATATTCTTAGTATAAAAGTGTAAATTTAGAGTAAGTTAATGATGTTAATGAAGATGACAAGGCTAAATGAATATGGTTTGGTATGTCTAGACTTGATGTAAAATGAGTATGAGAAAACAAGTATGATGACATGCAAATATTATGTTTGTAACTTAATTGAAATGTTTAATCTTTAACTGGATACCATGTTTTATGCCTTTGATGTTGTATAAGTGTGTGAAGGATTAAGGTTGACCAAGGCTTGCAAAATAGCCTATGTATTGGCCACACGGACAGAGACACAGCCATGTGTCTCAGCCGTGTAGAACACACGACCTAGCACATGGGCATGTGTCTTGGCTGTGTGACCTTAAAATATTGCTGACGTCATAAATAGAGAGTTACACGGGCTGAGGACACAGGCGTGTCCGAGCCACACGGGCGTGTGTAACCACACGGCCTACCCACACAGGCGTGTGACTCTCCAAAACTAGAAAATTTCCTAAGTGTTGTAAAAAGTTTGTAAGTTCTCGGTTTAGTCCCGAACCACCCCCGATGTATGTTCTGGGCCTCATAGGCCTATATAAGGGACAACATGCATGTGTTTAAATATTTTGAATTGTTTGAAATTTTATGGCCCGATTTTATAAAATTGTGTACGTTTAAGTCCAGTAATGCCTCGAACCCTATCCCGGCCTCGGGTACGGGTAAGGGGTGTTGTATTATTTGTTTTTCTTTAGCATTTTAAATGAACACATATAATTTCTCCTACCTAATAACTTATTTTTTTATTTTGAAATTTTAATTAATTAATATAATTAGTCTTCCTAATTAAATTATTTTTTCAACCTAATTTTAATTTCGTTAGTTATGATGATGTTACCATACTAGAATCTGAGTAAATAAATTTGATTATCTTGTTCAATAAAACTGTTATGACTAATTAATTTAATTTCCACTTCGAACTCCAAGTATTTAATTACAATCAATTAAATAATAATTCAAAAAGGTTAATTTAGTCTTTAAGTCATCTTTTGCTCTTAGCAAGAAAACACATTCACTATAAATAGTGATGCATGTGATCTATTTTATTTGTTTGTCATTTTCATATATCCCTTCAATTGTTGAAATGCAAACCATACACGGTTGTACTAAGCTAGCAAAGGACCGATTGAATATGCATAATTAATGCTCAAATAATTTGTAATTAAGTTTTGACTTTTCATCTATTAATTACAACACTATTTAGTCATTGAGTCATTCTACTAAATTACCGTGGCTGAATTCTCCCTATTGTATACCATTATGAAAGCAACTAAACAAGTCTTTATCTAACAACCTTACATATGCATTTTACCCTCATAAGGTATCCTTAATCTCTTTGGGTTAAATTTGTTCACCCAATATGATCTTATTTTATCTCATAGTAATCATTATATATTCCTTCATGAAAAACTCAATTACTAACACAATAATTAAATCATTTTTCCTATACACATGACCCATGGCAATGTTACTTTTTCCATCTATAATATCGATAGGATAACACTATTTCCCCTTTATCAGGATATGAATTCCACTATCATAAGTGGAGCTATGTCATGTAGAAGTCGTATATCCAACGTACTAGTTTTTGGCTTTATTACCAATTGATGTATAAGCTAGGGATTGAATTTTGGAATCCTGAACAATCAACTTGAATTAAACCGAATGAAAAATAAGCTTTCTCAGTAAAGAAGAAAGCAGCAACAACAAGGACATTTAGGCCTTCAAGAAATCTGAAAATTCAACCAAATAAATTAAGAATCAATCAAGAATTTCCAAAATTAAAGAAATAAATAAAAAAATGAAATAATGGAAATATGAAACCAAAGGTAGAAGATGATAGGGGTGCCGGAAAAAATTTGGTTTGAAAACAATTATCTTGCACAACGGAAAATAAAAATTTTGAAAATTAACCTGGTTTGTGATATTTATAGTAATAAACCCTAGATCGAAACTGTACTTGTGTTTTTCGATAGATGGTTCCTTATTGTTCTCGGCTTTCAACCAAACGATCTTCTCTGTTATTCTTGTACCACGAATTGTCTCAAGTGTGGGCTCAATCAAATTGAATCAAACACAAAAACCAGAAATAGTTTTCTTTTCTTTTGAGGTAAAAATGAAAATTCTATTCTCAAATAGAAACTGATAGAATCATTATTCCAGAAAATATATTTAATTCTTAGAAAATAAAAGTTTCTTTATTTTCGAGCAGAATAGCGATATCTTAAATTTGTGTAAATAGCCTTACAAGTGCCATCTATTTATAGGAAGAGAAGGTAGAACCTTGTTGAATTAAAGAAGTTTATTTCAACTAGAAAATGTTATCATTCCTTAAGTACTTCCTAATTTGATAACATTTTCTAGTTGAAATAAACTTCTAATTCTGTGGTCTAATTACAAATACTTTTTAGGCTTTTAATCTAGTACTTCTTAATTTGATCCAACCCAATATTTATTTTTCTATTTTCCAAAAATAAACTTCAATAAATAATTTTCTCATCCCAATTTTCACCTCGGTAAAATTATGACGATTTTACCCCTGATAAAATTTTTGAGAAAATATATTTAATATTTCACCATTCAACTTGTTCACTATGATTGTATGGTTTATTTTCATTTTCAGGCTTTAAAATAGCTCAAGAACATAAACTCAATTTTTTGATCATTTTTGAGAAATCGTTAATCATTTGTAAATGAATTCATTTTACATTTTCATTTTCATTTCCATTTTGAGAAAATCACATTTATTTCCAAATGATTCCATTTTCTCCAATTTCATTTTCATTTTGGAGAAAACCATAATGATTTCCTGAATGTTTCCTATTTCTCCATTTCACCATTTCTATTCATTTTTGTTCATTTGATGTGTCATATGATTCATTTTTGGTTTCAATGAGCTAGAGGAGAGATCAATTAGATATATGCAATTGAGGCTAAAATGATTCATAATTAAGTTTCAGCTTTTTTCCTATTAATTATAAACTTATTTAGTCACAACGTCATTCCAATATAGCATCGTGATTGAGTTCTCCCTAACGACATACCATTGCAAAAGCAACTCGATTTGTAACGCCCCAATTTTCAGAAATTTTGTGAATGTTGGCATAGGTTTAATTATGTTAGTGGGCCTCTAGAAGGCCCAAGCTTAAGATATAACCTGACAATTTTAGTTAATTTTTTTTCTTCCATAAGAAAAAGGGGGTGAAATTATGAAATAGGACCTATGTGAAAATGTTTAAAAATGCTATAGGCTAAATTGAAGTGGCCAAATAAATAGGAGTGCAAAATAGGAGGATTTGCATGACAAACCTCCCATTTTACATGAAGTGGCCAACCATCATGTTGTTGTAGACAAAATGTGCACTTGATATCCATAATTTATGGTACAAATTGATACAAATTGATAATGGGTTAGGTAAATGTTCCATGATGGGAATTTCATGTCTTTTGTATTAAAGAATTAAATGGATGAAATATGAAATTTTATTAAAAGAAAAAGGGGTGAAAAGAACAAAGTTTTGTCCATATTTGTTCATCATAGCCGAAAGTTAGAGAAGAGAAAGGAGAGGAGAAAGCTCTTGAATGCTTGGTCACTTGGGGAAGAAAATTGAAGGTAAGTTCATGGTAGTTTGCTTCTATCTTGATGTTCATGAGTTCTTCTTGATTCTACCTTAACTCTTGAAGCATATTTTGGTTTTTAGTTGTGTTGTGAGCATTTAGTCATGAATTAAAATGAAGGAAATGGTTGTTGTTTCATGTTCTTTTGATGAAAAATGGAAGATAGGTGAAGTTGAGCCAAACAAATGAGCATGCATGTGCCTTAGATGCTAAGGGGAAAAATCGGCTAACATGTTGTGGTTTAAAATGATGAAATGGAGATTATACTTAAGTAAAATCATAGATATGTGATGATTGATTGGTGATATACATGTTTAAATAACAAGCATGCAAGTTAGGTGTGAAAGAGTGATTTGGTAATAAATCGCTTGGGACAGAAGAGAACGTGACTTTGGAAAATCACCATAAGTTGTGGGAGATGAATTAGAAGCTGAATAAATTTTGTAATTAAATATTAATGAGTCTAGTTTCAAATGGAATAAACGAGAACATATTTTGAATTCTGTAAAATGAGAAATTTGATTCGTAATGAAGAGTGGTCGATTAGTCAAACAAAGGAAACATGGGAAACTTTAAGAAAAATCTGGTATTGATTGGCCATACCAAAAATTCTGAAAATTTTATGGATAGAATATATATGCGTCTATTTTCAGGGAAAATTAACAGAACTTGATTTGGAGTTTCGTAGCTCCAGTTATAAATAATTTAGTGACTGTTGCTCGTGAAGACAGTTTGCAGTGAAATTATGATTATGTGGTAAACATTGACAAAAATTGTTAATGAGTTGCTTATTGTTTTCTTATAAGCTTACTATGATCCGTAGGTGTGGTTGGCGAATATTGTAAGGGGTTAATACGTAGTTCAGATTTGAATAGTTAGATTAACGTGTTAGTAATCAAATTGTAGGCGTTCGTGTATGGATCTCACAAGATATCGTCGCAAAGCAGTGTGTAACTAACACCCTCTTTCTTAGTCTAGATCGGCAAAAGTCGAAAATCAAATGCCGAAAACCGTATTTTGTAGATTTGCGAGTGTCTGAATGCTCGTGAGGTAAATCGATTAATGTTTTTGGTAAGCGCAATGTTTGGACCTGTAAAGTGCATGATTTCGTGCCCTCGATATTTTTGGGCTTAATGGGCCAAAATTGGAATGATGGGCCAACAGCCCAATTCGGTAAAAACCCCAGACGTGATTACGTAGTACGTGAAAGGTAGGAATATGCATGAAAAACCCTAAAATAGATAAATTACTGAAATACCTTTAAAATGGAAAATTTACGCTTTACCCCTAGGAGATAAATTACCAAAATACCCCTAGGGTTAAATTGACTTAAATGCATGTTTGATCGTTGTTATTTATCTTGCATGCCATGTTGTTATTATCGATGCATGGGATTGGGATATTGACGGAGGAAGTATCGAAAGTGGCTTGTCCACGATCGGAGGCTTTGCCTCAATTTACTATTAACCGAGCGAAGAAAGTGCAACTATGGAGTATTGGGTGGGTGGGTTGAGCTATTCCCCACATGGAGTGTAGGGCTGGTACGGTGGAGTATAGTGGTTGGTGGGTCGAGTAGTCTCCCCAAATGGGCTTGCATATGTTGTTAATGTTGCATGTATTTTAAAATGGGCCTATGGGCCATACCGTTATCTGAATAAGAGGCTAAGGCCCGCTTTATTGTAATCAAAAGGGCTCGTCCAAGATCATTGTTACTGAATGGGCTTAGGCCTAATAGGCTTGAGTGACTTGGGCTTTGAATGGGTTTTCCTTACACACCGAGTTTCCCAAACTCACCCTTTTATTTTCATCCACGCAGAAATCCCCAACCATAGTGGGCTTGGAGTCGTGAGGGAATTTGAGTGGCCACCCGCTCGAAAGTTTGATTTTCTTCCGTGAACTGGACATCCTTTTTTACGTTTGAAGTTTTGGGTTTTAAATGTAATAAGGCCGCTTAATTATTTTTGATGGTTTTAATATGTATTACTAAGATAGGTATTACTTATTTTAATCTGTTGAAATTAGATAGCTTTAGGCGTTTTCAAAAACAACAATTGATTTCAAAATAACACGACTACAAGCAAAGCTTCCGCAATGAAAGTATTTTCTAAAATTAATCACTTTTCCTAAAACTGACTTAATCAAATCGGTTTCCTAGAAATATCCATGACGTTAAGATGTGGCAATGGCGGTATGCATGTCTAGGATTGGATCCGAAGGGAGCTTGGTAATTAAGCGATCCGATGGACTCACCACCTCTTTTCCGGTTTCCTACCTGGTGCACAGCTTCCATTCACTTTAACCTATAATGAAATTATCTTTTAAAACACTAAGTAAGTTTTTCTGGATCAACAATATAAAATCTTTTGAACACTTCGATGTGGCATGTCGGATTCGATCATAACGTCTGGGCCGAGTTCGGGGTGCTACATTTAGTGGTATCAGAGCCTAGGTTGCAACAACTCTGCTGTGGAATGGGTTTACAAAAAACAAAGATTTTCAAAAACAATTTTTTTTTGCCGAAAAACACGATTTTCAAAATTTTGATTTCTAGAAGGTGGCATTCCGAATCTCTGGCCCAAGCCTGTAAGTATTACTCTGAACTCTTCTGAATATTTTTCTGACTTATCTGTTCAGATCAAATCCGCTAGGATACTCTAGATAGGATGATACTGAAACCATAGGAAAATCTGATAAGAGACTAAAATTGTAGCTAGACTTCGATTCTTCGAAAACAAACTCTAAACTACTGTCTGATTCATAAAACATCTGTAATAAACACTGGAATATTAATTGTTGCATAAAAATTCGTAATCAAGATAATACGATATGAGTACAAGAGGCCGTGGATGGAGCCGAGGAAGTGCTCGAGTGAGATCTTCATCTTCGAGACATATACCGGCGGTGGATGCACCGGTACCACTGGCAACAGAGGTAGAGTCTCATGACCGCGGTGCCGAGGATGATGCCCCGTCATGTAATGCTTCGTGTTCGGAAAGGGTTGCCGGGCAAGTACGGTAATGGAGTTCGGGATCTATTTCGAACGACTTCGCTAACTGAGCGAGAGATCTTTAGGGGCGTGTCTGGTATAGCCCCGAATGTGGCGGAATATTGGTTGGAGGCCACAGAACGGATTATGGACAACTTGGACTACTCTGAAGAGATTGTGAGTGGGGTATCTGTACTAAGTCCTTTGGGTCATTCGGTTAGGGTAGACAAACTGTATAGGGATGTACCCTTAGAAACTCAAGGTAGGATTTTCCCTGGAGATCTGATGGAGTTACCGTTCGGAGAGTTTGATCTTATTTTGGGAATGGACTGGCTTGTTAAGCATAAGGCGACCCTGGATTGTGCTGCTAAACGAATGGTGTTAAGGATCACAAATGATGAGGAGGTTATGGTGATAGGTGACCGAAGGAATTATTTGTCCAATGTGGTGTCGGCTTTAAGAGCTGAAAAGTGGATTCGGAAAGGTTGTGAGGCCTATTTGGCATTTGTAAGTCAGTCAGAAGAGGAGGGATTGACAGTGGATAAGGTTAGGACCATAAAGGAGTTCTAAGATGTTTTTCCGAAGGAGCTTCCAAGATTGCCTCCGAACCGAGAAGTTGAGTTTGGAATAGATTTGTTGCTTGGAACGGCGCCCGTGTCCATCGCACCGTATAGGATGGCACCGAAAGAGTTAGTGGAGTTAAAGGCTCAAATTCAAGAGTTGTTGGATAGGGGCTTCATTAGGCCAAGCGCGTCTCCACGGGGAGCACCGGTGCTATTCGTAAAGAAGAAGGATGGTACAATGCGGATGTGCATTGATTATCGCCAGTTGAACAAACTGACAATTAAGAATAAGTATCCACTGCCAAGGATTGACGATCTGTTTGACCAGCTTAGAGGGGCTTCTGTATTTTCTAAGATCGACCTCCGATCTGGATATCATCAGTTAAGGGTCAAGGAGACGGATATCCATAAGACGGCATTCAGGACTCGGTATGGTCATTACGAGTTTTTGGTTATGCAATTTGGACTAAAGAACGCTCCTGTAGCATTTATGGATCTGATGAATCAGGTGTTCCAACCATTCTTGGATCGATTCGTAGTCGTCTTCATTGATGATATCCTGGTATATTCTGAAACTGAAGCGAAACATGATGAGCATCTCCGTATAGTGCTGCGAGTGTTAAGGGAGAAGGAACTCTTTGTGAAGTTCAACAAGTGTGAATTTTGGTTGAGAGAGGTAACCTTCTTAGGACATGTGGTCTTTGCCGAAGGGATTGAGGTGGACCCTTAAAAGATTGAAGCAATTTTGGAGTGGAAGCCACCTAGGATGGTGTCAGAAATTCGAAGCTTCTTAGGGTTGGCAGGATACTACAGAAGGTTTGTGGAAGGTTTTTCTGTGATAGCAGCACCTCTGACAAAACTCATAAGGAAAGGGGTACCGTTTGTATGAACTGAGACCCAGCAAGAGGTTTTGAGAAGTTGAAGAAAGTTCTGACTGAAGCACCTGTGTTAATTCAGCCAGAGTCTGGGAAGGATTTTACTGTGTACAGTGACGCATCACACGTGGGTTTGGGCTGCATGTTAATGCAAGAGGGTAAGGTAGTTGCATATGCATCACGATAGCTTAAGCCTCATGAGGGGAACTATCCGGCTCATGATTTGGAGTTGGTAGCAATGATATTTGCACTTAAGATTTGGAGACATTACTTGTACGGGGAGAGGTGTATTATATACACAGACCACAAGAGTCTTAAGTATTTGTTGACTCAGAAGGAGCTGAACCTTAGGAAAATGAGATGGATTGAGTTGCTTAAGGATTATGACTATTCGATCGAGTATCACCTAGGCAAGGCTAATGTGGTAGCCGATGCTTTAAGTCGTAGAACCGTATCTGATCTGAGAGCAATGTTTGCTCGTTTGAGTCTGTATGATGATGGCAGTTTGTTGGCTGAATTGCAAGTAAGGCTAACCTGGGTGGACCAGATTAAGGAAAAGCAGTTAGAAGATGAGTCTTTGGTCGCTCGTTTCCAACAAGTTAAGGAAGGGGAAACTTCTGAGTTTGGGTTAAATGGCGAAGGAGTTCTGTGTTTCCGAGGAAGAATTTGTGTTTCGAAGGACTCTGATTTGAGGTAGACAATATTGAAGAAAGCTCATGGAGGACTTTTTGCCATGCATCTTGGAGGGAACAAGTTGTATCACGACTTGCGAGAATTGTACTGGTGGCCTGGACTTAAATGAGAAGTAACGGAGTTTGTAGGGAAATGTCTGACATGCCAGCAAGTGAAAGCTGAGCATCAATTACCTTCTGGACTATTACAGTCAGTGAAGATACCACTTTGGAAGTGGGAGAGGGTAACCATGGACTTTGTGAGTGGGCTGCCCTTGACACCATCAAAGAAAGACTCGGTGTGGGTGATTGTGGATAGGTTGAAAAAATTGGCCCATTTTATACCTGTTCGTACTGACTTTTCACTTCAAAAGTTAGCCAAGTTGTATGTGGCGGAGATTGTGCGACTTCATGGAGTCCCAGTTTCAATTATCTCTGATGGGGATCCCAGATTCACATCTCGGTTTTGGCAAAAGTTGCATGAGGCGTTGGGGACGCGATTGAACTTTAGTACGGCTTTCCATCCCCAAACTGATGGTCAGTCAGAGAGGGTTATTCAGATTCTGGAGGACATGTTGAGGGGATGCGTGATTGACTTTCGAGGTAGTTGGGAGGATTACTTGCCGTTGGCAGAATTTGCATACAATAACAATTACCAGGCGAGTATTCAAATGGCACCGTATGAAGCACTGTATGGACGAAGGTGTCGTACACCTAGTTGTTGGACCGAACTAGGAGAGCGACAAGTTCTTGGACCAGAGTTGGTAGCTGATACTGAGGATAAGGTCAGAATAATTAAGGACCGGTTAAAAGAAGCATCTGATAGGCAAAAGTCGTATGCAGATTTGAAGCGTAAGGAGATTGAGTAGTCAGTAGGTGATATGGTCTTCTTAAAGGTTTCTCCTTGCAAGAAGATATTAAGGTTCGGTAAGAAGGGCAAGTTGAGTCCGCAGTTCATTGGGCTTTATCGGGTTTTGAAGCGAGTAGGCCCAGTGGCTTATCAGTTGGAATTGCCTCCAGAGTTAGACAGGATTCACGATGTTTTTCACGTCTCCATGTTAAGGCGTTATCGTGCTGACCCTGCTCATGTCCTGCCAGTTGCAGAAATTGAAGTTCAGACTGATTTGACCTTTGAGGAGGAGCCTGTGCAAATATTGGCTCGAGATGTTAAGGTTCTCAGAAGGAAATCTGTCCCGTTAGTGAAAGTACTTTGGCGTAATCATGGAAGGGAAGAAGCTACTTGGGAATCAGAAGAGACTATGCGTCAACAATACCCTCAACTAGTTGGATCAGGTAAATTTCGAGGACGAAATTTCTTTAAGGAGGGTAGAGTTGTAACGCCCCAATTTTTGGGAATTCTGTGAATGTTGGCATAGGTTTAATTATGTTAGTGGGCCTCTATAAGGCCCAAGCTTAAGATAGAACCCGACAATTTTAGTTAATTTTTTTTATTCCATAAGAAAAAGGGGGTGAAATTATGAAATAAGACCTATGTGAAAATGTTTGAAAATGCTATAGGCTAAATTGAAGTTGTAACACCCCGAACCCGAGACCGTCGCCGGTGTCGGACACGAGGGGTTAACAAGCCAAAACCACTTATGGCACCGACCAATTTGACATTCCCAGGCAAGCTAGAAAACTGCATCGCTGTCGCCTTAAAAAGCATATCTCGAGTTTCACAACTCGGAAACTGATTCCGTAAATTTTCCCTGAATTTAGACTCATATATTCATCTATGGATTTATTTCTAGAATTGTTGGTCAGGCCAATTGGTACAGTTTATTAGTTAAAGTCACCCATGTTACAGGGTTCGACTACTCTGACCTTTGCGCGTTACAACTTGAATATCTCTCTGTACAGGGTTTCAATACTGATGCCGTTTATTTCTAATGAAACTAGACTCAAAAAGAAATCTGGAAATATAAGGAATGACTTCTAATTCGTTCTAGATAATTTATGGTAAATTTTAAAAGTCTTGACAGGGGACCCAGAAACTGTTCTGGCCCTGTCTCACGAGAACTTTAATATCTCTCGGTATACTATTTATATGATCATTTCGTTACTTTCATATGAAAATAGACTCGTCAAGGTTCGATCGCATAATTTATTCACTATTTAACACCATTCCTAAAATTTTTGGTGATTTTTCACATCCACGTCACTGCAGCTGGCAGCCTCTGTTTTTAAGGTAGGCTTTACCTATATTGTAGTTCCCATGGACCAACTATAGTCTAGTCATACTTAGGTCCACATATGATCATATTTAGCCATTCCAATGGCTGATCATGTGACCAACTCTCTCATTCCAAACCATAATCACATCATGAAACCAAATATAATTACAAACCACATATGGTCAAATTCCATACTCCACTTTTACGAACCATTTTCGCATGGCCGCACACATATACATCACAAAGTACTTAAAAATAACCGAGGGTAGTCCTATACATGCCATATCCAAAACTCAACTAAAGGAGTACCAAAAAGGGCTTTGATAGTGTGGTTGACTTCAACTTCTATGATCCCGAATCCGATTGCTAACGAGCAAAATCTATAAACAGAGAAACAAAGAAACGGAGTAAGCAATTTATGCTTAGTAAGTTTCGAGCCATAATATACACACAACCAAAGCATAGCGTTCAAGTAGCTAAACAATAATTCATATGCACAATTTCTCAAAGACATGCTTACTTCACAATCCCAACTCTTATATTCATACACTAATAACGGCTTAGTCAAGGCCGATAACTCATTTATCATTGGAGCGAATACGCACATACACTTACTCATAGTGTGCAAAGCACACACGAAACGTACCTTGTTGTTGGGACTTTCACAAGCGCATAAACTGAAAATTTTTACAGCAAGCTTATAATTTTCAGATCACATACCTTCGGAGTTTAACCGGATATAGCTACTCGTTCAATCGCCTTCGGGACATAGCCCGGTTATGATAACCCGCACAAATGCCTTCGGGACTTAACCCGGATATCACAACTCGCACAATTGCCTTCGGGCTTAGCCCGGATATCACAATTCGCACAATTGCCTTCGGTCTTAGCCCGGATATCATAACTCGCACAATTGCCTTCGAGCTTAGCCCGGATATCACAATTCACACAATTGCCTTCGGGCTTAGCCCGGATATCACTCGAACATTCATACACATCTTTGTTTCAATTTCATAACACAACTTTTATGCACAATTCACTTAACAAAAATATCATTTCGGCTCAATGGCCACATACAAAGGCACAATTTCGATTGCTTATTACTTCATTCAATCGAATCAAAATCTAAGTTTCGATACTCGAAAACTTACCTCGGATGTTGTCGAATGATTCCGATGGCTATTCGACTACTTTTTCCTTCCCTTTATCGGATTTGGTTCCCCTTTGCTCTTGAGCTTAATTTACAAATAAATTGATTCAATCATTTGAGTATCGAAAAGAGGAACTCAAGGCACTTAGCCCACATATATTCACTAGACATTAAAGTCACATAAGTACGGAATTCATGAATCAACTCAACACACAAAGCCTTCAACATGCTTACTCATGGCCGAACAACACAACCTCTTAGGCACTCATTCATGGCCGATTATGCATGTTGATGTTGAGGCCAATTACATGTTTAATACCACACATGAATGGCACACATTTTACTAGCTAATGCTTTACATATTGTAGCTCAATACACATCTATCATTTACTTCATAACCAAAATATCATTTGCAAACATATATACACATATAGGTGCAAGGCCGAATTTCAAGGTGTCCATAACCATCCAAAACACAAATTTTAACTAACATGCTAGAAGCATAAACCATGCTCATGAATGCATCATGGCCGAATACATCACAATCATGCCCCTTTCAACTTCGGTCATGGTTAAACAAAAAAAAAACTCAATGTCTTACTTAAGATTGCTACAAAGAAATTTCAAGAGTAGTCAATCCATCATTGCATGCATCATTAGCAAGCTTCACATTTAGCATGCAATGGCTTTAACCCAATAACAACCTTGGCCAAATACCATTTCCATGGTATAACAAGGATTTGAACCATGGCTAACATGAACATCAAGTTAGCAACTAAAACATGCATGAATCTCATGACACAACCTCATACATACCTTAATCTTGATGCAAGTTTAGCCAAATCTCCTTCTAGATCTCTTCTAAACAAAGAAAATGAAGCAAAAATCTCTTCTTCCTCTTAGGAATTTCGCCAAAGGAAGGAGGGAAAAGATGAACAATTTTTTGTTTTTCTTTCTTAGTTACACGGCAATGGGGAATGCTACACTCTCACACACATTTTTTTTTTATTTCTCTTCCCACATCTAATTATTTTATCACTTAATACATCATGCATAAACAAAACATGTCATAACATGTTTTCTTTGCCCATAATTCCTTGCCATGGCCGGCCACCACCTATAAAGAGGGGAATTTGACATGCAAGTCCATTGTTTTGCATGCATGCTTTAATTAGTCATCACACAATTCCCTATCGTACTTTCAAAGTTCACTACTAAGTCCTTTCTAGTGAAATTCACCTTTATAACACTAAATCAATCACCAAAAATGTCACACATGAGCACACACATATTATAGGCATCAAAATAAATTTTAAATTATTTTTATGCCTCGGTTTTGTGGTACCGAAACCACATTCCGACTAGGGTCAATTTTGGGCTGTCACAGAAGTGGCCAAATAAATAGGAGTGCAAAATAGGAGGATTTGCATGACAAACCTCCCATTTTACATGAAGTGGCCAACCATCATGTTGTTGTAGACAAAATGTGCACTTGATATCCATAATTTATGGTACAAATTGATACAAATTGATAATGGGTTAGGTAAATGTTCCATGATGGGAATTTCATGTCTTTTGTATTAAAGAATTAAATGGATGAAATATGAAATTTTATTAAAATAAAAAAGGGTGAAAAGAACAAAGTTTTGTCCATCTTTGTTCATCATAGCCGAAAGTTAGAGAAGAGAAAGGAGAGGAGAAAGCACTTGAATGTTTGGTCACTTGGGGAAGAAAATTGAAGGTAAGTTCATGGTAGTTTGCTTCTATCTTGATGTTCATGAGTTCTTCTTGATTCTACCTTAACTCTTGAAGCATATTTTGGTTTTTAGTTGTGTTGTGAGCATTTAGTCATGAATTAAAATGAAGGAAATGGTTGTTGTTTCATGTTCTTTTGATGAAAAATGGAAGATAGGTGAAGTTGAGCCAAACAAATGAGCATGCATGTGCCTTAGATGCTAAGGGGAAAAATCGGCTAACATGTTGTGGTTTAAAATGATGAAATGGAGATTATACTTAAGTAAAATCATAGATATGTGATGATTGATTGGTGATATACATGTTTAAATAACAAGCATGCAAGTTAGGTGTGAAAGAGTGATTTGGTAATAAATCGCTTGGGACAGACAGCGAGAACGTGACTTTGGAAAATCACCATAAATTGTGGGAGATGAATTAGAAGCTGAATAAATTATGTAATTAAATATTAATGAGTCTAGTTTCAAATGGAATAAACGAGAACATATTTTGAATTCTGTAAAATGAGAAATTTGATTCAGTAATGAAGAGTGGTCGATTAGTCAAACAAAGGAAACATGGGAAACTTTAAGAAAAATTGATTGGCCATACCAAAAATTCTGAAAATTTTATGGATAGAAGATATATGCGTCTATTTTCGGGAAAATTAACGGAACTTGATTTGGAGTTTCGTAGCTCAGTTATAAATAATTTAGTGACTGTTGCTCGTGAAGACAGTTTAAGTGAAATTATGATTATGTGGTAAACATTGACAAAAATTTGTTAATGAGTTGCTTATTGTTTTCTTATAAGCTTACTATGATCCGTAGGTGTGGTTGGCGAATATTGTAAGGGGTTAATACGTAGTTGGTATTTGAATAGTTAGATTAACGTGTTAGTAATCAAATTGTAGGCGTTCGTGTGTGGATCTCGTCAAGATATCGTCGCAAATGTGTGTAACTAACACCTCTTTCTTAGTCTAGATCGGCAAAAGTCGAAAATTGAAATGCCAAAACCGGTATTTTGTAGATTTGCGAGTGTGCGAATGCTCGTGAGGTAAATCGATTAATTTTTTGGTAAGCTGCAATGTTTGGACCTGAAAAGTGCATGATTTACGTGCCCTCGATATTTTTGGGCTTAATGGGCCAAAATTGGAATGATGGGCCAACGGCCCAATTCGGTAAGAACCCTCGACGTGATTTCGTAGTACGTGAAAGGTAGGAATATGCATGAAAAACCCTAAAATAGATAAATTACTGAAATACCTTTAAAAGTGGGAAATTTACAGTTTTACCTCTAGGAGATAAATTACCGAAATACCCCTAGGGTTAAATTGACTTAAATGCATGTTTGATCGTTGTTATTTATTGCATGCCATGTTGTTATTATCGATGCATGGGATTGGGATATTGACGGAGGAAGTACTGAAAGTGGCTTGTCCACGATTGGAGGCTTTGCCTCAATTTATCGTTAATCGAGCAAGCAAGGTCGCAATCTGTGGAGTGTTAATGGGTGGGTTGAGCTATTCCCACATGGAGTGTAGGGTTGATACGGTGGAGTGTATTGGTTGGTGGGTTGAGTAGTCTCCCAAATGGGCTTGCATATGTTATTGATGTTGCATGTATTTTGAAATGGGCCTATGGGCCATATTGTTATCTGAATAAGGGCTAAGGCCCGTTTATTGTAATCTAAAAGGGCTCGTCCAAGACCATATTACTGAATGGGCTTAGGCCCAATAGGCTTGAGTGACTTGGGCTTTGAATGGGTTTTCCTTACACACTGAGTTTCCCAAAATCACCCTTTTATTTTCATCCACGCAGAAATCCCCAACCATAGTGGGCTTGGAGTGTGAGGGAATTCGGGTGGCCACCCGCTCAAAGTTTGATTTTCTTCCGTGAACTGGACATCCTTTTATTTACGTTTGAAGTTTTGGGTTTTTAAATGTAATAAGGCCGCTTAATTATTTTTGATGGTTTTAATATGTATTACTAAGATAGGTATTACTTATTTTAACTGTTGAAATTAGATAGCTTTAGGCCGCGTTTTCAAAAACAACAATTGATTTCAAAATAACACGACAACAAGCAAAGCTTCCGCAATGAAAGTATTTTCCAAAATTAATCACTTTTCCTAAAAATGACTTAATCAAATCGGTTTCCTAGAAATATCCATGATGTTAAGGTGTGGCAATGGCGGTATGCATGTCTAGGATTGGATCCCAAGGGAGCTTGGTACTTAAGCGGTCCGATGGACTCACCACCTCTTTTCCGGTTTCCTACCTGGTGCACAGCTTCCATTCACTTTAACCTATAATGAGATTATCTTTTAAAACACTAAGTAAGTTTTTCTGGATCAACAATATAAAATGTTTTGAACACTTCGATGTGGCATGTTGGATCCGGTCATAACGTCTGGGCCAGGTTCGGGGTGCTACACGATTAGTGCTCGTGTAATGACCATATCAGAAGTAGGTTACCCTCACAAGATATCTTGAATCTCTTTGGGATAATAACTGTTCTCCCAATACAATCCTATTTTATCTCATGGTAGCCATTACATATTCCTTTATGAAAAGTTAAACACTATCAAATAGTGATCAAGTCATCCATCACAAAGATGAGCAACCCATGACCATGTTTACTTTTCATAAACAATGTAATGCCAATGAGAAGATATCATTTACTCATGTCTCGGGCTATGAATTCTACTATTTTGAATGACGCTACATGCTGTAAAAGTCGTACACCCTACAAACCAACTTTCGGATCATCAACTTTCAAATTCAGGTTTTTGCTTACATCAAACTGTACGAGTCACGCATACATAGTCCATCATCCATTCAGGATTTAGGTATGCCACACTGTGGATGTCACAAGTGAACAAATTCATAAATAGATTCAGGATCTATTCTTCTTGGGTCTAGTTTGAAGTATTGCCAGTCTAGTCATTCAATTCTATGTATCTATCTTCTGGGAGTCATCCGCTTCGATGCTTAAGACAAAACATTTCTCTAATTAGACTTGATAGACGACATATCAGCCTTTCAATTAGTTTGCGCATTTCTGATTAGACTAAGGACATGTTTAGGTTTGTCTACTAATACAAGTTGTCTTTGTATCATGATCCAACCACATAATACTGCACAATATTAGTTTAAAAGTTAGACAACTAATGAACAACATTTGTTTCCATTTTGCTTTACGTGCAAAAACCATTTGAGAAAAATCATACAAAGTATATTAATGTAATCAATGAATTTGTTTTATTAATCAATCTGTTGAAACAAATTACAAGTCTATAAACGAATATACTACATACAGAGCACCAGATCCAACAAGGTGAAAGGTGACACGATAGATGAATAAGTAGCCTAGTCTTTTGAGATGAAAAAGAACTAATAAAGAACGATAATGACTTTTAATCAACCCTTCCAATTGACAAGATTTAGGCAAGTTGAAGTTATGAAGAACCTCCTCAGGAATTCTTGAAGAATTGAAGTAAAAGTTTATCAAAAAAGTAACAAGAAACTATTCTTGTAACAAAGAACTCTCTTAGAGTAATTTTATTAATTAAAATAATCAAGATATAATATATATGGTGGCTATAAAAAACATAATGTCATATATATACCTAAACTATTTACCTGAACTACTTGGAAAATAAGGAAACAACCCTTCCATTATCTCCAAGCAATTGACCTAGTCATAATCTTTCTCTTTAAGCTAAACTAATAAAAATACTTAAATTCGTAAGAAGTAATTCCATCTTATATATAATAAAATTTAAGCCTTCGAATTGAACATGATATAATTTAAAAGCTAAATAGAGTCTAAAACTCATTATATTTAGAAAATTCTACACGTGTAGTTCTCATTAAGATAGTCATATCTTGAGCTCACAAAGCCAAAACAAGGTGATTCAAAGTGCGTTTCGAAGCTAAGAGATAGCTATTTTATTGGTCAAAAGACATCTCAATCTAGAAATACTTTGATCCTATCCAAAAATGCATCATAAGTTGACTGATCTTTTAGAATTGAAAATTGGCAGCTTCGGTGAAATTAATTTAATAAGTGTCAACCCATCCGTGCATGCATCATTCCCACCTTCCTCAAAAAGATTCATCCTTGGATTTTTTCCTTATTTGAACAAGAAATAATCTTTATCATAAGTGGAGTAGTTTAATTGAGCTTATTGCAAAGGATCAACAAAATCCTGAAAGAAACAAACAAACCCACTAAACAAATTCAATTTATGGTTAGTGAAAACATAATCAATTCTCTCCTATAGGTATTTTCTTTATTTTCAATCTTTTCATCTTGAATTGAATTATATAATGACTCGATTTTCAGTGGTGTTGGAAACTGTACTTTTGGAACATCATTTTTGTAAATCGAGTTTGTAAAGATAAAATATAAAGATTAAGTAAAATATATTGAAGATCAGTTAAGTAATTTAACCAAGAAAATAATTAATTAAAGCTTAAGGACTAAATTGAAAAAGTCCAATCGCTATAGAGTTTTAATTAAGAAAATGCTTGTGGACTTAAATAGCAATTATTCAAAGGACCAAAATGGTTATTTAACCATTTTTATCAGAAGATAGTGGATGATAATGGTGTATCCCACTTAGTTTTAATTTATAATTAAAATGTGTATTAATTAACAAATTAATCATGCTTAAGTAATAATTAAACCACTAATTAGAGTATATATATGAAATTTAAGTCGGAAGAAAAATGAAAGCATGCCATCTTCTTTCTTTACTGTCTCCATCAAAAAAGAAAGAAGAAAAAATTCCAATGTTTCCAAACATCATTCAACCACCAATTTTCAAGGTAATTAAGCTATTTTTCTTCATTTTTATAGATTTATGATTATGAGAGTTTGATTTAGCTCACTCATATATAGATTTTTTCACTTGCTAAGTTTTTAGATGTTTCCATTATATATAAATTGATGAATTAGGCTTAAATTAAATAGTTAGTAAGTTTAGATATAAAGAATAAATCGAAATCTAATTAAGCTTGTTTGATAACTTTATAACATTAGGGACTATATTGAATAAATTGAAAACTTTTATGAAATTATGTTATAAATAGGAAGTACAAGGTTCCTAACGAAAGAATGTGAAATTGAATTTTAATCCAATGATAGATATAAAAAAGTATGCATATCCCAAGTATATGGACTAAGTTGAATAGAATTTAAAATATGAGTGGCTACGTATTTGAATTTGAATTGGGTGTAAATTGATAATGTTTTTATTATTTAATTATAGAAGGTAGCTAAAGATAACATCAAGCCATCGGGAGAGAAGGGAAAGGCGAGAGCCATTGACCAAAGCAATTGGTGAGTAGCGGATAATTTCAATTTGTACTTTTTTGATTTGAGTTCAATATGTTAATATATGTGTGTGTGCGAATGTTGCAAATCTATCTATTGAGGTAAGTGAATTACTATCGTATAATTTGGTTAATACTTGATGATATTGAATGCTGAGAAATTGGACTGAAATGAATATAGTAGAAAAGAGTATGATATTATTGATATATGATATGTGATGTGATTTTGGTGTGAACCATGCTATGTGAAGTTTGAAATATATGAATTAAGGTTGAAATGAAATGAGATTATGAAATATGAATTTCTAACATTCTGAACCTGGCCTGATGTTATGGTCGAATCATAAAGGCCACATTTATAACACCCCTACCCATATCCGTCGCCGAAACAGGGTTACAGAGTATTACTAGAGTTTACAAAACAAATATAGTTAATTTATGTCATTTACTATTCATATCCGAAACCAATCACATTCAATCATATTTTCCCCTAATTGGACCCTCGAAGCCCAATTTATACATGAGAAACAAGTTGGGACTAAATCGAGAACTTAGAGAATTTTTCGCGAAATTTTTAAAATTTCCTTATGTGCATGGGACACATGCCTATATGATCAGGCCGTGTGGGCATTCGATGTAAGGCACATGGTCGTGTCCCAGCCCATGCTCAAAATTAGGGTAGCTACTGACTTGGATCACACAGCCAGCCACACGCCCGTGTGCTAGGCCGTGTGGTCAATTTAATTTTGAAAAATAGGTGCAGGGTTCACACGGCTGAAACACACGCCCGTGTCTCTACCCGTGCGACTAATTCTGAGCATTCTGTTTCGCAATTTTTTAAGATACAGAAGACACACAGCCAAACCACATGCTCGTGTGTATGGCCGTGTGTCACACACAGTTGAGAGACGCTCGTGTGTCTGCCCGTATGGAAAAAATAAGGCCATTTCCAAGCCTTATTTCTCACCCAAATTTTTCCTTGTACTTACATTAATACTTGCATACACATACCAACCATTTCAAGACGTTAAAACCAAGCCAACATTAACATTATACATGATATATCATCACATGTATTCAAGCTTACCTTTTGACATACATTTTTTTTTCACACAGAGTTTGCAACACAATTCTCAAATGATGAGCATGCTCATTTTCTTCTCAAGAATATACTAGGATATCATCAATAAATACCACCACAAATCTATCTAGATATAGTCTGAAAATTCTTTTTATTAAATCCATAAATACTGTAGGTGCATTTGTTAAGCTGAATGGAAGCATAAGAAACTCATAGTGCCCGTACCTAGTTCTAAAGGTTGTCTTTGGTACATTTGAGTATTTTACCTGTAGCTGATAGTAACCGTAACGAAAATCAATCTTTGAAAATACAGTAACACCTTTTAATTGGTCAAACAAGTCATCAATACGAGGTAATGGATACTTGTTCTTGATTGTAACCTTATTGAGCTGTCTGTAATAAATAAATAATCTCAAGGACCCATCTTTCTTCTTAACAAATAAAACCAATGCACCCCAAGGTGATGAGCTAGGTCGAGCAAAACTTCTATCAGTCAATTTGTAACACCCCAAACCCGACCTAAACGTTTTGACCAACTCTGATAGTGCCACAAGGAATGAGTTTAAATCATTTCCGTTTAGCTTCCAAATCTTTTGTTAATTTCAAAATCATTTTCTTATTTATTTGATTTGTTGAAAAACCCATCATGCAGTTGAAGCTTTTAGAAATCATTTACTTTTAGGAAAACCGTGTTTTTTTGTGATTAAGGTTGTAAACCTATGAAAGCAATTAAAACCCTAGAATTTAATAAAAAAGACAGGCCATAAAGTCCAAATTACATAAAAATACCCATAATCAAAAGAAACCATAAATAATAAAAGTAACGATGGTTAAAATACGTGTGGCCACCGTCGAGTCCTCTGATGCACCGAACCTTCAGCTCTGGGGATTACCGAGACAGATTAAACAGAAAGGGTGAGTTTTCGCAAACTCAGTGTGTAATCCCTACAGAAAACATGCATACAAAATACATCAAAATACAATCATTTACAGTTCGGGCCTGAGCCCATTACAGAATCGATTTGGGCATTACCTATTCAGAAAAACGATTTCAGAATTATAGTAGGGCATTGGCCCATCTTAAACACAGAATGTGGATATAGTAAATAAGAATCCTACCCACCAGCATCTACACACCATCTCCGTCCAGCCTTACACACCATGTGGGGATCAAATCAACCCACCCATCCTTATACACCATGCTGTACCAAAATGCAGCACATAATCAGAGTATTACAGCTAAGCTGCCAGATAACAAGCTTAAAAAACTTTCAGACACTTCCTCCAAATAGCATCAACCCACCCCCATACAATGCAACATACCATTAATGACATGCAAATATGCTAATAACAGGACATACAGGCAGTTCAGTACAGTTATCATGCTCAGTCAGACACCATTCAATCAAGTCCCATAATTAGAGGTTTAAATAAAACTTATCGACCCTATAGTAGGTCCACAGTCAACTAGGGTGACCTGTGCAACATTACAAAATATTTTAGAAAAATGGGCTCACACGCCCATATGGCCTATCTGTCTGGAACCACATGCCTGTGTGGCAGACACGGTCCAAACTGGCATTGGTCGTGTGGATCACACGGCCTGGCCCAGAATCTCACACGCCAGTGTGAACTACCCGTGTGGCCCACACGGCCCAAATCAATCTGGCCCGTGTGTCACACATGGTCTACCTGGCCATTGCCCGTCAATCACACGCCCGTGTCTCGTTACATGGCCTACCACATCGGTGACCACACGCCTGTGTGGCATCGACAGAAAACTTTTTCAGCTTTGCATCAAACCGTTTTCTGCGTTTTGGGTACACACCTGTATTGTTTTTTATGCCTGAACACTTTTGAGCACTCCAACACCTATATTTGATCAATATTTCATGCAGTTAATCATTTAATTAAACGGACTAAACCAAACCCAAAACGCAAAAAAACCATTACCTTCTATCGAATGACGGGAATTCCACGCCCTTAGAGCTGATGAACGATAATCAGCCATTCGATTAACACCTACAAATTAGTCGAAACCCTTCTTTAACCAAAATTTAGAAGAAACCATTAAGATAATTCGAAAACCAAACTTAACGAACGACCAGGATTATGCGCAGCACAACAAAAGCGGTGACCTTGATTAAAACCACAATAAGAAAACGAGAGGGAGGGAGAGATGGAATTTCGTCAAAGAGAGGGGGGAGAAGAGAACAAAATTTTACAAAAAAAGAAAACAGACAGAAAAATTCTGATAACCCCTTATCCCAACTCCCTTTACTTTTCTCCATCCAACATCCTACTACTCAGAGTCCAACCACAGTACAACTCTAGCTGAGAATGAGTCAAAAAAATACTATCCCTTACCAAGCCAGAGAATCGAAGACAGGACCCCTAACACTCGAACACTCCACTTAACCACCAGACCAGCAGTCTTATTCTCACATAAACTTATCAATAATTAAATAAAAGGCTATTGAACCAGGGTGAGGCTTTATTCAAAAAAAATACCAAAATTTTCCTAAGACAAGGCTTGAACTTGGGACCTCACACACACATCCAGAACACTTAGCCACTGAAGCAGATACACAGTTGTAGTACACTTCGCAAAAAAAAAGTTTTTGGAGCGTTACAACTCTACCCCCTAAAAGAAAATTTTGTCCTTGAAATTTCACCTGATCAGAATAGATGAGGATACTACTGACAAATCACATCCTCAGGCTCCCACGTGGCCTCTTCAATGCTATGATTACACCATAGAACCTTCACCAAAAGGATAGAATTCCTCTACAGAACCTTTACGTCACGTTCCAAAATTTGAACCGACTTCTCCTTAAAGGTTAGGTCTGGCCTAAACTCAATCTCCTCAACAGGGACAATATACCTAGGATCAGAGCGGTAGTGCCTCAACATCGAGACGTGGAATACATCATGAATCTGACCCAACTCCAGAGGTAGCTCCAACTGGTAAGCAACTGGTCCCACTTGCTTCAGAATAAGGTAAGGTCCAGTAAACCTAAGGCTCAACTTGCCCTTGCGACTGAACCTCAGAACCTTCTTCCATGGCAAGACCTTTAAAAACACAAAGTCCCTCACAGAATACTCAATCTTACGTCTCTTTAGATCCGTATAAGACTTTTGCCTATCAGAAGCCACTTTCAGACGATCCCAAATCAACCTTACCTCTGTCTCGGAAACCAACTCAGGACCCAAAACATGTTGCTCGCGTAACTTAGTCCAACATAAAGGTGTGAGACACTTACGACCATACATGCCTCGTAAGGTGCCATTTGGACGCTAGATTGGAAGCTATTATTATATGTGAACTCTGCCAACGACAAGTACTCCTCCCAACTGCCTTGGAAATCAATCACACAGCTCCTTAACATATATTCCAATATCTGAACCACCATTTCAGATTGGCCATCTGTCTGAGGATGGAAAACAGTACTGAAATCCAATCTTAAACCCAAAGCCTTATGCAATTTCCCCCAAAATCGAGATGTGAAGCGAGGATCCCCATCAGAGATAATATAAACCAGTACCCCATGTAGTCTCACTACGTCAGAAAGATAAAGTTTTGCCAGCTTCTGTAGAGAATAATCAGTAAGAACCAGTACAAAGTGCGCTGACTTGTCAATCGATCCACGATGACCCAAACAGAATCCTTCTTAGTGGGTGTTAAGGGTAACCCACTAACAAAGTCTATCGTTACACGTTCCCACTTCTAAAGGGGAATTTTAATTGGCTGCAGCAAACCTGAAGGCAATTGGTGCTCAGCCTTAATCTGCTGGCATGTCAGACATCTAACCACAAAATCGGTAACTTCTCATTTCAATCTTGGCCATCAGTATAACTCATGAAGATCCTGGTACATCTTGTTCCCTCCAGGATGCATAGTATAAGGGCTATTATGCGCCTCTCTCAGTATAGACTGCCTCAGATCAGAATCATTCGGCACACATATTCGGCCTCGAAAACACAATATCCCCTCAGAGTTTAACCCAAAATTTGTGGCGCTACTACTCTCAATCTGCTTGACCTAAAGACCCAAGGATTCATCCTCTAACTATTTACCCTTAATCTGCTCAACCCATGTCGGCTTAACATGAAGCTCGGCTAAAAGGTTACCATCATCAAATAGACTAAGGCGAGCAAACATCACCCTCAGATCAGTCATAGCCCTACGGCTCAAAGCATTGGCCACAACGTTGGCCTTACTAGGATGTTACTCAATGGTGCAGTCGTAATCCTTAAGAAACTCGATCCATCTATGTTGCCTAAGATTCAGCTCATTCTGGGTGATGAGGTACTTGAGGCTCTTGTGA
This sequence comes from Gossypium arboreum, assembly GCF_025698485.1. Taxonomy (NCBI): domain Eukaryota; kingdom Viridiplantae; phylum Streptophyta; class Magnoliopsida; order Malvales; family Malvaceae; genus Gossypium; species Gossypium arboreum. Next base: position 14,039,469 of record NC_069076.1, on the reverse strand, counting down.
TCCGTGTAGATGATACACTTCTCACCATACAAATAATGCCTCCAGATTTTTAGTGCAAAAACCACGGCGATCAACTTCGAATCATGCATTAGGTAATTCGTTTCACAAGTCTTGAGCTGAAGAGATGCATATGCAACCACCTTACCATCCTACATTAGCACACAACCCAACCCGACATGTGATGCATCACTGTATACCATATAGTCTTTACCAGACTCAGGCTGTATCAGAATAGGAGCCTGAGTCAGAACAGTCTTGAGCTTCTTGAAGCTCTCTTACTGTGCATCAGCCACACAAAAGGAACTCCCTTATGCAGAAGCTTAGTCAATGGAGCTGCGATCAAGGAGAACCCCTCTACAAAGCGTCGATAGTAACCCGCCAGTCTCAGAAAAGTGCAAATCTCAGACATGTTCTTTGGCCGTTTCCAATCCAACACTGCCTCAATCTTATGAGCATCAACTTGTATCCCCTCAGCACAGACTATATGTCCCAAAAATGTCACTTCTCAAAGCCAGAACTCACACTTGCTGAACTTCCCATACAGCTATTTCTCACGAAGAATCTGTAGTACCACTCTCAGCTGCTCATCGTGCTGGTCCTTAGACCTAGAATACACCAAGATATCATCGATGAACACCACCACAAATTGATCTAAATAAGGCTGGAACACTCAGTTCATCAAGTTCATAAATGCCGCTGGTGCATTAGTTAAACCAAAGGGCATTACTAGGAACTCGTAGTGACCATAACGAGTCCTAAATGCAGTCTTATACACATCCGCCTCTTTAACCCTAAATTAATGATAACTCGAACATAGATCAATCTTGGAAAATACATAAGCCCCTCTGAACTGGTCGAATAAATCATCAATCCTCGGAAGTGGATACTTATTCTTAATCGTTTGCTTGTTCAGTTGTTGGTAGTCGATACATATCCTCATTTTCCCATCTTTCTTTTTCACAAACAACATAGGTGTTCCCCATGGAGACACACTGGGACGAATGAACCCACGATCCAAAAATTCCTAAATCTGAGCCTTAATCTCCGTAAGCTCTTTCGGTGCCATTCGGTAGGGTGCAATAGACACTGGAGCTGTACCTAGAATAAGTTCGATCCCAAATTCTACCTCTCAATTCTGAAGCAAACCTGGTAGTTCCTCAACAAAGACGTCTGGAAAATTCCTTACAGTTCTAATGTCCTTAATCGAAGAGTCCCTAGAATCTGAAACACGTATGTAGGTGAAGAATGCCTTACATACCTTTTGTACCAACTTTTCTACCACTAACTCCGAAATCACATTATCAGGTAATCCCGACGTTCTCCAATAACCACTACCTCATTGTCCTCCTCGATTCTCAAAATGACCCTCTTGACCAACCAGTCTATCCCAAAATTAAATTGAACTCTCGGAATGGAAGCTCTATCAGATCTGTTAAAAATACTATCCCTTGGACCTCTAACGGAACGTCTTTATAATTTGCCAACTCGGATAGATTGCCCCAAAGGACTCACAATAGTCACCCCACTAGAAATATCCTCAACTGAAATCCCTAAAGTTTCAGACACAGTGCTAGCTACATAGGAGTGTGTAGAGACTATGTCTATCAATGCAAGATAAAGATACATTGTAAATTAAAAACGTACCCGTGATGACGCCTGGAGCATCTCGGTCCTCTCGGCGACGAGCAGCATAAACAAGAGTAGGCTGCCTTGCCTCAGTCTACCCAGCACCTCTACCCAGTGTTCTCTATCCATGGCCAACGCAATTACCACCCCTAACCTGACTACAGCCCTAGGTGGCTGCTGAACTACCCTCGACCACTGTGCAGTACCAGAACTCGGAGACTCTCGAATGCTGTGCTCAGTAGACCCATATCTCAAACACGCTCTAGTCGTTCTCTAGCATTCGCCCGGATGTTGTCTACCATAATGCCCACAAGGCAGGATCCCAGTAGGTGCAACAGGGGCCCCAACTTTAATTGGCCCATCAGACTTAAGCTTCAATGTAGAACTCAAGGGCTCCGAATCCCTCTTGTTTTTTCCCCCTCTCTATCTCTATTTTGATGCTTAGCGTGTTTCACCTCCTCGGCGATCTTTTCCTTCTCTACTAGTGCTGAAAAGTCACACTCTCTTTGTGGAGCTATCAGAACCCTCAAATTATCCCTGAGTCTATCCTCGAAGCAAACATAACGCTCATATTCAGTCGCCACCATTCCTCGCGCATAGCAGCTTAATCTTAGAAACTCGGCCTCATACTCGGCCACTGTACGATCCTCTTGTATGAGATTTTGAAACTCACGTCTCCTACTTTCGATATAGCTTGCCCCCACATATTTACCTTGGAAAGCAGAATTATACAAATCCCATGTTAGTCATTCGGGCTGAGTGCCCTTTTTAACGGTCAGCCACCATTGGTATGCTTCATCGCAAAGTAAAGAAACAACCCCTTTCAACTTCTGTTCAGGGGTAAAGTCCAAGTCATCCATGATTCTTTCAGTGGCTCCATCCAGTACTAGGCCACGTTTGGTGTGACTCTAGTGACACCCTTAAATAATTTAGCCCTGTTGGACCAGAGTTGTTCCGTAACTGATCCTCGGGCCCCAGATCCAGTATTTGGCCCAGCGACCCTCTCCAGTATCCTGAGCATAGCCTGGGATAGCACGTCGTCCACAAACTTGCAGTCTTGAGACCCAGTCTCAGTCACAGGTGAAATTGGTGTCTCACTAGTATCCAAGTTAGGCAAGTTGCCAAAAGATGAGGACCTAGCTCGAGCCCCTCTACAGCCTCTATCACGACCTCTAGTACCGCTTCCGCGGATACCTCTTGTGCTCATATCTAATCCAATTATCAGTGTTAAGAGTTTTATGAATTAGTTAAAATTCAATAATTATTAGCAGATGTTTTATGTAAACAGTTTCAGTAATTCAGATTAATTTTTGTAAATTCCAATCCCTATCAGTTTTGCTACAGTCTCAGTATACACTAACTAAAGTGTTTTCAGTATAGTATACTACCTATAGTAGTTTCAAAATATCATAGCATATATCAATTTTAGAACAACTTACAGAATCGACCCTAGAGACTCGGTGCACCACATACTCAGTAAAACATTTCAAATCATTTTAAGAATTAATTCTTCAAAAACCAAATTTATAACCCATAATCCACAGCCGAGTTTTGCAACCTGACTCTGATACCACTAATTGCAACAACCCAAACTCGGCCTAGATGTTATGGCCAAATCTGATGGTGCCACATGGAATGGAATCTGAAATTTAATTTGTCAAGTGTAAATTGTTTCCGTTTAGCTTCCAAATATTTTGTTAATTTCAAAATCATTTTTTCACTTACTTGATTCATTTAAAAACCCATCATGCAGATGAAACTTTTATAAATCATTTACTTTTAGGAAAATCGTGTTTTGTTGCAATTAAGGTTATAAACCTATGAAAGCAATTAAAACCCCAAAATTTAATAAACAAGACAACCCATAAAGTCCAAATTACTTAAAAGTACCCATAATCAAAAGAAACCATAAATAATAAAAGTAACGATGGTTAAAATACATGTGGCCACCCTCGATTCCTCCAATGCACCGAACCTTCAGCTCTGGGGATTACCTGGATAGATTAAACAGAAAGGGTGAGTTTTCGTAAACTTAGTGTGTAATCTCCATAGAAAACATGCTTACAAAATACATCAGAATACAATCATTTACAGCCCGGGCCTAAGCCCATTACAGAATCCATTTGGGCCTTAGCCCATTTAGATATGATTTCAGAATTATAGTAGGGCCCTGGCCCATCTCAAACACTGAATGCAGATATAGTAAATCAGAATCCTACCCATCAGCCTCTACACACCATCTCCGTCCAGCCCTACACACCATGTGGGGATCAAATCAACCTACCCATCCCTACACACCATGCTGTACCAAAATACGACACATCATTAGAGTATTGCAATTGAGCTGCCAGATAACAGGCTTAAAAGCCTTTCAGACACTTCCTCCAAATAGCATCAACCCACCCGCATGCAATGCAACATACCATTAATGACATGCAAATATGCTAATAACAGGACATACATCTAGTTCAATATAGATATCATGCTCAGTCAGACACCATACGATCAGGTCACACAATTAGGGTCTAAATAAAGCTTACTGACCATATAGTAGGTCTACAGTCAACCAGGGCGACCCGTGTAACCTTACAAAATATTTCAAAAAAATTGGGCTCACACGCCTATGTGGCCTGCTCGTGTGGGCCCATATGGTCCAAATTAGCCTTGGCCGTGTGGATCACACGGCTTGGCCCAGCATCCCACACGCCCGTGTAAACTACCCGTATGGCCAACACGACCCAAATGAGTCTGGCCCGTGTGTCACACATGGCCTACCTGGCCATCACACGACCATGTCATGCGCAGAGGGCCTGGCTTGTCGATTACACGCCCATGTCCCGTCACACGGCTTACCACACGCCCGTATGGCGTTGACAGAAAGCTTTTTTGGCTTTTTTGGCGTCGTCACATGTATTGTTTTTGATGCCTGAACACTCCTGAGCACTCCAGCACCTATATTTGACCAATATTTCACGTAGTTAATCATTTAATCAAATGGATGAAACCAAACCTGAAACAGGATATCCATCTTTCAAGCGAAAAAACTATTACCTTCTATCGAATAACGGGAATTCCACGCCCTTAGAGCTAATGAACGATAATTAGCCCTTTGATTAACACCTACAAACTAGTCGAAACCCCTCTTTAACCAATATTCAGAAGAAACCATTAAGATCAATCGGAAACCAAACTTACCGAACGACTAGGATTACACACAACACAACAAAAGAGGTGTCCTTAAGTAAAACCACAAAAAAAATGAGAGGGAGGGAGAGATGGAATTTTGGCAAAGAGAGGGGAGAAGAGAACATAATTTTACAAAAAGAGAAAACTGATAGAAAAATTCTGATAACCCCTTATCCCAACTCCCCTTACTTTTCTCCATCCAACACCCCACTACTCAGAGTCCAACCACAGTACAACTCTAGCTGAGAATTAGTCAAAAAAAATACTATCCCTTAACAAGGTAGAGAATCAAACACAGGACCCCCAACACTCCAACGCTCCACTTAACCACCAGACTAACAGGCCCATTCTGACATAAACTTATCAATAATTAAGTAAAAGCCTATTGAACCAGGGTGAGGCTTTATTCAGAAACTTACAAAAATTTTCCTAAGACAAGGCTTGAACTTGGGACCTCACACATACACCCAGAACACTTAGCCATTGAAGCAGATACACAGTTGTATCACACATTTGCAAAACCAAAAATTTAAGTTTTTGGGGCGCTACACAATTCTTGCAACTATGCTTTCAATTCTTTTAATTCTGTGGAAGCCATTCTACAAGGAGCTATAGATATTGGAGTTGTCCCTGGAACAAAATCTATAGAAAATTCCACCTCTTTGACTGGTGGTAATCCAGGTAATTCTTCCAGGAACACATCAGGAAACCTACAAACAATCGACACTAACTTAATCTTCGACTCAGATACTTTAGTGTCCAGCACATATGCAAAATAAGCATCATACCCTTTTCTAATATATTTTTATGCTGATATAGTTGAGATTACATTGGACAACCCATCCAGTTTATCAGATTCAATACGAAACAATTCACCATTCTGACATTTGAACACAATGTACTTCTGTTTACAATTTACCACAACATCATGTTGAGTTAACTAGTTTATACCTAAAATTACATCAAATTCATTAAATGACAACAACATTAAATTAGCCGAGAAACAATAGCCCCGTACCATTAATGGATAATTTTTACAAACTTTATCCACCATCACATATTAGCCCAAGGGGTTTGAAACTTTAACTACGAATTTAGTGGACTCAACAAGTAAATTTTTAACAGACACTAAATTTGTGCATGTTATGAATGTGTTGAACCAGGATCAGTTAAGGCAGTAATATCAGTATCAAGAAGAGAAAATGTACCAATAATAACATCAGGTGCAGAAGCATCCTTTCGTGCACGTATAACATATGATATTACCGGTGCTCATGCTTCAGATTTAACTGTTGAATCTTTTGTAGCACTTCAGCTACCATTGACATTGCCAGGGTAACGTGTTGGTTTACCTCTGACCCAGGGTTACTTGGCTTCAAAGTCTGAACAATATATTTTTCAAGCCTTTTTGGACAATACTTAATATAGTGGTAGAGAGAACCACATGTATAACAGGCTCAGCTTCTCATACGACACTCTCCAAAATGAAATTTATTACAATGTTTAGATCTAGGTTGGGGATTATCGACACTTCTAGCACTTGCTACTAATGGGGTTGGAGATCTCAGATTAGAGCATTGATAACCTCGTTCTTTTCTAGAATACCCCACAGATGAGACAGAACAATCATGAGATTTCTTTGATTTCTTTGAAGTTGATGATTGTGGCTTGCCCATAAATCTTTTACTTGAAATTCGAGATTCAATCTCTGCTTGCCTCTTTTTTTTATTTAGTTCTTCAGCTTTATGTGCTCAGTCAGCCAGTACAACATTCTTTTCAATCCAGGATTCCAACTAACAACTTGATATCCTCATTTAATCCCTCTTCAAACCATTTACACATAACAAATTTAGTCAGGATACACTCTCGGCATATTTGCTTAACCGAATAAATTCTCATTCGTACTCAGCTGTCATATTCCCTTGTTTAATCTCTAAAAATTCCTTCTTTTTCTGATCAAGGAATCTCTGACTAATGCACTTATTTTTAAATTCTATTTGGAAAAACTCCTAAGTAACATTTTCCCTCTGTACAACAGAAATCAAGGTATTCCACCACTGGCAGGCTGAGTCTTTTAGTAAGGATACAACACATTTCAAACATTCTTCAGGTGTACAAGACAATTCATCCAAAACCCTGATGGTATTTTCTAACCAAAATTCAGCCCTTTCCGAATCGTCATCAGTTGTTGATCTGAATTCTTCTGCCTCATATTTACAGATTTTATCTACTAGAGGCTTACCAGTTCCAACAAGTTCAGTACCTTGTGGCATATTGGGAACCGGTTGAGGAACAAGAGGGGGAGGTTGTTGTACAACAAGATTTTTTCTTAAGAATTCTATAAACCACTCATTCATCACTTTAAAAAAGGCTTCTTTTTCCTCCTCACCTGGACCCTCAAATTTAGGCCTTCTACTACTACTAGATACAGCTCTTTGAACTGAAGCTGGATCATTGCTCTCAGCTTCCTCAGATTTAGCTCTAGCTTGGTTGGACATCATTGCTCTCAGCTTCCTCAAGAGATATCACATTATCACAAATTATATATAATGACATGTATTGCTAAACTCGTACTTGCTACGCTATTATGAGAATCACTAAACCATAGCTCTGATACCAATAAATGTAACACCCCTACCCATATCCGTCGTCGAAATAGGGTTATAGAGCATTGCTGGAGTTTACAGAAGAAATACAATTAATTTATGTCATTTAGTATTCATATTTGAAACCAATCACATTGAATCATATTATCTCTTAATTGGACCCTCAAGGCCCAATTTATACATTAGAAACAAGTCGGGACTAAATCGGGAACTTAGAGAATTTTTCGCAAAATTTTTAAAATTTCCTTATATGTAGGGGACACACGCCTGTGTGATCAGGCCGTGTGGCTCACAAGGTCAAGTGACATGCTCGTGTCCTAAGCCATGTGGGCATTCGATGTAAGGCAAACGGCCGTGTCCCAGCCCATGTTCAGAATTAGGGTAGCTACTGACTTGGATCACACAGCCAGCCATACGCCCGTGTGTTAGGCCGTGTGGTTAATTTAATTTTGAAAAATAGGTGTAGGGTTCACACGGATGAAACACACGCCCGTGTCTTTGCCCGTGTGACCAATTCTGAGCATTCTGTTTCTCAATTTTTTAAGATGCAGGGGACACACACCCAAACCACATGCTTGTGCATATGGCCGTATGTCACACATGGTTGAGACACGCCCATGTATTTACCTGTGTGGACAAAATAAGGCCATTTCCAAGCCTTATTTCTCACCCAAATTTTGCCTTGTACCTACATTAATACTTGCATACATATACCAACCAATTCAAGATGTTAAAACCAAGCCACCATTAAAATTATACATAATATATCATCACATGTATTCAAGCTTACCTTTTGTAAGACATATATATTTACCATAATTCAATATAACTATGTCAAGCACACATATATTAACTATATTATAACTTCGTATATATATATTCAGTAAACATACCAACACTGGCCGAGTTAGCCTATACATACCATTATACCAAAATAAGTTTGCTATTTATACCAAAATGAGGTCAAGGATAGTGTGATGGTGTTTCGACCGATTCCAACCTTTACGAGCTTTCGAGCACTATAAAACAGAGGAAAAAAAGACAAAGTAAGCATTTAATGCTTAGTAAGTTTTCATAATAGGAATTTAACTTACCATTTATATTCAATTTAGGTAATCATTTAAATATCATGTATTCCAACAAATTGGCCAATTGCCTAATCACATACACTCAATCAAGCAAGTTAGTCATGAATCTCTAAATACTTTTTAAGTAATAGAGATGAGCTCATCATGTAATAACTTTCATGTACATGTACTTTTCTTATCATATTTCCATATAACATATACATTTCTATGATAAATCATCTCAAGTTCAGATTAGCCATAACATAACTTTTCCCGTTAATTTTATATGAAATATCGATGGATACACATGCAGTACGCTTGAAATGTACAACATTGTAAACCGTTAATTTATTTTTTACATATAACATTTATAACACATATATTTCATAAAAAATAGAATTTTTCCATGAATTTTACATCTTTACAATTTCGTCCCTAAATCACTATTGTATGAAAATTCACTTTACAAAAGTTGTTTATCTATCAACAACCTTTCATTTTCTACCATAAATTTCAAAATTTTAGCATATTCATCCATGGAAAAATTTTAATAATTTCATAAATTTACAAATTGATATCCAAAATAGTTAGATTAGGTTGTTACGATCTCGAAAATATGAAAATTACTAAAATGGGACATGATTACTTACCTAATTAAGCTTTCTTGATTTTATTTCTCTTCCTAGGGTTTCCATAGAATTTGTAGAAGAAGATGACATAAAATGATGATGTTAGATATTTATTTTATTTATCATCTTTTATTTATTTCAATTTCCAATTTAGTCCTTTTCTTTTTCTAATATTCCATTGATGAATCATCAAAAATATCTACTAACTTTTCTTGATTGTCTAATTACCATATAAGGACCTCAAGTTTGAATTCTATAGCTATTTGATACTTATAGTTACTAGAACTCAACTTTTGCATTTTATGCAATTTGGTCCTTTCTATAATTAAACATGAAATCGGTAAAATTTTCTTATCGAAATTTTTATACGTCTTTCCTGTCGTGATGCAGACCATGCAATAATTTTAAAATAAAATTTCTTTCTGACTCATATTTGTGGTCCCAAAACCACTATTCCGATTTCACTGAAAACAGGTTGTTACAACATTGGACACCTTAGTGTCGAACCTACTCTATCGATAGTTTGAAACTTGTAGGTACCCTCTTTTTTTAAAACTGAGGTTTCTATTGTTAAATTTGGAAAACGTCCATTTACTTAGTCTAACCATGCTTATGTCAAATTAGTGAATTGGGTGAGTTTTTATAAAACCTTATTGACGGCATTGACTTTGAAAATTCATTTTGTTATCTTCTTAGCAGCTGAAATGTACCAATACTATTCAAATTATTAATTTAGCCATATATCATGTATAGTCCATTTCTATATATATATAAACCATGTAGCTATACCAAATATAAGTGTCATGCATGCATGAAAGACCCCAAAAGTATCAAACAGTCCCAAACCACAACTTAAAGAAACTTTACAATCCAAAACCAAATAATAATGGTAAATTAACCTAAAAATATAATTAAATTAAAATAATATGACGAAGTGAAGTCCAAAGTCTGTCGTACGTTTGCATGCCAATTCCAATCCTAAGTTCTATCACTACTTGAGAATTTGAGGTAATAAGGATGAGCTTAACAAGCTCGGTGTAAGACTAAAAAAGCAAGTGTTAAGCATTCATACAAGCAATTTCATAGAGATACCAATAGCACAATCAACATTATCAATAGTAATTTCAAATGCACATGATTGTGAAAAATGCACATGTGAGATCCCACTCATACCATCTGCTACACACCACAAATTCCTCTAAACCTATCTGCCAAACTCCAACATATATGAGCAGAGCTCGATGTGGTGAAACCACCAATAATCAATAATATAGTGAAACTACCAAATATCAAATAGTGCGATACAATCACCAATAACATATAATATGCGATAAAATCGACAATCCCCTCTGTACTCTAAATGAAGTGCACGGACTACGAATATATGCAAACTTACTATGTCGCTGGTACTCCACGGAACTCTTCTGTCAACCACAAAATATTCCAACCCAATGCATGTGCAATATGTCACAAAAACTCATATATATTCATATTTCAATGCTTTTCATATTTATTTGACATGTTCAACATGTCCTCAATAATCACATACTTTCGGTAAAAGGAAACAGTGTTCCAACTTTCAAATTACCATTAAGATGGTATCTGTCAATATTATTCAATTTCACATACTTTACGAATTTCATTTTGCATAAATAGCAACCTAATGAATTGTCATAGCTCCTTTTTCAATTGTGTCAGAAACAGTGGTTTCGGGGCCACCAAATTCGACGAGTAAGTTCATAAGTATTATTATTTAATATTTATGAGTTAATTATGGTTTTAAAAAGGTTTTTGATTTGATAATTTATGTTATATAAGCGATTTATTAAGTTCAAGTGGTTTGACTCTAAGGTCAAGTGGTTTTAGAAAATGAGGTATCAGGACCTTATTTCTATAAATCGAACCGTAAATATCTTTGTAAATATTTACGGAGTGTCATTAAGGTAGTATTAAATTTTCGTTGAAAAATTTTAACATTTCGATAGTTAATTAATTAAAATGGACTAAATTATAAAAAGTGCAAAATATGCTAAATATAGCAGTTAAGTGATGAAATAGCTTAATTAATAAAGGATGAAGTACTTAAGTAAAAATTATTCCCTAATTAGTATAGTGAGATGGCAATGTAATAGGAAATGATAAAATAATTTGTTTTGGATGGTAATTTTGTAAATTAATGAAAGTTTAAACAAAATTAAACAAAATTAAACAAAATTAAAGAATGAAAAAACAAAAAAAAATTCTTTCATTTTTCTTCTGCAATGGCTGAAAGCCATAGCCAAGGAGGTGAAGCTTCAGTTTTGGGTGTTTTCTTTGCATGGTAGGTAACGCCGACTCGTTTTCTTGTAATTTTTATGTTTTTGAGATCGTTGCAATTAGGTCTAGCTAGCCCGTACTTTCATTTTTGAAACTGTTAAAGATTTTGAATGTTTCCATTGATGAATCTTGTGATTTTTTATGTTAAATTATGAATTTAAAATGTTGGTTGGTATTTAAAAGTATTTTGTTAAGGGATTTTTGATGAGTTTTCTGATTAGGGACTAAATTGTTGAAATAGTAAAAAATAAGGGTTTGTTGTGAAATTATTGCAAAAATGGGCTGTATTGAATGCCATGAATATTCGGCTAGCATAGATTTGCATTAAAAATGGTTAATTTGCATGTTTTAGGCTCAGAGACTAAACTAAATAAAAGTAAAATGTTAGGGACAATTTTGTAAAAATGTCATAATGACTAAATTGCACAAAATGAATTATTTTATTGTCTAGGTTAATAAATTGAATGAAATTATTTATTTAAATCAAGATCGAGTGGAAAATCAAAGAGAATGAAAAATTACCAAAAAGCCCTTGTAAGTTGATATTTTTGGAATGAAAAATTACCAAAAAGCCCTTGTAAGTTGATATTTTTGGAATTTAGTCAAGTAAGTTCGTTACACGATTATTATTAATAGCACTGAATATTTCATATTATTTCATTATTGGTTAAGATTTAAAAGTCATTTAGCTATGTTTTAAGAAATAGAAACGCGGTGATATTCGGGCTCCGTGCCTAACAGGCTTTGTGCCAGTGTATTATATCAAGCTTTGTGCTTAGCAAGCTTCGTGCCGGTGTGCTATATTAGGCTTTGAGCCTAGTAGTGTTCGTGTCAACGTATTGTAATAGGTAAGTTGTACTGAAAATATTATTTTCATTATTCGATATTATTTCATTTGATTCAACGGGTATGAAATGGAAGAGTTCGGTAAGTATTCGAAGGACTTATGTCATGAATCTATGAAAAGGAATAAAAAGCTAATGTTCAATGAAAGTATGTTTATGTTCATGAAATTGATGATTACAAGTGATGTTATTCATGTATATGACTTACCTTATGATATTTCGAGTGAATTATGAGTAAATGCACCAACTTGTGTATTGATGATGATATATTTATGCTTATGTCTTGTGTTATACAAATGATACGAGTATGGAGATGCGATAAAAAGGTAAGTTCATAATTGAGATGTATTGTGATAATGTAAATGCATTGATGAGTTAAAGGGTTTACTTATATGTGAGAAATTTACTTGAGTTATGGATGAATCTATCTAGGTTGTGGATAAATACACTAATTTGTGAGTTGATTATGGTTTGATAAATCTTGAGGCATTGGTATAGGTTTATGTTTACCTTATAAAGTTCATTATTGAAATGGAATGTTATGTTTAAATTTATACGAGCTTACTAAGTATTCATTGATTACATTGTTATTTTTCCTTTACTTTCCAGATTATCGGAAGCTCGATTAGGTTGGAATCTAGTAGAAGATCCATCACACTATCCATTGATTTTATCGATAGATTTTGATGTTTTGATCAAGGTTATAATGGCATGTATAGGTGGAATTGTGGTATATGTTAGTTTGATGAGTTTGGCATGTATATAATCATTTGGAATTGGCTAGATTGGTGTCATTTAGATGGTTTTGATGCTTAAATGGTTGGCGTTGGAATGGTCAAATGAAAGTATACTTTGAATGACCAATTTAGTATGTTTGGTTGTGTTTTGGAATCTGTCAATTATGCTATGTTTTTGCATGGAGACAAAATAGATGATAAATGGTAAATGTGCACATATTTAGATTGATTTGATAATTATGTTTGGGTTGCCTTTTGGCATATTGGTTGTATGGATAAATGACCTATTGAATTGATCTTATTATGCATATTTTAGGTATGTTTGAAAGCTTGATTGTATGTGCAAATGTTTTGTATGTGTGAGCATGTTTAGGGTGAAAGACATGTCTTGAAAATTACCTTTTTCTCATCTACATGACCTAAGTGTGTGTGACACACAGCCATGTGACACGGCCGTGTGTCCCCTTTAGGTTTTTAAAGGTTGCATTTCGAGGGTACATGACCTGGCACATGGGCATGCTGCTTGGCAGTGTGACCTAAGTTAGAGAGTTACACGGGACATGGCCTTGTGTCCCTACTTTGAATACCACAAGTCTTGAGACACGGCCGTGTGACTCAGTTTGAAATTTTTTTTCTTTTTCGAGAAAATTCTATATGTTTTTGATTTAGTCTTGACTTGTTTCTAATATGTTTTTAGGGCCTCAAGGGATCGTATAAGGGACAATATGTATGATATTTATTGATATTGATTAACTTTCCTATTATTTATGTTGAGTTATTAAATGATTAAAATTTTTGATAGTTTTGACACGTAAACTCTGATAACGCTTCGTAACCTTATTTTAGTGACAGATACGGGGTGAGGGGTGTTACATTTAGTGGTATTAGAGCTACGGTTAGTCGGTTCTCAAACTGAATGTAGCATGTGTGAAGTCTAGAAATACATGCCATTATATAACCTGTGATAGTGTGATATCTCTCGACTCTGATGAGATTTGTTTCATTTTTAGACAGAGATGCTTTCCAACCAAGCTAATTCTAATAATGCTGGAAGCGATATTCATGTGTATAAGTAAAAAGTTGCTTATGATGAGTTGAAATTGATTAAGGTAAGAATAAAAGTTCATAGTATTATGTTAATGATTAATGCTATGTTATGTGTATATATATACGAGAGTCAAATTTTGAGGCTTTACGATTTCCACCCCTCACCCTCAAAATCTTATACAATGGAATTCACAAGATTTATGTTGATTAAGTCCAAAAAAGAGAAGTTAAAGAATTCAGTGATTGAATTAGTAATAATTTGATTGAAGTTAAAGAATTGGTTAGCAAGTAAAGGCGGTTCTAGAAGAGATATCAGATTTTTTTGAAGATCATTTGGGGTACGCAATGTTGCTGTTAATGAATAGGTTATTCACAGGTAATCGACTTATTCAGGTATGGAATCTAAAGAAAATATTAACCGAAATTCTTCTGAATTGATTTCATTAGTGAATAGGATAATGTGGGATTATTGATTACTGTAGTATCAGTGGAATAATGTTTGAATTACAAAGATATCTGAATGCAGTGGTTATAGTCAAGTAGCTTACGACGATCTCTTCTGGGTATTCTATATGTTCTTTTATCCTCACAGGCATATGCAATTGTTCATTTTCAGATATGATTCTTTCATAAGAGAATACTAGCTAACCATAATATTAGATGGAAGTGTTGTTAGTCTAGTTGATTTATAATTGACATTGCTCTATCTTTCTTTGGCATTCTATTCTATTATGTTCGTTAAAAGATTCAATGATAAGATCATATAATGTTATTTTATTTCATCTACTGGTTGATGGTCTAAAATATATATATGCAATCTATGTTGTCTTTATCACAATTGATTCCTGTGTGTATGAGTGATACTCTTCTTCTGGATTTTCTCTAGGCTATCATCAATCTCTTTATCATTCAATATGGGTTGTTTTCCTGAAAATTCAGTAGAGCTTTATATCTTGGATTTCATTATCTCGTCTTTCTTATCATTCTTATGGTCTATTCTATCAGATGTGGTTCATCTATAAAAGATATATATATTGACTTTAGATAAATAAATATATATATATATTACAATTATGATTACTGGTTCAATCATGGAAGCACGATTATACAGATCTCAGGTTTTTAAAGGTTGTGTTCTTGTATTGGTTGTTATTGGAATTACATTTAGTTTTTCTCTTTTGTTTTGGAATGCACTATTGATGCTGAGGTATTGTTCTATCTATAAGGTTGAAATGTTGGTTTTATTAAAGTACTATGGTTTTAATTCATCTGATGGTTGTGGTTCCGGTATGGTTCAAAACTTTGATGTCAGTAATTGAGATTGCTTTATTTTATATAGCCCTTTTCTAGCTTTCGTGAAGGGGTAGACATATGTAAAAGTGTAGACGGTGGAATATCGAGCTTAAACTTGTATATTGGTTCTCATTCCCCAGGTAATCTCAATGTATGTCAACAAGCCTCTAACGAGATGTCATATTTCATTTGAGTTAATGCAGTTGTGGTGATCTTCGATTGGTATTCTGAGTGAATTATGATAGATGGTATATCTAGTTATTCTTGACAACTAGAAGAAGAAATTATTGTGAAATGTTATTATTCGATAGTTAAGCTCGACTCAATTGTTTTAATCAATCGGGTTATTCATTTGAAAAGTTAATTAAGTTATATACATTTCAATTTTTATCCTCAGGTCTGAGAATAAATTATATACATTCACGGGTAAATAGAAGGACAATCTGAATGAATAATTCATATTCTAGAAGACATGATACAAAAATATGTCTATCAGATCAGTTAAAATCAGGAAATGTCATTATGATTTAAGTCGCTCCAATAGTTGAAGTTGTCGTGCTTGTGTTAAATGATATTGTTTGATGCTTTCCATGAGAGGGGAACAAATATCAGTTGAAAGTTACAGATGTAAAAATGTCAGAAGCATCAGTCAAAGTTTGATAATCCAGGTTTCTCAGTTATGTCTCGACAGACGATCAATGGAAATTTCTCTGTAGTTTAAAAGTTTTCTTCTTTTCTAAAAAATTCTATATGTTTCTGATTTTATTATCGACTTGTTTCTAATGTGTTTTTAGGGCCTCGAAGGCTCGTATAAGGGACAATATATATGATATTGATTGACTTTTCTATGATTGATGTTGAGTTATTAAATGATTAAAATTTTTGATAGTTTTGAAATGTAAACTCTGATAATGCTTCGTAACCCTATTTTGGCGACAGATACGGGTTAGGAGTGTTACATGAATATACATCATAGAAAATATTTCATGCATTTTAATCATACATACACTTAATATCTCAATAATTCATACCATTCAATCAAACATTCTCATATCACATAATATAATTATGCATAATAATCTCAATTACACATTCATATTGTCAAACTAGCAATTTTTCCAACACATCAATCTTTTAGGGCTCGAAACGTACCTAGTTTGGCCACTCAAAAAACTAATATTTTAGCTATTAAGCCAATCCAATCAGGTAGCTAATTTATCAAATATAACATGACAGTTTTCATTATCAAACAAATTTATGAGTTTAGGACCCACACCTTATTTTTCGCTTTCTCATAGCACACTAGTGAAACTTTCAATTTTCCTTAATAAACCTTTGTACGATCCTAAACCAAATTTCAGTATAAATTCAATCTATTTACCTTTAAAACAACCCCCTAATACCCACTTATGGGTTCAAACCAATCATCAAAATTATAACTATTTTATGAATCCAAATTAGTTAGATTTCTTACACTATTTTGACGCGAATTGTACATGCAATCATTCTTCAGCTTTACGGTTGATTTGGGATGCTCAGGTCAACACCTAATTCAATAATGTACTGGAAAATAAGTAGCTAATAATGATTCGTAATGCCGTGAATAATTTATTTCTGTTTCTGTAAATATTTGATATAAATAAGTGTGTACTTTAGTGGTTAAGTGATTTGAGGGTGTGTTTAAGGTCTTGGGTTCAAGTCCCACATTTGATAATTTTTTTATTTTAGATCTAAGCCTTATCCTTGTCGATTGAGCTTATATAAAATTGTCTGTAAATCCATATCAGAATGAGCTGTTGGTTCGAGTGGTAAAGGGATTGTTCTGTTGGAGGTCTTTTGTTCGAATCCTTGCATGAGCGTGGGTATTAATTTTTGCCTCGATTGACTGAAAGAGTTTGGATGGGATTGGGAGTCTGAGTGAGTGGGTAGTTGTGGTTGAGAAGATAGTAGGGAGTTGGGATATTGGGAGTTATTAGATTTTATTTTTATTTTTTTCAAAAAATTTCGGTTCTCTCTCCCTTTCAAAAATTCTGATGTTAATTTTATGTTGCTTCCCTTTGCTCTTTCGTTTTTCTTTTTTTTTTTTTTTGCTGCTTCCTTCTATTCAGTTTTGATCAGTCTTCAAATATTTATAATTTTCTTCTCTATTTTCCCTTGGTTGTTGGTAAGTAGGATTCAAGTCTTCTGTAGTTTTCGATTTCCAAACTGTCGATTAGAATTTTATTTTCTATTTTGGCAGTAGTAAATCGTGTGGAGCTGGACTCTCCTCTTGCAGAATTGTAGCTGAAATCGTTCGGGATATTGGGGTAAGCGATGAATGCTTGAATTGAATTGTTGTCAGTTATGTGATTTCGGATTAAACATGAGTTAAAACTGATTTTGGGAGTTTGGTTTGTTGATTTTAGGTTCTGGTGGTCTCAAGTGTGTTCTCGTATGAAAACTGAAATAGGTGTGTATCCAAAACATAGAAAATTGGGTTTCAGTGAAAGCTAAAAAAGTAATTTGTCGACGCCACACAAGCGTGTGCCTGGCCGTGTGTCTGACGAAGGTGTGACCGTACGCAAGACACATCCGTGTGAAGGTGTGAATGTGGCCGTGTGGGCCAAACGAGCTAGGCCAAGTTGGGCGTGTGGGCCAACACGGGCATACCGAATAGGCGTGTGAGTTTGGGCCACGCCGTTTGGGCCACACGAGCAAGGCCAATCCGGGCGTATGAAATTTTCCCTAGGGTTGCACGGGTCGTTCTGATTGGCTGTGGGCTTACCGAAGGGTTGGTAAAGGCTAACCAAACCCTAAAATTATATGAACTAATATTCTACTCTGTGTTGGACACTGCTATGCATGTTTGATTACTCTGTTAATTATATATATATGACATTCGTATATGAGCATGTTATGCTTGGGATTACTGTATCTGTATATCTGTATCTGTGACTGGGGTGAGTTTTGTATATGTGGAGGAAGTGTTCTATATGGCAACCTTTGCCTATACTCTGGCAGTATGGCTGCATATTGTCTGATATGTGTCGTATTGACACAACGTGGTGTGTAGGGATGGGTGGGTGTTTTTAACCCCACATGGTGTGATGGGATAGTTGAAGTTGGTGTGTAGAGGATGGGGGATAGGATTCTATATATCTTGTAACACCCCGAACCCGAGACCATCGCCGGTGTCGGACACGAGGGGTTAACAAACCAAATCCACATATTTCGCCCACCAAATTGACATTTCCAGTCAGGCTGGAAAACTGCGTCACTGTCGCCTTAAAAATCATATCTCGAGTTTCAAAACTCAGAAACTGGTTTTGTAAATTTTCCCTGAATTTAGACTCATATATCCATCCATGGATTTATTTCTAGAATTTTTGGTCAGGCCAATTGGTACAGTTTATTAGTTAAAGTCACTCATGTTACAGGGATCGACTGCTCTGACCTTTGCGCGTTACAACTTGAATATCTCTCTGTACAGGGCTTTAATACTGGTTCCGTTTGTTTCTAATGAAACTAGACTCAAAATGGAATCTGTACATATAAGGCATGACTCCTAATTCTTTCTGGATAATTTATAGTAAATTTTTAAAGCTGCGACAGGGGACCCAGAAACCGTTCTGGCCCTGTCTCACAATAGTTTTAATATCTCTTAACATGTAACTCCTATGACCGTTTCGTTTCTTCCATATGAAAGTAGACTCATCAAGGTTCATTTACATAGCTTATTCACTATTTAATACCATTCCTACAAATTTTGGTGATTTTTCACATTCACGTCACTGCAGCTGGTAGCATCTGTTTCTAAGGTAGGTCTTACCTATTTTGAAGTCTCCATGAACCAACTAGTCTTGCCATACATAGGTTCACATATGATCATTTTAACCATACCAATGGCTGATCATGTGACCAACACTCCCATTTCCAATCCATAATCACATCATGACACCATATATATATACAAACCGCAAATGGTCTAAGTTCGTACTTCACTTTTACGAGCCATTTTCGCATGGCCGCATACATATACATCACAACATATTTGAACCAACAAGGGTAGTCCTATACATGCCATTTCAAAGTTCAACCAAAATTATACCAAAATGGAGGCTTTGATAGTGTAGATGACTTGACTTTAATGATCCCGAATCCGATCGCTAACGAGCAAAATCTATAAAATGAAAGCCAAATCAATGGAGTAAGCATTTTTTATGCTTAGTAAGTCTCAAGCAATAAAAATCAGCTTTAACCAAAGCATTACATTCACATAGCCAAATGAATCATTTCATTAATACACATTCGCATAATCATACTTACTTCACAATCCCAACTCTTATGTTCATACACAAATAACGGCCTAGTTAATGCCGATAGCTCATTTATCATTAGAGCGAATTTTCATACACACTTACTCATAGTGTGCGAAGCACATACAACACATACCTTGTTGTTGGGACTTTCACAAGTGTATTAACTGAAAATTTTCCAGCAAGTTCAAAATTCTCGAATCACATACCTTCGGAGTTTATCCGACTATAGCTGATCGTTCAAACGCCTTCGGGACATAGCCCGGTTATGGTAGCCCACGCAAAGGCCTTCGGAACTTAACCCGGATCTCGCAACTCGCACAATTGCCTTCGGGCTTAGCCCGGATATCACAATTTGCACAAATGCCTTCGGGTCTTAGCCCGGATGTAGTCACTAGCACAAATGTCCTCGAGACTTAGCCCGGATATCATTCAATTGCTCATGCACACACATACATCAATAATCATTACACATTCATGTTTCATTCTCGTTACTAAGGCTCAAACACAAACTTATCACTAGCATAATTGCCTTCGGGACTTAGCCCGGGTTTCATTCAATTGCTCATACTCACATAAATCAATAATCATTACACATCCCTATTTCATTTCACATAATTCGAGTAGGGTCATTTCTTGAGGACTTACCTCGGATGTTGTCGAACGGCTTTTACGGCTATTCGATCACTTTTTCCTGCCCCTTGTCCAATTGTGGCCCTCTAAGCTCTTGAGCTAATTCAAACAAATTCAATTTATTAAAACCTCATTATGCTAGCTTATGGCCGAATATGACAAGGAGTCTAAATCGTCATATGGCCACCCTTTAGCTTGAATACACAATGGTCATGCACATTTTATACTACATCAAGCAATTCAATACAATTCATTCAAGCATCAAGGAAAAGCTAAGGCCATCAATAGGCTACCTAAGGCCGAATATCATGTCCAATTTTGAGGCCAATTATACACTTAATACCACACAAAAACAGCATGCATTTTACTAGTTAATGTTTTACATATTGTGGCTCAATACTTATAATATAGCATCAAGCACTCATATGGCCGATTATACTTAGTCATACTTGCACCAAATCAACAATAAATTCCAAGATTTCCACATCATATGTGTACTAGGCCGAATGTACTTGCAATTTCACAAACATTCTTCAACATTTTCTTCTTTAAACAAACATATTCATCACTTACTTCATAACCAAAACATCATGTGCAAACATATATATACATATATGTGCATGGTCAATTTCAAGGTGTCCATAGCCATCCAAAACACAAATTTTACTAACATGCAAGAAGCATGAACCATGCTCATGAATGCATCATGGCGAATACATCACAATCATGCCCCTTTCAACTTCAATCATGGTTAAGCAAAAGAAAACTCAATGTCTTACTCAAGATGGCTACAAAGAAATTTCAAGAGTAGACAATCCATCATTGCATGCATCATCATCAAGCTTCACACTTAGCATGCAATGGCTTTATCACAATATCAACTTTGACCAAATACCACTTCCATGGCATAACAAGGATTTGAACCATGGCTAACATGAACATCAAGTTGGCAACTAAAACATGCATGAATCTCATGACACAACCTCATACATACCTTAATCTTGATGCAAGTTTAGCCAAATCTCCTTCTAGATCTCTTCTAAACAAAGAAAATGAAGCAAAAATCTCTTCTTCCCCTTAGTATTTTCGGCCAAAAAGGAGAGAACAAGGATGAACAAAATTTTTTTGTTTTCCTTCTTAGTTGCACGGCAATGGGGGGGGGGAATGCTACACTCTCACACACATTTTTTTTTGTTTCTCTTCCCACATCTAATTATTAATCATTTCTTTCATGCTCCATTAACAAAACAAGTTTCAACATGTTTTCTTTGCCCATAACCCATGTCATGGCCGGCCACCACCTATAAAAAGGGGGAATTTGACATGCAAGTCCATTATTTTGCATGCATGCTTTAATTAGTCATCACACATTTCCCTATCGTACTTTCAAAGTTCACTACTAAGTCCTTTCTAGTGGAATTCACCTTTATAACACTAAATCAATCATCAAAAAATGTCATACATGAGCACACACATATTATAGGCATCAAAATAAATTTTAAATTATTTTTATGCCTCAGTTTTGTGGTCCCGAAACCACATTCCGACTAGGGTCAATTTTGGGCTGTCACATATCTGTTCTTCATATTTGGTTCTATTATGTATATCTATCTCTATAAAGGACTTAAGTCCGAATATGAATTTGAATCTGACTGTTTATGTGTTATTTGTATGAAAAGCATGTCAAAATCTATTGGGTTACACATTGAGTTTATGAAAACTCACATCTATTTGTCTGTTCTATTCAGGTAATCCACAGACTTAGGTAGATTGGTGTGACGGATCCTCGCGGTGACCATGAGTTCGTACTTTTTAAGACCATGATATTTATTTATTTAATTAAGGATTGTTTTCTAGGAGTTTTGTAATTTATAGACTCTCCAGATTGTTTGGTTTTTATGTTGGGATTTGGATTTTGACTTGACTTTTTATTTGCGACGGTTGACTAAAAACATGATTTTTACTAAAACAACGGTATTTTTTGAAAATATGAATGGGATTATTAAATATAACGGTTTCTAAGGCTTTCGCCATAAATTATGTTTTGACAATGAATTGCTTAAATGGAATATTCAATGATAGTTTTTAATGAATAAAGTTTACAAAGCTTTATCGAAATAACTCTGTTTTCAAACCCTTCTTTGTGACATCTCTAGATTCGACCATAATGTCTAGGCCGGGTGTGTTGTGTTACATTTAACGGTATTACAGCCAGGTTACAAAACTTGAGCTGTGAATTTTGGGTTTTAAAATTGTGTTTAAAAAAGAATTGATTTGCAAATAATTTGGATAATTTGAGAAAGTATGTGGTACACTGAGTCTCCGACGTCGATCCTGTAAGTATTTCTGAAAACACTATAGTTAGCACTTTCTGAAAACTATAATGAGCTAGTTAGAGACTAAGATCTTTGAAACATTGCTAAACTCTTGATAATCTACGCTTAAAATATCTGCTAATAAATACTGAAATTGATACATAAAATTTTATAATATAGATAAAATTTGAAATATATAATGAGTGCTCGTGGAACTCACGGTCGTGGTATTCATGGGCGTGGTAGAGGCCATAGGGGGCTCGAGCTGAGTCTTCCTCTTTGGGCAGTATGCCAAATTTAGATACAAGTGAGACACCGGTTTCACCTACTACTGAGATTGGCTCTCAAAGCTGTTTGACTAGGGATGACGTACTGTTCCAAGCCATGTTAAGGGTGTTGGAGAGGGTCGTTGGACCCCATTCTGGATCTGGGGGCCGTGGTCGATAACTGAACGAATCTGTTCCAATGGAGTTGAGCTGTTTAGGGGTGTCACCGGAGTCGCCCCTATGGTGGCTGTGACAGCCCTAATGTGACCCTAGTTGGGAAGTGGTTTCGGGGCCACAAAACTGAGTCATAAAAATAATTAGCTGTCATATTTGATGCTTATTATATGTATATATGCATGTGTGAAAATTTTATATTTGAATTTTGTTTAATTGTAGGTGAATTTTAGTAAATAGGACTTATGTAAGAAAATTTAGAAATGTGCTAGGCAAATGTAAAGTGGCCTATTAATGCATGTTATAGAAATGGTGGGTTTGCATGTCAAATTGCCCAATATTTGAGCTAGTGGGCGGCCATGCTATGGGGCATAGCATATTTTAAGCATGGTGTGCTAATGTGGTATGTAGGAAACAATAAAATAAAAAGCTAGTAATAAAGAAATGGAAAAAGGAAAATGATGAAAACAAAGAAAAAAAAATGTCCATCCTTTTTCATTCTTCTTGACCGAAATTCAAAAGGAAAGAAAGGAGGAAATGTTGAAGAGATTCGGCCATGCTTGTAGCTAGGTTAAGGTAAGTTTGATGTTGTTCCATGAGATTCATGCATATTTTTGATGTTAGTTTGAGTTCTACCTAGCCCATGGTTTAAATCTTGCTATGTGATGAAGATGATACTTGGCCATGGGTGTTGTTTTCTTGGTTGGTGTTTGTTTCATGCTAAATCTAGATGAACAATGGGGGTTGTCATTTAGGTTATGATCAAAGAAATTAATCTTGTTAAAACTTTGAACTAATAATGCCCATATGTGTGATAGCCGAACATAGACTTTGTTTAAAGTCTTGGTCAAAGGCCGGTTAAGTGTTTTGGAAATGATTAAGCTAGGTGTTTGATCCTTTTGGTTCGGCATAGTACATAAAATGTTGCTAGATGGAGAAAAATTCGGCCAGCAAGAGGTGTGCTAAGGCCGAATATAATTTTGTATATTAATGAGTAATGCATGTGTTGAATTGATGGAATGGAGAGGATGCTTTAATAGTGCATATATGTGTATTAGCCAAGTTTTGAACTTGAAACAAAATGGTATTTGGTCAATACAAGTGACCATACTTGTAGAATGTATTATGCATAATCGGCCTCAACATAGACATGCATGTTCGCCACACGAATGAATGCATAGATTGATGTTGTACATTCGGCTATAGGTAAGCATAATGATGATCCTATCTTGACTTAGACAATCGGCTCAAGGAGAATTTGTTAAGTGCTTAGTTAATTGATATTAGGTTAATGATGTGTGTATTTGGTCATAAAGGTG
The DNA here is from genome assembly GCF_025698485.1 of Gossypium arboreum. NCBI lineage: Eukaryota > Viridiplantae > Streptophyta > Magnoliopsida > Malvales > Malvaceae > Gossypium > Gossypium arboreum. Next base: position 14,015,115 of record NC_069076.1, on the reverse strand, counting down.
CACATGAGGAAATGTTTGATTAATTGTACTAAATTGCTCAATGTGATTAAAATGCCTATGACCATTTTGTATTTGAACTAAAGGTGGCCATATGACCCATCAAATTCATTGTCATGTTCGCCATAAGCTAGCATAATGAGACTTTAATAAGTTAAATTTGTTTGAATTAGCTCAAGAGCTTAGAGGACCAAAGTTGGATAAGGGAAAGGAAAAGTGATCGAATAGTCACGAAATCGTTCGACAACATCCGAGGTAAGTTTTCGAGTAATGGAGCTTAGATTATGATTCGATTAGATTATGTCTTAAGTAAATCAAAATCATGCCCTTTGTATGTGGCTATTGATCCGAAATTTGTAAGTGGGATAAGTGTTTTGTGTTTGAGCTTTGGTAATGAAAATGAAATATGGATGTGTCATGATTTATTGATATATGTGCATGGTTATTCGAATGATAGCCGGGCTAAGTCCCAAGGCTTTTGTGCTAGGTGACTATAACCGGACTAAGATCCGAAGGCATTCGTGTGAGTTGCTATATCCGTGCTAAGACCAAGGCATTTGTGCTAGCGACTATATCCTGCTAAGTCCCGAAGGCATTTATGCTAGTGACTATATCCTGCTAAAACCCGAAGGCCTTGTGCAAGTAGTTATATCCGCTAAACTCAAGATTACTTGAGTTTGGGAATGAGCGATCTGCTGTAATAATTTCAATTAATACGCCAGTAAAAACTCAACAACAAGGTATGTGTTGTACATGCATTGGATTAATTGATTCCTCTTAAATAGTATTCGCTCAATGACTAAGGAGCTTCCGGTTTTTGGTTAAGTTGATCCCTTATGTATGAATATAAGGGTTGGAAATGTGAAGTAGGACTGATTTTTGAGAATATATGTGTATGTTAAATTATCCGCTTAGTTATATGAATGCTATACTTGCTTGAGCCTAATTTCATTGCTCAAAACTTACTAAGCATTAAATGCTTACTCCGTTACTTTGAATCTGTTTTATAGATTTTGGTTCGTCACCATCGACTGGAGTGTCAAGTCAAGTCGCCCACACTATCAAAGCCCTTTTGGTACACTTTTGGTTGAACTTTGAAATGGCATGTATAGGACTACCCTTTTTGTTGTTGGTCATGGACCCTTTGGTTTTGTATAAATTTGGATAGCCATGCGAAAATGGCTTATATACACTTTGAGCTTAATATTATAATCATCTTGTATGCTGTTCATTAAGAGGTATGGAAATGTTTGGGAATGATTAGCCATTGGAATGGTTAATCGTGATCATATTTTGTGCTATATATGCGAAAGGGCTAGTTGAATCATGGAAACTACTTAATAGGTAAAGTCTACCTTTAAAATAGATGCTGATAGCAGCAGTGACTTTAATGTGAAAAATCACTAAAAATAGTAGGAATGGAATTAAATAGTGAATAAATTATGTAATCGAACCTTGATGAATCTATTTTCATAAGAAAGTAACGAAATGATCATATGAACAGTATATTATGAGATATTTAAGTTTTCGCGAAACAGGGCCAGAAAGGTTTCTGGATTCCCTGTTCCGACTTTGGAAATTCATTATAAATTAACCAGAGATAATTAGAAGTCATTCCATATATGTAAAGATTCCCGTTCGAGTCTAGTTTCTATAGAAACAAACGGCATCAGTATTGAAACCCTGTACAGGGAGATATCCAAGTCGTAATGTGCAAAGGTCAGTATAGTCGAACCCTGAAACAGGGGAGACTTTAACTAATAAACTGTACTAATTGGATTGACCAAAAATTCTAGAAAAAAATTTGTAGATAAACATATGAGTCTAGTTTCAGGAAAAATTTATGGAATTGGTTTTCGAGTTTTGGAACTCGAGATATGAGTTTTAAGGTGACAGTGACGCAGTTAGCCAGCTCGTCTGGAAATTTAAAATGGACTGTGCAAATAAGTGATTTAAGTCTGCGAACCCCTCGTGTCTGACTCCGGCAACGGTCTCGGGTACGGGGTGTTACAGTGGCCAAGTATTGGTTGGAGGCCACCAAGAGGATCATAAACGATATCGACTATACTCCTGAGTAGAAACCTAAGGGTGTAGTCGCTTTGCTTCACGAAGAGGCATATCATGGTGGTTATCGGTTGAGGAGGGTACTCAACTGGATCATTTGAACTGGGACTATTTTAAGACTATTTTCCAGGGGAAGTATGTGAGGGCGAGCTATGTTGATGCTCGTAGGCCTGAGTTCATGAATCTCACGCAAGATGATTGATCTGTAGCCTAGTATGAGGCCGAGTTTCTAAGTGTTTGAGCCGCTACGCTCAAGGCATAGTGGCATCTGAGTATGAGAAATGTGTCCGTTTTGAGGACGATTTGGGAGACAGTTTAATGGTTCTGATTACTCTACAGAGGGAGTGAGAGTTCGCGGTTCTGGTAGATAAGGCGAAGATTGCTGAGGAAGTTAAGCTCGTAAAGTGCTAGAATAGGGATCAAGAGAAAGGTAAGAATAAGAGAGATTCAGAACCCCCTAGTTCTATTCAGAGGCCTAAGAAACTGGCTAGACCTGATAGGTCGATTAAAGTGGGGGTTCTTGTTACTCTTATTGGGATTCAGCCATGTGGTGATTATGGTAGGCACCATTTGGGTGAGTGTTGGAGGAGGATAGGGGCTTGTCTGAGGTTTGGGTCTTTGGAGCATCATATTAGAGAGTGTCCATAGCATGCTGATCAGATGCAAGCTTTAGGACCGAGTTCTATACAACCTCATAGGGCAGTTTAACAACCACTTAGGGGTCATGGATTGGTTAGGGGTGGTAATGGTATGAGCCGAGGAAAGAGAGGGCAGAGGTGCTAATCAGACTGAAGCAAGACAACCTGCACTAGTTTATGCTGCTTGAACCCGAGAGGATAGAGATGCTCCTGATGTTATCACGGGCACGTTCCATATTTTTGATGTTTCTTAAACTGCTCTGATAGACATAGGTTCTAGAAATTCCTATGTAGCTAGTACTATTTTCGAAAACCTGGGGATTTCTATTGAGATTACTTCTAGTGAGATTACTGTACTAAGTCCTTTGGGGCAGTCTTTTGGGTTAATAGAATTTATAGGAATGTCCCGTTAGAAGTATAAGGGGCTATGTTTTTGGAAAATTTGATAGAGCTACCGTTTGAGGAGTTTGATTTAATTTTGGTATGGACTGGTTAGTTAAGCATCGAGTTAGCTTAGAGTGCGTGACTAAGAGGGTTGTTCTGAGGACCATAGATGATAAGGAGGTGGTTGTGATCTTTGAGATTATCTGTCTAATGTGATATCCGTTCTAGTGGCTGAGAAGTTGGTCAAAAAGGGTGTGAGGCGTATTTGGCCTACGTCAGTGTTTCAGATTTTAGAGACTCTTCTGTCGGGGATATCAAAACAGGGAGGGAATTTTTAGATGTCTTTCTTAAGGAGTTACTGGGTTTACCTTCAAATCGGGGAGTGGAGTTCGATATTGAGCTTTTATTAGGTACAGCTCTGATGTCCATCACTCCATATTGTATGGAACTGAAGAAGCTTACAGAGCTTAAGGCTCAACTTTAAGAACTTCTAGATATCCATCCTAGTGTGTCTCTGTGGGGGACACCGGTTCTATTTGTGAAGAAAAAGGATGGTACCATAAGGATGTGCATTAACTATCGATAGTTGAATAAATTGATTGTGAAGAATAAGTATCCGCTTTCGAGGATCGAAGACTTGTTTGATCAATTTTGAGGGGCTGTAGTGTCCTTGAAAATATATTTCTATTCTGGGTATCATCAGATTAGAGTTAAGGAAGACGTTTAGGACTCGTTATGGGCATTAGGAGTTCCTAGTTATGCCCTTTGGTCTGATGAATGCTCCATCTACATTTATGGATACGATGAATCGAGTTTTTTAGCCATATCTAGATCAGTTTTTTATAGTTTTCATCGACGATATTCTGGTGTACTTTAAGACCGAGGGGGAGCATGATAAGAATCTTAGAGTAGTACTTTAGATAGTTTGAGAGAAACAGCTCTACTCTAAGTTGAGCAAGTGTGAGTTCTGGTTGCAAGAGGTAAAGTTTCTAGGTCACATGGTCTCTACTGAGAGGATTCGAGTTTATTCTAAAAAGATTGTGGGTGTGCTGGATTGGAAACAACCTAAGAATGTATCTGAGATCTGTAGTTTTTTGGGTCTTGCAGGATATTATCGATGGTTTGTCGAGGGGTTCTTTTTGATTGCAGCTCTTTTGACTAAGCTTCTATGCAAGGGTGTTCATTTTGTTTGGACTGATGCACAACAATCGAGCTTCGAGAACCTTAAGCCTGCTCTGACTTAGGCTTCTATTTTGTTACAGCTTGAATCTGGTAAAGATTTGTGGTGTACAGTGATGTGTCGCACTTAGGTTTGGGATGTGTACTGATGCAAGATGGTAAGATTGTGGCTTATACGTCCTGTCAGCTTAAGACACACGAAGAGAATTATCTGACGCATGATCTTAAGTTGGCTACTATGGTTTTTGTGTTAAAGATTTGGAGGCATTATCTGTATGGCGAGAGGTGTATCATCTACACTAATCACAAGATCCTCAAATACCTCCTTACACAGAAGAAGTTAAATCTTAGACAGTGTTGATGGATTGAGATGCTCAAAGATTATGACTGCATGACAGATTATCATCCTGGTAAGGCCAATGTGGTGGCTGATGCTCTCAGTTGTAGAGCGATGACTGATTTGAGTGCGATGTTCACTCGCCTTAGTCTATTTGATGATGGAGATCTAGAAGCTGAATTGCAAGTTAAGCCGACTGGGATTGATCAGATTCAGGATAAGCAGCTAGGGGATGAGTCTCTAGGCTTGCTATTTCGTTAGATTGAGAGTGATTGCACTTCTGATTTTGAACTGAATAAGGATGGATTTTTTTTCGAGGTCGGATTTATATGCTGAATGATTCTAATTTGAGACAGTCAATTCTGAGGAAGGTGCATAGTAGCCCTTATGTTATGCATCCCGATGGTAGTAAGATGTATTGAGATCTCCGTGAACTGTACTGGTAGCCAAGTTTGAAACGTGAGGTCACAGATTTTGTTGCTTTTTGTCTGGCGTGCCAACAAGTTAAGGCTGAACACCAGTTGCCTTTGGGTTGGTTGCAACCTGTTAAGATTCGTTTATGGAAATGGGAATGAGTGACGATGGATTTCGTTAGTGGGTTGCCCTTGACGCCAACTAAGAAGGATTTTGTTTAGGTCATCGTGGATGGATTGACCAAGTCCACTCATTTTATTTCGGTTCGGATGGACTACTCTCTGCAGAAGCTAGCAAATCTCTATATCTTAGAGATTGTAAGACTGCATGGGGTTCTTATTTCGATAATTTTTGATAGACATCCTCACTTCACTTATCGATTCTTAAAGAAATTGTATGAGGCTCTGGGTTCAAGATTGAACTTCAGTACGGTGTTCCATCCTCAAATCGATGGTCAATCTGAGAGGGTGATTCAGATACTATAGGATATGTTTTGGAGTTGTGTGATAGATTTCTGAGGTAGTTGGGAGGATTTTCTGTCGCTAGCTGAGTTTGCCTATATTAACAGTTTCTAGTCTAACATCCAAATGGCACTTTACAAGGCTTTGTATGGTCTTAACTGTCGTACGCCGCTATGTTGGACTGAGTTGGGTAAGCAGTGAGTTTTGGGTCCTGAGTTGGTTTCTAAGACTAAAGATAAGGTTAGACTGATTCGGGATCATCTGAAGGTGGCTTCTGACAGACAGAACTCTGATGCGGATTTGAAAAGGAGAGATATTAAGTACTCTGTGGGTGACTTTGTTTTTTTAAGGTTTCTCCGTGGAAGAAAGTTCTGAGATTCGGTTGTAAGGGTAGGTTAACCCTAGGTTTATTGGGCCATATCAGATTTTAAAGCGTGTGGGATCGGTCGCTTATCAGTTGGAGCTACCTCTAGAGTTGGATCGTATCCATGATGTGTTTCACGTCTCTATGTTGAGGTGGTATCGGGTTGACCCATCCCATGTTGACTTTGTGTAGGACATCGAGGTTAGACCGAATTTGACTTTTGAGGATGAGCCAGTTCAGATTTTGGAATGCGATATGAAGGTTTTGAGGAGGAAGTCCATCTCGTTGGTTAAGATTCTATGGCAGAATCATGGCAATGAGGAACCCACATGGGACCTAAGGACTTGATGCGTCAGTAGTATCCTCATCTATTTGGATCGGGTAAATTTAAGGGTCAATATTTCTTTTAGGGGGTGGAGTTGTAATGCCCTGAATAATTTATTTTTGTTTTTGTAAATATCTGATATAAATAAGTGTCTGTTTCAGTGATTAAGTGATTTGAGGGTGTGCTTGAGGTTTTGGGTTCAAGTCCCACATTTGATTATTTTGTTATTTTAGATCTAAGCCTTATCCTTGTTGATTGGGCTTATATAAAATTGTCTGTGAATCCATATCAGAATTAGACTACTGGTTCAGGTGGTAAGGGGATTGCTGTATTGGAGGTCCTGTGTTCGAATCCTTGCGTGAGCGTGGGTATTAATTTTTGCCTCGATTGTCTGAGAGAGTTTGGATAACATTGAGAGTCTGGTTGAGAAGATAGTGGGGATTTGGGATATTGGGAGTTATCAGATTTTATTTTTATTTTTGTTTTTTCAAAAATATTTGATTCTCTCGCCCTCAAAAAAATTCTGATGTCAATTTTGTGTTGCATCCCTTTGGTCTTTCGTTTTTCTTTTCTTTTGCTGCTTCCCTTTATTCTGTTTTGATCGGTCATCAAATATATGTAATTTGGTTATCAGTTTTCCCTCGGTTGTTGGTAAGTTGGATTCAAATGCTCTGTAGTTTTCGATTTCCAAACTACCGATAGGAATTTTATTTTATGTTTTGGCTGCAGTGAATCGTGTAGAGCGGGACTCTTCTCTTGCGAAATTGTAGTCAAAATCGTTCGGGGTGTTGGGGTAAGAATGAACGCTTGAATTAAACTATTTTCGGTTACATGATTTCTGATTAATCATGAGTTAAGACTGGTTTTGTGAGCTTGGTTTGTCGATTTTAGGTTCTAGTGGTCTCCGGTGTATTCTCGCATCAAAATCGAAACAGGTGTGTACCCAAAACGCAGAAAGTCAGGTTTCAGTGAAAATTGGAAAAGTATTTTGTCAACACCACACAAGCGTGTGCCTAACTGTATGGTTGGTTGTGTGCGAGACACGACCATGCGTGTGACGAAGGTACGGTCGTGCGCAAGACACAATGACCAAGTTGGGCATGTGGGTCACATGAGCATGTAGGCCCACACGGGTATGCCACATGGACGTGTGGGTTTGGGTCAGGTCATGTGGGCCACACGAGCAAGGCCAATTTGGGCGTGTGGCCCATATGGGCCTGTGGGCCATAATTCTAAAATTTTCCCTAAGGTCGCATAGGTCGTTCTGATTGATTGTGGGCCTACCGAAGGGTCGATAAGGGCTAATCAAACCCTAAAATTATATGAACTGATATTCTGCTTTGAGTTGGACACTGCCTGATTATTCTATTAATTATATATATATGACATTCGTATATGAGCATGTTATGCTTGGGATTACTGTATCTGTATATCTGTGCCTATGACTTGGGTAGGTTTTGTATATGTGGAAGAAGTGTTCTGTATGGCAATCGTCGCCTATACTCTGGTAGAATGGCTGCATATTGTCTGATATGTGTCGTATTGACACAACGTGGTGTGCAGGGATAGGTGGGTGTTTTTAACCCCACATAGTGTGATTGGATGGTCGGAGTTGTTATGTAGAGGATAGTGGATAGAATTCTAGATATCTGTTCTGCATATTTGATTCTGCTATCTGTATCTATCTCTGTAAAGGACTTAAGTCCGAATATGAATCTGAATCTGACTGTGTATGTGTCATCTGTATGAAAAGCATGCCTAAATCTATTGGGTTACACACTGAATTTACGAAAACTCACATCTTTTTGTCTGTTCTATTCAGGTAATCCACAGACTTAGGCGAATCGGCGTGACGGAGCCTCGCGGTGACCACGAGTTCATACTGTTTAAGACTATGATATTTATTTATTTAATTAATGATTGTTTTCTGGGAGTTTTGTAATTTATGGATTCACCAGACCGTTTGGTTTTTATCTTGGGATTTGGGTTTTGACTTGACTTTTTATTTGTGACGGTTGGCTAAAAACATGGTTTTTACTAGAACAATGGTATTTTCTAAAAATACGAACAGGATTGTTAAGCATAACTATTTCTAAGGCTTCCACCATAAATTATGTTTTGACAATGAATTGCTTAAATGACGTTTTCAATGATAGTTTTTAACGAATAAAGGCTATAAAGATTTATCGAAATAAATCTGTTTTCAAACCCTTCTTTGTGACATTTCTAGATTTGGTCATAACGGATAGGTTGGGTTTGGGGTGTTACATGGTTAAATTCCTTCATCTAATTAATCCATAACCTTTAGTAAACAACTATGTCGAAACAACAAACTAGTTTACACTTAATTGCATTTACGCTTCCCAATTTGTGAGTTTTGAATGTCCAATCGACCAAGAACGTTTTCTCCTAATGGACATGGGTTTAATAGGTGATTACTAGGGTTTAAAAACTCAAATTAAGGCTGAAATTAAATGGATAAAATTCAAGAAACAAAACAACCCCCTTTTCCCACACTTAGGCGCACGCACCACCACCTATGGTGGCTAGAATTGGGGCTGAATTTTAAAATGATTTGAAATCTAATTAAAAGATGGAAAAATAAATTTAAAAACATTTTAAAATCCCCCAAATTAAAGATATCGAAATTTAGGTTTTTAAATTGCAAGATTACCTAAGAAATTAAAAGAAATAAAGGTCATACACAAGCTAATAGAGATAGGCAGTAATGACACTTTCTTGGCAAGGTTAGAGTTGATTTTGGAGACTCAAGATTTCAATTTTGGGGTTGATTTAATTGAAGAAACATGTCAGTAAGGTAGGGATGGAGAAGTTGCTCGATCTTGAAAGAAAAAGAAAGAAAAATCAAGGGTGAATAGTGGTGATAGGTGCGACGACAACAGTGGTGGGAGAAGGAGAAAAGAAAAAAAAATGATAAAGACAATGGGAGAGAGGAGGTTAGGGGCTGCTAAGGTAGAAGAAAAGAGAGTTAGAGGCTGATTATTTTGAGTAAAAATTGTATTTATACCTAGGTTTACTAGGCTTGGGCAGCAATACGTTAAAAACAAGGGAATTTTTGCAAAAAAAAAATATTTATTTTGTAAAAGATGGAGACTTGAACTTGGGACCTCAACTAACTTTCAAGCTTTTACATTTAATGGCTAACCATTGGGTCAATTCCCTATTTTTTATTTTTTCTACATTTTATTGAGTTAAATTTGGGATGAATGTGATTGTATTATAGGTACCCTACTAATTGTTCTGGCAGAGTCGAATATAGCTGGCATGCCATAGGATTACATAGTGTACGAGTTTATGCACTTTGTGTGCCAGGATGCACTTCTTGTGTAACACCCCTTACCCAATCCAGTTGCCGAACTTGAGTAATAAGGCGCTACAAGCAAATACAAACACTTACGAGCACATTAGAATTTAAAACCTAAAATAATTATCAACAATTCATAATTAATTAAATTAGCATGTGATTTGATCAATTTTGAATTAATATCGAGCTTACAGAAGGTTAAAACTAAGCAGACAATTAATAGGGATTAAATTGAAATAATTTAAAAAGGAAGGAAAAAATCTACATACAGGGTCACATGATCGTGTCCCCTGGCCGTGTGCAAAAGCTCAGCCCGTGCGGGATGGACCATACGACCGTGTCACTAAACTATGTACAAGAGCCGTGCCGGTGTGAGATAGGTCACACGACCGGGTGAGCAAACCGTGTAACTCTCTGAGCTATGTGCATCAAAATCACTTAAAATTTTACAAACCACATGGTCTTGCCCTAAGCCCGTGTATGGTACACAGTCGTGTACCAGGCCGTGTGTACCTAGAAAATGCCTTCAAAAACAAGCAATTTACCCATGAAACACTTATGCCACAAGCTACCATTTAAGCCACATTTTAACCTATTCAAAAGTATTCAATTCAAGTCAAAATCATCATTTAAAACAACCATCCTAAGTGCCTAACCAATATGTCACAATTGGCACTTCAATCAATAACTCAAATCTAACTAAATGATCCTATGAAATTTAACCAATATGCCTTAAATGGCACCTTAAATAAATTAAGCCAATATTGAACACATTCAACCATTTAACCATTCCACATTTAGTTTTCATTTTAGTCTAATAACCTAGATACAAAACTACCAAACATTTAAATAAAACATACGTATTGACATGATTTTTACCAATTCCTTGCTAGTCTTAATCTAAACATATCATGAATCAAACCAAATCGAAGCATCAATCAAACATATTATCTAGCATATAACCATCTCATTCATGAAGACGTTAAGCAAATAACCAAAGCAACTATCAAGCTATCAACAAAATAACCATTGTCATCACAATTATACATATTTAAAAAACATTTAAGTCCAACAAGATTCAAAGTGACCATAAAAGTATAGCACATCCTAAGTACATGCATAGACCAAAAAGAACCATTCACCAACACTTGTTTCGCTGGATGTTGGATCGACAACGATTCTTTAAGTTCCTAACCTGTGCATGGAAAAAAAAGTGTACGCTGAGTATAACTCAGTGGTATTTCTATAATCGAACATTAAAACATATTATAAAGGTTATAGCATATTTTAACATGTCAATCTACAAGTCTTAATACATCACCTAAATATTAAGTCTATTTACATATCTTAAACCTAGTTGTCATAGTTGTAGCATGTACATTTTTCCTTATCTCTGTCGAATTGATGAAATCATACAATATCAAATCCATAATTTCGAGCTTATAAATTGATATCCACTATCCACCCATATTTACATTTCATTTATACTCTATTTCTCTATTCTAAAACACAATTTCATCAACCAATCATCAAGTCACACATGTACAGTATAAACCAGTACCAACTGAATTCAATTTCATAATTATAATGATATATCATATTTTCAAATCTATTCAATTTAGTCTTTATCTCAATCAACTGATTCAAATCGATTCAATGAGTTCGTTCAATCATTCTAGCTTACCTTATATTATTACCATGTGATGTAGCTCGTAATTACCACAATTGAAAATGTTCAGGTTATAGAAATACAAATCATAAACTCTGAGCTATTTGTCGATGACTTTATCTTTTCCTTTTTGTTTTGAGGAATCCGGGTCGACGTTAGCTATGGAATAACATAAATACACCAAATTATCAATACACAATCATTTTAACATTCAATTACTAATTTATATGACTTTTGCATTTTTTCAATTTAGTTCCTAGAACCGAGATTAACACAACTTTCAAATTAGACCTCAAATTTTTATAGTGATTTCACTCTATGCCTAATTTAACTTCCTATTTTTCATTTCTATCACAAATTTTGAAATTTGTACAATTTAGTTCCTACTACACAAAATCTTCAATTAGCTTTACAATTTAGTCCTTTTTCAATACTAAACTTAAAATCTATCAGATTGGTACCTAAAACTTCAATTACTCAACAATGGTAACATCCTCAAACTTTAACAGTAACAAAAAATACAACATGGGTTAGCTAGCTTGAGTTACCAAAATTCCAAAAATATAAAAATTACAAGAAAGGAACTAAATTAAGCATACCGATTGAAGCTTGAAAATTTGAAAAACCTAAACCGTGCGTCCCTAATTTTTCTTCTATTCAGTTAGTTTGAAGAAAGATGGAAGAATTCTTTTTGGTTTTCTTCCACTAGCCTTATTTGCAACGCCCCAAATTTGGTCTAGATGTTACGATCGAATCTGGAGAAATTACATTAGTTTGTTTAAAATCCTAGAAGTTTTAATCCCAACTTTAAAAACCATAAGTTCTAAAAATGTTAACTTTAAGCAAAACACTGAAACATTTTTTTTATGGAAATTACGCACAAAACATGTTTATTTTACAAAAAACTCCTAACCTGATCTCATTTGAGAACTTCTGATTTCAGAGAGTGTTTCAAAAATATAAATATGACAAAGCTCTTACATATTTTCGAAAAACTTATAGTTGAATACTTTCATATCACAGAAAAACCATCAGTAATGTAGCAGCGGATTTTTCTTTTCACCGATTTGAATTTTGAAAACCAATTCGAGTCTGATAAATCATACGTTATCGTCGTTTTCTGTTAAAAATGCCAAAATCTAAAAAAAATGAAAAGAAACCATAAAACAAATTTACAAACCAAAAGATCAGAAATAAACTAATCAGAAATTGATTTATTTACTTCACCAAAAATCAATCCGAGCACCCGCATGTCGTCCTATCCTAAATTTGAATACTGCCTGAAACATATTAAACAAACGAGTGAGCTAGAAGCCTAGTGTGTAACATATCCAAGTAACAAATCAGAAAGATATACACAAATTTATACATTTTCATATATAGACTCAAACATATTCTGAAATACGGAATCAGATGTATTCTGATAATTAAATGCAGATGCATACATAGATTCAGATATAGAAGCAGATACAGATCCTACCCCTATCCGTTACACACCAACTCCATCAAACCAATCACACCAATTAGGACTACAAGAGTCCATCCATCCCATCACACCGGGTCGTGATGGTATGCCACTCATATAAGTGCAGTTGAGCTGCCAGACTGAAACGTTGATGTAAACCACCAGAATCATATATTTGCGGTCGAACCACTATAATTACAGTCAAGCTACTAGAACAAATATTGTGGATACATTGCTAGAAGGTGCAGTAATATTGCCAGAATCACACTTCCTCCATCACATATCATATCCCACCCCGAATGAACATGCAAAACTAACATATGTCAGAAATGTATATGCGATACATGCTTTATAACAAATACAGATCATGCTTATCGAATAACAAATCATACTTATCATATTTCAGATCATGCTAAGCATATAACGTAATAATCATGCATACTTCAATCGTATTTAACATAATAGAACATTAGATGTCATGATTTATAACCTAATTTGTATCATACGAACCCTATGGAAGGCTTACGTTCGACTCGTATGATGAATAAAACCCTAGGGAAACAAATTAGATATTAGGCCCACACGCCCGTGGGGTCCACACAGCCCAATTAGCCTAGATCGTGTGGCTCATAGGGTCTAGCATACGACTTGTCACACATGGCTATCTGGCGCTGATAGTTTCAAATTTTGGCTTTCGCTATTTGCTGTTTTCTCGAGTTTTTGTTACACAACTAGTCATTTTTCAATGCAACTCCAACAACGACACATTGAGAACCCAAAATCATCATTTAGAACCATCAAATTAGCAACAACAAATGAAAACAAATAATTAATACGACTACTATAGATTGAACAATCGATCCTAAATTTTAAAAGTAGCCGTTCAGCATGATTACTTACGCAAATCAGTAATACCAATCCCCAAAAGAAAACTCTTAAATCATTGAAAGAATATTAGTCGCACAATTCTCCTCTAGCAAACTCACAAAAATAAAGCCATCACAACTAAAATCTCTTATATAACATCTTTCAAACAAGCTCCTCTTATCATAAGACGAACACTTTACTAATACAAAACTTACCACACCCTCTAGAGTTTTCATTTGCACTCTCCTAATTAGCAAAATAAAAAACAAAAAACACATAGAACAAATCCACCACAAAATAGACGTGAAAACAAAAAGAAAGGAAAAATAAAGAATTGTTTTAAGAAAAATCCTAGAGAATTACAGGAAAAACAAAAAGGTCAGGGAAGGAAATGTCAAAATGGAAAAGTTTCTATAACAAAAAAGAAAACAATGAAAATTTTTTAGATTGAGGGAGAGTGGCACGTGAGAGAGGGAATAGAAGAGAGAGGGTCAATTGTAAGGGAGGAAATTTAGGACAAAATCTCTCACTGGTAATTTTAAAACTACCTCACTAACTCCTATCAGTATCCACATTAGGTTTTTTTTTCTTTCCAAACTTAAAAAAAAAAATCCCCTATTTGCACACACATAGGATTCAAACACAAGGCCTATGGATAAGCTAACACCTTGCCACTGAACTAGTAGGCTCATTCTTGACATCATTTGAGCAAAAATAATATATAAGCTACAAGTTAAAAAATAAGGGTTTAGATAAAAATAACAAAAATTCAAGGGAAAGGATTCAAACCCAGAACCTCACATACACTACTCACATCTCTTAACCACTAAACCAGATTAATTCACTTGATAAAATTTTTACAATCTTAACTCAAATATCAAGGCGTGACCACTCTTGGTTTCACAACCCAATTTCTTCTAACCTGGTTTTTGGGATGTGACATTATTTTATTATATTTGTTATGTTTTATTTTACTAATATGTTTTATTTAATTTAAAGAAAACTTATCAATCAATCATCATTAAACTATCTATTACTGCCCACTACCAATAACATAGTGGTTTAATTACCGCTTAAGTCCTTGTCCATGTTTTAACTAGAGATTACTCTAGCAATTATATTTTTACTAGTTTTACAATTTAGTCCTTGCACCTTAATTAGTTACTAATTCAATAAATTTTCTTATCCAAAATTCAATAAATTTAATTAATCATCACTAAACTATTTATTTATTTAATTTCCACTTAAGTTCCTTGTCCATGTTTTAATTAAAGATTACTCTAGCAATTATATTTTTACTAGTTTTACAATTTATTCCTTGTACCTTAATTAATTACTAATTCAATAAATTTATTTATCCAAAATTCAATTATCCAAAATTCAATTCACTTCTAAACCAACTCCATAAATATTTAAGGCATCTGTTTACAAAAACATGGTCCCAAAACTGCATTTTCTGATCCCATTAACTTTAGGACCGAAACACTTGTATCTTAATTAACTATCAGGTCGAAAAAATTAGAGGACTAAACTTTAATTGAATTTTATACTAACCTTTTAAATAGTAACTCAAATACCATAAATGAGGTTTCGAAACCATCATTTTTAACACCACTGACTTTTGGGTTGTTACATTGTGTGCCAGTATGTAGTTCGCGTACCAGTATGCACTTTAGGTGCCAGTATATTTGCTTTGGTTTATCCAATAATGCATTATGTATGCCAGTATATTCGGTTTTGATGATGCACTATTATTCAATATATTTGTTTTGGTTTATCTGATGGTGCACTAAGTTGCTAGATTGGTGTGTTGGTTGGATGATCCATGTATCCATCTTGAGTCTGAGTCTAGTTAATAGGGGCTATAAAGTATAAACTTGATAAATGATATTGAAATGAAATTATAGTATGAAATGATATTGTATGTGTATGTATGTGAAATGTGATTAAAGATAATATGTAAAAGATAATGCAAACCAATTATTATGAGTCCCAAGGGTTAACATCGAAATGAAATGAATCAATCGATTCAATAAAAGATCGAATATAAAGAAACGAATGGATAATATGAGATAGAATGAAATGAATAACTTATTTTATTGCCATATATGACTTAATAGGTATGTATAAGTTTGGCTAAATGATTTTGTACATCATCTTGATATTTAACAAGATTAGTATATGAATTGGTTGAATCTAGAATATGTGTTGAATATGTTCATATTTCTAATGCTATTGAATTATTAACTTGAATCATGAAAGTACCACTGAGCGTTATCGCTCAGCATACGGTTTGTTTATTTTCGTGCGTAGGTATTTATAGATCTCAAAGCCTCGATAAATGATTTCATTATCAAACTCACTGCCTTGACTCAACAATGTTTGTATAGTTGCTTTTGTTTTTTATAGATGGCATGTACCTAAGATTGATTTTACTTATATCAAAATGGTTAATTTGGAAACAATTGTTAGTAAATTAAAATTGTCAAATTGAAAATTTTGGATAAATATGCTTGTTGAATGATGCAATATGAATGTGGAAATTATATATAATGTTGTTGTTGAAATGTGTAAATGAAATTATGTGCAGGTTATGGGAAATTGGTACCATATGGTCCGTATGAAAACAACCAGTCATGTTGTAGATGTCGACCCCTTAACGTCATGAAGAGGAATAGTCAGTGAGTGGAGTTGTAACTTGGAACCTCTGAAGTCGTGACGTTAACCATTATTCGACATCGAGTTATCTAAAGAGCTTTCGTAAGCTCGTATAAGACTCGTATATGATTGTAAATCATGTGATAATGATGTTTTGAACTTAATAATATGTATTAATTGTTTTATTGATTTTTTATTTATCGTAGTTGCTCCAGCAATGAATATGGCATCTCATAGCTCAGACCCAATGACCGAGTCAGATATGGGGTGTTACATTTAATGGTACCAGAGCTACAAGTTTAGAGGATTCTCAAATCAAACTCCAAAGTGAATCTAAAGGTACACGCCATGGTCAACTAGAGTCTAAGTCAAGACTTGGATGTTGATTTTGTTGGATCTAGTGCACTGAGTGTAGTATATTCATTTGTAAACTTATAATTTTTTGAATAGATTGGTTAATAAAACAAATTCTTTGATTACATTAAGATACTTTACCAATTGAGACTGCACGAATCATGCCAATCGGGTAGCCTCTTTCCCTTATATCTTTTGTTGCACATTAGGGACAATGTGCCTAATAAAGTGAGGGTGACCTAGGAAAATTTTAAATATTTTTTCTTTTCAGTTATTTTATTTCCCTTATTTCTAGTTTTAAATTTTAAAATTTCTTTTTAATTGCATGTTTGTACTAGAGCTTGTAGAAATACAAGTGATTGGTTTGGAGCATATACCTAGGTTGTTTGTTTAAAGTGTAAATTTAGGTTGAAATTAAATAATTTTAGGAGTTTATATTTAGAGTAATTAGTTCATTTCATTAGACTATGCATAGGAAAAAGAGATTAAATATATCAAGTGATAAAAGTAGATATGAATAGGTAGTTGTATTTGTAAAAATATAAGATGTTTGAATTAAATATAAAATGTTCAGTAAAATTCATGGTTATTGAAATAATGCAATATGACTAATATAACCATGATAAAAAGTGCCTGAGAAAATTCTCAAGTCTAGTGGCAAAAAAAATCATAAGGGTTATCGGAGAAATATTACTATATTAGATTTCAAAGCATGGATAAAAATAAACCAAGTATTATATTTGTATATACATTTTGATGGATCTCTATATGCAATTATCTTTGGTGTGTCTACTTTTAAATTTATTGAACTAATAAGTTTAGGTGTAAATAACCTTGAGTTATTTAAATTTCTAGCTAGAATTATATACTTAGGCAAAATTTTTTAGTGTTGATGCTCCGATGCAATCTCGTGTATCAAGTCGGCTCAAGTAAACTTTCTTTTTCCTGCATTTTATATCTTGTTTTCTGTTTTAGTTTCCTTTTTATTTTTGTTTTTGGGTAGTTTGCTTGAGAACAAGAAAAGACTTAAGTGTGGGAGTATTTGACCTGCCGTGAAATGTAGTAGTTAATTTGGGTCAATCTCGCACTTAAGGAGCTTGTTTTCTAAGAAATTTAGGATTTTAATTTACGTTTCTAGTATTTAGGCCTTAGGATAGAAAATTAATAAAAATAAATATTTTAAACACATTTTGTAGGTGTTGTGACCCAATAGGCCGACACGGACACGAGCCTAAGGTTGTGCTAAATGGTTTAATGAGTGTGTAGGATGAAGATATAAAGGCCCAACTTGTAACAATCCGTTTTTGGGTCAAATCGAAAGAGTGGTTTGGGGACCACAAACCCAAAGTCAAAATATTTATTTTATTATTATTTTATTGTTTATAGCATGAATATATGATGGTGTGAACTTTTCGTTGAGAAATTTTAGCATTTGAATGCTCAACTAGGTAACAAGGATTAAATCGCGTAAAATGCAAAAGTGCTGTTCTATTAGCTAAAGGTATTAAATAGCTATATAACCTTAAATTAAAGGTCCTTAAGTGTTAATTGTGAGTTAATGAATGATAGTGGAGCGATATTTGGTGTAGTTATTAAATAATTTTAAGGTTAGTTTGGTTAATTGGTTAATAAATGATAATTTAATAAAATAAAAGCCATTTTATTCATTGTCATCTTCATCAGCCGATTATATAAAGGGAAAAAGCCATTTTCTTAGCTCCAATATTCGTCCATGCTATCTATGCTCAATTAGGTACGATTTTTGTCTTGTTTTTGATGATTTCTACGTTTTTGAGATCGTTGCAGGTTAATCTAGCTAGCCCATATCTCTGATTTCAAAAATGTTAAAGTATTTGAATGTTTCCATTGTTGAATGTATGAGTATTTTGTTAGTTGATGATGGAAAATAAATTATTGTTGTTATATGTACAAGTTTTATAAAGTGAATTTTGGTAAAAATGTCAATTTTGGATTAAATTGTGAAATATGAAAATTTAGTGGTTGAATTTTAAAATAAATGAAAAATATGGGCATATATGAGAATGGGTAATATTCGGCCAGTATGAATTTGTATTAAATAGAATGAATTGTGAATTTTTTATAAGGACTAAATTGTAAAAATATGAAATAATAGGGGTATGTAAATTGAGCTAAATTGAATGAAATGATGATTAAATAAGTAAATTTTGATATTATATAGATTGAGATAAATGAGATTGGATCTAGAACGGGGGAAAACAAAGTATAGGATTAGTCAACCTAATTCGTCGTTATACCGAACGAGGTAAGTTCATATGCAATAAGCACTGTTTTAGTTATGCTTTAAATTCTTTAATATTGCATAAATTGTATATACTAGACTACAGTAACGTTCAACGACAAATCAGCTATATGTGGCACTTAGTGTGCGATTTGACATAGCTTCGACTATTTATATGGCACTTAGTGTGTGATTCGACATAGTTTTGACTATATATATGGGGCACTTAGTGTGCGATTTGACATAGCTTCGGCTATATATGACACTTACTGTGCGAGATCGAGATAGCTTCGACTATATATGGCACTTAATGTGCGATTTAAAATAGCTTCAGCTATGTACGACACATAGTGTGCGAGATATCGAGTATTCAACGGGAAATGTTGATGAAACGTGGTTACAAGTGATGGTACGACTCAGTCAAGGTACTTGTGACAAAATTCGACAAGTGTTGAAAGTGAATTTCATATGATGAGTAAGTGGAAAATTATGAGAATTCATATGGTTCAATTGAAAATATATAAATGTGATGGCTATTGAATTCAATATAGTTTATTTCTATTTTCTTATGCTTATGTAAATGTGATTGAATTGATAAGAAGTATTCAAATCATTATAAGCATTAAAATGAATAAACTTGTGAAATTCTTGGTTAACTATGTGAACAAATAAATGACATAAAGGTGGAATTATACAAGTTATATTATAGTATTTATAATGGCTTAAAATGTGTTTATTGGATGAGATGAGCTATTATCATACGAGCTTACTAAGCTTTATAGCTTACTTTGTTATCTTTTCTATGTTTATAGTGATTCGGAGGCTCACTCGGGTTGGAAGTCATCGGAGATCACATCACACTATCCAGCTATGGTTTGGTACTTACAATCTTTTTGATATTGGTTATATGGCATGTATAGTTTTTGTGGTTATTTGTTGAGTATAAGTAATTTTGGTGATTGATGCACATGTAATTGATATGTATTTAGCCATGAGATTTGGCTTGATAATGATGCAAGGTTTAATAAGTATAGGTTATGGTTACTTTGGTTTGGTTTTTGGAAGTGTTTTTTGCTATTTGAAATGGCATGATTAAGGTTTAAAGTATAATATATTTCCATGTGATATGGCTTATTTTGGTAAGCTTAATGATAGTTTAAGATATTTAAATGGCCATTTGGCATGTGTTATGTAATAGCTTGAGATGTGTTTAGTTTTGGTTTGGTATTTTAATGCTAAATTGGTAAATAAAATATGTTGATTTAGTATATGATATTTATGTGAATTTTGGATTATGAATCTTGTTGTTTGGTATGTAATTTAGTTAAGTAAATGATTGTGATATAATCTTTGAACAGATTGGTATTGAAATGGTTTATAATGTGATGATTTGAGATTGATTTGGCTGATTAATTGTGTATGGAAATGGTATCATTTGCACTTGTATAGGTATGTTTCCTTTGGGTGAGAAAGGTGGCTTGTAACTAGCCTATTTTCGTCCACAAGGGCAGAGCACACGGGCGTGTGACTCAACTGTGTGTGACAAACAGTCATAGTACATGGCAGTGTCCCCTAGTGTTGCAATTGGAAGCAAGTCAGCATGCTCCACGCGGCCTCACACATGGGTGTGTGAATGGCCATGTGGCATAAGGCAGTATACCCTACAGGTTTGGCACGGCCCGTGTGGCCACTTCGAAGGGCACATGGGCTAGACACACAGGCGTGTGGTTGGCCGTGTGACCCAAGTCAGCATGTACTCCTTGTTTTCACGCTGCTGGTGACACAGCCTGTCCATACAAGTGTGTGTCCTCTGTTTTGAGAAAATTTTCAAAGTTTCGTGAATGTTTAATAAGTTATCAGTTTAGTCTCGAACCGCTCCTAAAGCATGTTTAAGGCCTCGTGGGCTATTAATAGGGACAAATTTATTAGGATTAAATGATGATTGTATGAATTGATTAAATGTACGAGAAAAGTACAGTATATGTGTTATAAGTTCAGTAATGCTCTGTAATCCTATTCTGGCATTTAATACGGGTGAAGGGTGTTACACAACTGATGTGGAATAAAAGGTTGAATGATGCATAAGCTTTTTGGGATGTCAAAGCACTAAAGGAACAGCACAAGACAGTATTTGGGTGCTGTGTCGCACTACGCAAGGGGTGTGACACGACACAAGGCTGACGTGCTGCCCAAGTATTTTAGGGTTACTTTCGTTCACGCAATCAAACTTAAATAAAGACCTAAGACTTGTCGAAGACCTAATTTGGGCTGCTGGCACCTCTATAAATAAGACACTAGGGGTTGAATGTAAGGGAGCCGTCCTAGGTGCCTTCAAAAACCCTCGTAGTTTAGAATTAGTTTTAGTTTATTTTCTTTTCGTCTATTTAAATACTTTCTTGTCTTTCTTCTTGAATCAGTTTTGATTCAAGGACTTATTTCTTTAATTAAAGTATTCAGTTTATATTTTCTATTACATTTGTTTTATTTTGTTATTCCAATCGAGAGATTTCCTACTCCGTTCTCCATTCGATACTCAATCCACAAATATTCACATCTCTTTTCTTCTCTGAGTTGATAGTGTTTCTCACATGGTTTATTCAATTAAAGTTGAGATTATAAATAAGGGGAGATTAACGAGTGGATGAGGATGTGACTAGCAGAAGATTTTGGATTTCTCGAGAAGTATTAGTTGGTATAAATTATGTGTTCTTAAACTGTTAGGCTTGACAACCCTAATAAGTTATCATAAGATAGGCAAGACCAGAAGATAAGTCAAACCAAGCAAATCATAATTTATCCTGGTTGAGAAAGTGAGGTCGGGAGATAAGCAAGTATCAACCAATTGATTAAGTAAATTAGAGCCGGGAGGTAATAATTTCTTAATCGATGATTAATCCACTCTAGACCCCTAATCTAAAGTTAGTTACAAACCCTAAAGCGAGTTAATCTTCCTGATTGGTTTATAGGTTTAATTCATTTGTTTTTATTTATTTATTTTTATTCCTCTAAATTTATTTTGTGATCCATCATAATATAAGAATTAACTATTACTACTTAGACTTAGTATTGTAAAAAAGTATTTTCATTATTTGTTTCATCCTCCCTTGGGCACGATCATAATATCTACAATGTATTTTGTTCTATTAACTATATTACGATTTCACTTAAGCACTTACGAGCACCACAGTTCTTAATTATGATATTTTGGTGTTATATTTATTCTATAAACAATAACTCGTTTATAGGCGGTCAACATACATGTACATTCTAAATTCAATCTTCACAATCGATTACTTCACACTCTAATAGCATTTCCAAACATTCCTATACATTCTAAATTTGATTATCACAATCAACTTGTATGGTCATATTTAAGTTTAACATTTCCAAACATATGTACCAAAATGAAAACTCTAAACTAAAGACCAACTCAACATTAGGTACATGCCACTTGCTATTAACATATTGAAACTATACAAACTTGCTGAGTTGAGAGTTTACTTTCGAGATTTATGTTACCTACGCACAGAAATAAACAAAATCGTACAATGAGAAATAGAGATCAGTGGTGATAACATGATTTATTAATAATCACATATAAGCAATACAAAGAACATACAATATGAATTTCAATTCTATTTAAATTAGAAGTTCATTTATTGTCTCATGTGTACCAAACATCAATCTTTCAAACTATTTAACATGTCATATTCCATTATTAAATCACTTTACTATTGAATCTCATTTACATGAATCTCATAACATATCATAAGGGTTATGGAATATTTTATTCCTATTCTCAAATCTATTAATTTGTTATATGACTGGATTGGCCCTCAGGGCTCGTAATAACCAAATCAAACATCATTTCATATGTCGTCATTTAATGCTTAACATAAAGATACAAATATACAAGTCAATAACCAATGTCGATAGGCAAGATCCAAATTTTCATAATCCCTATTAACTAGACACAGGCTCAAGAAGGATACACAGATCATTTAACCATCACATCAATATATCTGACACCCAATGTTTCATCGGTACGTCTAAAGTACAATTTGTGCTCCATGTCTCATTGGTATAACCGAAGTATATAAATGTTCCTAGCACCTCAGTAGAATGTCCAAAGTATAATATGCACTTCATGCCTTATTAGTATAAATCAAAGTAAAATCCCATACACTAATCCTATGGCATGCCAACTATACTCGACTCTGCTTCAGATAGTACAATATCAATTTATATCTTGCTTAATTCAAATCATGTCATTCCGTGTCATGTTTTGCATTTATCACATTTTAAAAAGTTGCCAACAATTTCATATTTACCTATTCTTGAGACAAGTAAATTCATTACTTTAAGCATAGCTAATTGCAACAATCCATATATGTAATTTGAATTTAAATCATGAAAGCACAAACTGAGATAACTACTTGTCTACGACCTTCACCTTTCTTTTATCATGAGATGACCCAAAGTCGTCTTTAGTTACATTCGATAACTCAATTATAGAAATAGTATTAGTTTTCACCCAGTCACCTGAAAAACACTAAATTAAACATAATTTACATTTTATTCATTTAGTCCTATTTTGATATGCTCATATTTTGTAATATTTAACATCAAATCAAAATATAATTTCATATTATTTCATTAGGGACATTGTACTTCAATCTATAGCATAATTTCTTAACAAATTTCAATTTATTCAATTTAGGCCCTATGTGACAAAATTAACTATCTTAGTTAGATTCGTAATCAAATCCATCATTTTTGACTACCTTCTAACCTAGTCCTAGCAAGTTGAAAACTCATACTTCAATTTATCTTCAAAACCAAGCTCAATTTCATCAAATATCCATTAATGTCAACTTACATTTAACTTAATAATTTGAAAATCTAATACATGGGTAAGACATGCTAAGTTGAGATGATCACAAGTCAAAATCTAATGAAATGAGGCATTTTCACCTTACCAATTTTGGATGGCAAAACAATGAAAAACAAAGAAAAATCTCCTTTTCTTTCAATTTTTGCATGGCATAAAGAGGAAGATGAAGACTCATCTCTTTTTGCAGCACTATTTATTATGTATAATATGATTAACACTCTAATTAACTAAATTAATCTTACTTAATTTACTAATTTAAGACATATATATATTTATAATTATAATTATGAAAGCTAGGTGAATACCAGCATCTTCCTTTATCTCATAAGTAACAATGGTTAAATAACCGTTAGGTCCTTTTGGTTAATTTCTAATTGGGTCCTCAAGCATTTTCTAAATTAATACTTAATAGCGATTAAACTTTTACAATTTACTCTATTCACCATAATTAATGATTATATCCATTTAACTTCTTGACAGTCGATTAATATGTTTTCAATTCAAGCATATAAATTCTCCTATTCATAATTTCACTAACTTGGTTGACGAAATTAATTTCCAGAACCTTATTTTTTGACATCGTCTAAAATAGGGTCGTTACGAATCTCCATTCTTTTAAGAAATTTTGTCCTTGAAATTTACTTGAAAGGAGGTGGGGATATTGTGATCTCATCAACTCTTCTGACTCCCAAGTAGCATTTTCCACACTATGGCTTTGTCATAAGACTTTCACAAATGG
Source organism: Gossypium arboreum (assembly GCF_025698485.1). Classification (NCBI taxonomy): domain Eukaryota; kingdom Viridiplantae; phylum Streptophyta; class Magnoliopsida; order Malvales; family Malvaceae; genus Gossypium; species Gossypium arboreum. The sequence goes on along the minus strand of NC_069076.1, from coordinate 13,990,721 downwards.
CACGCACTTTTTTCGTAACTTTTTCAGTTCTCGAGCTAAGATTTCTACTAGGTCTTCTTCAAATGTCAAATCAGGTTGCATTTCTATCATTTTTACGGGTATCACACGATAAGGATTAGAATGATACCGCCAAAGCATTGGCACATGGAAAAAGTTATAAATCTTTTGCAACTTTGAATGCAAGGCCAAGTTATAGGTAACTGGTTAAGCTCTTTCAACATTCTCATATGGCCCAATATATTTGGGACTTAACTTCCTTTTATCGCCAAAACGAAAAATTTTCTTCCATGGAGAAACTTTCAGGAACATGACATGTCGTCAAATGTAGTAGTTAATTTATATCAATTCCACATTTAAGAAGCTTGTTTTCTGAGCAATTTAGGATTTTAATTTTTGTTTTCAATAATTAGACCTTAGGAATAAAAATTAATAAAAATAAGTGTTTTTAACACATTTTGTAGATGTTGTGACCCAATTGCCGACACGGGCCTTAGGTTGTGCTAATTGGTTTAATTGAGTGTGTAAGATGAAGATATAAAGGCCTAATTAACATGGAAGCAAAGCTCGAGTGATGTACAAGTGATCTTCCATAACTTGTTGTAGAAGATTAAGGTCTTTCTAGCACTTAACGAGCTTGTTTTATAGTGCTTTTAGATGTTTTTATTGTGTTTTGAGTTTTTTATTGGTTTTTTGTTTAATTTATGCAAAATAAGCATTTTTATGCATTTTTGAGTTATGTAACGAACTAATGGGCCACTATGGACCTAGGGATCTAATGACTTTATTTAGTGTATAGGACACTATTTTAGAGCTTAAAAGGCAATGAAAGACTTTAGTGTCACAACACTGGGAAGTGGTGTTACAAAACTAGACTTCGAAGTCAAAACACCCATATTTTGAAGGCAGTGTCGAGAAACCAATAATATGGTGTCGTGACATCAACTGACAAACATAAAAAATTAATTAGGGGTATTTTTTTCCTCATAATGAACATTAATAAGATTTTTGGGTTGTTTAGTAACCCTAATTAGGACTGAGCATAAACTCTATAAATAGGCATGTTAAGTCTCATTTTGAGGAGAATTGACCAAGTAAGCCGTTTTAATATTTTTAGGTTTTTAGCTTAGTTTTATTTTATTTTCAATTTTTTAGCTTAGTTTTATTTTATTTTCAATTTAGTCCTTTTTTATAATTTTGTTACTATTCTACTTGGATTCGATTTTGATCCAAGGTCATAATATATTACTTTTTCATTATTTTGTTGTGGATTCCAATTGCAATTGAGGAAATCATCACAATTGCTAAAGGAGGTTTCACTTTCAAGCTTCAATCAATATCCAAAAATGGTTTTCTTTCTCTACTCCTGACTTTTATTTAATTTGTTGTATTTTGATCAATATCAAAAAATGGATTTCAATCAATATGAGTTTAGGAATTTTTTTATTTTGATCCATGAGTAGCTAATTTCCTTTGGGAGTTTAACGAACGAATGTGTGAATAATTAATGAATAAATGAATAATTAACGAATAAGTGACGGTTGAGATCTAGGTTAGTTGGTTTAAATTATGTGTGATTAAACCCTAAGAAGTGTGTAATACTCTTAACCCGTCTCCCTTGTCGGGTTAGGGTCATAGAGTATTACGACACATATCAAAACAAATGACAACATAAAATCATTCAATTACTAATTTAAATAACAAATATTCAAAACAAGTCAAAACAAGGGTCACACAGCCATTTGGCTAGGTCGTACGACAAAGTTTAGGCCATATGGCTCAGAACATGGTCATGTGGCCAAATCGTGTACAATTCAAAAATAGGGCTATACGGCCGTGTCGTCAAGCTGTGTAATATTCGTAAATCATGTAAAAAATCCTGCTCTTAAAATCAAACAGAACACACGATCATGTAAGGTGACTGTGTATGGCACACAACCGTGTGACAACCTGTGTCCCAGGCATGTGCACCTAGAATGACTTCTAAAACAAGTCAAAACATTTCCTATTCTTTAAGTGCCAAGCGAAACCAAAATCAACCATTCGCATACCTTCAAAACACATTCAAACAAACTTTAAACATACCAAAACATTCAACTTAAGTGCCTAACCAATATGCCCTTATTAGTACGACATTTCATACACCAAAATAAACATACATTCAATCATCTCAAGTTAATACCTTGAAGATATACCAACATACCAATTCATCCATTTCAACACATCCATTATACCATATCATCAACACTTTCAAAAAGCAAGAACCAAACAACTAAAGCGCTCATATGAACATACATGAGCCAAAATACCAAATATATATACACACACCATCAAACCTTACTTAACCAAAGCTTAAAACAACATCATTATAGACCATTAAATTTAAAACTCCTAGTACATGCTATTTATAATCATCTCAAAAGTGAACAATACTTCTATCGAGATGAAAGGCTTATAGTGTGTGTGCTCTAACTTAATTCCAAGTGGTCGAGATTTCTGATGATCTACAGAGAAAAAAAATAATTAACATAAGCAATTAGTGCTTAGTAATCTCGTATAAATCATAAACATAAACTTACCAAATATAATTCAACTAACAATTCATGTATAATATTCATTCAATTGCTTATGAATTCATTCAATTACAATTCACACCACAAATATCAAAATTTAATGAGTTCATATACATATAAAACTTGTAATCACACCATACCATTTAACATTCATCAATAACCTATGAAATTAAAAACATCCATCTCATATTCATATTATATAACACATTTATCATTTGATACGTATTACCAGATAAACAATTGTCAATGATGCCATAACGTCTTTTAGCCAGGGTCTTATTTATCTCTAACATGATGCCATAGTGTCTTTCAACTATGGTCTTATTCATTTCCGTCATGTTGCCATAGTGTCTTTCAACTATGGTCTTATTCATTTTCGGTATAGTGTCATAGTGTCTTTCAACTATGGTCTTATTCATTTCCGGTATAGTGCCATAGTGTCTTTCAACTATGGTCTTATTCATTTCCGGTATAGTGCCATAGTGTCTTTCAACTATGGTCTTATTCATATCCGGTATAGTCCTATACTCTCTTTCAACAATGGTCTTATTCATTTTTCAAGCCAATGAACTCGATCTCCATATACATAAATAGATAGTAAATTACCAAAACAACAACTAATTAATTTAACCAAGTTATGAACTTACCTAGACAAAAACAATTACAGAAATAAGACCGACAACTATTTTGTTACTTTAGCTTTTCCGTGATTCAAGTCTGATTGATTCGTTTCTTGATCTAAATAATAATAATTGTATTCAATTAACAAATTAAAATATCATAAAATATTGAAATTCATATATTTGACCCTTAATCATTATTTTACACGTTTACCTTTAATTTTTACTTTTTATTCAATTTAGTCCCTTAACCCGAAACATTCAATTCAATCATAAATTAATCCAAACAAGTGCAGTCAAATTTTCTATAATTCCCAAACAGCCCATATTTATCAAATTTTTACAAGAATTTCATATAACTTTACTATTTTAGAAATTTAGTCCTTTAACATAAAAATTAACCAAAATCATTTTACAAAATTGTCTTATTTAACTATCAAGCTTATAAATCTATCATAAAACTTCAAAAAATCACCAATTCATTAATGGAATAATTTAAAACATTTAATAGTTTTATGAATTAGTCTTTGGGTTAACTAGATTAAGCTACAACGATATCAAAAACATAAAATTTACTAAAAAAAGAAGTCAAAATTACTCACATGCAAGCACTTAAAACCATCGATTGCTCAAGCTCTTCCCATGGCTAATTTTGGTTCTCAAATTCGCCAACGGGTAAATGAAGATGATAATGGTTTGTTTATTTTCATTAGTTTATGTTTTAATAGCTTAATTACCAATTTGCCCGTAATTACAGTTAAAAGTTTCATTATTAACCAAACATAAACCGCCACTACCATTAAAAAGGCCTAATTACCTTTTAAGGCCTCATAAAATGTTTCTTTAACAATTTAACACATTTAAGAAAGTAGCGATCTGTAATATCCTGATTTTGGGCCTAGTCGGAATAGTGGTTTCGTGACCACAAAATCCGAGATAGAAATAATTATTTTATGATTATTTTGAGGTCTATGATATGATTGCATGATTGTGTGAAAATTTCGTGAAGAAATTTTATGCATAAAGTGCTTAAATTGAAATTAGGGACTAAATCAAATAATTTGTAAAACTTGCATTCTAGAAGTTTTCTTCATGAAATTTAGGTCTGATATGAGCAAAGACTTCCTGACTTTCAGTAATGTACCATTGTATGAATTGTTATGTGTTTCAAGACAGTGAGGTAATGTGATAGTTTAGAGCATCTGATGTTACATAAAATCGGAGTTGTTAAAGGGGTTAAAGCCGAGCATTGGGATCTATCAAAATTATCCTTGTCAGTGTTGATATTGGGATGGAAATGAGAAGGATTATTCTTGAGGCCATATCAGAAATATTTCCATGGCGGAAAGAGGAAAATGTGAAGTATCCTATTATTAAATGTTTGGCGAGATCTATAAATCATATCTGTATTGAATGAATTCCTATTATCAGATTCATGGAATTTCAGGTCTCTTTGATTGTTGGAATTCTTGGAATTCTGGTCTCCATTAAATCAAGTTGAGATCCGGGTTTTATGTCATGATATCATGGGAAGCGAGAAGGGTTGAAAGTTTAAGAACAGTTGAGAGTTGAGGCGTAAGCTTTTAGATCATATGAGAAATTGAAGAGATGTATTGGAGGTACAGTCTAAGTGCAAGTTCTTGACACCGAATATGAGATTAAAAGTGAAGACCACTTTTCTGGTAAGATTTTCGGGGACGAAAATCCCTGAAGGGGGGAGAGTTGTAATATCTTGATTTTGGCCCTAGTCGGAATAGTGGTTTCTTGACCACAAAATTCGAGATAGAAATAATTATTTTATGATTATTTTGAGGTCTATGATATGATTGCATGATTGTGTGAAAATTTCGTGAAGAAATTTTATGCATAAAGTGCTTAAATTGAAATTAGGGACTAAATCGAATAATTTGTAAAACTTGCATTCTAGAAGTTTCTAGTATGAAATTGTTTTGAAATATTAATTAGGAGGTCTTAAATAGAAATTTTACCAATTTCTAAGTCTATGGACAAAAATTGGACATGGATAGAATTTTTGGAAAGTTTAGTAGTAAGGGCATTTTGGTCATTTAGGGGTAAAATGAATTAAAATACAAAATTAAAAGCCAATTTTGCTCATCTTCAACCCTATGGCCGAATATAGCAAGGAGAAACCATGGCTAGGGTTTTTCAAGCTTCCAAGCTCGATTGTAAGTCCGTTCTAGCCTCGTTTTTAATGATTTTTACGTTTTTGGAGTCCCGGTAGCTCGATTAAGCTTGTGCTAGCAATAATTTAACCTAGGGTTTATATTTGGAAAAATACCCATAGGTGAAATTTGTGTATTTTGGTGTTTTATGATAGAATATGAGGTTTTAAATTATGTTAGACAACTTGTACTACTCGGTTTTAAGTGAAAACGAGCAAAAGGGCTTAATCGGTAAAAATAACTAATAGTCATAAGTACATGTTAGAGTGAGAATTTGATGTTGCATAGAAGGGAAAAATGATCAGCATGTCATAAAACATAAGAAAATAGGCTGAAGTTTAATTTACGAGCTTTGGGAAAAAGTGTAAATATGCAAAAATTTAGGGGCAAAATTGTAATTTTTCCAAAATATGATTTTGGGTCAATTTGAATAATGTGAGTCCTAATTAGACTATATTTTAAATGATAGAGCAAGGAAAACTGAAATTCGGGCTAAAATGGGGAAAATACCAAGTTGTGGACGAAATGGTAAAAGTAGCCATTTTCGCATACGAGGTAAGTTCATGTGTAAATAATGTAGCATGATTGTTATTTTTTAGTTATTGATGTTAATTATATGATATGCTGATTTTTTTATCGTGAAATATTATGCTTTGTGGTTAATGTTGAGTAATATGCAAATTATGTTTACTACTTGATAAATATGAATTGCTACCGAGTATCGGTTCCGATATTCCATGGAAGACGACAAACGTGAGATCGAGGGAAAAAGCCCGTTTGAACCTTAGGAATAGATTAGGATACAAGTGACATGTCACTAGGATGGTTGAGCATCCGAACTCGTTGAGTTGAGTCCGAGTTCACTTATGGATACGAATGTCTGAACTCGTTGAGTTGAGTCCGAGTTCGAGAGATGTAACTAGGCATCCGAGCTCGTTGAGTTGAGTCCGAGTTCACTTATGGATGTGTTGAGTTGAGTCCGAGTTCACTTATGGGCGGGTTACATGGTAGCTTGGCTACATATGTAGCACTTATGTGCAAACTTTCCATGTATCCGAATTATATTCCGATGTGTTCAACGGGTAAAGTTCTACTGAAATGGAGGAATACTCAAGATGAAAGGGATGTATTGGTAAGTGTTGTGAAATGGGTATTTTGAACAAGTATGTACTTAACCCTCGGGTTGAAAAATCGATATAACAACAATATGGTAAGATGATAAATGAAAATGTGATATGAATGTCTTGGTGATGATTATGCAAATGATGTTTTATGTTTGCTTATATGGTTATGTTACTTGCTATTTGCATGTGAACTTATTAAGCATTTATGCTTACTCCTCCTTTTCATTCCTTGTAGTTTTGACAAGCCACTCGTAAATCGGGAACGGTCGGAGGCTCGCTCACACTATCCGTATACCATCTTGGCATAATGGCTTGTATATTTTGAGTATGGCATGTATAGCATTATAATCATTTTGTATATATGGTCTTATGATATGGTTATTGAGTGGCATGGAAATGCTTGGTAATGATTAGCCATTGGAATGGCTAATCATGATCATATTTGGTGTTATGTATGTCAAATTGCTAGCTAATCCATGGAAACCATGAAATAGGTAAAATTTACCATAAAATAGATTCAGACAGCAGTAGTGACGTGAATTTGAAAAATCACTAAAAATAGTATAAATAGAATTAAATAATGAATAAGTTATGGAATCGAATCTTGATGAGTCTATTTTCATATGGAAGAAGCGAAACATGTATATGAGCTATATTTTATGAGATGTTTAAATTTTTGTGAAATAGGGCTAGAGTGATTTCTGGATCCCCTGTTCTGACTTTGGAAATTCACCATAAATTTTTCAAGATAATTAGAAGTCATGATTTATATGTAAAGATTCCTTATTGAGTCTAGTTTTATTAGAAGCAAACGGTATAGTCATTGAAACTCTGTAAAGGGAGATATTTGATTCGTAATACACAGAGGTTAGAGCAGTCAAACCCTAAAATAGGGGAGACTTTAACTAATAAACTGTACTAATTGGCCTGACAAAAAATTCTATAAAAAAATTAGTAGATATATATATGAGTCTAGTTTCAGTAAAAATTTACAGAATTAGATTTCGAGTTTTGGAACTCGAGATATGATTTTTAAAGCGACTGTGATGCAGTTATCCAACTTGTTTGGAAATTTTAAAATGAATTGTATGAGCTGTTTAAGTAATGAATTAAGTCCGTTAACACCTCGTGTTCGACTCCGGCAACGGTCTCGGGTACGGAGCATTACATTTAGTGGTATTAGAGCAAAGACTTTATGCATAAAATAATTATTTCTATCTTGGATTTTGTGGTCACGAAACCACTATTCTGACTAGGCCCAAAATCAGGATATTACACGATCAACTTTTTCATCTTCTAAAGTTTAGTCCTTTTTCTTTAATTAACTAATTAAACTTTAAAATCTCCGGACCAAATTTCAATACACCTATATAATCGTTCCGTAAAAATTTAATAAAAATATTTATGAGCTTGATTTACAAAAATGAGATCTTGATACCTCATTTTCCAAAACCACTTGACTCTAGGGATAATCACTTAACTATTCGTTCAATTTGCAAAATTTATTAAACCAACATTCAATGTAATATTATAATTGATTCGTAAATATTAAATAATAATATTTATAAACTCACTCGTCAGATTTGCTGTCCCAAAACCACTGTTTCCAATGCCATCAGAAAACGAGTCGTTATAGAGTGACACCCCTAGGAAGTAATTAAGGATAAACAAGATTGTAACACCCCAAATCCTGCCTAGACGTTATGTCCGAATTTGGTGATGTGACATGGAAAGATTTTGAAAACAGGTTGATTTAATTAACTAATCTTTTATAAAACCCACATTCCTTCGTGTTTAATACAGAAAACATTATTTTACAGTTTATTTGCCAATTACTTATTACAACAGAAGCTTTAATCATTTATGTTTGAAAACAAGGTCATGTTTTTGGGAAATCATTTTTTGCATAAAACCGTTGTTTTTAATAAAACATTTACCAAAGCAATTAAATCATAAATAATCAGTTAAAAATCAAACAGTCCAGAGAGTCCCCAAAAATTACAACTTTCAAAATAATTACCAAATCATAGATAAACCATAAATAAATGACTTTAACTAGTTTTACAGATATGCGGTCACCGCTGAGTCCCTGTAGCATCGGTCCACCTATGACTGTGGATTACCTGATAGAATAAACAAACAAACATGAGTTTATGTAAACTCAATGTGTAACCTAGCAGAATTAAGCTTGCAAACATACATAATTATAATCGAAGATAGAAACAAATACAGATCCAAATTCAGATATCAGATTACAAAATTAGATTCAGATATAGAAAATCCTACCCCCATCCTCTACACACCATCTCTGACCATCCCATCACACCATGTGAAGTTAAAAACACCCACCCATTCCTACACACCACGTTGTGCCATGAAGACACATATATAAGAAATTATGCAGTCAAGCTGCCAGAATATATGCGACTAACGCCGTACAGAACTGTAACACCCCTAACTCGTATCCAACACCGGACGAGGCTCTAGGCATTACCAGAACTTTGCACTTTCAGTATACTAACTCAGGTTACAAAATTTCATTTGAATTTTAAAACTTTTCAATCATGAACATTTCGTCCCTTGTATAGGCCTTCGAGACCTATAACGTATCGGAGGGCAATGCAGAAAAAATACGGGCACGTTCGATTAACCTTGGGCTCCTTAGAAAATTTTCCTTAACATAAAGGAACACACGCCCGTGCAAGTGGGCCGTATGGACTCACACGCCTGTGTATCTTGGGGCACGCCCATGCCCTTCAACTTTGCGCAAAACTGACTTATCAACACGGCCATGGAACACGCTCGTGTTGCCTGCCCGTGGATGAAACTGTCGTTTTAACACGGTCATGGCGCATGCCCATGTGGCCTACCCAAGTACAACTTTGAGCTAAAATGTTAAGTACAGGGGACACAAGGCCATAGCACACGCCCATGGGAGGGAACCGTGTGTCACAGACGGCTGTGTGTCTAACCATGTAGGCTCTAATAGGCTATTTTCCAAGCCTTTAGTCACCCCCTTCTACTACTTGTGCTTAGTGGTTACCAAATTCAAAGAAAGACACAATTATACACTTGTAAATAATCCTGATTAAACTAGATGTATGGAAACCTCATGTCATTGGTTTCATACAAGATAGGTTATTTCCCATTTAGTGTTTATGGGTTCTCATGTCACTTTAACTCGTCTGAAATTGGCTCGTTCATGTGACTCATTGCCAATTGGTAATGACCCATCACTCATAATTTAAACCATGCATGTGACACCCCGTACCCGAGACCGTCGCCGGGGTAGGACACGAGGGGTTAACAGACTTCGTTCACTTAATTTCACCGTTCATAAAAAAAAAATTTCCAGACAGCTGGCTAACTGTATCACTGTCACCTTAAAAATCATATCTTGAGTTCTACAACTCGAAAATCAGTTTCGTGATTTTTACCTAAAACTAGACTCATATATTTATCTACAAATTTTTTTCTAGAATTTTTGGTCAGGCCAATTAGTACAGTTTATTAGTTAAAGTCTCCCCTGTTCCTGGGTGAGACTACACTGACCTTCAAGCATTACGACTTGTATATCTCCCTGTACAGGGCTTCAATACTGATACCGTTTGTTTCTATAGAAACTAGACTCAAAAAGGAATCTATACATATATGGCATGACTTCTAAATGTCTCGGGTTAATTTATAATGAATTTCCAAAGTTGGAACAGGGAATCCAGAAACCGTTCTGGCCCTGTTTCACGAAAACCTAAATATCTCTTAACATACAACTCATATGACCTTTTAGTTTCTTCCATATGAAAGTAGATTCATCAAGGTTCATTTACATAATTTATTCACTATTTAATTCCATTCGTACTATTTTTAGTGATTTTTCACATCCACATCGCTGCTGCTGTCAGCATCTGCCTTTAAGGTAGACTTTACCTATTTCATAGTTTCCATGATCCAATTAGCCCTTTTTGCATACATAGCACAAAGTATAATCATGATTAACCATTCCAATGGCTAATCATTTCCAAACATTTCCATACCTCTTAGTGATCAACATACAAACGATTATAGTACTATGCTAAAAACGTATATAAGCCATTTTCGCATGGCTATCCAAAGTTTACATACCAAAGTTCAAACAAACATAATAGCCTATACATGCCGAAATGTTCTCTTAGACCAACTAAGAAGAAGATACCAAAAAGTTGCAAGCTGGTGTGATGACTTCGATGACGGTCCCGAATACGCAAAAAGTCGAGTCCAAGAAACCTAAAATGGGTGACAAGCAAACACCGAATGAGTATATAACTCAGTAAGTCATAGGCATTACACTACCATCCATTAATAAAATTTTCACAAGAGGAAACAACGAAATGAGGCTAAGTACTCCATCCATACCGAACTATGCCATAGTTTCTTAGACCTTACATTCAATCTCATTCCAAGTCCTACATTGACATTTCATACGCTATTCAATAGGATAATTGAGGCATTTCCATACATCATTTTATTTTCGTTACAATCATACAACTAAACGAACTTTCACCTATTCCACGATGAACCTTATGTACGTGACTTCAATTATAATCATCACATAGGTTCAAAACTTACCACGCTCAACTCCATATATAAGCATAGAACCTATTAGCCATGAACTCAAGGTACTTACCCTTTCCGCTGTTCGAAATCGATTCGGTAAGGTCGCACCCTTGATATAAATAATTGATAGAAAATATATATATATTTATATAGTGGGTTCGCACACATAGTGCTTAATAATCAACCACGCACACTTAGTGCCATGTACTTTAAACTCGCATACTTAGTGCCATGCATTTCAAGCCCGCACACTTAGTGCCATTCTCTCAACCGTGAACACTTATTGTCCGCACACTTAGTGCCGAAAACCAGCCACTATATACGCTTCACTTCCTTTTTACATTCGACAATTTCATCTCTACATACATATACATTTGTATACATTTCATCTCATTAAACACAATTGCATAGGTATTACGATCATTTAAATCAATACCAACTATATGCTTAATGACTTACCTTGTGTTGGGTAAAATAATTCCAAGTCGGCTACTCGATGACCTTCGATTTCCCTTGTTGGACGCTCTCCTTTAGGATCTTGAGCTTAAACAAATAAATTAACTCATTCAACCGCTTTGCTACATATATTGGTATTCACATTTTAATGATTTTATGACATACGGAACGGCATGGTAAAATTTTTATCTTGCTACCTTTTGCTCTTAGCTATTCGGCTAATAACCATATGCTATCGCCCTACTATCAATAATCCAATCACACATGCATATATATATATATGGCCGAATGTACAAAGCTTAGACTCATCATCACCTATGCTCTTAATTTGATGGCGAATATGCATACATATATATATATATAATATCAACTATACTATCATCTTTAATTCACCTAAACACAAAATTTCATCTCATGAACACTTGACTGAATTTTTCCTAATCTAGCATGGCTTCACATATATTTGTAACATCCTATAAATCCACATATATCACATTTCTACATAAATTTTCTTTTACTTTTCCTCTACTTCCATTCACAACATCAAAAGCACCATACACATGTATCATTACAAAGCTTCACACTTAGCATGCAAATGACATCAACACAAATCCACCTTAGCGAAACTTAACTCATCTTCATGCCTCATCACCACAACATCAAACATCAAACATCAACCAAGAAGACAACACCCATGGCGAATATCATCCCCATCTCATAGCAAAGATTTAAACCATGGGCTAGGTAGAACTCAAACTAACAACTAAAACATGCATGAATCTCATGGACAACATCAAACATACCTTAGTCTAGCAACCTCCCATGGCTGATTTTCTCAAGCTCTTCCCCCCTTCTTCTTAGAACATTCGGCCAAGCCAACCAAATGTGAAAGGATGGACACTTTTTTTTTTCTTTTCTTTGTTTTCATCAAATTCTTTTTTCATTATTTATTCTTTCTAACATAACCACTAACTAAACATGTTTGCAACATGTTTCCATTCATAGCATGGCCGGCCACTATGCTTAAATTTTGGGAAAATTGACATGCAATCCCAGCATTTTCATAACATGCATTTATAGGCCACCTTACATTTGCCTAGCACATTTCTAAATTTTCTCACATAAGTCCTATTTGATAAAATTCACTTACAATTAACAAAATCCAAACATGAAATTTTCACACATGCATGTGTACATATAATGAGCATCAACTATGACGGTTAATTATTTTTATGACTCGGTTTAGTGGTCCCGAAACCACTTTCCGACTAGGGTCAATTTAGGACTGTCACAACTCTCCCCCACTTAAGAAATTTTCGTCCCCGAAAATCTTACCGGTAAATAGGTTTGGGTATCGTTCTTTCATAGAGTTCTCAGGTTCCCAAGTAGCTTCTTCCATTCCATGTTTGAGCCATAACACTTTCACTAACGGAACCCTTTTGTTTCGCAACTCTTTCACTTCACGAGCTAGGATACGGATCAGTTCTTCTTCATAACTCATATCGGCTTGAATTTCAATCTCGGAGGGGTTTATTACATGCGAAGGATCGGATCGGTAACGTCGAAGCATCGAAACATGAAAAACATTGTGGATCCTTTCGAGTTCAGGGGGTAAAAGCAACCTATATGCAACTGGGCCAACTCGTTCGAAGATCTCATACGGCCCAATGAATCTCGGACTGAATTTGCCCTTACGGCCAAATTTGAGTATCTTTTTCCAAGGTGATACCTTGAGAAACACTTTGTCTCCCACCTGATACTCAATATCTCTTCGTTTTAAATCCGCGTACGACTTCTGACGATCTGATGCTGCCTTAAAACTCTCACGAATTATACTTACTTTCTATTCAGCATCTTTAATCAAATCCACTCCGAAAATTTTACTTTCATCGAGCTCGGTCCAAAACAATGGCGTACGGCATTTTCGACCGTACAAAGCCTCGTAAGGTGCCATCTTAATACTTGGCTGAAAACTATTATTGTAAGCGAATTCAATCAAAGGTAAATACCGTTCCCATGAACCACTAAACTCGAGGATGCAACATCTCAACATATCCTCAAGTATCTGAATTATCCGCTCGGATTGACCATCGGTTTGGGGGTGAAAAGCGGTGCTAAAATGCAACTTGGTACCCAAGGCTTCTTGAAATTTCTTCCAAAATCGTGAGGTGAATCTCGGATCTCTATCCGACACAATAGAAATCGGTACCCCGTGTAATCTCACAATCTGAGAGACATACAATTCAGCTAGTTTATCCAATGAAAAATCCGTACGTATGGGGATAAAATGAGCCGACTTAGTCAGTCTATCAACAACAACCCAAATCGCATCTTTCTTACTTGTCGACAATGGCAACCCAGACACAAAATCCATCGTGACTCGATCCCATTTCCATTCAGGTATCATGATCGGCTGAAGTAAACCCGTAGGCACTTGATGTTCCGCCTTTACTTGCTGACATATTAAACACTTCGAAACAAAATCGCAAATGTCTCGTTTCATACCATGCCACCAAAACCGACGTCTCAGATCGTTGTACATTTTCGTACTCCCCGGGTGAATCGACATTCGGCTACAATGAGCCTCGTTCAGAATTATCGAAATGAGTTCTGAATTTCTTGGAACACACAAACGACTTCTGAACCTCAAACAATCGTCATTATCAATTTGAAACTCTGATTCCATATTCGGAACACATTCAGCCCGTCTTGCAACCAACTCATCGTTGACTTTCTGAGCTTCACGAATTTGATGAATCAATAATGGTTTGGCCTTTAATTCGGCTACTAACACATTGTCGGGTAGAAACAGACAAGTGTACATTCATTGCTCGAAAAACAAGCGGTGATTTCGCTTAAGGCGTCCGCAACCACATTAGCCTTTCCCGGGTGATAATCAATGACCAGCTCATAATCTTTCAACAACTCAAGCCAACGTCTTTGTCACAGATTTAAGTCTCTTTGAGTCATCAAATATTTGAGACTTTTGTGATCCGAAAATACATGGCACTTCTCACCAAATAAGTAATGTCGCCATATTTTCAAGGCGAATACGATGGCAGCTAATTGGAGATCATGGGTCGGATAATTTTTCTCATGTGACTTTAATTGTCTTGACGCATAGGCCACAACTCGACCTTCTTGCATCAACACGCAACCTAACCCAAGTAGGGGGGCGTCACTATAGATTACAAACTCTTTGCCTGATTCGGGCTGCACTAAAATTGGGGCTTCAGTCAAATAAGTTTTCAGTTGATCAAAACTTTTCTGACATTTTTCCGTCCATTCGAACTTAATATCTTTTTGAAGTAGCTTCGGCATGGGTGTGGCTATCATCGAGAAACCTTTTACAAACCGTCGGTAGTAACCCATGAGTCCCAAAAACTCGAACCTCATTAATATTTCTGAGGCTTCCGTTAAGTATGGCTGAAATTTTGCTCGGGTCAACTCGAATACCGATGCAGATACCACATGGCCCAAGAAGCTAACCTCTCTTAACTGAACTCACACTTCTTGAACTTAGCATATAAGCGCTTATCCCGTAAAATTTGCAACACTAATCTCAGGTGCTCAGCATGTTCGGTCTCATCTCTTGAATAGACCAAGATGTCGTCAATGAGCACAACTACGAACCGGTCCAAATACTGTCTGAAGATCCGATTCATCAAATCCATAAATACCACAGGGGCATTAGTGAGCCCAAACGGCATCACTAAGAATTCGTAGTGGCCGTATCTCGTTCTGCAATCAGTTTTGGGTATATCCGAATCTCGAATCCGCAACTGATAATAACCCGATCTCAAATCTATCTTTCAAAACACTGAGGCTCCCTTTAGTTGATCAAACAAATCATCAATACGCGGTAACGGATATTTATTCTTTATTGTCACTTTGTTCAGGTGACGATAGTCGATGCACAACCTCATGGTTCCGTCCTTCTTTTCACAAACAATCTTGGTGCACCCAAGGTGAGAAACTTGGTCGAGCGAAACCTCTATCCGTCAATTCTTGCAACTGAGCTTTCAACTCTTTTAACTCGGTTGCTGCCATACGATACGGAGCTATCGAAATCGGAGTAGTCCCAGGTACAAGCTCAATACCAAATTCTACCTCCCGAACAGGTGGTAAACCCGGTAATTCTTCAGGAAAAACGTCCGGGTATTCACAAACCACTGGCACAAATTCGGGTGTCTTTTCTAACTCTTTGTCATCAAGTACATATGCAAGGTATGCTTCGCACCCCTTTCTTACATATTTCTGAGCCAACATTGATGATATTACAGCTGGCAAACCCTTTAAGTCCGTAGACTCAACTCGGATTATCTCGTTATTTGCGCACATTAAATTAATGGTTTTTCTTTTGCAACTCACCACTGCGTCATATACGGTCAACCAGTCCATACCAAGAATAACATCAAATTCATCAAATGGTAAAAGCATCAAATCGGCCGGAAAACAGGATTCTCGGATCATTAGAGGGCATCTCTTACACACTTTGTCAACAAGCGCATATTGACCCAAAGGATTTGACACTCGAATTACAAACTCAGTAGACTCAATAGGCAGAGTCTTACTGGATGCTAAAGTCTCACATACATAAGAATGAGTAGAGCCTGGGTCGATTAATGCAATTACATTAGTGTCAAAAAGAGTGAAAGTACCAGTGATAACATCAGGGGAGGATGCTTCCTCTCGTGCACGGATGGCATATGCCCTAGCAGGAGTACGGGTCTCAGATTGAACAGCCGTATCCGAGGCCCCTCTCTGACTACCACCCCTACCTCCTGAAATTCTCGGTGGTCTACCTCTAGCTGTCATTCCACTAGGTCTTGCACCTTGCATCCTATTCTTCTCATCAAGCTCCGTGCAATCTCTAATGAAGTGGTCCTTCGAACCGCATCCGTAGTAGGCCTTGTTAGTAGACTTACCCCAACATTCACCTATGTGTCGTCTTCCACATTGGGGGCATTCAGGTTTCTCTTGGCGATTATTGCCCACACTAGCTACCGAAGTAGCTCGGGAGTCCGTCGATGGTCGTGCTCTAATGGAAATTCCCTCAGTCGTCCTCGATTTAATAGTGTCCTCCCTGAACTTCTTTACAGCCGAGAATGGAGCTTTACCCATCGATCTTTTACGATAGTCTCTAGCTTCAAATTCAGCCTTCTTCTTCTCCTTTCCAAGTTCTTCCGCCTTGCAGGCTCGTTCAACTAGTGTTACGAATTCTTTTATCTCCAAAATACCCACTAGTAGCTTTAAATCTTCATTCAATCCTTCTTCAAATCTCTTGCACATAGCAACCTCATCAGCCACACACTCCGGGCATACCGAACGAGTTCTTACGAACTCATGTTCGTATTCAGATACTGTCATACGGCCTTGCTTGAGTTCCAAGAATTCCTTACGCTTTTGATCGATGAACCGTTGACTAATATATTTCTTTCGAAATTCCGCTTGGAAGAAATCCCAAGTAACTCGTTCGTTTGGGACTATGGAAATCAAGGTCCTCCACCAATAGTAGGCTGAGTCTCGCAACAAGGATATAGCACACTTTAGACATTCATCGGGTGTGCAAGACAGTTCATCGAACACCCGAATGGTGTTATCAAGCCAAAACTCGGCCCTTTCAAAGAACATCAAGAACTATGGCCTTGAACTCCTCGGCTCGCGCTTCCTAATCAAGTCTACTGGTGGTTTACTCAGCCTCACGGGATCGATGGCGATGGCATTACGGGCTCTTGGGGTGGATTATTCAAATTCGGGAATGGTTGGACAGCCGGAATGGTTCGGGCATATTCGCGACCCACTCATTCATCATGGTGAAGAAGGCTTGTTTTGCCCCTCATCCCGATTATTTGCAGATGACCGAGGTTCAACAGCGGTGTCCCTTGCGCAGGAGCAGCCGCTACACTTTCAACGTCATCCGCTAAGGGTCTCTCTACCCCGGGTTCCATTTGCTAATCAAAACAAAAAATTTTAACCGTCAGAAGTCATCACATTATTAAGCACTAACATTAAGGCATGTACAGCTAGACTCATACGCACTATGGTAGTCCTAGAACCGACTAAACCATAGCTCTGATACCAATAAAATTGTAACACCCCGTACCCAAGACCGTCGCCGGGGTCGGACACGAGGGGTTAACAGACTTCGTTCACTTAATTTCACCGTTCATAAAAAAAAAATTTTCCAGACAGTTGGATAACTGTGTCACTGTCACCTTAAAAATCATATCTTGAGTTCTACAACTCGAAAATAAGTTTCGTGATTTTTACCTAAAACTAGACTCATATATCTATCTACAAATTTTTTTCTAGAATTTTTGGTCCAGCCAATTAGTACAGTTTATTAGTTAAAGTCTCCCCTGTTCCAGGGTGCGACTACACTGACCTTCATGCATTACGACTTGGATATCTCCCTGTACAGGGCTTCAATACTGATGCCGTTTGTTTCTATAGAAACTAGACTCAAAAATGAATCTATATATATATGGCATGACTTCTAAATGTCTCGGGTTAATTTATAATGAATTTCCATATTTGGAACAGGGAATCCAGAAACCGTTCTGGCCCTGTTTCACGAAAACCTAAATATCTCTTAACATACAACTCATATGACCTTTTAGTTTCTTCCATATGAAAGTAGATTCATCAAGGTTCATTTACATAATTTATTCACTATTTAATTCCATTCCTAATATTTTTAGTGCTTTTTCACATCCACATTGCTGCTGCTATCAGCATCTGCCTTTAAGGTAGACTTTACTTATTTCATAGTTTCCTTGATCCAATTAGCCCTTTTTGCATACATAGCACAAAGTATAATCATGATTAACCATTCCAATGGCTAATCGTTTCCAAACATTTCCATACCTCTTAGTGATCAACATACAAACGATTATAGTACTATGCTAAAAACGTATATAAGCCATTTTCGCATGGCTATCCAAAGTTTACATACCAAAGTTCAAACAAACATAATAGCCTATACATGCCGAAATGTTCTCTTAGACCAACTAAGAAGAAGATACCAAAAAGTTGCAAGCTGGTGTGATGACTTCGATGACGGTCCCGAATACATAAAAAGTCGAGTCCAAGAAACCTAAAATGGGTGACAAGCAAACACCGAATGAGTATATAACTCAGTAAGTCATAAGCATTACACTACCATCCATTAATAAAATTTTCACAAGAGGAAACAACGAAATGAGGCTAAGTACTCCATCCATACCGAACTATGCCATAGTTTCTTAGACCTTACATTCAATCTCATTCCAAGTCCTACATTGACATTTCATACGCTATTCAATAGGATAATTGAGGCATTTCCATACATCATTTTATTTTCGTTACAATCATACAACTAAACGAACTTTCACCTATTCCACGATGAACCTTATGTACGTGACTTCAATTATAATCATCACATAGGTTCAAAACTTACCACGCTCAACTCCATATATAAGCATAGCACCTATTAGCCATGAACTCAAGGTACTTACCCTTTCCGCTGTTCGAAATCGATTCGGTAAGGTCGCACCCTTAATATAAATAATTGATAGAAAATATATATATATTTATATAGTGGGTTCGCACACTTAGTGCTTAATAATCAACCACGCACACTTAGTGCCATGTACTTTAAACTCGCATACTTAGTGCCATGCATTTCAAGCCCGCACACTTAGTGCCATTCTCTCAACCGTGAACACTTATTGTCCGCACACTTAGTGCTGAAAACCAGCCACTATATACGCTTCACTTCCTTTTTACATTCGACAATTTCATCTCTACATACATATACATTTGTATACATTTCATCTCATTAAACACAATTGCATAGGTATTACGATCATTTAAATCAATACCAACTATATGCTTAATGACTTACCTTGTGTTGGGTAAAATAATTCCAAGTCGGCTACTCGATGACCTTCGATTTCCCCTTGTTGGACGCCTCTCCTTTAGGATCTTGAGCTTAAACAAATAAATTAACTCATTCAACCGCTTTGCTACATATATTGTTATTCACATTTTAATGATTTTATGACATACAGAACGGCATGGTAAAATTTTTATCTTGCTACCTTATGCTCTTAGCTATTCGGCTAATAACCATATGCTATCGCCCTACTATCAATAATCCAATCACACATGCATATATATATATATGGCCGAATGTACAAAGCTTAGACTCATCATCACCTATGCTCTTAATTTGTTGGCCGAATATGCATACATATATATATATAATATCAACTGTACTATCATCTTTAATTCACCTAAACACAAAATTTCATCTCATGAACACTTGACTGAATTTTTCCTAATCTAGCATGGCTTCACATATATTTGTAACATCCTATAAATCCACATATATCACATTTCTACATAAATTTTCTTTTACTTTTCCTCTACTTCCATTCACAACATCAAAAGCACCATACACATGTATCATTACAAAGCTTCACACTTAGCATGCAAATGACATCAACACAAATCCACCTTAGCCGAAACTTAACTCATCTTCATGCCTCATCACCACAACATCAAACATCAAACATCAACCAAGAAGACAACACCCATGGCCGAATATCATCCCCATCTCATAGCAAAGATTTAAACCATGGGCTAGGTAGAACTCAAACTAACAACTAAAAACATGCATGAATCTCATGGACAACATCAAACATACCTTAGTCTAGCAACCTCCCATGGCTGATTTTCTCAAGCTCTTCCCCCCCTTCTTCTTAGAACATTCGGCCAAGCCAACCAAATGTGAAAGGATGGACACTTTTTTTTTCTTTTCTTTGTTTTCATCAAATTCCTTTTTCATTATTTATTCTTTCTAACATAACCACTAACTAAACATGTTTGCAACATGTTTCCATTCATAGCATGGCCGGCCACTATGCTTAAATTTTGGGTAAATTGACATGCAAACCCAGCATTTTCACAACATGCATTTATAGGCCACCTTACATTTGCCTAGCACATTTCTAAATTTTCTCACATAAGTCCTATTTGATAAAATTCACTTACAATTAACAAAATCCAAACATGAAATTTTCACACATGCATATGTACATATAATGAGCATCAACTATGACGGTTAATTATATTTATGACTCGGTTTAGTGGTCCCGAAACCACTTTCCGACTAGGGTCAATTTAGGGTGTCACAACTCTCCCCACTTAAGAAATTTTCGTCCCGAAAATCTTACCGTAAATAGGTTTGGGTATCGTTCTTTCATAGAGTTCTCAGGTTCCCAAGTAGCTTCTTCCATTCCATGTTTGAGCCATAACACTTTCACTAACGGAACCCTTTTGTTTCGCAACTCTTTCACTTCACGAGCTAGGATACGGATCGGTTCTTCTTCATAACTCATATCGGCTTGAATTTCAATCTCGGAGGGGTTTATTACATGCGAAGGATCGGATCGGTAACGTCGAAGCATCGAAACATGAAAAACATTGTGGATCCTTTCGAGTTCAGGGGGTAAAAGCAACCTATATGCAACTGGGCCAACTCGTTCAGAGATCTCATACGGCCCAATGAATCTCGGACTCAATTTGCCCTTACGGCCAAATTTGAGTATCTTTTTCCAAGGTGATACCTTGAGAAACACTTTGTCTCCCACCTGATACTCAATATCTCTTCATTTTAAATCCGCGTACGACTTCTGACGATCTGATGCTGCCTTAAAACTCTCACGAATTATACTTACTTTCTGTTCAGCATCTTTAATCAAATCCACTCCGAAAATTTTACTTTCATCGAGCTCGGTCCAAAACAATGGCGTACGGCATTTTCGACCGTACAAAGCCTCGTAAGGTGCCATCTTAATACTTGGCTGAAAACTATTATTGTAAGCGAATTCAATCAAAGGTAAATACCGTTCCCATGAACCACTAAACTCGAGGATGCAACATCTCAACATATCCTCAAGTATCTGAATTATCCGCTCAGATTAACCATCGGTTTGAGGGTGAAAAGCGGTGCTAAAATGCAACTTGGTACCCAAGGCTTCTTGAAATTTCTTCCAAAATCGTGAGGTGAATCTCAGATCTCTATCCGACACAATAGAAATCGATACCCCGTGTAATCTCACAATCTAAGAGACATACAATTCAGCTAGTTTATCCAATGAAAAATCCGTACGTATGGGGATAAAATGAGCCGACTTAGTCAGTCTATCAACAACAACCCAAATCGCATCTTTCTTACTTGTCGACAATGGCAACCCAGACACAAAATCCATCGTGACTCGATCCCATTTCCATTCAGGTATCATGATCGGCTGAAGTAAACCCGTAGGCACTTGATGTTCCGCCTTTACTTGCTGACATATTAAACACTTCGAAACAAATTCGAAAATGTCTCGTTTCTTACCATGCCACCAAAACCGACGTCTCAGATCGTTGTACATTTTCGTACTCCCCGGGTGAATCGACATTCGGCTACAATGAGCCTCGTTCAGAATCATCGAAATGAGTTCTGAATTTCTTGGAACACACAAACGACTTCTGAACCTCAAACAATCGTCATTATCAATTTGAAACTCTGATTCCATATTCGGAACACATTCAGCCCGTCTTGCAACCAACTCATCGTCGACTTTCTGAGCTTCACGAATTTGATGAATCAATAATGGTTTGGCCTTTAATTCGGCTACTAACACATTGTCGGGTAGAAAATGACAAGTGTACATTTATTGCTCGTAAAACAAGCGGTGATTTCGGCTTAAGGTGTCCGCAACCACATTAGCCTTTCGGGTGATAATCAATGACCGGTCATAATCTTTCAACAACTCAAGCCAACGTCTTTGTCGCAGATTTAAGTCTCTTTGAGTCATCAAATATTTGAGACTTTTGTGATCCGAAAATACATGGCACTTCTCACCAAATAAGTAATGTCGCCATATTTTCAAAGCGAATACGATGGCGACTAATTGGAGATCATGGGTCGGATAATTTTTCTCATGTGGCTTTAATTGTCTCGACGCATAGGCCACAACTCGACCTTCTTGTATCAACACGCAACCTAACCCAAGTAGGGGGTGTCACTATAGATTACAAACTCTTTGCACGATTAATTTGCACTAAAATTGGGGCTTCATCAAATAAGTTTTCAGTTGATCAAAACTTTTCGACATTTTTCCGTCCATTCGAACTTAATATCTTTCAAGTAGCCCGGCATGGGTGTGGCTATCATCGAGAAACCTTTTACAAACCGTCGGTAACCCATGAGTCCCAAAAACTCGAACCTCGGTAATATTTCTCGGAGGCTTCCAGTTAACTATGGCTGAAATTTTGCTCGGTCAACTCGAATACCCGATGCAGATACCACATGGCCCAAGAAGCTAACCTCTCTTAGCCTGAACTCACACTTACTGAACTTAGCATATAACTGCTTATGCCGTAAAATTTGCAACACTAATCTCAGGTACTCAGCATGTTGGGTCTCATCTCTTGAATAGACCAAAATGTCGTCAATGAACACAACTACGAACCGGTCCAAATACTGTCTGAAGATCCGATTCATCAAATCCATAAATACCACAGGGGCATTAGTGAGCCCAAACGGCATCACTAAGAATTCGTAGTGGCCGTATCTCGTTCTGAAATCAGTTTTGGGTATATCCGAATCTCGAATCCGCAACTGATAATAACCCGATCTCAAATCTATCTTTGAAAACACTGAAGCTCCCTTTAGTTGATCAAAGAAATCATCAATCTGTGATAATGGATATTTATTCTTTATTGTCACTTTGTTGGTGACGATAGTCGATGCACAACCTCATGGTTCCGTCCTTCTTTTCACAAACAATCTTGGTGCACCCCAAGGTGAGAAACTTGGTCGAGCGAAACCTCTATCCGTCAATTCTTACAACCGAGCTTTCAACTCTTTTAACTCGGTTGGTGCCATACGATCGGAGCTATCGAAATCGAGTAGTCCGGTATAAGCTCAATACCAAATTCTACCTCCGAGCAGTGGTAAACCGGTAATTCTTCAGGAAAAACGTCCGGGTATTCACAAACCACGCAAGCAGATTCGGGTTTCTTTTCTAACTCTTTGTCATCAAGTACATATGCAAGGTATGCTTCGCACCCTTTCTTACATATTTACGAGCCAACATTGATGATATTACATTGGCAACCCTTTAAGTCCGTAGACTTAACTCGGATTATCTCGTTATTTGCGCACCTTAAATCAATGGTTTTTCTTTTGCAACTCACCACTGCATCATATACGGTCAACCAGTCCATACCAAGAATAACATCAAATTTATCAAATGGTAAAAGCATCAAATCGGCCGGAAAACAGGATTCTCGGATCATTAGAGGGCATCTCTTACACACTTTGTCAACAAGCGCATATTGACCCAAAGGATTTGACACTCGAATTACAAACTCAGTAGACTCAATAGGCAGAGTCTTACTGGATGCTAAAGTCTCACATACATAAGAATGAGTAGAGCCAGGGTCGATTAATGCAATTACATTAGTGTCAAAAAGAGTGAAAGTACCAGTGATAACATCAGGGGAGGATGCTTCCTCTCCTGCACGGATGGCATATGCCCTAGCAGAGTCGGGTCTCAGATCGAACAGTAGTATCCGAGGCCCTCTCGACTACCACCCTACCTCCTGAAATTCTCGGTGGTCTACCTCTAGTGTCATTCCACTAGGTCTTGCACCTTGCATCCTATTCTTCTCATCAAGCTCCGTGCAATCTCTAATGAAGTGGTCCTTCGAACCACATCCGTAGTAGGCCTTGTTAGTAGACTTACCCCAACATTCACCTATGTGTCGTCTTCCACATTGGGGGCATTCAGGTTTCTCTTGGCGATTATTGCCCACACTAGCTACTGAAGTAGCTCGGGAGTCCGTCGATGGTCGTGCTCTAATGGAAATTCCCGATCGTCCTCGATTTAATAGTGTCCTCCACGAACTTCTTTACAGCCGAGAATGGAGCTTTACCCATCGATCTTTTAAGATAGTCTCTAGCTTCAAATTCAGCCTTCTTCTTCTCCTTTCCAAGTTCTTCCGCCTTGCAGAGCTCGTTCAACTAGTGTTACTGAATTCTTTTATCTCCAAAATACCCACTAGTAGCTTTAAATCTTCATTCAATCCTTCTTCAAATCTCTTGCACATAGCAACCTCATCAGCCACACACTCCCGGGCATACCGACTGAGTCTTACGAACTCATGTTCGTATTCAGATACTGTCATATGGCCTTGCTTGAGTTCCAAGAATTCCTTACGCTTTTGATCGATGAACCGTTGACTAATATATTTCTTTCGAAATTCCGCTTGGAAGAAATCCCAAGTAACTCGTTCGTTTGGGACTATGGAAATCAAGGTCCTCCACCAATAGTAGGCTGAGTCTCGCAACAAGGATATAGCACACTTTAGACATTCATCGGGTGTGCATGACAGTTCATCGAACACCCGAATGGTGTTATCAAGCCAGAACTCGGCCCTTTCGGCATCATCAGTAACTATGGCCTTGAACTCCTCGGCTCCGCGCTTCCTAATCAAGTCTACAGGTGGTTTACTCAGCCTCACGGGATCGATGGCGATGGCATTACGGGCTCTTGGGGTGGATTATTCAAATTCGAGAATGGTTGGACAGCCGGAATGGTTCGGGCATATTGCGCGACCCACTCATTCATCATGGTGAAAAAGGCTTGTTTTGCCCCCTCATCCTGATTATTTGCAGATGGCTGAGGTTCAACAGGCGGTGTCCCTTGCGCAGGAGCAGCCGCTACACTTTCAACGTCATCCGCTAAGGGTCTCTCTACCCCGGGTTCCACTTGCTAATCAAAACAAAAAATTTTAACCGTCAGAAGTCATCACATTATTAAGCACTAACATTAAGGCATGTATAGCTAGACTCATACGCGCTATGGTAGTCCTAGAACCGACTAAACCATAGCTCTAATACCAATAAAATTGTAACACCCCGTACCCGAGACCGTCGCCGGGGTCGGACACGAGGGGTTAACAGACTTCATTCACTTAATTTCACCGTTCATAAAAAAATTTTTTCCAGACAGTTGGATAACTGTGTCACTGCCACCTTAAAAATCATATCTTGAGTTCTACAACTCAAAAATAAGTTTCGTGATTTTTCCCTAAAACTAGACTCATATATCTATCTACAAATTTTTTTCTAGAATTTTTGGTCAGGCCAATTAGTACAGTTTATTAGTTAAAGTCTCCCCTGTTCCAGGGTACGACTACACTGACTTTCATGCATTACAACTTGGATATCTCCCTGTACAGGGCTTCAATACTGATGCCGTTTGTTTCTATAGAAACTAGACTCAAAAATGAATCTATACATATATGGCATGACTTCTAAATGTCTTGGGTTAATATATAATGAATTTCCAAAGTTGGAACAGGGAATCCAGAAACCGTTCTGGCCCTGTTTCACGAAAACCTAAATATCTCTTAACATACAACTCATATGACCTTTTAGTTTCTTCCATATGAAAGTAGATTCATCAAGGTTCATTTACATAATTTATTCACTATTTAATTCCATTCCTACTATTTTTAGTGATTTTTCACATCCACATCGCTGCTGCTATCAGCATCTGCCTTTAAGGTAGACTTTACCTATTTCATAGTTTCCATGATCCAATTAGCCCTTTTTGCATACATAGCACAAAGTATAATCATGATTAACCATTCCAATGGCTAATCGTTTCCAAACATTTCCATACCTCTTAGTGATCAACATACAAACGATTATAGTACTATGCTAAAAACGTATATAAGCCATTTTCGCATGGCTATCCAAAGTTTACATACCAAAGTTCAAACAAACATAATAGCCTATACATGCCGAAATGTTCTCTTAGACCAACTAAGAAGAAGATACCAAAAAGTTGCAAGCTGGTGTGATGACTTCGATGACGGTCCCGAATACGCAAAAAGTCGAGTCCAAGAAACCTAAAATAGGTGACAAGCAAACACCGAATGAGTATATAACTCAGTAAGTCATAAGCATTACACTACCATCCATTAATAAAATTTTCACAAGAGGAAACAACGAAATGAGGCTAAGTACTCCATCCATATAGAACTATGCCATAGTTTCTTAGACCTTACATTCAATCTCATTCCTAGTCCTACATTGACATTTCATATGCTATTCAATAGGATAATTGAGGCATTTCCATACATCATTTTATTTTCGTTACAATCATACAACTAAACGAACTTTCACCTATTCCACGATGAACCTTATGTACGTGACTTCAATTATAATCATCACATAGGTTCAAAACTTACCACGCTCAACTCCATATATAAGCATAGCACCTATTAGCCATGAACTCAAGGTACTTACCCTTTCCCTTTGTTCAAATCGATTCGGTAAGGTCGCACCCTTAATATAAATAATTGATAGAAAATATATATATTTATATAGTGGGTTCCCACACATAGTGCTTAATAATCAACCACGCACACTTAGTGCCATGTACTTTAAACTCGCATACTTAGTGCCATGCATTTCAAGCCCGCACACTTAGTGCCGAAAACCAGCCACTATATACGCTTCACTTCCTTTTTACATTCGACAATTTCATCTCTACATACATATACATTTGTATACATTTCATCTCATTAAACACAATTGCATAGGTATTACGATCATTTAAATCAATACCAACTATATGCTTAATGACTTACCTTGTGTTGGGTAAAATAATTCCAAGTCGGCTACTCGATGACCTTGATTTCCCTTGTTGGGCGCCTCTCCTTTAGGATCTTGAGCTTAAACAAATAAATTAACTCATTCAACCGCTTTGCTACATATATTGGTATTCACATTTTAATGATTTTATGACATACGGAACGGCATGGTAAAATTTTTATCTTGCTACCTTATGCTCTTAGCTATTCGGCTAATAACCATATGCTATCGCCCTACTATCAATAATCCAATCACACATGCATATATATATTTATGGCCGAATGTACAAAGCTTAGACTCGTCATCACCTATGCTCTTAATTTGATGGCCGAATATGCATACATATATATATATATATATAATATCAACTATACTGTGACATCCCTAATTTGACCCTAGTCGGAAAGTGGTTTCGGGACCACTAAACCGAGTCATAATAATAATTAACCATCATAATTGATGCTCATTATATGTATATATGCATGTGTGAAAATTTCATGTTTGGATTTTGTTAATTGTAAGTGAATTTTTATCAAATAGGACTTATGTGAGAAAATTTAGAAATGTGCTAGGCAAATGTAAGGTGGCCTATTAATACATGTGGGAAAGTGTTGTCCTTGCATGTCAAATTAGCCAAAATGAAGCATGATGGCCGGCCATGCTATGGGTGGAAACATGTCTCCAACATGTTAGACTAGTGATGCATGTAGGAAACAATAAAATAAGAAAGTTAGCATTAAAGAAATGGAAAAAAAGAAAATGATGATAACAAAAAAAAAAAGAGTGTGGATGCTTTCCCCCCCCCTTGCCGTACATGAGAGAAACAAAAGCAAAGAAAGAAAGAAAAAAAAAGGGTGTTCATTCTCTCATTTTCTCCTTGCTTGGCCGAATATACTAAGAAGAAAGGGGGGAAAAAGCTTGAGAAAATCAGCCATGGGAGCTTACTAGACTAAGGTGTTTTGATACAAGAAGGTATGTTTTATGCCACTCTTGAAAATGCATGCATGATTTGGAGGATTGGTTCAAAATTTTCCTTGAATCTCAAATCGAAACTAAGTTGTTAGGTGAGTTAAAATTCGGCCATGCATGTTGTTTTCCTTGGTGAGTGTTTTGATGTTGTTGTGATGAAAGCATGGAAATGAGTAAGTTCGAATGTTTAACAAAAAGGAAATTTTGTGCCATTGAGTTCTTGTTGTTATGTGTGTGTGCATGAGTATTGGCCATGCTATAGAATTTATGTTGCAACATGATTAATGCTTAATGAGATGTATAATAGTACTTGTGAATGAGCTTGAGAGTATTTAAACAATTAGACATGAAAAGGGTGGTAATGAGGCTGAAAAATTGTTGGATGGTTAATTGGGTAAGGAATGAAGCATTCGCCATATGGGGTACAAATGGGCATAGGTGTTAAATACCTTGTATTGGAAACTTTGATAAATAAGTAGCAATAAATTAAGATGAGATTGAGTAAATTTTCAGCTTAGTTGTGTTAAGTATTCGGCAATAACCATAATAATGCATGTGAATGCCGTATGTTTGTGTTTGATGGAGAGGTAAATTGTTTGATTTAGCTCAAGAGCAAAGGGAACTAGATTGGACAAAGGAAAGGAGAAAGCAAACGAGTAGCCGATTTGGAACCGTTCTACCCCAAACAAGGTAAGTCATTAAGCACGATTTGATATTGCTTAAATGATTGTAAAATTTATACAATTGTGTTTAATGGGATGATATATATATATGAATGAAAATGTATGTGTATGGAGTGATGACATTTGTTGAATGTAAAAGAAATAGTGAAATGTGTAGAAAGTTTGCTTTCGGCACTAAGTGTCTTGGGCAATACGTGTGTGCGGTGTGAGATCGGCACTAAGTGTGCGTGCTGGAAATATATGGCACTAAGTGTGCAAGCTGGAAAAATACTGACCTTGGGTGTGCGAGCTCGGAGGGTATGGCACTTGTGTGTGCGGGCTTAAATTACATGGCACTAAGTGTGCGAAATCGAGTAGTAAGCACTGTGTGTGCGTACTTTAAATATATGGAGGTGTGTCTCCATTGAATTGAGTATGGACAGCGGATCGGGTAAGTACCTCGAGCTCATGACGAATAGAGAATACGTTCATGCTTGGGGTTGAAATTGGTAAGCCTTAAATCTATGTGATGATTGAAATTGTATGGTTGTGCTGGAAAATGAGTTAATGTGTAAAATGCTTGATTATCTTGTTGTGTAGTATGAAATGTGGATGTATGAATTGGTGCGAGATTGGACCGAAAGGTCCGAGGTATTATGGTATAGATTCGATATGGACGAGTACCTAGCCTCATTTGTTGTACATGTAGTAGTAACTTTATCGGTGGATTGATGAATGCTTATGACTTACTGAGTTGTAAACTCACTCGGTGTTTTCTTGTCACCCATTTTAGGTCTCTCGGACTCGTATTGTTTGCGTGATCGGGACCGTCGTTGAAGTCATCACACCGCTGAAATCTTGTGGTATTGTTTTTGTTGTTGAAGAACATTTGGCATGTATAGGCTATTATATTTTGTCGAATTGTGGGTTGTAAACTTTAAGCCATGTGAAAATGGCCTATGTGGTCGTCGAGTGGGATGCTAGAACCTATAACCACGAGTCTTAGAAACTCAAATTTTGATAAGGTGGCCATAATTTGTGTCATGTATGATGGATGATTAAGGCCAAGGAAAAATTCATGAAATTGGCATAGTCTACTGCAGTAACTGTTGCGGACAGCAGCAGTGAGATGAGATTGAAAAATCACTAAAAATAGTAGAAGTAGAATTAAATAGTGAGTAAATGATGGAACTGAACCTTGATGAATCTATTTTTATATGGACGAAACGAAACGACCATATGAGCAGTATACTGAGAAATATTAAAGTTCTCGTGAGACAGGGCCAGAACGGTTTCTGGGTCCCCTGTCGTGACTTTGAAAATTTACCATAAATTATCCAGAAAGAATTAGGAGTCATGCCTTATATGTACAGATTCCATTTTGAGTCTAGTTTCATTAGAAACAAACGGTACCAGTATTAAATCCCTGTACAGATAGATATTCAAGTTGTAACGCGCGAAGGTCAGAGCAGTCGATCCCTGTAACATGGGTGACTTTAACTAATAAACTGTACCAATCGGCCCAACCAAAAATTCTAAAAATAAATTCATGGATGGGTATATGAGTCTAAATTCATGGAAAATTTACGAAACCAGTTTCCAAGTTTTGAAACTCGAGATATGATTTTTAAGGCGACAGTGACGCAGTTTTCCAGCCTGACTGGTAATGTCAAATTGGTTGGTATCTTGAGAGGATTTGACCGTTAACCCCTCGTGTCCGACACCGGCGTCGGTCACGGGTTTGGGGTGTTACAATTTAATTGGTATCAGAGCTATGGTTTAGTCGATTCTAGGACTACCATAGCGCGTGTGAGTCTAGCTATACATGCCAAATTGTTAGTGCTTAAAATGTGATGACTTGACGGTTGAAATTTTTGTTTTGATTAGTAAATGGAACCCGGGTAGAGAGACCCTTGGCGGATGACGTTGAAAGTGTAGCGGCTGCTCCGCGCAAGGGACACCGCCTGTTGAGCCTCGGTCATCCGCGAATAATCAAAATGAAGGCGAAACAAGCCTTCTTCACTATGATGAATGAGTGGGTCGCGCAATATGCCCGAACCAACCCGGCTGTCCAACCATTCCCGAATTTAAATACTCCACCCCAAGAGCCCGCAATGCCTCCAGTTATTGATCTGTGAGGTGAGTAAACCACCGTGGACTTGATTAGGAAGCGGGCTGAGGAGTTCAAGGCCATAGTTACCGATGATGCCGAAAAGGCCGAGTTCGCTCGATAACACCATTAGAGTGTTAGATAAACCATCATGCACACCGATGAATGTCTTAAGTGTGCTATATCCTTGTTAAGAGACTCACTTACTATTGGTGGAGGACTTTAATTTCCATAGTCCCAAATGAACGAGTTACTTGGGATTTCTTTCAATCCAATTTGAAAGAAATACATTAGTCAACAGTTCATCGATCGAAGCGTAAGGAATTTTTGGAACTCAAGCAAGGCCGGATGATCAGATCTCGAATCTGAACATGAGTTCGTAAGACTTAGTCGGTATGCTCTGGAGTGTGTGGCTGATGAGGTTGCGATGTGCAAAAGATTTGAAGAAGGATTGAATGAAGAGTTAAAGTTACTAGTGGGAATTTTGGAGATAAAGGAGCTCGTGACACTAGTCGAACGAGCACGCAAGGCGGAAGAACTTGGGAAGGAGAAGAAGAAGGCTGAATTTGAAGCAAGAGATTACCGTAAAAGATCGACGAGTAAAGCTCCATTCTCGGCTGTAAAGAGGTTCGGGGAGGACACCAAGAAGTCGAGGACGATCGGGAATTTCCATTAGAGCCGACCATTGACGGACTCCGAGCTACTTGATAGCTAGTGTGGGCAATAATCGTCAAGAGAGACCTGAATGCCCCCAATGTGGGAGACGACACCTAGGTGAATGTTGGGGTAAGTCTGTTAATAGGGCTCATTATGGATGCGGTTCAAGGACCACTTCATTAGAGATTGCACGGAGCTAGATGAGAGGAATAAGACGCAAGGTGCAAGACCTAGTGGAACGACGGTGGAGGTAGGCCCCGAGAATCTCTGGAGGTAGGGGTGGTAATCGAGAGGAGCCTCTAATACTACCGTCCGATCCGAGACCCGTGCTCTGCTAGAGCATATGCCATCCACGCACGAGAGGAGGCATCCTCCCCGACGTTATCACGGTACTTTTACTCTCTTTGATACTATTGTGATTGCATTGATTGACCCGGCTCTACTCACTCATATGTATGTGAAACCTTAGCATCCAAGAAGACTCTACCGTTGAGTCTACCGAGTTCGTAATTCGAGTGTCAAACCCTTTGGGTCAATACGTGCTTGTTGATAAAGTGTGCAAGAGATGCCCCTAATAATTCGAGAATCTGTTTTCCTACCGATCGATGCTTCTACCATTTCATGAATTGATGTTATTCTTGGTATGGATTGGTGATCGTACATGATGCAAGTGGTGGATCGCAAAGGAAAACCATTGATTTGAGGAGTGCAAATAATGAGGTAGTCCGAGTCGAGTCTCTCGATTTAAAAGGAGCGCCGCGATAATATCCTCTATGACCGCTTGGAGGTATGTGAAAAAGGGGTGTGAAACATACCTTGCGTATGTGTTTGGAAGTAAAGAGACGGAAAGGAAACTCGAATCGGTACCAGTGGTTTGTGAGTATTCAGATGTTTTTCCTGAGGAGTTACCGGGATTACCACCGGTTCGAGAAGTGGAATTCGGCATCGAAGTTGTACCGGGTACTATGCCGATTTCAATAGCCACGTATCGTATGGCATTAACGGAATTAAAGGAATTGAAGGTTCAATTGCAAGAATTGACGGATAGAGGTTTCGCCCGACCGAGTTTTTCTCCATGGGGCGCACCTGTATTGTTTGTGAAGAAGAAGGACGGAACCATGAGGTTGTGCATCGACTATCGTCAACTCAATAAAGTGACGACAAAGAATAAATATCCATTGCCACGAATTGACGATTTGTTTGATCAATTAAAGGGAGCCTCGGTGTTTTCAAAGATAGATTTGAGGTCGGGGTACTATCAGTTGAGGGTCCGAGAATCGGACATACCCAAAACCGCTTTTAGAACGAGGTATGGTCACTACGAATTCTTGGTGATGCCGTTTGGGCTCACTAATGCCCCTGCGGTGTTTATGGATTTAATGAATAGAATTTTCAGGCCATACTTGGATCGGTTCGTAGTTGTATTTATCGATGACATTTTGGTCTATTCGAGAGATGAAACTGAACATGCTGAACACCTGAGGCTAGTGTTGCAAATCTTACGAGATAAGCAGTTATACACAAAGTTCAGTAAATGTGAATTTTGGTTGAAAGAGGTTAGCTTTTTGGGGCACGTGGTGTCCGCATCGGGTGTCAAGGTGGACCCGAACAAAATTTCGGCCATAGTCGATTGGAAACCACCAAGGAATGTTACCGAAGTTAGGAGCTTTTTGGGGCTTGCCGGTTATTACCGACGATTTGTAAAAGGTTTCTCGACGATAGCCACGCCAATGACGAAGCTACTCCAAAAGGATGTTAAGTTCGAATGGACGGAGAAATGTCAGAAAAGTTTCGATCAACTGAAAGCTTATTTGACTGAAGCCCCAATTCTAGTGCAACCCGAATCGGGCAAAGAGTTTGTCATTTATAGTGACGCATCCCTACTTGGGTTGGGTTGCGTATTGATGCAATAAGGGCGAGTTGTGGCCTATGCGTCGAGGCAATTAAAGCCACATGAGAAAAATTATCCGACCCATGATCTTGAATTGGCTGCCATCGTATTCGCCTTAAAGTTATGGCGACATTACTTATTTGGTGAGAAGTGCCATGTGTATTCGGATCACAAAAGTCTCAAATATTTGATGACCCAAAGAGACTTAAATCTGCGACAAAGGCGATGGCTCGAGTTGTTAAAAGATTATGAGCTCGTCATTGATTATCACCCGGGAAGGGCTAATGTGGTTGCGGATGCCTTAAGTCGGAAATCACTGTTTGCTTTACGAGCGATGAATGTACACTTGTCTATTCTACCCGACAATGTGTTAGTAGCTGAATTAAAGGCCAAACCATTATTGGCTCATCAAATTCAGGAAGCTCAGAAAGTTGATGAGGAGTTGCTTGCAAAACGGGCCGAGTCTGCATTACGAACAAGGAATCGAGTTTCAAATTGATGATGACGATTGTTTGAGGTTCGAAGTCGTCGTGTGTTCCAAAGAATTGAACTTATTTCGATAATTCTAAATGAAGCCCATTGTAGTCGAATGTCAATCCACCGGGTAGTACTAAAATGTACAATGACCAAACGCCAATTTTGGTGGCGGTATGAAACGAGACATTTCAATTTGTTTCAAGGTGTCGATATGTCAACAAGTGAAAGCGGAACATCAAGTGCCATCGGGATTACTTCACCGATCATGATACCCGAATGGAAATGGGATCGAGTAACAATGGACTTTGTGTCCGGGTTACCATTGACTCGTAATAAGAAAGACTCGGTTTGGGTCATTGTTGATAGGTGACCAAGTCTGCTCATTTTATCCTCGTCCGCACGGATTTTACGCTCGATAAGTTGGCGTAATTATACGTCTCCCAAATTGTTCGATTGCATGGGGTACCTATTTCTATCGTGTCGGATAGAGACCCAAGATTTACGTCGCGGTTTTGGAAGAAATTGCAAGAGGCTTTGGGTACCAAACGCATTTTAGCAATCGCTTTTCACCCCAAACCGATGGTCAATCCAAACGGATAATTCAAATACTCGAGGATATGTTGAGATGTTGCATCCTTGAGTTTAGTGGTTCATGGGAACAGTATCGCCTTTGATTGAATTCGCACAACAATAGCTTTCAATCAAGTATTAAGATGGCGCCTTACGAGGCTTTATACGGTCGTAAATGCCGCACCCATTATTCTGGTGAACTTAGTGAAGGTAAATTCTTGAGGTTGATTTGGTTAAGGATGCCGAGCAAAAGTTCGAGTAATTCGTGAAAGTTTGAAAGTCGCCGGATCGCCAAAAGTCGTATGCGGATTTGAAAAGAAAAGATATTGAATATCGGTTGGAGACAAGGTCTTTCTCAAAGTTTCACCTTGGAAGAAGGTGCTTAGATTTGGTCGTAAGGGCAAATTGAGTCCGAGGTTCATCGGGCCATATGAAGTATCCGAACGAATTGGGCCGATCGCATATCGATTAATTTTGCCCCGAGCTCGAAAGGATTCACAACGTTTTCATGTCTCGATGCTTGACGATATAGGTCGATCCATCGCACGTAATTGCTCCATCGAGATTGAGATTCACCTAATTTGAGCTATGAAGAGGAACCGTTCACATTATGAGGCGTGAAGTAAAAGAGTTGCGCAATAAGAAAATCCCATTAGTGAAGGTGTTGTGGCATAAACACGAATTGAAGAAGCCACTTGGGAACTCGAGGACTCTATGAAAGAGCGATACCCAAACCTATTTACGGTAAGATTTTCGGGACGAAAATTTCGTAAGTGGGGAGAGTTGTGACATCCCTAATTTGACCCTAGTCGGAAAGTGGTTTCGGGACCACTAAACCGAGTCATAATAATAATTAACCATCATAATTGATGCTCATTATATGTATATATGCATGTGTGAAAATTTCATGTTTGGATTTTGTTAATTGTAAGTGAATTTTTATCAAATAGGACTTATGTGAGAAAATTTAGAAATGTGCTAGGCAAATGTAAGGTGGCCTATTAATACATGTGGGAAAGTGTTGTCCTTGCATGTCAAATTAGCCAAAATGAAGCATGATGGCCGGCCATGCTATGGGTGGAAACATGTCTCCAACATGTTAGACTAGTGATGCATGTAGGAAACAATAAAATAAGAAAGTTAGCATTAAAGAAATGGAAAAAAGAAAATGATGATAACAAAAAAAAAAAAAGAGTGTGGATGCTTCCCCCCCTTGCCGTACATGAGAGAAACAAAAGCAAAGAAAGAAAGAAAAAAAAAGGGTGTTCATTCTCTCATTTTCTCCTTGCTTGGCCGAATATACTAAGAAGAAAGGGGGGAAAAAGCTTGAGAAAATCAGCCATGGGAGCTTACTAGACTAAGGTGTTTTGATACAAGAAGGTATGTTTTATGCCACTCTTGAAAATGCATGCATGATTTGGAGGACTGGTTCAAAATTTTCCTTGAATCTCAAATCGAAACTAAGTTGTTAGGTGAGTTAAAATTCGCCATGCATGTTGTTTTCCTTGGTGAGTGTTTTGATGTTGTTGTGATGAAAGCATGGAAATGAGTAAGTTCGAATGTTTAACAAAAGGAAATTTTGTGCCATTGAGTTCTTGTTGTTATGTGTGTGTGCATGAGTATTCGGCCATGCTATAGAATTTATGTTGCAACATGATTAATGCTTAATGAGATGTATAATAGTACTTGTGAATGAGCTTGAGAGTATTTAAACAATTAGACATGAAAAGGGTGGTAATGAGGCTGAAAAATTGTTGGATGGTTAATTGGGTAAGGAATGAAGCATTCGCCATATGGGGTACAAATGGGCATAGGTGTTAAATACCTTGTATTGGAAACTTTGATAAATAAGTAGCAATAAATTAAGATGAGATTGAGTAAATTTTCAGCTTAGTTGTGTTAAGTATTCGGCAATAACCATAATAATGCATGTGAATGCCGATGTTTGTGTTTGATGGAGAGGTAAATTGTTTGATTTAGCTCAAGAGCAAAGGGAACTAGATTGGACAAAGGAAAGGAGAAAGCAAACGAGTAGCCGATTTGGAACCGTTCTACCCCAAACAAGGTAAGTCATTAAGCACGTATTTGATATTGCTTAAATGATTGTAAAATTTATACAATTGTGTTTAATGGGATGATATATATATATATGAATGAAAATGTATGTGTATGGAGTGATGACATTTGTTGAATGTAAAAGAAATAGTGAAATGTGTAGAAAGTTTGCTTTCGGCACTAAGTGTCTTGGGCAATACGTGTGTACGGTGACGAGATCGGCACTAAGTGTGCGTGCTGGAAATATATGGCACTAAGTGTGCAAGCTGGAAAAATACTGACCTTTGGGTGTGCGAGCTCGGAGGGTATGGCACTGTGTGTGCGGGCTTAAATTACATGGCACTAAGTGTGCGAAATCGAGTAGTAAGCACTGTGTGTGCGTACTTTAAATATATGGAGGGTGTGTCTCCATTGAATTGAGTATGGACAGCGGATCGGGTAAGTACCTCGAGCTCATGACGAATAGAGAATACGTTCATGCTTGGGGTTGAAATTGGTAAGCCTTAAATCTATGTGATGATTGAAATTGTATGGTTGTGCTGGAAAATGAGTTAATGTGTAAAAATGCTTCGATTATCTTGTTGTGTAGTATGAAATGTGGATGTATGAATTGGTACGAGATTGGACCGAAAGGTCCGAGGTATTATGGTATAGATTCGATATGGACGAGTACCTAGCCTCATTTGTTGTACATGTAGTAGTAACTTTATCAGTGGATTGATGAATGCTTATGACTTACTGAGTTGTAAACTCACTCGGTGTTTTTCTTGTCACCCATTTTAGGTCTCTCGGACTCGTATTGTTTGCGTGATCGGGACCGTCGTTGAAGTCATCACACCGGCTGAAATCTTGTGGTATTGTTTTTGTTGTTGAAGAACATTTGGCATGTATAGGCTATTATATTTTGTCGAATTGTGGGTTGTAAACTTTAAGCCATGTGAAAATGGCCTATGTGGTCGTCGAGTGGGATGCTAGAACCTATAGCCACGAGTCTTAGAAACTCAAATTTTGATAAGGTGGCCATAATTTGTGTCATGTATGATGGATGATTAAGGCCAAGGAAAAATTCATGAAATTGGCATAGTCTACTGCAGTAACTGTTGCGGACAGCAGCAGTGAGATGAGATTGAAAAATCACTAAAAATAGTAGAAGTAGAATTAAATAGTGAGTAAATAATGGAACTGAACCTTGATGAATCTATTTTTATATGGACGAAACGAAACGACCATATGAGCAGTATACTGAGAAATATTAAAGTTCTCGTGAGACAGGGCCAGAACGGTTTCTGGGTCCCCTGTCGTGACTTTTAAAATTTACCATAAATTATCCAGAAATAATTAGGAGTCATGCCTTATATGTACAGATTCCATTTTGAGTCTAGTTTCATTAGAAACAAACGGTACCAGTATTAAATCCCTGTACAGATAGATATTCAAGTTGTAACGCGCGAAGGTCAGAGCAGTCGATCCCTGTAACATGGGTGACTTTAACTAATAAACTGTACCAATTGGCCCAACCAAAATTCTAAAATAAATCCATGGATGGGTATATGAGTCTAAATTCAGGGAAAATTTACGAAACCAGTTTCCGAGTTTTGAAACTCGAGATATGATTTTTAAGGCGACGGTGACGCAGTTTTCCAGCCTGACTGGTAATGTCAAATTGGTTGGTATCGTGAGAGGATTTGACCGTTAACCCCTCGTGTCCGACACCGGCGTCGGTCACGGGTTTGGGGTGTTACATATACTATCATCTTTAATTCACCTAAACACAAAATTTCATCTCATGAACACTTGACTGAATTTTTCCTAATCTAGCATGGCTTCACATATATTTGTAACATCCTATAAATCCACATATATCACATTTCTACATAAATTTTCTTTTACTTTTCCTCTACTTCCATTCACAACATCAAAAGCACCATACACATGTATCATTACAAAGCTTCACACTTAGCATGCAAATGACATCAACACAAATCCACCTTAGCCGAAACTTAACTCATCTTCATGCCTCATCACCACAACATCAAACATCAAACATCAACCAAGAAGACAACACCCATGGCGAATATCATCCCTATCTCATAGCAAAGATTTAAACCATGGGCTAGGTAGAACTCAAACTAACAACTAAAAACATGCATGAATCTCATGGACAACATCAAACATACCTTAGTCTAGCAACCTCCCATGGCTGATTTTCTCAAGCTCTTCCCCCCTTCTTCTTAGAACATTCGGCCAAGCCAACCAAATGTGAAAGGATGGACACTTTTTTTTTTCTTTTCTTTGTTTTCATCAAATTCCTTTTTCATTATTTATTCTTTCTAACATAACCACTAACTAAACATGTTTGCAACATGTTTCCATTCATAGCATGGCCGGCCACTATGCTTAAATTTTGGGTAAATTGACATGCAAACCCAAAGATTTTCACAACATGCATTTATAGGCCACCTTACATTTGCCTAGCACATTTCTAAATTTTCTCACATAAGTCCTATTTGATAAAATTCACTTACAATTAACAAAATCCAAACATGAAATTTTCACACATGCATATGTACATATAATGAGCATCAACTATGACGGTTAATTATTTTTATGACTCGGTTTAGTGGTCCCGAAACCACTTTCCGACTAGGGTCAATTTAGGGCTGTCACAATGCTTAAAATCATAAGTCATAGCCTACTTCACTTAAGCCAATTTTCGTATCCATATACAAAAAGATAAACATATTTTTACATGCCTTCATTTGGCAAATCAAATGACACATATAACAAAATACTTAAAAATACTATACATGCCATTGAACAAAATAAACAGTCTTTATACCAAGGCTTGTTTAGTTTGTAGTGTGTTGACTCTCTAATTGTCTTCCAATCCTTTCAAGCCAAGAGAGGGGTAAGAATTTACATGCTTAGTAAGCTCGAATAACCGGAAAGTAAACTTACCGAGTAATTAGCATACATCCATACTCAATTCATGAAATCATCCATTATAAAATGATTTCCTATCACATGCACTCAATTAATGATTTAATCACATAACAAAGCATCATGTAATTTATGTAAATGAGCTCATCATTCATCATCTTATCGACATACATCATATTAATCCCGTTGAGTTTCTAGGAAATCTTGATGGAATACCCATTATCTGTCAATTCTTACGAATGATCATTTCACATATATGCGCTCCCGCGAACCTCACATCTCATGGCAGGATTACCAGTCCATGCTAAATCCTCCATATCATAAACTCATAAGGTGATGTCAGGATTACAAGTCCAGGCTAAATCCCTTATATCGACAAACACCCTTAATGAGCTTGGATCTGAATTACCAGTCCAGGCTAAATTCAAACCCTAATAGGTTACCCGTCTGGGTTAAATCCATAATGCACTTGTATTCTTCGGGAGGCTTGATCATTCAAGGTACACCCATCCGGGCTAGATCCTTTTCATGCTTGGGAACACGGATTACCTGTCCGGGCTAAATCCTTACAGCAACACATGCAGGATCTCAGTTCACATGTCGAGCAGGGTTTGTCCATCGAATTTCCTTTTTCAATCTCAACCGAGACATTTTTCACATGTTATCATCAAATATGCATTTTTATGATATTTCATGCTAATAATAAATGCAACTATCATGCATTCGTAAATCATACAATTAAGCATATTAGGGGTTTACTTTAAGTTATTTGAACTTACCTGGTATTCTTTTCGGAGTTGTGTTTCGGTTATTCCGAAACCTTGAGTTTACCTCGGTCAACCTCCAGAATTTGTTCCTCGGGGTCTATAACAGCAAAAATTAACTCATTAATACCCCACATTATACATTTCAATTTTAATATCTATCTCTGATCTAAATGACCGTTTTGCCCCTAACCTTTCACATTTTTACGATATAGTCCCTAGGCTCATATAATGAAACACATGCACTTTCTATCTTACCCAAGCCTAGCCGAACACCTTTTCTTCTTATGGTAGCCCACATTACCCATTATTTTCTCATTTCTACCACACATTTACATCTTTTGCAAAATGGTCCCTATAAGGGTTTCTCATGAAAATCAACTAGAAAAAGATGTTTAACACACATTAATCTTTCATATTCCTCCATAGTCTATCAAAATTCAAGCAACTCATGCATGAGTAAATTTTTAAACATGAACCCTAGCATGAAATATGGGTAGAAATGGAGAGAGCAAGCTACCGGGATTTCAAAAATACAAAGAACATTAAAAACGGGGCTTGAGAGCACTTACTATTGAGCTTGGAAAGCTTGAAAACCCTAGCTATGGTGACAAGAGAATTTTGGCAGCTATAGGGAAGAAAATGGTTGATTTTGGCTTGATTTTTCTCATTTTATTTCATTAAAAAGCCAAATGACCAAAATGCCCTCATGCACTTTCTTTAAAATTTTAACCATGCAAGCCCATTTTTTTCCAAAAATTTAGAATTTGGGCAAATTGCTCTCCAAGACCTTCTAATTCATAATATAAAGCAATTTCATACAAATTGCTTCTAGAATCCAAGTTTTGCAATTTATTTAATTTAGTCTCTAATTTCCAATTGGATATCTTATACTTAGAATTTCTTCATAAAACTTTAACACATGCATATACTTATATTCTAGGCCTCATAATAATCATAAAATAAATATTTTGATGTCAGATTTGTGGTCCCAAAACCACTATTCTGACTAGGCCCTATTTCGGGATGTCACAAGAATACTTCATCATCATATATCAAACCCACCCCAAACAGTTGCAAAGTATACATATAGAATTAACAGATAAATCATGCTTAACATGCTTATATAAACAGATAACAGATATTCATAATATAGACATGCTCAGAACTGTATTTTAGTCTAACAGATCACATAGTTTTGGGGTTTAGCTAGCCTTTACCGACCCATGGTAGGCCTATAGTCGATTAGGATGAGCTGTGCGACCCTACGTAATATTTCAGTATAATAGGCCCACATGCCCTTGTGGGTCCACACGCCCATGTGGCCCACAACCCAATTTGGCCTTGCTCGTGTGGCCCATACGGCCTAGCCCTAAATCCACACGATTGTGTGACATGTCCGTGTGGGTCCACACGCCCGTGTGGCCTACATGCCTAACTTGGCTTAGCCCGTGTGACTCACACGGCCACACTCAACCACCACACGGCTGTGTGTTGCGCACAGCCATGCCTTCGTCAACACGCCCATGTGGCATGGACAGATTCATTTTTTGGCTTTTGTCAAATCTCGTATTTCTGTGTTTCAGGTTCACACCTGGAACAATGTCGATGCAAAACCACTCCCAAGACCACCAGCACCTAAAATCGACAATCCAAACTCCATAATCAGTGATGATAATACGAAACTCAAATGAAACCTATCCAAAACGAAACCTTATAACAACATTTTACACACTTACTGTCGACGAGTAGAGATTACTAAAACGATCAAAATTGTTGTAGTGAATTCCACAGCTCCACGGTCTTTTCCTACGCAACACACTCACCAAGATGAATTCCCAAACTACAACATCAACTCCCATTCAAGAGGACGAAAACCAAAAGGGAAAAACTATAAACTTACCAAGATGAAAGATACATCACCGCAATACCGAGCCTTAACAAATAAGACGACCAATTGTTTGAACAGAAAAAGGAGAAAAATGAAACAAGAAGTGGTAGGCAGAAAAGAAACAAAATGTCAGCAAGGGTAGCAAAATCTTGGGAAAGAAAAATAAAAATAAAATAATAATCAAAATAAAAAGATAAATCGAATCCCCACTTGATCACAATCCCTTATTTTTCTCCCTCTAATCCTACTACTCATAACTCCCTCAAACTTTAAGCTTCACTGAAACTCTACCAGATAACAAAGCAAAATTTAATACCCACGCTCGCACAGGGATTCGAACACAGGACCTCCAACATACTAACTACTTTACCACTAGAACCAGCAGGCTCATTCTAATGTCATTTTACAGATAATCAAATATAAGCCCACTAAACAAAAGTAAAGCTTGGATCATAAAGTAACAAAATTTAGGAAATGTGACACTTGAACCCAAGACCTCTCAAACACTCCCAGAACAGTTAACCACTAAAGAAAATACATGGTTGTGTCACATTTTCACAAAAACAGCCATATAATATTCAGGGCGTTACAAAGATCGAGAGATAAGTTTACCGAGTACCTCATAATTTATCTCAGTTAAGAAAGTGAGGCTGGGAGGTAAGCATATATTGGTCAATTAGTTAATTAGGTAGAGGCAGAAAGGTAATAACTAGTTAATTAATAGCTAACTCGATAATACCCAAGTTTTGAAGTTAATTAGGATCACTGAAGTGAGTTAAGCTCTTGTCTGTTTTATTGGATTATTTTCGATTATTTAATTGGTTGATTTTTAATTTAATTATTTTTTAGGTTAATTAGATTAATTGATGTTTATTTGATTTTTTGTAATATAATTTTAATTCGGTATTATTTAGACTTATTAATGTAGAGGATTAATTTTGGTTTAATTCAACCTCCCTTGGGTACGATCCTCAGAATACCTTTAGGAGTGTTTCGTTGTAACATTCTTCTATATTAAAATTTGACTTGTATACTTTTGGACACCGTTGTTTAGTTGATTATCTATTTTTCTATAGTATTTCTAGTCCAGACGTTCACATGTCTGGCGACGGTCAAGTTGTTGGAGTCGTTGCCAAGGAGGTTTCGACATTAGACTTGAATTTAATTTTCTGCACTTGATAAGATAAATAGGAAATTTTAGAATTATAGATACAAATTTTTATTTTATCTTATTTCTTTACTAGATTTTTAATTTATTTTAATTTCTCTTTGATTAAATGTATGAATCGAAGTGGAATACTTCTTATCGAGCCAAATCCTGAACTAGAGAGAATTTTAAGGCAAGTCCATCAGCAAATGCAAAACAATACACCTGCAATAGCTGACTTGCCGCAGGGAAACCCACTTTTCTAGGAAACATTGAACTACTCGCACCACTACGAAGGGAGCCACTGATGGCTCAACCGGAAAGGGCATTATGCGAGTACACGCTTCCCATTTTAGATGTTGTCCGAGATAGCATTGAGAGGCCAACGATAAATGCAAATAATTTCAAAATTAAAATGAACACCATCCAAATGATACAAAACAACTTGCAATTTTAGAGAAATATGATGGAAGACTCGAACTACCACTTAAAGAGATTCCTACAACTGTGTGACACATTTAAATACAATGGAGTGACCGATGAAGCAATCCGTCTATGGTTGTTTCGGTCCTCGCTTTGTGACAATGCCTATGAATGGCTTGATTCCCAAGAGTCTGTTTCCATCAAGACATGGGATGACTTAGCAGGGAAATTTTTACACAAAATTTTCCCCATTAGTCGAACCATCCAATTGAGGCGCAACATTGCTATTTTTAAGCAATTTAAAGGCGAGAATTTATACAAAGCTTGGGAACACTTCAAGTCACTGCTTAGGAAATTCCCACACCACGGTATACAAGACTGGCTTCAATTGCAAATATTTTATAACAAATTGGATAGGAGCTTAAGAGTCGACTTAGATGCTGCATCAGTCGGTGCCATCATGTATAGCTGAACGGTTGTGTGCGTGCATGCTAAACACTAAATTTATGAAACTAGTTTTAAAGCCCGACTTTACTGCAAGCGTACATGTCAGTTGTAATATTTTTAGTGTTACAATATGATGTAAGCACGCCCCGGAGCTCACCAAGCTCATGCAAGGAGCTCATTAGGCTACCCCAAGGCCCTATTACCCAAGCTCGAGCTAAGCTCTTTAAGGAAGCCATCTCGGCTTTAATAACCATAATTTAGAGCGAAACAAAGCTTGAATGCATTGATGAAGTATGGTTCAGCTTATTAAAGACTCCTTTCACCTTAGTGCAAGTTGATTTTTGCTCATCTTCAGCT
Source organism: Gossypium arboreum (assembly GCF_025698485.1). Lineage (NCBI taxonomy): Eukaryota > Viridiplantae > Streptophyta > Magnoliopsida > Malvales > Malvaceae > Gossypium > Gossypium arboreum. The sequence goes on along the minus strand of NC_069076.1, from coordinate 13,946,106 downwards.
CCCCGAACTCCATTCAGTTTGAATAAGCTCACTTGAGCTCATTTAAGCTCGTTTGAGCTCAACCTAGCTTAGTTTCAGCTCATTTCTTTTATCATTATAATAAACTAAGTATTAGTTTTATTTTATTTAATTTGTTACAGCTAATAGACGAATATCCTAGGTCAATTTAGTTCATTAATTGTTTTTCACTTGATTTGAGCTAGCCGAATTTAATATACTAGCTAGTCCATAATTAAATGTGTTTTAATTTATTTAACACGTTAATCAATATGTCTAGTTGATGTTTTATTAAGGTTCAGCCGAATTCATGTTTGATTTAGTGTGTTTAATGTGTGTTTAGGTTCAGCCGAATGAATGAAGAGGAGTTAATGCAAGGTGCATGCATTTTTTAGGTTCAATGGACGACATTCAAAGAGACACATGCATTTGGGACGTTCATGCAAGAGGAGGCTGCTGATTGAACATGTATTTGAAGATTCATGGACCGTATTTATGGACAATTTGAAGATAAATGCTTGGGAAAATTCGTGCAAGTATCGACCAACATCTAGAACAAACCATTCTTCTCCCATGCATGATTATTCTTGTAACACCCTAAATTTGGGCCTAGAAGTATTGGGCCTTGAGTGTGGGTTCGTAAGGAGGTTTTATATAGGTATTTAATTGTGTCATTGTAACACCCTGAATTTGGGCCTAGAAGTATTGGGCCTCGAGTGTGGGTTTGTAAGGAGGTTTTATATAGGTATTTAATTGTGCAATGAAAGGACACAATTAAATGTTTGCTTTAGTGGTTAAAGGCTTTAAGAAGTGTTGGAGAAATCTTGGGTTCAAACTTGGGCTTTAGTAAAAATTTTGGTATTAAGTGAAAAAAAACCTGGATGCTTGGATGAGGGTTTTTAAATTATTGTGTTAAATAAATGACACAAGGAAGCTTGTAGTCTAGTGGTTGTGGCGTCATTCAGGTTGTATGGGAGCCTGGGTTCAAGCCTTGGCTCTTGCAATTTATTTTGGTTTTTTTAAAGGGAACCTGGACTTTGGCCTTTAGACCTTATAATTAATTGGGGATAAAATATAACACAAAAAGCCTTGTGGCTTAGTGGCAAGTAGCGTGTGGAGCATTTAAGGGGAGGCATAGGTTCGAATCCTATGGAAAGCAAAGAGCATTTATTTTGCTAACAGGGGGCGGCAAGAGTTGGTGTTGAATTTAAACTCTAATGTTGGAGGGATCCCACATCAAGAAGCTAATATAAGAGTGGTTGTGAAGCTGGCTTTAAATAGAGGGAACCATGAGGAGAGTAAATGTACCTTTCTTGGCTGATCCCTTTCGCTGTATGGCGTGCTCGTTTGGGTTGGGCGTCGGCTAAGAGTGCTCGGAGTGTGGATTAACTCCAGTCTCCTATCGTGTGTATTTCTTATTACTCTAGTGTAGGATGGCTACTTGAACGCGATAATGAAAGGGCCATGTGGGCCCAATGGGCCTCTGAGCCCAATTGGATAAGTTATTTGATTGTGTAGTAAATATTGGGCTAGGCTAGGTGAATCTCATATTTGTGGCTAGATTTGGGCTAAAAGGGCCACACAGCGTGTGGGCCCATTTAATGAGAATAGGCTTTAGGCCCATTCGTATTGTTATCCCTGTTTAGAATACTTTAGTTTACTAAAATTACGAAATACCCTTAGTTTGTAAAAATCTTGAAATACCCTCGATTTGTAAATTTACCAAATACCTTCGACTTGTAAAATAACCAAAGTACCCCGATTTCTGTAATTACCGTTTTACCCTAATTTACATAATTACCGTTTTACCTCGATTTACATAATTATCATTTTACCTCGACTTACGTAATTACTGTTTTACCCCAATTTACATAATTACCGCTTTTACCTCGATTTACATAATTATCGTTTTACCCTCGACTTACGAATTACCGCTTTTACCCTCGATTTACGTAATTACTGCTTTTACCTCGATTTATAGAATTACTATTTTACCCTTGATTTACTGAATTACTATTTTACCTCGATTTACAAAATTACTAAAATACCCTTGGTTTGTAAAATTACCAAAATACCCTAATTTGTAAAATTACCAAAATACCCTTGGTTTGTGAAATTACCGAAATACCCTCGGTTTGTAGAATTACCAAAATACCCTCGATTTACAAAGTTACGAAATACCCTTGACTTTCTAAAATTATAGAAATACCATTGGTTTACAAAATTCTTGAAATACCTTTGGTTTGTTGATTTACCAAAACACCCTTGTAGGATGAAATGACTAAAATACCCTAAAAGGTAAAAAGACCGTAAAGCCCCTATAGGGTAAAGTGACCGTAATACCCTCGTATGGTAAAATGACGAATATGCCCTTATGTTCCGTATGGTGATGTGCTTAGGATTTACATATATTGATATTGGATTAGTTAAGTTTGAGTGACGGTGGTGGTTATCGAGGCGATTGATTTTGGAAACGTTTCAACTTCAACCCGTAATGTGTGTGTCTTGACCCTCGTAATAGCTTAGATTAATATTTTTGAAAAGCCGAAGCTTCATATTTTAGTGATTCGAGAATTAATATTTAGATCTATTTTCACGCACATTTTAGTTGGATTCACAACGGATATGGGGTAGGAAGGTATTTGGAACGTTCTTCAACGAGTAGATCTCTTGGTAAGTATTGAACCTTCTTTCCATTTGTATCTTGTGGTTTAAGAAAAGTGAAAACCCTCTCGTCGACTAAGGCTAAAAGGGTTTTGGTGTTATTTGGTTTATTGGTGCTAGTGAGGATTAAAGGCTACCGATCGAGTGTGTGAAAAGCTTGGATCATCGGAGTGACTAAATCTAGTCATCAACTTGCAAAGGTATGAACCCAAGGGCCATTGTGGATGGTGGCGAATGTGTAAGTGATGATAATAGGTTGTTTTCGATTTGGTTTAATAATAACATGGTCTAATCTATAAGTGGTTGATTATAGGAGAAATCGTATAGGAGATCTCGTCAAGGAATATCGCAAATCAGGTGTGTAACGAACCCTTTTTCATAGTTTAAAGCGATGAATGCCGAAAAGTCGAAATGCCGAAATTCTGGCATTTCGAGGACTTGTGAGCAAGCGAACGCTCACTAGTTAGTTAGAATCGATGAGATTATGATCGGGAACATTAGAAACGGTAAGAACGTGATTTTTGGCATTCACGGTAAGTTGGGCCTCGAGGGGCTGCAATAGGGCCCAATAGGCTTTCGGGCCCATTTGGGTAAAATTGGTAGAAAATGGAAATCTGTTAAATTGCCTGTTAAGACTATTAACACTATTATGGATATAAGCTAAATGGGCCTAGATGACAAAATCGGCTAAGTAGGGCCCATTAGGGGTTTTAAGCCAATAACTCGATTTCGCTAAAAAATGGGCCAGAATCACTGTTTGCACCCATGAATAGTTAGTAACTGATGATGAACATGGAACAATCCTTAATTTTTGGTAAAATTATGATATTACCCTTATAATATGAAAATGACCATTTTGCCCCTAGGTAAAAATGACCATTATACCCCTAGGGTTTATATATGAACTTAATGCATGGGATTTTGATAAACATGATATGTATGATATGCACATGACATGTATGATATGCACATGATATGTATGATATGCACATGAGATGTTCATAAATGCATTGGGTTTGGTTTTTATATGGATGGAGGAAGTGAAAAAGGGCTTATGCCCTGCTTATTGAAAGGGCTTATGCCCCGCTTATTGAAAGGGCTTTGGCCCCGATTATTAAAGAGGCTAGGCCTCCGGTTATATGATAAAGACTATCTTTGCCAATTGGAGAGTTTGGCGGGGTGGGTCGAGTTAATCCCCACATGGTGTGTTGGTTGGTACGGTGGAGAGTAGCGGATGGTGGGTTGAGTAGTCTCCCAAATGGGTTGCATTCTTTCATTGAAATTATATGTGACATTGAAATGGGCCTAAGGGCCATACTGTTTCTGAGAAAGGCTTCGCCCAAGAATATGAAATATGAAAAGGCTTCGCCCAAGATTATGAAATATGAAATATGAAAAGGCTTGACCCAAGATTATGAAATATGAAATATGAAAAGGGCTACTGACCCAAATGCATGATTGAGATTGGATTTGGGCTTAGACCCAACAGTGATTATTGTTTTGGGCTCGAAAGGGCTTGTTGCACACTGAGTTTCCAAACTCACCCCTTTCCTTAACCTTGCGGTGAGCCTTAATACGGGGGACTTGGGCCGGAGGGGATTCAGAGTGGCCACGGTGATCGCTTTTGGACCTTTAAATAAGCATTGGTTTTCATTTAATTTCCTTTAATTATTATTTATTTTTGGGATGTAATAAGGCCATTTTTAACTTTTTCTTTATTTCTTCTCGGGATTATTTATTTTTAATAACTTCAAACCTGGTTGATAATTGTTCAAATGGGCTAGACTTAGGACGTGTTTTCAAAGCGATACTTGTTTTCAAAATATCTCAACACCACGATTAATCGATTTATCAAAGACGTCCACTTAAACAAATTTAAACTCGATATAACAAAGTGTGGCTATGGTTGTGGGCATGTCTAGGATTGGATCCAATCAAAGAGCTTGGTACTTAAGCAGCCTTCATGGCTCACCTCCTCTATCTCGGATACCTACCTGGTGCCTGGCTTACATACACTTTGTTAACTCAACAAAATATATGGTTTTTAAAACACTAAAACGGAACGTGGGTTTTCAACTCCAATGTGGCACGTCAGATTCGGCCATAACGTCTGGGCTGGGTTTGGGGTGTTACAATTCTGCTATTTATTAAAGTGCATGGACGTTGACCACAAGGGAGATGAAGTTCTTTACATTCAATTCAAGAATTCAAGGCACATTACAGCCTCATTGAACCAAGGGAGATGTAGGAGTATTAAAGGGCTACACATTCATGGCATTATGGCTATTCTTCAAGGCTAAGTATGCATGAATGCATCAAGTGAAGCAACATGATGGTTCGGCCAATTCATGCACCATCTTCAAGCATGAATCGAATTTTAATGCTTTTGTGTGAACTTGTTAAATACAAATGTGAACAGAATTTAAGTTAGTGTGAACATCACAGATGTTGAATATCAATAGGCATCTTAGGCTTATAAATAGTTTGCTAATTTCATGTATGGGGGACTTTTGCCAAATTATTGAATGAATATTTGTTCTTGTGAGGTTAAATTCCTCTCCAATTTCATACGAGTCTCAAGTGACTTATCTGGCTTGCTAGTGGTGTCAACCCGAACTTGTTTCTGAACTTATCACCAAGCATTGGTGTGGTGTTCAACTATCCATCTACCTTCCATCTTTATCACCTTAAACAATATAGGAACCGGCGTGACATTCTTTAGTGTTGAATCACTCCTGAAGTTTAAGTTCATTTATCCATTTCCATTGTCCTTCTTTGTTTATCCTATTATCTTAAAACCAACCCATCCACACATCTTCTAACTTTGTTTCTATCTAGCCGAACCTACTATCTTATACCTAGCCAACTTTGAACCCATTTCATTAATCTCTATCCTCTTAAGGCATTACAAACAAATCGATAATATTGTGAATGACTCTTCTCATCGACGATTGGGCAACAACGTGAATTCGATTCCATCATCCCGAGCTGAATCACATAATTTGGTATCAGAGTTTGTAAATCGAGAAGCGCTGACGTCCATAACAAGTCTGAAATAGGTTCGTGAAAAAAAATCAAAATTAAAAAAAAAGAGTTTGTATTCAAGCTTTTCATATTGTAATCAGCAAGTATTAGTGAAAAGAAAATACGAAATTAAAAAAATTCAAATATAAAAAAAAGTGTGAAGTGTTGATTTTTTTTTTCCTTTGCTATTCATATCTTCTATTCCCAATCTCGAAGTGTTGTTCCACCATCGTTTGCTACCCCAACGCCACACTACACCAATTTTTTTTTCTTTTAGCCTACCCTTACACCAATACAACTTATCCATTGTAACCACTTTGAAACCGACCCTTTAAGCAACAAATAAGTCCAAAGAGATGACATACAAAACCACGAGAGGGATTTTGAGTGGTAAAAGGCGTGAGTGTGAGAGTGCAATAGAGTGGAGAAAAAGCCTAAAACGAGTGTAAATACGAGCATGAGTGAATTCATTTATTTTTCTTCTGAGTGATTAGTGAGGTTTTTGTGGTGAGGTATTTATTTTATGTTTTGTTTTAATCACTTTTCTTTTCACCAATAAAGTCATGTTTCGAGAAGAGTTTTCAGAATCTGAATTTTAATATTTGATGAAAGAAATAGAGTGCATGCTCGATCGAAAAATTGAGTTGATTGAAGAAAAACTAGATCATCAAGCTAGAACCCAATAAGAGTAAATTAGTCCAAGTGAAAGGGAAGAAACGATAGTGCCAAGGAGACTAACATCCAATGAATGCTCGAGAAGAGATTCTTATCGTGACTCCTATTCCTCGAGGAATCCAAGATAAAAAGAAGAAAACTTTGAGTATGAAATCTTTCAAGATGACGAACGAAAAAGTACAAGTTATTCGTCATATGCCTCAAAGAAATCATCCGCGAATGAGTCCTTACAAGGAATGAACGTGAATCCTATGTAAATCATTCCATTCATACCTGACAGAGATCATCTCATTTTGATTCTTTCATTTTATCTTCATCTTCTAATGAAAGGAAGTGAGAAAAGAAATAAAAAGAAAAGAGAGACAAGAAAAGATTATGAGAGAGAATGAGAGAATCTTGAATGAAATCGAGAAAAGAAACAAAGAAATGAAAGAAAAAGAGGAAGAGAGGAAACAAAATGAGATTGAAAAAGAGAATGAGAAAGAAAAAGAGTTTGATCAAAAGAAAAGAGTGGAAAAAAGAAATTGAGGTAAAAGAAATGAGTGTTTCCAAAGAAAAAGATTTGAGTGGAAAATATGTTAGTGAGCAAGGACAAGTGAGGAGTGTTTCCACTAACCCACATGTGAATTTTCCTCATGTTGTTACTTTTCAGGTTTCTGAAGAATTAGTTAATAAGTTCCAACTTCATTACCTCCCAAAGGAGAGATGGTTCATATTGGTTGGCAAACTTAATCCTAGTCCACCTGTGCCACAAGGTAAGGAAGGTAAGCTTATAAAGCGTTTCAGTCCCCATCAACCTACTTGAGTGTTTGTGATTATATTGACGATATGTTTAATTGCCATTCTTTGATTAATGGTGATGTGTTTGTTTCAAATAATGGCAATGAGAGTATTACTAATGAAAATTGTGGTGTTGACGAGCATGTTGGTGAGGTAACGCTCGATTGGAAACTGCGAAACTTGGTTATGCGTGATAGTGAATGTTTGTATAAACATTCCAATTTTTTTGATTATGGTGATAATGAGTATTCTTTGACCTGTTGTGCGAAAACCACATGCATGTACAAGGCTGTTCGAATGAGACTTGTGGTGTATAAATGCTTGAATATATTCATGCCTAAATTCCATCTGATTTGCTTGTGTGATAAAATGTTGACGAGTAAAATGCCTTGCTCATTTGATTGTGATGGTGGTGTAACGTTTCTGCTTTGTTGTGTAAATTCTGCATGCCTGTGTCAGTTTGATCGAGTGAGATTTGAGTTTTATGATTGTTTGAATGATTGCTTGATCACATCATCTTTGAATAACATACATGGGACATTGGAAATTAAGAAACTCTTATTGCATGTTAAATTGAGCGACCAAGCTCGTGTGTTCAAACTCGAAATTTGGTATTTTGGTTTGATATGTGGGGAACTCAAGCATGCTAACTTTTGTGCGAACAATTTATTTGTTGCTTGCCCTTTGACTAAGGAAAAGAAATTTAAAGATTCTGATTAACTTAAAATTGTTCCTTGTTCATTCTATGTTCCTGGTTATAAAATTCTTGACTCATCATGAAAAGGTAAGACTCATTGATGTTTTCGAATTACGACAATCGAAGTTGCATGTGTTGAGAAAGTTGCTAGTGATATAGCTTTCAAAAGACCTCCTTATTTTGCTTTGTTAACTGTTATTTTCAGATTGTGGATTTTGTGTAAATGGAGGCATGAAGAGTTGTTTACATGATGTGCATGCTTATAACTTTAATTTGTTTTGTTTTCCAACCATGTTGCCAGTCGAGAAATATGTAAGTCAGCGAGAAATGGTAATAGAAAATTTTATCATTGTACAAAGGATTTGAGTCCTACAATGTTGTTTTCCGAGGTAATAATTTTCAAAGGACTTGTGATTCTGGTTGGTTGTCATCGATGAATTTCTTGCTTCGTCATGATATGGTAAGACCCATTTTTATTTTTGATCCCGGCATTAGTTTATTTGCCCAAGTTTGGATTAAGAAACTGAAGCGAGATTGTATGTTCTTAATTCGATGTGTCCCTAATCTACTTCTTTATTTTGTTGTTGATACTTTAAAACGGCCTATCCAAAAAGAGGAGGACATGTGACTAATACTTTGTCTTTCCAAGTTGTGTTTGTGAATCAGGTCTTTGTGAGCCACTCTATTCCATTCGGCCACCAAGGGTCTTATAATGATGAATGCTGTGATGTAAACAACTAACTCAACTTGAGGAAAAGTTACTTTGAAGAAGGGGGGAATGATGTAAGCACGCCCCAGAGCTCACCAAACTCAAGCAAGGAGCTCATTAAGCTACCCTAAGGCCCTATTACCCAAGCTGAAGCTAAGCTCTTTAAGGAAGCCATCTCGGCTTTAATAACCAGAATTTAGAGCGAAACAAAGCTTGAATGCATTGATGAAGTATGGTTCAGCTCATTAAAGACTCCTTGCACCTTAGTGCAAGCTGATTTTTGCTCATCTTCAGCTCCCCGAACTCCATTCAGCTCAAATCAGCTCACTTGAACTCATTTAAGCTCGTTTGAGCTCAAACTAGCTTAGTTTCAGCTCATTTCTTTTATCATTATAATAAACTAAGTATTAGTTTTATTTTATTTAATTTGTTACAGCTCATGACTGAATATCCTAGGTCAATTTAGTTCATTAATTGTTTTTCACTTGATTTGAGCTAGTCGAATTTAATATACTAGCTAGTCCATAATTAAATGTGTTTTAATTTATTTAATAAGTTAATCAATATGTCTAGATGATGTTTTATTAAGGTTCAGTCAAATTCATGTTTGATTTAGTATGTGTTTAGGCTTAGCCGAATGAATGAATAGGAGTTAATGCAAGGTGCATGCATTTTTGAGGTTTAATGGACGACATTCAAAGAGACACATGCATTTGGGACGTTCATGCAAGAGGAAGCTGCTGATTGAACATGTATTTAAAGATTTATGGACCGTATTTATGGACATTTGGAAGATAAATGCTTGGGAAAATTCGTGCAAGTATCAACCAGCATCTAGAACAAACCATTCTTCTCCCATGCATGATTATTCTGCCATTTATTAAAGTGCATGGACGTTGACTACAAGGGAGATGGATTTCTTTACATTCAATTCAAGAATTCAAGGCACATTAAAGCCTCATTCAGCCAAGTGAGACGTAGTAGTATTAAAGGGATACACATTCATGGCATCGTGGCTATTCTTCAAGGCTAAGTATGCATGAATGCATCAAGTGAAGCAGCATGATGGTTCAGCCAATTCATGCACCATTTTCAAGTATGATCCGAATTTTAATGCTTTTGTGTGAACATGTTAAATACAAATGTGAAAAGAATTGAAGTTAGTGTGAACATCATAGATGCCAAATATCAATAGGCATCTTAGGCTTATAAATAGTTTGCTCATTTCATGTATGGGGGACTTTTGCCAAATTATTAAATGAACATTTGTTCTTGTGAGGTTAAACTCCTCTCCAATTTCATACGAGTCTTGAGTGACTTATCTAGCTTGCTAGTGGCATCAACCTGAACTTGTTTCTGAACTTATCACCAAGCATTGGTGTGGCATTCAACTATCCCTCTACCTTCCATCGTTATCACCTTAAACAATATATGAACCAGGGTGACACTCTTTAGTGTTGAATTGCTCCTGAAGTTTAAGTTCGTTTATCCATTTCCATTGTCCTTCTTTGTTTATCCTATTATCTTAAAACTAAGCTATCCACACATCTTCTTCCTTTGTTTCTATCGAGCCGAACATACTATCTTATACCTAGCCCACTTTGAACCCATTTCATTAATATCCATCCTCTTAAGGCGGTACAAACAAACCAATAATATTGTGAATGACTCTTCTCGTCAACGATCGGGCAACAACGTGAATTCGACTCCATCATCCTGAGCCGAATCAAATCACAATGGAACACCGGAGTATTTTAAGGATCTAACCCAAAAGAAGAGGCGATTAAGAAATAACTAGCATATACGACAAAGTCTAAGTGGCTACTGATATGATTTTATAGTATGACAGTTCATAAAAAGATTTCACCAAATCTTGGACTAGGGAAATAAATCACGTAAATTACCAAGTGACTCCATTTTATCTTTCGATCTCAATTTTACTAACTTAGACGAATTAGGTTCGATTTCTTTTTCGATCTCGTTGATTAATCCAGGACTAAGGAATGGGTGCGCAGCAAGATTACCTTACGGTCTCACTTTATCTTGATATTCCCTAAAGGGCATCACTACCTAAGTTCTTAGTTCTATTCAAATCAGTCCAATTTGTTACGATTTAGTCATTTGTCCAAGAAATGTTAGTTTACCCATATCTCCATCAACCAACCTCCTTTAAGGTTTAGCTACTCATGCTCAAAGTAAAGAAAATAATCATAAACATTGAAAACAAGACAACCATGAAAGTAAAGCTTGAGAAAAATATAAAAGTTGAGATTTTTATGCAAGAAAACTGAAATAGCATGAAACCTAAAACATTTAACAGAGAAATCTAAGGAAAGAAACATGAAAGGAACAACCTTTAGCAGATTAAAAGTAAAATAAATTGAAATACATTAAACTAAAGCTTAAAGAGTCTTGAAAGCGATGTACATGGACTAGAAATGTAAATAAAACTTAGCTACAGTGTTAACCAGCTTAATTAACACTAAGAATAATAAGAACAAGAAGTAAATACAGAAAAATAAACTCTAGCCTCAAGTAGAAGAAGAGAAAAATAAAAACCTAGAAAAGTTAGAGAAAAAGTAAAGAAAACTTAAAGAAAACTAAACCTAAAACTAAGCTAATGTGTGTCTCACTTTTTTTTAGCAATTTTTGGCTTTTTTGAAGTGTATTTTGATGACTTTTTAATGCCAAAAATGCCCATACACTAGCCTTGTGTGATTGGTGGGTCGAGTAGACAAAGGCTACCCTTCTTTTCTAAGTTTGCCCCCTTACGAAGGTGATATTGGGATACCCAGAATAGGATATCACAATATCTCGAGCAGTGTTGAAACTTGGGGTTTTCTTTAGGAAGTGGGTATCGCAATACCCAATAGGATATTGCGATACCACTGGAAGGAGTCATTGATCTTCTACATTGTTAGAGGTATCGCAATCCCAAGGGTTTGATATCGCAATACCCTTGCCCGCGATGCCGACTTTGCTAATTTTCGACCACTGACATGTCCTTACAAAACTCAAACATACGTTAGGCCTCCAAATGGTGCTAACAGCCAATTTGGGTAAAAAAAATTGACAAAAAAGAGACATTTTCAGTTATTACCTAAAAATATGAAAATAAAGAAAAACTATTCTAAAAACTCATTTTTGCCTAAGAAAAAGTTCTTTAAATGAGTTGGAAAAGCCTAATTTGCCACATCCATTTATGGAAAATCAACTCCCTCACACTCTAGTCTTTTCTTGCCCTCAAGCAAACACACAAAACATGCAAAAAGGCGACCCTTGGACTAAATTAGGTAATTAAGTTATATAGTAATACAACATCAAATTTGTACAATAATTATTTCACATGCAATTTAAGAATGATATCTAGCTAATTTACCTACCCCTAATGTAAATATTTTTAGTCTAAGAAGTTAAAGTGTTAATAGAGGTAGAGTCAAGGCAAATAAACATAAGTAAAAATTTTATCCATCAAAATAAATTATACGAATCACTCATAGATATTTAAAAAGAATTGTTCATGTTCGTTTTGACAAACACAAGCTATGTACAAGTTAATGTGTCGGTGACTTATTCGGGTCTCAAAGGACTTTTAGGCTTGTAATGTTCTGAGGCTGAGGTTGATGTAGATTTAAAGAAAGTTCATCTTAAAATGATTCAAGCACTATGAATAGTATAACACAAACATTGTTCTCAATTCCCCCCAAATGTGATTGTTACATCTCATCGCCTTATTTATCCATCTCTCACCTTTCTTATTTCTCCAACAATGTGGAAAAGGATGATTGATTTAGCTCCTTTTTTTCACTATGATTTCGAGACTATTTTGTGCTCCGTTCTTTTTTCTTGTTTTGAGCATTTTTATACTTTGTTTGTTCTTTTCTCTCACAAAGTTGTTCATCCTCACTTTTATTTCTTTCGAATTTTTCTTTTCTTTTTAAGCACGATATCTAGCAAGAATCAATTATGAGCTAATTCAATCCCTCTTCACTAATCACTCTAGTACACGTTTGTGAGAAACCTCCGTAATGGTCCTACCTAACCCTTGAAGTCCGTTCGATAATGTGTTAAAAAATTTAAGGACAGTAAAGGGTTGAGTTTTGAACTCAATTTTGGCTCAAGGTTTCACACAGAAAGCTCATTAAGAAAGGTAGTGTAAGGCTCAAATTCGGGAACTAGGGATAGTAACAACCCTAACCCGTATTCATCATTGGATTAGGGTTATGAGGCATTATTATACAAAACACAATTCAGCACTGTCATTTATCACTCTTCATGCACGATAGAATAACGATACATTTATAACATTATCAATCTTTTATACATCAAAGTCATGTGCACATATTTAACACTTTTATTATTTGATTCCCTATATACAATACATTAATGACATTTTTATCATTAAACCATATTCAAGCATATAATCTCACTTTTCCTATATAGAAAATATATGGGTACATAATCTCATTAGCTAAGTATCAAACATTTCATTTTACAATTTCTGCATATGTATATGATGAAACCAATCAAACCAATATGCATACAACTTAATGTCCAATCATATAAATATACATTAGCAATATTACCATATGACCATACATACCTTTGATGTTATTAGTATATGCATTTTAACCTATTCCATTAATTAAGTCATGACTATACCAATTCATATATTAAGCATGTTTGTCTAGATTTTAAACGTTCACACGACATAATATGTGTATATAATACGCATAAACAAGCATATTCATTTCTCCACATACAATGATGATTATAATCAACTTTAAACACTAATACTGAATCAAATCATACCAAAGTACCTATCTATTATACCAGATTATTTAACCACAAATATAGCACATTTTCAACTCAATATTAAACATATCTTTTGATATTTTATTACTGTACCTCAAACAAAACATATTAACCAAAACAATCATATAACATACTCATTATTTATCTTTATCAACCGTACTTAATTAGCCAACCATTCAAGCATAATATATGCACATATATTGCCATTACAAGCTGAGTCAAAATAACTAATACACATTCGAATGTATATATATATATCATTATCATTTTACTCCATTACTAAGTCAAATTAATAAACCATTCACAAAGACAAAACATACCATATAATATGCATATCAAAATAAACTCCAACCATTTTCAATGCATATAACACATATAAACTTGACTAAAGTTTCATATACTCACATAACATATTAACCATTTTTGCATGGCTTAATATATATACAACTTCAAACTTAACCAAATATAATCTAGCCTATACATGCCATAGGTTCAAGTTCCAACTTATAAAGTATCAAAAATAGTCGATAGTGTGATGGACTTTGCTGATGATCCCTGAGCTCGTAACTAGACTCTAAAATCTATAAAATAGAGGCAAACATAAACACACACAGTAAGCTATCATAGCTTAGTAAGTCATAACAAACAAATAACTCAATGACAATATCAACTCAATTTAACTAATCAATTTATGCTTCCATAATCACATTTAAGTTCAAGCTCACAATTTCATATATAACATATAGTTTCATATATAAATTTTACCTTGGCCGAATAACATGTATCTATTATCAAAGTAACATTCAATTTCAAAACCATAGTACCATTATATAACCGAATATACACACTCATAAGCATATACTCTTGAATCAAACTTTAATATCTCATACTTATACATATCATGTGGCCAAATATACTTTGCAAATACACATATATATTTACATTAGCATAATGTATAATTTGCATCACATTTCAAATAACTAACTTATCTTATTTTCAAATAAGTAATCAACTATTTCAACCTGATCACTTAGCTCAATTTATACATTCGATCACAACTTATCATTGCCCATTGAACCATTAGGAATTGAATAGGATACTCACATAATCACACATATCATACAATGCCAACGTCCCAAACGTGGTCTTACATGCTATCACATATTGATGCCACTATCCCAGACAGGGTCTTACACGAATCAAATACGATGCCGATGCCATAGACATGGTCTTACACGTAACCACATATATCGATGCCAACGTCCCAAACGTGGTCTTACACGAGAACACATATCGAAACTCCTATATCATGATATATGTATCCTAGCTATTCTTAAGGTTCGTACGGGGCTTTCAAACATCGTAACTCGATCAAGTCGAACTCGTACACATAGATTCCAAGCTTATACATATTCGACTTTCACATATATTGTAACGCCCCGTACCCAAGACCGTCGCCGGAGTCGAACACGAGGTGTTAACAGACTTAATTCATTACTTAAACAGCTCAAACAATTTGTTTTTAAAATTCAGTCAAGCTAGCAATCTGCATCACAGTCGCTTAAAAATTCATATCTCGAGTTCCAAAACTCTAAATCCAATTCCGTAAATTTTCCCTGAAACTAGACTCATATATCTATTTAATAATTGTTTTCTAGAATTTTTGGTCGAGCAAATTAGTACAGTTTATTAGTTAAAGTCTCCCCTATTTCAGGGTTCGACTACTCGACCTCGTGTATTACTTAATCAGATATCTCCTGTCATGAGTTTCAATGACTATGCCGTTTGTTTCTAATAAAACCAGACTCAATAAGGAATCTGTAAATATAAATTATGACTTCTAATTATCTTTGAAAAATTTATGGTGAATTTCCAAATTCAGAACAGGGGATCTAGAAATCGCTCTGGCCCTGTTTCACAAAAATTTAAACATCTCATAAAATATAACTCATATACCTGTTTTGTTCCATCCATATGAAAATAGACTCATAATTCTTCAATTCCATATTTATTCATCATCTAATTGTATCTCTACTATTTTTAATTATTTTTCAAACTCACGTCACTGCTGCTGTCTGAATCTATTTTATAGTAAATTTTACTTATTTCATGGTTTCCATGAATTAGCTAGCAATTCAGCATACATAACACCAAATATGACCATGATTAACCATTCCAATGGCTAATCATTACCAAGCATTTCCATACCACTCAATAACCATATCATAAGACCATATATACAAAATGATTATAATGCTATACATGCCATACTCAAAATATGCAAGCCATTATGCCAAGATGGTATACAGATAGTGTGAGCATGCCTCCGATCGTTCCTAATTTCCGAGCTGGCTTGTCAACACTACAAGAAATGAAAAGGAAGAAGTAAGCATAAATGCTTAGTAAGCTCACATGCAAATAGCAAGTAACACAATTATATAAGCAAACATAAAACATCATTTGCATAATCATCACCGAGACATTCATATCACATTTTCATTTATCATCTTACCATATTGTTGTTATATCGAGTTTTCAACCCGAGGGTTAAGTACATACCTGTTCAAAGTATTCATTTCACAACACTTACCAATATGTCCCTTTCATCTCAAGTATTCCTCCATTTGAGTAGAATTTTACCCGTTGAACACATCGGAATATAATTCGGATACATGGAAAGTTTGCACATAAGTGCCACATATGTAGCCAAGCTACCATGTAACCCGCCCATAAGTGAACTCGGACTCAACTCAATGAGCTCGGGCGTTCGCATTCATAAGTGAACTCGGACTCAACTCAACAAGCTCGGATGCCTAGTTACATCTCTCGAACTCGGACTCAACTCAACGAGTTCGGACATTTGCATCCATAAGTGAACTCGGACTCAACTCAACGAGTTCGGATGCCCAAATATCCTAGTGACATGTCACTTGTATCCTAATCTATTCCTAAGGTTCAAACGGGATTTTCCTTGAACACATCTCCATGCCATCTTCTGTAAAATACCGAAACCAATACTCGGTAGCACATTATATTTAACAAATAATTCACATAATTTTCATTTTATTCGAAAATAACCACAAAGCATATATTTCATGATAAAAATCAACATATCATATAATTAACATCAATAACTTAAAAATAACAATTATACTACATTATTTACACATGAACTTACCTCGTATGCGAAAATGGCTACTTTTACCATTTCGTCCACAACTTGGTATTTTCCCCATTTTAGCCCGAATTTTAGTTTTCCTTGATCTATCATTTAAAATATAGTCTAATTAGGAATCACATTATTCAAATTGACCCAAACTCATATTTTGAAAAAATTACAATTTTGCCCTTAAACTTTCACATATTTACACTTTTTCCCCAAAGCTTGTAAATTAAACTTCAGCCTATTTTCTTATGTTTTATGACATGCTGATAATTTTTCCCTTCTATGGCAACATCAAATTCTCACTCTAACATGTACTTATGACTATTAGGTATATTTACCGATTAAGCCCTTTTGCTCGTTTTCGCTTAAAACCGAGTAGTACAAGTTGTCTAACATAATTTAAAACCTCATATTCTATCATAAAACACCAAAATACACAAATTTCACCTATGGGTATTTTTCCAAATATGAACCCTAGGTTGAATTATTGCTAGCATAAGGTTAATCGAGCTATCGGGACTCCAAAAACGTAAAAATTGTTAAAAACGAGGCTAGAACGGACTTACAATCGAGCTTGGAAGCTTGAAAAACCCTAGCCATGGTTTCTCCTTGCTACATTCGGCCATGGGGTTGAAGATGAGCAAAATTGGCTTTTAATTTTGTATTTTAATTCATTTTACCCCTAAATGACCAAAATGCCCTTACTACTAAACTTTCCAAAAATTCCATCCATGTCCAATTTTTGTCCATAGACTTAGAAATTGGTAAAATTGCTATTTAAGACCTCCTAATTAATATTTCAAAACAATTTCACACTAGAAACTTCTAGAATGCAAGTTTTGCAAATTATTCGATTTAGTCCCTAATTTCAATTTAAGCACTTTATGCATAAAATTTCTTCACGAAATTTTCACACAATCATGCAATCATATCATAGACCACAAAATAATCATAAAATCATTATTTCTATCTTGGATTTTGTGGTCACGAAACCACTATTCCGACTAGGCCCAAAATCAGGATATTACATATATACTATCACATTATACATTTCAGCATATATAGTTTATATTTAATCAAATAAATAATATCTATTTGCTTATAAACTTACCTCGGACAATGATAATCGGGACGGGATGACTAATCGACAACTTTGGTTTTCCCCCGATCCAAATCTGATTTCTTTGGTTCTTGATCTTAATCAAGCTTAGCTTTGGCAGAACCCTTAAAGTTTTTGTTTTTCTTTCTTTATTTTGATATTCGGTCAATACCAAAAGATGAACATAATGGCTTTTAGTTATGTTTTATTATAACATATATTAACTTATTAATAAGTTTACATATTTAACCTTAATGATTTAATAACAAAACTATATATTGCATGCCATTACCGTCCATTCATATAATCAATGGCCTAATTGAAGCATAAGTACTTCATGCAACAAAGACATCAATTCGGCCTTTTCTCATTTAACCATCAAATTTTCATTTTACGCGATTAAGCCCTATTTATTAAATCAACACTAAAACGAAAAAAGTTAAACACGAAAATTTCATAGATATAAATTCACACATAATAAACACAGAAAATAATTTTAAAATATTTTTCTGACTCGGATTTGTGGTCCCAAAACCACCATTCTGAATAAGGTTTAAATCGGGCTGTTACAACTCTCCCCCATTAGGGAATTTCTTCCCTGAAAATCTTACCGGTGAATAGGTTTGGATAACGTTCTTTCATTGCATCTTCTGGCTCCCACGTTGCTTCTTCTTCTTCGTGTTTATGCCATAGTACTTTCACTAACGGAATTTTCTTATTTTGCAATTCTTTAACTTCGCAAGCCAGAATACGAAACTGTTCTTCCCCATAAGTCATATCATACTTAATCTCAATCTCTGACGGATTAATCACATGTGAGGGATCAGATCGATATCTACGAAGCATCGAAACATGGAATACATTATGGATCTTGTCTAACTCAGGTGGCAACAACAGTCTGTACGCAACCTGCCCAATACACTCTATAATCTCATACAACCTAATAAATCTTGGACTCAATTTGCCTTTATGACCGAATCTGAGTATTTTCTTCCGTGGTGAGACTTTCAAAAATACTTTGTCCCCGATCTAAAACTCAATATCTTTTCATTTCAAGTCTGCATACGATTTGTAACGATCTAACGATATTTTTAGACTTTCGCGGATCACTTTTACTTTTTGTTCAGTCTCTCTGATCAAATCAACCTCGTGTATCTTATTTTCACTGAGCTCGGTCCAATACAATGGTGTTGACATTTATGACTGTACAAAGCCTCATAAGGTGCCATTTTGATACTCAATTGAAAGCTATTATTGTACGTAAATTCAATCAGAGGTAACTATCGTTCCAACATACCTTCGAACTCGAGAATGTAACATCTCAATATATCCTCAAGTATTTGAATGATTCATTCAGACTGACCATCTGTTTGCGGATGGAAAGCTGTGATTAAATGTAATTTCGTACCTAGTGCATCCTGGAGTTTCTTTCAAAACCACGATGTAAATCTCAGATCTCTATCTGAAACAACAGAAATAGGTACTCCGTGTAATCTCACAATCTGAGAAACATATAATTCAGCTAGCTTATCAAATGGGTAATCTGTGCAACCGGAACAAAATGAGCCGATTTAGTCAATCTATCTATAATAACCCAGATTGTATCTTTCTTGCTCGGTGTAAATAGTAAACCAGATACAAAATCCATCGTAACTCTGTCCCATTTCCACTCAGGTATCATGATGGCTGAAGCAATCCAGAAGGTACCTGATGCTCGGTTTTTACTTGTTGACAAGTTAAACATTTCGAAACAAAGTCAGAAATGTCTCATTTTATACCATGCCACCAATAAATCTGTTTTAGATCATTATACATTTTTGTACTACCCAGGGGAACAGATAACTGACTGCTGTGAGCTTCATTCAAAATCATCTGAATCAACTCTGAATTTCTTGGAACACATATTCAATTTCTGAACCTCAGATAACCTTCAGTATCAACTCAGAACTCCGAATCAACATTCGAATCACATTGGCTCTGCTTTGCTAACAATTCATTATCAACTTTCTAAGCATCACAAATTTGTTGAATATATAACGGTCTTGCTTTTAACTAAGCTATAATCAAACCATCATTAGATATAGCCATATGCACATTCATTGCACACAAAGCAAACAGTGATTTTCATCTTAGAGCATCAGCAACAACATTAGCCTTTCCCGGATGGTAGTCTATCACAAGCTCGTAATCTTTTAACAGCTCTAACCTTCACGCTGTCTCAAATTTAGATCTTTCTGAGTCATCAAATATTTCAGGCTCTTTTGATCAGAATAAAAATGACATTTCTCACCAAACAGATAGTGACGTCATATCTTCAATGCAAACATAATAGCTGCCAATTCTAGATCGTGTGTTGGATAGTTCTTTTCATGCGACTTTAATTGTCTCGAGGCATAAGCTATGACTTTGCCTTCCTGCATTAACACACAGCTCAAACCATTTAAAGATGCACCACTGTCGATAACAAATTCTTTACCCAATTCTGGCTGAACTAGTACTAGAGCTTTAGTTAAAAGGGCTTTCAACTGATCAAAAATTTTTTGGCACTTTTCTGACCACTCGAACATAATATCTTTCTGTAATAGCTTCGTCATCAAAGTTGCAATCATAGCGAAACCTTTCACGAATCGTCTATGGTAACCAGTAAGTCCCAGAAAACTTCGGACTTCAGAAACATTTCTCGGAGGTTTCCAATCAAGTATAGCTGAAATTTTACTCAGATCAACCCGAATACCCGATGTGATACAACATGCCCCAGAAAACTGACTTCACTTAACGAGAACTCACATTTACTAAACTTTCCATACAACTGTTTATCTCTTAAAATCTGTAACACAAGTCTCAGATGTTCGGCATGCTCGATTTCATCACGGGAATAGATCAAAATGTCATCTATGAACACAATCACAAATCGATCCAGATACTGTCTGAAGATCCGGTTCATCAAATCCATAAAAATAGCAGGTGCATTAGTAAGTCCGAAAGGCATAACCAGAAACTCATAATGTACGTACCTCGTTCGAAAAGTAGTCTTTGGCACATCGGAGTCATTAACTCGCAACTGATAGTAGCCTGATCTTAAATCTATCTTTGAAAACACTGTAGCCCCTTTTAGCTGATCGAACCGGTCGTCAATTTGTGGCAATGGATATTTATTCTTTATAGTCACCTTATTAAGTTGTCTATAGTCGATACACATTCTCATAGTTTCGTCTTTCTTTTTCACAAATAAAACTGGTGCTCTTCAGGGAGAGAAACTCGGTCGCGTAAAACCTCTATCTGTCAACTCTTGCAATTGAGCTTTGAATTTTTTTAATTCAGTAGGTGCCATTCTGTACAGAGTTATCGATATCAGAGTCGTCCCCGGCACTAACTCAATACCAGACTCTACTTCTCAAATAGGTGGCAAACCCGACAATTCTTCAGGAAACACATCCGGATACTCGCATACAATTGGTACTAGTTCGATATTTCTTTCGGTCACTTTACTATCAAACACATACGCAAAGTAAGGTTCACAACCCTTTCTCGCATACTTCTGAGCTAACATTGAAGATATCACTGTCAGTAAACCATTCAGATCATTAGATTCAATTCGTATAATCTCATCATTCTAGCACCGTAAGTCAATAGTCTTTCTTTTGCAATTTACAACAGCATCGTGTAAAGTCAACCAGTCCATATCCAGAATCATATAGAACTCGTCAAATGGAAACAACATCAAATTGGCTGAAAAACACGATCTCAAATCATCAAAGGACAATTCTTACACACTTTGTCAACCAAAACACACCGACCCAAGGGGTTCAATACTCTAATCACAAACTCAGTAGACTCAATGGGCAAAGTCTTACTAAATACTAAAGTCTTACACATATAAGAATGAGTAGAACCAGGATCAATCAATGCAATTATACTAGTATCATAGAGAGTGAATGTACCACTAATAACATTTGGAAATGAAGCCTCCTCGCAAGCGCATATGGCATAAGCTTTGGCAGGTGTGTAAGCTCAGATCGAACTACTATGTCTTTAATTCCTCCCTAATTGCTACTCACATTACCCATATTTCTAGGCAGTCTACCTAGAGCTGACATGTTACTCGGTCTCGCATTCTGTATTGTGTTTTGTTTAGCTAACTCAGGGCATTCACGAATGAAATGATCTATTGATCCACATTTAAAACAGGTCTGATCATGCAATCTACAACTATCGGGATGTCATTTACCACAATGTTTACACTCAGGTTGATTCGATCTAACATTACCAACACTAGCTACTTAGGTAGCTCTCGAGCTCACAGGTGGTCTATCTCGATCCCGTCTAGAATAATCCGCAGTAGCCTTTGAACGGCTAAAATCATCTTGGAATTTCTTTGATGCTGACTGAAATGTTTTACTCGTCGATCTTTTACATGAATCTCTAACTTTAAAGTCAGCTTTTCTTTTCTCTTTCTCGAGCTCTTCGGCTTTGCATACTCGCTCAACAAGTACTACGAACTCTTTTATTTCAAGTATGCCAACTAGCAGTTTATTGTCTTCGTTCAACCCGTCTTCAAATCTTTTACACATTATAGCTTCGGTCGAAACACACTCTCAGGCATATCGATTGGGTCTTACAAATTTTTGCTCATATTCTGCCACGATCATACGACCCTGTTTCAACTCCAGAAATTCTTAGCGCTTCTGGTCGATAAATCTCTGCCTGATGTATTTCTTACAAAATTCAATCTGGAAGAAGTCCCAGGTCACTCGTTCTTTCGAAACCACAGATACTAGTGTATTCCACCAGTGATATGCTGTGTCTCATAGCAAATATATGGCACATTTTAGACATTCATCAGGGGTACAAGATAGCTCATCAAACACACGGATAGTATTATCAATCCAAAATTCAGCTCGCTCAGCATCATCATCATCAGTGGCTCTGAACTCTTTAACCCCATATTTTCTGATTTTATCAACAAGGGGCTTATGTAATCTCAACGAATCAATCACTTGAGGTATAGCATGTATTGAAGAAGGATTAGTCGGGGGTGGAGGTTGTTGTATAGCCAGATTCATCTGAATATACTGAGTAAACCAGTCATTCATCATTTGGTAAAAGGCTTGTTTAGCCTCTCCCTCTTGATTACTCGAAGTCGATGGAGAATCAACCAGCGTTGTCCCTTGCACGAAAGCAAGTGCTATACTCATGACATCATCAGTTACGACTCTATCAGGATCCATTACTATACGAAAACACATTTTCAAATGTCAGAAGTCATCACACCATCACAGTATATAATATGACATGTATAGCTAGACTCACATACGCTACATTAGTCCTAGAATCGACTAAACCGTAGCTGTAACGCCCCAATTTTCGGGAATTCTGTGAGTGTTGGCAAATTTTAAATTTTGGTGTTCTGTCTGCTTGGCGTAGATTTAATCAGGTTAGTGGGTTTCTAGGAGGCCCAAGTTTAAGTTAAAATCCAGTAATTTTAGTTAATTTTAATTCTATAGAAAAAGGGGTT
Organism: Gossypium arboreum; assembly: GCF_025698485.1. Lineage (NCBI taxonomy): Eukaryota > Viridiplantae > Streptophyta > Magnoliopsida > Malvales > Malvaceae > Gossypium > Gossypium arboreum. Next base: position 13,922,965 of record NC_069076.1, on the reverse strand, counting down.
CTGGTTAGCTGGGCTTTAAAGTAGTAATTGGGTAAAATAAAACACAAGGAAGCCCGTGGTAAGTTGGCTTGTGGCGTCACTTGGGGGCTTGAGAGGTGGCGTGTGGATGACCAAGGAGAGCTAAGGTTTGAGTCGCAAGTTAAGCAAATTAGTGATATTAATTTTTATGTGCAGAAAAGGTAAGTAATGGAACCTAAGTGAAAGCCTGTCAGGAGGGGTTTAAATTGCTCAAGAGATTGAGTAAGGAGGGTATAAGGGAGAGGATTTAGGAGCTGATTGGGGAGAATAGTGATGCCCGAATAGTGGACTCTTGAGGAGCAAGAGTTGGCCGACCAAGGGTTTCTTTTGGGGGGAAAAATTCGGCTAGGTCAAGTGCCAGTGTAAATTCGGCATTAGGGGGAAAGTTGTGCCGTTTGCTGACCATTCTCCTCTTCTTTCTTTTCTCCTCTCCTCTTCAAATTTTTATTTTTCTTCTTTTCCTCATAGCCGAATCTCTCTAACCACCTGTGCATCTCCATCTTTTGCTTCAAACGTTTCTAAAACCTTCATAGCCATTGCCATAAAAAGCCGAAATCTCGAAACCTATATTTTCTTCTGTGCCGATTTCTCCTAGCCAATTTTATTATCTTTTCCATCATTCTCGACCGGTTCTCTATTTCTCTAAACCTCAAGGTTCTGTCGACAAGACCATATCAAAACCCTCCTATTTCATCTTTCTTTGCACAGCTTCAACAAAAGCCGAAAACCCCACTCTATTAGGGACTTGGCCGAATAGTGAGATCACTGAAGGCTCGACTTTTGTTATCATTTAAGGGCTTAGATCGGCATCAGAATTGAGTATAAATTAATTTGGATCATTGACCGAAATCGGTGGTAAGTCTTTTCAATCTAGTCTTTATTTCGTGTTTTAGAAAAGTCGAAACCCCTAAAGGTTAGGGAGGCTGTCGACTTGGACTTGTAGCCCTAAGGGGTTGTGATAACTATTTTTTCTTGATAATAATGTGATCTAGAGGATGCTGATCAAGGGCTTGGACAAGTGGAGCAAGGGGATCTAAGTCTAGTCGCAGACTTCGGCAAAGGTAGGATTGCTAGTGCCTAAGGTGTTATGGCCGAATAAGGTAAGGAGTTATTATGTAGTTCGTTTCGGTAGTAGATTAAGGTGGTAGTAAAATAATTTTAGGTAGTTCGTGCGTGGATCTCGTCAATGAATCGTCATAAAATAGGTGTGTAACTGACACCCTTTCTTAGTTTAGATCAGTAAAAGCTGAAAAGACGAAATACCGAAAACCGGTATTTTGTAAATTTGCGAGTGTGCGAATACTCGTGAGGTAAATCGATTAACATTTTTGGAAAGCTGCAATGTTTGGACTGCAAAGTGCATGATTTCTGTGCCCTCGATATTTTTGGGCTTAATGTGCCAAAATTGGAATAATGGGCCAATGGGCCCAATTCGGTAAGAACCCTCGGTAAGTGATTCTGTTAGTACGTGAAAGGTAGAAATATGCATGAAAAACCCTAAAATAGATAAATTATTGAAATACCTTTAAAAGTGGAAAATTTACAATTTTACCCCTAGGAGATAAATTACCGAAATACCCCTAGGGTTAAATTGACCTAAATGCATGTTTGACTGTTGTTATTTACTGCATACCATGTTGTTATTATATGATGCATGGGACTGAGATATTGATGGAGGAAGTACTGAAAGTGGCCTGTCCACGTACTGGAGGCTTTGCCTCAATTTACTGTTAACTGAGCAGCAAGGCTGCAACTGTGGAGTGTAGGCTGGGTGGGTTGAGCTATTCCCCACATGGAGTGTAAGGCTGGTACGGGTGGAGTGTAGCAATTGGTGGGTTGAGTAGTCTCCCCAAATGGGCTTGCATATGTTTATTGATGTTGCATGTCATTTGAAATGGGCCTATGGGCCATACTATTATCTGAATAAGGGTCTAAGGCCTAGTTTATTGTAAGGTGAAAAGGGCTCTGGCCCAGTATCATTGTTATCTGAATGGGCTTAGGCCCAATGGGCTTGAGCTGACTTGGGCTTTGGATGGGTTTCCTTACACACTGAGTTTCCAAACTCACCCCTTCTTTAACCTTACAGGTGGGCCTTGATGTAGGTGTCTTGGAGCCGAAGGGGATTCAGAGTGGCCATGGTGAACGCTTTTGGGTTTGAAAAAGAGACTGGTTTTCTTAAGCTATTTTAATTACTATTTAATTTTTGGGTTGTAATAAGGCTATTCTAACTTTATTTTCTTCTTTGATTTTCTGGGATTATATTATTTAAAATAACTTTAAATTGATGGATAATAATTCAAATGGGCTAGACTTAGGGCGCGATTTCAAAATGATGCTTGTTTTAAAATAACACGACGTCACGAGTATTCGATTTACCAAAGATAACCACTTAAAGAAAATTTCAATTTGATATAACCAAGTGTAGCAATGGATGTGGGCATGTCTAGGATTGGATCCAATCAAAGAGCTTGGTACTTAAGTAGCCTTCATGGCTCACCTCCTCTGTTACGTATACCTACCTGGTGCCCAGCTTCCATTCACTTGGTTAGCTTAACAAAAGTCGGCTTTTAAAACACTAAAAAGGGAACATGGGTTTTTAACTTCAATGTGGCATGTCGGATTCGGCCATAACGTCGGGGCCGGGTTTGGGGTGCTACAGTAGCTCTGAAACCAATCAAATGTAACACCCCTAACCGGTATCTGTCGCCAGATTAGGTTTATAAGGCATTACCGTACAAAACACAATTCAGCACTATTATTTATCACTCTTCATTCACGATATAATAATGATACATTTATAACATTATCAATCATTTATACATCAAAGTCATGTGCACATATTTAACACTTTCATTATTTGATTCCCTATATATATTAAACTAATGACATTTTTATCATTAAACCATATTCAAGCATATAATCTCACCTTTCCTATATAGAAAATATGAGTACATAATCTCATTAGCTAAGTATCAAACATTTCATTTTACAATTTCTGTATATGTATATGATGAAACCAATCAAACCAATATGCATACAACTTAATCCCTGATGTGATGTCTCGTGATAAGTTTTATATTTATGATTGATCATACTTGAAAACAAACTATTATCACGATGAAGGCAAGCGCACCTATCGAACAGTAGTATAGTTTATAGCAAGACCGGAATGTCGAACCCACAGGAATTAAAAGTACTAGTATTAACTTTCTTTTTATTATCTAGCCTAAAAATAAGGGGATTTACTTTATCTAAACTAATTAACTAAACTAAGAATGCATAGGAAGAAAATTAGGGAAATACTTTTGGGAAAATTGATTGATTTGGACAATATGCAAGGAAAAATCCACCTAGACTTCACTTGTTACTTGACTCTGAATTAGACGATTTATTCACTTGACTTGATTCGTAGAAATCCCTAATTTATATTATTATCTATCTCGAGACTAACAACTTTTAACCCTAGGTTGATTAATTGAAATCTCTTTCAAATTAAAACCCCTAGTGTTGCATTAACTCAATATATGGGTTCCCTTACTAGGTTTGACCCTAATCCAGCAGATTTATGTCGCCCTATGTCTAAGGGTGCAATCAACTTCGCTTAATTATACTAGATCTACTCTTAAAGAGTGACTTTTGCTCCTCTGAATAAGCACATCAAAACTTGAATCAATATCATGGAGTATTAAAACAAGAATTAAGAACACATAATTAAGAACAAATCAAGTATTTATCATATAATTTAGAAAATAATAACAAGATCCGTCTTAGGTTTCATTCCCCTTAGGTATTTAGGGGACTTTGTTCATAAGTGTAAAAGGAAACATCTCAGAAGAATAATGATAACAAAACATAAAGAAAACCCAAAAACCCCTGAAGGAAATTGAAGGGAGATCTTCAGTCTTGAAGGAGAATCTCGCTTCTGAGATGGATCAATCGGCTTTCTTCGAGTAATTCCTTACCTCCTACTCCGTGTGTCTTTTCTAGGTACCTCCTGGGGTGTTTATATAGGCTTTGGAATGCTTTAAAACCCTAAAGAGTGTCCTTTTTCTGAATAGGACTAAACTTGGGCTCGACAGGGACACACTCGTGTGAGGTGGCTTAGGCTGTGTTTAGAGTCTGCTAAATAGACACGATCGTGTGGTGTGGCTTATGCAGTGTTGCAATCTGTTAAATAGACATGGGCATGTGAACTACCCGTGTGAGGAAGTCCAGGCCATATTGATTTCCCATGTTGACCCATTTTCTCCGTTTTTGGCCCGTTTCTCGCTCTTTTTACTCTCCTATGCTCACCTAAGTATAAAACATGAAATTAAAGGATTAGGAGCATCGAATTCCACAAATCTAATGATAATTCATCCAAAAATATGCTAAGCATGGGATAAAAATATGTAAAAATTATGACTTATCAAATATCCCCACACTTAAGCGTTTGCTTATCCTCAAGAAAAATCCTCAACTCATAATCAAAATAAATTCTTCTCAATTTATAATTCTCATCAATAGCATCTCAAAATAATTCATAAGTAATCATACAATTAAAATTCAACTCGAAGAACATCAAAGTTTCAAACATTCCAAGTTGAGCATTTTATCACGAAAACATAGGTGTCTCCCCTCATCTAAGTAATCATCTTTGATTTAACATATCACAGAGTTTCATATCCTCACTAAAGATACACTCAAATCACTCGAGGTGTTTAAGGACATGAAGTTTAGCACTCAACGGTCAATATGAAAAGTTATTACCTTTGGCTTGCGTGAAAATCAAATCTCCACCATTATATATTGAGATGATACATCAATCAAAAGGTCTTTAGAGGGTTGTAACGTGGCTTTGGTTAGGGGGTGTGGTCACAAGCTGAAAGAAAAGGTTAGAATTGAGATTGAATTGAAAAATTACCTAACTAGAAAAATACTAAAACTGACAAATTACATTCCTAATTAGAAGATCCTAGAATTGAGCTTTTCTTCATGGAATATGGAATTAAATACTTAAGCTCAAAACAAAGAATTACTATTAATATGTATGTATGTATATATATATTTAAGAACAAATCAAAATAACATAGAACTTTGCTAACTATCAAAAATAAAACATAGATAAGCAATTTAATCAATCAAATCTCGACAAAAATAGGGATCAAATGAAGGGATTTCAACAATAATAGGTTATGAGTTAATATTGAGGGTAAATCAATGAATGACTTGTTAGGCTCAGGGGGGTTCACTAAGGGTGGAGTAAGTGGGTTAAACCTAAGTGCCTTTATCATCTCGACATATCAAATCAAATGGTGTGGTCTTGACATGCATAATCGAAGCAAGTTCTAGAATAACAAATCAATATTGACGCACTCATAGCAACAATAAAAGTGAGCATAAAAGAAATAATATATGCTCTAAAGGCTCAAGATCTCACAAAAATTATGGCTTTTTGATGTTAACCTGTGAATTTCAACTCAAGATAATACCTAAACTTGGGGAAACAACCTAAATTTTTTTTAATTCTCAAATATCAACTTATCATGCTTGATTCTCTAATTACTTAAAGTTTAAATAATTAATGCATAAATGCCTATGTTTTAATTCAATACATATCAATAAAAATCATAAATTAATCAAAATTCATTCTAATAGTGATATGAGTGAGTCACAGAATAAGACAAAATTCAGGGATTTTTCTGATAATGATATAAATAACTCCCCCACACTTAAGATGTACATTGTCCTCAATGTATAAAGATAGATTTACTGAAGAATATAGATATAAGTTTATAAGATAGGGAGAGAAGTGAAACTTCCTGAATGTTAAATGGAATCCTTAAATTGGAGTTATGGAAAGTAATCGGCTAAGGCAAGGGTGAGATTGGAGAAGGATACTCTGGTGGTGGTAGAGGTTGGGTCCCACAACCACAGTGTCCAGCGAAGAGGTTATCGTGGTGGTCGATCAAGACATGGTAGTCGTGGAGGACCTTTTTCCATGGAGTTGTAAATTCCTAAGTAATAGTGAGCTTTGAAGCTCTTTATAACTACGATAGAATCAATAATTCTTTAGGAAATATAAAGTAGCATGATTACTCATAAAGAAATGGCTAAAACATAAATTGCTTAACATAAATTATAAAACCTAAAAATAAAGTAAAAATAGTATTAAAGATAAAATAAAAAGTAAATTAAAAAGATAAAGATAAAAATAAAAATAAAAATGTCTTCAAAAATCCTCATCGCCGGATGGTTCACGAGGTGGGGGTGGCGATGAGATATGAAGGTGCTGAGAAATTTGATGTAAGGTTGCATCAATGTGATCAAATCATTGAAAACATTGCTGCTCAAATCGTGTGACACGCTCAAAGATGTCAGAGAGTGAAGCAACTGCATGAACTGGGCGATGAATAGGTGGTGGTTGAGAGGGTGGATCCTCGTGAGGTGGTGGGACATCATCAGTAATGCCCTCTGGGTCCTCCTACTTGGCTGACTGAACAAGGCGGTACTGGGGAGGATCAAATCTATGTCATCACTTGATGATCCTCATATGGAGCATACTCGACATGCCTTGTGGGGACATCTGATCGATGAGGGTGAGGGAGGATGCTTGCGTCGCCGTGTTGAGGAGACCGAAGTATCGCGCCAGGTGAGCCACATAAGGGCCGACGGGAATGACTCCCTTCCTATGTCGCTCTGTCTGATGTCGAATGGCGAGGGTGATAAAATAAGCAAGGTCAAATACGTGCCCCTGTTCCATGCTCCATAAAAAATAGGCGTCGTTAATGTTGACGATGCCGGTGCTCTCTCGTCATCCTGTCAGGGTGTGGGTTAGGATGGCGTGTAGGTATCTCAGGGATGGGGCGAGAGCTAATGCCTTGGAGTGGCTAGGGTCATAAGTGGCTGAAGCATGGACTAAGGCCTTCTAGCAATTTGAAGGCGAAGAGTGGATGTGGCGATGGAGGTTGTCGAAGTCGTCGTCATCCATGAACTCCTCCGTGTATAGTCCTAAGGCGACATAGAACTCAGGCACGCTCAACTGGTGAACTAAACCACCGAGACAGAATTGGACTATTTCGGGATCATAGAACTCTGTCATAATGACTTGAAAGTGGAAGTTCAAACAAAGTTCAAGTGTGAGCTTGAGGTACGTCAACTCGATGATCTCAAAGAAGAGCCCCCATGGGTCAGTAGTCAGGAGAGCTCGAACTGCATCAGCGAGTTGGATCTGCTCTAGGGCTGTCCAATCAATGCAACGGCCCACACCTAGGGGTCAGGCCCGTAGTATTTGAAATAGTTCCTCCTATGGTCTCGGTGGAAATTGGAGGAATGGGTGTTGGATCTCATTGGTAGGACCCGAGAGGATGCTGCTCCTTTTCGCTTCTTCGAGGTGGGGACGATGGTTTTCTTACCACGTGGATTTGACATGGTTTACCTGCAAGAAGAAAAGATTAAGTCAATAATAATTCCCACAATAATGACTTGCTAGTAAGATAATATGGGTACAAATTCAAGCATGCTAAAAACGTGGTGATATCAACGGGCTAAATATAAGACGGACAGAATGTTAAGGCTAAACTAAGAGAATGCTAAAAAATCAATGAAGTTATAGTAGCTAATACTAGAAATAGTGATTACTAAAAAGATTTTAAGAACTGTCCTAAACCGATAATAAGCAATAATAGTATTATAAGGATGAACAACTAAATAAGCAGAGACTAATACGCCACTAAAATTGGGAACCTAATGACTAAGTAAATCTTCATCAGCAGCAAAATTGGGAATAATGAATCATAAATAAGAATTATTAAGCATGCAAATTACTAAGGATAAAAAAAAGTATAATTTAAGAATTAGAAAGAAGTAAAACATAATCGAGTGAAAGGAAAACAAACGACTAATGAAAGATGGTGGTGCTTGACAGAGAAGGAGTGCGGCGTTAATGTGCGGTAGATGGAAGCGGCAGTGGTACTGGTGCGACGGCCATGGGTGTGGGTAGTGAGGCTGTGTAATTCTTAGTGAGGGCGCTTAAGGGTGAGAAGAAGGGAAAGAGAGGCAAGAGAGGGGAGAAAATAAAAGAAGAAATAAGAGTTTAGGGTGGCCGATCGGTGGGGGGAAAGATTGCGGCAGCTAGAGTTAAGGATTTTTGGGGAAGGGGATGATGAATAGTGGGGGTTTATATAGAATTTGGAATGAGTGACCTCAACTGTACCGTATGAGAAAATGTTAAGTACCGTAAAAGTGATTGCTCTATTAGGTTCAGAAGTGGCAATGCGAGGGTTTGCTATATCTAATAGTACTTTGTCTCCAACCTTAAGTTGATTTTGTGAAACATTGAGTCTGTCATGGCGTGGTTTTGGTTTATCGTGTGTTCTTGGTTTCTGTGCACGCCATTCATCTAGTTCCTCGATTTGTAACCTTCGCTCTTCGTAGATGGGTCCTTTGTTGTTACTTGAACATGGCTCATGTATGCTCCTCGAACATGTTTCCTGCAAAGAAGGTTTCACAACATGATCAGTATTAGTAGCATGATTTATACAACCACCCTCGATATTCAATGTGTTACTCAAATTACGAGCTTGAAGAGTGATTGTTTCATCACCCACACGAAGTGTGAGTTCACCTGTACCAACATCAATAATAGTTCTAGCAGTTGCTAAAAAGGGTCTTCCTAAAATTAAAGGCACGTCATCATCCTCTTCTATGTCTAGAACAACAAAATCAATGGGAAATATAAATTTGTCAATTTTAACAAGTACATCTTCAATAATACCCTTAGGAAATCTGATCATTTTATCTGCCAATTGAATGCTCATCCTAGTTTGTTTGGGTTTCTCAAGACCTAGTTGTTTAAACATTTTATAGGGCATGACATTAATACTAGCCTCTAAATCAGCCAAAGCATTGTTAACATTTAAACTACCAATTAAACAAGGAATCGTAAAACTCCCTGGATCTTTCAGCTTGTTGGGTAGCTTATTCTGTAGAATGGTTGAGCAAGCTGCATTCAACTCTACATGCAGTGCCTCATCCAACTTTCGCTTATCTGCTAAAACCTCCTTTAAAAATTTAACTGCATTCGGCATCTGCGAAAGAGCTTCAATAAATGGTAAGTTAACATGTAATTTCTTTAATAATTTAAGGAATTTACCAACTTGTTCATCTGTGTGGTCTTTCCTCTTTGCACTGGGGTATGGCACACGAGGTTTGTACTCTCTACTTACCGGTTTTTGCTCATTGTGGTCCACCTCAACTTTACCTTTATTTCCCACAATTTTTTGCCTCGGTTCTGGTTCAGGTTCGAATAACCCTTCCTTATCTCGAACTGTAATCGCATTGAGTTGTTCTCTTGGGTTTGATTCAGTATTACTCAGTAAGCTACCTTGTGGTCGTTCAAAGATCAGTTTGGCAAGTTGGGCTATCTGGGTTTCGAGCCCTTGGATCGACACTTGTTGATTCCTAAGTGCTGTCTCGGTATTCTGAAAATGAGATTCTGACACCAAGATAAATTTCGTTAGCATCTCCTCAAGGTTCAATTTCTTTTCCTGCTGGTAAGGTGGTTGTTGAAAGCCTGGGGGATGTTGTGGCCTTTGATTTCCTTGGCCACCCCACGAGAAGTTGGGATGGTTCCTCCAGCCTACATTATAAGTGTTACTGTATGGGTTATTTTGAGGTCTAGAATTATTATTACCCATATATTGAACTTGTTCCTCCTCTGTGCTAGGGTTGAAAGATTGATATTCTGTGTGCACTCCTCCTCCATTTGCATCGCACCTCATCACTGGATGTACCTGAGTAGAACCGTATAAACTGTCAATCTTTTTATTTAAAAGTTCTACCTGGTTAGATAGCATAGTGACCGTGTTGAGGTTGAAAACACCGGCTGCTTTTGTCGGCTTTGTTCTCATGACTTGCCATTGATAGTTATTTAGTGACATCTCTTCAATAAATTCGTAAGCCTCTTCAGGTATTGTGTTGTTTAAAGTACTACCAGCGGCTGCATCGATAAGTTGCCTTGTTGAGGGGTTCACACCGTTGTAAAAAGTCTGAACCTGCAACCATAGAGGTAACCCATGGTGAGGGCACCTTCTCAGTAGATCCTTTATCTCTCCCATGCATCATAGAGTGTTTCTAGATCCATCTACATAAAAGAAGAGATATCATTCCTCAACTTAGCCGTTTTAGCCGTCGGAATATATTTATGTAAGAATTTTTCGGTCATTTGTTCCCAAGTAGTGATTGATCCCCGTGGTAATGAGTTCAACCACTATTTAGCTTTGTTCCTCAACAAAAAGAGAAACAACCGAAGGCGAATGGCATCTTCAGAAACGCCATTGATCTTAAAAGTGTCGCAAAACTTTGAAAAATTCGCCAAACCAGTGTTTGGATCCTCGTCTTGCAAACCATCAAACTGAAAAAACTGTTGTATAATTTGAATTGTGTTAGGTTTCAGTTCAAAATTATATGCAGCAATAGCAGGTCTAACTATACTCGATTCGGCTCTTGTTAAAGTAGGTTTTGTATAATCATACATAGTACGAAGAGTAGGATTTTGATTTACTGGATCTGCAGCAACCACAAAAGGAAGCTGATTCTTCTAATTTTCAGCCATCTCTTTGGTTGTATTATGGATATCGTCCTCTTGTCCTTCCTCTATGTTTCTTAGGTTTCGCCTTATTTCTCTTCAGTTTCTATGAGCTGTGCTTTCAATCTCATTGTCAAAAAGTAATGGTTCTGACGGGTTTCTTCTAGTCATAAACTATAAAAAGCTATCAGAAGAAAACAAAAGAAAATTTAGTAAAATTAACAAAACTAAGATAAAATTTAAATTGCAATAAAATAAATGGCTAAAGTAATAAAACTTAAGCGTTCCTAATATTTTAGTTCCCAGTAAGGCGTTAAAAACTTGATGTGATGTCTCGTGATAAGTTTTATATTTATGATTGATCGTACTTGAAAACAAACTATTATCACGATGAAGGCAAGCGCACCTATCGAACAGTAGTATAGTTTATAGCAAGACCAGAATGTCAAACCCACAGGAACTAAAAGTACTAGTATTAACTTTCTTTTTATTATCTAGCCTAAAAATAAGGGGATTTACTTTATCTAAACTAATTAACTAAACTAAGAATGCACAGGAAGAAAATTAGGGAAATACTTTTGGGAAAATTGATTGATTTGGACAATACCCAAGGAAAAATCCACCTAGACTTCACTTGTTACTTGACTCTGAATTAGACGATTTATTCACTTGACTTGATCCGTACAAATCCCTAATTTATATTACTATCTCTCTCGATACTAACAACATCTAGCCTTAGGTTGATTAATTGAAATCTCTTTCAAATTAAAACCCCTAATGTTGCATTAACTCGATCTATGGATTCCCTTATTAGGTTTGACTCTAATCCAGCAGATTTATGTCGCCCTATGTCTAGGGGTGCAATCAACTCTGCTTAATTATGCTAGATCTACTCTTAGATAGGGACTTTTGCTCCTCTGAATAAGCACATCAAACTTGAATCAATATCCTGGAATATTAAAACAAGTATTAAGAACACATAATTAAGAACAAATCAAGTATTTATCATATAATTCAAAAAATAATAACAAGATCCGTCTTAGGTTTCATTCCCCTTAGGTATTTAGGGGACTTAGTTCATAAGTGTAAAAGGAAACGTCTCAGAAGAATAATAATAACAAACATAAAGAAAACCCAAAAACCCTGAAGGAAATTGAAGGGAGATTTTTAGTCTTGAAGAATCCCGCTTTTGAGATGGATCAATCGGCTTTCTTCGAGTAATTCCTTGCCTCCTACTCCGTGTGTCTTTTCTATTTTACCAAATTATTTAACCACAAATATAGCACATTTTCAAGTCAATATTAAACGTATCATTTTGATATGTTCTTACTGTACCTCAAACAAAGCATATTAACCAAAACAATCATATAACATACTCATTATTTATCTTCATCAATAATACTTAATTAACCAATCATCCAAGCATAATATATGCACATATATTGCCATTACAAACCGAGTCAAAATAACTAATACACATTCAAATGTATATTATATATATATCATTATCATTTTACTCCATTATTAAGCCAAATTAATAAACCATTCACAAAGACAAAATATACCATGTAATATGCATATCAAAGTAAACTCCAACCATTTTCAATGCATATAATTCATATAAACTTGACTAAAGTTTCATATATTCACATAACATATTAGCCATTTTTGCATGGCTTAATATATATACAACTTCAAACTTAACCAAATATAATCTAGCCTATACATGCCATAGGTTCAAGTTCCAACTTATAAAGTACCGAAAATAGTCGATAATGTGATGGACTTTGCTGACGATCCCCGAGCTCGTAACTAGACTCCAAAATCTAAAAAATAGAGGCAAACATAAACACGCAGTAAGCTATCATAGCTTAGTAAGTCATAAGCAAACAAATAACTCAATGACAATATCAACTCAATTTAACAAATCAATTTATGCTTCCAAAATCACATTTAATTTTAAGCTCACAATTTCACATATAACATATACTTTCATATATAAATTTTTCCTGCCCAAATAACATGTACCCATTATCAAAGTAACATTTAATTTCAAAACCTTAGTACCATTATATAACCGAATAGACACACTCATAAGCATATACTCTTGAATCAAACTTTAATATCTCATACTTATACATATCATGTGGCCAAATATACTTCACAAGTACACATATATATTTACATTAGCATAATGTATAATTTGCATCACATTTTAAATAACCAACTTACCTTATTTTCATACCTGATCACTTAGCTCAATTTATACATTCGATCACAACTTATCATTGCCAATTGAACCATTCGGAATTGAATAGGATACTCGGATAATCACACATATCATACAATGCCAACGTCCCAGACATGGTCTTACATGCTATCACATATCAATGCCACTGTCCCAGACAGGGTCTTACATGAATCAAATACAATGCCGATGTCCCAAACATGGTCTTACACATAACCACATATATCGATGTCAACGTCCCAGACGTTGTCTTACACGAGAACACATATCAGAACTCTTATGTCATGACATATGTATCCTAGCTATTCCTAAGATTTGTACGGGGCTTTTGGACTCGTAACTCGATTAAATCGAACTTGTACACATAGATTCCAAGCTTATACATATTTAGCTTTCACATATATACTATCACATTATACATTTCAGCATATATAGTTCATATTTAATCAAATAAATAACATCTATTTGCTTATAAACTTACCTCAGACAACGATAATCGGAACAGGCTGACTAATCGACAACTTTGGTTTTCCCCTTATCCAAATACGATTTCTTTGGTTCTTGATCTTAATCAAGCTTAGCTTTGGCTGAAACCTTAAAGGTTTTGTTTTTCTTTCTTTATTTTGATATTTGGTCAACACCAAAAGATGAACATAATGGCTTTTAATTATGTTTTATTATAACATATATTAACTTATTAATCAATTTACATATTTAACCTTAATGATTTAATAACAAAACTATATATTGCATGCCATTACTGTCCATTCATATAATCAATGGCCTAATTGCAACATAAGTACTTCATGCAACAAAGACAACATCTATTCGGCCCTTTCACATTTAACCATCAAATTTTCATTTTACGCGATTAAGCCCTTTTTATTTAATCAGCACTCAAACGGAAAATTTCACAGATATAAATTCAAAAAAAATAAACACATAAAATATTTTTAAAATATTTTTCTAACTCGAATTCTTGGTCCTGAAACCACCATTTCGAATAGGGTCTAAATCACGCTGTTACAGGGATAATGTATTTTTTAAGGTTAGTTCTTTAGGCTTAAGGCTATAAAAACAATGCCTAAGGTCTTTCCCAGATTAGTCACCTAGCAAGAATCTTTTAAGCATGCATCTATTTGAATGAACAATTAGCAATTCATATCCTTTATTCATCTTACGGTACATTTTATATATTTTCATTTCGATTATTGCCTCTAGTCTATTACACCTATTAACTAAGTGAACTAATTAATCTACAATTAAGAGTAATAAATTATCTAGTATCATTCAAAATTTACAAGTTTGGAAATTCTTTATATTCATTTGATATGTACAATTACTAACTTATTACTCAATTACGCCTAAGCACCATGCAATAACAAAAATTGAAAATAAAAGTAAGAAATATATTTGGATTTTTTTTTTTTGAAAAATGCCTAAAAACTATGATAAACATACAAATAAACATAAAAACAAAAATAAACACACTTAAAAACTTATGTGCACCCCCTACACTCAGACTACACATTGTCCCCAATTTGTTCAAAAGAAAGGATAAGAGGTTATCGATCTTCCCTACAATGGAGAATCAGACTAGCTCGAGTGCCTGTAACACCCCTAACCTGAATCCGAACGCCGGATTAAGGCTAAGAGGTATTACTAAACTAAACATTTAATTATCTCATTCACAGTGTCAATAAACATAAACAGAGATCGAGCTGAAATACATACTGATATTTAAGTTATACGCCATTTTCATATGGCCAAAATATTTACAATTTCAAAACATAGTTATCATCAGCCTAACCTATACATGCCATATCGAGTCCAAAATATAATTATATCAAAAAGATCGATAGTGTGATGAACTGCTGATGATCCCCGAGTCGGTGGCCAAAATCAACAATCTATAAAACAGAGAAATAAAGAACAGAGTAAGCTTTCAAAGCTTAGTAAGTTTTAATCATCACAAACAATTAAAGACTTATCGAAAATCGAAACATTCATTCCTTAAGTATCATTCTTTAATACTAATAATTCACAAAAATCATTGACTGAATGTACATGAGTACATAAAGAAATTTTTAACATATAATTCATATACAAATATACCATGACCGATTAAATCATTCTCATATTCACAAATATAACCATCAATCATATTTATATATATATTCTTCTTTGATGCTAATGATTCACTTCGAAATCAATTCACCGATGAGTAAGTAATACGTACCTGAACATTTTAAATGTATAGTACTTACTCGACGATGATTTACTGCGAACATTCAATATCGTAATCTTACTTAACTTACTGGCATTAAGCCTGTTAGGTCTTAGGACTTGAAACCAATTACCAGCACAAGCCTGCGGGAATTTAAACCCGGTATAATACTAGCTTGAAGCTTGCGGGACTTTAGCCCGGACATATTTCCAGCACGTAGCCTACGGACCTTAAGTCCGGATATAATTCCAGCACATAGCCTACGGAGCCTAAGTCCGGATATACATCACTGAATGTCATGCATACATATTCGCAAGAAAATTCAATTCACATAACATCTCACAATCATAGTTCATTTATTCCATTCGAATAATAGCATAACATGGGCATCATTCATATAACTTTTGGCTCAATAACATACATAAGAATATATGTCCATTTACTTTCCAAGCTTAACTTCAAATGTTTATTCGGCTTTAAGCCTTAAACATAAATTATTTGTCACTCAACTATATTCAAATAGAATCAATAGATCGCAGTACAGTTATCATACACATATCAAGACATTATCAATTACGTACTAAATATGACTATTCAAAACTTACTTCGGATATACTTGAACGGTTGCGGAAAGGCTACTCGATTACTTTCTCTTTTCCTCTATCCAACTTCGACCCTCTTTGCTCTTGAGCTTAAATTCAAAAATTTTAAACTAGTCATTATTCGACTATTCAAGCATTTCTTCAGAAATATAATATATATATTCGACTTTCACACACATAGATCATAGTAAGTTTATAAGAAAACATTAAGCAACTTCTTAACAAATTTTTATCAATGATTACCTCATAATCACAAATTCACAATAAGCTGTCTTCCTGAGCAACAGTCACTAAATTATTTATAACCGGAGCTACGAAACTCCAAATCAATTTCTGTAAAATTTTCCTGAAAATAGACTCATATATATTTTATCCATAAAAATTTCAGAATTTTTAGTTTGGCCAATCAATACCAGATTTTTCTTAAAGTTTCCCCTGTTTCACTGCTTGACTAGTCTGACCACCCTTTACTACGAATCAAATTTCTAATTGTACAGAAGTCAAAATATGTTCTTGTTGATTTCATTAGAAACTAGACTCATTAAGCTTTAATTACATAATTTATTTATCTTCTAACTCCACTCCCACAATTTATGGTGATTTTCCAAATTCACATTACAGCTGCTGTCCCAAGCAGATTTACTACAATTTACTCTTTCACAACTCTTTGCATTCATATTATTAAAACATGTATATCACCAATCAATTTCATCACAATTCTATAATTTCACTTAAGCATAATCTCAATACAATACATAGTGTTCAAATCATTATTCAAGTTCAAATTGCTAGCACACATATACATACTAGCAACTAAGTATTAACATTGCATTTCATACTATAACCGAATGTATAGCTCATCAAAATATATTTATTCATGTTCCTTAACACATATTAAATCAACTAGATCATGCATTATTCTTTGGCACATTTGGTCATTAAAGCAATCACCTATTTAACTTTCAAGTATTTTTATACTAACATTTCTCCCAAGGTCAAATTCATATACAACTTTTAATACTCATACAAAGTTTATATTTCAAATAATTTATGCACACACCATTAACCTACTAATTAACTAAACAAATTTAAAAATTTTCTTTAACTAAACATATATTCAGCAATGACCACAACAATTTAACAAACCTTAAAACAATCTATAACAATTAAATTCATCTTAAATCCCCATGACCGAATGTGCATATATATAAAAACTCAAATAACAACAAAATTTTCTTTCCAAAATGCATATATATGCATACGGCAACTTCAATTCATACCTCTCAACAATGAATTCAACTTCTTCAACCATCATTTAAGCTACTTTAACATCTAAATAACACCTTCCAAAAACTTATCAAAATAACACAAATTTAGCAACTTGCCAAATGCATATATATTCAATGATTCATGAATTTAAACCATGGGTTAACTATACTAAGCACTTACCAATTTAATTTCATAAACAATTACATAAAAATCACATTAACATACCTTATTTCAAGCTCAAAGTGACCGAATGCTATTTCCTCCCTTTTCTTTCTCTAATATTCGGCTACTAAGGAAGAAGATGATACAAGCCTTTTGTTTTTCTTTTGTTTTTCTAATATCTTTTTAATTTACTAATTTTTTTATTTCATAAATTAAGCCATTACCATTTTATAATATTATTACATAACACATATTGCTTATCATCATTATCATGGCCGGCCACTACTATTAAAGTGGGGAATTTGACATGCAAGTCCACCTTTTTGATTACATGCATTAATAGACCATTTTAAAATTAACCTATCACATTTCAAAATTTTCTCACATAAGTCCTATTTAATAATTTCACATACAATTGACCAAATTAAAGCATGAAACTTTCACACGTGCATGTACACATACAGTAAGAATAGATTATAACGGTTAATTATTTTTATGACTCGGTTTTGTGGTCCCGAAACCACTTTCCGACTATGGCTAAATTAGGGCTGTCACAACTCTCCCCCACTTAAGGAATTTTCATCCCCGAAAATCTTACCAGTGAATAGATTTGGGTATCGTTCTTTCATAGATTTCTCAGTTTCCCATGTAGCTTCTTCGATCCCGTGTTTGAGCCATAACACCTTTACTAACGGAACCTTTTTGTTTCGCAACTCTTTCACCTTGCGAGCTAGAATACGAATCGGTTCTTCTTCATAACTCAAATCAGATTGAATTTCAACCTCTGATGGGTTAATTATGTGCGATGGATCAGATCTATAATGTCGAAGCATCGAGACATGAAAAACGTTGTGAATCTTTTCAAGTTCAGGGGGTAAAATCAATCTGTATGCTACTGGCCCAATTCGTTCGGATATCTCATACGGCCCGATGAACCTCGGACTCAATTTGCCTTTACGGCCAAATCTGAGCACCTTTTTCCAAGGTGGTACTTTAAGAAATACTTTGTCTCCAACCTGATATTCAATGTCTTTTCGTTTTAAATCCGCATACGACTTCTGACGATCCGAAGCTGCCTTCAGACTTTCATGGATTACTTTTACTTTTTGCTCAGCATCTTTAATCAAATCGACCCCGAAGATTTTATTTTCACTAAGCTCAGTCCAAAATAATGGTGTACGACATTTACAACCATACAAAGCCTCATAAGGTGCCATCCTAATGCTTGATTGAAAACTATTGTTGTTACTGTTCCCATGAACCACTAAACTCAAGGATGCAACATCTCAACATATCCTTGAGTATCTGAATTATCCGCTCTGATTGACCATCAGTCTGAGGATGAAAAGCTGTGCTAAAATGCAACTTGGTACCCAATGCTTCTTGCAATTTCTTCCAAAATCGCGATGTGAATCTCGGATCTCTATCCGACACAATAGAAATAGGTACCCCGTGTAACCTTACAATCTGAGAAACATACAACTCGGCTAGTTTGTCAAGTGAATAATCCGTACGTACGGGAATAAAATGAGCAGACTTTGTCAGTCTATCAACAACAACCCAAATCGCATCTTTCTTGCTTGACGATAATGGCAACCCAGATACAAAATCCATCGTGACTCGATCCCATTTCCATTCGGGTATCATGATCGGTTGAAGTAATCCTGAAGGCACTTGATGTTCCACTTTCACTTGTTGACATACCAAACACTTGGAAACAAAGTCAGAAATGTCTCGTTTCATACCAGGCCACCAAAACTGACATTTCAAATCGTTGTACATTTTCGTGCTACCAGGATGGATCGACATTCGGCTATCATGAGCTTCATTCAAATCATCAAAATAAGTTCTGAATTTCTTGGAACACACAATCGACTTCTAAACCTCAAACAATCGTTGTCGTCAATTTGAAACTCTAAATCCACATTCGAAACACATTCAGTTCGTTTAGCCACCAATTCATCATCGACTTTCTGAGTTTTACTTATTTGATGAGTCAATAATGGTTTGACTTTTAATTCTACTACTAACACATTATCGGATGAAACGGACAAGTGAACATTCATCGCTCTCAAAGTAAACAGTGATTTGCGACTCAAAGCATCGGCAACCACGTTAGCCTTTCCAGGGTGATAGTCAATAACAAGATCATAATCTTTCAACAATTTGAGCCAACGTCTTTGTCTCAGATTCAAATCTTTTTGAGTCATTAAATATTTGAGGCTTTTATGATCTGAATATACATGACATCTTTCACCGAACAAATAATGTCGCCATATTTTTAAAGCAAAAACTATGGCAGCTAATTGGAGATCATGAGTCGAATAGTTTCTCTCATGTGGCTTCAATTGCCTCGATGCGTAAGCTACAACTCGACCCTCTTGCATCAATACACAACCCAGCCCTTGTAAGGACGCATCACTGTAAATAACAAACTCTTTACCGGATTCGGGCTGCACTAACACTGGAACTTCCGTCAAAAGCATTTTCAATTGGTCGAAACTTTTCTGGCACTTTTCTGACCATTCGAACTTAATATCTTTCTGAAGTAGCTTCGTCATTGGTGTAACTATCATCGAGAAACCTTTTACAAACCGTCTATAGTATCCAGCAAGTCCCAAAAAGCTCCGAACTTCAGTAATATTTCTCGGGGGCTTCTAATCAAATATGGCTGAAATTTTGCTCGGATCAACTCGAATACCCGATGCGGATACTACATGTCCCAAAAAGTTAACTTCTCTTAACCAGAACTCACATTTACTGAACTTAGCGTATAACTGTTTATCCCGTAAAATCTACAACACTAATCTCAGGTGCTTAGCATGTTCGTTTTCATCTTGCGAATAGACCAAAATGTCGTCAGTAAACACAACTACAAACTGATCTAAATACGGTCTGAAGATCCGATTCATCAAGTCCATAAATACTGCAGGGGCATAAAAAGCGTGTTGGTCTATGGGTTAGTGGTGTGTGGAGTGTTAAGGGGGATCTGAGGCTCGAATCCTAACAATGCATAAAGGGTATTTTGGTTTTTGTTTTGCTCCTGACGTTCAGAAGGTGTTGTAGTGGGACTAAAATTGAGGTGTTAGAGGAGTATGAGGAGTGTGGCCAAATTCTAGGGATTGGGTGAAGGAAGTTTCAATTGGTAGGGATTTGGGGGAGTGGGATAAAGTTGAGAGATATTAGGAGTGATTGAGGGAGTGAAATTAGGAGTTTGAATGGAGTAGTAGTGAGTGTGCCGAATATGGATCTCACTTCTGGCAATTTTTGATTTTTGAACAAAAGGCTGGGGGCTTGGTCATTGTTTGCTTTTCGGCTCTTTTTCCCTTGTTGAGAATTGCTGCCTTTTTGTTTTGATTATTTGTTTTAGGCATTTTTGGATTGTTCTCTTTTGACGTTTTGGTCACCGGTCTCTTGTGTTGCTGAATATCCTCCTTTCATCCTCTCCCTCTCTCCAATGATTCCTTTTTGACTGAGTGCACTTTTTTTCTTTTCTTTTTCGCCTGTCCTTCTCTCTTTTCCCTCCTTTTTATTTTTAGTACCTTGACTAAATACTCATCTAAGTTCTATTTTTCTTTCGGTTGGCAAATATGGTGTGATGACTGGGTTAGGCGTCGGCTCTCGTCTCCCACTTTGGTGTTCTTGTGCTAGCCAAATATTGTTGGGTAAGCCCCAGTTTCTTTTCTTACCCTTTCGGTTTGTTTCACTTTGTTGATCTATCTTCTAACTTTCCTTCTTCATGCCCACTATCTCCTCTACCTTTCAGATCAATCCTTTTACGTGCTTCTGTGTGCGTTACTTCATTGATCTGTATTATACTTGGTCGTTGTGGTAAGTGTGGTACGGTTATAATGTTATTATGCTTCAAATGTGAGTCTGATATAGAAAGGTGGTATTTTTTTGTGTAGGTGGTGATCGAAGTTGATTGACACACCCCTTGAGAATCAAGGGTGCGATTATTGTTGGCTTTTGGGTAAGAGATTAAGATTTTTTTGGAACTACGTTAGTTTCCAACTGAGACATAAGTTAAGTAACGAATTCGTTATCGCATTATTTGTCCTTCAGGCATAAGAGTGTTCGGAGTGGGGATTAACTCCAGATTTATAACAAGTGTGTAGTCACACTGCAAAGTTTGTTAATCGGTAAAAGCCGGAAGGCATGTTCATAGACGCTATACGAGCGTGTGCTCGCTCGTATGGTGAATCGAATGCATAAATGTGTGCATTTGACAGTAAAGGCCACCGTGAACAACCTCACGGGTTTAGGCCGTTTTGGACCACGTCGGGCCGAAATAGGCAGTGTAGGTACACGGGCTGGTGGGCTCTGCACGGGCAAACCGTACAAATGTGTGGAGATTATTGGGACAGCTATGTAGTTTGCACGGGCAAGTCCATTATTTGGGCTTATTGGGCCATACGAGTGTATGGGCCCATATGGGTCGTATTATGGGCTTCGGCCCGTTTTCCCTGTTTAACTGTTAAGGTTGCACGGGTCGCCCGAGACAACTGTGGACCTACGTTGGGTCGGTAAGTGTACCTAGACCTTAATGTATGATATGACTGTTATACCCCAATGAGGTAAATGATAGATATACCCCTATGTGATGTATGACGGTCTGAGCATGCCATTTTTATTGTATGTACATTTATATTATGTTGCATTGTATGAGATGGGATATATGATATTAAAGGAAGTGTACTGAAAGGATATAAGCCTATTACTAGCAGCTCTGCTGCAAATACTGTTAGTGCCACAACCGGTGCTATATTCTAGAGTGTAGGGATGGGTGGGTCGATTTTATCCCTACATGGAGTGTAAGGCTGGACGGAGTGGAGTGTAGAGGATGGATGGGTAGGATCTCTGTATGCATCTTTGATATTATACTAAATTGGGCTTAGGCCCACACTGACACTGTTACTGTAATAGGCTGAGGCCCACACTGATATTCCCACTAAAAAGGGCTTAAGCCTAGACTTTTTTATGTTGCATGATTTACCGTTTGATAAATAGGGACGACACACTGAGTTTTTATAAACTCACTCTACTGCTTATTGATCGTGATTTTGTGTGATAAGTTTTATAAATTTATAATGAATCGTTCTTGAAACTAACTATTGTCACGATGAAGGCAAGTGTACCTATCGAACAGTAGTATAGTTTTAGCAAGACCGGATTGGCGAACCCAAAAGAACTAAAAGTACTAGTAATAACTGTCTTTTTATTATCTAGCCTAAAAATAATGGGGTTTATTTTAACTAACTAATTAACTAAACTAAGAAATCACAGAAAATAGAATTAGGGAATGACTTTTAGAAAACTCGATTGATTGAGACAATACCTAAGGAAAAATCCATCTAGACTTTACTTGTTATTCTGGCTCCGAATCGGACGATTTATTCATTTAACTTGCCCCGTAGAGATCCCTAAGTTATGTTATTATCCCTATTCAGGACTAATAATGCCTGATCCCTAGATTGAATAATTGAGACTTTTCTCTAATTAACACCCTAGGGTTGCATTAACTCGATCTATGGATCCCCTTATTAGGTTTCACCCTAATCCGGCAAAATCATGTCACCCTATGTCTAGGCGCGCAATCAACTCTGCTTAATTATGACAAATGTACTCTTAGACAGGGTCTATTCCTCCTCTGAATAAGAGCTTATCTTGAATCGGTATCCTGGGATATCAAAACAAGAGTTAAGAACACATAATTAAGAACAAGTTAAATATTTATCATACAATTCAAAAAATAATACCAAGATTCGTCTTAGGTTTCATTCCCCTTAGGTATTTAGGGGATTTAGTTCATAACTAAAAAGGAAAACATCTCAGAAGAATAATGGATACAAAACATAAAATAATGAATACAAAACATAAAGAAAACCCAAAACTCCTGAAGCGAAATTGAGGGGAGATCTTCAGTCTTGATGGTGACTCCGACTTCTGAGATGGATCAATCGGCTTCTCTTGAGCAGTTCCCTGCCTCCTTCTCTCTGTTTCCCCTTTCCTCTTCCTCTAGGGTGTATTTATAGGCTTTGGAATGCCTAGGAACCCTCAAAATTAGCCTTTTTCAAATTAGACTCAACTTGGGCTTAGGAGGGACATGCCTATATGACACGCTCGTGTGAGTCGTGCTTCGATTATGCCAGATTGACACAGCCGTATGGTATGCCCGTGTGAGGAAGTCCAGGCCTTGTTGATTTTGTACTTTGGCCCATTTTCTCAGTTTTTGGCTCGTTTCTCGTTCCTTTCGCTCTCCTATGCTCCTCTAAGTATAAAACATGAAATTAAGGCATTAGGAGCATCGAATTCACCAATTCTAAGGAAAAATCATCCATAAAATGCGTTAAACATGGGGTAAAAATATGTATAAATTATGGTTTATCACTTATCTGTGCAGGTAATCCTTAGACGGGTCAGTGCTGCGAGGGACTCAGAGATGGCCACACCACTGGTTATATTTTTGTAGTTGACTTTTTAGTAAAAGTAGTTTTATTTGGGTAAATTTTATGTAGTAAGGCCGCTTTAAGTTTTATTTTTAATTGGGGATCTATTTAAATTGATTTATATTTGTTAGTGGTAGGACTCAGGTTTTCAAAAGATAAATGATTTTCAACTACCACGTTACGTAACTCGTTTAAAAGCTTCCGCAACGAATAATATTTTTTCAAAGGTAATAACAATTTTAATATGACATATGTTTTGCTAAACCAATCTATGTTCTAACAACAAATAAGGTATGTTAGCTACTCTTAAAGACCACAATGGGGTTTTAATACAAAATGGATTTTATAACAAAACTACGCTTTTCAAAACATAATCCAGTGTGACACCACAGATTCTGCCATAACGTCTAAGTCGGGTTTGGGGTGTTACAATAATATTCGCAGATGGAGGCGGGAAGAATATCAATATGTTTATGCCTGACGTATACCCTACCATGTGTACCAATTTTTAAATTAGAGTAGCACTTCAGCACCACGGGGATAGTAGCAAGTTGCTTGGGAAGTAAGCAAAAGTTATCCCATCTGTGAAAATGAACATTGTCAAAAATTTTATCATTAAAAGATGAGGTCGAATCAAAACCACATCCAGAGATAAATGTATGTCTTTGAATGGTTTGATAAAATTTTGCGGCTTCCTTTTAGGAAAATTTGATGCCATCAATTCTGGCGCCGGAACTGAGGTAGTTTGGGAATGAGATCTTTTACGAGTTTTCGGGGGAATTCTTATAGTTTTCTCAATTAAAAGTAATAAAAATAAATTAATTACCCAATCATAAGAAATCAATCTATAAACTAAACACTTAAATGAAACTAAGAAAAATAATAATAATAAGTAAGGGAAAACAAAACTTAAACTGCCTTGATTACCTTAGTCAAATGGATTGAATCAAGAACTGTCGTGTTCCCTAAGCCAAAACGATGCAATACTTGCAAAGAAAGAAAACTAACAAAAAGTAAAGAAAAAGAAAAGAAATCGAAAAATGAATCGAAAGATATTTGAAAGGGGGATTTAGAGGAAATAGAGAGAGGGAGAGCTTTTAAGGATTTAATATGAATGTTTAAGGAAAAAAATTGAAGAATGGGTGTTTTGGGGTGTTTGGAGGCTTAAAAAGCCTCCAAAACACGTGGGTCGTGATATCTAAAACTAGGTATCGTGTGACCTGACTTGGATATAATGATACCCTATAGTGAATATCGATATCCCCTATTTTGGGACTCACCAAATTCCATTCTATTTAAGGTATCACGATACCAAGGTTGGGTATACGGTACCACTATGTAAAGCAAAAAAATTGACTATTTTTGAAGGAGAAAAAAGTCAAAAATTTTACTGTTGAAATTCTAGGGTATCACGATATCAGGGACCCAATATCCATATCCCTATTAGGTATTGCAATTTCACTAAACTTATCCCAAAAAACATGACAAAATCATTAATTTTCATCTCAATCCTCAAAAATCAAATCTGCTGAGTTCAAAATTAAACTAACACAAATTAAAATCCTAATCTAAATGCAGAAAATAAATAGAGTCCATGCTCAAAATGTCTAATTATTTACAAATTCTTGTTCATTCGCAATAGGTGGTGAGTTAAAAATTCAAATTTAGGCGGCCAGTCACATCACTAAAATGGTGTTTTATCGGTGTCCTTCAGACTTGATCATGTCTTTTGTTCAATACACGACTAAGGCCTCTTAGGAACTGTATTTTCTTTTTTATCCTCGTTTGTTTCCTGATTATCTTGCATGGCTTGTGAACACTTGAAAAATTACAACATTCCATGAAGTTTGCAAACTTGTTAACATGATAATTTTTTGTCTCAATTACTTGGCACTTATATTCTTGTAAGTGTAACACCTCCTTAGACCTAGCCTTGAGCTCGACACATTTGAAAACTTTGATTTCTCACTCAATGTCCATAGTCAATTTGCCTCGTCCTACGTCAATGGTAGCCCTAAACGTGGCTAAGAAAGGTCTCCCTAACATAATAGGAATTTCTAGATCCTTCTCAAAGTCAAGCACTATAAAGTCCACGGGAAAATAAATTTCCTAACACTCACTAACACGTCTTCAAGGAATCTCTTAAGCTCTCCCAAACCTAACCTCCTTTAAATGAAAAATGGCATGAGGTTAATACTGACACCTAGGTCATATAGGGCTTTCCCGAAACTTACTCCACATATCTTAATGGGGATGGTAAAGTTATCGGGATCATTTAGTTTGGGAGGAACTTTTTCTAGATGCTATAGCGCTACACTCTTCGTTAAGTGCAATTTGCTTTCCTCTCCCTATTTTCCTCTAACAAGACATAGCATCCTTAACGAATTTGACATATTTGGGCATTTTCTCAACGAGTTCTAGTAAGGGGAGATTCATATTCAATGCTTTAAACATATTGAGGAATTCTATGAACTCCTCATCATCCCTCTTTTTTTTTTTCTCTTCTAAGTGATTCAAAAAGGGTAGGGGCCTCGGGTTGGGTGGCGGTGGTGGTGGTGAAACGGTTCTACCCTTGATTTTAACTTGTGTGGGTTTATTCTCTAACACCCTCACTCCAACTCTAGGAATGGGGATGATCTCTTTCATCTCACCTACTTTCTCCCCATCATTTGGTTAGGTAGGTTCCTTAACCATATCCTTGGACCTAAGGGTGATCGTTTTTGTGTGCTCCTTTCTTTCTCTCCTCAAATTAGGTTCCGTATTGTTGGGTATGTTAGAGGCTAATTGTTTTGAAATAGTTGAAAAAGTTGGTTCAATCTCACTACTATAGGAAGGTTTTCTCTCTTGATCTTAGGGTGCCCTAAAAAATAATGGAGGTTGAAATGATGCGTTGGGTTTTAGAGGGTTAGCATTTTGGTTCCTTTGATTTGAAGGTCTTGCTTGGTTTCCTCCCCACCTAAGTTTAGGATGGTCACACCATCCCAAGTTATAGGTGTTGGAGTAAGGTTTATATCCTTTATTCCCCACATAATTCACCTCCATATGGTTGCTCTCATTGATGTATCCTGAATTAAAATAAGTTAGATTTGGCTGGTTTTGGACTTGCTCTTTAGTCAGACTCATCTCTACTTGGTTTAACCTCTTGAGGACTTGTTGATACTTATCCTTGCTAGTGATAGCATTCACTGCTGCTTGTTTGGCTTGATATGTGAACTGCTCAACTGGCCGCATTTATGAGTTCATCGCCATGTCCTCGATAAGTTGACAGGTCTTGGCGTAGGTCTTTAACATGAATGCTCCAATGGATGCTCCATCAAGACTAGAGCATAAATTTCCATCAAGTCCATTGTAGAAGACTTGAAGTTGCATCCAATCTTGTAAATTATACACTTGTGCAACATTAATTTGAAGCACCCCCAAGCCTCATATAATGACTCTCCTTCCAATTGTAAAAAATTCAGAATGTCCATCTAAAGTTTCATGGTCTTTCCTGGGGAAAAATACTTTGCTAAAAACTTACTCACTAGCTCACCCCAAGTGTTGATTGAACCTGCCGGCTACAAATCTAACCACATAAAAACATTGCTAGTAAGAGAGAAAGGGAACAACCAAAAACAGATAGCATCACCAGACATCCCATTATACTTGAAAGTATCAAAAATGGTTAGAAACCACTCAAGGTGTTGATTTGGATCCTCATTCATTGACCCTTAAAATTAAAGGTTTGATTGTATCATTTCGATCATTGCCGGCTTGATTTTGAAGTTTGCTAGCATTGATTTTCAGGCGATTAATGCTTCCTTGAACAACATTTAAGTTGGGCATCATACCGTCACACAATGTTCTTTGCTTCATGAGTATTTTTGATGGTTTTTTAATTTATCCTTGTGGATTTTCAATGGGCCACTCTCTTGGTGAAAATGGAATGTCTCTCAGATGTTGTGCTCTTCTTGCGTGTGTGATGATACATTTTAGTTTCAGCTCAAATGGTAAGACATCGTTACCGATTTGAGTCATACAACGCCTCCTACAAACACAAAGGATTGAAAGAAATTAGCTAAATCTAAAAACAAAATAAAAACAATAGAAAATAAGGTCATATCTATAAATCCTAGCTTGACTACTTAACCCAACCTAAAAGTGTACACTAAAAATTACTCAATCGTACATCGTCTTCCCCTGCAATGGTGCCAACAACTTGATCGGCTGCGCGCATACGCACTAAAACACTGAATTTAAGAAACTATTTTTAAAGCTCAGTTTTACTGCAAGTGTACAAGTCTGCTGTACTATTTATAAAGTTACAATAGAATACTGGATTATTCCAAGGATTGAACCCAAAGGAAGAGGCAATTGAGCAATAACTAGCATACATGATAGAGTTTAAGCAGCTTCTAATACGATTTTATAATGTGAAAACTCATAAAAAGATGAATTTGCTAGAAAATTAAATATTCTACTCTAAGGATTAAATCGCAAGAAATGCAAAACTAGAGTGATATCCAACAAATAACTAATTAGGGTGGTTGGCTTCGATGTGGTTCACCAAATCTCGAACTAGGGACATAAATTGAGTAAATTACCAAGTGGCTCTATTTTATCTTCCAATCTCAATTTTACCAACTAAGACAAATTAGGTCCTGTTTATCTTCCAATCTCATTGGTTACTCCGGGACTAACGAACGGGAGCGCGATAAGATTACTTTCTGGTCTCATTTTATCTTTATATTCCCTTAAGGGAGTTACTACCTAAGTTCTTAGTTCTATTCAAACTAGTCCAATTTGTTACGGTTTAATCCTTTGTCCAAGAAATGTTAGTTACCTACATCTCCATCAACCAACCTACTTTAAGGTTTAACTACTCATGCTCAAAGTAAAGACAATAAACATAAGCATGGAAGACAAGGCAGCCATGAAAGTAAAGCTTGAGAAAAATATAAAAGTTGAGATTTTTATGCAAGAAAACTTAAATAGCATGAAACCTAAAGCATTTAATAGAGAAATCTAAGGCAAGAAACGTAAAAGGAACAACATTTAACAGATTAGAATTAAAATAAAATAAAATACATTAAAATAAAGCTTAAAGAGGCTTGAAAGCAATGTACAATGACTAAAAATGTAAACAAACCTTAGGTATAGTGTTAACTAACTTGACTAACACTAAGAAATATAAAAACTAGAAGTAAATGTAAAAATAAATAAAATCTAATCTAAGGTAGAAGAAGAGAAAAACTAAAAAAACCTAGAGAAAACTAAACCTAAAACTAAGTTAATGTGTTTCTCACTCCTCCTCAGCAATTTTTGGCTATTTTGAAGTGTATTTTGATGACTTTTCGATACCAAAAATGCCCATACACGAGCCTTGTGTGATTGGTGGGCTAGGTAGACAAAGGTTGCCCTTTTTGTCCAAGTTTGTCCCTTTGACTAAGGTGATATCGCGATACCTAGAAGAGGATATTGTGATATCTCAAGTAGTGTTGAAACTTGTAGTCTTCATTGGGAGAAGGATATCGTGATTCCAAAGGGGATATCACAATACCACTAAAGGGAATCCTTGATCTTTTACACTGTTGGAGGTATCATTATCTCAAGGGTTAGATATCGTGGTACCTTTGCTCGACGTCTCGTTCTCACTTTTTTTCGACCTTTGTCGCATTCTTACATTACTCAAACACACGTTAGGCCTCCAAACGGACTATTAGTCAATTTGGGAAAAAAATAGACAAAAAGAGACATTTTCACTTATTACCTGAAAATATGAAAATAACGAAAAACTATGCTAAAAACTCTATTTTCCTGAGAAAAAGCTCATAAGTGCATCGAAAATGCCTAATTTTCCATATCGATTTGTGAAAGATAAATAACACCTATGAGTGAGCCTATCAATTGATCGAGAACATGGTGATGAACTCATATATGTGGTTAAATGAATGTTTTTCCTATAGCCAAAAGCCTCGACAACTAAAGTGGTCAAGGGAGACGATAAATGTCAACAAATTTTGGAAAAATTATATTGTCTAGAGACCACTATCAAGCTATCAATGAATGATGTCGCTCGAAGCTAAACATCGTACCTAGAGTTTCAATCGAAGGAATTAAATTACTTGGGGAATAGGGGTAGAAATCCTTATTCTAACACATACAACCCCAGTTGGAAATACCATTTGAATCAAAAGTGGGGAGGCAATCAAGGTAGTGGAAACCCAGCTCTGAATCGACCAAACCCTCCATATCAACCACCGCATGTACAAAGATCTCAAGAAATATCAGTTGGTAATGAACACGTTGATTGTGGTCAAAGTTTGGACCAAATAAAAAATGAGATGCAACTTATGAGGTCCGACATACAACACGTGAATACCGAATGTGCACAAACTCACATGAACAATGCACTTCAAACCTTCCAATTTCACCATAGAATTTTAAAATTTAGGGCAGTGTCATGACACCACATTCAACTGCCATGAAATTGCACTTCAAACCTAATTTTTTTTGCACATTCTACCCGTGTCGTGACACGAAAGTTCGAACTTATATTAATATTAAATTTTTGGTCTGTATCGCAACATCATACCTCCTGTTGTGATAGAGCAATTAAAACTCCAAAAAATAGGAACATTCAAAGTGTGGTGTCATGACACCAACCCTCAATGTTACGACACCGACCTCAGGTTTGCAGTTCCAAACCTTAAAATTCACATGACCGAATGCTTAGTATATATACTAAACAAATTTTTTTACCCTGATTGTAACATCCTGATTTCCGGGTTTTTTCGCGATTCTTGATATTTTAAGTAAGTTTCTAAAATTTGGCATGTGATTATGGAATTCATAATTTGGGTATGTAAATGGGCTTATGGAAGGCCGATGAGATGGCCAAAACCCGGGGGAATTTTTAAATTTTGGACTTAGGAGTTAGGGGCTCTGGCTAGGTGCCCTTATATAAAGTTGTGGGTAAAATGTATCACAAAAAGAGCTTTAGTAAAGTGGCAAGGGTGACGCCACTAAGCTCCTAAAAAGGTGGCGTGTGGAGCATAAGGGAAGACAGGGGATCGATTCCCTGTGTTGGCAAGTAAGAGTATTTATTTTTATGTGCAGAAAGGGTAAGTGTTGGAATCCAAGTGGATTCTGTAAGAGGAGAGTTTGGATCAAGTCAAATGCATGAATTAAGGAAGGATAAGGGGAGAGATTTTAGGGATTTGATATGAAGATAGAGTTGGCCGAATAAGGGAGATTGGAGGGGGCAATTTCGGCAGAGAGATTTAGTTAGGGATTTTCGGCACTTAGGTATTTTTGTGCCGTTTTCTCCCTGGAGGATTAGGCTTTTTCTCTCTTTTTCTTTTGCAGCCGAATCTACCATCTCTTTTTCCATCTTTTCTTCCTTCTCCTTCTTTCAAACCAGCCCACTATTCCCTCCATTCACCCATTGTTTCTTTCCTTTATCTCTACTTCTACCGAAATACTGTAAAAAGTCAAAATCAGTGAAGATAGGGGGGTGCCGATTCTTTGTGACCAGCAACCTTTTCTTTCCTTTTCAATTGTTGGTGTTCAACTCCTTTACCTTTTAGGCGTACGGATTCAAGAGAAGAAAGACTGTGGTAAGTGCTCGAACTCTAAACGATTCCTAGAGTAACTTTTGGCCAAAAGCCGAAACCCCTCTAGTTTAGGGAGGTGGTCGAATATGGGTATAGGCCTTATGGGGTCTTTTTTTAATATTTTTGTGGTTTATTTAGTAGAGGGGCAGCAAGGTGTAGTGTCTACTTGGAGTAGCTTGGATCACCGGAGTGGCTAGACCTAGTCATCAATCGCGGCAAGGTAAGATTCCTAAGGCCACTATAGATGGTGGCCGAATGTGTAAGTATTAATATTAGATGATTTTTGGTTTGGTTCAATTATGGGAAGCTGAATATTAACGATGGATTATAGGAGAAATCATGTAGGAGATCTCGTTGAGGAATATCGCTAAATAGGTGTGTAACGAACCCTCTTTCACGAGCTTAAAGCGATAAATGTCGAAAAGCCAAAATACTGAAATTCTGGCATTTTGAGGACTCGTGAGCAAGCGAACGCTCATTAGTTAGTTAGATTCGTTGAGATGATGATTAGGAACATTGGAAACGGTAAGAACATGATTTTTGGCATTCACGGTAAGTTGGGCCTCGAGGGGCTGCAATAGGGCCCAATAGGCTTTCGGGCCCATTTGGGTAAAATTGGTAGAAAATGGAAATCTGTTAAATTGCATGTTAAGACTGTTAATACTGTTATGGATATAGGCTAAATGGGCCTAGATGACAAAATCGGCTAAGTAGGGCCCATTAGGGGTTTTAAGCCCAATAACTCGGTTTCGCTAAAAGTGGGCCAGAAGTGCTGTTTAAACAAATGAATAGTTAGTAACTGATGATGAACATGGAAAAATCCTTAACTTTTTGGTAAAATTACGATATTACCCTTATAATATGAAAATGACGTTTTTGCCCTAAGTAAAAATGACCATTATACCCTTAGGGTTTAAACGTAAATTTTGATACATGGGATTTTAGTAAACATGGTATGTATGATATGCACATGACATGTATGCTATGCACATGATATGTATGATATGCACATGATGTATTCATAAATGTATTGGGTTGGGTTTTTATATGGATGGAGGAAGTGTAAAAGGGCTTATGCCCCAGTTATGATAAAGGGCTTTGCCCCAGTTATGATAAAGGGCTTATGCCCCAGTTATGATAAAGGGCTTATGCCCCAGTTATTAAAAGGGCTTATGCCCCAGTTATTAAAAGAGGCTAGGCCTCCAATTATATGATAAAGCAGCTATCTTGCCGTGGAGAGTTATGGCGGGGTGGGTCGAGTTAATCCCACATGGTGTGTTGGTTGGTACGGTGGAGAGTAGCGGATGGTGGGTTGAGTAGTCTCCCAAATGGGTTGCATTCTCTCATTGACATTACATGTGATATTGAAATGGGCCTATGGGCCATACTGTTTCTGATAAAGGCTTTGGCCCAGTAATATGAAATATGAAAAGGCTTCGGCCCAGTAATATGAAATATGAAGTGTGAAAAGGGCTATGGCCCAGTACATGTTGAGATTGGATTTGGGCTTAGGCCCAACAGTCACATCTTGTTTGGGCTCTGAAAGAGGCTTGTTGCACACTGAGTTTCCAAACTCACCCCCTTTCCTTAACCTCGCAAGTGAGCTTTGATGTGGGGACTTGGGCCAGAGGGGATTCAGAGTAGCCACGGTGATCGCCTTTGGACTTTTAAATAAGCGTTGGTTTTCATTAAATTTCCTTTAATTATTATTTATTTTGGGGTTGTAATAAGGCCATTTTAACTTTTCTTTTATTTCTTTTCGGGATTATTTTAATTTTAATAACTTTAAACCTGGTTGATAATTATTCAAATAGGCTAGACTTAGGACGTGTTTTCAAATTAGCTCAACGCCACGATTAATCGATTTATCAAAGGTGTCCACTTGAACAAATTTAAAACTCGATATAACAAAGTGTGGCTATGGTTGTGGGCATGTCTAGGATTAGATCCAATCAAAGAGCTTGGTACTTAAGCAGCCTTCATGGCTCACCTCATCTGTCTCGGATACCTACCTGGTGCCCAGCTTCCATACACTTTGTTAACTCAACAAAATATATGGTTTTTAAAACACTAAAATGGAACGTGGGTTTTCAACTCCAATATGGCACTTCAGATTCGGCCATAACGTCTGGGCCAGGTTTTGGGTGTTACATTTAGTGGTATCAGAGCCTAGGTTGCAACAATTCGGCTGTGGATCGGGTTCAAAAATTTTTCGTAAACTTAGGCTTAAGAAGGGTATTTTTGGAAATGATTTTTGAAAATTCTTTTCAGATATGTTTTACAGAGTATACATGTTAAAATGGTCCGAGTTTTTCTGTTTTAAATCAAGAGTTCAAAATAA
Organism: Gossypium arboreum; assembly: GCF_025698485.1. NCBI lineage: Eukaryota > Viridiplantae > Streptophyta > Magnoliopsida > Malvales > Malvaceae > Gossypium > Gossypium arboreum. The sequence continues at coordinate 13,889,487 of NC_069076.1, read as the reverse complement.
AGGGTGTTTTCAAATCAAAGTTTTCAAATTTCTATTTTCGGTGATCAAAAACATGGTTTTCAAGTTTTGGATTGGAGAAAGAAGCGGCGCACTGAATCCCCGGCACCAAGTCTGTAAGTATATTTTCTTTACAATATATGATAATATATGATATTATGAATAGTGCTGACACTCCACTATGATGCTGTAGATAGGGTAAAACTGTGAAACGGTAGAAATGAGACTGTAGCTAGAATACGACGATACGAAAACAATTCTTGAACTACTACATTTCCATAAGACATTTTCTTAATAAATAGTGGAACATTATATTAATTTCATAAAATTCGTAAATCAGATAAGTCGATATGAGTACAAGAGGAGTTTGTGGACGAGGCCGCGGACGTGGTCGCGGAAGGGTGCAAGCTTAATCTTCATCCTCAGGGCATAGGCCAGCTGAGGAGCCATCTGTGCCACAAGCAACGGAGACTGGGTCTTATGATCGAGCTGCGGGGGATGATGCTTTGTCCCAAGCCATGTTAAGGGTTTTAGAAAGAGTTGTTGGAGTTAGTACTGGGACAATGAATAGGGGGTCTATATCGGAGCGACTCCGGGCCAACAGAGCAGAAGTATTTAGGGGTGTATCTGGAGTAGCCCCAAATGTGGCAGAATATTGGCTAGAGGTAACAGAACGGATCATAGATGATCTAGACTGCTCAGTGGAGCAAAAGCTGAAAGGAGCTGTGTCGCTGCTACGTGACGAGGCATACCGATGGTGGATCACCGTAAGGGAGAGTACCCCAATTGAGCAAGTAACTTGGGAATTGTTCAAAACTGCTTTTAAGGGGAGGTATGTTGGAGCTAGTTATGTGGATGCTCATCGGAAGGAATTCTTGAATCTGACTCAGGGTGATAAGACTGTAGCAGAGTATAAGGCAGAATTTGTGAGGTTGAGTCGATATGCTAGTGGGATAGTGGCAACTGAATATGAGCGCAGTGTCTGATTTGAGGATGGTCTCCGCGATGAGCTTAGGATATTGATAGCTCCACAGAGGGAGCGTGGTATTGCTGCATTGGTAGAGAAGGCTAAGATAGCCGAGGAGGTGAAGCTGATTGAGCAACAGAATCGTGATAAGGATCGACCCAGATTCAAGAGGGATTTTAGACCTTCAAGTGCCACGAATCGAAATGTTAAAAGAGCAAGGATGGAGGAATCGGTTCGAGCAGTTCCAGTAAATACTTATAGACCGCAGGCTTGCAGGGACTGTGGTAAGGTGCATATGAGGGAGTGCTGGAAATGAACTGGAGCATGTTTTCGATGTGGATCTAGGGAGCATAAGTTCAGAGGGTGTCCTCGGAAGACAGCTCAAGAGCTAGCTACAGAGCAAAGGGATGTCCAAACACGGCGAGGAGGACCATCACCACAGGGGGGTCGTGGGCAAGGTAGAGGTGGCAATGGTAATGGACGAGGACATGGGGCACCTGGTAGAGGTGCTGGACAGGCCGAAGCCCGACAGCCGGCGTTGGTTTATGCTGCACGACGTCGTGAGGAGGGTGATGCTCCTGATGTTATAACTGGTACGTTCTTCATTCATAGCATGCCTTACACTGCTTTGATTGATGTGGGTTCCACTCACTCGTATGTAGCTTGTGATGTATCTGGGGCTTGGGATGTGCTTCCTGAGGAAACTGTGAGTGGGGTATCGGTGATAAGTCTATTGGGACATTCGGTTAAGATAGATAAACTTTTTAGGGCAGTACCGTTAGTGACACAAGATAAAATCTTTGAAGGAGATTTGATGGAACTGCCATTTGGGGATTTTGATCTTATCTTGGGAATGGACTGGTTAACTAAGCACAAGGCGACGTTGGATTGTGCTGCAAAGAGGATGGTACTACGAATTGCTGAAGATGAGGAGATAATGGTCATAGGGAAACGAAGGGATTATTTGTCCAATGTTGTTTCGGCTTTAAGAGTCGAGAAGTTGATTCAGAAAGGTTGTGAGGTGTACTTGGCCCTTGTAAGTCAAACGGGACTTGAGGAGATAACGGTAGAGTCGGTTAGGACTATTAAGGAATTTTAGGATGTATTCCCAAATGAACTTCCTGGATTACCCCCGAGCAGAGAAGTCGAGTTTGGAATCGACTTATTACCTGGAACAGCTCCTGTGTCCATTACGCCTTATCAGATGGCACTAAAGGAGTTGGTAGAATTGAAAGCTCAGATACAGGAACTGTTGGATAGAAGGTTTATAAGACCAATTATTTCCCCGTGGGGCACACTGGTACTGTTCGTAAAGAAGAAAGATGGGACTATGAGAATGTGTATTGACTATCAGCAGTTGAATAAACTGACGATCAAGAATAAGTATCCGTTACCAAGAATCGATGATCTGTTCGACCAATTAAAAGGAGCCTCGGTATTTTCTAAGATCGACCTTCAGTCAGGATATCATCAATTAAGAGTTAAAGAAGTGGATATTTATAAGACGGCGTTTAGGACTCGATACGGTCATTACGAGTTTCTGGTAATGCCTTTTGGGTTGACTAATGCACCGGCAGCATTCATGGATTTGATGAATCAGGTATTCCAGCCATACTTGGATCGATTCGTAGCCGTTTTTATTGACGATATCTTAGTGTATTCGGAAACGAAAGAGAAGCATGATGAGCATCTTCGTGTAGTGCTGTAAGTGTTAAGGGAGAAGCAACTTTATGCAAAGTTTAGTAAGTGTGACTTTTGGCTGAAAGAAGTTACCTTCTTGGGGCATGTTGTGTCTGCAGAGGGGATCAAGGTGGACCCTCGAAAGATTGAGGCAATTTTGGAATGGAAGCCACCAAGTCGATATGAGAGATCCAAGTTTTTCGGGGTTGGCGGGTTATTATCGGAGATTCGTGGAAGGATTTTCTGTGATGACAGCACCGTTAACGAAACTTATAAGGAAGAGAGCACCTTTTGTTTGGACAAATAAGCGCAAGAGGCTTTTGAGAAGTTGAAGAAGGTTTTGTAAGCGCCGGTGTTGATTCAACGAGAATCGGTAAGGATTTCACTGTGTCTGCGATGCGTCACATGCAGTTTGGGTGCATGTTGATGCAGAGGGTAAAGTGGTCGCTTATGCTTCACGACAGCTTAAGCCGCACGAGGTGAACTACCCTACGCATGACTTGGAGTTGGCAGCGGTAATCTTTGCACTTAAGATATGGAGGCATTACTTGTATGGGGAGAAATGCATCATCTATACGGATCACAAGAGTCTTAAGTATTTACTGACTCAAAAGGAATTGAATCTGAGGCAGTGAAAGTGGATAGAGTTGTTAAAAGACTATGACTGTTCGATTGAGTACCATCCAGTAAGGCGAATGTCGTGGCTGATGCGCTAAGTCGAAGGGCTGTGGCAGAATTAAAGGCGATGTTTGCTCGTCTAAGTTTGTATGACAACGAAAGTTTATTGGCGAAGTTGCAAGTAAGACCGACTTGGGTAGAACAGATTAAGAAGCAACAGTTGGAAGACGAGCCGTTGGTTTCTCGGTTTCAGTAAGTTGAGAAGGGGGAGAATCCAGACTTTGGGTTAAATAGTGAGGGAGTTCTTTGTTTTCGTGGGAGAATTTGTATGCCGAAGAACTCCGATTTGAGATTGATGATTTTGAAAGAGGCACATAATGGACCTTGTGCTATGCATCCAAGAGGGAGTAAGTTGTATCGAGACTTGCGAGAGCTATATTGGTGGCCTGGGCTTAAGCGAGAAGTGACCGAATTTGTAGGGAGATGTTTGACATGTCAACAAGTGAAGGCCGAGCATCAACTACCTTCGAGATTGTTACAGCCGGTAAAGATACCACTTTGGAAGTGGGAAAGGGTAACTATGGACTTTGTAAGTGGGTTGCCGTTGACACCTTCTAAGAAGGATTCGGTTTGGGTGATTGTGGATAGACTCACGAAATCTGCTCATTTCATACCTATCCGAACCGATTACTCACTTCAGAAGTTGGCCAAATTGTATGTGGCAGAGATAGTACGGTTGCATGGTGTGCTAGCATCGATAATTTCAGACCGAGACCCAAGGTTTACATCTCAGTTTTGGCAGAAGTTGCATGAGGCATTAGGAACGCGATTGGATTTCAGTACGGCTTTTCACCCTCAGTCGAATGGGTAGTCAGAGAGGGTTATTCAGATTTTAGAGGATATGTTGAGGGGTTGTGCTATTGAGTTTAGAGGCAGCTGGGAGGACCATTTGCCATTGGCGGAGTTCGCGTATAACAACAGTTACCAAGCAAGTATTCAGATGGCTCCATATGAGGCACTATATGGGCGAAGGTGTCGTTCGCCTACTTGTTGGGCAGAATTGGGGGAAAGGCAAATACTTGGGCCAGAGTTGGTAGCAGATACTGAAGACAAGATTAAAGTGATCAGGAATCGGTTAAAAGAGGAGATGGATCGACAAAAGTCTTATGCCAATCTGAAGCGTAAGGATATTGAATATACAGTAGGGGACATGGTCTTTTTGAAAGTTTCGCCTTGGAAGAAGATATTGAGATTTGGTAAGAAGGGTAAGTTGAGCCCACGGTTTATTGGGCCTTATCGAATCATTAAGCGGATAGAGCCGGTGGCTTATCAACTAGAGTTACCTCCAAAACTGGATCATATTCACAATGTTTTCCATGTGTCCATGCTAAGACGATATCGTTCTGACCCAACTCATATTGTGCCAGTTGCAGAAATCGAGGTACAGTCAGATTTGACCTTTGAAGAGGAACCTGTGCAAATACTTGATCGCGATGTCAAGGTGTTGAGAAGGACGTCAGTCCCATTAGTGAAGGTACTTTGGAGGAACCATGGCAAGGAAGAAGCTACTTGGGAGACCGAAGCGGCAATGCGTCAGCAGTACCCTTAACTGTTTGGATCAGGTAAATTTTGAGGCCGAAATTTCTTTAAGGAGGGTAGAGTTGTAACATCCTGATTTCTGGGTTTTTTCGCGATTCTTGATATTTTAAGTAAGTTTCTAAAATTTGGCATGTGATTATGGAATTCATAATTTGGGTATGTAAATGGGCTTATAGAAGGCCCATGAGATGGCCAAAACCGGGAATTTTAAATTTTGGACTTGAGTTAGGGGTTACGGCTAGGTGCCCTTATATAAAGTTGTGGGTAAAATGTATCACAAAAGAGCTTTAGTAAAGTGGCAAGGTGACACCACTAAGCTCCTAAAAAGGTGGCATGTGGAGCATAAGGGAAGACAGGGGATCGATTCCCTGTGTTGGCAAGTAAGAGTATTTATTTTTATGTGCGAGGAAGGGTAAGTGTTGGAATCCAAGTGGATTACGTAAGAGGAGAGTTTGGATCAAGTCAAATGCATGGATTAAGGAAGGATAAGGGAGAGATTTTAGGATTTGATATGAAGATAGAGTTGGCGAATAAGGGAGATTGGAGGGGAATTTTCAAGAGAGAGGTTTAGTTAGGGATTTTCGGCACTTAGGTATTTTTGTGCCGTTTTCTCCTGGAGGATTAGTCTTTTTCTCTCTTTTTCTTTTGCAGCCGAATCTACCATCTCTTCTTCCATCTTTTCTTCCTTCTCCTTCTTTCAAACCAGCCCACTATTCCCTCCATTCACCCATTGTTTCTTTCCTTTATCTCTACTTCTGCCGAAATACCGCAAAAAGCCGAAATCAGTGAAGATAGGGGGGTGCCGATTCTTTGTGACCAGCAACCTTTTCTTTCCTTTTCAATTGTTGGCGTTCAACTCCTTTACCTTTTAGGTGTAGGGATTCAAGAAAAGAAAGACTGTGGTAAATGCTCGAACTCTAAACGATTCCTAGAGTAACTTTTGGCCAAAAGTCGAAACCCCTCTAGTTTAGGGAGGTGGCCGAATCTGGGTATAGGCCTTATGGGGTCTTCTTTTAATATTTTTGTGGTTTATTTAGTGGAGGGGCAGCAAGGTGTAGTGTCGACTTGGAGTAGCTTGGATCACCGGAGTGGCTAGACCTAGTCATCAATCGCGGCAAGGTAAGATTCCTAAGGCCACTATAGATGGTGGCCGAATGTGTAAGTATTAATATTAGATGATTTTTGGTTTGGTTCAATTATGGGAAGCTGAATATTAACGATGGATTATAGGAGAAATCGTGTAGGAGATCTCGTTGAGGAATATCGCCAAACAGGTGTGTAACGAACCCTCTTTCACGAGCTTAAAGCGATAAATGCCGAAAAGCCAAAATGACGAAATTCTGGCATTTCGAGGACTCGTGAGCAAGCGAACGCTCATTAGTTAGTTAGATTTGTTGAGATGATGATTAGGAACATTGGAAACGGTAAGAACGTGATTTTTGGCATTCACGGTAAGTTGGGCCTCGAGGGGTTGCAATAGGGCCCAATAGGCTTTCGGGCCCATTTGGGTAAAATTGGTAGAAAATGGAAATATGTTAAATTGCATGTTAAGACTGTTAATACTGTTATGGATATAGGCTAAATGGGCCTAGATGACAAAATCGGCTAAGTAGGGCCCATTAGGGGTTTTAAGCCCAATAACTCGGTTTCGCTAAAAGTGGGCCAGAAGCGCTGTTTAAACAAATGAATAGTTAGTAACTGATGATGAATATGGAAAAATCCCTAACTTTTTGGTAAAATTACGATATTACCCTTATAATATGAAAATGATCGTTTTTTCCCTAAGTAAAAATGACCATTATACCTCTAGGGTTTAAACGTAAATTTTGATCCATGGGATTTTAGTAAACATGGTATGTATGATATGCACATGACATGTATGCTATGCACATGATATGTATGATATGCACATGATGTATTCATAAATGCATTGGGTTGGGTTTTTATATGGATGGAGGAAGTGTAAAAGGGCTTATGCCCAAGTTATAATAAAGGGCTTTGCCCCAGTTATGATAAAGGGCTTATACCCCAGTTATGATAAAGGGCTTATGCCCTAGTTATTAAAAGGGCTTATGCCCCAGTTATTAAAAGAGGCTAGGCTTCCTGTTATATGATAAAGCAGCTATGCTGCCAGTGGAGAGTTATGGCGGGGTGGGTCGAGTTAATCCCCACATGGTGTGTTGGTTGGTACGGGTGGAGAGTAGCGGATTGTGGGTTGAGTAGTCTCCCCAAATGGGCTTGCATTCTCTCATTGACATTACATGTGATATTGAAATGGGCCTATGGGCCATACCGTTTACAGTAAAGGCTTCAGCCCAGTAATATGGAATATGAAAAGGCTTCGGCCCAGTGTTATGAAATATGAAGTGTGAAAAGGGCTATGGCCCAGTACATGTTGAGATTGGATTTGGGCTTAGGCCCAACAGGCTGTTATTGTTTTAGGCTCTGAAAGGGGCTTGTTACACACTGAGTTTCCAAACTCACCCCCTTTCTTTAACCTCGCAGGTGAGCTTTTATGTGGGGACTTGGGCCGGAGGGGATTCAGAGTAGCCACGGTGATCGCCTTTGGACTTTTAAATAAGCGTTGGTTTTCATTAAATTTCCTTTAATTATTATTTATTTTGGGGTTGTAATAAGGCCATTTTAACTTTCCTTTTATTTCTTTTCGGGATTATTTTAATTTTAATAACTTTAAACCTGGTTGATAATTATTCAAATGGGCTAGACTTAGGACGTGTTTTCAAAACGATACTTGTTTTCAAATTAGCTCAACGCCACGATTAATCGATTTATCAAAGGTGTCCACTTGAACAAATTTAAAACTCGATATAACAAAGTGTGGCTATGGTTGTGGGCATGTCTAGGATTGGATCCAATCAAAGAGCTTGGTACTTAAGCAGCCTTCATGGCTCACCTCCTCTGTCTCGGATACCTACCTAGTGCCCAGCTTCCATACACTTTGTTAACTCAACAAAATATATGGTTTTTAAAACACTAAAACGGAACGTAGGTTTTCAACTCCAATGTGGCACTTTAGATTCGGCCATAACGTCTGGGCCGGGTTTTGGGTGTTACACTAATTACTACCCTAATCACTTGTTAAAAACCTCCTAAGAACTCCCAAAGGCAGTCGTACCTCTCCCAACTCTCCATTGCTTTTGATTCTCACCGATTGTCGCTAGTTGCTTCTTCTCCTCACACTATTGCTGTCGCACCACTATTGTTTTTCCTCTTTGACAACCACCATCAATCTGCATTATCACAGTGACACATTCTTAATCTTCTTATTTTAATTTTTCATCATATTATTCGATTGATTTTCATTATTACTAGCGATTCTTTGCAAATGGATCTGAGAAAAGCTTGTCTCACAACACAGTAGGAGCAATCAAGGGAATTTGATTCCACTTATTTCTCTAGCCAAGAGGTCAAAAAATAATTCTTAGAACTCTAAGGTAAAACATTCATCCAAGAACACCGGTTTGACCCCTCGTTCGATTTGAACGACAATATTTGGGATTATCAATGGACCGACTTTTTCCTTACACCAAAAGAGTCTACGATTGACTCAGTGGTGTATGGGTTTTACACCTCGCTAAAAGAATAGGAAAATAATAAATCCCAACATGACATGCACACTTATGTGACTATCCAAGGCAAGTAGCTCCTATGCACCCCTTGGGAAATATGCAATCTTTATAGTGCACCATATTATGTCTTTGATATGTTAAACACACTAGATAACGATTATTTTAAAGACATAGATATGGATGAGATTTGTACGTACTTAACCGAGAAGAGACGTGTTTGGAAATACCAACCCAATACTAATATCTCGTTGATGTTTAATCAAGCAATAATGTTTTCGGTTGCCAAAAAATGAATGTAGCACATGAATTTCTTTGGCCCTTAATTTGTCCAACATTAACACTTTTGAGCTATTTTGTTATATTGTATCTTGTAGCATAGATAGGTGTGCACTGGGAAGTGGATCTACAAGGCGATGTTCACTTGCATTAGTGGTAAGAAGGTCGAGATCTTTTCCCCACACCTAGTGACTCCCTTATGCAAGAATAATACGGTCCCAATGTCCATGACCGAACAATTCATTAGGCCCATTAAGAGTATTCTTAGGAACTCCATTTGCATCTAGTATGTCGAGCTCAGCTACAAACACATTCAATATTGGAACGAGCAACGAAAATAGAAGGTGGATGTTCTATCATCCCTCAAGCAAAAGACAAAGGAAAAGGGCTAAGAAACCAGTGATATGACTGATAACTCCAAATTATATAGACTTTTTTATCACATTCTGACTAGTAATTCGTGTAAATTTTGAGTATTTCTACAACAAATTTTGTGATTTTATTAAAAAATTACCAAGATGGAAAAAATTAATACTTTTGCTAAGATAAACTTTCATACTTTTGCTAAATTTGAATAATTTTGGTGCAAAAAGAGAAAAGACAATCTCAAAGCTCACTTTTTTAGGGTCAAATGCCAAGTAGAGGAGTGTAACACCCCTAACCTATATCCGTCACCGGAATAGGGTTACGAGGCATTACCTGACATATCAGAACATTCACATATACTTAGAATAATATAATCAAAACATATAACAATCATTCACAGTTGTCCCTTATATAGGTCTACGAGACCTTAAACATGCTTTAGAAATGGGTCGGGACTAAACCGACTCATACAAAATTTTTCAAAAGTTAAACATTTTTCAAAGTTATAAAGGTCACACGTCCGTGTGAACAGGTCGTGGCAAAGCAAGGCATACATACTGACTTGTCCACATGGCCACAAGACACGTCCATGTTTCAAGCCGTGTGAAAATTAGGAAGGCTACTAACTTGGGTCACACGGCCAACCACATGCATATGTGCCAGCTTGTGTGCTACACACGGCCAATAGACATGCACGTGTGTCTATGTCGTGTTAAAACTGTAGGGCATACTGACTTAAAATCGTAGGGTACCCCAGGGGACACAAGATCGTGTAACATAACCATGTGTCACACACGGCTGAGACACACGCTCGTGTCTCTACCTGTGTGGACAAAAATAGGCCATTTACAAGGCTAATTTGCCACCCTAATTTTGGGTCCTCTCTACATAATCAAAACCAAACATTTTATACCAAATTCTCAACCAATTCACAACTAAAACATACATTATTCATCCGTTTCATTAACAACAAATTTAATCCTTTTTAACCAATTCAAAATATTCCAAAAATCACATAGCAAACTCATTCATTCAAATATATCTTTATCTCAATATTTGACAACCAATCTCATGCCAAAATCATAACATCTCCACAACTATATCACATTACCAACTTACCAAATTAACCATTTCTCACTAGGTCATTCATTAACACATCATATGAACATTATTGCATCTCATAATTTATGCTCAAAAGACATTCATAATTATAACTAAAACCAAGCCATATCAAATGGCTAAATATACACTTCACAAAACATATTCACAAACTTCTAGCTTATACTTTCCATACTTTAATATATACTTTTTCAAAAGGTACCAAAATATAGTTCAATAGTGTGGTGATGATCCTCGATGATCCCCGAGCTCCCGGTAGTTTCGATATCTATAAAACAGTTGGAAACACAGACAAAGTAAGCTTTCAAAAGCTTAGTAAGTCATATACAAATAAACTCATATTATAACACATATAAGCATCATAAAATACTTATGTTCCATAGTCAAATACTATCACAAACCACATAGTTCATATACATTTTACATATTCCCAATTCATTGCACATATAGCATGTTTTCCTATACTTATATCACATATCATCACTTACACATGTACTTACGTTTTCTTCTCAAGCATAGTATACATTTCAAACGTACTTGATTCGGATACACATTTCATATATTCATTCTTTTCTTGGATTGCCCATTGAACCATTCGAAATCAATAAGGATACTCAAATAGCTTGGAAAGCTCGTACAATGCCAACATCCCAGACGTGGTCTTACATGTAATCAAATAACGATGCCACTGTCCCAAACAGGGTCTTACACGAAATCAAATACGATACTGATGTCCTAGACATGATCTTACACGTAAATCATAAGTCGATGCCAACGTCCTAGACGTGGTCTTACACGAAAACACATATCGAATCATATGTCATGACATATGTATCCTAACTATTCCTATGGTTCGTACGGGGCTTCTCGAACATCGAAACGCTGATGATGCTTTCAAAATTTCACATATTCATCTTCCAATGCCATTCATTTCATTTCAATAACATATAAGCATAAATAAATTGATTCAAACACATTTATTTGCATATCAACTTACCTCGTACAGATTTGAACGAACGGAATCGACTACTCAATGACTTTCGACTTTCCATAGTCTAATTTTGTTTTCTTTGGTTCTTGATCTATATAAATTCAAATTTAACTCTTTTATTCATCAAGTCAGTCAATTTAATCCAAAAACACATATTTAGAGCATTTTACAAATTAGCCCTCATATTTTCACATTTTAACACTTTAGTCCCTAATTCACAAAATCACAAAATACACAAAATTTCTTTGCACATAAGCTTAGCCAAATTTTCATAAAGTTCATATATTTCACATTTTAATCCCTCAATTTCTCATTTTCACAATTTAGCCCAAATTACTCAAATTTATCAAAAATTCAAAGACAAAACATGTTAACCCAACATCAAGCTTCCATATACTATCATCAAACTTCATAAAACTCATAGTTTCATCAATGGCTCAACTCAAAATCATCAAAAATTTTAGAAATTGAGACATGGACTTGATATATTACTAAGCAACAATCACAAAAACGTAAAAATCATCAAAAATAGAATAAAACTCATACCTTAATCACCCAAATTCTTACCCGAAACCCTAAGAGCTCTTCAACCTTTTTTTTTTTTTTTGATTTTAGGCTATATGAACACAAATGACTTAACTTTCATGTTTTGTTTTATTATAATTCATTTAATAAGCACATAACATTTTTAACCTTAATAATATCATTAGAAATCCACTAACTAATGCCCATCCATGTCATTTCATGAATTCAATGATCCATTTACAATATAAGCACTTCAAATTTAAGAAGACATAGCAAGTAGGCACTTTAACAAATAACAGGAAACTTTTACATTTTATGCGATTAGGTCCTTTTATCAAATTAAGCACATAAACGATCAAATTTTCATACGAAATTTTCACACATACTAATTCACATATAATAAGCATAGAAAATAATTTAAAACTATTTTTCTGACTTAGATTTGTGGTCCCAAAACCACTGTTCAGACTAGGGTCTAAACCGGGTTGTTACAAGGAGGGCTGATAATGAATCAGCTATGGATGTCCAAAATAATTTAATTTAATTTGTGAATCATGGGACAGACATGATCTAGCTCGTAATTGGATCGCAGAAGTGGGCAAGCCTGCTGCTTGATTTTGAAGCCAAACAATCCATTAAAGGGGAAAAGCCCAAATTAGGCTATGAGCAGCCCAACCATCCATGGATTAATTAATTAAGGGTCCCTATACTTGTAAAAAAAAATCACAAAATAGCCTCATCCCTTAAATCAAGCCTTGGACAAGCTATTTTTAGCAAAGTCATCCACTCCCTTCCTCTTCTCAAGGTAGTCGACCATAGAAGGGGGGATTATGCTATTTTTAGCAAACTCAAGTTATCCCCTCCTATTATAAATACCCTCCTTCACATCCTCATTTCATCATCCCTCATCCTTCATTTATCCATCTTTCTCTTTTTTCTCTCTTTGCATCCTTTTCCCATTTTCCCATTTTTCAAGTAAGTTGTCCAAGGATTTGAGAGCAGCCCATTCTGCCATTGGAGGAGCACTTTGGCTTGATTGTTACGACAAGGAGTGAAGCATAAAGAATGAGCAAGGAAGCTGTGCCACAGAGAACCACTAGAAACGACTTTGCATTTATTTCCCTTCACTCTTTTAATTTCTTGTTGTTCAATTTAAGAAACATATTTGCAACTAAAGTTTATGTTTTTGATATAATTATGGTTGCTTAATTCCTTCAGTGTTAGAATAATTTAATTTATATAGCTTAGGTTAATAATGTTGTTATGATGTTTGCCTTGGTTGTTTATGTATTCAGAAAAAATTATGACTATGTTATTCATGCATTATAAATGTAGGAATCCAATTGAATTAATTATTTAATCCTAACCAGACTGTAATTAATTGACACAATATCTGAATGGTGCATGTTTAATCTATATTTGATAAAATTGGATTAAAGTTACATAATAATTCGAGAGAACCCTATTACCTTGCATAATCCTAGGATTCATGTGATTAAATTGTTTCAATATAGAAATATTATTGTTACCTCGAATAAATTTGCTCTTTTGCTTATTAAATTGCTTAGTTGTTGACATAGACATATGCTATACTTAATAATTTAATAAGTTGAACTATTAAACAATGCCTGAAAAGGTAACCCTGAAGTCGTAACAAACATAGACATATGCAGACAAGAGGTTAAACTTCGGACTTCGAAAGAAGCCAAAGTACTCGTAATTTAAATAGGATTAATAAATAATTGAGTTGCCATGAAATTTTTCAGAACATCATTAATAGTATTTAAATATTTCTATGTTAAGGAGAATTATTCTAACACATTCAAGCTATTGTGTTTTCTCTTAAAGACTTGCACACTTATTTTGTTCTTTATTTATTTTAATTTAAAACATACTTAGGTTGGTTTAGTTTAATTAAAACACATCTCTTTAATTTATTTTCCAACACCGACCAATTTGCTTAGTAAATAATTGTGCAATATTTGATTTGCATAAGCAGTCCTTAGGGAGACGATAACTCTTACTCACTGCTTTATTACTTATCAATGATTATGTATACTTGTACATCAATCAAATTATTTTGAGGCAATGACCGATATGAAGTGGGTTATCTGGTGGATGCAGTGGATGGCACTGTTGGGCATGGGCTACACCGAACAATTTGGGATTCCCATTTCAAAGCCACCACCAAACTGATACCTACCCATGCCACAAGCTAGTAAGGAATGGGAGGAGGAGAAAGGAGGCGATGACGAGGACAAAAAATAAGAGATGACCTTTGACAAGGATCTCAACGAAGTGTTCCAATCGTAAAAACCATCAGTCAAAGGAGTTAAGATCTGCATCCTGAGCCGTATGAGCCCTACTAGTTCTCTGAGTATGAAGGTCACCACACCAGACACATGTCGAAGGAAGGACCCGATGATTGAGGAGCATCGGCCAGATGTCGATTCTAATTAAAAACTTCTAACCTTTTAATTTTATTTTAATTTCTAGAACTTGTAAATTTTTATTTTTGGATGATTTTAATTTTTGTTTGGACTTTTTTATTTATTTATTTTTGCTTTAGTTTTCTTTTAGCTAATTTCTATGTTGGAACCCTGTACGATATGAAGCACTATATCTTGGAGCTAAATTGGGACAATGGGCACTACTCGACCACACCCGAGGACCTTTGACGCTTAAACTGGGTAGTTTCTTCTCCTATCTTTGGGATGCACATTAGGGACAATGTGTCAAATAAAGTGTAGGGGGTAATAGAAATTTTTCAAAATTTTTATTTTTTTAGTTATTTTCATTAATTATTTTTTGTTTTGCTTTTTTGTGTACTTGTTTATATGTAAGCTTATAGAAATACAAGTGATTGGTTAGGAGCATGTAAATAGTATTATGTGTTTGAATTGTAAATTTAATTCGATAGCAATTGATTTTAGGTTGTTCAATTTTACATTCTTTAGTTCATTTTATTACAATTCGAATAGGTGATAGTGTGCTAAGTGCACCAACTGACTAATAGGTACATGAAAAACATAGATGTTTGTTTGAATAACATGGGTTAATATCCTAATATTTAGTTAATTGTAATCCATGAATTAAGACACTTAAGTTTTACCTAAGGTGTTGTTTGGTAGATATTTTTGAGCCAAAAACCCAAATTTAATTTAAATTTCTAGTACCTTAATGTTTTAGCCTAAATCCTTATTCCTTGATGAGCTAAAAAGAAAACTCTAAGCTTTAAAAATAATCTCTTGATCCACTTTTCTTGGTCCTTGCACAAACTTAGACGTCGGGACATTGATATTGAGGGTTAGGTATATACAATATGATGGTTTCCAAATTAAAAGAAAAATAAGAGTGAACCTAAGGAATAGTATAGTATGGTGCGTATAAGAGTCTTACAAACTTGTTCTTAAATAGAAAAAATTGAGAATTAATTAAAAGAAAATTTTTGAAAAGGCTAAAATGTCCAAGCAAGAAAGCTTGAGAAAATAGAAAAGCAAATGAGAGAAAAAGAAAAATAAAATAAAAAAACTCTCACTATTGCACAATAGTCTCGCTAGGATAGATGTACTTACTAATACTTTACTATACCTTAGGAATTGGAGATAAAAGATAGGTGAGAGAAGGGGGTAGAAGGCAAAGGGTGACTACAGTGTCACAACACTGGGAAATGCTATTGCAACACCAGACGTCAAAGCCAAAGTACCCAGATTTTGAAGGCAGTGTCATGACACCGATCCTGTGGTGTCGCGATATCAAGTGACGAATAAAAAAATTAATTAGGGGTATTTTAGTCCTCACAATGAGCCTTAATAAGATTTTTGGGTTGTTTAGTAACCTTAATTAGGTCTGAGCATAAATTTTATAAATAGGCATGTTATGTCTCATTTTGAAGAGGCATTTCAAACCAGTTCTAAAAATCTATACATGCAATAATGTAAAAATGTAAATCCCTCTCTATAACAACCTAAGGGTTTTTCAAAATTGCCAGTAAGCTGATACTTAACAATGGAGTCTTAACTAGCTACTGGAAACCTTCCTCATCTTCTCTAACGAAGAACATAGAACTTAAGAGCTTGCTCATAAATGTGAAAGAAAAACTGATTTTTTTCCCATAATCAAAGCAATACATGACTTTCATAGAAAAAAATTTCTACCTATCACAACTACTACCACTAATCAGCCTAGTAAGTTGTGAAACGTTGCTTGTACACTAAAACAAGCCAACTAAACAAGTCATTCAGCTACCTAAACACATCAAGCTATCATCTACAGTACTCTAGTTCAATTCTAACTAGGTCTCAACTAAACTCTAACGATACTCATCAAGCCATCATTTTCACGCTAAAACACAGAAAACAAGTTTATCGATCCATGAACTAACAAGTTCACCCAAAGTATCTAGGGTTGGCATATTGTCTCACAAAAGAATCTGTCAAACCTTGGAGTCCACCAAATGGTGAATTCCATTAAGGTGTTCCTCATTTAGGCATACTGTCAAATCCATGTAATATGTCACCTAAACATTTAACAGACAAATCACCAGTCTATCCCTTTTTCTACCCTTGGCTTAATTGACTATACGCTAAACAATATATCAATAAGGTCTATGTCGAGTGGGCTTGTAACATCCTGCCTGGCAAAGCCTTAATGTTCGAATACTACTTATAGAAGTAACATATATAAAGTAAGCTCAAAGTAGGTAGTATTAAATATGACTATGTATGAGAATTCTTTGAGTGTGGCTTCGGCTGAAGTCTGCATAGGGAAAGCTTGGTGGTTTGGCGAACTCTTTTGAAGAGTATATGCCACCCCAACTGTTAGACGAAACATTAAGCCTTAGTGTTAAGATCTTATTTTGAAAGAACCATATGATTTATTATTTTATTATCCTGGCTGAACAATCTAGTTAGACGAACGAGAATTTGGTTATTATAGGACTAAGTTTCTATAACTTGTCAGACCTACATTTATGAAAATAGAGAAGTGCTTAATCACAATGAACGAGGGGTTTGGAGGGATATCAGACTTATCCACTAAGTTTCCTTCCGTATATATCTATATAAAGCAAATTTTGGCTTCTTGAGCAAGTTTTATGGTTTATTTGGCAACCACATATTTCTTTTCAAGCTTTCTCTGTAATTTTTCTCTCGAAAAACTCTAAACTTAAGTTTGCTTGAATACTTCGGTTTACTGTACTTAGCCAACTCCATCGTCGTTTGGTACTTGGTAAATAACAATGAAACTTAAGTCATTTTCATAGTTATTTATAGGACCCTAGATTTTTATGCTTTATTATCAGTTTAAGGTGTAAGGAGGAAACTTCTAGATTTTGGGTTTCTTACTAATGTTCATATTTAACTTGTTTTGTTTTTCTGGTAAAATGATCTGATAAGTTAATTCTTCATATTCTAGCTCAAGAAACTTATGAAAACTCTTGTGATAAGGGTAAGAGTCCTACTGTTTGATCTTGTTACATATTTTGCTAAGTTCCTTCTTGCTTCCATAAGTGTGTATTATGTTTTCTTTTATCTCGATTGAGGTAAGCACTCTTATCCCATGAAATGATGTGTTTGTGTGTGAGTAATAAAGTTTCATGGTTATAAGCCTAAGTTAGTTGTCTGTGTAAATGGAGTGAGGATCTTTCTTTGTGTTTAAGCCATCACCCATTGTTTCTGGAATAAATCATATGAACCGAGTTATGAAAATGAAATCATGGCGATGCCTTCAATGAAATGAGCATTGAACTGGTAGATTGCGATACATGAAAATGGATCATATAGCCTCTGGTAGGGCACTAGTTCTGCAAACCAAATTGGAAAATCATGATGAACAAATGAAATGAACGTTAAGGCTTGATCATGGGCTTGGATGTATCTAGCACGAAGGAGGATGTTTGCATGGTTGCATGGGCGTATTGTATACACCAAAGGAATAGTGTGTGTAGTAAAGTCTGTTGTGAATGGTATTCATCAGCGGGCGAACTGTATGGCTTGCTAGGTGGAAAGGTTTAGTGGTATTATCTATATAACTATTGATATGTTTTCTCTGAAACTTATTAAGCTCTTTGAACTTATTCAATTACCTTTCCTTCTCAGGATCGTTGACGAAGTAAAGAACCTCTAGAACACTACGCTAAAGGACATCTATTCTGTGAGATTTTTAATTATTTTGTATTATGCATGGCATGGGGTGGTGTCAAGATGGTGTTATTCAAAGACCGAATTTTTGTATTTTAAAGCTACTATTTTGAAACCGTTAGTTCAATAAAACCTTAGTGAAGTGATTATATTTTTGCCAGGTAACAAATTATTTATGTTGAATGATTAATGTTAGACTAATTATATGTTCATGACGTTGTAGTAAAATATGGGTCGCGGCAAACATGGTTTTAAGAGCTTCCAGCGAAGCCTCCTTGTTTTTCAATTTCTTTGGAAATGTATAACCTTATTTACCTTTTATTTTGTAAAAGATTACAAATTGTAATAGCTCTAATTTGACCCTAGTCGGAAAGTGGTTTCGGGACCACAAAACCAAGTTGTAAAAATAATTAACCGTCATATTCGATGCTTATTATATGTGAACGTGCATGTGTGAAAGTTTCATACTGTAATTTTGTTAATTGTATGTGAAATTATTAAATAGGACTTATGTGAGAAAATTTTGAAATGTGATAGATAAATTTATAAGTGGTTTATTAATGCATGTTTTAAAGAGTTTGGACTTGCATGTCAAATGTCCCTTTTTGTTTATAGTGGCGGCCATGTTGATGTTTATGACAATATATTTGTATTATTTATTAGTTTTAAGGCAACTAAATGGTTTTATAATTTTATAATATTAATGAATAAATAAATAAGTGAAAATTTGGGTGAAGAAAACAAAGCTTTATCTTTGTCTTCTTGGCGAATTGAAAGAAAGAAATGGGGCAAAAACATTCGGTCACTTGAAGCTTGAAGAAGGTTAGTAAATTATGTTAGTTTTTGAAATTTTAAGCTTAGTTTAAGTTAATTAACTAGTTTCATATTTAGCCCATTTGAAAACTTTGAAATTTGGATGTTGGTTTGAGCTTTGGTTGTGGTTGTCAAGGAGGAGATGAGATTTTGTTTGTCTTGAACAATCGTTTGGTATATAAATGTTAAATGGGAGCAAATGCCGTTTGGATGATTGAAATAAATAATTAGAGGTTTAATTATCAAAAGGTTCGCTATGTATATGATTTTTAAGGTATAATTTTGAATAATATAAGTAATGTTATGCATAGGTTTCGGCTTGATATTATCTTTATAAGTATAATTAATTCATTTTGATAATAAAGTATGAGGTGATAGGTAAAATTATTATGGTGGCTTAGGTTTAATGACATTCGGCTATGGATTATAAGTGTTAGCTAATTTGGCATAAGAGTATAAGTGTTCATTTCTTTGTATTTGAAGTCTTGAAAAATAGGTTGTGGTTAATTAAAGTGATGAAGGTTAAATCTTTAAGTTTGGTTAAATTAGGCATTCGGCATTTCTTATGACATTAGATATAAGTGTATGAAAGGCTAAGTTTAAGTAGTTGGTGCGTTAAAATGTTGGTGATTTGGGTGCTACCTATGGTTGATTTAGGTACGGTTTTTGCATGAGTAAAAATATACTTATGGAGATGGTTATTATATTTTACTAAAGCATCACTATATGCATTTATATTAAGGAATGTTCAGCTATGTTATATATATATATATATTGAAATGATTATAATGGATAATATGTAAGAGTAGTTTCGATTTGTCAAATATGCGGTATGTGTATGGCAAATTGTATAACTATGATGCATTGAAGTTACCCTATATGATCGAGTAGATAATTAGATTACTAGTAGTATATATATATATATATATATATATATATATGTAATTTTTATTCATGGTAACTTGGCATGTGGATTGGGTATATGTTAGTCAATATATGCATTGGAGGTGATGTGTTAAAATAATTAGGTATACGGTTTGGTTTCATTATTGAGTATAAGGGTTAAGTGTTTTAAATTGCCTTTGATGTTCGAAATGATTAAACAAATTTATTGGTTTAAATTAAGCTCAAGAGCAAAGAGGAGCTAGATCCGATAAGGGAAAGGAGAAAGCAGTCGAATAGCCTATTCACAACTATTCAAAATTTTCCGAGGTAAGTCTTTGAGTAATGGAACTTAGCTTATGATTTGATAAAATCATGATATATAAGCATAATATATAAATTGTGACCTAATGTATCTACTTGAATTAAGTAGTGAGATAAGTAATTTGTACATATGACTTGTATCCGAATGGTTATAGAAATCATGTTGGATAGTGAAACGAAATCGGGTTCTTTGTATGTGACTATTGAGCCGAAAGTGAAATTATTGATAAGCATGTTGTGCTTGTGTTCTAGTAAGGCAAATGAAATGCTAATGTATTATGATATATATATATATATATATATATATATGTGAACGATAATTGAGGATTTTAACCGGGCTAAGACCCGCAGGCCTTGTGTGAGATATATATCCGGGCTAATTCCCAAAGGCATTGTGCTGGTGTTATATCCGGGCTAAGTCCCGAAGGCATTCGTGCTGGTGTTATATCCGAGCTAAGTCCCGAAGGCATTCGTGCTGGTGTTATATCCGGGCTAAGTCCTGAAGGCTCTGTGCTGGTATTATATCCAGGCTTAAAGTCCCGCATGCTTTGTGGTGGTGATTGAATTTGGGTTTCAAACCTAGCAGACTTAATGCCGATGATTGGAGTAAGATTTTGATTTCGAATGTTCGTAGTAAACTACCATTGAATATGTTCAATACATTAAGTTGGTCAGGTATGTATTATATACTTTTACATGTTAGATTGATCGGAATTGAATCATGAATGCGAAATGAGAAGTATATTGAAAATCTCATATGTGTATGTGTGTATTCGGTTATGGTGAAAGGTTATATGAGATTGATTTGGTGATATACATGTTAAATAATATGAATGCAAAGAATGGGTAATAAATTTGCTTGAGACAGCAGCAGTAACGTGATTTTGGAAAATCACCATAAATTGTGGGAGTTGAGTTAGAGGCCGAATAAATTATGTCATGAAATACTAATGAGTCTAGTTTCTTATAAAAGAAACCGTGTAAGCAAAAGAATTGCCAATAATGAGATATTTGAAGTGACATGGAATAGAGTCAAAATGACTTCAAGGTCCCCTGTTCTGTTTTCAGAAAATCATTATAAATGGTACAAAAATGGTTATAAGATAAAATTTATATTCTTAGACTCCTTAATGAGTCTAGTTTCAAATTAAATAAACGATAACATATTTCGAATTCTTCATAATGAGAAAATTGATTCGTAGTGAAGAGTGGTCAGAATAGTCAAACAGTGAAACAGGGGAAACTTCAATAAAAATCTGGTATTGATTGGTCAAACCAAAAATTCTAAAAATTTTATAGATGGAATATATATGAGTCTATTTTCAGGAAAAATTTACAGCACTTGATTTGGAGTTTCTTATCTCTAGTTATAAATAATTTAGTGACTGTTGCTCAGAAAGACAGCTTGTAGTGAATTTGTGATTTTGTTGCAAACATGGTTAAAACTTGTTAATGAAATGCTTTTCGAGTTCTTACGATCTTATTTGTGAATTCAATAATTGGTTTTAATTGAGTTCAGATTCAAGTGAGGTGAATTTGCTAAATATGCATTATGTTCATAGATACTTGGCCAAAATGGCAATTATCTAGGAATGATTTCTTGAAAATTTGAAATAATCGATCTATAAGTAAATTAATTGTTTGCATTGCTTAAAACTTACTAAGCATTGAAGCTTACTCCGTGTTCTCTTTTCCATTTCTTATAGGTTTATACTTTAGCTCGAGTTGAAAGGGCCAGAGATATCATCACACTATCGAGTCATTATGTGAGTTGAGAAGATTGTATATCATCATGGTTTAAGGCATGTATAGGATAGACTATAGGTGGAATGATATTTCGACTTTGTATACATTATAGCCATGCGAAGATGGCTTGCTCATTTTGTTTAGAGAAGCCTTATAATTGAACTAATGTGGTGAAATGTTTTAGTTATAACTTGATAGTAGTTAATTTGTTATTAGATATTCGGTTATGTTTTGATAGTGAGTCATTTTAGAAATTTATAAGAGCTCTTATGGAAAATCAATGAGACATGTTTGCATTGTTGATTATTTATGTTTGGTAAGTATCTTTGACCTTATAGAAGTTTTGCTCAATCAAGTAATACCTCATAACCTTATTCCGGCAACGGATACGGGTTAGGAGTGTTACACAAATCACATTTGTTTGAATTGTATTTTTATGAAGATCAAGCCTATACAAATTTAAAGGAAAAGAATTTTAAGTTTGTGACGGGCCAATCCTAAGTCCTCCTTAAAGATCAAGTTTGGGGTGTTACAGGGAATAATTGAAGTTTGGAAATAGAATTAAATTAATTAAGTCCTCCTTAAAGATCAAGTTTGGGGCGTTATAGGGAATAATTGAAGTTTGGAAATAGAATTAAATTAATTAGTCATTATGAATCCGTTGAATAAGGAAATTAAAAGTATTTTCTCATAGATTCTTTTATAGTAAAATTGTCATGACTTTAATGGAATTAAAATTAGATTGAGAAACTTGTTGAATTGGAAATTAATTAATATTTATTTTGGAAAATAGTAAATAAATATTGTGCTGGATTAAATTATAAAGTGTTGAATCAAAATTTCAAGAAGCACATATAATTGGACTCAATACATAAAGGGCTCAAGCCTCTCATATGATAAGTGTAAGGCAGCAACCCTAGTAATATTTACTAGGTTGTGCTGCCCACCCTCTCCTAGTTACACTTGGAGAATTTTTTTATTTAAATAATATTATTTTATAAGGGCTTATTCCACTAGGATTCTTGTATCTCTCCATATAAATAGATGGCACCAGTTAACTTAAAATCATAATTTTGATAAGTTTTCATCCACCATTATTTTGCAAGAAAGTTGTAGGAATTTATTAACTTAGAATAAATTCTATTTTCTAGGAATTACGATATTTGTTAGTTTCTATGAAGAGAAATTACTTCCCTACTGAAAGTGATTACATCATTTCTTTTTTTGTGCTTGGTTCGTGTTGCTTGAGTGTGGTTGGTTCGTGTTGCTCAAGCCCACACTCGCTGCAATTTGTGGTACGAGGATAGCAAATAAGGTCATTCGGTTGAAAGTCAAAATTGACTCAAATCCGTCTTGCACAAAACATGAATAGCAGAATAAATTGAGAAATTGAACACATAAATTTAATGTGGAAAAACCCTCCAGAAGATAAAAAACCATGGGCGAAGATAATTTTACTATAATGGCAAAAGAACGAAGAGTACAAAAGATGGAGATAAAAACTAAACCCCAAAAACCCAAAAACAAAAAACCCGTAAACACAAAATTCTCTAAATGTGTTATGAGTTCTAATATCTAATGGTGTATTTTCTAAGGTTGTAAAAGAGCCTATTTTATAGGCTAAATTCATAGGTCAAATAATAATAAAATAATCTAAACTAATTAGTGTTTGATTGAAATAAATAAACAGAGTTTAACTAGAAGATTATTTCTAAAATTTGACTGAAATAGGAGTCATACTTAACAAATCTCCACCTTGACTCATATTTCCACAACGCCATCTTTGCCAAAGTCTGCCACGAGTCTATCTTGAACTACACAGGGAATTAACTGAGTCGAATCTGTACTTAGAAACTGGGAGACTTCTAGCCTTCGATTTGTACACTACCAAATCAAAACTAACCCAGGTTTTATTTTCACGAACATAGTGCCCTAACTTTTCAAAACCTGCATCCAAAAGAGAACCTCTTTCCAACAAACGGTCATATCTTTTTGTAACACCCCTTACCCGTATTCAATGCCGGAATAGGGTTACGGAGTATTACCAGACTTACAATACATTTATACATACTTTTCATATACATTTAATCAATTCATACAATCATTATTCAATCTCAATCAATTTGTCCCTAATACGAGCCTACAAGGCCGTAAAAATGCTTTGGGAATAGTTTGGGACTAAACTGATAACTTAAGAAACTTTCATGAATCTTTGAAAATTTTTTCAAAATAAGGGATACACGCCCGTGTGGCCAGGTCGTGTGTCTCACACAGCCAGCAGACACGCCCATGTCATAGGCCGTGTGGGCATTCGAATGGGAGCACATGGCCGTGTCTCAGCTCGTGTCCTACCCCGTGTAACTCTCTGACTTAGGTCACACAGCCAACACACACGCCAGTGTGGCTAGCCCGTGTACCAGGCAGTGTGCTAGTCTGTGCTAGACCAGTAGGGTATACTGACTTATGCCACACGGCCAAGTCAAACGCCCATGTGTGAGGCTGTATAGAGCATACTGACTTGTTTTCTAAAACCACACTAGAGGAAACACATCCGTGTAACATAACCGTGTGTCACACACAGCTGAGACTCACGCCCGTGTCTCTACCCATGTGGATAAAAATAGGCTATTTAGCAAGTCATTTTGCCACCCTATCTTGAATGTACCTACATCACATCATTTGGTAGCAACACAAGGCATAAGTATTCATTCAAGCCAACCAAATACAAGTCCAAAATCATGCTATTTCATTATCATCAACCAAAAAGCTTTTAAACAAAAATTGACCATTTTGAATATATGCCAAAATCTCAACCAAGCCATCTAAACAATCCATTTAGCATATGCAATATTTTTACCTACACGTAACATGCTAATGTATCTTCAATATTGATCTATTACTACCTTCAATACTAAATCCAAATATGCCATTCACAAGGCAATTATGAACCACACATCAAAGGCCATTTGCACATATATATACATCCAAAACAACCAAAATGAGCCAACTTTCATGGCTATATTTACAAACCAAAACATATATATTTACAAGCCATTACAAATAACCAAAATCATTATCAACCCATAATCAAAATGACTCAAAATACATATACATGCCATATACTTAAAATACCAAAGTTCAAAGGTACCAAGTGATAAGTGGTAGTGTGAAATGATCTCTGACGATCCCCGAATCCGAGCTAGCTTGCTAACACTATAAAACGTGGGAAAAATAAACAAAGTAAGCTATAAAGCTTAGTAAGCTCGTATGAAATAAACTTAATACAATCACATAAATATAATTCAATAATTTGAATACATCAACATGTAGCTTACATTAGCTAACAAACCTTTCAAATACTCATTCACAAAACTATATACTTTCATCATCATTTCTTCGATTCAATGCTAAAATAGTTTATACAAATACCTGTACCATCTTGTACAAATCTCATACACATTATTGTCTTACGTTTACCCGTTGAACCATTCGGAATAAAAGTCAGATACTCAAGGATCTCACATGATAAGTACCTATACCATGGCCCAAATCTAAATCAAGGTAACTTATCCGAAATACTGATATCATGGCCCGAAGCCAAATCAATCGATATGCATAGTTGGAAGACAAATCAGTTTATCTAGCACCCGAAGTGCTAAATCATGGCCTGAAGCCAACATCAAATTATCCCTAATAACATGTCACTAATATCCTAAACTATTCCTAAGGTTCAACCGGGGTTTCGAATGCTGAATTATCATCGAGTCAATGTCAAACTTATCCGAAGTCTCTTATTCACAATTCACACAATTTAAAAGCATTTAAAATACATATATAATGGAATTATCACATAAGAACTTACCTCGGATGCTAAAACGACAAATCGAGTTAACTATTTCATAACTTTATTCTTTCCCCGATCTAAGTCCGTAATTCTCCTTTCTTGATCTAAATATATTCAAAATTGACTTATTTAATCATCTATTCATTCAATTTAGTCCAAAACACACTTAAAACACATTTACCTTTTGCCCCTAATATTTCACTTTTTTTACAAATTAGTCCTTATTACACAAAATCACAAATTCGTGAAAATTCTTCAACACCCATTATAGCTAAATTACCATAATGCCCCTAGCAGCCCATATTTATCAACTTTTCACACATTTAACCACACATTTTCACATTTTTACATTTTCACAAATAAATTCCTATTTTGCATTTTTACTCAAAATCACTTTACAAAATATGTAAATCTAACAACAAGATTTCATATTTCATCATCAAACATCAAAGAACACATATTTTCATCAATTACAACTTTCAAAATCTTTAATAGTTTTGCAAAATAGTCCTTGGGCTAGCTAGTACTAGTTACAATGATCACAAAAACATAGAAATCATTAAAAATGGGGCAAAACACATACCTAATTGCTTGGATTTTGCTTGACTGAACAAAGAACCTAGTTTCTTCTTTTTCATTTTCAATTTCGACTATGGTGAGAAAGATGGACAAAAAATTGCTTTTGTTTTGTTTTAATTAACCTTTATTACTAAATTACTATATTAACCTTATTATAAAACCATTTAAAACACTTTAATACATGTCCATATATGTCCACTCATGCTATTAATGGTCCAATTACAACATAAGGACCTTTTCTTTAATGTTCCATAGCTATTTAATACCTTTAGCTAATAGAACATCACTTTTGCACTTTATGCGATTTAGTCCTTTTTACCGAATTAAACATTCAAACGATAAAATAAATTCATGAAACTTTCACACATACATGCTATCATGCTGTAAATACTTAAAATAATATTAAAATAAATATTTCTACCTTAGATTTTTGGTTCCGAAACCACTGTTCCAATTCGACCAAAAACGGGCTGTTACATTTTTTCCCTCCTATTACCAAGTTGCCTCTGCTCCAAACAAGTTGACTTCGATTCTATAATGGATTAGCAGCATTCGATTTCACCAGTCACTATAGAACCTTCCAGAATATAAAGACTGCCAGTTCTTTTACTTTTTAACAAAACGAGAGCTCTACGAGATACTTCAATGCCACTCGACTCGATGTTGATTCTGCATCCTTTCAAGTCTAAAATACTCAATGAGATGAGATTCTTTCGTAAATCAGGTACATACATGACATCTAAGAGTGTCTTAATCATCCCATCGTCTATCTTAATTTTAACAGTACCAATACTAATTACCTTACTAGATGAATCGTTTCCCATGCACACAACTTCACCTTTAACCGAACTGTATGTGGAAAACCATTATCTATTGGGACACATGTGGAAAGAACATCCCGAATCTAGGATCCACTTGGACATGAGCTTGGAGTTATCACTCATTGACAATAACAAGAAATCATCACCACTTTTATCGGCCAGATTAGCACCAGCTACATCTTCCTCGTTACTCTCAGCAGCTCTTTTATTTCACATTTTATAACAATCTGCTTTGATGTGACCTAACTTTTTACAATAGCGACATCTTTTGTCTCTTTTCTTTGATGTTACCAAAATGGAATCTTGCTTATCTGCCTTGCTATCCAAACCAAACTCATTGTCAAGTTTGTCTCTACTCAAGAAATGACCCTTCACATCTTCGAACAAAAGTTTGTCTCTACCATAAATCAGGGTCTCCCTGAAAGACTTGCGTGAAGTGGGTAAAGAGCATAATAATAGCATAGCCTAATCTTCATCGTCAATATGAACCTCAACATTCTTTAAATCATTTAAAAGAGTAATGAATTGACTGATATGATCTCTAAGAAGCTCACCTTCGTTCATTCGAAACGTAAATAGACGTTGTTTCAACACTAAACGGTTAGCTAGAGACTTAGTCGCATAAAGAGTTTCTAACCTTTTCCATAAGGTGGATGGGATTTTTTCCATCAATACCTCTTGCACTACCGTATTTGCGAGGCACAACTGGATTGTAGACAAGACCTTTTCATCAAGCTCTTCCTATTCTGTTTGATTTAGATTCTCAAGCTTTTTCCCGGTAACAATTTTTTTCAAGCCAGTTTGAACTAGAATTGCCATCATCTAAACTTGCCACAAATTGAAATTTGTCTCACCATCAAACTTCTCAATTTCAAACCTTGTTGCTGCCATATTTGAATGGGCTTGTAACAACCCAATTTTGACCCTAATTGGAATGGTGGTTTTAGGACCACGAATCCGAGTCAGAATAATATTTAAATATTATTTTCTATGTTTAAAATGTGTAAAGTTGCTTTTGTGAAAGTTTCATTTAAAAATTTTAGTGTTTGGAGGTCGATTAATAAAAAAGGGTTTAATCGCATAAAATGGAAAATTTAAGGGTTAATGCATAAGGGCCAAATTATAATTGTTTTTATATTATGGAATATTAAGGTTGCAATTTGGACAAAAATAGGAATTAGTGGCCGGCCAATATGCACGAATTAATGACTTAATTTACATGTTAAAGTTTGGTTATGTTTGGTTGTGGTTTGAGTTTGCCTTTATTTGTGATACCTAAACTATGCGTATTTGATTATCGTAATGATCAATATGGGTTATAATATTAGTTTGGTAAATTTTGAATATGATGGAATAATGAGCATTAATCGAGTCTAAGTATTATATGCTATGGTGGTGTAATTTTAATCATGATATGTATATGTTGTGATAAGTGAGTTGTTTTATATGTTCTTGGTTGATGATCGAATATTTATACTTATAATTTGATCAATTGTGGGTTGGATATTAATATTCGGTGGTAATGGCAAGCATAAGTATGTTTTAAGCTTATTAATTGGTATTTATTATATATATATGATTTTGGTATGCACATTGAGCATATATGGTTTTATATAGACGTTCAAAATGGTTGAAATGGACATGGTCATTTTACTTAAACATTGATGAGAAATGATGCACATTTGGTCTTGTTATAAATTTACTTCATGCGCATGATTTTTGTTAAGTATATATATATATATCTTATTTGTTGAGTAAATATCAAGCATTGATGGCATTCGATTTAACTTATTAATTGTTTTTAAATGAATTCGTAAAATGGTCAATTGATTTTGTAAGTAACGATAAGCAAATGAGTTGGTAACTAACCAGGTTCAAAAGAGACCAAAGGAATCGTGACACTGATTTGTGTTAGTTTTATTAATGAATTCTTTTCATATTTTCTTGTTATGTGCATACATTATACTATGTTTGCATATAAATGTTGAATTTACTGTGTAATTTTATATTGGCATGAGTTTTTATAACATATTTTTTTATAAGCTTAAAATTTTTATTAGAAATATATTTATTTATAAATTCGGCTTGGTAGCATAGTATTGTACAGTCTAATTTTGCTATATGAGTGTTCAAATGTTGATGTGATCGTTAGGTAATACCTCAGAACCCCTTCGGCGACGAATTGGGTTAGGGGGTGTTACAGGGCTAATCTATGAAAATTGAACTAGCTCTGATACTACTTGTTAGGATCGACTCGATTAAGAAACAAGTAAAAAAATAGCAAAATAAATTGAAAAATTGAACACACAAATTTAACATGGAAAAACCCCTCCAAAGAGGATAAAAAACCACAGGTAAAGATAATTTTACTATAATGGAAAAAGAACGAATAGTACAAAAGATGGAGATAAAAATTAAACCCCGAAAACCTGAAAACAAAGAACCCGTAAACACAAAATTCTCTAAATGTATTATGAGTTCTAATATCTAATGGGTGTATTTTCTAAAGTTGTAAAAGAGCCTATTTATAGGCTAAATTCATAGGTCAAATAATAATAAAATAATCTAAACTAATTAGTGTTTGATTGAAATAAATAAACAGAGTTTAATTAGAAGATTATTTCTCAAATTTGACTGAAATAGGAGTCATACTTAACAAAAAACATGTACCATTCTACTGAAGTTTATAACTATAAATATCACAAAGTAGCTCAGTTTTGAAAACTTTTAAATCTTCTGTTGTAACTGTAAAATTATTTTCTTAACAGATTTTTTTCAACAATAGAAGACATAAGATTCCTTATGCATTTGGTTGTAAACATTATGACTAAAGATATACAAAAAAGTTAATCATTCATTTATGGTCTATTACAAATCTATGCACATCTTATGAGACATGCAACATTTACCAAAGAAAATCACAAATTTAGGATATGACCACGAAAGCGGAAAATGAATAATTCAAAGTCTGTTACAGTCTAACGATAGAAACTCCAAGGACTATTTTATGGACAATACATAGCATGCTTTCTTATCATATTCAATAACATTAGCTCTCATGCTACCTACTTTGCAATCACGTCCAATGTCCTCAAATAAAAAAAAAATTCTAAGTACATGTAAAACCTAAACATGAAAATTTTTAAAAATTGAACAAAAATTACTAAATATAGAAAACATGCATGAAACATTCCAAAATCCCCCCTCGCAATAAAATCAAACATTGTCTTCAATATTTAAAAGTATATGGAAAAGGTTGATTGAATCTTAGTTCGACTAGCATTGGCATTGTTGTCAGTGTAAGAGGACATGGATTCAAGTGTGTTGAAGCGCATTATCCTCATATTTAAAGGTTAGAGAAGGGTATTTCGATTTAAGCTCGAATCTACAAATAAAGGCAACTACTTCTCCACAAATGATTTGGACAATTTTTGACTCCAAACATGTGGTAAACCTATAAAGATTCAAACAAAACAAAACATAATAAAAATTCTAATTTTAAAAAAATATACATAATATCCTAAATAGTTATTACATGCCCCTAAAATAAAAATAAAAGTAGAATTTGATCTCTCCAAAAATTAAAATTAAAAATACTCTTTTGAAGCTTAAGATTGTTTTGGGCACAAAACTCCTTCACCATTATTATCCTTCTCAAACAAGGACATATTCGCCAAATCTACCAATATTTTTTTCATGATTCTCGTGAAGGTCTGGCTCCTTCCCTTCTCTATCAATTCTCTTTGATACTTCTCACAACATCTTTTCATTATGTAGATAGTAAATTCTCTAATTGTCTTCGATTTTGCGTCTCTATGTTGAACTTTATTCTCACTTTTGGAATAATAAGTCTCAGATCCTCAATTGAATGTATTATTCTACATGGAGGTTTTGTTTCTCGTACTCCGAGGAGAGCCTGAAGGGTTCACAGAGTATAGAGAACACCTCGATTGATATAGATATGACTTGCAATATCACGGGAAGGTTTCAATATTGTTAGAAATATTAATAATGCAAAATGTGGCTGCCAGAGATTGAACCATCAATAAAGGCTTTTATACCTTACCTTAGCATACCTAAGTAATCTCTATACTCTGTGAGCCATTCGGGCTCTCCTCAAAGTGCAGGAGACAAAATCCTCACATAGGACACATTCCATTGAGGCTTTGAGACTTAATCCTTTCAACATCCACTTTATAAAATGATAATATCATTTGATACATAGCATTTTATGATTAATTGGATATTTTAATCAGTTTTTTAACATTTAAAGGATTAAACTGATAAATTTTTTATAATATTTGAGAATGAAGGGGGTAAAAAAATTTAAACCCAAGTTAATAAAATGATATAAGACTGTATTAAGTCAAGGTTAAATTATAAACGCAAAGAGTAAAAGAGGAAAAGAAATTGAAATAAGTAAAATAGAAGCGTAAGAAGCGCGTATGCATTCTCAGCCAGGCTGTGGGTTCAGAGGAAAGCCGAAATCCAATTTATATTATTATTAGTATTATTATTTATTATTATGAGACAGAAGAAATAACAGAACTCCCAATTTCCTTTTCCCTTTTTTCTTAATTCTAGAATCTCCGCCATGAGCAACAACGGTAATAATAGCAACAGTTCCGATCCCGATCGCCCTGTCCGTGTTTACGCCGATGGGATCTACGATCTCTTCCACTTCGGCCACGCTCGCTCCCTCGAACAAGCCAAGAAATCGTCCGTTTTAATCCCTTCTCTCTCTCTCTCTCTCTCTTTTTTCTATGTTTGATTTTATTACTTTTCTGGGTATCTTTCGAATTTTCCCGTGATTAATGGATTTCTTTCAAAATCTTCATGTTTGGTTATTTTTTATCTGTGTAACTTTTCTGGGTTTTTTTTTTTTATGTCAAGTTTTTTAAATTTTTATTATGTTTGTTTGCATAAAAGATGCTTTTACTTGATGTTGTATATCCACAACTTCATGCTTGGATTGCTTTTTCCCTGATTATGCGATTCAATTTTGTGAGATTTTAGGTTTCCCAATACGTATTTGCTGGTTGGATGTTGCAATGATGAAACAACACACAAGTACAAGGGCAAAACTGTTATGACCGAATCAGAACGTTATGAATCCCTTCGCCATTGCAAGTATAACTCTCAGCCACTCTGTTTATTTTACTGAAAATATTATAAAAAAAAAGATCACCCAGGATGCATATTTGAGGTATAGTTTGGTTGTTGCTTTTGCTACTTGAGTTTTGCTTTTGAGATTTTCAAGAAAATTTTCCTTTCGTTGTGAAAGTAGTAGATTTGAAGAATTAAAATTGTAAAATTTTTGGATTAGGCTTAATTTTACTATTCAACGGAATAATTATGTTAGAATTTGATGTTGTGTTATTTCTTTTCTTTTAATCAATTATTGCTTTTAGGAAGTAAAATCTCGGTAAATTTCCTTTAGCAAAGGCTGCAATCTAGTGGAACCTGAAATATAGATTTACTTAACTTTTTGTTTACACTTTGAAGTAAATCAGTTATCTTCTCTTACAATAAGATTTTTCATTTTTGCTTTGCAAAATGTGAATTAACTTTGTTCCTCAAAATAACTGTTAATTCATTTAGTGAAACCTTAAATATAGATTCACTTTGAATGACTTCGTTATTTATTTTGTTACAGGTGGGTTGATGAAGTCATTCCTGATGCTCCATGGGTGATCGATCAAGAATTTCTGGATAAACACAATATTGACTACGTGGCTCATGATTCACTTCCGTAAGGCTAGACAATTCTTGCTTTGAGATTAAATTATTAATGTTGACTGTGAGGGTGTTAAGAAAATAAATATATAAATAAAAACCAAGGGCCTAATTGTATAAAATTTCCTACTACTTTCTAGTTCCAGATAAATATGTAAATACCCAGCATTAAAATATTCATGTAGTCTTTACACTTTGCCATGAACCGTTTACAGCTATGCTGATGCCAGTGGAGCTGCGAATGATGTGTACGAATTTGTAAGTTTATTGAGACAATCCTGCCCACTTGTTGTATTTGGTGCTTTAAAATTTTGCATTTTATTAAGCAACCTCATGCTCTCAGGTTAAAGCTGCTGGGAAGTTCAAGGAAACAAAACGAACTGATGGGATTTCTACGTCAGATATCATAATGAGAATTGTTAAAGATTATAACCAATACGTGCTGCGTAACTTGGACCGTGGGTATTCTAGGAAAGAGCTTGGAGTTAGCTATGTGAAGGTAAGATCTCTGTCTTGAATGTCTTGTTTTAGTTGAGAATGCTCCTTCCTTGATATTCCTTTTTAATGTCAACAGGAAAAGAGATTGAGAGTGAATATGAGACTGAAGAAACTACAAGAGAAAGTTAAGGAACAACAAGAAAAAGTGGGAGAAAAGGTATGTTCACTCTCATGTGAGGTTGATCTAGTTTAATGATTGTTCCCTTTTTTGTTATGCTTGTATCACATAAGCTGTATGATTGGAAACTATTACACCATGCTCACTTTATAGCGATTTTAGCTTTTTGATTGCACTTGAAGTCTTTTGTCTCAGTTCTTGACAGTTTGTCTATCCGTTATACTTTAGGGATTTTTATCACATATTTTTCCTTTAAATTTGCCTCAAATTTTGGATCATGTGCATAAATAATTGGGGGCTTGAAGTTGTAAACATTTCTTAGAGAAATAACCAAGTAGCAAAATTAGCTTGATTCTAATGTAGTTATTTGTCATTATAATTGTCATGCTGAATTTCTTTTATGTGGATGTATGTTATATGTTTGTATGAAGTCTAAACTCCCTGAATTTATTCAAGTTAAACTTTTGGAGGAACTATATTAGGAAAATCTCTTGTATCAAACTGAAAAGAAAAAAAGCTTGAACAGTTTTTGTGTGTTTTCATTTGGCTTAATTAACAGCAGTATATCGAAATTATGTTGTCCTCAGGGTACGTTATTCTCCTTATAACCTCAGTATAGAGGTTGAAGTGCTTGCATAGCTAAGTAATTTAATATTGACTTGTTTATGCTTTTTCTAGACTTCTACAATTTCATTAATGTAAGATTGTGCAGACACCTTTCATGTGTATGTAACTAGAATAGCATTGTGACCTTTCAGTAAACATTTGTGCATTAGATGCATATAACTCATCTCTTCCCCCCTGCCCTTTGTTACAACACCCTGGTACCTCCCCATTTGTACGCCTGTCATTTTTCCCTCTACCACCCTTTACTTACAAAAGTTGATAAAATGTTTTATAAACTTACACATATGCATACATGGTAATAACCACCCCAAAAAAGAGTCATTTACCATGAAGAACCTGGGTGAAGGGAGGAGCCAGCTTAAGAACTGTTAAACTTAAAATCTGTTCCTTGGGGCAGTGCTGAAAATATCAATTGTTAAATTGCTTCATGATTCATATTTGATCAATTCTGCATCATGTTTGTACTTTTATGCATGGTTGCACCTTCATCATGCTGGCTAGAGAAGTTGGATTTAGGTGAATTGACTGTCTGGTTGGAGACTACAGCCATAAGATCAAGATACGAAATCAAGTGCCATCAGAAGTTGAGGTGATAGTATGATGCATGAATTATAGAGGGTTATGGTATTTTGTTCGATTCCAATTTCTTCATTTTCACTGCTTGATCAGTTTGGTCTAGATTTAAATTCTTGTATTTTGCCATGGGTTTATAGTGAGATTTAAATCCTTCAAACTGCAAATTCTTCCTCCACCCCCTGGATTTATGCCCCAGAAGGGATCATTAAAGTTATGAATGTGAGGTTAACTGTTTCTAGTAACAAATTGTATTCAAGTTCTATGAGGTGAGCCATCAGAACACCATTCACCCAGATTCATATATTAGGTTTTGTGTCACGTGTTTCAGTATTTTTTTTCTTCTTCTGTTATATGAATCTATATAATACCTACGCATGTAGTTGGCCACGTACTATTTGGCTGGATCTTGAATGCTTAGTTCCACACCTTATCAGAAGTATAATGTAATTCAATAATCTTATCTGTCAATACTTGCAGATACAAATTGTCGCTATGCACCGTAATGAGTGGGTGGAAAATGCTGACAGATGGGTTGCTGGATTCCTTGAGATGTTTGAAGAAGGTTGCCACAAAATGGTGAGCGAAACTAATTATCTAAACATGTTGAAATGACTAGTGCATGCATATAAAAAAGGACAAGTTTCAGGAATACAATCAATGATTATGTTACCTTACTTAGAACCTGGGGTGTTTTTCAGGGCACTGCAATCAGAGATCGAATCCAAGAGCGGTTAAGAGGGCAGCTGCTGCAAAACGGCAAGGGTGATGACGATGATGATGAAGAATATTATTACGATGAAGATTATTATGATGAAGACGACGACGACGACGATGATGAATTCTACTATGATGACAGCGAATATAATGATGAGAAAGATAAGAAAAATGAGAAAGAAAAGAAATAAAATTGTTTCTGCTTCCAGTTTTTACTAATATTATGGGTTACCTTAAAAGTTCTAAATAGTAGTGTTGTGGGATGTGTGATATGTTGATGTTGTAGCTGAATCGAGCCAGGCATTGACCAGAAGCTGTGTTTTTGTACTTTGTTTACTGATGCTGTGCTAGGCAACGATACTCGTATCCCTGCCATAGCCATACCTGAAATGTGGCTCAGGCGGTGATTCTGTTTGCTAAAATTTTGGCCCCTCATCTTCCCTCTTCTTATCATGTAATTTGGTAAGATGCAAGGGCTTGTACAACTTTTCGTCGCACTTATAAGATGTTTAAGTTTTTATATATATATATACACATCACATATTGCCCTTAGACATGTTTAGATATGTTTTTACTTCAATGGGAGGTTTGCGTTATGGTATTTTCATCCATTTAGTGGTGGTTCTTATATTTAGTGTTAACTTGTATTTTGTCATATCTACTCTAAATAGTTCAAAGAGTGAGCAGATTTTTCTGTCAAAAATTTTATTTAATTTTACTGGTTGTGTTTGACATGTGAATGTATATAGATCAGATAGAATTTTAAATAGGATCAATTTATTATTTGAATAGAATTTTAAATAGGATCAATTTATTATTTGATTTATTGTGAAGAGATTAGGTTGTTTATTTTTAGTAGAAAGGATAAAATACAATTTAATTTTTAATATAAGAGCTTTTCTTTAATTTGATTCTGACATGCCACAAAATAATTCATTTTCTTTTGTTTCGGTATTTCAATTTGGTAATTAAATTTTTGCTCCGATATTCCTGTGTGGTGAGATGAGTAAAAAAAGTTATCAACAAACTGCAGCACCAATTAGTGCGTTTGGCAACGTACTAGTGAACATTTCTCACCTCACTGTAATCCAAAATATTGGCTAGAGTTTAGAGCTCCAATTGATTGCTTTTAAAGTCCAAAAACAGGCGTAATTATTAAATTGCCTTCCAATTCTTTCTTTATTATTTGTTTTATTTAATACACACAATGTAATTTTAATATATCATTGTTTAATATAGGTTGCATTTGTTTATTTGTAAAAATTTTTATGGAAAAGTTTTTCAGCATTTTCCATGGTAAAATATTTTAAAAAACACGGGAAAGGAGGGTTTTTTTTTAGGGGGGGAATGTATTACCTTTTTTTATTTTGGTAAGACATTTTTCAAAGTTTTTTTTTTTTTCACATCCCAGCATCAGAACTTGCTAAACGCTCTCTCATTTTCTTTCCCATTCCCCTTATTGCGTCCCCAAACTAAGATTCATCTCTGTATCAAAAACAACCAGCAGTAGTTTCGTTGACAAAAATAAAAAAGCCCTAGCCATTTCTAGTCTTTTCAGAAATGAAACTCTCAACAATTTGGTGGTTTTTGTCTTCAATTTTTTCATCTATTTCCCTTTAGCGATTTGCCACATCAAGCGAAATCAATCGATTCAAGTTTGAAACTCAATTGTCAAAATGGACAGTGAGACAATTAATTATGGGAAATAATGAGAAATTGAGAATCGTTTTGAAATTATATGATTTGTTTGCTTACTTCTTAGCAAAATGTAATAACATTTTTGTTTTCATATATTCGTTTTTCCCTTTTGGTTGTTCTCGATAATAATTAAAAAAAATGTTTTTGAATCAATGTGAGAAGTAGGTAGTTTTAATTAATTCCTACACTTCAATATATCTATTAAGTTGGCAATTCGATTTGTTTGTATATTTTTTTAAATAATTTTTTTTTTGTGGAATTGATTAGATGGGATCCTGATCAGGTTCAATTTGTGATGAAGTTAATGATTTTGTGTTTGAATTGGGCATTTTGATGTGTTTGATTTTATGGCTATTTGATTTCGAACCACTTCTCTTTATTAAATTGTCTGTTTTATACTGCAACGCTGGAATGGGTGTTAGCAAAGATGGGTGATTTGTGGTCACCATTAATTCTGTAAAATGGATGAAATGACTAATTCTTTGTTTAGTAGGATTACTTATTTTTATCATCTGCTTTGCATTTCTTGATTCATGATGAATAGTGCTATATGCGATGCCTGATTGTATTTTGTTGATCTCCCATGTATGAGAAATATACATGGAGGAGTTAATTTTTTATGTGCTCCTCCATGCACAAAAAATAAGGAAGGGGAAACACTTATGGAATGCTTTTAAAACTGTTAGGACAAAAGAAAATTCAAGTAGGTTAAAAGGTTAAGGTCATGGTTTGATTTTATAAGACAAATACTGATTTCACTTTGAGTTTGACGTCTCTGGCTTTATTAGATTCCAACTCTAATATTTGGTCTTCAGTCAACAAAATCAAGAAATGGTTAAAAGGTTAGTCTTGTTGTTTGCTTTTAGAATGATCAAGTGCATGGAAAGAATGAATGAATGGGATTTCTAGTCTCTTATGTTGTTGCCTAGGTATGGAGTGTGTTGATGTGAAGACAATATCATGTTGCAATGCATAGATGGATTGAAGCTTTATTTGCTTCAGTGCTGCAATGATGTGATAATCATTTGTACAAGCAATCAAGAGGTCTTGTTGACCCTAAACTTTTTGCACAAGAGACTGTTTGTATGTTATCATTTTTTCTTTTCTTTTTAAATACTTTTCTATATTGCTTATGTGATATATTCAATACTTTTGCTTGATTTAACATTTTTTCAGTCTTTTTCTGTGTTATTTTAGCTCTTGAGTCATTATACTAAAATTTTTTATTTTACTCATCTTCATACAGTTGGTGTAAGTGAAATACAAGCACGTTATGAGCTTTTCAAGAAGATAATCAATGCTATTATTGATTATGGGTTGATCAACAAGGTCTTTTTTTTTCATAATTCCCATTTTGTTATATAATTGATATCTTTTCTTATGTTTGTTTTGGCTTGATGATCACTCCTCGTCTTGAGTTGGTTGTTACCCTCTCATCTTTGTAATAGTTAAGTTTTATTTATATTACTATTTGACAGGAGTAGTTCCAAATGGCGTTATTCAAAACAATCAAAAAAGGAGAATTTATTTGCTGATTGGGTATTTTTATCTAATGTTAATTAATAATGTCTCCATCCTTGAAAGAATAATTCTTGTTAGCATAGTATTGCTTGAGTTGCTGTCAATATATTTCTAATTTCACTGCAGATATTTGACTTGTTTGACACAAAGGCATAATGGAGTTATAGGTTTCGAAGAGTTTGCTCGTGCTCTCTCTGCCTTCCATCCAAATGCGCCCATTGACGATAAGAATGATTATATGTGTTAAATATTTTAGTTATATGTATACTTCGTCTCTCTATTTACCTCTCTTGTTGTAAGTCATAATCATGTTAACATAGTAGTAGGATGTAAATGACTGGTATGGAAATGGTATTTTGTACTTTTGTGCATAGACGATGTGTCTAAACTATGTATTCTAGTGTATACATGTTCTTGTGTAATCTATTTTCTTAGACAAGGGAATTTCTTTTTGTAATAGATTTTTTTCTCTTTGAATCCTTTTCTTTGCAATTGGTTCTTAATGTTTAATTTGATGTATTTATTTATAAATAAATCATTGTGTAAAATATAAATTTAATAGATATAAAATAAACTCAATTAAACGGTGAGAAGACAATAAATTCTAATGTATGTTTGTTTCATTTAAAACAGTTTTTATAAAATATTTTCAAAAAATTTGCCAAACAACAGAAAATATTTTACATAGATTCATCCAAACACCAGAAAATATTAGCTTTTCCGAAAAGTAAGTCATTTTCCAGAAATCATTTTCCGGAAACAATTTTCAGTCGAACAAACGGACCCGTAATTTAATTTTAATAAAAAATATTTTTATAATTTTCATTTATAATTTAGCATAAATGTAATTTATATTTATATTCTATTATTTGATTTAAATATAAAGGTAAAATATACTAGTAATCACTCAACTTTGATTAAAATAACAAAATAGTCACTAACCTTTGAAAAATTACAACTCAGCCATTAAACTTTAGAAAAATAACCAACCAGTCACTAACATTATCGAAAAGTGACAAATCAATCACCCACTAACATTTTCGGTTACAGGCCTAACAGAATAGTTGACATGGCCAATTACCAAGCCACGTTGGACATGTTCATATCGACTGGCCTTAACCAAAAAAAGAAGAAGAACAGCTTACACTCCAGTTCCTTGAAGAACAGCGCACCCTGTAGAAACACCGCCTCAAAGATGTAACGCCCCGATGCCCGAGACCATCATCGGAGTCGAGCTTGAGGGGTTACCGAACATAATTTATCAATTTAAGAACTTCAAATCATTTGTTTCTACATTCACAGCTTTCTAGCTACTCGCGTCACAGTTACAAGAAAAATCATATCTCGAGTTACGAAACTCAAAATCAAGATCCGTAAATTTTCCATGAATTTAGACTCATATATATATTTACTAATTTTTTTCTAGAATTTTTTATTGGGCCAATTAGTACAGTTTATTAATTAAAGTATCCCCTGTTTCAGGGTTCGACTGCTCTGACCTCTGTGTATTACAAATCAGATATATCTCTATACAAAATTTCAATGACTATGAGGTTTGTTTCTATTAAAACTAGACTAAATAAGGAATCTTTAAATATAAATAAAAACTTCTAATTATTTTATTAAAATTTATTATGAATTTTTAAAGTCAGAACAGGGGATCCAGAAATCACTCTGGCCCTGTTTCGTAAAAGTTTAAATATCTCATAAAATATAATTTATATTCCTGTTTTGTTCAATCCATATGAAAATAGACTCATTAAGCTTCAATTTCATAACTTACTCATCATTTAGTTCTATTTATACTATTTTTAGTTATTTTTCAAATTCATGTTATTGCTGCAGCAATATTCTGTTTTAAGGCAAGTTTCATCTTTCCATGAATTTTTATGAACTAGATAACCTGTTAAACTTCCATGATATCAAACATGATCTAAATTAGCCATCACCATGACTTATCAATATCAAACATTTTCTCAACCAAACATGGCCATATCATAAAATTATTTACACAAAATAGGTATATTGCTATACATGCCATACTTAAGTAGTTGTACAAGCCATTTACCAAGATAAAAGTCCTTTGGATAGTGTGATCGAACTTTCGACCTGTCCCGATTCCTGAGCCGGCTTGTTCAAAACTACAGTGAATGAAAAGGAAGGAGTAAGCATAAATGCTTAGTAAGTTCATATGTAAATAACAAGTAACATAACAATACAAATATACCAAACAACTTTAGCATGGTACCACCAAAACATATATCACATCTTTAAACATCATTCATCATCTTACCACCTTATCGTTGTTGTATCTATTTTCAACCCGAGGGTTAAGAACATACTTGTCCAAAGTGTCCATTTCACAACACTTACCCAAAATGTCACTTATATCTTAAGTGCTCTTCCATTAAACTAGAAATTTCACCCGTTGAACACATCGGAATATAACTCGGATACATGGATAATTTGCACATAAGTGCCACATATGTAATCAAGAAATCATGTAACCCGCCCCTAAGTGAACTCGGACTCAACTCAACGAGCTCGGGCGTTCGCATCCATAAATGAACTCGGACTCAACTCAACGAGTTCGGATGCCTAGTTACATCTCACGAACTCGGACTCAACTCAACGAGTTCGGACATTTGCATCCATAAGTGAACTCGGACTCAACTCAACGAGTTCGGATGCTCAACCATCCTAGTGACATGTCACTTGTGTCCTAATCTATTCCTAAGGTTCAAATGGGCTTTTTCCCTCGATCTCACATTTGCCGTCTTCCATGGAATATCGGAACCGATACTCGATAGCAATTCATATTTATCAAGTAGTAAACATAATTTGCATATTACTCAACATTAACCACAAAGCATAATATTTCACGATTAAAAATTAGCATATCATATAATTAACATTAATAACTTAAAAATAACATTTATGCTACATTATTTACACATGAACTTACCTTGGTACCAAAATATAAAGATTTTGCAATTTAGTCCACAATCTTTTCTTTTCCTCGATCACGACTTGAATCTCGTTTTTCTTGATCTATAATATCAAATTAATCTTAATTAATACATACATTTATCAAAACAGCATTTAATACTTAACTTTAAAAAATTACACTTTTTCCCCTAAACTTTTGCATAATTACACTTTTGCCCCTAGGCTCGGGAATTAAACTTTATTCCTTATTCTTATGTTTTATAACATGCTGATCACTTTTCCCTTCTATGGCAACATCAAATTCTATCTCTAACATATACTTGTGACTATTAGGTATTTTTGCCGATTAAGCCCTTTTACTCGTTTTCACTAAAAATCGAGTAGCACAAGTTGTCTAACATAATTTAAAACCCCATATTCTATCATAAAACATCAAAATACACAAATTTCACCTATGGGTATTTTTCCAAATATAAACCCTAGGTTGAATTATTGCTAGCATAAGCTTAATCGAGCTTCCGGGATTCTAAAAACGTAAAGAACATTAAAAACGGGGCTTGGAATCACTTACTATGGAGCTTGGAAGCTTGAAACAAACCCTAGCTATGGAGAACCCTTGAAATTTCGGCCTAATATAGAAGATGGAAAAAAATTGGCTTTTAATTTTGTTTTTAATTCATTTTAATAACTAAATGACCAAAATACCCTTACTACTAAACTTTCCAAAAATTCCTTCCATGTCCTAATTTTTTCCATGAACTTAAAACTGGTCAAATTGCTATCTAAGACCTCCTCATTAATATTCCAAAACAATTTCATACTAAAAACCTTCTAGAATGCAAGTTTTACAACTTATTCGATTTAGTCCCTACTTTCAATTTAAGCACTTTAGGCATAGAATTTCATCACGAAATTTTCACACAATCATGCAATCATATCATAAACATCAAAATCATTGTAAAATATTTATTTTTATCTCGGATTTGTGGTCACGAAACCACTATTTCATTAAGCCCTAATTTAGGATATTACAAAAGACCTCCGCTGTTCTAACACCACCCCCAACAATACCTCTAATTACTATTCTGCTTATAAGCCCTCCTCCAACTCCTACGATAGTTGAAACCGTGAACGATAGTTGGAGAGGGATCGCAAATCCGACTGAAGGAACCGTGAACATGAGAGGGAGGAGGAAGCCAAAGCTCGAGAGTGGGCACAGTTGGATAAGCTAGCTGAGAGGGAAAGGGAAAAAGAATTGGATAAGCTAGCTGCAATTAAAGAGCAGTACCTCAGATCCAAAAATCCTAAAATGAGGGTTATTAAACCTAGCGAGAAATTTAGGTTTTCTTTAGATTGGAAGAGCACCTAAGATACTTCTAGAGACATGAATTCTTTGTACCAAAACCCTCACGAGGCACAACTTTTGTTTGGTCAATGATTTAGGGTTGGAATGGATCGTAGGGACAAGAAAAAGCTGGCTACCAAAAATGAAAAGGAGATGAGAGAAGAGGATAGGAAAAAAGAAGGGGGTTGAAGCTGGAAGAAGCAGCAGCGGCGCAAAGAGCTAAACTCTCCATTATTTGGATGTCGAGAAAATCAATAGAGAAAATGAAAGAGAAAACTCAAATCAATAGTAAGTATCACCATTTACTCTTTTTTGCTTCTTCTTCCAGCAGCTAAGGTTCTTAAATTGGGTTCCACCATT
This sequence comes from Gossypium arboreum, assembly GCF_025698485.1. Classification (NCBI taxonomy): domain Eukaryota; kingdom Viridiplantae; phylum Streptophyta; class Magnoliopsida; order Malvales; family Malvaceae; genus Gossypium; species Gossypium arboreum. The sequence continues at coordinate 13,846,468 of NC_069076.1, read as the reverse complement.
GCTAGTTAATGTCCAATATGGCTAGTTAACAGGTCACCTCAGCTTTCCATTACGTCTGTAACGTAAAATGTCTGTTAGTGACCGATTTGTCATCTTCGTAAAGTTTAGTGACTGAGTTGTAACATTTCAAAGTTTAGTGTCTGTTTTGTTATTTTAATCAAAGTTAAGTAATTGTCGGTGTACTTTACCCTAAATATAATTTGTAAAATATTTTGATATTAAATCATACACATTTTAATTTAATGTCCTTAATTGTAATTTTTTTTCCTATCTCGCCGCATACGATGCATTTGAATCCAAACACATTTCTCATCGATAGTTTTAATCTCACCACCACCATTATTTTTAATCTCATCGGAGCTAATAGGATCCATTTAATCTCAATTCTGTGCGTTTGGAATACTTTTTGGTCGAACTGCCCCATACCAATCTATCTGGATTGTAAAGATCAGCACGATTGGAGCATCACTCAACGCACTGGACTCGAATTTCTCCATCGAAGCTTTATGCCCCGGTCAAATGTTTCAACATCCATTGATGGTCATTTTTCTTTTTACACCTTTACTTTTATCTTTGTGTTCTTTTTACTTTTTTTTTGTCTTTTTCTTTCATTTTACCTTCTGCTTCAATAACTTTGTATTTTCAATTGTAAGATGCTTTTATTAATTCAAAATAATAAACATTTTCCCTTTTATTTTATAATAAACTAATATACGTTATTATCAAAACAACTTTTAATTTTCCATTTCTTGAACAACTTTTAGATTATTTGTTTTACTTTTTAATTATTTTGATTTAAAAATGTTAAAATTTTCCATTTCATGTAATAACATATTTATATAATTATATGCTAATTAGGTAAATCATTTGATAAATATATTAGATAATATGTTATTAATTTATTAATTTATATTTTCAAATAAGTTTTAAGTACAACCATGTTAAAAATTTTAATGTCCTTAATGATCATTTTGCATTTTTACAATAATTCACCTCATCGCCACCGTTGCGTTCGAATCCAAACATATTTAATTGTTGATTTTAATCACACTACTATAGTATCTAATCTCACCGTTATAGTAACCGATCTTAGCACCACCATTGTTTTTAACCTCACAACAGTTAATCTCACCGCCCATCCAAAAGCTGTACTAAAAATACCCTAAGCAATGTGGCCTGTGATATTTTTATGCATGTCATTAAAAAATAAAATTAATTGAAAAACATATTTTATAAAATTAAATGAAATGAAATGAAGATAAAATTATTTTTATCAACACAAAAATTAAAGGTAAACTACAAAAATGGTCACTAATCTTTGGCAATTTTTTTTACCACTGAATTATGAAAGGTTACATTTTGGTCATTAAACTTATTGACTTGTAACATTTTGGTCACTCATCCGTTAATAACCACTACAGCCTTAACAAAAAATGGGGCGGCACATTAATTCAAGGGTTAATATCCAATTTGATCCCTAAACTATAACTAAAACATTCAATTTGGTACATTTACAACATTGAGATCTTGTTGAGCACCGATTCATTAGTTCTGGGTTAGCTGGTGAGATCGAGAGATAAATTGGATTAACTTGTCTAACTTGGTAAAACTAAGACCGAGAGGTAAAATGGAACCATATTAAGAGTTCAAGCAATTTAGATCTCTAATTCGGGTATGAGTGAACCACATCGAGATCAATCAACCATTGTTTGTTAATTATTTGTTAATTTTGTAAATTCGTGCGTCTTACAATTTAATCATGGGTAGCTAGATCATAGATTAGTATAATTATCCTTGACATCATGATTTGTTGTACTATATTGTTTAGTGATTAGTTGATTAGTCTCTTTATTTTGCAGGCTCGATAGTAAAAATTGTTCAATCCCCAACTCTCTTCGGTTCGATCCTCGGAGTACTCCTATATCCCGTTGTACAAATATATTACAACTAACTTGTCACACTTGTAGACACCACACCTATTAGTTTTATTTTTGCTATCTTTGTTTGTTGATTTCTTCCTCCTCCTGTAGCTCACGAAGGGCGACGAGTTAGAGGGCAGTCACCATCCCATGTACTAACATGAGGGGCTTTTGGGAATCATTCGTGTCGAGCCCAATTATAAGTACTTCTTGAACTTTTAACCCAACACTTTATAATTTAATCCAATTTAATACATGTTTTTCTATTTTCCAAAATAAACATCATAAATTAATTTTAATTAATTAACTAATTTTTAATTAAACAATTTTCGAATTCGATTCTAATTTCATTAAAATCATGACAACTTTACCATAAAAAATCTATGAGAAAATATATTTAATTTTTCTATATTCAATGGATTCATAATGGCCAATTAATTTAATTCCATTTTTGAACTTAATTAATTAATTAATTAATAATTTGAAAAGCCATAAATTAATTTTTAGGCCATTTCCATACTTAATGAGAAAATCACATTCATTTCTAAATGTTTCTCTTTTCTCTAACTTTACCATTTCTATCCTTTTTTGTTCGTTTGATTGAACATACACCTAATTTATTGTTTCAATGAGCTAATTGAGGGACCAATTGGACATATGTGATTAGAACTCAAATGATTTATAATTAAATTTTAGCTTTTTTCTTATTAATTATAAACTCATTTAGTCACGAAGTCATTACAACATAGTATCGTGATTGAGCTTTCTCTAATGACATACCATTACGAAAGAAACTCAATCAATACTCGTCCAATGACCTTGTCATAAGTGTGTTACCCTCATAGGATATCCTTAATCTATTTGGGTTAAATATGCTCTCCCAATATGATCCCATTTTATCTCATGGTAATCGTTACATCTTCCTTTATGAAAAGTCAATTACTATCAAATAGTAATGAAGTCATTCATCACAAAGAAGAACGACCCATGACCATGTTTACTTTTCATATATAAAGTAATGCCAATGGGAGGATATCATTTACCCATGTTTTAGGCTATGAATTCCACTATTGTGAATTATACTACATACTATAGAACTCATATACCCAACACACTATCTTTCGGTTCCTTATATATTTAAATTCAAGCTTTTACTTACATCAACATAGAAGAGTTATGCATACATAGTCCATCATCCACTTAGGATTAAGGTATGTCACAAGTGAATAAATCCATAAACGGATTCGAGATCTATTCTACTTTAGTCTAGTCTGATGTACTGTCAGTCTAGTTAGTCATATCTATTTCTCTATCTTCTAAGAGTCATCCGCTCTGATGCCCAAGACAAAGCATCTCCCCAATTGGACTTGATAAATGACATATTAGTCTTTCAATCGGTTTGCTCATTTCCAATTTGAATAAGGTCATGTTTAGGTTCGTCTACGAATATAAGTTGTCTTTCCGTATTACAATCCGACCACATAATACTGCTTAATATTAATTAAACATTTAGACAACTAGTGAGCTAATATTTGTGTCTATTTTTCTTTACATGAAGAAACCACGTCAGTAGATTATACAAAGGATATTAATGTAATCCATGAATAATTTTATTAACCAATCTGTTAAAAAAATACAATTGGGCATAGGTGAAAATACTACACTTAAAGGCATCAGATCCAACATACGTATAGGCCCATTTGATCTCGTATATGGGCATTTTGTTTGTATAATTGAAATATATGAATTATGCCATATTTATTGGTTTAATTTTAACAAAAATGAATGAAAATAATTTGAGTTACTTTCGAAACATGTTGTGACATCTCGCATGTCACATCCCAAAAATCGGGTTACTGAACCGAGAGTTTGATTGGGATATTGGAGTAAGGATAAAAGCATTTAATAAAAATTAATAAAATATTAAAAAATTGATCGAGATTAAAATCTAGACGAAGGAATTAAAATTAGGTGTTCAAGAGTCAATCATTTTAAAATGGAAACCGAAATTGAAAATATAAGCAAATAATGCTTAATTTTAAGGGAAGGACTATTTTAAAAAAGGATGAAAATTGAGAGTGTTTAAAGGGGAAATAGCCCAAATTTAAAAAAATTGGTTGGCTATTTAACATTTCCCATTTCTATTCCTTCTCATTTCAATTTCCATTCAAAACTTCTCTGATTGTTTCTCTCAAAATTAACTCTTCCCTAAAGATCTTTCAGCTTTCCAAACACTAATTCTTCCATCAATTTCAAATAAAATTCAAGTTTTCTTCATTAATTCTTTCATTATTCTTCACATGTTTTTTTTTATTGAATTTGATCCACAACTCGTCAATTTCTTCAAATTGAGGTAACATACTAATTCTTATTAATAATTATAAATTCACTTCTTTTATAATTTGAGATTTGATCAACGATTACGAGATTTTAATGGATCTAAAGCCTTTACATTGAATTTTTATTCAAAAATGGTGAAATCTGAATTATTGAGTAAACTTGTTATTTTAAAGTGATTTTCAACTTATTTCAAACTAATTAGAAGATTTTTGAACTCAATTTAACAAATCATTTATGAGTTTTCATGTAACACCCCTAACCCGTATCCGTCATCGGACTAGAGTTAAGAGGCATTACCGAACATTTCAGAACATTTTACGATCAACTCACAAACATCAAACATATATCATAATTTCATAGCAAGTCATACACAAAGAACCTTTCTTAGGTCAATGAGACCTTAAACATGCTTTAGAAAGGAATAGGAACTAATCTAAGCACATACAAAATCTCTCAAAATTATATAAAATTTTCAAGTTACAAAGGTCACACGCCTGTGTGAATAGGCCGTGCGCCTCACACGGCATTAGACACGCCGTGTGTTTAGGCCGTGGAAAAACTGGGCATACTTACTGACTTGAACCACACGACCAGATACATGCCCGTGTGCCTTGGCCGTGGTCGAAACTGACTTGGGTCACACGGCTAACCACACGCCCGTGTGTATAGCCTGTGTACCCTTCGAAATGGCTACACACACCCATGTGCCAAGGCCGTGTGCCTCACACAGCCACCAGACACGCCTGTGTGTCCAGGCCGTGCTCGAGACTGACTTTAAATTGTAGGACCTCCCCAGGGGATAGACAGTCCTGTGTCACACACGGCTGAGACACACGCCCTTGTCTCAACCCGTGTGGACAAAATAGGCTACTTAAAAAGCCATGTTTCCACCCTATAAACATAAGCTTTTAAGACCACATTTCATAACCCAATATGCAACCAAAACATTTCCAAAACAAGCATCACTCATACTTCAATATCATTAATCATTTCCATACATAATTCCAACTCAATCATACTCATTCCATGTAACTAATTCATACCATGAACACATGATTCATATCACATTTATAACCATTTCAACCACAAAACTAACTTACCAAAAAAACCATTTCACTAGGCCATATATATACACCCAATTTACCCTTTTTGCATCACACATCATCTACCAAAATCAAACCATAAGTTCAACCATAATCAAGCCATATCTCATGGCATGATATACCCATCTCAAAGCATACCACATTAATCTTAGCCTATACCTGCCATACTTTGATATATATACATTTTCAAAAGGTACCAAAATAATATTTGATAGTGTGGTGATGATCCTCGACGATCCCTGAGCTTCCAATAGCTTCGATATCTACAACACAATGCAAACACACACAACGTAAGCTTTCAAAAGCTTAGTAAGCCATATATAAATAAACTATTCATTTTAAGCATATAAGCATTATAAAATACATATACTCTATAGCCAAATACTATCACAAACCACATAGTTCATATACATTTCACATATTCCCAATTCATTTGCACATATAGCATATTTTCTCATACTTATATCTTATATCATCACTTGCACATATATTTACTTCTCATTAACAAATATTGAACACATCTCCATGTGCCTGAATCGATTATTCATTCATTCAATCTAGTATTTCTTAGAATGCTCGTTGAACCATACGAAATTAAATAGGATATGCGGATAGCTCAGAAAGCTTGTACAATGCCAATGTCCCAGACGTGGTCTTACATGTAATCAAATATCGATGCCACTGTCCCAGACAGGGTTTTACACGAAATCAAATATGATGTTGATGTCCCAAACACGGTCTTACATTTAAATCTCAAATCGATGCCAACGTCCCAGATGTGGTCTTACACAAAATCGCATATCGGAATCCTATGTCATGACATATGTATCCTAACTATTCCCATGGTTCGTACGGGACTTTTCAGACATTGTCACATTATCGAAACATTCTTGGATTTCTTATATTCAACTCAAATAGCCATTCATCACTAATCATTAACATTTAAGCAATAATAATTCAATTCAAACACATTTATTTGTATATCGACTTACCTTGTAATAGAATGAACAGAAACGAATGACAATTCAACTACTTTCATTTTCCCCCGATCAAATTCTGTTTTCTTTGGTTCTTGATCTAAACATATTCAAATTTGACATATTCAATCTCACTTTCATTCAAATCAATCCATAAACACATATTTATGGAATTTTACAAATTAGCCTTCATATTTTTACATTTTAACACTTTAGTCCCTAATTCATAAAATCACAAAATACACATAATTTGATTATGTTTTATTATAAACATTATAATAGCCATTTTACCAATTTAGCCTTACTATAATAAACATTTAAACTTATAATGGATGTCCAACAATGTCCATTTAATATATAAATGGTCTAATAACATAATAGGGACCTCATATTTAATAAGCCAAAGCAATTCGGCACTTTAGCAAATAGAACACATCTTTTACATTGTTTGCGATTAAGTCCTTTTATCAAATTAAACACACAATCGATAAATCATACGAAACTTTCACACATATTAAATATCATACTGTAAACATGGAAAATAATATTAAAAATACTTTTTGACTCAGATTTGTGGTCCCAAAACCACTGTTCTGAACCAGGCTGTTACAACTCTCCCCCTTAAGGATTTTCGTCCCCAAAAATCTTACCGTTGAACAAAATCGGATATTTCTGTCTTATAGCATCTTCAGGTTTCCACGTAGCTTCTTTGACACCATGTCGATGCCACATTACTTTTACTAATGAAATTTTCTTATTTCGTAGTTCTTTAACCTCTCAAGCTAAGATACAAATCGGTTCCTCTTCATATGTCATATCAGACTGAATTTCTATTTTGGATGGAGTAATTACATGCGAAGGGCCAGATTTGTATCGTTGAAGCATCGATACATGAAATACATTATGAATCTTTTGTAACTCAGGTAGCAATGATAATCTATAAGCGACCAACCCAATCCGCTCGATAATTTCATACGGTCCGATGAACCTCAGACTCAATTTGCCTTTTCAACCGAACCGAAGTACTTTCTTCCATGGAGTTACTCTCAGAAACACTTTGTAGCCGATCTCAAATTCAATATCTTTTCCTTTCAAATCTGCATATGATTTCTGACGATCGAAAGCTGCTTTCAGAGTATCTTGAATTGTTTTTACTTTCTATTCAGTCTCTTTTATCAAATCAACCTCGTGAATCTTATTCTCACTGAGCTCAGTCCAATACAAAGGTGTACTACATTTTCTACCATATAAGGCTTCAAAAGGTGCCATTTTAATGCTCGATGTACGCAAATTCAATCAACGGTAGGTATTGTTCCCACGTATCTTCAAACTCAAGGATGCAACATCTCAACATATCCTCTAGTATTTGAATGATCCGCTCGGATTGTCCACCCGTCTGCTGATGAAAAGCAGCACTAAAGTGCAATTTCATACCTAAAGCTTCTTACAGTTTCTTCCAAAATCGTGAAGTGAATCTCTGATTTCTATCTGACACAATAGATAATGGCAATAGATAATGGCAGCCCGTGCAATCTCACAATATCGAAAATATATAACTCAACTAATTTATCAAGCGAGTAGTCAAATCGTACTGGAATAAAATGAGCTAATTTCGTCAATCGGTCAACCACAACCCAAATCGCATCTTTCTTTCTCGAAGATATGGGAAAACCCGAAACAAAATCCATTGTTACTCTATCCTATTTCCACTAGGGAATCATTATCGGTTGTAACAAACCGGATGGAACTTGATGCTCAGCTTTAAGTTGCTGACAGATCAAACATTTCGAAAGAAAGTCAAAAATTTCTCTTTTCATTCCAGGCCACCAGTATAGCTGTTTCAAGTCATTATACATTTTCCTACTTCCAAAATGAAGAGATAAAAGACTATTGTGGGCTTCGTTCAAAATCATCTGAATTAACTCTAAATTTTTCGGAACACAAATCTTGTGACAGCCCTAAATTGACCCTAGTTGAAAAGTGGTTTCGGGACCACTAAACCGAGTCATAAAAATAATTAATTGTTATATTTTATGCTTACTATGTGTGTGCATGCATATGTGGAAATTTCATTCTCTAATTTTACCCATTTGTATGAGAAAGTATTAAATAGGGATCAAAATGAAACATGGTGAAATATGATAGGCTAATTTTAAATGGCTTATTAGTACATGTTAACAAAAGGTGGAGTTGCATGTCAAATAATCCCTTCCGAGGAGGAGTGGCGGCCATGACAAGGTTATGGGCAAGGGAACATGTTTCCAACATGTTTTGCTAGTGGTGTATGTAGGAAGTCATAAAATAAAGACTAGCATTAAAGAAATAAAAAAAAAATGATGAGCATGGATGCCCTCCCCTTGTTGCCGTGAGTAGAGGAAAAAGAAAGGAGAAAAAAATTTGTTCATCCATTCTAAGCTCTTTGGCCGAAAATACTAAGGGAAAAAGGAAAGATTTTTGCTCCATTTTTTGGTTTAGAAGAGATCTAGAAGGAGATTTGGCTATACTTGCATCAAGATTAAGGTATGTATGAGGTTGTGTCATGAGATTTATGCATGTTTTAGTTGCTAACTTGATGTTCATGTTAGCCATGGTTCAAATCCTTGTTATGCCATGGAAATGGTGTTTGGCCAAGGTGGATTTTGTGTTAATGCCATTGCATGTTAAATATGAAGCTTGTAAATGGTATATGTGATGGGGGATTGATGGCTCTTGGACTTTCTTTTTAGTATTTTTGAGTAAGACATTAAGTTCTTTGCTTAATCATGACCAAAATGATGGTGTTGTGATGTATTCGGTCATGGTATATCCACAAGTATGATTCATGCATGTTGCATGGTAGGTAAGATTTGAGCTTTGGATATGTGTTTATATTTGGATATAAACAACTTAAGATTCGGCCCTTGCACCGACATGAATATGTGTTTGCACATGATAAATTGGTATGACATATATACTATTTCAAGGTGTATATTTGCTTGTGATGATGTTTTCGGTTATGTAGTACATGAGAGATGTGTATTGAGCTACAATATGTAATGCGTTAGTTAGTAAAATGCATGCTGTTTTTGTGTGGTATTAAGTGCATAATTGGCCTCAACATGGACATGCATATTCGCCACATGAGGGAAATTGGTGTGCATGCATTCGGTTAGAGGCAAGCATATTGATGCCTATTCTTGGCTTAGAAAATTCGGCTAAGAGGAATACTAACTAAGGTGTTGAGTTCGATTCATGATTTTGTATATATGCGACTTTGATGCCTAATGAGTAGATATATATATATATTGGCTAGGCATCTTGAATTCCTCTTTCGATGCTCAAATGATAAAACCAATTTATTTGTTAAATTTAGCTCAAGAAGCTAGAGGTGGAGAATCAAGCAAAGGCAAAGGAAAGATAATCGAGTAGTCGATTGGAAATCGTTTCATCCAATATAAGGTAAGTCATTAAGCATATATTTGATATTGCTTAAATGATTGTAAAAATCTATGCAATTGTGTTTAATGGGATGATATATATATATAAATGAAATGTATGTGTATGGAGTGATGACATTGGTTGAATGTAAATGAAATAGTGAAATGTGTAGAAAGTTGCTTTCGGCACTAAGTGTGCGGGCAATACGTGTGTGCGTTGACGAGATTGGCACTAAGTGTGCATGCTGAAAATATATGGCACTAAGTGTGCATGCTGGAAATATACGGCACTGGGTGTGCGAGCTCGAAGGGTATGGCACTAAGTGTGCGGGTTTAAATTGTACAAGACTAAGTGTGCGAGTTTGATTATATAGCACTAAGTGTGCGAGTTGAATACATATAGCACTAAGTGTGCGGATTCACTATATGCTCTTGCATTACAATTGGCACTCGAGTGTGCGACATCATCGAGCTAATCCGGACAGCGGATCGGGTAAGTACCTTGAGCTCATGACAAATAGAAAATACGTTCATGCTCGGGGTTGAACTTGGTAAGCCTTAAATCTATGTGATGATTGAAATTGTATGATCGTGGTGGAAATGGGTTAGTGTGTGAAAACGCCTCAAATATCTTGTTGTGTAGAATATGAAATGTGGATGTATGACTTGGTATGAGAGTGGACCGAAGGTCCGAGGAATTATGGTATAGATTCGATATGGATGAGTACCTAGCCTCGTTTATTGTTTCATGTTGTAGTAACTTTATCGATTGGATTGATGAATGCTTATGACTTCTGAGTTATAAACTCACTCGGTGTTTTCTTGTCACCCATTTTAGGTCTCTCGGACTCGTATTGTTTATGCGTGATCGAACCGTCGTTGAAGTCATCACACCGGCTGAAATCTTTTGGTATTGTCTTCGTTGTTGAAGAACATTTGGCATGTATAGGCTATTATGTTTTGTTGAACTGTGGGTTGTAAACTTTAAGCCATGTGAAAATGGCCTATGTGGTTGTCGAGTGGGATGCTAGAACCCATAGCCACGAGTCTTAGAAACTTTAATTTTGATAAGGTGGCCATAATTTGTGTCATGTATGATGGATGATTAAGGCCAAAGAAAGATTCATGAAATTGGCATAGTCTACTGCAGTAACTGTTGCGGACAGCAGCAGTGAGATGAGATTGAAAAATCACTAAAAATAGTAGAAGTAGAATTAAATAGTGAATAAATTATGAAATTGAACCTTGATGAATCTATTTTTATATGGACGAAACGAAACTACCATATGAGCAGTATACTGAGAGATATTAAAGTTCTCGTGAGACAGGGCCAGAACAGTTTCTGGGTCCCCTGTCGCGACTTTGAAAATTTACTATAAATTATCCAGAAAGAATTAGAAGTCATGCCTTATATGTTCAGATTCCATTTTGAGTCTAGTTTCATTAGAAACAAACGACACCAGTATTAAAGCCCTGTACAGAGAGATATTTAAGTTGTAACGTGCTAAGGTCAGAGCAGTCGACCCCTGTAACATGGGTGACTTTAACTAATAAAATGTACTAATTGCCCAACCAAAAATTCTAGAAATAAATCCATGGATGGATATGTGAGTCTAAATTCGGGGAAAATTTACAGATTTTGATTTCGAGTTCTGGAACTCGAGATATGATTTTTAAGGTGACAGTGACGCAGTTAGCTAGCCTGCCTGAAACAGAAACTAAATACTCCCAAGAGAGAAATAAGGGAAGTAAGCCCGGTAACACCACGTGGCCAAATCCGGTGGCGGTCACGGGTTTGAAGTCATCACACCGGCTGAAATCTTTTGGTATTGTCTTCGTTGTTGAAGAACATTTGGCATGTATAGGCTATTATGTTTTGTTGAACTGTGGGTTGTAAACTTTAAGCCATGTGAAAATGGCCTATGTGGTTGTCGAGTGGGATGCTAGAACCCATAGCCACGAGTCTTAGAAACTTTAATTTTGATAAGGTGGCCATAATTTGTGTCATGTATGATGGATGATTAAGGCCAAAGAAAGATTCATGAAATTGGCATAGTCTACTGCAGTAACTGTTGCGGACAGCAGCAGTGAGATGAGATTGAAAAATCACTAAAAATAGTAGAAGTAGAATTAAATAGTGAATAAATTATTAAATTGAACCTTGATGAATCTATTTTTATATGGACGAAACAAAACGACCATATGAGCAGTATACTGAGAGATATTAAAGTTTTCGTGAGACAGGGCCAGAACGGTTTCTGGGTCCCCTGTCGCGACTTTGAAAATTTACTATAAATTATCCAGAAAGAATTAGAAGTCATGCCTTATATTTTAAGATTCCATTTTGAGTCTAGTTTCATTAGAAACAAACGACACCAGTATTAAAGCCCTGTACAGAGAGATAGTTAAGTTGTAACGCACGAAGGTCAGAGCAGTCGACCCCTGTAACATGGGTGACTTTAACTAATAAAATGTACTAATTGGCCCAACCAAAATTCTAGAAATAAATCCATGGATGGATATGTGAGTCTAAATTCGGGAAAATTTACAGATTTTTATTTCGAGTTCTGGAACTCGAGATATGATTTTTAAGGTGACAGTGACGCAGTTAGCTAGCCTGCCTGAAACAGAAACTAAATACTCCCAAGAGAGAAATAAGGGAAGTAAGCCCGGTAACACCACGTGGCCAAATCCGGTGGCGGTCACGGGTTTGGGGTGTTACATTTTATTGGTATCAGAGCTATGGTTTAGTCGGTTCTAGGACTACCATAGAGCGTGTGAGTCTAGCTATACATGCCAAATTGTTAGTGCTTAATAATGTGATGACTTCTGACGGTTGAATTTTTTTTGTTTGTTTTGATTAGCAATGGAACCCGGGATAGAGAGACCCTTGGCGGATGATGTCGAAAGTGTAGCGGCTGCTCCGCGCAAGGGACACCACTGTTGAGCCTCGATCATCCGCGAATAATCAAAATGAAGGGCGAAACAAGCCTTCTTCACCATGATGAATGAGTGGGTCGCGTAATATGCCCGAACCAACCCGGCTGTCCAACCATTCTCGAATTTAAATACTCCACCCCAAGAGTCCGCAATGCCTCCGATTCATCGATCCCGTAAGGCTAAGCAAACCACCGTGGACTTGATTAGGAAGCGCAGGCCGAGGAGTTCAAGGCCATAGTCATCGATGATCTTTGAAAGAAGAATTTCGCTCGATAACACCATTCGAGTGTTAGATGAACTATCATGCACACCGATGAATGTCTTAAGTGTGCTATATCCTTGTTGCGAGACTCGACTTACTATTGGTGGAGGACTTTAATTTCCATAGTCCCAAAAGAACGAGTTACTTGGGATTTCTTTCAATCCAATTTCGAAGAAATACATTAGTCAACGGTTCATCGATCGAAGCGTAAGGAGTTCTTGGAACTCAAGCAAGGCCGTATGATCAGATCTCGAATCTGAACATGAGTTCGTAAGACTTAGTCGGTATGCTCGGAGTGTGTGGTGATGAGGTTGCTATGTGCAAAAGATTTGAAGAAGGATTGAATGAAGATTTGAAGTCGCTAGTGGGTATTTTGGAGATAAAGGAGTTTGTAACACTAGTCGAACGAGCCTACAAGGCGGAAGAACTTGGAAAGGAAAAGAAGAAGGCGAATTTGAAGCGAGAGATTATCGTAAAAGATCGGCAAGTAAAGCTCCATTCTCGTGGTAAAGAAGTTCGGGAGGACACTAATAAGTCGAGGCGATGCGGGAATTTCCATCGAGCCCGACCATTGATCGACTCCCGAGCTACATCGATAGCTAGTGTGGGCAATAATCGCCAAGAAAGACCAATGCCCCAATGTGGAAGACGACACCTAGGTGAATCTTTGGGGTAAGTCTGTTAACTGCTCATTACGGATGTGGTTCAAGGACCACTTCATTAGAGATTGCACGGAACTAGATGAGAAGAATAAGATGCAAGGTGCAAGATCTAGTGGGGCGACGGCTAGAGGTAGGCCCCGAGGATTTCAGGAGGTAGGGGTGGTAATCGAGAGGAGCCACCGATGCACTGTTCGATCCGAGACCCGTGCTCTGCTAGAGCATATGCCATCCAGCGCACGAGAGGAGGTATCCTCCCCGACGTTATCCTTGGTACTTTTACTCTCTTTGATACTAGTGTGATTGCATTGATTGACCCCGCTCTACTCATTCATATGTATGTGAAACCTTAGCATCCAAAGAAGACTCTACCGTTGAGTCTCATCGAGTTCATAATTCGAGTGTCAAACCCTTTGGGTCAATACGCACTCGTTGATAAAGTGTGCAAGAGATGCCCCTAATAATTCGAGAATCCTATTTTCCGCCGATCCGATGCTTCTACCATTTGATGAATTCGATGTTATTCTTGGTATGGATTGGTGACCGTACATGATGCAATGGTGGACGCAAAGGAAAACCATTGATTTGAGGAGTGCAAATAACGAGGTAGTCCGAGTCGAGTCTCATCGATTTAAAAGGAGTGCCGGCGATAATATCTTCTATGACCGCCGGAGATATGTGAAAAGGGTGTGAAACATACCTTGCGTATGTGTTTGAAAGTAAAGAGACGGAAAAGAAACTCGAATCGGTACCAAGTGGTCCGTGAGTATTCGGATGTTTTAGGAGGAGTTACCGGATTGCCACCGGTTCGAGAAGTGGAATTCGCATCGGTTGTACCGGTACTACGCCGATCTCAATAGCTCCGTGTCGTATGGCATTAACGGAGTTAAAGGAATTGAAGGTCCAATTGCAAGAATTGACGGATAGAGGTTTCGCCGATCGAGTTTTTCTCCATGGGCGCACAAAGATTGTTTGTGAAAAAGAAGGACGGAAGCATGAGGTTGTGCATCGACTATCGTCAACTCAATAAAGTGACGATAAAGAATAAATATCCGTTGCCACGAATTGACGATTTGTTTGATCAATTAAAGGGAGCCTCGGTGTTTTCAAAGATAGATCTCGAGGTCGTGGTACTATCGGTTGAGGGTCCGAGAATCGGACATACCCAAAACCGCTTTTAGAACGAGGTACGGTCACTACTGAATTCTTGGTGATGCCGTTTGGGCTCACTAATGCCCTCGGTGTTTATGGATTTAATGAATAGAATTTTAGGCCATACTTGGATCGGTTCGTAGTTGTATTTATCGATGACATTTTGGTCTATTCGAGAGATGAAACCGAACATCTTGAACACCGAGGCTAGTGTTGCAAATCTTACGAGATAAGCGATTATACGCAAAGTTCAAGAATGTGAATTTTGGTTGAAAGAGGTTAGCTTTTTGGGGCACGTGGTGTCCGTGACGGTGTCGTCGGTGGACCCGAACAAAATTTCGACCATAGTCGATTGGAAACCACCAAGGAATGTTACCGAGGTTAGGAGCTTTTTGGGGCTTGCCGGATACTATCGACGATTTGTGAAAGGTTTTTCGGTGATAGCTGCACCGATGACAAAACTACTTCAAAAAGATGTTAAGTTCGAGTGGTCGAACGTGTCAAGAAAGTTTCGATCGACTAAAAACCTGTTTAACCGAGGCCCCAAGATTAGTACAGCAGTGTGAGTCCGTAAAGAGTTTGTCATATACAGTGACGCATCCTTGCTTGGGTTAGGTTGTGTGTTGATGCAAGAAGGTCGAGTTGTGGCTTACGCGTCGAGACAACTAAAGCCGCATGAGAGAAACTATCCGACCCATGACCTTGAACTAGCGACCATAGTGTTCGCCTTGAAGATATGGCGGCATTACTTGTTTGGAGAAAGGTGTCACATTTATTCGGACCACAAGAGTCTAAAATATTTGATGACTCGGAGAGATTTAAACTGCGACAAAGACGTTGGCTTGAGTTGTTGAAAGACTATGAACTCATCATTGATTATCACCCGGAAAGGCCAACGTGGTGGTGATGCTTTAAGTCGCAAGGCACCGCTTTGCTTTGAGAGCAATGGATGCTCATCTATCCGTTTCACCCGATGAGGTGCTAGTAGTCGAATTAGAGACCAAACCGTTATTGATTCATCAAGTACTTGAATCTCGGAAGGTCGACACCGAATTGGTCGCTAAGCGAGCGAATGTGTTTCAAGGAGGAATCGAATTTCAGATTGACGACCATGATTGCTTGACGCTCAAGGGTCGATTATGTATTCCAAGGAATTGAACTTGTTTCGATGATTTTGAACGAGGCTCACATGAGTCGAATGTCAATCCACCGGGTAGTACTAAAATGTACAATGACCAAACGTCGGTTTTGGTGGCATGGTATGAAACGAGACATCTCGACTTTGTTTGAGATGTTTAATATGTCAACAAGTGAAAGCGGAGCATCAAGTGCCATCGGGATTACTTCAGCCGATCACGATACCCGAGTGGAAATGGGATCGAGTCACCATGGACATTGTATCCGGACTGCCATTGTCAGCAAGTAAGAAGGATGCGATCGGGTCATTGTTGATAGATCGACCAAGTCCGCTCATTTTATTCTGTTCGCACGGATTTTTCGCTTGATAAATTGGCAGAATTATACGTCTCCCAAATTATTCGATTGCATGGGGTGCCTATTTCTATCGTGTCAGATAGAGACCCAAGATTTACATCGCGATTTTGGAAGAAATTGCAAGAGGCTTTGGGTACCAAGCTGAATTTTAGCACTGCTTTTCACCCCCAAACCGATGGTCAATCCGAACGGATAATTCAAATACTCGAGGATATGTTGAGATGTTGCATCCTTGAGTTTAGTGGTTCATGGGAACGGTATTTACCTTTGGTTGAATTCGCTTACAACAATAGCTTTCAATCAAGTATCAAGATGGCGCCTTACGAGGCTTTATACGGTCGTAAATGCCGTACCCCATTATTCTGGACTGAACTTAGAAAAGGAAAAATCTTTGGGGTTGATTTGGTTAGGGATGCCGAGCAAAAAGTTCGAGTAATTCGTGAAAGTTTGAAGGCTGCTTCGGATCGCCAAAAGTCGTATGCGGATTTGAAAAGGAAAGACATTGAATATCAGGTTGGAGACAAGGTATTTCTCAAAGTCTCACCCTGGAAGAAGGTGCTTAGATTTGGCCGTAAGGGCAAATTGAGTCCGAGGTTCATCGGTCCGTATGAAGTATCTGAACGAGTTGGGCCAGTAGCGTACCGATTAATTTTACTCCCTGAGCTTGAAAAGATTCACAACGTTTTCCATGTCTCGATGCTTCGACGATATAGGTCTGACTCGACACACGTAATTACTCCATCTGAGGTCGAGGTTCAGCCTAATTTGAGTTATGAAGAAGAACCGATTCGTATCTTAGCACGTGAAGTGAAAGAGTTACGAAACAAGCGGATTCCGCTAGTGAAAGTGTTATGGCTCAAACACGGGATAGAAGAAGCTACTTGGGAAACCGAGAACTCTATGAAAGAGCGATACCCAACCCTATTTACCGGTAAGATTTTCGGGGACGAAAATTTCTTAAGTGGGGGAGAGTTGTGACAGCCCTAAATTGACCCTAGTTGAAAAGTGGTTTCGGGACCACTAAACCGAGTCATAAAAATAATTAATTGTTATATTCTATGCTTACTATGTGTGTGCATGCATATGTGGAAATTTCATTCTCTAATTTTACCCATTTGTATGAGAAAGTATTAAATAGGGATCACAATGAAACATGGTGAAATATGATAGGCTAATTTTAAATGGCTTATTAGTACATGTTAACAAAAAGGTGGAGTTGCATGTCAAATAATCCCCTTCCTAAGGAGGAGTGGCCGACCATGACAAGGTTATGGGCAAGGGAACATGTTTCCAACATGTTTTGCTAGTGGTGTATGTAGGAAGTCATAAAATAAAGACTAGCATTAAAGAAATAAAAAAAAAATGATGAGCATGGATGCCCCCCCCTTGTTGCCGTGAGTAGAGGAAAAAGAAAGGAGAAAAAAATTTGTTCATCCATTCTAAACTCTTTGGCCGAAAATACTAAGGGAAAAAGGAAAGATTTTTGCTCCATTTTTTGGTTTAGAAGAGATCTAGAAGGAGATTTGGCTATACTTGCATCAAGATTAAGGTATGTATGAGGTTGTGTCATGAGATTTATGCATGTTTTAGTTGCTAACTTGATGTTCATGTTAGCCATGGTTCAAATCCTTGTTATGCCATGGAAATGGTGTTTGGCCAAGGTGGATTTTGTGTTAATGCCATTGCATGTTAAATATGAAGCTTGTAAATGGTATATGTGATGGGGGATTGATGGCTCTTGGACTTTCTTTTTAGTATTTTTGAGTAAGACATTAAGTTCTTTGCTTAATCATGACCAAAATGATGGTGTTGTGATGTATTCGGTCATGGTATATCCACAAGTATGATTCATGCATGTTGCATGGTAGGTAAGATTTGAGCTTTGGATATGTGTTTATATTTGGATATAAACAACTTAAGATTCGGCCCTTGCACCGACATGAATATGTGTTTGCACATGATAAATTGGTATGACATATATACTATTTCAAGGTGTATATTTGCTTGTGATGATGTTTTCGGTTATGTAGTACATGAGAGATGTGTATTGAGCTACAATATGTAATGCGTTAGTTAGTAAAATGCATGCTGTTTTTGTGTGGTATTAAGTGCATAATTGGCCTCAACATGGACATGCATATTCGGCCACATGAGGGGAAATTGGTGTGCATGCATTCGGTTAGAGGCAAGCATATTGATGCCTATTCTTGGCTTAGAAAATTCGGCTAAGAGGAATACTAACTAAGGTGTTGAGTTCGATTCATGATTTTGTATATATGCGACTTTGATGCCTAATGAGTAGATATATATATATATTGGCTAGGCATCTTGAATTCCTCTTTCGATGCTCAAATGATAAAACCAATTTATTTGTTAAATTTAGCTCAAGAAGCTAGAGGTGGAGAATCAAGCAAAGGCAAAGGAAAGATAATCGAGTAGTCGATTGGAAATCGTTTCATCCAATATAAGGTAAGTCATTAAGCATATATTTGATATTGCTTAAATGATTGTAAAAATCTATGCAATTGTGTTTAATGGGATGATATATATATATAAATGAAATGTATGTGTATGGAGTGATGACATTGGTTGAATGTAAATGAAATAGTGAAATGTGTAGAAAGTTGCTTTCGGCACTAAGTGTGCGGGCAATACGTGTGTGCGTTGACGAGATTGGCACTAAGTGTGCATGCTGAAAATATATGGCACTAAGTGTGCATGCTGGAAATATACGGCACTGGGTGTGCGAGCTCGAAGGGTATGGCACTAAGTGTGCGGGTTTAAAATTGTACAGCACTAAGTGTGCGAGTTTGATTATATAGCACTAAGTGTGCGAGTTGAATACATATAGCACTAAGTGTGCGGATTCACTATATGCTCTTGCATTACAATTGGCACTGAGTGTGCGACATCATCGAGCTAATCCCGGACAGCGGATCGGGTAAGTACCTTGAGCTCATGACAAATAGAAAATACGTTCATGCTCGGGGTTGAACTTGGTAAGCCTTAAATCTATGTGATGATTGAAATTGTATGATCGTGGTGGAAATGGGTTAGTGTGTGAAAACGCCTCAAATATCTTGTTGTGTAGAATATGAAATGTGGATGTATGACTTGGTATGAGAGTGGACCGAAAGGTCCGAGGAATTATGGTATAGATTCGATATGGATGAGTACCTAGCCTCGTTTATTGTTTCATGTTGTAGTAACTTTATCAGTGGATTGATGAATGCTTATGACTTACTGAGTTATAAACTCACTCGGTGTTTTCTTGTCACCCATTTTAGGTCTCTCGGACTCGTATTGTTTGCGTGATCGGAACCGTCGTTGAAGTCATCACACCGGCTGAAATCTTTTGGTATTGTCTTCGTTGTTGAAGAACATTTGGCATGTATAGGCTATTATGTTTTGTTGAACTGTGGGTTGTAAACTTTAAGCCATGTGAAAATGGCCTATGTGGTTGTCGAGTGGGATGCTAGAACCCATAGCCACGAGTCTTAGAAACTTTAATTTTGATAAGGTGGCCATAATTTGTGTCATGTATGATGGATGATTAAGGCCAAAGAAAGATTCATGAAATTGGCATAGTCATCGCAGTAACTGTTGCGGACAGCAGCAGTGAGATGAGATTGAAAAATCACTAAAAATAGTAGAAGTAGAATTAAATAGTGAATAAATTATGAAATTGAATCTTGATGAATCTATTTTTATATGGACGAAACGAAACTACCATATGAGCAGTATACTGAGAGATATTAAAGTTCTCGTGAGACAGGGCCAGAACAGTTTCTGGGTCCCCTGTCGCGACTTTGAAAATTTACTATAAATTATCCAGAAAGAATTAGAAGTCATGCCTTATATGTTCAGATTCCATTTTGAGTCTAGTTTCATTAGAAACAAACGACACCAGTATTAAAGCCCTGTACAGAGAGATATTTAAGTTGTAACGTGCTAAGGTCAGAGCAGTCGACCCCTGTAACATGGGTGACTTTAACTAATAAAATGTACTAATTGCCCAACCAAAAATTCTAGAAATAAATCCATGGATGGATATGTGAGTCTAAATTCGGGGAAAATTTACAGATTTTGATTTCGAGTTCTGGAACTCGAGATATGATTTTTAAGGTGACAGTGACGCAGTTAGCTAGCCCGCCTGAAATGAAACTAAATACTCCCAAGAGAGAAATAAGGGAAGTAAGCCCGGTAACACCACGTGGCCAAATCCGGTGGCGGTCACGGGTTTGAAGTCATCACACCGGCTGAAATCTTTTGGTATTGTCTTCGTTGTTGAAGAACA
Organism: Gossypium arboreum; assembly: GCF_025698485.1. NCBI lineage: Eukaryota > Viridiplantae > Streptophyta > Magnoliopsida > Malvales > Malvaceae > Gossypium > Gossypium arboreum. The sequence continues at coordinate 13,825,909 of NC_069076.1, read as the reverse complement.
TTTGGCATGTATAGGCTATTATGTTTTGTTGAACTGTGGGTTGTAAACTTTAAGCCATGTGAAAATGGCCTATGTGGTTGTCGAGTGGGATGCTAGAACCCATAGCCACGAGTCTTAGAAACTTTAATTTTGATAAGGTGGCCATAATTTGTGTCATGTATGATGGATGATTAAGGCCAAAGAAAGATTCATGAAATTGGCATAGTTCATCTGCAGTAACTGTTGCGGACAGCAGCAGTGAGATGAGATTGAAAAATCACTAAAAATAGTAGAAGTAGAATTAAATAGTGAATAAATTATTAAATTGAACCTTGATGAATCTATTTTTATATGGACGAAACAAAACGACCATATGAGCAGTATACTGAGAGATATTAAAGTTTTCGTGAGACAGGGCCAGAACGGTTTCTGGGTCCCCTGTCGCGACTTTGAAAATTTACTATAAATTATCCAGAAAGAATTAGAAGTCATGCCTTATATTTTAAGATTCCATTTTGAGTCTAGTTTCATTAGAAACAAACAACACCAGTATTAAAGCCCTGTACAGAGAGATAGTTAAGTTGTAACGCACGAAGGTCAGAGCAGTCGACCCCTGTAACATGGGTGACTTTAACTAATAAAATGTACTAATTGGCCCAACCAAAAATTCTAGAAATAAATCCATGGATGGATATGTGAGTCTAAATTCGGGGAAAATTTACAGATTTTTATTTCGAGTTCTGGAACTCGAGATATGATTTTTAAGGTGACAGTGACGCAGTTAGCTAGCCTGCCTGAAACAGAAACTAAATACTCCCAAGAGAGAAATAAGGGAAGTAAGCCCGGTAACACCACGTGGCCAAATCCGGTGGCGGTCACGGGTTTGGGGTGTTACATTTTATTGGTATCAGAGCTATGGTTTAGTCGGTTCTAGGACTACCATAGAGCGTGTGAGTCTAGCTATACATGCCAAATTGTTAGTGCTTAATAATGTGATGACTTGACGGTTGAATTTTTTTGTTTGTTTTGATTAGCAATGGAACCCGGATAGAGACCCTTGGCGGATGATGTCGAAAGTGTAGCGGCTGCTCCGCGCAAAGGACACCGCTGTTGAGCCTCGGTCATCCGCGAATAATCAAAATGAAGGGCGAAACAAGCCTTCTTCACCATGATGAATGAGTGGGTCGCGTAATATGCCCGAACCAACCCGGCTGTCCAACCATTCACGAATTTAAATACTCCACCCCAAGAGTCCGCAATGCCTCCGATTCATCGATCCTGTAAGGCTAAGCAAACCACCTGTGGACTTGATTAGGAAGCGCAGGGCCGAGGAGTTCAAGGCCATAGTCACTGATGATGCTGAAAGAGCCGAATTCTGGCTCGATAACACCATTCGAGTGTTAGATGAACTATCATGCACACCGATGAATGTCTTAAGTGTGCTATATCCTTGTTCGAGACTCACTTACTATTGGTGGAGGACTTTAATTTCCATAGTCCCAAAAGAACGAGTTACTTGGGATTTCTTTCAATCCGAATTTCGAAAGAAATACATTAGTCAACGGTTCATCGATCAGAAGCGTAAGGAGTTCTTGGAACTCAAGCAAGGCCGTATGATCAGATTCGAATACGAACATGAGTTCGTAAGACTTAGTCGGTATGCTCGGGAGTGTGTGGCTGATGAGGTTGCTATGTGCAAAAGATTTGAAGAAGGATTGAATGAAGATTTGAAGCTGCTAGTGGGTATTTTGGAGATAAAGGAGTTTGTAACACTAGTCGAACGAGCCTACAAGGCGGAAGAACTTGGAAAGGAAAAGAAGAAGGCGGAATTTGAAGCGAGAGATTATCGTAAAAGATCGGCAAGTAAAGCTCCATTCTCGGCGGTAAAGAAGTTCAGGGAGGACACTAATAAGTCGAGGGCGACTGCGGGAATTTCCATCAGAGCCCGACCATTGACTGACTCCCGAGCTACATCAGTAGCTAGTGTGGGCAATAATCGTCAAGAAAGACCTGAATGCCCCCAATGTGGAAGACGACACCTAGGTGAATGCTGGGGTAAGTCTGTTAATAGCCTGGCTCATTACGGATGTGGTTCGAAGGACCACTTCATTAGAGATTGCACGGAACTAGATGAGAAGAATAAGATGCAAGGTGCAAGATCTAGTGGGGCGACGGCTAGAGGTAGGCCCCCGAGGATTTCAGGAGGTAGGGGTGGTAATCAGAGAGGAGCCACTGATGCGGCTGTTCGATCCGAGACCCGTGCTCCTGCTAGAGCATATGCCATCCAGCAAGACGAGAGGAGGTATCCTCCCCGACGTTATCACCGGTACTTTTACTCTCTTTGATACTAGTGTGATTGCATTGATTGACCCCGGCTCTACTCATTCATATGTATGTGAAACCTTAGCATCCAGTAAGACTCTACCTGTTGAGTCTACTGAGTTCATAATTCGAGTGTCAAACCCTTTGGGTCAATACGTACTCGTTGATAAAGTGTGCAAGAGATGCCCCCTAATAATTCGAGAATCCTATTTTCCGCCGATCCGATGCTTCTACCATTTGATGAATTCGATGTTATTCTTGGTATGGATTGGTGATCGTACATGATGCGATGGTGGATCGCAAAGGAAAACCATTGATTTGAGGAGTGCAAATAACGAGGTAGTCCGAGTCGAGTCTCATCGATTTAAAAGGAGTGCCGGCGATAATATCTTCTATGACCGCTCGGAGATATGTGAAAAGGGTGTGAAACATACCTTGCGTATGTGTTTGAAAGTAAAGAGACGGAAAAGAAACTCGAATCGGTACCCGATGGTGCGTGAGTATTCAGATGTTTTTCGGAGGAGTTACGGATTGCCACCGGTTCGAGAAGTGGAATTCGCATCGGTTGTACCGGTACTACGCCGATCTCAATAGCTCCGTGATCGTATGGCATTAACGGAGTTAAAGGAATTGAAGGTCCAATTGCAAGAATTGACGGATAGAGGTTTCGCCGATCGAGTTTTTCTCCATGGGGCGCACCAAGATTGTTTGTGAAAAAGAAGGACGGAAGCATGAGGTTGTGCATCGACTATCGTCAACTCAATAAAGTGACGATAAAGAATAAATATCCGTTGCCACGAATTGACGATTTGTTTGATCAATTAAAGGGAGCCTCGGTGTTTTCAAAGATAGATCCGAGGTCGTGGTACTATCAGTTGAGGGTCCGAGAATCGGACATACCCAAAACCGCTTTTAGAACGAGGTACGGTCACTACGAATTCTTGGTGATGCCGTTTGGGCTCACTAATGCCCCCGCGGTGTTTATGGATTTAATGAATAGAATTTTCAGCCATACTTGGATCGGTTCGTAGTTGTATTTATCGATGACATTTTGGTCTATTCGAGAGATGAAACCGAACATCTTGAACACCGAGGCTAGTGTTGCAAATCTTACGAGATAAGCGTTATACGCAAAGTTCAATAAATGTGAATTTTGGTTGAAAGAGGTTAGCTTTTGGGGCACGTGGTGTCCGTGACGGTGTCGGTGGACCCGAACAAAATTTCGACCATAGTCGATTGGAAACCACCAAGGAATGTTACCGAGGTTAGGAGCTTTTTGGGGCTTGCGGATACTATCGACGATTTGTGAAAGGTTTTTCGGTGATAGTGCACCGATGACAAAACTACTTCAAAAGATGTTAAGTTCGAGTGGTCGAACTTGTCAAGAAAGTTTCGATCGACTAAAACCTGCTTAACCGAGGCCCCAAGATTAGTACAATGAGTCCAGTAAAGAGTTTGTCATATACAATGACGCATCCTTGCTTGGGTTAGGTTGTGTGTTGATGCAAGAAGGTCAAGTTGTGGCTTACGCGTCGAGACAACTAAAGCCGCATGAGAGAAACTATCCCACCCATGACCTTGAACTAGCGACCATAGTGTTCGCCTTGAAGATATGGTGGCATTACTTGTTTGGAGAAAGGTGTCACATTTATTCGGACCACAAGAGTCTAAAATATTTGATGACTCGTAGAGATTTAAACTGCGACAAAGACGTTGGCTTGAGTTGTTGAAAGACTATGAACTCATCATTGATTATCACCGGGAAAGGCCAACGTGGTGGCTGATGCTTTAAGTCGCAAGGCACCTGCTTGCTTTGAGAGCAATGGATGCTCATCTATCCGTTTCACCCGATGAGGTGCTAGTAGTCGAATTAGAGACCAAACCGTTATTGATTCATCAAGTGATTATTTCATATTGTTAAGAATAATTTTGATGATTGGTATGACATGGATTATGCTCTTGATTTTAGTGAATGTTTATGTAATGAGTAATTTTAGGATTGATAATATTATGGTAGTCATATCCAATTGATGCATTGTAGAACATGAGTCATCGTTGAAATGGAATGTGTGTAATTGATTATTAGGATTCTTTCTTTTAGATATGGTTAAGAGCTAGTTGCTAATGTATGATTAATGTATGATATACTTGATGCTATGTGTAGATATATTGATGGTATGTTTTGATCGTTTGACATGAGCATGTTATTGGTTATTTGTAGATTGATATATGGTCTGTAATGACAAGTGGAAATGTTCATCAGGTGTAATTGCTTATGCAATATTAGTATGACATGTTGAATGCATGGATTGAGTCTTAAGTGTATGTGTATAATGATCTTTGTGTTATGTAATGTGATCTTGGATAAAGCTGAATGATAGTAGATATGTTTGCATGGTAAACTTAGTTGGATGCTAAATGATATGATGTAAATAGTATAGCCTAAGGTTGAAATTCTGATGTGCAGATGAATTGTGTCAATGATTGATAAGGTAATTTGGAAATATGTCATAAGTATGGCTAATGTTGATTAATCATGTAATGGATGAAATATATAACTATGAGTATGTATAAATGTATATATGAAATGATGTGATTGAATGCATACATTGATAATGGTGAATATAAGTGATCGATGATGTTATGCTATTGCATGTGAATATCAATAGTTTGCAAGAGTAATCAGTTGTTATTGCTAAGTTGATTGAAATGTATTGAGCTAATCGATTGAAGTATATGAAATTGATATAGAATTATGTTGGGGTGACATGAAGTGAAGACATGATGGTAATAATGTGAATGCATTAAATTGTTGAATATGTGGTTGGATCAATGGATTAATAGTGTGATCTGGAAATTCGATTGATAGTGATAGCTGAGTTATGACGTGCAAATTGAGTTGAAGATCATATGGCTAGGTGTTGAATCGAGTTAGATCGATAGGTATTCGCTGTATGTCATTAGCAGTATTGAATCTTTGATAGCTAGTTGATGTAAGCTATTAGTAGTTTATTGGCATTTGAGATACTCGTGATAGCATAAATGGGTAGTAATATTCTTGAATCTGATTAATGACAACTTCAGACTGTATGAAGCTAAGTGGTTAGTTGTGATGTTCTCGATTTTGAATGGACATGATTAGGCATGAAGTATGCTTTGTTAATATGCTGTTCGTTTGATACACAAGATAGGTAGATAATTATTGTAGATGACTAGTTGATAATTCTTAAATGTTGTAATTTATTGTAAATGTGATTGATACATAGATAGTTTGAATTTAATGGAAATTGTAGTGATGGTGGATGATTAGGTTGAAGTATCAAATGAAATTTAGGAATGTGATTTCGGAAACAGTAATGTGTCATGTTTGGATATAGGCTAGAGTTTATAATGTAGTTGAATATAGGCTATTATGTTTTGTTGAACTGTGGGTTGTAAACTTTAAGCCATGTGAAAATGGCCTATGTGGTTGTCGAGTGGGATGCTAGAACCCATAGCCACGAGTCTTAGAAACTTTAATTTTGATAAGGTGGCCATAATTTGTGTCATGTATGATGGATGATTAAGGCCAAAGAAAGATTCATGAAATTGGCATAGTCTACTGCAGTAACTGTTGCGGACAGCAGCAGTGAGATGAGATTGAAAAATCACTAAAAATAGTAGAAGTAGAATTAAATAGTGAATAAATTATGAAATTGAACCTTGATGAATCTATTTTTATATGGACGAAACGAAACTACCATATGAGCAGTATACTGAGAGATATTAAAGTTCTCGTGAGACAGGGCCAGAACAGTTTCTGGGTCCCCTGTCGCGACTTTGAAAATTTACTATAAATTATCCAGAAAGAATTAGAAGTCATGCCTTATATGTTCAGATTCCATTTTGAGTCTAGTTTCATTAGAAACAAACAACACCAGTATTAAAGCCCTGTACAGAGAGATATTTAAGTTGTAACGTGCTAAGGTCAGAGCAGTCGACCCCTGTAACATGGGTGACTTTAACTAATAAAATGTACTAATTGGCCCAACCAAAAATTCTAGAAATAAATCCATGGATGGATATGTGAGTCTAAATTCGGGGAAAATTTACAGATTTTGATTTCGAGTTCTGGAACTCGAGATATGATTTTTAAGGTGACAGTGACGCAGTTAGCTAGCCTGCCTGAAACAGAAACTAAATACTCCCAAGAGAGAAATAAGGGAAGTAAGCCCGGTAACACCACGTGGCCAAATCCGGTGGCGGTCACGGGTTTGGGGTGTTACAAATCTGATCTCAGAATTTCAAATAATCATCATTATCAACTCAAAATTCTGAATTAGAATTCAAATCACACTAAGCTCGTTTCATTATTATCTCATTATTAACTTTCTGTGCATCATAAATCTACTGTAAGAACAAAGATCTCGCTTTCAAATCAGCTAAAACCGAACCATCATCAGATATACACAATTGAGCATTCAAAGCACGTAATGCAAATAATGATTTTCGACTCAAAGCATCAACAACAACATTTGCTTTTCCCTGATGATAATCAATTATAAGCTCGAAGTCTTTTAGCAACCAAGCCATCGTCTCTGTCGCAGATTCAAATCTTTCTGAGTCATTAGATATTTCAAACTTTTATGATCTGAAAACACATGACACTTTTCACCGGACAGATAATGACGCCAAATTTTTAACGCAAACACAATCACAGCTAACTTAAGGTCGTGGGTCGGATAATTCTTTTCATGCAGCTTTAATTGCCTCAAGGCATAGGCTATAACTTTGCCTTCCTGCATCAAAATGCATCCCAGATTGTTCAAGAAAACATCACTATATATCACAAATTGTTTACCGAATTCTAGTTGTACTAAAACTAGAGCTTCAGTCAAAAGGGCTTTGAATTGATCAAAACTTTTCTGACATTTATCTGACCACTCAAACTTAACATCTTTTTGAAGAAATTTTGTCAATAGAGTTGCAATCATCGAAAAGCTTTTTACGAACCGTTGGTAATAACGAGCAAGTCCCAGAAAACTGCAGACTTCAAAAAAATTTCTTGAAGGCTTCTAATCTAAAATTGCTGAAATCTTGCTTTTATCAACTCGTGTACCAGATGCTGACACAATATGGCCTAGAAAACCAACTTCACGTAACCAGAACTCACATTCACTAAAGTTTACAAATAGTTTCTTATCACGCAGATTCTGTAGCACCACTCTTAAATGCTCGACATGCTTATTTTCATCACGTGAATAAATTAATATGTCATCAATGAATACAACAACAAATCGATCTAAATACGGTCTAAAAATTCTGTTCATTAAGTCCATAAAAATAGCAAGAGCATTTGTTAATCCAAAAGGCATAACTGAAAACTCATAATGCCCGTACCTCATTTGGAAAGCAGTTTTCAGAATGTCTAAATCTTTTACTCGCAACTGATAGTATCCTGATCTTAGATCTATCTTTGAAAACATAGTAGCTCATTTCAACTGATGAAACAAATCGTCAATTCGGGGTAGAGGATATTTGTTCTTGATAGTCACTTTATTCAACTGACGATAATCAATACACATTCTCATCATTCCGTCTTTCTTTTTCACAAACAGAATAGGAGCACCCTAGGGAGAAAAGCTTGGTCGTGTAAATCCTCTATCGGTCAGCTCTTGCAGCTGAGATTTCAATTCTTTCAATTCTATCAGAGCCATTCTATACGGAGCTATCAAAATCAGAGTAGTCCCCGGTACTAACTCAATACCAAACTCAACTTCTCGTATTGGAGGTAATCCAGGTAATTATTCAGGAAACATGTCAGGAAACTCACAAACAACAGGCACTGATTCTATTTTCCTTTCTGTTACTTTTATATCAATCACATAAGCAAAGTAGGCTTCAAAACCCCTTTTCACATATTTCAAAGCTTTCGTTGTAGATATCACAACTAGTAGCCCATTCAAATCACCGGACTCAATTCGGATTATCTCGTCATTCTTGCATCTCAAATCAATAGTTTTTAATTTGCAATTCATAATAGCATCATGAAAAGTTAGCCAATCCATACCCAAAATTATACCAAATTCATCAAAAGGTAATAACATCTGATCAACTGGAAAACAAATGTCTCGAATCATCAATGGACAATTCTTGCACACTTTATCAACCAGGACACCTTTTCCTAAAAGGTTTGATACTCTAATCACAAATTTAGTAGACTCTACCGGTAAAGTATTACTGGATACTAAATTCATGCATATATACGAATGCGTTGATCCTGGATCTATCAATGCAATCACAGAAGTATCGTAAAGAGTAAATGTACTCGTAATTACATCTAGAGACGAAGCTTCCTCACGAGCTCGGATGGCGTAGGCTCTGGCAGGTGCTCTAGCCTCAGATTGAACAGTTGTATCTTTAGTAACTATTCGGCTACCTTTCAAATTTCCCATATTTCTGGAAGGCCTGCCTCTAGCTGCAGTGTTACTTAGCCTCGTATTCTACATTGTATTTTGCTCGATCAACTTAAGGTATTCACGAATAAAATGATCTAACGATCCACATTTGAAACAAGCTCGATCATTCAATCTATAACTCCCTGGATGTCTTTTACCACAGTGTCTGCACTCAGGTCGATCAGATCGAGCATTTCCAACACTTGCAATTGAAGTAGCTGGAGCTCTGAAGTTCGAATATGATCTAGCATGATCTCTACTCGAATGTCCCATATTATTCTTTGAACGGTTATAATCATCTCAGAATTTTTTTGTCGTAGACTGAAATGATTTACTTGCAGATCTTTTTCTCATATCTCTAGCTTCTGAGTCGGCTTTTTTTTCTCTTTCCCAAGCTCTTCAACTTTACATGCTCGTTCAACAAGCACAACAAACTTTTTTATTTCCAGAATCCCGACTAACAAGTGGATATCTTCATTTAAGCCATCTTCAAACCTTTTACACATTATTGCTTCAGTCGAGCCATATTCTCGTGCATACTGGCTCAATCTCACAAATTCTCGCTCGTATTCTGCAACAGATATACGACCTTATTTCAATTTAAGAAACTCTTTGTGTTTCTAATCTATGAATCTTTCATTTATGTATTTCTTTTGAAATTCAGTTTGGAAGAAATCCCAGGTGATTCTTTCTCTCGGAACCACTGATATCAAAGTTTTCAACCAATGATACGAGATATCCCTCAGAAGTGAAACAACACATTTAACACATTCTTCCAGAATATAGGACAATTCAATGAATACCTGAATTGTATTCTCGAGCCCGAACTCAGCTCTCTCAGCATCATCACCAATAGTAGCACGAAATTCTTTAGCCCCATATGTAACACCCCTCACCCAAGTTTGATGCCGGAACGGGATACGAGGTGTTACCAGACTTAAAGACATACATACAAACATTTTCGGCTCATAAAATTTTGCACGATTTTAAAACATTCAAACTTCCTCTTATCACCCCTAATATAGACCTGCGAGGCCCTAAACACGTTTTGGAAATGGTTCGAGAATAAACTAAACACTTTAGAAAACTTTGTAAAATTTCAAAGCAGACAGGGGTACACGCCCGTGTGGAAGGGCGACACGCTTGTGTGTCTTCTTAACATGGCCATGTTGAAGGCCTGTGTGGCTAACACGGTCTAAACATATTGATACACTCTCGTATCCCTAGACCGTGCTAATTTTTCTCGATTTGAACCTACAAGGGTTTTTTGTAACACCCTTTACCCGAGACCGTCGCCGAAGTCGAGCACAAGGCGTTACTTGTCTTAACTTACTAATTCTGGGCATAAAATTTGCTTTTAAAATTTATTTATTTACATTCATTCAATATTTCACTAAAAAAGGCCCTCGAGACCCTAAAACATGCAATTGAAACGGTTCGGGACCAAACCAGGAACACTAAAAACTTTCTGAATACTTAGACAAATCAAAACAATTTATTTCATTATTCCTTATAAAACTGCCCACCTGTGTCATAGTCACTAAATAAATCATAACTCGACTCAAAAAACTCAAAATTTAAATTCGTAAATTTTCCCCGAAACTAGACTTATATATCTTCTTACTAAATTCTTTTTGGTCTAGCAAATTAGTACAGTTTACTAGTTAAAGTTTCCCCTGTTGCACTGTTTGACTACTCTGACCTCTCCTCACTACGAATCAATTTTCTACCTGTACAGAATTCAAATAACCATTTCATTTATTTCTATTGAAAGTAGATTCACTAAGGAATCTAGAAATATAAAATATAACTCCTAATTCTTTTTTTTTTTTTACAATTTTTAGTGAATTTATAAAGTCAGAACAGGGGATTCAGAAATCACTCTGACCCTGTCTCACTAAAATTCAAATATCTCTTAATATACACTTCTTCTGCTTACTCTGTTTCTTTCATATGAATATAGACTCAATAAGCTTGAATTCTATTTCTCATTCATCACCTAATTCCATTTCTACTATTCTTGGTGATTTTTCAAGATCACATCACTACTGCTGTTCAATACTATTTTAATGCTAATTTCACTTTTTCTTGATTTCTTTGGATTAACTACCATTTAGGCATACATAACACCGAAACATGTTCTTCATTAGCCATTTATATAGCTAATCATTATCAAATATTTACATACCTTTCTTTAGCCACATCATAAAGACATACACACAAAATGGCTAAGTTCCTATACATGCCATAAACTAGAACGTTTGTAAATGAAGAAACCCATTTGGTAACTTGATAGTCGATAGTGTGAAGTGATCTCCGATGACCTCCAATCTGAGCTTGCTTTTTAGTACTCTGAAACATGGGAAAGTGAAAGGAATAAGCTTATAAAGCTTAGTAAGTTCACATGCAAAATAATAAGCATTAGCAATCAATTTAGCTTATTACTATGTTGTCATAATTTGCTTAAATAATGTTTAATTCTTACTTTCCCATCTTACTCATTGGTAACCTTACCAAAGGCTCAGAATACAAAAGGCACCTTACTTAATAGCTTGCTTACATACCTACAACATTTCACTTAACACATGAGTACTCTTTCATAATATAGGCATATTGCCAATCATGTCATAAAGTGTCACAAGAATAACTGAAAACTCATCACTTACTTAATTCTCGATAATCTCAATTACTTACAATCTCAATAGAAATAAGCCTTAAATGCATACCTATATTCTTTCTTCATGTTCTCACCTTGTCATTTCTTTGACTTACTCTTTGGATTACTCGGGAACCTTTTCCTTTTTGAACTTACCATTGCCATGTCTTGACATGGTCTTACGTGGTATCCTTGCCTTATGAACTCACCAATGCCATGCCTTGGCATGGGCTTACATGAGACCTTTGCCTTATAGTAACTCATCAATGCCATGTTTTGACATGGTCTTACATGATTTCTTTTCCTTATAGAACTTATCAATGCCATGCCTTGGCATGGTCTTACATGATATCCTTCTCTTACCAAATGCCATATTCCAAACATGGTCTTACATGGTATCCTTATCTTACCAAATGCCATGTTCCAAACATGGTCATACATGGTATCCTTGTCTTAGTGCCAATGCCACATCATGATGTGGTCTTACATGGAGTCCTTAATCATTATATCTAAAACTCAATACTAAAGTATTTATTGCCAAAATATCAATTTATCATTCAAATATGCATAATTAAATGCTTATTAAACATATGAACTTACCTCGATACCAAAACGACTACTTTACCAACTTTCTCGATTTTCGATTTTTCTCCTGTTCTAGTTCCAAATATTACTTTCTAGGATTATTGAGCTTGGAAATCTTGGAAACCCTAACCATGGCTTCCCCCATGCTATATTCGGCCTTCATGAAGAAGATGGACCAATTTTGGCTTTATTTTCCCTTTTCAATTCTTTTAATTACTAAATGACCAAAATGCCCTTAAAGGCTTTTCTTTCAAATTTGTCCTGTTCTTGCCAATTTTTGTCCAAACTTAAATATAATGGTCTAATTACTAAATAAGGACCTCCACTTTAAGAACCCATTTCAATTAAATCCCCTTTACTATCTAGAACACAAATTTTCTAATTTTACAATTTAGTCCTAATTATCAAATTAGGCACTTATACATAAAATTTCTTCACGAAATTTTCACACAATTATTCAATCAATGAATAAACCTTAAAACTTAATCAAAATAAATTTTTTTGACATCAAATTCGTGGTTTCGCAACCATTATTCCATTTAGGCCCTATTTTGGGATGTTACATTTCTCCCCCCTTTAGGGATTTTCGTCCCCGAAAATCTTACCTACAAATGGATTCGAAATTGATTTCTCGCAACACCTTCAAATTCTAATTCAGCCTTGTCATACCCAACATTTTACTTCTTAAACTAAGGCTCTGAACTGGAATGCCTACTGATAAGTAACTGACCTTATTTTTTCATTAACCTCATACTTTCTGATGAAACACAACTAACTCTTCTTTTCTTACCATAATGGAAATTCTCTGCCACTAAGGTTGTGACAACCCGAATTAGGGCCTAATCGGAATAGTGGTTTCGTGACCACAAATCCGAGATAGAAATAATTGTTTTATAAATATTTTTGGGTTTATGATATGATTGCATGATTGTGTGAAAATTCCGTGATGAAATTCTATGCCTAAAGTGTTTAAATTGAAAGTAGGGACTAAATCGAATAAGTTGCAAAATTTGCATACTAGAAATTTTTAGTATGAAATTGTTTTGAAATATTTATTAGGAGGTCTTAAATAGCAATTCTACCAATTTTAAGTTCATGGACAAATTTAGGACATGGAAGGAATTTTTGGAAAGTTTAGTAGTAAGGGTATTTTAGTCATTTTGATATTAAATGAAATAAAATGGGAAAAATAACACAAAATAGTCATCTTCCCATTTAGTTGCTGCGAAACTTCACTCTCTCCATAGCTAGGATTCTTCAACTTTCAAGCTCCATAGTAAGTGATTCTAAGCCCGTTTTAATGTTCTTTACGTTTTGGAATCCGGAAGCTCGATTAAGCTTATGCTAGTAATAATTTAACCTAGGGTTCATATTTGGAAAAATACCCATAGGTGAAATTTGTGTATTTTGATGTTTTATGATAGAATATGAGGTTTTAAATTGTGTTAAATAATTTGTGCTACTCGGTTTTAAGTGAAAGCGAGTAAAGCAGCATAATCGGTAAAAATACCTAATGTTCATAACTATATGATAGAGTGGGAATTTGATGTTGTTGTAGAAGAGAAAATGTTCAGCATATCATAAAACATAAGAATAAGGGCTGAAATTAAATTCCGAGCCTAGGGGCAAAATTGTAATTTTGTAAAGTTAGGGGCAAAAATGTAATTTTTCTACAATGTGATTTTGGATTGAAATAAATAGTATGAGTATTAAATGAGCTAAATGTGTTATTATAGATCAAGAAAGGTGAACCGACCTCGAGCAGGGGAAAGAAAAAGTTTTGGACTAAATTGCAAAATTTCCATATTTTGCACCAAGGTAAGTTGTATGTAAATATTACAATAATTTCATGTACATTCTTATATTTCAGCCTATTATATAAATATACTAGCTGATGTTAAAATATAAATTGACTATGGGAAGAATGGAAATAAATCAGAGAGAGAGATCCGGTTGAACATTGAGAGATCGAATGAAATAGAGGGCGTAGCTAGGTCACATGTATGATCTGAGTGCACATCATGTGTACAAGAAAGCTACGAGACACCCTGTAGTAGCTAGGTCACATGCGTGATCTGAGATGTATCCCATGTAGACAAGAGAGCTACGTGAAAGATAAATGTAGCTAGGTGCATGCGTGATTCCAAGTGAAGGACACCATGTAGACAAGAGAGCTACGTGAAAGATAAATGTAGCTAGGTGCATGCGTGATTCCAAGTGAAGGACACCATGTAGACAAGAGAGCTACTGAGACAAATCGGCTAGGTCGCATGAGTGGTACTAAGTGTTCCCCATGTGTACAAGAGAGCCGAACTAAATGAAGTATGATGGTGGGGTGTCTTTGAAACCGTTAAATATCGAGGATTGATCCCAATTGTTCAACGGGATGGTTTTGTGGTGACATTGTGGTTTGGACCTACACTTATAGTGAATGAAATGTGGTGAAAATGAATTGTGGCATATACATATATACGATAAAATGAGGTTAGCATAAAGAATGTGTGAAAGAGTGAAATTAGTATTAAAACTGTTTTAGATGGCAGCAGTGACGTGATTTTGAAAAATCACCAAAAATAGGAGGAATATAATTAGAGGTTGAATGAGATGTGAAATTAAAGCTTAATGAGTCTACTTTCATATAAAAGAAGCAGGGCAAGCAAAGGAATTCTATATTTTGAGATATTTACAATTGTAACTGACTTGCTCAGGATGAATACGTGATCCCCTGTTTCCACTTTGAAAAATCATTAAAAATTGTACAAAGCAAAATAAGAAATATAGTTTACATGCCTAAATTCCTTATTGAGACTAGTTTTAAATACAACAGACTTCAGGGTTGTTTGAGTTATGTACTGAGAGAAATTCAATTCGTAGTGGACAGAGGTCAGGCAAGTCGAGCTGTGTAACAGGGAAACTTTAACTAATAAACTGTACTAATCTGCTGAACCAAAATTATAAAAAAATTTAGCAAGAAGCTTTATGAGTCTAGATTCAGGAAATTTTACGGATATGAATTTCGAGTTTTGTAACTCGAGTTATGATTTATTTAGTGAATATGACACAGCAGAGACAGCTTAATCGAAGTGGAATAAGTAGTGAAGTTAAAGTAGACATACTTGAATTGTTGTGTAAACATGTTAGATTCTTAAATTAGTATTTACATACTACTTACTAAGCTATAAGCTTACTTCGTTTTCTCTCTTTTGTCTTATAGTGTTCTCCACTTGCTCAGAGTCAAGGATCGTGAAGATCTACCCGCACTATCATACTTTGGGGTATTTGAACTAAATGTTTTGAATTATGGCATGTATAGTAGGCAAAAATTATTTTGTTATGTGTCATATTTGTCTAGGTTTAAAATATTAGTTTCTGATACTCGACCGATTACTTTGTACAAGCCATAAAAGTTGGCTAATATTGTTCAAGATATATGTTATACGATGCATTATCAAATGGGATGACATATTTCTATCTTGGTATATGTTATGTTCGTAATACCTTGTATCTGTTCCGTGACGGTAACGGTAAGGGTGTTACATTTAGTGGTATCGAGCTATGGTTTAGTCGGTTCTCGGACTAATAAAGTGTGTGTAAAAGTCTAGCTATACATGCCATAAAAATATTGTGATAGTGTGGTGACTCTGATTATTCTAAAGCGTGTTTTGTTTTAATATAGTAATGGATCCCAAGGGCTGCGGTGATGATGTTTTAGTAATGCGCCGGCTCCGCACAAGGGACCGCTACTGTGGAAAATAGACACGAGACATTGGGACAAGGAGATGAGGCTGGGGACGCCTTTCTCCAAATGATGAACAATTGGTATCTTGAATTTATTCGAGCAAATCCAAATGCTCAACCTCCTCCACCCCTCCTATACCTCGGACGATTCTCATGGCTGCTCAAGGTATAAATTTGGTAAGAATGAACAAGCCTCCGGTTGACAAGATTCAAAACAAGGGGCCGAAGAGTTTAGAGCAAAGGTTGATGATGATCCTGAGAAAGCGGAATTCTGGCTTGAAAATTCTACCCGTGTATTTGATGAGCTCTCATGTACACCTGAGGAATGCTTAAAGTGTGCTGTATCACTTTTGAGAGATTGACCTACCACCGGTGGAAGACTTTGGTTGCGATGGTGCCAAAGAAAAAGTTACTTGGGATTTCTTCCGGGAAGAATTTAGAAAGAAATACATAAGTCACGATTTATTGATCAAAAGCGGAAGGAGTTCCTTGAATTGAAGCAAGGAAAAATGTCATCGCAGAGTATGAACGCGAATTTGTAAGACTCAAACAAGTATGCCCGAGAATGTGTGTCCACCGAGGCCATTATGTGTAGAAGATTTGAAGATGGGCTGAATGAGGACATTAAAGTGTTTGTAGGATTTTGGAGTTGAAAGAATTTGTAGTATTGGTTGATCGAGCTCTTAAAGTCGAAGAATTGAACAAAGAAAGAAGAAAAGTGCTATTGAGGCTCGAGATGTCGAGAAAAAGACAGATAAGTAAGCCATTTCAATCTCAACCAAAGAGGTCCAAAGAGACAAACCCTCGAATGACAGTTTCAATTGGGGATTTACAGAGATCGTGGTAGAGCATATTCGGGTCTAAAGCTCAAGCTACTTGATTGGCAAGTGTGGGTAATGTGCGACCTAGAAAGCCCGAGTGTCGACAATGTGGCGAGCAACATTATGGTGAGTGTTGGGGACCAAAGCGAGCTTGTTTCAAAGCGGTTCTTGCGAGCATTTTATTAGAGACTGTCAGGAGAAGGTTAAAGAAGAAAGATTTGAGTGTTAGATGAATACCACCGCTAGTAGAGGTAGACCATAGAAATCTTGGAGGTGGGACTAGTAGTAGAAGCGTGATGAAAGATTTAACGGCAAGATCGAAGCTAGAGCACTGCTAGAGCTTATGCTATACGTGCTTTCGAGAAGATGCATCATCTCCGATGTTATTCTTGGTACATTTTCTCTTTATGATACTATTGTTATTGCATTGATTGATCCGGGTCCACCCATTCCTATATTTGCATGAATTTAGTATCCAATAAAAGTTGCTGTTGAATTTCTTGAGTTTACGATTAAAGTGTCGAACCCTTAGGCCAATATGTGCTAGTTGACAAGGTTTGCAAGAATTGCCCATTAATGATTCAAGGTCACTTGTTTCCGGCCAACTTGATCTTTGTTACCATTTGGTGAGTTTGACGTTATCTTGGGAATGGGGTGGTTAACATTGTATGATGCTAAGGTAGATTGTAAACAAAAGACACTAGAGTTAAAATGTGAAAATGGAGAAATTCGTGGGTTGAAACAGACGAATCAAATAAATTGCCTATGGTGATTTCGCACATGTCCGCATGTAAATACATGAGAAAAGGGTGTGAAGCTTATCCGCTTATGTAATGAATGTTGAGATGTCTCAACTGAAATTTGAATCATACCTATAGTCGTGAGTTTCGGATGTATTTCGGAGGAATTGCAGGTTGCCTCCAAGCAGAGAGATAGATTTTGCCATTGATTTGTTGCTTGCATGCACCGATCTCGATTGCTCCATATAGAATGGCTCGATTGAATTAAAAGAATTGAAGGCTCGATTCGCAGGAGTTAACAGACAAGGGATTTGTGAGACCGAGTTTCTCTCTCAGGGTGCTCTGTATTATTCAGAAGAAGAAGGATGGTTCAATGAGACTTTGCATTGATTACCGTCGACAATAAGGTGACTATAAAGAACAAGTACCCATTGCCGAGGATTGATGATTTATTCGATCGGTTAAAGGGGGCCACAGTGTTTTCAAAGATTGATTTGAGGTCCGGTTACTATCATTTGAGAGTTAAGGAGTCGGATGCGAAAACCGCCTTTAGGACAAGGTATGGACATTATGAGTTTCGGTGATGCCTTTTGGCTTAACAAATGCTCCACCATATTTATGGACTTAATGAATCGGATTTTCCGGCCATATTTGGATAAGTTTGTAGTAGTGTTTATAGATGACATTTTAATTTATTCTCGAGATGAGTTTGAACATGTCGAACACTTGAGAACTATATTGCGAGATCTTGAGAGAAAAGCTGTTGCCAAGTTTAGTAAAAGTGAGTTCGGCTTCGTGAAGTCGGATTTTTGGGGCATATAGTCTCGGTGATGGTATTCGGTGGATCCAAGCAAGATTTCTGCGATCGTTGATTGGAAACCGCCAAGAATGTATCTGAGGTTAGAAGCTTTTAGGCTTGGCCGGGTATTATAGGCGTTTGTTGAAGGATTTTCGATAATTGCCTCTCCTATGACTAAATTTTTGCGGAAGAATGTTAAGTTTGAATGGGTGATAAATGTCAACGAGTTTTGAAAAGTTGAAAGCACGATTGATGAAGCACCAATTTTAGTACACCGAGTCGGAAAGGAGTTCGTAATTTATAGTGATGCATCATTGACAGGCCTTGGATGTGTGTTGATGCAAGAGGGCAAAGTAGTAGCTTATGCTTCGAGGCAGTTAAAACCGCATGAGAAGAACTATCCTACACATGATTTGGGCGGCATTGTTGTTTTTGCCTTGAAGATTTGGCGACATTATTTATACGGTGAAAAATGCGAATTTTACCGATCACAAAAGTTTGAAGTACTTGATGAATCAAAAGGACCTAAATTTGCGACAGCGAAGATGGCTTGAATTATTAAAGGATTATGATCTAGTGATTGATTATCATCCGGGAAAAGCAAATGTAGTTGCTGACGCCTTGAGCAGAAAATTTCTTTTCACTTTGAGAGCCATGAACACGGGGTTAGCATTGTCTGATGACGGGTCAATTTTAGCAGAGATGAGAGCTAAACCGTTATTTCTCCAGTTGATTTGTAATGCTCAAAAGAATGATAGTGAGTTGCGGATCAAGAGAACTCAATGCGAATCAGGTTATGACTCAGATTTTCGAGTTGGACCGGATGACTGCTTGATGTTTCGAGACGAATATGTGTCTTGAAAAATGATAAATTGATTCGAAAATATTACATGAGGCGCACAATGGTCGTTTATCAGTTCACCACGGTAGCACAAAATGTATAATGATTTAAAGAAGGCGTATTGGTGGCGGTATGAAAAGGGACATTTCGAATTTGTAACTAAGTGTTTGATCATCAACAAGTAAAAGTGAACATCAAGTACCTTGAGGATTACTTCAACCGTAATGGTGCACGAGTGGAAATGGGACAAGATTACCATGGATTTTGTAACGGTTTGCCTTTAACTCCTAAAAGAAGGATCTTTGTTTGGGTAGTGGTTGATAGATTAACAAAGTCAGCCCACTTTATACCAAGACGCACTGATTACTCACTTGATAAATTAGCGAATTATATATTTTGAAATTGTGAAGTTGCACGAGTACCTATGTCTATAATATCAGATAGAGATCCAAGATTTACCTCGAGATTTTGGAAAAAGTTACAAGAAGCTTTGGGTACAAAATTGAACTTTAGTACCGCATTTCATCCACAAACAGATGGTCAAGCGGAAAGAGTAATCCGTACTCGAAGATATGCTTAGATCTTGTGTTTTAGAATTTGGAGGTAGTTGGGAGAAATATCTATCTTTGATTGAGTTTGCCTACAATAACAGCTTATCAATCAAGTATACAAATGGCACCGTCTGAAGCCTTATATGGTCGTAAGTGTCGGACTCCTTTATATTGGACCGAGCTTAGTGAGAAGCAGATTCACGGAGTTGATCTAGTTAAAGAAACCAAGAGAAAATAAAAGTAATTCGGGATTGCTTGAAAGTCGCTCGGATCGACAAAAGTCATATGCGATTTAAAAGAAAAGAGATTGAATTTCAAGTGGGTGATAAAGTGTTCTTGAAGGTGTCACCATGGAAAAGATTCGAGATTTAGTCGAAAAGGCAAGTTGAGTCCGCGTTTTATTGGGCGTCTGAGATTCTTGAGAGAATTGGACCGATGGCATATCGGTTGGCCTTACCGGCAGAGTTAGAAAAGATTCATAACGTGTTTCATGTATCAATGTTGCGACGTTATCGTTCGATCCTTCACATGTGATTTCCCAATGAAATTGAGATTCGATCGGATATGACCTATGAGGAGGAACCAATAAAGATTTTGGCTCGAGAAGTTAAGCAGTTAAGAAACAAAAGTATAGCCTTAGTGAAAGTATTGTGGCACGGACATGGGATAGAAGAGGCTACGTGGGAACCGAGGAAGCTATGAGGAAACAGTACCCAAACCTCTTTCTGGGTAAGATTTTCGGGACGAAAATCTCTAAAGGGGGAGAATTGTGACAACCGAATTAGGGCCTAATCGAATAGTGTTTTCGTGACCACAAATCCGAGATAGAAATAATTGTTTTATAAATATTTTGGGGTTTATGATATGATTGCATGATTGTGTGAAAATTTCGTGATGAAATTCTATGCCTAAAGTGTTTAAATTGAAAGTAGGGACTAAATCGAATAAGTTGCAAAATTTGCATACTAGAAATTTTTAGTATGAAATTGTTTTGAAATATTTATTAGGAGGTCTTAAATAGCAATTCTACCAATTTTAAGTTCATGGACAAATTTAGGACATGGAAGGAATTTTTGGAAAGTTTAGTAGTAAGGGTATTTTAGTCATTTTGATATTAAATGAAATAAAATGGGAAAAATAACACAAAATAGTCATCTTCCCCATTTAGTTGCTGCCGAAACTTCACTCTCTCCATAGCTAGGGATTCTTCAACTTTCAAGCTCCATAGTAAGTGATTCTAAGCCCGTTTTAATGTTCTTTACGTTTTGGAATCCTAAGCTCGATTAAGCTTATGCTAGTAATAATTTAACCTAGGGTTCATATTTGGAAAAATACCCATAGGTGAAATTTGTGTATTTTGATGTTTTATGATAGAATATGAGGTTTTAAATTGTGTTAAATAATTTGTGCTACTCGGTTTTAAGTGAAAACGAGTAAAAGCAAGCATAATCGGTAAAAATACCTAATGTTCATAACTATATGATAGAGTGGGAATTTGATGTTGTTGTAGAAGAGAAAATGTTCAGCATATCATAAAACATAAGAATAAGGGCTGAAATTAAATTCCGAGCCTAGGGGCAAAATTGTAATTTTGTAAAAGTTAGGGGCAAAATGTAATTTTTCTACAATGTGATTTTTGGATTGAAATAAATAGTATGAGTATTAAATGAGCTAAATGTGTTATTATAGATCAAGAAAGGCGTGAACCGACCTCGAGCGGGGAAAGAAAAAGTTTTGGACTAAATTGCAAAATTTCCATATTTTGCACCAAGGTAAGTTGTATGTAAATATTACAATAATTTCATGTACATTCTTATATTTCAGCCTATTATATAAATATACTAGCTGATGTTAAAATATAAATTGACTATGGGAAGAATGGAAATAAATACAGAGAGAGAGATCCGGTTGAACATTGGAGAGATCGAATGAAATAGAGGGCGTAGCTAGGTCACATGTATGATGCTGAGTGCACATCATGTGTACAAGAAAGCTACGAGACACCCTGTAGTAGCTAGGTCACATGCGTGATACGAGATGTATCCCATGTAGACAAGAGAGCTACGTGAAAGATAAATGTAGCTAGGTGCATGCGTGATTCCAAGTGAAGGACACCATGTAGACAAGAGAGCTACGTGAAAGATAAATGTAGCTAGGTCGCATGCGTGATTCCAAGTGAAGGACACCATGTAGACAAGAGAGCTACGAGACAAATCGGCTAGGTCGCATGAGTGGTACTAAGTGTTCCCCATGTGTACAAGAGAGCCGAACTAAATGAAGTATGATGGTGGGGGGTGTGTCTTTGAAACCGTTAAATATCGAGGATTGATCCGAATTGTTCAACGGGATGGTTTTGTGGTGACATTGTGGTTTGGACCTACACTTATAGTGAATGAAATGTGGTGAAAATGAATTGTGGCATATACATATATACGATAAAATGAGGTTAGCATAAAGAATGTGTGAAAGAGTGAAATTAGTATTAAAACTGTTTTTAGATGGCAGCAGTGACGTGATTTTGAAAAATCACCAAAATAGGAGGAATATAATTAGAGGTTGAATGAGATGTGAAATTAAAGCTTAATGAGTCTACTTTCATATAAAAGAAGCAGGGCAAGCAAAGGAATTCTATATTTTGAGATATTTACAATTGTAACTGACTTGCTCAGGATGAATACGTGATCCCTGTTTCCACTTTGAAAAATCATTAAAATTGTACAAAGCAAAATAAGAAATATAGTTTACATGCCTAAATTCCTTATTGAGACTAGTTTTAAATACAACAGACTTCAGGGTTGTTTGAGTTATGTACTGAGAGAAATTCAATTCGTAGTGGACAGAGGTCAGGCAAGTCGAGCTGTGTAACAGGGGAAACTTTAACTAATAAACTGTACTAATCTGCTGAACCAAAATTATAAAAAAATTTAGCAAGAAGCTTTATGAGTCTAGATTCAGGAAATTTTACGGATATGAATTTCAAGTTTTGTAACTCGAGTTATGATTTATTTAGTGAATATGACACAGCAGAGACAGCTTAATCAAGTGGAATAAGTAGTGAAGTTAAAGTAGACATACTTGAATTGTTGTGTAAACATGTTAGATTCTTAAATTAGTATTTACATACTACTTACTAAGCTATAAGCTTACTTCGTTTTCTCTCTTTTGTCTTATAGTGTTCTCCACTTGCTCAGAGTCAAGGATCGTGAAGATCTACCCGCACTATCATACTTTGGGGTATTTGAACTAAATGTTTTGAATTATGGCATGTATAGTAGGCAAAAATTATTTTGTTATGTGTCATATTTGTCTAGGTTTAAAATATTAGTTCTGAGACTCGACCGATTACTTTGTACAAGCCATAAAAGTTGGCTAATATTGTTCAAGATATATGTTATACGATGCATTATCAAATGGGATGACATATTTCTATCTTGGTATATGTTATGTTCTGGTAATACCTTGTATCCTGTTCCGGCGACGGTAACGGGTAAGGGGTGTTACATTATTAGCATGAATTCAAGCCAAACTAAACTTCTTACAATGAGAACTTTAACAATCAGACAACTTGGATTTGCAAGAATATACCTCTGATGCAACCATTCTGATATGCGTGTACAACTCTGTACCATAACCTCTAGAATATGTACTATTTACTTGGGTCATTTATCTATTTATACATGAAAATCGGCATTTACCTCTGAAGCCATGAATAATTCAAACATACATATAACTCAATCAACTGCTCAATTGAATCAGTCTCAACTAAAAGACAATAACTTTTCAAAAACTGTTTTTCTCTATGCTATCATGATATCTCAAACATACATTCTGTCGTGGTTTCTTCAAAGAGCTAATCACAAATCATTATTATTGCATAACTCGAAAGAACATAGCATTCGGTCTTTAACTCACTGATATATATATCAAGATTATGCGAAAAATGAAAATCAATACACATGTCTGAACTGAACTACATTGAGGCCACAATACTCATACTACTCAAAAATCATAATGCCATAATAAGACTGACTTCTCAATTACTTTAGCAAATAATGTCTCGGGTGAAAATAAAACATCCTGATCATCTGAGAGATTTAAACACAAATTTCAATAACAACCAGTGCAAAAGCAGAATCTTTATACCTCTGATAACTATACCTCTGTACTTTCATTATCAGGCCCGAACTCATAAGCATCATAAACATACTCATAATAAGAAGAAACCATTTTCATCAATAGAGCATTTTTTGCTAATGTCTCATGGCCGATACTTTGAACAGTAATTTATTAATAAAATCGAGATAATAAAATCTCAGAACATGGAGCTACACAGAATTCCTGGTAACCACATCTCATGTTGAACAGTTGAGGTTTCAATAGCATCTCAGAAAATTTCCAAAAGGAAAGGATAATACTCACAAGCACTGGGAACAACTATGACAGAAGCCATAAAATTTTCCTTTACTTTCATTAAGTAATAGTTAACAATACAGATCACTAACATCATACAGATCTTACTGTAAACCTTCCATCTGCACGCTGAAGTAGAAAATTGGAATAGATAGAGCAATATCAATCACAGCTCAAACAAACTATAATGCTTTCATCTGTCTGTAAATTTAACTAACATTCTCATACTGTAGGAATTGCATCTATGATCTTGCATATATTTATATATATCTCTGAAAGTAAATGTACACATATAATAGTTGGAAAAGATTTTTCTATAGTTTCTCAACTATAAACTCTACATTCAACTATTAATAAGGCTCAATTATTATTCCTCTGTCTAATTCTGTTATTACTGAATTCACATTATCTCATTCACAGTTGGAATTTATTCGGAAGAAAATCTAGAAATCATATACCTTACACATCGTACTTGAATGAGTGCATTAGCTGAGCCTGACCTTTCTTTTACTGTGACATTTCAGTTATTCGAATGATTTTATTATTAACCTGGCATCCTTTCTGCAACTGTGTTCATTTGCTAAATCATTCTTGACTCTGATTACATCGTCAATAAATCTGTCACTGAACTCTTTAGTTTTCCACTTTAGCTTATTCAATCTGAATTTCATGAAAGCTCATTTTGAATTACCTTACTGATAAGGGGGGCAAGGTTGTAACACCTCTGACTTACCTCTTACATACTCATGCATATAACTTAACACTCATCATATTAAAATATTATCACAATTATACAATTTGCTTCAAGCAACTTAACATGCACGTTCATAATATAATGACTTCATGATCATCTTATTCAAATTAGTACGCTTATACATGAATTCATAAATCTCGAGTAAAATTACTCATAGCATTCACTTAACTTCTCTAGTTATACATATAGCATCATACAAATGTTAATTTAACATGAACACTTATCTCAATATAAACTTTCCTTTCATCTTATCTCATCTTTCATATTTCCCAAACAATTCTTATTCACAATTTATTCATTATCACATAAACATCATGAACCATTATTCTTACATTTTATGAGCCTCAACTCATCATAAACATATTGTCTGTACTATCAAACTTAGCTCGATTGGAGTGTGCATCTGTCTGAAAAAACATTTTATATTTAGGTCGGGAGTTGTCACACTATCATAGTTCAATATGGCATGTATAGCTAGAATCTTACTTATACTGAATATTTCGAGAACCGATTAAACCTTTACTCTGATACCAATAAATGTAACACCCCATACCCGAGACCGTCGTTGGAGTCGAGCACGAGGCGTTACCTGACTTAACTTACTAATTCGGGGCATAAAATTTGCTTTTAAAATTATTTTATTAACTTTAGTTCAATATCTCCCTAAAAAGGGCCCTCGAGACCCTAAAACATGCAATTGAAACGATTCGGGACCAAACCGAGAACATTAAAAATTTTCAGAATACTTAGACAAATCAACAAAATTTATTTCATTATTCCTTATAAAACTGCCCACCTGCGTCAGTCACTAAATAAATCATAACTCAATTCAAAAAAATCAAAATTTAAATTCGTAAATTTTCCCTGAAACTAGACTCATATATCTTCTTACTAATTTGTTTCCAGAATTTTTGGTCCAGCCAATTAGTACAGTTTATTAGTTAAAGTTTCCCCTATTGCACTATTTGACTACTCTGACCTCTCCTCACTACGAATCAATTTTCTACCTGTACAGAATTCAAATAACCATGCCGTTTGTTTGTCTTGAAATTAAATTCACAAAGGAATCTAGAAATATAAACTACAACTCCTAGTTCTTTTTTGTACAATTTTTAGTGAATTTATAAAGTCAGAATAGGAGATTCAGAAATCGCTCTGACCCTGTCTCACTAAAATTCAAATATCTCTTAATATACACCTTTTCTGCTTACTCTGTTTCTTTCATATGAATATAACTCGATATGATTTAATTCTATATCTCATTCATCACCTAATTCCATTTCTACTATTCTTGGTGATTCTTCAAGATCACATCATTGCTGCTGTTCAATACTGTTTTAATGCTAATTTCACTTTTTCTTGATTTCTTTGTATTAACTATCATTTAGGCATACATTACACCGAAACATGTTCTTCATTAGTCATTTCCATAGCTAATCATTATCAAATATTTACATACCTTTCTTTAGCCATATCATAAGGACATACACATAAAATGGCTAAGTCCCTATACAAGCTATAAACTAGAACGTTTGTAAACAAAGATACCTATTTGGTAACTTGATAGTCGATTGTGTGAAGTGATCTCCAACGACCTCCAACCCGAGCTTTCTTTTTAGTACTCTAAAACATGGGAAAGTGAAAGAAATAAGCTTATAAAGCTTAGTAAGTTCACATGCAAAATAATAAGCATTAGCAATCAATTTAGCTTACTACTATGTTGTGATAATTTGCTTAAATAATGTTTAGTTCTTACTTTCCCATCTTACTCATCGGTAACCTTACCAAAGGCTCAGAATAAAAAAGGTACCTTACTTAATAGCTTGCTTACATACCTGCAACATCTCACTTAACACATGAGTACTCTTTCATAATATAGGCATATTGCTAATCATGTCATAAAGTGTCACAAGAATAACTGAAAACTCATCACTTAATACTTAATAATCTCAATTACTTACAATCTTAATATTAAATAAGCCTTAAATGCACACCTGTACTATTTCTTCATTTTTTCATCTTGTCGTTTCTTTGACTTACTCTTTGGATTACTCGAGACCCTTTTCCTTTTTGAACTTACCATTGCCATGTCTTGACATGGTCTTATGTGGTATCCTTGCCTTATGAACTCACCAATGCCATGCCTTGGCATAGTCTTACATGGGACCTTTGCCTTATAGTAACTCATCAATGCCGTGTTTCGACATGGTCTTACATGTTTTCCTTTCCTTATAGAACTTATCAATGCCATGCCTTGGCATGGTCTTACATGATATTTTTATCTTACCAAATGCCATGTTCCAAACATGGTCTTACATGATATCCTTGTCTTAGTGCCAATGCCACATCTTGATGTGGTCTTACATGGAGTCCTTAATCAATGCCGATTCCATGGCTTGATATGGTCTTACACGGGATCTTTGCCTTACCAATTCCATGTCTTGACATGGTCTTACATGGTATCCTTAACCGTCAATTCTTCCTTAAATGCCATGTTAGGAACGTGGAATTTTCTGTCAATTCTTCCTTAATTGCCATGGTACAACCATGGAATTTGAGATATTAATGCCTTGTCAAGTCATAGCTGAAACATACTTGCTCAAATTCTCAAGGTTAGTCGCATAACTCAATAATAATAATACTAATAACAATAATTGCATAATAATAAAATGCTACTCAACTTACATACTTACATTCTCAATCTTATCATATCATCAAATAAACTTATTCTCATCAAACTATGCTAGTCAATACTTTCTTGTTATCATACAGAGCCATAATACAAAATATGGTCTTCCATATAAATTATACAAGTTCTCTTTCCAATATTGAATTATTATCGAACATTAATCATTATATCTGAAACTCAATACTAAAGTATATATGGCCAAAATATTAATTTATCATTCAAATATGCATAATTAAATGCTTATTAAACATATGAACTTACCTCGATACCAAAACGACCATTTTACCAACTTTCTTGATTTTCGGTTTTTCTCCTGTTCTAGGTCCAAATCTCACTTTTCGGGATTATTGAGCTTGGAAAGCTTGGAAACCCTAACCATGGCTTCCCCCATGCTATATTCGACCTCCATGAAGAAGATGGACCAATTTTGACTTTATTTTCCTTTTGTAATTCTTTTAATTACTAAATGACCAAAATGCCCTTGAAGGCTTTTCTTTCAAATTTGTCCTATTCTTGCCAATTTTTGTCCAAACTTAAATATAATGGTCTAATTACTAAATAAGGACCTCCACTTTAAGAACCCATTTCAATTAAATCCCCTATATTATCTAGAACACACATTTTGCTAATTTTACAATTTAATCCTAATTATCAAATTAGGCACTTATACATAAAATTTCTTCACAAAAATTTCACACAATTATTCAATCAATGAATAAACCTTAAAACTTGGTTAGAATAAATTTTTTTGACCTTGGATTCATGGTTTCATAACCACTATTCCGTTTAGGCCCTATTTTGGGATGTTACATTTTCACACAGCTTGGCACACGCCCGTGTCCCCCACACAGCCATGACACGCTCGTTCTCAGTCCATGTCCAAAACCTTGACATTCTATTTTTGACGTCAGCAACCCTTTAGGGGCACACGGCAACGGTACATGCCCGTGTTCTAGGCCGTGTCCTCCAAACGGTTGAGACACACGGCCGTGTCTCCTCCCGTGTGGTTACTATTGGACAATCTATTTTGGCAAATTTGGGTGCAGGGGACACACGGCCTGACTACACGCCCATGGGGCAGATCGTGTGTCACACATGGCCTAGACACACGCCTGTGTGGACAAAAATAAGGCTATCTACCAAGCCTTTTTGCCACCCTTACTTGCACGATCCTACAAGACATCAATCAATACCAATCCAAGCATTAACACACACAACCAAAATAGCCACGACCAAATGTCCACATCCATGAGAATTTTCATCAAATGCATTAATAATAATCACTATTAGCCAACATCAATAGCCTATAAAAAATGAATATCACATCCATATGAGCCAACACTTGTGGCTAAACTAAAATGACACTAAACAAGAAGACAAAGTCCTTATACATGCCACACTTAAAACATTTAAACTAGCTATACCGAAAGCTTTAGGTGATAGTGTGATCGATACCTTTGACGTCCCTTGAATCCCGATGCTAGCTTAGCGGCATTATAAGAAAATGGAAAGAAAGAAAGTAAGCATAAAGCTTAGTAAGTTACAAGTAAATAATTAACATTGCTTTACCAAGTAACATCATACTCATAACATATCGTACACATACATAAGATTCTTGAATGACTATAGACATAACTTACTCATTTCATCCTTACTATTCATATACATAACCCGAGCTCATTCTTATGAGTTTCGTGTAGGTACCTGTACCACTTTCAAAGTAATCATAACTTTTGATCAAGTGATTTTGTGATAGGTTTTAAATATTTATAATTACTCGTTCTAAAACTAACTATTATCGCGATGTAGGCAAGTGTACCTATCGAACAGTAGTATAGTTTTAGCAAGACCGGATTATCGAACCCAAAGGAACTAAAATTACTAGTAATGACTTTCTTTTTATTATCTAGCCTAAGAATAGAGGGGTTGTGTTTTAATTAACTAATTATCTAAACTAAGAACTCACAAAGAAAAGAATTGGGGAATCGCTTTTGGGAAAAATCGATTGACTTAAGACAATACCTAAGGAAAATAATCCACTTAGACTTTACTTGTTATTCTGGCTCCGAATCAGACAATTTATTCATTCAACTTGTTTCGTAGAGATCTCTAAGTTATGTTATTATCTCTATTCAAGACTAATAACGTCTAATCTCTAGATTGAATAACCGAGACTTTTCTCTAATTAACACACTAGGGTTGCATTAACTCGATCTATCCCCTTATTAGGTTTCACCCTAATCTGGCAAAATCTTGTCACCCTATGTCTAGGCGCGCAATCAACTTTGCTTTATTATGACAAATGTACTCTTAGACAGGGTCTATTCCTCCTCTGAATAAGAGCTTATCTGAATTAGTATCCTGGGATATCAAAACAAGAATTAAGAAAACATAATTAAGAACAAGTTAAATATTTATTATACGATTCAGAAAATAATAACAAGATTCGTCTTAGGTTTCATTCTCCTTAGGTATTTAGGGGATTTTAGTTCATAACTAAATAAGAAAACATCTCAGAAGAATAAAGAATACAAGACATAAAGAAAACCCAAAACTCTTGAAGGGAAATTGAGGAGAGATCTTCAGTCTTGATGATGAATCTGACTTCTGAGATGGATCAATCGGCTTCCTTGGAGTAATTCCTTACTCCCTATTCTCTGTCTCCTTTCTTCCTCCTCTAGGGTGTATTTATAGGCTTTGGAATGCCTAGGAGTCCTCGAAATTAGCCTTTTCAGAATTGGACTCAACTTGGGCTCGGCAGGGACACGCCCGTGGCACACTCCTATGTTCGATTACTTCAGGCCGTGTTCGAGCCTGCCAAATAGACACGACCGTGTGGTATGCTCGTGTGGGGAGGTCCAGGCCGTGTTGATTTCGTACTTTGGCCCATTTTCTCTATTTTTGTCTCATTTCTTGTTCCTTTCGCTCTCCTATGCTCTCCTAAGTATAAAACATGAAATTAAAGCATTAGAAGCATCGAATTCACCAATTCTAATGGGAAATAATCCATAAAATGCATTAAACATGGGGTAAAAATATGTATAATTTACGGTTTATCAACTTTTCTCAATCGTGATATAATCTTTAAATCACCTGTTGAATTAGTTGGAAAAATAAATGGATATCTGCTAAGCCTCATACAAAAGGGTTTTGTCTCCTACACGAAGCGTGAGCTCACCTGTGGCTACATCAATAATTGTTTTAGCAGTTGCTAAAAAGGGCCTTCCTAGGATTAAAGGAGTATTGCTATCCTCTTTAATGTCTAAAATAATGAAGTCAACGGGAAATATAAACTTATCGATTTTGACTAGCACATCTTCAATAATACCCCTAAGAAATCTTATAGTTTTATCTGCCAATTGAACGCTCATCCTAGTTTGTTTGGGTTTCCCGAGACCTAGTTGCTTGAACATTTTAAAAGGCATGACGTTGATACTAGCCCCTAAATCAGCTAATGCATTATTAACATCTAAACTACCAATTAAGCAAGGAATCATAAAACGTCCTGGATCTTTTAGTTTGTTCGGTAGCTTATTTTTTAGAATAGTTGAGCACACTGCGTTTAGCTCCACATGCGATGCCTCATCCAACTTCTGCTTATTTGCTAAAAGCTCTTTTAAAAATTTCATTGCGTTTGGCATCTGCGATAGAGCTTCAATAAACGGTAAGTTAATATGTAATTTTTTTACGAGTTTAAGAAATTTACCAAATTGTTCATCTGAGCGCTCTTTCCTTGTCGCGTTGGGGTATGGCACACAAGGTTTATATTCAACATTCACTAATTTGTTTGTATTTTGATCTACCTCACCTTAACCTTTGCTTACCATAGTTTCTTGCCTCTGTTCTGGTTCAGGCTCAACAACTCTTTCATCTTGAATATTAGTCGCATTGAGTTGTTCCCTTGGATTGGGTTCAGTATTACTTGGAAAACTACCCTGTGGTCGTTCAGAAATTAATTTAGAAAGCTGGCCTATCTGAGTTTCGAGCCCTTGGATCGATGCTTGTTGATTCTTAAGTGCTGTCTTGGCATTCTGGAAACGAGTTTCTGACACCGATATAAACTTTGAGAGCATATCTTCAAGGGTCGGCTTCTTTTCCTATTGGTAGGGTGGTTACTGAAAACCCAGAAGATGTTGTGGTCTTTGATTTCCTTGGCCTCCCCACGAGAAATTGGGATGGTTCCTCCAACCTGCATTGTAAGTGTTACTAAATGGATTGTTTTGAGGTTGAGGATTATTACCCATGTAGTTTAGTTGCTTGTTATCCATGTTATGGCCATAAGGTTGGTATTCCGAATGGCTTGTTCCACCGCTACTTGCTTCGCACTACATCACTGGGTGAACCTGCAAAGAACTAAGAAAACCATCAATCTTTTTATTCAACAGTTCCACCTGATTTGACAGCATGGTGACCGAATCGACGTTATAAACACCGGTTATTTTCGTTGGCTTTGTCCTCATGACTTGCCATTGATATTTATTCAGTGACATCTCTTCTATAAACTCATAGGCATCTTCAGGTGTTTTATTATTTATGGTTCCGCCAGCAGCTACGTCAACCATTTGCCGAGTCGAAAGATTCAGACCATTGTGGAATGTTTGAACTTGAAGCCAAAGTGGTAACCCATGGTGAGGGCACCTTCTCAGTAAGTCCTTGTATCTCTCCCATGCGTCATAGAGGGTTTCTAAATCCATCTACACAAAAGAAGAATTATCATTACGTAATTTAGCCGTTTTAGTCGGCGAAAAATATTTTAATAAAAATTTTTCGGTTATTTGTTCCCAAGTAGTAATTGACTCTCGTGGTAACGAGTTCAACCACTATTTAGCTTTGTTCCTTAATGAAAAGGAAAACAACCAAAGACGTATGGCATCATCAGAAACGCCATTGATTTTAAATGTATCATAGAATTCCAGAAAGTTTGCTAAGTGAGCATTGGGATCTTCATCCTGCAAACCATCAAACTGAACAAATTGCTATATCGTTTGAATTGTATTAGGTTTTAGTTCAAAAGTATTTGCAGCTACAGCAGGTCTAACTATGCTAGATTCAGTTCCTATTAAAGAAGGTTTAGCATAATCATACATAGTGCGTGGAGCAGGATTTTGATTAGCCGCAATTGCAGGAGGTAGCTGATTGTCTTGGTTTTCAGCCATCTCTTCGATTGGGGGTTGAGTATCTTCTTCTTCCTCACTCTCTGTGTATCGTAAGCTTCGCCTTATTTCTCTTTGATTTCTACGAACTGTACGATTGATTTCTTCGTCAAAAAGTAATAGTCCTGACGGGTTTCTTCTAGTTATAAACTATAAAAACCTGTTAAGAGAAAGAAAAAAGTAGGTTAATAAAAAATAATAATAAAATTAAATTAAATTGCAACAAAAGAAATGGCTAAAGTAATAAAAATTGAGCGTTCCTAATATCTTAGTTCCCCAGCAACGGAGCCAAAAACTTGATCGCGTGATTTCATGATAGGTTTTAAATATTTATAATTACTCATTCTTGAACTAACTATTATCGCGATCTAGGCAACTATACCTATCGAACAGTAGTATAGTTTTAGCAAGACCGGATTGTCGAACCTAAAGGAACTAAAAGTACTAGTAATGACTATCTTTTTATTATCTAGCCTAAGAATAGAGGGGTTGTGTTTTAATTAACTAATTATCTAAACTAAGAACTTACAAAGAAAAGAATTGGGGAATTGCTTTTGAGAAAAATTGATTGACTTAAGACAATACCTAAGGAAAAATTCACCTAAACTTTACTTGTTATTCTGGCTCTGAATCGGATGATTTATTCATTCAACTTGTTCCGTAGAGATCCCTAAGTTATGTTATTATCCCTATTCAAGACTAATAACCTATAATCCCTAGATTGAATAACCGAGACTTTTCTCTAATTAACAATCTAGGGTTGCATTAACTCGATCTATGAATCCCCTTATTAGGTTTCACCCTAATCTGGAAAAATCTTGTCACCCTATGTCTAGGCGCGCAATCAACTCAGCTTAATTATGACAAATGTACTCTTAGACAGGGTATATTCCTCCTCTGAATAAGAGCTTATCTTGAATCAATATCCTGGGATATCAAAACAAGAATTAAAAACACATAATTAAGAACAAGTTAAATATTTATCATACGATTCAGAAAATAATAACAAGATTCGTCTTAGGTTTCATTCCCCTTAGGTATTTAGGGGATTTTAGTTCATAACTAAATAAGAAAACATCTCAGAAGAATAAAGAATACAAAACATAAAAAAACCCAAAACTCCTGAAGGGAAATTGAGGAGAGATCTTCAGTCTTGATGGTGAATCCGGCTTCTAAGATGGATCAATCAGCTTCTTTCGAGTAATTCCTTACTCCCTATTCTCTGTCTCCTTTCTTCCTCATCTAGGGTGTATTTATACGCTTTGGAATGCCTAGAAGCCTTCAAAATTAGCCTTTTCCGAATTGGAATCAACTTGGGCTCGGCAGGGACACGCCCGTGGCACACTCCTATGTTCGATTACTTCAGGCTGTGTTCGAGCTTACCAAATAGACATGGCCGTGTCGTCTGCCCATGTGGGGAGGTCCAGGCCGTTTTGACTTCATACTTTGGCCCATTTTCTCTGTTTTTGGCCCGTTTCTTATTCCTTTCGCTCTCCTATGCTCTCCTAAGTATAAAACATGAAATTAAAGCATTGGAGCATCGAATTCACCAATTCTAATGGGAAATCATCCATAAAATACATTAAACATGGGGTAAAAATATGCATAATTTACGGTTTATCAACTTTTCTCAATCATGATATAATCTTTAAATCACCTGTTGAATTAGTTGGAAAAATAAATGGATATCTGCTAAGCCTCATACGAAAGGGTAAGATGTTGATACCATGTCCCAAACATGGTCTTACACTGGCTCTCATATATCAGTGCCGATGCCATGTTCCAAACATGGTCTTACACTAGCCCACCTGTCGAGGTCGATGCCATGTCTCAGACATGATCTTACACTAGCTCTCATATATCAGTGCCGATGCCATGTTCCAAACATGGTCTTACACTAGCCCACATGTCAAGGCCGATGCCATGTTCCACACATGGTCTTACACTAGCTCTCATATATCGGTGCCGATGCCATGTTCCAAACATGGTCTTACACTAGCCCATATAACCCTAGTATCACGGCATGGATATTCGATCTATTCCTAGGGTTCAACTGGGAGTTTCATCACATCAAATTTTTTCATGCATATTCGTAACAAACTCTAACATTTCATGCAATATCAATAATTTAATGCATAATAACAATAGGTTGTAATATTTACATGCAACTTACCTCGGAATTAAAAAAGTGGGCGACTAGTTGGATTTAATCTATTAGCTTGGACTTCCCCCGACCTAGGCCTAGATTTTGTATTTCTTGATCTAAAATGATAAAAATTCACTAATTTAATCATCACATTAATCTCTTCATTTCATAATTCATATTTTGGCAAAATGAACATTTTGCCCTTATACTTTCACAAAATTACGATTTTACCCTAAGCTTGTAAATCGATTTTCATCAAATTTCCTATTTAAGCAAACCTAGCCAAACCTTTATTACACTTATGGAAACTCCGAATTTTGATTATTTCACACAATTACTACCTATTCTTTAACCTTTACAAAAAGGTCCATTTTAGGTGTTTTTCATTAACACCGCTTCACAAGAGTGATTTATTTCACAACTATAACTCATTTTCTTCCATAAAATTTCAGCTCATAACATAAATTATTTCATGGAAAAACCCTAAACTCTCAACCAAATTGCAAAATAGCCTCTCCATTAGCTAAATTAAGCTACAAAGGTCCCAAAAGTACAAAAATTATCAAGAAAAGTCATCAAAATCACTTACTTATGAGAGAGCTTAATGGCTAGAAGTTTCAAGCTTTAAAAACCCCTTTCTTGCTGATATTTTTGGTGGAGAAGATGAATGGTAAAAAGATAGAGCCTTTTGTTTTATTTTATCTTATTTCTAGTCAAAATAAGCTACCAACTTCACCTAATTTTGACTTTTCTATTCTTCTTTGTCCCTATGGTCAGCCACCCCTATAAAATGGGTCTATTTGCCCTTTTAAGACCCCTAATTATGATTATCTAGCTATTTTAACACCATTTGCTAGTAAAATAAAACTTTTTCCCCTTATGTGATTTAGCCCTGTTTTCGTAATTAAGCTCACAATCGCTAAAATTAATTCATAAAAATTTTCGTGCATCCATGTAAACATGCTATAACGCATAAAATAATTTTAAAATTAATTTCTCCAGCCTTGGATTAGTGGTTTCGAAACCACTATTTCGACTAGGTCTAAAATTGGGTTGTTACAATTCTCCCCCTTAGGGATTTTCGTC
Organism: Gossypium arboreum; assembly: GCF_025698485.1. NCBI lineage: Eukaryota > Viridiplantae > Streptophyta > Magnoliopsida > Malvales > Malvaceae > Gossypium > Gossypium arboreum. The sequence continues at coordinate 13,790,202 of NC_069076.1, read as the reverse complement.
CTCGAAAATCTTACCGTTAAAAAGGTTTGGGTATTGGTCTCTCATGGCCTCCTCGGACCCCCATGTGGCCTCTTCAATCCAATGTCTATGCCATAATACTTTTACAAGTGCTATACTCTTAATCCTCAATTGTTTAACCTCCCGAGCTAAAACCTTAACCGGTTCTTCTCTATAAGTCATATCTTGTAACACCCCTAACTCGACCTAGATGTTATGGCCGAAACTGGTGATGTCACATTGAAGTGTTTTTCGCTAAGAGTGATATCGTAGAAAAACCTTTTTCATATTTATCTTTGTTGTGTGTTCTTAATGAAGATTTTAGGATGTCTCGTTCAACTCAAAAATTTAAGTCGTTTGGAAAAAGTTAATCATATTTAATTGTGATTAGCTCTAAAACATTATTTCTTACGAAAGCTTTTAAATCATGTTGCGTAAACGTAGTGTTTTGGAAAAACATTTAACTTTTTGAAAACCTGTGTCCTACTACGTGCAGATATAAATCAAAATAATTAAAAACCCAAAATTAAAGATTAAAATTTAAAGAGGCATTATTACAATAAAATACCCAAAATAAAACTACTAATAATTTTCAAAACCCAATGAGAAAGTCCGTATGATTGTATGGCCACCTTCGAGTCCCTTGCAGCACCGGCCCGCTTAAGCCTGGGGATTACCTGTACAGATAAACAAATGGGTGAGTTATGAAAACTCAGTGTGTAATCTCATATTAGATAATCAGTCAAAGAGCATATACAGTCTGGGACTAAGCCCAATTTAGTAACGGTTCAGTTTCAGTTAGGGCTTTAGCCCATTACAGTATCAATATCAGTGTGGGCCTAAGCCCATCTCAGTAACAGTATGTCGAAACCTCTTTTTTAAAGGGCGTATTTTGAAAACGGGAGTCACCACCAACCTTTTTAAGTGGGATTGGATCACCTTATAAAAACATTTTGGTCTACGAAATTGTAAGAAAACGGGTTCGGGAGTCGGTTACATACGAAGAAGGGTTAGCACCCTCGCAACGCCCAAAATTGGTACCAAATTGAATAGCTTTGTCTTAATGTCAAATTTTGAAAGAATTTAGAAATAAGATTTCTTTTTTTAAAAAAAACGTAATAATTTAAGTTGAAAATCAAGATTCTTTCGCTTCGAAAGAGTACGAACATCACATCCAGCATGATTGGACACGATATTCCTAAACTTTCGTAACTGAAATCATCTTGTAATTTACAAAATTTATTTAAAAGGATGCTTTTAGACATTTGGACAAACGGGAAATTGCAACCTAGCATGTTAGGGCACTACTTCCCAAATTCCTAAATACCAAAAACATTGCCTTACTTTTTAAAATTCTTTTGGATTAAATGAAATATGAATTTTATGACTATGATGTATTTAATATATTACAAGGTATCGATACTAAATAATATAAACTATATGATATATACTTTAACAATTCATGCAAGTATAACATAGAAAATGGTAAATAATGACGTAGATTCCATACTATGCATTATCATTTCATGCCAATATAATCATAGAAAATAATGAACATAACAATATAAATTACAATATATAACAATATTTTATGCAAATATAACTTAAAATAACACAAATAATCAACTTTCATGCAAACATGATAGACAATAAATAACATAAAAAACAAATAGTTGGTGAGATAACATTAGCATACTAAAAATATTAAATAAATACAACAAGATACAAAAATAATAAACAAAATATGAACATATAAATAAAAAATAAAGATAAGAAAACCAATACAATTTAAAAATAGATGACGTGTTAAAAATAAAATATTTAAAAATGTATAAATGATAAAGGAGAATTTTAGAAATAATTAATATATATAAAAACTACATGATATAATAACTTAATATATAAAAATAATGTGTTAAATAGGAATAAGATTTTATAATGAATTTTAGAGTATTACATACTAAATTTATAAATTTTTAAAATTATACCTAATAAAAATAATAGATAATTATATAATATATAATAAAAATATAATGAATAATATATATAATAAAATGTATAAATCAAAATATATAATAAAATGTAAATAATATAATACAAAATAAAAATAATATATATAATAATTTTTTACATTTATAAATAATGTTTATGGTAAAATAAATAAAATATATAATATTTAAAATAAATAAATTATAAAAATTTAAAAAGGATTAAAATAAAACAAAATAAAACTCTAGAGCTAATTTTAAAATAATAAAAGGAATTTTGGACCCAATTGAAACACATGCTAAAATCTGAGGGATTCACTGGGTAATTTGACCCTATTCCCAAAACGACGTCGTTCCCAAAATAGGCCTTATTATAGCAGCAAGTACTAAATTAAAACAAGAATAAAAAGCCAGGGAAAAATTATAATAAAAATAAAATGCAATTATAAATACTAAAAATGCAGAAGGACCCATTGGGCAATTTGCCCATTTGCCAAAAACACGCGGATCTTCCCCGGGTCATGGGTCAATGCGCGGATCTTTGGCCTGGAAACGATGCTGTTTTGAAGCTTATCGTTTTAAGCAAAATGACACCGTTTCCAAGAGGCTATATAAGCCAAATTTAACCCCAAAAATTCATTTTAACCTGGTTTTAAAAAAAAACTAAAGAATTCTCTGAAAGGGGACGGAGAGCAGACCCTCGGAGCTCTATCGAGCCTCTGTCATCGGGCACCCACGTGCCCACGCGCCCACATGCCGCCACCGACTCCGCTATGTACGGCAGTCGGGTTTCGAAAAGTTTTGCTTCTTACAGCGAATAGAAAGGTAATTTTCCTTTTTTATTTCTTAGTTTCTTTTTATATGTATATATTCTGAATAAAAGAAAAGAAAAGATAAAACCAATCACCTCTGTTTCTTCGATAAACTGCTGTATTTTTATTGTATATGTGCGTATAAAAAAAAAGCCGTAGTCTTACATCGTTCTTGATTCGAGCTTTTATAGCCACTGAAAAAATATATTTACAATCTTGATTTTATTTCTTGCTATATTTGTGTCGTCTCTGCTGTTTCTTTCCCTTTTTTGCAGGTAACAGCGAGAAATCTGGCGGTGAATGTGCTGGCGTCGATTCATGCACCGATTACGGAGTGATATGGAGCTAGAGTCACGGCACCGATGAAGCCCACTGGGACGGCGTGAGACGAAAGGGTGTGACGCTTGGGGTACTTGCAGCGTGAAGTTTCTGGAAACCCTAGGGTTTCTAGATTCGGTTTTTGGCATTGGGCCTCGCTAGTTTAGGTCTGGCTTGGGTATTTGGGCTGTTGGGTTTTAAGTGTAACCGGGTATAGGGTTAATGGGTATTCTGGTTTAAACCAGTTGGGTTACAAGTGTAGCCGAATTTTGGGCTATCAGGCCTTTAGGCCTGTTTATTGTAAATAGACTGTAAATGGACTTTTATTATTTCCTTAATTTTTATTTTTGTTTTTTATTTATTTATTTTACGGGCCCGGGAAAATTTGGGCTATTACAGCTGCCCCTCTTTGCTTATTACTGTGTAACAGGAATAGAGCAAAGATTATAAAAAGACCAAATTTGCCCGGCATGGTCAAGTCTCGAAATCTTGATCCTCATTTTCCTCAAAGGTATTCTGATAGCTTCAAACTTGCTTCACCGTAACTCAGGAATGTCAAATCTACTATCTTCAACCTGCTCCCTGCAAATTCAGGAACGCCAAGCCAAAATCTTTGATCTACTCCTTGCCTAATACAGAGAGGCCAAATCTGTCATCTTCAATCTGCTTCAATATAAGCATACAAATGTCAGATCTGCTATCTTTGATCTGCTCTTTGTCAATACAGAGACGCCAAATCTGTCATCTTCGATCTGCTCTCTGTCAATATAGAGATGCCAAATCTGTCATCTTCGATCTGCTCTCTGTCAATACAGAGACGCCAAATCTGTCATCTTCGATCTACTCTCTGTTAATATAGAGACGCCAAATCTATCATCTTCGATCTGCTCTCTGTCAATACAGAGACGCCAAATCTGTTATCTTCGATCTACTCTCTGTCAATATAGAGTCGCCAAATCTGCTATGGGTGATCTACATTGTCCCTTAAAGGGCGTAACCTGTAGAATGCATATGTGCTCATGCCCGATGATTAAGATGCCATGCTCAAAATGAGTCAAATGCTCCTAATTATGATACAAAATATTATGAAAATGATTCCTATTTCAGACGCCTTTATTCATTCCTCCATCCGAGTTTCGTCTTTTTTCAAAATATCAATCATACTCTGCTCGTATGCTTTGAATCAAATTGGTCCTATTGTACCATTCTTCGAATGTTACGACCTGCTGGAGATGATCTTCTCCTAAGATTGAATCATTTGAATTGTCCAATCATCCTTTGGACTGAAGAAGAAGTTTCCTCGAGTACCTCCGACCCTCACTCTTGGGAATTCTTCAAACAATTGTTCTGTTTTAGTTTCTTGTATTCTCTAGAGATTTCCAGAGTAATATGCAAAACTTCATTTGTATAAATATTTAGTTCATCAATCGTTATTTCAATGCAATACACTTTATGAATAATGGGAGACAAATAATTTAATCATGAGAATAGTTAGATAAATCATCAAAATACAATAGGAAATTAATCTGAAAACATATCTTTGAGAAAAAAAAGAATCCAAAGATAGTAAATAGGACAAAAATCAGATGTCCAACATATCACAGCTTGGGCTTCTGTACACAAATTCCATGAAGACTGTTTTGAGTTTAACATGTGTTTAGAAGATCCAAAGTGCTTTGTTAATGCTCTAGTATACAACACACTCCACTTCTCGTCAAATCCGGTATGGCAAGGTCACTGCATGCTTTTCGAAAATTGAGCATCCCTTTCGGGTTTTCAACTCAAAACCCCTTTTGTCTCAAGGTGCCCTTTGGGGGTTTTCACCTTGGCCTCTCCATTTTTTTTTTAGAAGTCTCAAAGTTCCCTTGGCGGGTTTTCACCTCAGCTTCCCTTCTCTTTAGACAAAGTACTTCTTGACTGAGTCTGAATTCACTGGATTGGGTAAACTTTTTCTATCCATTTCTGTCAGAATCAGTGCACCACCAGAGAAAGCCTTCTTTACAACAAACGGCCCTTCCCAATTCGGCATCCATTTTCCTCTAAAGTCCTTCTGTATGGGAAGAATCTTTTTCAGGACAAGGTCCCCTTCTTGAAATTCTCTTGGACGAACTTTCTTGTCATAAGCTCGCATCATCTGCTTCTGATACATCTGACCATGACGAATAGCCCTTAACATCTTTTCTTCAATCAAATTCAATTGATCATACCGTGATTGAATCCATTCTACTTCATCCAGCTTTATCTCTGATAAAATTCGAAGAGAAGGTATTTCCACTTCAATAGGTAACACTGCCTCCATCCCATAAACCAACGAGAAAGGAGTTGCCCCAGTAGAGGTTCTGACGGACGTTCGATAGGCTAAGAGTGCAAATGGTAATTTCTCATGCCAATCTCTGTAGGTCTCAGTCATTTTCCCCACTATCTTCTTGATGTTTTTGTTGGCAGCTTCTACTGCCCCATTTATTTTTGGGCGATATGGAGATGAATTATGATGTTTGATCTTGAATTGGCTACAAACTTCTGCAATCATGATGTTATTCAAGTTCAATGCATTATTCGATATAATCCTCTCAGGCATTCCATACCGACAAATAATCTCCTTTTTCAAGAATTGACTTACTGCCGACTTGGTAACACTAGCATATGAAGCTGTCTCTACCCATTTCGTGAAGTAGTCGATGACCACGAAAATGAAACGATGCCTATTCGAAGCTTTTGGTGATATTGGCCCAATGACATCCTTGCCCCACATGGAAAAGGGCCATGGAGAAGTCATAACATGTAAGGGTGAAGGTGGTACATGAATCTTGTCCCCATATATCTGGCATTTATGACATTTCTTGGCATAGCTGATACAATCTCCTTCCATAGTAGATCAATAGTATCCAAACCTCATGATCTGCCTTGCCATTGTAAAGCCATTAGCATGTGTCCCACAAACGCCTTCATGTACTTTTTCCAAGATTTGTCTAGCTTCCACAGCATTAATGCATCTCAAAAGTACTTGATCTTTCCTTCTTTTATAAAGGATATCCCCATCTAGTACATATTCGCAGGCTAACCTCCTCAAAGTTCTTTTATCATTCTCAGTTGTCTGCTCAGGATATTCATGATTTCTCACATATCGTAATATATCTTGATACCAAGGATGGTCATCCTTTTCTGCTTCTTCGATGTTACAGCAATGAGCTGGAACCTCAGAAATACTCATAGGAATTGGTCTAACATCCCTTTTTTTGTTTGCTTTAGTCATGGAAGCCAGTGTTGCTAAAGCATCTGCCATCTGATTTTTATCTCGTGAGAGATAATTGAAGGTGATATTGTCAAACTCCTCAAGTAACTCCAAAACTACCTTTTGATAATGAATCAATTGGGGGTCCCTTGTCTCCCATTCACCCCTAAGCTGATAAATTACCAACACAGAGTCTCCATATACTTCCAAGGTTCTAATTTTCCGCTCTTTGGCCGCTCGAATCCCCATAATGCATGCTTCATACTCGGCCATATTTTTCGTGCAGTCGAAATCCAATTTACATGTAAATGGATAATGATCACCATTTGGGGATACCAAGGTTGCCCCAACTCCATTTCCTACCGCGTTGGATGCGCCGTCAAAGTTTAGCTTCCATAGATGTTCTTCAATAGTTGCCGCATATATCAACTCCTCATTAGGGAAATCAAAGCTTAATGGTTCATAATCTTCTAGAGCTCTGCTAGCCAGAAACTCTGCTATTGCGCTCTCTTTTATAGCTTTTTGACTCACATAGACTATATCAAACTCTGAAAGTAGTACTTGCCACCTTGCCATTCTTCCATTTAGGGCTATTGACTCCATCATGTACTTTAATGGATCAAGTTTCGAAATTAGCCAAGTCGTGTGATATAGCATATATTGCCTCAACCTTCGAGTCGTCCAGATTAAAGCACAACACAACTTCTCAATTGGCGAATATCTCATCTCACACTCCGTGAATTTCTTGTTGAGGTAATATATTGCCTTCCCTTTTCTTCCTGACTCGTCATGTTGGCCAAGCACACATCCCATAGAATTACTAAACACTGATAAGTACAGAATTAATGGTCTATCTGGACTAGGTGGAGATAACACTGGAGTGTTTAACAAGTATTGCTTAACCTTATCAAAGGTGTTCTGGCATTCCTCATCCCAAGTACCTTGGTTGTGTTTTCTAAGGAGGCAAAATATAGGATCACATTTCTTGGTTAATTGTGAAATAAACCGAGCGATATAATTCAATCTTCCAAGAAAACCCCGAACTTCCTTCTGAGTACGTGGTGGAGGCAATTCTCGTATGGCTCTAACCTTGTTTGAGTCAACTTCTATTCCCTTTTCGCTGACTACAAAGCCCAATAACTTCTCCGACCTAGCTCCGAAGATGCACTTTGCCAGATTAAGCTTCAACTGAAACTTCCTCAATCTCAGAAACAACTTCCTCAAGACTTCAATATGCTCCGTCTCTGTTCGAGATTTGGCAATCATGTCATCAACATACACCTCAATCTCCTTATGCATCATATCATGAAATAAGGTCACCATAGCCCTTTAGTATGTTGCCCCTGCATTTTTTAGCCCGAAGGGCATTACCTTGTAACAAAAGGTGCCTCACAATGTTATAAAGGTGGTTTTATCCATGTCCTCAGGGTGCATCTTTATCTGATTGTACCCTGAGAAACCATCCATAAAAGAAAACAATGAATATTCCACTGTATTGTCCACCAAAGTGTCGGTGTGTGGTAAAGGAAAGTTGTCCTTTGGGCCAGCTTTGTTCAGATCTCTGTAATCAACACACATTCGTACCTTCCCATCCTTTTTAGGGACAGGCACAATGTTAGCCACCCATTCTAAATATTTAATCTCTTGTAGGAATCCAGCATCAAACTACTTTTTAACTTCATCTTTTATTTTCAGCACAATATCAGGCCTCATCCTTCGCAGTTTTTGTTGGACTGGCTTGCAATCTTGTCTTATGGGGAGACAATGTACCACGATATCAGTGTTCAAACCCGTCATATCCTCATATGACCATGCAAAGATGTCTTTGAATTCATGTAGTAGCTCAACAAGACCTTGTCTCGTTTCCTTTGCAATATGTGTCCCTATGTTCACCTCTTTTCCTTCCTCCAAGACTACATTCTCTATTGCCTCTTTCTCACGGGGTAGGATTTGTTTCTCCTCTTGTTTCACCATTCTCAACAGATCTGGAGACACATCATAATTCCCGTCATCTTCAAAATCCTGAGGTTCTTCTACACACATGTCTTGCTCAAAAGAGAATTCAGAATTTGTAGTATCAGTGCTCATGTCATTGATATCTAGGGACCTGCGGGGTATGAAAGAATGTACAAAGAATGAATGAATTTTAAGAATGTTTATTTGTGTGTTATGTATGAAATGAAAAATTTGAAAGAATTTAAAAGGTCAAAAGAATATTGATTGGTATAAAAGAATATTCACTTGGATTGATAACAAAAGTCATGTTTTATTGAAATGCAAATATCTGAACATGAGCCTATTTTACAAACGAAATCTTATTACTCCTAGGCTCTAGAGCAAAAAGAGTGTTCTGAAAATTACTCTGAAAAGTCTTTAAATACTACAGGAAGTTCTTCTGTAATCCAATTGTTTAAAAAGCTTCCTGATTCGTAAGGGCGAATGCCCTCAAGGTTTCTTCGTTTAGATTCTTCACTATGTAAAGCATTGATATGATAACTTCCTTTTTCGAGCAACCCTCTCTCAGGGTGAATTATCCCTTCTAATATAAAAGTTTGGGATATATGAGGGAACGTCACCAATTCCCATTCTACTTCTCTTCCACTTAAACGCGCCCTTTTTCTTTCTTGACGCTTCTCTATTTCCTTCCTCCTCTGCTTGTGATCTGGCTCGAAACCCAAACCAAAACGGTCTCTCTTCCCAATCCTTTTCCTGGCAAGGCTCCTCTCCCCATTGTTAGCTGCAAACCCATCCTTGTGGTTTTGGATATCCTAGGCACTGACACCTCATTCCCCTCTGAAATAAATGTTGCATTAATGAATTGTAAGGAACGAAAAGAGCACTCAATGGCCTCCTCATTTGCCTCTACATAGGGTGTGTCACTGGTAACTGCTGCTATGATGTCTTCCTCTGCATTTATGGTGATTAGCCGTCCGTCTGCTACTAACTTCAATTTCTAGTGCAAAGATGAGGGCACCGATCCTGCCGAATGTATCCAAGGCCTCCCCAACAGGCAATTGTAAGAGGGCTTGATGTCCATCACTAAAAAGTCCACCTGATACGTGTTTGGCCCAATCATCAAAGGAATATCAATTCTTCCCATGACCTTTCTCTCCGTGCCATCGAATGCTCTCACTACATTATGGTAGGTTTTCATGTGAGAACTGTCAATGGGTAATCAGTTCAATGTGGACAATGGCATGACATTTAAGGTTGACCCATTATCAATAAGCACACTCGGTAATGTATATCCTTTGCAGCGAATGGTAATGAGCAAAGCCTTAGCTGATCCCATGCCTCCAGGTGGGATTTCAGCATAATTGAAATAAATGAAATTGTCAGCACTTATGTTACTAACCAATCGATCCAACTTGTTGACGGATATATCATTAGTAACATAAGTCTTGTTGAGCACCTTCATTAACACCCCATGATGTACCTCTGAACTTAGAAGCAAAGCCAATACTGATGTACGAGCTGGTTGTTTGCGCAATTGTTCAACCACGCTGTACTCACTGTGTTTGAGGAGTTTTAGAAACTCTCTTGCTTCTTCCTCCTTCCCTGGCTCATTAACAAGTACCTCAGCCCTATTCTCTTTCTCAACGTCAAAGGCTTTCACTTCCGTAGGCTCAATTTTGATGTCTCTTGCATCATAACGCTTCCCACTTTGTGTATAGGCTCCTTCAACTTAAGCTTCCTTAGAAGTACTTGCTATATCTTCTCTCTCCGATATTGTCATATTGCAGTCATAATTCCAGGGTACCCTTTTGCTATCCTTATAAGGAAAGGAAACGGGTTTCTGAATAATGACCTTTGCCGCTGTTTGTGCTTCAATTTCATTATTCCTTGGTATAGAAATAATGATCCTTGGCCGGTTGATTTTTCGATTCTTGGGTTCACCTTCCAATGCACATACATGACCCTTATCTGAGCCAGCTTCACAAAATTCTAGCTCCTTATTATCCATAAGGCTTTGTACCAAGGCCTTAAACTCGTCACATTCTTGGATCTCGTGTCCCTTTCCTGCATGGAACTCGCAGTAGTCCCTCACTCCTCTATTTCCCTCTTCAGAGATTATCATTTCTCTTTTTACCATTTCTTCCCAGATTACTTTCATCGGCATTCTTACCTCAGTCACATCTTCTTTGATCATTCTCATATCAGTATCCCCAATTGCATTTACCCCTTGATCACCATGGTTTCGCAACGGGTTCTCTGTACTAGGGGTGTCATCGAATTTTACAACCCCATCTTGATCAGTCTTTCCACTGCTTTTTTAAAGCCAGTGCAATTTTCGATTGAATGCCCTGATATCCCTGTATGGTATTCACATTTGGCATTTGCATCGTACCATTTGGGATATGGGGGTTGTAGTGGTTTCAAATGAAAATCAGCTATTGCATGCGCATTAAATAAACTTTGATAAAGCTCCCAATACGTCACTAGGATAGGCGTAAATGAGACCTTCTCAGAATTTTGACTCGAACCAGATCCTTGCTTATGGGAATCCTGTTGCCCAACTGTAGTTGCTCTGGGTTGACTAACCGTGATCGCTTTCGGATTATAGCTATTCGTATTATTCACCTCATTATCTTTCCTTCTTAGGGACAATTTTTTAGCAGTTTCCCCTTCTATTTTGCCACCTCTTATGGCGTTCTCAATCATTTCTCCTGCCATAACTATATCAGCAAAACTCTTGGTGGTACTTCCAATCATATGAGTAATGAATGGGGTCTTCAAGGTGTTAATGAATAGCATGGTAGTTTCTTTCTCCAAGAGCGGTGGCTGAACTTGCATGGCAACCTCCCTCCACCTTTGTGCATATTGCCTAAAACTTTCATTATGCTTCTTTTCCATGTTCTGCAAAGTGATTCTATCAGGAGTCATGTTAGTCACATGATTATATTGCTGCATAAAGGCTTGCGCTAAGTCTCTCCAAGAACCGATCCTTGGATGACTCAATTGATTATACCACCTAGCCGCTGCCCCAACTAAACTATCTTGAAAACAATGGATCAATAATTGATCATTGTTTACATATCCAGTCATCCGTCTACAAAACATGGTGATATGGGCTTCAGGGCAAGTAGTCCCATTGTACTTCTCAAACTCCGGCATCTTGAACTTATAAGGAAGCACCAAATCTGGGACCAAACTCAAGTCCTTGGCATCAATTCCTTGACGATTATCAGTGTTTTCCAATGCCTTAAATTTCTCCTCTAACTATCTGCAAAGTTCCTCTAATTGCCTTGATAATTCGAGTCTCATCTCTTCCTTCTCCGCTACATCTAAATCAGGGATGACTGGATTGGTAGGTTATCTCTGGGTTGGATCCCAAGCCCGTTTGGAAATTCATGGGTATTCCAGCATCATCTTGCCCATATTGAGCCCTTATTGTGACGGACAGCCTTCGGGGACATGCCTCAGGTTGAGTTTGCACATGAGGTCGGGTAAAACCCAGAGGATGATCCTCATTATCCTCTCCAGTGATAGCTATAGGGGCCTTTCCTTTATCCGTTGCCCCTCTCAATGGTTGAGCCATCTCAGCCATCTTAGCCATCATATTCCTTTGAGCCTCCAACATTTGATCCTTCATCCCCTGTTGGATTTTCGCCAACTGTTCTTGCAATTGCTCTTGCATTTCTTTCTAGATCTGCTCAAGTCTTTGATCCATATTCTTTGTCTTAGCACGTTACCGTAAGAATGTCTTGCTTCCAGATTTTTCTTTCTCTTACTCTCTCATTCTCCCTAATAATTTTAACTAATTAGGGTCTTTCTATAAATTTGAATACATATGATATGATGAGATGCAAATGCAAAAAGATATCAATTTTGATTCATTTTCTTTTAGAAAACATTATTTAAGAAACAAAAATCTTTACACAAATCGGATTACAAATACGCCTTCGCCCTCAGGCCTAGAGTTTTAACCCTATCTAATAACAAAGCTAACTCTAGACCTCTATCTGACACTAACTTATACTTTGTACTCAATACATTAGCTTGTGCTGCCAGGTCTTGCAAATGATCAACAACCTCTAGAATCTGTACTATAGCTTCTCCCATGAGGTAGTCCCTAACTCTGACTTGATCTTGAAAATGGTGAAGGTATCCTTTCCAATGTTCTTCTCTTGCCTCGAGCTGCTCAATCCGTAGCTCATAGTTCTGCAATGCTGCTTCCAACCCTCCAATATTGTGCTTCATTTCCTCGATCTTATACAGGCTTGCCTTTAACTTGACTGCAGAGTTATGACTTCGGTGATGATGAAGAGATCGTCCAAGCTCAGTCACCTTAGTTTTTAATCCTTGGTTCTCCTTTTCTAGGGCCTGATTACACGCCTGCATCCCCTGGAACTTCTTCTCCCAATACTCGGCTTTGGCTCTTTCTTCTTGAACCTCTTGTTGCCACTACTCTAAAGACTTCCCCAATCCAGCTCTTTTCATTGATAACTGTTTCCTCTTATATTGCGTTTTCAAGTCATTTCGGTCTTCCTCAATCTTCCTCTTTTCTTTCCTCTCTTTTTTGACCTCAATTCTATGAACGTTGACGTTTAAACTCAGGTACATCTTCTCCTCCTCAAGCTTCTCTATCTTTCTCCCGAGCTCCAAATTCTTCCTTTCAAACTCTTGCTTTATAACTTCCAACTCTGATAGAATCACCCGTAAACTTTCCTCTATTAATCGAGCAGCCCCTAAAGTCAGTCTAGGGATGTTATCATTGATCCTGTTGTTAAACCACTCTTTGTACTCAGGGTTTGTTATCAGACCTTCAGGCAGAATCTTCACACAGCAAATTTTCTTCCAGGCCTCGAAAATCTCTCGTATCTTCTTTTTATAATGATCCCCCTTATATGAGAAATCACTCTGCGCTAATCCTTGTGTTGCCGGTATAAACTGCCCTGCTTTGTATTGCCTTAGGACGAGTAATGGTGCATAACCAACAACTCCCCAAATTCCAAGAAGAGGTACCCAATCAAAATTTCCACAATGATAAAGGACTTCATTAGGAGCCATCCAAGGGGCTTTCCACATTGCATATTCCTCTCAGAGATTCTGAAGTATTTCTATCCACCTTTCCTCTGTAATGTCGTCCCTCCTCGGTGTAACTGCTGCTTCCCTTAAGGGAGAATAATCCTCAAAGAACACTTGGTAGGGAACCTTATCAACTTTCCAAAAGTGACTGTAGAACCATACTAACAACAATTGTGCACATCCAATGAATCTACCTTCACTAGCTCTCTGACATGCGCTCAAGGATCTAAACATCTCAGCTAGGATTGCAGGTACCGGTGTATTTTGTTTACTAAGTCGATTAAATAAATCTGCAACTGCCTCATCTATGTGCCCCATGGCTTTTGGGAAAATCACCAAACCATACATACTTAAGGCCAAGAGATCAACCCTCTTCTTCACATCTGGGTGTGCCAATATCAAATCCCTCAAACTTGCCCACGAAATGCATTTACTATCACCCTTTTGTTGGATTTGAGTTGCGGCCCACTGTTCACTCACGCCTGTAATCATCATTAATTTCTTCAAAAGAGTTGGGAGATTAGCAGCCCTAACATAAGCTTTGTTACCTTGAATTTTTGGACAATGACGGTGGTCGATCTCCTCCAAAGTAGGTACTAAGTCTACCTCTCCAAATGTAAAACAACTATAAGCAGGGTTCTAAAACTGTAGCATAGCTCGAAACAGATGCTTATCCACCTTGATGTCTAGCAAATAGGGAAGATCTTCATAATTTTGGTAGAACAGCTACTTATCCTCATCATCTCATTGGGCCCAAATGTCTTTCAACACCCGAATCTCATTCTGTGTTGAATTGATATGAGTGAAGCTCCACAACTCTGACGTATACCCTTCAGTGACACTATCTCCTTTCTTTAACTAGGTTTTCTTTGACCATGCACAGACAGAAGCGTTGTCCTCCTCTTTATCAAGGTATTCGTTCCTCATTACAAAACTTTCTAATCTAGAAATAGAACCTTGAATCAACACCTTTAAATGTTGAGTGACATGCAATGATAGCAAAATAAAGTAAGTCAGTATCATATAAAAGTATAACAAACAAGCACTTATAAGGGTAGCTTACTAAAGGCTATCACTATACTCCCTAGGGTAAGCACCTTAAAGTTCACTATATGCATTTCAGTTCTAAAGTAAGGGGACTTGAACCAGCAGATTCCTCGGTCCTCACCCGTTATAGGCTCATATGGACCAAGTTCGGTTCAGGGGAACATATTTCCCTATGGCCATACGGAGATGAAAATCTCACAAAGACATAGGTACGGATGTATCCCGAAAGCAATCCACTAGCCCATACAGAGGTGAAAACCTCACAAAAGCGTAGCTTCTCGCTTCCACTTAAAGGTGCGACCACAGCGGTCATGCAAATGCAATGTGTGCAGAAACAAGATAACAAACATATGCAGCAAACACATGTAAAAAGATCAATATTTTTAAAATTTTCCAAACTTCCGACATTAAGACAGAAAATAATCAATTTCCTGGCTTAACTCTCTTATTAGTCCCAAGCGGAGTCACCAAGCTGTCGAAACCTCTTTTTTAAAGGGGGTATTTTGAAAAAGGGAGTCACCACCAACTTTTTTAAGTGGGATTGGATCACCTTATAAAAACATTTTGGTCTACGAAATTGTAAGAAAGCGGTTTCGGGAGTCGGTTACGTACGAGGAAGGGTTAGCACCCTCGCAACGCCCAAAATTGGTACCAAATTGAATAGCTTTGTCTTAATGTCAAATTTTGAAAGAATTTAGAAATAAGATTTCTTTTTTTTTTAAAAAAAACGTAATAATTTAAGTTGAAAATCAAGATTCCTTCGCTTCGAAAGAGTACGAACATCACATCCAGCATGATTGGACACGATATTCCTAAACTTTCGTAACTGAAATCAACTTGTAATTTACAAAATTTATTTAAAAGGATGCTTTTAGACATTTAGACAAACGGGAAATTGCAACCCAGCATGTTAGGGCATTACTTCCCGAATTCCTAAATACCAAAAACATTGCCTTACTTTTTAAAATTCTTTTGGATTAAATGAAATATGAATTTTATGACTATGATGTATTTAATATATTACAAGGTATCGATACTAAATAATATAAACTATATGATACATACTTTAACAATTCATGCAAGTATAACATAGAAAATGGTAAATAATAGCGTAGATTCCATAATATGCATTATCATTTCATGCCAATATAATCATAAAAATAATGAATATAACAATATATAACAATAATTTATGCAAATATAACTTAAAATAACACAAATAATCAACTTTCATGCAAACATGATAAACAATAAATAACATAAAAAAACAAATAGTTGGTGAGATAACATTAGCATACTAAAAATATTAAATAAATACAACAAGATACAAAAATAATAAACAAAATATGAACATATAAATCAAAAATAAAGAAAAGAAAACCAATGCAATTTAAAAATAAAATATTTAAAACAATGTATAAATGATAAAGGAGAATTTTAGAAATAATTAATATATATAAAAACTACATGATATAATAACTTAATATATAAAAATAATGTGTTAAATAGGAATAAGATTTTATAATGAATTTTAGAGTATTACATACTAAATTTTTATTAATGATATAAAAATAATATTTAATAATAATTTATAAATTTTTAAAATTATACCTAATAAAAAATAATAGATAATTATATAATATATAATAAAAATATAATGAATAATATATATAATAAAATGTATAAATCAAAATATATAATAAAATGTAAATAATATAATAAAAATAAAAATAATATATATAATAATTTTTTACATTTATAAATAATGTTATGGTAAAATAAATAAAATATATAATATTTAAAATAAATAAATTATAAAAATTTAAAAAGGATTAAAATAAAAAAAAATAAAACTCTAGAGCTAATTTTAAAATAATAAAAGGAATTTTGGACCCAATTCAAACACGTGCTAAAATCTGAGGGATTCACTGGGCAATTTGACCCTATTCCTAAAACGACGTCGTTCCCAAAATAGGCCTTATTATAGCAGCAATGTGACAGCCCAAAATTGACCCTAGTCGGAAGGTGGTCTCGGGACCACAAAACTGAGGCATAAAAATAATTTAAAATTTATTTCGATGCCTATAATATGTGTGTATTCATGTATGACATTTTTTGATGATTGATTTAGTGTTATAAAGGTGAATTTCACTAGAAAGGACCTAGTAGTGAACTTTGAAAGTATGATGGGGAAATGTGTGATGACTAGTTGCTCATGCATGCAAAAATAAAGGATTTGCATGTCAAATTTCCCCAAAAGAAGCTAGTGGCCGGCCATGACAAAGAGATATGGGCTAAACATGTCATGAAACATGTTTTGTTGGGCATTAGGGAGAAATAATAAACATATAAGCATGGGTAAGAAAAGAATGAAAAAAAAATGTGTGTGAGAGAGTAGCATTCCCCCCCCCATTGCCGTGCAACCAAGAAGAGAAAACAAAAAAAAATTTGTTCATCCTTGTTCTCTCCTTTTTGGCCGAAAATACTAAGAGGAAGAAGAGAATTTTTGCTTCATGCTTGGTTTAGAAGAGATCTAGAAGGAGATTTGGCTAAAATTGCATCAAGATTAAGGTATGTATGAGGTTGTGTTAGGAGTTTCATGCATGTTTTGGTTACTAACTTGATGTGCATGTTAGCCATGGTTCAAATCCTTGTTATGCCATGGAAATGGTGTTTGGCCAAGGTTGTTATTGTGATAAAGCCATTGCATGCTAAGTGCGAAGCTTGATGATGATGCATGCAAAGATGGATTGTCTACTCTTGAAACTTCTTTGTAGCCATCTTGAGTAAGACATTGAGTTTTCTTGTTGTTTAACCATGATTGAAGTTGAAAGGGGCATGATTGTGATGTATTCGGCCATGATGCATTCATGAGCATGGTTCATACTTCTTGCATGTTAGTAAAAATTTGTGTTTTGGATGGCTATGGACACCTTGAAATTCGGCCATGCACATATATGTATATATATGTTTGCACATGATGTTTTGGTTATGAAGTAAGTGATGAATATGTTTGTTTAACGAAGAAGATGTTGAAGAATGTTTGTGAAATTGCAAGCACATTCGGCCTAGCACACATATGAGTGCTTGATGCTATATTATAAGTTTTGAGCTACAATATGCAAAGCATTAAGTAGTAAAATGCATGCTGTTTTTGTGTGGTATTAAGTGCATAATTGGCCTCAACATGGACATGTATATTCGGCCTTAGGTAGCCTATTGATGGCCTTAGCTTTTCCTTGATGCTCGAATGAATTGCTTGATGTAGTATAAAATGTGCATGACCATTGTGTATTCAAGCTAAAGGGTGGCCATATGACCATTTAAACTCCTTGTCATATTCGGCCATAAGCTAGCACAATGAGGTTTTAATAAATTGAATTTCTTTGAATTAGCTCAAGAGCTTAGAGGGCCACAATTGGACAAGGGGAAGGAAAAAGTCGTCGAATAGCCGTCAAAGCCGTTCGACAACATCCGAGGTAAGTCCTCAAGAAATGACCCTACTCGAATTATGTGAAATGAGATAGGGATGTGTAATGATTATTGATTTATGTGTGTATGAGCAATTGAATGAAACCCGGGCTAAGTCCCGAAGGCGATTATGCTAAAAATATGTTTGTGTTTGAGCCTTAGTAACGAGAATGAAACATGAATGTGTAATGATTATTGATGTATGTGTGCGCATGAGCAAATTGTGATATCCGGGCTAAGTCCCGAGGACATTTATGCTAGTAATTTTATCCGGGCTAAGACCCGAAGGCATTCGTGCAAGTTGTTAAATCCGGGCTAAGACCCGAAGGCATTTGTGCAAATCGTGATATCCGGGTTAAGTCCCGAAGGCCTTTGTGCGGGCTACCATAACCGGGCTATGTCCCGAAGGCGTTTGAACGATCAGCTATAGCCGGATAAACTCCGAAGGTATGTGATTCGAGAATTTTGAACTTGCTGGAAAATTTTCAGTTAATACACTTGTGAAAGTCCCAACAATAAGGTATGTATTGTATGTGCTTCGCACACTATGAGTAAGTGTGCATGAAAATTCGCTCTAATGATAAATGAGCTATCGGCATTAACTAGGCCGTTATTTGTGTATGAACATAAGAGTTGGGATTGTGAAGTAAGTATGATTATGCGAATGTGTATTAATGAAATGATTCATTTGGCTATGTGAATGTAATGCTTTGGTTAAAGCTGATTTTTATTGCTTGAGACTTACTAAGCATAAAAAAATGCTTACTCCGTTGCTTTGGCTTTCAGTTTTATAGATTTTGCTCGTTAGCGATCGGATTCGGGATCATTGAAGTCGAAGTCATCCACACTATCAAAGCCTCCATTTTGGTATAATTTTTGGTTGAACTTTGAAATGGCATGTATAGGACTACCCTTGTTGGTTTAGATATGTTGTGATGTATATGTATGCGGCCATGCGAAAATGGCTCGTAAAAGTGAAGTACTGAACTTAGACCATTTGCGGTTTGTATATATATATATATGGTGTCATGACGTGATTATGGATTGAAATTGGGAGTGTTGGTCACATGATCAGCCATTGGTATGGTTAAAATGATCATATGTGAACCTATGTATGGCAAGACTAGTTGGTTCATGGAGACTACAAAATAGGTAAGACCTACCTTAAAACAGATGCTGCCAGCTGCAGTGACGTGAATGTGAAAAATCACCAAAATTTGTAGGAATGGTATTAAATAGTGAATAAGCTATGTAAATGAACCTTTATGAGTCTATTTTCATATGGAAGAAACGAAACGGTCATAGGAGTTACATGTTAAGAGTTATTAAAGCTATTGTGAGACAGGGCCAGAACGGTTTCTGGGTCCCCTGTCGCAACTTTAAAATCTACTATAAATTATCCAGAAAGAATTAGGAGTCATGCCTTATATGTGCAGATTCCATTTTGAGTCTAGTTTTATTAGAAACAAACGGCACCAGTATTAAAGCCCTGTACAGAGAGATATTCAAGTTTTAATGCGCGAAGGTCAGAGCAGTCGATCCCTGTAACATGGGTGACTTTAACTAATAAACTGTACCAATTGGCCCGACCAAAATTCTAGAAATAAATCCATGGATGGATATATGAGTCTAAATTCAGGAAAATTTATGAAACCAGTTTCGAGTTTTGAAACTCGAGATATGATTTTAAGGCGACAGTGACGCAGTTTTCCAGCCCAACTGGAAATGTCAAATTGGTGGGCAAAATATGTGGACTTGGCTTGTTAACCCCTCGTGTCCGACACGGTGATGGTCTCGGGATCGGGTGTTACAATTTTATTGGTATCGAGCCACGGTTTAGTCGATTCTAGGACTACCGTGAGGTGTTTGGGGTCTAGCTATACATGCCATTAAATGATGAATCGATAGTGTGGTGATTTTCGACAATTTGACTTTGAGTTTGTTTATAGCAATGGATCCGATCCCAACCGAGCAATAGCCGATGATGTGGAGAGTGTGGCGCTGCTCCGCACAAGGGACAGCGCCGCGGACTCTCAACCTATGGCCAGCAATCCGAATGATGAGGCTAGGCAAGCCTTTTATAGTGTGATGAACGAATGGTTTAACCAATACATTCGAACTAACACGGCTGTTCCACAACCTACATTCCCGACAAATGCAACCCCCGCACCTACAATACCTCCGGTAACTGACCAAATAAGGTCAAGTAAGCCCCTAGTCGATAGGATTCGAAAACATGGGGCCACTGAATTTAAAGCTACGGATGATGATGATGCCGAACGAGCTGAATTTTGGTTGGACAACACTATCCGGGTGCTCGATGAGCTATCTTGTACACCCGATGAGTGCTTAAAGTGTACCATCTCCTTGCTACGCGAGTCCGCCTACTATTGGTGGAGTACTCTGACTTCTGTGGTGCCTAGAGAGCAAGTGACTTGGGAATTCTTTCAAACCGAGTTCCGAAAAAAGTATATTAGTCAGAGATTCATCGACCAAAAGCGAAGGGAATTCCTTGATCTTAAGCAAGGTTCTCGTCGATTCCGACTCACGAACGAAAATTTGTGAGGCTTAGCCGATGCAGCGAGAATGCATTTCGTCCGAAGCCATTATGTGTAAACGCTCGAGGATGGGCTGAATGATGATATAAGGATGTTCGTTGGCATTCTCGAGATACGAGAGTTCGTAGTACTTGTTGAGCGAGCTTGTAAAGCGAAGAGCTTAGAAAGGAGAAACAAAAAGTGATGTGGGAACCGGAGAATTCGAAGAGGTCCTCGGAAAGTCTCTTCAACAAACATCGAAGAGATTTCGAGATGATGTGAGCCGGTCTAGAGGCGTTTTGGCTTTTCTAGACGAGGACGCGATCGACCCCTGTGACCACACGAGTCACTTCGATCGCTGATGGAGGAAATGATCGCGAGAGAGGCGGAGTGTCTACATTGTGGCAAATGGCATTCGTGGAGCTGTTGGTTTCGTGATCGCTCCTGCTATAAGTGTGGATCAGCCGACCACTTTATGAAGGATTGCCCGAGGATGCTTGAGCAGAATGTAAGTCGAGTAGAAACCCGGTGCTACCCTTTGCTCGAGGTAGGCCACCTAGAAATATGGGCAATGTCGTTGGCGGTCGAGAGGATCTAGAGATGTTACCATCGATCGAGGCTCGTGCTCTGCTAGGACTTATGCCATACGCGCACGCGAGGATCTTGCCTCTCCGGATGTCATTACCGGTACTTTCACTCTTTTCAATACTAATGTGATTGCTTTGATTGACCCTGGTTCTACTCATTCATATATATGTGAAACCTTAGCATCCAAGAAGACTTTGCCTATTGAGTCTCTCGAGTTTGTAATTCGGTGTCAAACCCTTGGGTCATTACGTGCTTGTCAACAAAGTGTGCAAGAAAAGTCCCCTAGTGTTCCGAGGTTCTTGTTTTCCGGCGGACTTGATGCTTTTGCCGTTCGATGAATTGACGTTATTCTTGGTTTGGATTGGTTGACCATGCACGATGCGGTTGTAAATTGCAAAAGCAAGACTATCGATTTGAGGTGCGCGAATAATGAGATAATTCGGGTTGAGTCTACGGACTTAAAGGGTTGCCGGTGTAATATCGGCAATGTTGGCCCGAAAATATGTAAGAAAAGGGTGCGAAGCGTACCTTGCGTCGTGCTTGATGACAAGGAATCGAAAAGAAACCCGAATCGTGTCGGTGGTTTGTGAATACCGAATGTTTTCCACGAAGAATTGCGGGTTTACCACTGTTCGGGAAATAGAATTTGGCATCAAATTGGTACTGGTACCACTCAATTTCGATAGCTCCGTATCGTATGGCACCAACGGAATTAAAGGAGTTGAAAGCTCGATTGCAAGAATTAGTGGATAGAGGTTTTGCTCGCTTGAGTTGTTCGCCTTAGGGTGCGCCCGGTGTTGTTTGTGAAAAGAAGGATGGAACCATGCGGTTGTGCATCGACTATCGTCGACAATAAAGCGGCGATAAAGAACAAATATCTGTTACCACGTATCGATGACTTGTTCGATCAACTGAAGGGGCCTCGGTGTTCTCAAAAATAGATTTGAGATCGGGCTATTATCAATTGCGAATCCGAGATTGGACGTACCCAAGACCGCCTTGAGCGAGATATGGTCACTATGAGTTCCTAGTGATGCCGTTTGGGCTTACTAATGCCCTGCGGTATTTATGGATTTAATGAATCGGATCTTGAGACCATATTTGGATCGATTAAGTAGTCGTGTTCATTGATGACATCTTGGTCTATTCAAGAAATGAGACCGAACATCTTGAACACCGAGGTTGGTCTTTGCAAATTTTACGGGATAAGCAATTATATGCTAAGTTCAAGCAAGTGTGAGTTACGGTTAAGAGAGGTTAGCTTCTTGGGTCATGTGGTATCTGCATCGGTATTTGAGTCGACAGAATAAAATTTCAGCCATACTTAATTGGAAGCCTCAGAAATATTCTTGAGGTTGAGCTTTTTGGGGCTTCTTAGGTTATTACCGACAATTTGTAAAGGTTTCTCAACGATAGCCACGCCGATGACGAAGCTACTCCAAAAGGATGTTAAGTTCGAATGGACGGAGAAATGTCAAAAAAGTTTTGATCAACTGAAAACTTATTTGAGTGAAGCCCCAATTCTAGTGCAACTGAGTCCGCAAAGAGTTTGTCATCTATAGCGACGCCTCCCTACTTGGGTTAGGTTGTGTATTGATGCAAGAAGGTCGAGTTGTGGCCTATGCGTCGAGGCAATTAAAGCCACGTGAGAAAAATTATCCGACTCATGATCTCGAATTGGCCGCCATCGTGTTCGCCTTAAAGATTTGGCGACATTACTTATTTGGTGAAAGGTGCCATGTGTACTCGGATCACAAAAGTCTCAAATATTTGATGTCCCAAAAAGACTTAAATCTATGACAAAGACGTTGGCTCGAGCTGTTAAAGGATTATGAGCTGGTCATTGACTATCACCCGGGAAAGGCGAATGTGGTTGCGGATGCCTTGAGTTGTAAATCATTATTCGCTTCTGGCGATGAGCGTGCACTTATGCATTCGATCCGATAGTGTGTTAGTAGCTGAATTGAAAGCCAAACCTTTGTTGATACATCAAATTCGAGAAGCTCGAGAAAGTCGACGACGAGTTGGCTGCAAAGCGAAATTTGAGTGTGTGCCGAACAAGGACTCGGAATTTCAAATCGATGATGACGATTGTTTGAGGTTCAAAAGTCGTCTGTGTGTTCCAAAGAATTGAACTCATTTCAATAATTCGAATGAAGCCCATTGTAGCCGAATGGCAATCCACCCGGGAGTCGAAGATGTACAATGATTTGAAGCGTCGATTTTGGTGGCATGGTATGAAGCGAGACATCTCGACTTTGTTTGAGATGTTTAATATGTCAACAAGTGAAAGCGGAACATCAAGTGCCTTGAGGATTACTTGACCAATCACGATACCCGAGTGGAAATGGGATCGAGTCACAATAGACTTTGTATCCGGACCGCCATTGTCACCGAGAAGAAGGATGCGGTTTGGGTCGTGGTAGATCGATTGACTCGGTTTGCTCACTTTGTCCCCGACGCACGGATTTTCAATGGACAAATTAGCCGAATTATGCGTTTCTCGGTTGTGAGATTACACGGGTACCTATTTCCATCGTGTCGGATAGAGATCCGAGATTTACCTCGCGATTTTGGAAAAAGTTGCAAGAAGCTTTGGGTACCAAGTTGCATTTCAGACCGCTTTTCACCCCCAAACCGATGGTCAATCCGGCGGATAATTCAGATACTTGAGGATATGTTAAGATCTTTGCGTCCTCGAGTTTAGTGGTTCATGGGAGCGGTATTTGCCGTTGATTGAATTCGCACAACAACAACGACTTTCAATCAAGTATTAAGATGGCACCCTACGAGGCTTTGTGCGGTCGTAAATGCCGTACACCATTGTTTTGGTGAGCTTGGTGAAAGCAAGATTTTCGGGTGGATTTGATTAGAGATCTTTGAGCAGAAAGTGAAAGTAATCCGTGAAAGTCTGAAGATAGCCTCCGATCGTCGAAGTCGACGCGGATCTGAAGCGTAAGGATATCGAGTATCGGTGGGTGATAAAGTGTTTCTCAAGGTATCGCCTTGGAAAAAGATACTCGATTTGGCCGTAAGGGCAAGTGAGCCGAGTTCATTGGGCCATATGAGATATCCGAGCAAGTCGGTCCGATGGCATATCGTTTGATTTTGCCCCTAAACTCAAAAGGTTCACGATGTCTTTCATGTTTCGATGCTTGACGCTATAGATCCGATCCATCGCACGTGATTAGTCCATCGAAATTGAAATTCAAGCTAATATGAGTTATGAGGAAGAACCGATTCAGTATCCTATCACGAGAAGTGAAAGAGTTGCGAGACAAGCGGGTTCCGCTAGTGAAAGTGTTATGGCTCAAGCACGGGATAGAAGAAGCTACTTGGGAGACCGAGAACTCTATGAAAGAGCGATATCCAAACCTATTTACGGTAAGATTTTCGGGACGAAAATTTCTTAAGTGGGGAGAGTTGTGACAGCCCAAAATTGACCCTAGTCGGAAGGTGGTCTCGGGACCACAAAACCGAGGCATAAAAATAATTTAAAATTTATTTCGATGCCTATAATATGTGTGTACTCATGTATGACAGTTTTTGATGATTGATTTAGTGTTATAAAGGTGAATTTCACTAGAAAGGACCTAGTAGTGAACTTTGAAAGTATGATGGGGAAATGTGTGATGACTAGTTGCTCATGCATGCAAAAATAAAGGATTTGCATGTCAAATTTCCCCAAAAGAAGCTAGTGGCCGGCCATGACAAAGAGATATGGGCTAAACATGTCATGAAACATGTTTTGTTGGGCATTAGGGAGAAATAATAAACAAATAAGCATGGGTAAGAAAAGAATGAAAAAAAAATGTGTGTGAGAGAGTAGCATTCCCCCCCCCCATTGCCGTGCAACCAAGAAGAGAAAACAAAAAAATTTGTTCATCCTTGTTCTCTCCTTTTGGTAGAAAATACTAAGAGGAAGAAGAGAATTTTTGCTTCATGCTTGGTTTAGAAGAGATCTAGAAGGAGATTTGGCTAAAATTGCATCAAGATTAAGGTATGTATGAGGTTGTGTTAGGAGTTTCATGCATGTTGTGGTTACTAACTTGATGTGCATGTTAGCCATGGTTCAAATCCTTGTTATGCCATGGAAATGGTGTTTGGCCAAGGTTGTTATTGTGATAAAGCCATTGCATGCTAAGTGCGAAGCTTGATGATGATGCATGCAAAGATGGATTGTCTACTCTTGAAACTTCTTTGTAGCCATCTTGAGTAAGACATTGAGTTTTCTTGTTGTTTAACCATGATTGAAGTTGAAAGGGGCATGATTGTGATGTATTCGGCCATGATGCATTCATGAGCATGGTTCATGCTTCTTGCATGTTAGTAAAAATTTGTGTTTTGGATGGCTATGGACACCTTGAAATTCGGCCATGCACATATATGTATATATATGTTTGCACATGATGTTTTGGTTATGAAGTAAGTGATGAATATGTTTGTTTAACGAAGAAGATGTTGAAGAATGTTTGTGAAATTGCAAGCACATTCGGCCTAGCACACATATGAGTGCTTGATGCTATATTATAAGTTTTGAGCTACAATATGCAAAGCATTAAGTAGTAAAATGCATGCTGTTTTTGTGTGGTATTAAGTGCATAATTGGCCTCAACATGGACATGTATATTCGGCCTTAGGTAGCCTATTGATGGCCTTAGCTTTTCCTTGATGCTCGAATGAATTGCTTGATGTAGTATAAAATGTGCATGACCATTGTGTATTCAAGCTAAAGGGTGGCCATATGACCATTTAAACTCCTTGTCATATTCGGCCATAAGCTAGCACAATGAGGTTTTAATAAATTGAATTTCTTTGAATTAGCTCAAGAGCTTAGAGGGCCACAATTGGACAAGGGGAAGGAAAAAGTCGTCGAATAGCCGTCAAAGCCGTTCGACAACATCCGAGGTAAGTCCTCAAGAAATGACCCTACTCGAATTATGTGAAATGAGATAGGGATGTGTAATGATTATTGATTTATGTGTGTATGAGCAATTGAATGAAACCCGGGCTAAGTCCCGAAGGCGATTATGCTAAAAATATGTTTGTGTTTGAGCCTTAGTAACGAGAATGAAACATGAATGTGTAATGATTATTGATGTATGTGTGCGCATGAGCAAATTGTGATATCCGGGCTAAGTCCCGAGGACATTTATGCTAGTAATTTTATCCGGGCTAAGACCCGAAGGCATTCGTGCAAGTTGTTAAATCCTGGCTAAGACCCGAAGGCATTTGTGCAAATCGTGATATCCGGGTTAAGTCCCGAAGGCCTTTGTGCGGGCTACCATAACCGGGCTATGTCCCGAAGGCGTTTGAACGATCAGCTATAGCCGGATAAACTCCGAAGGTATGTGATTCGAGAATTTTGAACTTGCTGGAAAATTTTCAGTTAATACACTTGTGAAAGTCCCAACAATAAGGTATGTGTTGTATGTGCTTCGCACACTATGAGTAAGTGTGCATGAAAATTCGCTCTAATGATAAATGAGCTATCGGCATTAACTAGGCCGTTATTTGTGTATGAACATAAGAGTTGGGATTGTGAAGTAAGTATGATTATGCGAATGTGTATTAATGAAATGATTCATTTGGCTATGTGAATGTAATGCTTTGGTTAAAGCTGATTTTTATTGCTTGAGACTTACTAAGCATAAAAAAATGCTTACTCCGTTGCTTTGGCTTTCAGTTTTATAGATTTTGCTCGTTAGCGATCGGATTCGGGATCATTGAAGTCGAAGTCATCCACACTATCAAAGCCTCCATTTTGGTATAATTTTTGGTTGAACTTTGAAATGGCATGTATAGGACTACCCCTTGTTGGTTTAGATATGTTGTGATGTATATGTGTACGGCCATGCGAAAATGGCTCGTAAAAGTGAAGTACGAACTTAGACCATTTGCGGTTTGTATATATATATATATGGTGTCATGATGTGATTATGGATTGAAATTGGGAGTGTTGGTCACATGATCAGCCATTGGTATGGTTAAAATGATCATATGTGAACCTATGTATGGCAAGACTAGTTGGTTCATGGAGACTACAAAATAGGTAAGACCTACCTTAAAAACAGATGCTGCCAGCTGCAGTGACGTGAATGTGAAAAATCACCAAAATTTGTAGGAATGGTATTAAATAGTGAATAAGCTATGTAAATGAACCTTGATGAGTCTATTTTCATATGGAAGAAACGAAACCGTCATAGGAGTTACATGTTAAGAGTTATTAAAGCTATTGTGAGACAGGGCCAGAACGGTTTCTGGGTCCCCTGTTGCAACTTTAAAAATCTACTATAAATTATCCAGAAAGAATTAGGAGTCATTCCTTATATGTACAGATTCCATTTTGAGTCTAGTTTCATTATAAACAAACGGCACCAGTATTAAAGCCCTGTACAGAGAGATATTCAAGTTGTAACGCGCGAAGGTCAGAGCAGTCGATCCCTGTAACATGGGTGACTTTAACTAATAAACTGTACCAATTGGCCCGACCAAAAATTCTAGAAATAAATCCATGGATGGATATATGAGTTTAAATTCAGGGAAAATTTACGAAACCAGTTTCTGAGTTTTGAAACTCGAGATATGATTTTTAAGGCGACAGTGACGCAGTTTTCCAGCCCGACTGGAAATGTCAAATTGGTGGGCAAAATATGTGGACTTGGCTTGTTAACCCCTCGTGTCCGACACCGGTGATGGTCTCGGGATCGGGGTGTTACAAGAAAGGACTAAATTAAAACAAGAATAAAAAGCCAGGGAAAAATTATAATAAAAATAAAATGCAATTATAAATATTAAAAATGAGGAAGGACCTATTGGGCAATTTGCCCATTTGCCAAAAACACGTGGATCTTCCCCGGGTCATGGGTCAACGCGCTAATCTTTGGCCTGGAAACGACGCCGTTTTGAAGCTTATCGTTTTAAGCAAAACGACACCGTTTCCATGAGGCTATATAAGCCAAATTTAACCCCAAAAATTCATTTTAACCTGGTTTTAAAAAAAAACTAAAGAATTCTCTGAAAGGGGACGGAGAGCAGACCCTCGGAGCTCCGTCGAGCCTCCGTCATCGGGCACCCACGAGCCCACGTGCCGCCACCGACTCTGCCATGTACGGCAGTCGGGATTCGAAAAGTTTCGCTTCTTACAGCGAATAGAAAGGTAATTTTCCTTTTTTATTTCTTAGTTTCTTTTTATATGTATACATTCTGAATAAAAGAAAAGAAAAGATAAAACCAATCACCTCTATTTCTTTGATAAACTGTTGTATTTTTATTGTATATGTGCGTATAAAAAAAAAACCGTAGTCTTACATCTTTCTTGATTCGGGCTTTTATAGCCACTGAAAAAATATATTTACAATCTTGATTTTATTTCTTGCTATATTTGTTTCGTCTCTGCTGTTTCTTTCCCTTTTTTGCAGGTAACAGTGAGAAATCTGGAGGTGAATGCACTCGCGTCGATTCATGTGCCGATTACGGCGTGATATGGAGCCAGAGTCACAGCACGATGAAGCCCACTGGGACGGTGCGAGACGAAAGGGCGTGACGCTTGGGGTACTTGAGGCGTGAAGTTTCTGGAAACCCTAGGGTTTCCAGATTCGGTTTAGGCATTGGGCCTCGCTAGTTTGGGTCTGGTTTGGGTATTTGGGCTATTGGGTTTTAAGTGTAACCGGGTATAGGGTTAATGGGTATTCTGGTTTAGACCAGTTGGGTTACAAGTGTAGCCGAATTTTGGGCTATCAGGCCTTGAGGCCTGTTTATTGTAAATGGACTGTAAATGGACTTTTATTGTTTCCTTAATTTTTATTTTTGTTTTTTATTTATTTATTTTACAGGCCCGGGCAAATTTGGGCTATTATACAGTACATATATGCAATCAATAAATCCTTCCCAATTAGCCTCTACACTCCATCTCCGTCGAACCCTACACTCCATGTGGGGATAAAATCAACCCACCCATCCCTACACACCAAGTAGTACCGGTTGCGACATTAATCAGTATTTGCAGCAAAGCTGCCAGTACAGTACACTTCCTCCAATCAAAATAAATCCCATCCCTAGGCAACATAACATGCATCATGTCATAATAACATACGTGTGATCAATATATATAAAATGGCATGCTCAAACATAGTCATACATCTCATAGGGGGATATCAGTCATTTTACCATGTAGGGGCCTTTCAGTCATTTTATCAATTAGGGGGTCCAGGTACACTTTCCGACCCAACAGTAGGTCCACAGTCGTCTTAGGCAACCCGTGCAACCTTAACAGTCCAATCAGTGAAAATGGGCCTACAGCCGATATTGTGGGCCCACATGTCCTGTGGCCCACATAGCCCAGAAATAGCCTTGGCCATGTACATTACACAGCCTGGCGCAATATTCTCCGCACGTTTGTGTGGTTTACCTATGTGGGGCCCACGTGCTCGTGGGGTCCACACAACTCAATTCAGCCAAAATGGCCCAAAACGACCTCGGTCCATGAAATCGCTCATAGGTGGCCTCAACAATTATACTCTCTTGTTTAGGCATTCAAACTACCACACGAGCGATCGCATGCCCGTGTAGCATCAACGGACACTGATTTTGGCTTTTGCTGATCTACGATTAAGGCAGTGTTTTACACACCTTGTTTGCGAAAAGGCGCAGAAGCCCACGAGCACCAAACCTATATTCAATCAAGACACCCTGTCAGTCCTTTAATCAATAGGGTTAATCACCTCTTTTTAACTATATGATACCTGCCTTGATTGAACGAGTGTGGTTTAGCCCGCTTAAACCGCTGACGAAAGTTTATTACAAACTCCTTGACGGATATCTACATTACAAGCGGATTTTATTAATCATGATTATTTATACACATAGCTTAAGTCAGCATATGTTAACTTATACAAACATAGAACCCAAAAGTAGGGAATGAAGCATTTAGCCTACACCCTAGACTGCAAGCCAAAATACTTAGGTTGAACACGATGACTGAGAATAGAGTTACCTTCAATCGAGTGACGAGAGAAAGGTTTCGAACGTTTCAGTATCACTTGTAAACTCCTTCACTCCTCGAGAAGTTCTAGAACTGAAAGAACACCACAATAAGGGAGAGGAAATGAGAATCGAAAATAAGAGAAAAAGTGTATTTGGCTCAAATAGTGTAAGAGAGAGGAGACTTGATAAAAGTTGAAAGAGTAGTGAGAGAACAAGAAGAAATCTTATGCACTCACTGATTTTTCAGAGAAAAATTCCCAAATCGAAAACAATAGTAGAGAGAGTAAGGGATGAAGTATTCAGTCTGGGTACCAAATAGAAGGAGATGATAAGAGGAATGATTTGAGAGAGAAAAGAGAAGAGAAGGGAAGAGAGAAAGTGTTTGGCCAAACAACAAATCGATTGAGGGAGGGAGAAGATGGAGTAATCGGTAGAAAAATGTCACAAACAGAACAAGAAACCCGAGAGAACAACTTGTCAAAACTAAAAGTGATAAGAGGGAAAGAAAGTGAGAATTTGGCCAAAGAAAGAAGGAACTCAATCGCAAGGGAAGAGAAATAATGCCAATTTCGAAATAGGCAAAATAGTAAGATACCCGAAAAGAAACCCCAACATTCAGCTACCCACAAATGAGAACCTCAAGTGCAGACAAAAACAAAAAATTTGAGAGCATAACCCACCTTAGCCGAAATTCCTGAGTGCCCACTATTCAAAATTGGCACATTACTCCCTCTTACCACAACTTCCCTTTATTTTCTCCTAAAATCCCTCATTGTCGTCCACTCCCCTCTCAACTACTCAATTCAAAACCCATTCAAACACTTCAGTGTTTCGGTCAAACTACAACACTCCCACGGCACAGCAGCAAAATAAACACCCCACTGCACCTATCAGGATTCGAACCTCAAACCTTAAGTAACTACCACCCGCCACTTATCCACCAGACCAGCAGGCCCATTCTGTCATGTTATAAACACATTAATTTAAAAGGCCTACTGACTAGAGATAGGGTTTATTCTTCTAAAAATAAAACTTTTCCATAAGCCAAGGCTTGAACCCAAGACTTCTTAGACTCTTCCCAAGACACTTAACCACTGAAGCAGACATGCATTTCTGTTACAAACATACGAAAATAATTATTTAGGATTTTGGGGCATTACAACTCTACCCCCTAAAAGAAAATTTCGACCTTGAAATTTACTTGATCAAAACAGATGAGGGTATTGTTGTCACATTGCTTCCTTGGGTTCCCATGTGGCCTCCTCAGAGATGTGATTATGCCAAAGAACCTTAGCCAATGGGATAGACTTCTTCCTTAAAACCTTTACATCATGCTCCAATATCTGAATTAGTTCCTCTTCAAAAGTTAGGTCTGGCTTAACCTCAATTTCCTCGACCGAGATAACATGCGCAGGATCAGAGCGGTAGTGCCTCAACATAGAAATGTGGAACACATCATGAATTCGGTCTAACTTAGGAGGTAACTCTAACTGATAAGCAATCGGTCCAACACATTTCTGTATGCGGTAAGGCCCAGTAAACCTAGGGCTCAGCTTGCCTTTCTGTCCAAATCTTAGTACCTTCTTCCATGGTGAGACCTTGAGAACAACGAAGTCCCCCACAAAATCCTCAATCTCCTTACACTTCAGATCCACATACGACTTCTGTCTGTCTGATACCACCTTCAGTTAAACCTAAATTAGTCTAACTTTATCCTCGGTATCAGAAACTATCTTAAGGCCCAGAACAAGCCGTTCGCCCAACTCAGTCCAACACGAAGGAGTACGATACCTATGACCATATAATGCCTCGTAAGGTTCCATCTGTATGCTAGATTGATAGCTGTTGTTACACACAAACTCTACTAATGGCAAGTAGTCCTCCCAACCGCCTCGAAAATATATCACACAACTCCTTAACATGTCTTCCAGTATCTGAATCACCCTCTCTGAGTAACCATCTGTCTGAGGATGGAACGTAGTATTGAAGTCCAACCTTGTACCCAAAGCCTCGTGTAACTTCTTCAAGAACTGAGACGTTAAGCAAGGATCTCTACCAGATATTATGGAAACCGGTACCGCATGCAGTCTTACAATCTCAGACACATACAGTTTTGCCATTTCCTACAAAGAGTAATCGGTACAAACTGGTCTGAAATGGGCTGACTTGGTCAACTGATCCACGATGCCCCATACTGAATCCTTCTTAGTAGGTGTTAGGGGCAGCTCACTAACAAAGTCCATAGTCACTCTCTGCCACTTCTAGAGTGGAACCTTAACTGGTTGAAGCAACCCTGAAGGTAATTGATGTTCAACCTTAACTTCCTGGCAAGTCAGACATTTACTAGATCAGTAACTTCACGCTTAAGACCTGGCCACCAACACAACTCACGAAGGTCTTGGCACATCTTATTTCCACCAGGATTCATAGCATAAGGACTACTATGCACCTCTCATAGTATAGACTGCCTCAAATCAGTATCCTTCGGTACGCAGACTCTCCCACAGAAACAAAGCACCCCTTCACTATTCAATCCAAAATTTGATGTGTTACCACTCTCAATCTGTCGGAATTGAGGACCCAGTGACTCGTCCTTCAACTGTTTACCCTTAATCTACTCAATCCACGTTGGTTTAACTTGGAGCTCAGCCAACAAGCTACCATAATCAAATAAACTGAGGCGAGCAAACATCGCCCTCAGATCAGTCATAGCCTTACGACTTAGTGCGTCGGCCACCACATTTGTATTCAATTGTACAGTCATAGTCTTTAAGCAGCTCAATCCATCTACGCTGCCTAAGATTTAGCTCCTTCTGAGTGAGGAGATACTTGAGCCTCTTGTGATCTGTGTAAATGATACACTTCTCATCGTATAGGTAATTCCTCCAATTATATAGTGTGAATACCACCGCAGCCAACTCCAAATCATGTGTTGGATAATTTGCCTCATGAGTCTTAAGCTGACGAGATGCATATGCAACCACCTTATCCTTTTGCATCAACACACATCCCAACCCAACATGTGATGCATCGCTGTAGATAGTGAACTCTTTCCCAGCCTCTGGCTATATCAAGACCGGGGCTTCAGTTAAAACTTTCTTAAGCTTTTAAAAGCTCTCTTGCTATGCATCAGTCCAGTTAAATGACACACTTTTACATAACAACTTAGTCAAAGGTGCAGCAATCAACAAAAACCCCTCAACAAACCGTCGATAATACCCTACCAGTCCCAAAAAACTGCAAATCTATGATACAGTCTTAGGCGGATTCCAATCTAGAACAGCTTCAATTTTTCGAGGATCAACTCTAATCCCTTCAGTAGATACCACATGACCAAGAAATGTTACCTTTCGCAACCAGAATTCACACTTACTGATTAACCATAAATTATACATATTTTTATCCCATTCTTGGCACATTTTATGGATTATTTTTCCTTAGATTTGGTGAATTCGATGCTCCTAATGCCTTAATTTCATGTTTTATACTTAGGAGAGTATAGGAGAGTGAAAGGGACAAGAAATGGGCCAAAAATAGAGAAAATGGGCCAACGTATGAAATCAACACGACTTGGACTTCCTCACAAGGGCAAACCACATGGC
This sequence comes from Gossypium arboreum, assembly GCF_025698485.1. NCBI lineage: Eukaryota > Viridiplantae > Streptophyta > Magnoliopsida > Malvales > Malvaceae > Gossypium > Gossypium arboreum. The sequence continues at coordinate 13,756,596 of NC_069076.1, read as the reverse complement.
CGTGTCAATTTGGTAGAATCGAAGCATGACTCACACGAGTGGACCACACGGCCGTGCCTATTTAATATGCTTGACCACGACTTGAAGTAATTGGACACGAGCGTGTCACACGGGCGTGTCCCTGCCGAGCCCAAGTTGAGTCCAATTAGAAAAAGGCCAATTTTGAGGGTTCTTACGCATTCCAAAGCCTGTAAATACACCCTAGAGGAGGAGGAAAAAGACACACAGAGAAGAAGGCAGGGAACTGCTCAAGGAAAGCCAATTGATCCATCTCAGAAGCCGGATTCATCATCAAGACTGAAGATCTCCCTTCAATTTCCCTTCAGGAGTTTTGGGTTTTTCTTTATTTTTTGTATTCATTATTCTTCTGAGATGTTTACCTTTTTAGTTATGAACTAAAACCCCCAAATACCTAAAGGGAATGAAACCAAAGAAAAATCTTGTTATTATTATCTGAATTGTATGATAAATATTTGACTTGTTCTTATGTTCTTAATTCTTGTTTTGATATTTCAGGATATTGATTCAAGTTAAGCTTTTATTTAGAGGAAGAATAGACCCTGTGTAAAAGTACATTTGTCATAATTAAGCGGAGTTGATTACGCGCCTAGAGATAGGGTGACAAGATTTTGCCAGATTAGGGTGAAACCTAATAAGAGGATCTATAGATCAAGTTAATGCAACCCTAGGGAGTTAATTAGATTCAATTATTCAACCTAGGGTTAGACGTTGTTAGTCTCGAGAGGGATGATATTATAACTTAGGGATTTCTACGAATCAAGTCAAATGAATAAATCGTCCAATTTAGAGTCAAATAACAAGTGAAGTCTAGGTGGATTTTTCCTTAGGTATTTCTTAATTCAATAGTTTTTCCAAAAGTAATTCCCCAATTCTATTTTCTGTGAATTCTTAGTTTAGTTAATTAGTTAGTTAAAACAAACCCCATTATTCTTAGGCTAGATAATAAAAAGACAGTCATTACTAGTACTTTTAGTTCCTTTGGGTTCGACAATTCGGTCTTGCTAAAACTATACTACTGTTTGATAGGTACACTTTCCTTTATCGTGATAATAGTTAGTTTCAAGAATGATTCATTATAAATATTTAAAACCTGTCACGAATATCACGTATCACTTACTGAACTTGGCGTACAATTTTTTTCCCTCAAAATCTGCAAACAACTCAGAGATGTTTACCATGTTCATCTTCAGTCCTCGAATACCCTAGGATTTCATCAATAAATACCACTACGAATCGATCCAGATAAGGCTGGAAAACTCGGTTCATCAGATCTACAAAAGCCACTGGTGCATTCGTCAATCCAAACGGCATCACCAGGAACTCATAATGACCATAACGAGTCCTAAAAGCTGTCTTATAAACATTAGTCTCTTTAACCTTCGTTTGATGGTACCTCGATTGGATATCAATTTTAGAGAAAACTGAAGCTCCATGAAACTGATCGATTAGATCATCAATCCTCGGTAGGGGGTACTTATTCTTAATGGTCAATTTATTCAGTTGTCGATAATCGATGCACATGCGCAATTATCCATTATTCTTTTTCACAAACAAAATCGGTGCTTCCTATGGAGACACACGAGGTCGGAAGAACCCACGATCCAATAATTCTTGAATCTGAGCCTTAAGCTCCACAAGCTCCTTCGGTGCCATTCTATAAGGAGTGACGGACACCAGAGCTGTACTAGGCAGGAGCTCAATCCCAAACTCAACTTCACTGTTTGGAGGTAACCCAGGCAGTTCATCAGGAAAAACATCCGAAAAATCTTTAACTGTTCTGATGTAACACCCTAACCCGTATCTGTTGCCAAAATGAGGTTATGAGGCATTATTGATCATAATACAATTTAGAACAGACTTTCATTACATAGTTAATCATCTAATATATTTTCAATATCAAATTAACATATTTTGATTCTATAGTTCATATAATTTCCAAGGATATAATTAATCAATACAAATAAAGTTTCATAAAGATCAAATGTTAAATTTAAAACCAATATATGTCATTTCACATACCAATTAAATATGTATACTATAACATTTATGGCATTCAATTAATGTGCCATTTAAAACTTATACAAAAACCATATTAATCTTTTATCTATTCAGCTAACAAAGTTTACCTATACATATTTATTTATTTTGAATAGCTATCAAACCCACATACCCATACATATTTTTACTTTACACAATAATCATATAAATAACATGCATTTTAATTTACTAATGCATTACATGTTATAACACAATACGCATCCATCTATTACTCTATAACCAAAACACATGATTAAACACCATCATATATATGTACCTAAAGATGAGATATATATCAAGTCAACTTATCATATGCATAAATATTTATACTAGCAAACGTTGAATCACAAATTTGTTATAACCATCTCATATAATATGTAATAGCCCAAAATTGGGTCTAGTTGAAACAGAGGTTTCAAGACCACAAAATTCGAGATAGAAATAATTATTTTATGATTATTTTGAGGTCTATCATATGATTGCATGATTGTGTGAAAATTTCATGAAGATATTTTATGCATAAAGTGCCTAATTTGAAGTTAGGGACTAAATTGAATAAGTTGCAAAACTTGCATTCTAGAAGTTTCTAGTATGAAATTGCTTTGAAATATTGATTAGGAGGTCTTAAATAGCATTTTTACCAATTTCTAAGTGATGGAAAAAAATTAGACATGGATGGAATTTTTGAAAGTTTAGTAAGGAAGGGCATTTTGGTCATTTGGTAATTAAAAGAAAGAAAAAGGGAAAATAAAGCTAAAATTGAATCATCTTTTCCATGAAGGCCAAAATTAGCATGGAGGAAGCCATGGCTAGGGTTTTCAAGCTTTCCAAGCTCAATAGTAAGTCCGTTCTAGCCCCGTTTTTCAAGTTATTTATGTTTTTGGAATCCCGGTAATTTGATTAAGTTTATTCTAGCAATAATTTAAGCTAGGGTTCATATTTGGAAAAATACCCATAGTTGAAATGTGTTTATTTTGATGTTTTATGATATAATATGAGGTTTTAAATTATGTTAGACAACTTGTGCTACTCGGTTTTGAGTGAAAACGAGTAAAAGGGCTTAATCGGTAAAAATACCTAATAGTCATAAGTATATGTTAGAGTGAGAAATTGATGTTGCCATAGAAGAGAAAAGTGATCAGCATGTCATAAAATATAAGAATAAGGGATGAAGTTTAATTCCCGAACCTAGGGGCAAAAGTGTAAATATGCAAAAGTTTAGGGGCAAAATTGTAAATTTTCCAAAGTTTGAGTTAAGGACTGTTTTGAATAGTACATTAATTAAATAAGTAAAATATGATGTTTTAGATCCCAGAAAACGAGATTTGAACTTAGAATGAGAGAAAAATCAAAAATTGGGAAAGTTGGTTAAATGGCCGTTTTAGTATCGAGGTAAGTTCATATGTATAATAAGCATTAATTTATGCATGTTTCAATGTAAAATTGATATATTTGCTATGATTTTTGAGGTGTTGAAAGTATGTAAGTTGGTATGATAATAATGACAATAATGATGTAATTTATATTTGAAAGTTAAATTTAGTGAATTAATTGAATTATGTTAAATTAAATGATTATGGTGCCAAGTTTATGAATTGATTTAAAAATATGTCTATGGTACATGAAGTGCATTGAATTATCATACATAAATGTGATTTCTATGATTATGGATATTATGGGAAATTGTAAGTTCATATGATTTTTAATAAGGCAATGTGTAATTTAATGTTATTGCCTTGATATTAAATGAGATGTAAGTTTATATGTAAGTAATACATCAATATTACTTGTATTATGATATTTTATAATAATATTGGAAATATGTTTGTGGATAATTACTTGATTGGTGAAATTGTTGGAAAAGAGAGAAATCCGGTTGAACCTTCTGAAAGATTGGATGATCTGAGATAGTATGTAGCTAGGTCACATGTATGGTGCTAAGTGCACATCATGTGTACAAGAGAGCTACAAGACATTATGATGTAGCTAGGTCGCATGGGTGATACTATGTGTACACCATGTAGACAAGAGAGCTACGGGATATATGTAGCTAGGTCGCATGTGTAGTACGAAGTGCAGGCTACTATGCGTACCCAATAACTTCGATCACTTGTGTAGTACTAAGTGAAAGCTACTACGTGTATCAGATAGTTAGGTCACGTGTGTAGTACTAAGTGCAGGCTACTACGTGTACCGGATAATTGGTCGCATGTGTAGTACTAAGTGCAGGCTACTATGCGTACCAGATAGTTTGGCTACATATGTGGCACTTATGTGAAAAATTTCCATGTATCCGAATTATATTCCGAAGTGCTCAACGGGAGACTCTCTATGTATTGCTTTGTGAGTGTTGTGATGAATAAGTGCAGAAACTTGGTTATGTGAATGATGTGTTCATTAAGTGACCAGGATGTGGTAAGATTATAAACAAGTAAGTTATACATAAGGATGATTTTATGGTGATCTTGTGATCATAGGCTTATACTTGTGATGTATGAAATGTGATGAAAATGATTTGTGATACGTATGTTAAAATGAGGTTAATACAAAGAAAGTGTAAAAGAGTGAATTAGCAATAAAATTATTTTGGAAAGTAGCAGTGATGTGATTTTGAAAAATCATCAAAAATAGTAGAAATTTAATCAGAGACTAAATGGATATCAAATTAAAGCTTAATAAGTATGTTTTCATATAAAATAAACAAAGCAAGCAAAGGAGTTCTATATTTTGAGATATTTATGTTTTTGTGAGACTGGTTCAGAATGATTACGTGATCCCCTATTCTAACTTTGGAAAATAAAAAAAATTGGGTAAAAATAATTAGAGGCTCAAACTTATATTTTTAAAATCCCTAATGAGTCTATTTTCAAGATAAATCAACAATAACATTATCCGAGTTCTATACTGTGAGATAATTAATTTTTAGTGAAGAGAGGTCAGAACTGTCAGAAAGTGAAACAGGGGAAATTTTAATGAATAAACTGTACTAATTGGCTAAACCAAAAATTATGAAAATTTTATGATGGAAAGATATGTGAGTCTAGTTTTAGGAGAAATTTACGGATCTTAATTTGGAGCTCTGTAGCTCGAATTATAAATAAGTAAGTGACTATGACTCGTGTGGATAGTTTGATGTGAGCATTTATTAGTAAATTGTGAAATTGTACTTACAAGAATGCTATATACATTAATGATGTGGAATGAAGAGGAGGAGGAGGAAAATAAATATATGTGGAATACATGGAAACTATGGTATATGAAATATTGATATAATGAAATAAATGATATGTGTTTATAAGAAAACAAAAAGAGAATGATATGTATCATGACATGTATATATATATATATATATATATATATATATATATGTGACTAGTCTCAATGTAATGCTTGATGGGTATGGAGTTGAATTGAAATGTTTCAGGAAAACATGTTATTCTGCACATCTAAATTGTGGTATTTTATAAAGATATGATCTAGCTTTAAATATGAATTCTTGATGATTAAGCTGAAGATACTTGGTAAGATGATAATCTTGGTATAAAGGTATAAGTGGTACTATAATAGACAAGGTAAAATGAGTACGAGAGACACATGTATGATGACATACAAATGCTATGTTTGTGGTTTAATTGAGAATGTTTAATCATTAAATGAATACCATGTTATATGCTTTTGATTTTGTATAAGTGTGTAAAAGATTAAGGTTGACCAAAGCTTGGAAAATAGCCTAGGTATATTCCACACAGGCAGAGACACGACCATGTGTCTCAGCTGTGTATGGAATACGACTTTGGGACACGGGCGTGTGGAGCCTTAAAGTATCGAGTTACGAAACTCAAAATCTAATTCTGTAATTTTTCCCTAAAAATAGACTCATATATCTACTTACTAAAATTTTTCTAGAATTTTTGGTTGGGCCAATTAGTACAGTTTATTAGTTAAAGTCTCCCCTATTTCAGGGTTCGGCTACTCTGACCCTTGTGTATTACGGATCAGATATATATCCCTGTCTAGAGTTTCAATGACTATGCCATTTGTTTCTCACAAAACTAGACTCAATAAGGATTTATACATGTAAGGTACAACTCCAAATTGTTTTTGTACAATTTATGGTAAATTTTTAAATTTAGAACAGGGGATTCAGAACTTGCTCTGACCCTATTTCACCAAAATGTAAATATTTCATAAAATAAAACTCTTTTACCTATTTTGTTTCTTCCAAATGAAAATAGATTCATTAAGCTTCAATTCCATATTTTATTCATCATCTGATTCTATCTCTACTATTTTTAGTGATTTTTCAAACTCCCGTCACTGCTGCTGTGTGATTCTGTTTTATAGCCAATTTCACCATTTTACGGATTTCCATAGATTAATTAGCACATAAAGCATACGTGTTATCAAATATAATCTCGATTAGCCACTCAAATAGCTAATCATTCTTAAACATTTCCATGCCATCCATGAGATATATCATAAAATTATATACACAAAAGGATTATAATGCTATACATGCCATATTCCCAAAATATGCAAGCCACCATACCGAGATGGTCCGTTGATAGTTTGAATGTGCCTCCGATCGTCCTGATCTCCAAACCGGCTTGTCAAAACTACAAGGAATGGAAGGGAGGGAGTAAGCATAAATGCTTAGTAAGTTCACATGCAAATAACAACTAACTTAACAAAGCTATTATACCAACCAACATTAGCATAATATCACCAAAACATATATTACATTTCTATTCATCATTCATCGCCTTACTACATTATTGTTGTCGTGTCAAGTTTCAACCCGAGGGTTAAGTACATACCTGTCCAAAGTGCCCATTCCACAACACTTACCAATACGTCACTTGCATCTTGAGTATTCTTCCATTTCACTAGAATTTTACCCGTTGAACACATCGGAATATAACTCGGATACATGGAAAGTTTGCACATAAGTGCCACATATGTAGCCAAGCTACCATGTAACCCGCCCATAAGCAAACTCGGACTCAAATCAACGAGCTCGGGCGTTCACATCCATAAGTGAACTCGGACTCAACTCAACGAGCTCGGATGGCTAGTTACATCTCACGAACTCGAACTCAACTCAACGAGTTCGGACGTTTGCATCCATAAGTGAACTTGGACTCAACTCAACGAGTTCGGATGCCCAAATATCTGAATCTATTCCTAAGGTTCAACGGGACTTTCCTCGTTCATACTCCTTTACCATTCTCTTTGGAATACCAACGACGATACTTCAGTAGTCTTTGACATTTTTCACATAATTCATAAAATTTTTGCATGTTGTCCAACAACGACCACAAAGCATAGAATTGCATGATAACAATCATAATATCGTATAAATAGCATTAAATCATTTAAAATATTAGTTATATTACAATATTTACATATGAACTTAACTCGATACAAAATTAGAATAGTCGAGCCTATTCCTCGTAAACTTTATTTTTCCCCCGATCTCGACTCAAATCTCTTTTCTCTTGATCTATAATACCAAATTAATTTATTTAATACACACATTCATCAAAACAGCCCTTAATACAAACTTTGGTAAAATTACCATTTTGCCTCTAAACTTTCACATATTTACACTTTTACTCCAAGGCTCGTAAATTAAACCTCATCCTATTTTATTATGTTTTATGACATGCTTATCATTTTTCCCTTCTATAGCAACATCAAATTCACACTCTAACATGTACTTATGAATATTAGGTATTTTTACCGATTATGTCATTTTACTCGTTTTTACGAAAAATCACTTAGCAAAAGTTGTTTAACACAATCTCAAACTTCTTATTCTACCATAAAACATCAAAATTGATACATATCATCCATGGGTAAAATTTTAACTATAAACCCTAGCTTAAAATATTGGTAGAAATAGTTAAACCGAGCTACGAGGATTTCAAAAATGTAAAGAACATTAAAAACGGGCATAGAAATCACTTACAATCAAGGCTTAAAAGTGTTGAAACCCTAGCTATGGTTGAGAGAAAAATTTGGCAGAAACTTATGGAGAAGATGATCATTTTTGTGTTATTTTTCCCATTTTATTTCATTTAATATTCAAATGACCAGAATACCCTTCCTTACTAAACTTTCAAAAATTCCATCCATGTCCAATTTTTGTCCATAAACTTAGAAATTTGTCAAATTGCTATTTAAGACCTCCTAATTATTATTTCAAAGCAATTTCATACTAGAAACTTCTAGAATGCAAGTTTTGTAACTTATTCAATTTAGTCCCTAACTTCAAATTAAGCACTTTTCGCATAGAATTTCTTCACGAATTTTTCACACAATCATGCAATCATATCATAGACCTCAAATAATCATAAAATAATTATTTCTATCTCGGATTTGTGGTCTCGAAACCACTATTCCAATTAGGCCCTAATTCGGGATATCACAGGTTGGTATGGGTGGTGAGCAAGATGGTTTGGATTGGGTTGCATACCTATATTATGAGTGTATTGTTTTGGGCATAGGCCCATACTGTTACTGCATAGGGCTTAGGCCCGGACTATACTGTTAATGAATAGGGCTCAGACCCAAACCGTTACTGTATGCACTGTTATTGTTGATTGATAGGGGATTACACACTGAGTTTTCGTAAACTCACCCTTCTTTTAACTGTGCAGGTAATCCCCAGCCTTAGATGATTTGGAGTCGCGAGGGACTTAGTGGTGGCTACACGTCCGCAGATTGGTTGTTAATACCTCAATTTATTTAAGCTTTCATATTTGGATTTAGTTATGTAATAAGGCCGGTTGGGGGTTTTTAACTTTTAATGGGCTTTTGATTTATTATATTAAACTGCTAGTCTAGGAAAACTCTAGTTTTCAAACTATTCACAATTTTTTAAAAAACACGAGCTTAAACAACAAAGTTTTCAAAAGAGCTTCCGTGATTTAAGTTGAATTAATATCCCAAAGGAAAATATTTTGAGCAAATGTATGTGACGAGATGATTTGCTAACCCTGTAAAAAAGGTTTTACTTTTAGAAATAAACTTTTACCGACGACTCGATCTTTGAACGACGCTTTGGTGCAACACACCAGATTCAGCCGTAACGTCTAAGCTGGGTTTGGGGTGTTACATTTAGTATCAAAGCCAATTTACAAAACTCGACTATGGAATGGGTTTTTGTGGATTTGAATGTTAAATGTTGTGGTTGGAAATGTGGCACACTGAGTCTTCGACACCAAATCAGTAAGTTTTTTGACACTGATTATTGTTATGAACTGAAATGTATTACTGAAGACTACCATAGGTAGTAGAATTATACTAAAACTCTGTAGTTAGAGTAGACTAAGATTATAGAAGACTGACAACTGTATAAGATTCTGTTTTGCAAAAACAAACTCTAATTGCTAATGTTCATAACACATTGTTAATAATTATTAAAATTATAAACTAATTCATAAGACTTTAAAACAAACAATTCACTATCGATATGAGCAAAAGAGGTACTCGTGGAAGGGGTACATGAGGCCGCGGCAGAGGTCGAGGAAGTGCTAGAGCTGGGTCTTCAGTATCAGGCCACATACCGGCTAGGGAGGCACCAACTTCGCTAGTAACTGAGTCAAGGTCTCATGACCGAGCAGCTGGGGATGATGCTTTATTCCAAGCAATTCTACAAGTTCTTGAAAGGGTTGTTGGAGTAAGTACTGGATCTGTAGACTAGGGGTCAATTTCGGAGCGACTCCGATCTAATGGAGTGGAAGTCTTCAGGGGTGTTTCGGGTGTAGCCCCGAATGTGACAGAATATTGGTTAGAGGCTATCGAGTGAGTAATGGATGACCTTGACTGTACTTCAGAGCAAAAATTAAAAGGGGCAGTATCTTTACTGCGTGATGAGGCCTACCAGTGGTGGCTCACTATAAGAAAAGGTACACAAGCTGACCGTTTCACATGGGATTTCTTCAAAGAAGCCTTTTCAAGGAAGTATGTGGACGCAAGTTATGCAGACGCTTGAAGGAAGAAATTTTTGAATTTGACTCAGGGGAATAAAATCGTGGCAGAGCATGAGGCAGAGTTTCTACGGTTGAGTCGGTATGCGTGCGAGATAGTCGCAATTGAATATGAATGCTGTGTGTAGTTTGAGGTTGACCTTCGGGATGAGTTACGTGTGCTGATAGCCCGCAGGGGGAGCGAGACTTTGTTGCCTTTGTAGGAAAAGCAAAAATTGCTGAGGAAGTGAAGCGCTTTGAACGCTATAACCGCAAGAAAGATAGGGGCAATAATAAAAGGGATTTTTAACCCTCAGGTTCTTCTAGAAGGCTTATAAAGAGGGCCAGGTTTGATAGGCCAGTTCGAACAGGTCCTGGTATTGTTGCAAGACCATAGCCTTGAGCCAATTATGGGAGAGCTCACTAGGGTGAGTGTTGGAACGAACTGGGGCATTCTTTAGATGTGGGTCTATGGATCATCAGGTTAAGAACTGTACTCAGGGGTTTACTTAGATGCAAGCTGCAGGATAGGGTCGTGTTCAGCCTGTGAGAGGTGATCAGCAGCCACCGAAAGGTCGAGGTTAGGCCAAAGGTGGAAATAGGTTTGGTCGAGGTCGTGAAACACCAGGCAGAGGTCCTAGAAACACTGAGGCGAGATAGCCAGCATTGGTCTATGCTGCTCGTCGCCTAGAGGATGGGGATGCCCCTGACACCGTAACTGGTACGTTCCTGATTTATAATTTACCATCCACTGCTTTAATTAATATTGGGTCTACACGCTCGTATGTTGTGTGCAATGTGTCCGAGACGTTGGGTATTCAGTCTAAAAATACAGTTAGTGAAATGACTGTGCTGAGTCGACTGGGATAATCGGTTGGGGTGAGTAAGTTGTTCAATGATGTGCTTTTAGAAGTCCAAGGGGTGGTCTTTTAGGTAGATTTGATGGAACTGCCATTTGGGGAATTTGATATTATATTGGGCATGGATTGGCTAGTGAAACATCGTGCGAAATTGGATTGTGCTGCTAAGCGTATGGTGTTGAAGTCTTCGGAGGATGAGGAGGTGACGGTGATAGGGGAGCGAAGAGATTATTTTTCTAATGTGATTTTAGCACTAAGGGTCGAGAAGCTGGTTCGCAAATGTTGCGAGGCGTTCCTAACATATGTTAGTATTTCTGATTCTAAAGGTTCTTCTGTGGGAGATGTCAGAATTGTCAAAGAGTTTTTGGATGTATTTTTTGAAGAGCTTTCGAGATTGTATCTAGATCGTGAGGTTGAATTCGGGATTGAACTCCTACCTAGAACAGCTCCTGTGTTCATTGCCCCTTATAGGATGGCCCTGAAAGAGCTGGTGGAGCTAAAGGCTCAAATCCAAAAACTATTGGATCGAGGATTCATTTGATCGAGTGTGTCTCCGTGGGGAGCACCAGTGTTGTTTGTGAAGAAAAAGGATGGATCCATGCGCATGTGCATTGATTATCATCAATTGAACAAGCTGACTATCAAGAATAAGTACCCTTTACCGAGGATAGATGATCTGTTTGACCAGCTACGAGGAGCTACAGTTTTCTCTAAGATAGATCTTCGACCTAGGTATCATCAGCTAAAGGTTAAGAAGGCTGACGTGTATAAGACTGCGTTCAAAACACGTTATGGTCATTACGAGTTCCTGTTGATGCCGTTTGGGTTGACAAATACACCAACGGCTTTCATGGATTTAATGAACCAAGTATTCCAATCTTATTTGGATCGGTTTGTAGTTGTGTTTATAGACGACATCTTGGTGTATTTAAGAATCGAGGAGGAGCATGATGCACATCTTCGTATTGTTTTGCATGTTTTGAGGGAAAAGTAGTTTTACGCAAAGTTCAGCAAGTGTGAATTTTGGTTTTGAGAAGTGACATTTTTGGGGCATGTAGTGTCGGTAGAGGGAATTAGGGTTGATCCTCGAAAAATTGAAGCTGTAGTGGATTGGAAACCACCGAAGATGGTATCTGAGATTCAAAGATTTTTGGGTCTGGCTAGGTATTACAAACATTTTGTTGAAGGATTTTCATTGATTGTTGTACCTCTGACTAAGTTATTGCGCAAAGGGGTACAGTTTAATTGGACTGATAAGAAGCAAGGTAGTTTTGAGAAACTGAAGGATGTTTTGACTAAGGCCCCTGCTTTGATACCGCCAGAGTCTGGGAAGGAATTTACTGTTTACAGTGATGCATCACACATTGGCTTGGGTTGTGTGTTGAAGCAAGAAGGTAAGGTGGTTGCGTATGCATCTCGTTAGCTCGAGCCTCACGAGACAAATTACCCTACTCATGACTTGGAATTAGCTGCGGTGGTATTTGCACTGAGGATTTGGAGACATTACTTATACAGTGAAAAGACGATTATTTACACAGATCATAAAAGCCTCAAATATCTTTTTACTCAGAAGGAGTTGAATCTTAGGCAACAAAGGTGGATAGAGTTGCTTAAGGACTATGATTGTTCAATTGAGTATCATCCTGGTAAAGCTAATGTGGTAGCTGACGCACTAAGTCATAGGGTTGTATCTGATTTGAGAGCAATGTTTGCTCGTCTCAGCCAGCTCAATGATGGTAGCTTGTTAGCTGAATTGCAAGTGAGAATGACTTAGATTGATCAAATTAAGGCGAAATAGTTGCTAGATGAGTCGCTAGCTTCTCATTTTCGACAAGTTGAGAATGGTGAGACCATAAATTTTGGGCTAAATGAGAAAGGAGTATTATGTTTTTGTGGAAGAGTATATATACCGAGGGATTCTGATCTTGTAACGCCCCCATGCCCGAAACCGTCACCGGAGTCAAGCTTGAGGTGTTACTAAACTTATCTTACCTTTTAAACAACTCTAAACCACTTATTTTAATTTTCGGAATAAACTATTTTTCTGCGTCATGGTTGATTAAAAATTCATTTCTAGAGTTTCAAAACTAAAAATTAAGATCCGTAAATTTTTCTTGAAACTAGACTCATATATATATCTACTAATTTTTTTCTAGAATTTTTAACTTAGCCAATTAGTACAGTTTATTAGTTAAAGTTACCCCTGCTTCAGAATTCAACTGCACTAACCTCTACTTACTACGAACCACTTTTCTCCCTGTAAAAAATTCATATTACTATACCGTTTGTTTATATTAAAACTAGATTAAATAATTATTCTAACCATATAAAGTACACCACCTAATTATTGTTTTAAAATTTATGGTAAATTTCCAAAGTTGGAACAGGGGATCCAGAAATTGCTCTGGCCCTATTTCACTAAAACTCAAATATCTTACAAAATACAAAACCTTTACCTGTTTTGCTTATTCCATATGAGAATAGACACAATGATCTTTAATTTCATATATTATTCACCATCAAACCATGTCTCTACAATTTTTTTTGTGATTTTTCAAAGTCACGTTATTTCTGATACTTGAATCCGTTTTTAAGTTACTTTCACATTTTTCATAGTTTTCATGTGATAGTTACTACTTAATCATACATACTATTAAACATGTATATCCTCAGCCATTCTATTAGCTAATCACTAGCAAGTATTTACACATCATTCATTGATCATATCATATCAAAAGAAACCAAGTTCCTATACATGCCATACACAAAACGAAACGTCTAACTATACCAATGTGATTTCTTCGATAGTGTGATCGGGTCTCCGACGTTTCCTTCGATCCCCGAGTGGCTTGATAAAAACTATAAGAAAAGAAAATAAAGAGAGTAAGCACTAGGCTTAGTAAGCTTACAAGAAAGTAAATTACAACATTCAACATAATGAATAATTATACATAATGTCACCTAGCCTCATAAACTTTCTTTACTTCTAATTTTCTACCTTTTTCTTTACTCACTTACCTTCTTTCTTACCTGACCTTTCACTATTCATAAATATAATCTACCTTCCCTTTTGCTGATAATTCACTGTAATTTAACGTGTACAATGACCTGTTGAACCACTCGGAATACTAAGAAAACTAGGGTCGTTCCTTGTAACACCCCGAACCCGAGACCGTCGCCGGTGTCGGACGCGAGGGGTTAACGAGCCAAATCCACATATTGCACCGACCAATTTGACATTTCCAGACAAGTTGGAAATCTGCGTCACTATCGCCTTAAAAAGCATATCTCGAGTTACACAACTCAGAAACTGATTCCGTAAATTTTCCCTAAATTTAGACTCATGTATCCATCGATGGATTTATTTCTAGAATTTTTGGTCGGGCCAATTGGTACAGTTTATTAGTTAAAGTCACCCATGTTACAGGGGTCGACTGCTCTGACCTTCGAGAGTTACAACTTGAATATATCTCTGTACAGGGATTTAATACTGGTGTCGTTTGTTTCTAATGAAACTAGACTCAAAATGGAACCTGCACATATAAGGAATGACTTCTAATTCTTTCTAGATAATTTATGGTAAATTTTCAAAGTCGCGACAGGGGACCCAGAAACCGTTCTGGCCCTGTCTCACGAGAACTTTAATTTCTCTCGGTATACTGTTCATATGACCGTTTCGTTACTTTCATATGAAAATAGACTCGTCAAGGTTCGATCACATAATTTATTCACTATTTAAAACATTCCTAAAAATTTTGGTGATTTTTCACATCCACATCACTGCAGCTGGCAGCATCTGTTTTTAAGGTAGGCTTTACCTATTTCATGATTTCCCTGATTCAATTGGCCCTTTTTGCATACATAGCACAAAGTGTGATCATGATTAACCATTCCAATGGCTAATCGTTCCAAAACAATTCCATACCCCATCATGATCAACATACAATGATTATAACATTATACTAAAAACGTATATAAGCCATTTTCGCATGGCTAACCAAGTTTACACAAAACATAATAGCCTATACATGCCAAATGTTCTTCAACATCGAAGACAATACCAAAAGATTTCCAGCCGGTGTGATGACTTCAACGACGGTTCCGATCACGCAAACAATACGAGTCCGAGAGACCTAAAATGGGTGACAAGAAAAGACCGAGTGAGTTTATAACTCAGTAAGTCATAAGCATTCATCAATCCATTGATAAAGTTACTACAACATGAAACAATAAACGAGTCTAGGTACTCATCCATATCGAATCTATACCATAATTACTCGGACCTTTCGGTTCAATCTCATACCAAGTCATACATCCACATTTCACATTCTACACAACAAGATATTTGAGGCATTTTCACACACTAACTCATTTCCACCACAATCATACAATTTCAATCTTCACATAAATTTAAAGCTTACCAAGCTCAACCCCGAGCATGAACATATTGCCTATTCGTCACGAGCTCAAGGTACTTACCCGATCCGCTGTCCGGGATTAGCTCGACAATGTCGCACACTCAGTGCCAATTGTAATGCAAGAGCATATAGTGAATCCGCACACTTAGTGCTATATGTATTCAACTCGCACACTTAGTGCTATATAATCAAACTCGCACACTTAGTGCTGTACAATTTTAAACCCGCACACTTAGTGCCAATCTTGTCACCGTGTCCATTTATACCCGCACACTTAGTGCCGAGACCAATACCTTATGTATTTTGCTGCCTTTATACATTCAACAATGGCATCATTCCATACACATACATTTCCATTTACACATCAACTCATTTAAACACATTTGCATATATATTATGATCATTTTAATCAACACCAAATATACGCTTAATGACTTACTTTGTGTTGGGTAAAACAGTCCAAGTCGGCTACTCGATGACCTTCGTCTTTCCTTTGCTTGATTCTCCTTCTTTAACTCCTTGAGCTTAATCAATAAATTAACTAGTTTAACCATCTTGCTAAACATTCATAATTCAATTACACATGCATATGTATGTTTGTATATTCGGCAACCATCCTCACTTATTACCCATTTAGTCAATTATCTAAGCCAAGGTAAGGCTTCAATACGGTTGCCTCTAACCGAAAACATGCACACCAATCTACTTCATTTGGCGAATATGCATATCTATGTTGAGGCCAATTTTACATAATACCACACACAAAAAAACAGCATGCATTTACTAACTAACGCATTACATATTGTAGCTCAATGCACATCTCTCATTTACTACATAACCGAAAACATCATCACAAGCAAATATACACCTTGAAATAGTATATATGTCATACCAATTCATCATGTGCAAACACATATTCATGTAGGTGCAAGGGCCGAATCTTAAGTTGTTTATATCCAAATATAAACACATATCCAAAGCTCAAATCTTACCTACCATGCAACATGCATGAATCATACTTGTGGATATACCATGACCGAATACATCACAACACCATCATTTTGGTCATGATTAAGCAAAGAACTTAATGTCTTACTCAAAAATACTAAAAAGAAAGTCCAAGAGCCATCAATCCCCCATCACATATACCATTAACAAGCTTCATATTTAACATGCAATGGCATTAACACAAAATCCACCTTGGCCAAATACCATCCCCATGATATAACAAAGGTTTGAACCATGGCTAACAAGAACATCAAGTTAGCAACCAAAAACATGCATGAATCTCATGTCACAACATCAAACATACCTTAATCTTGATGCAAGTATAGCCAAACCCCTTCCTAATCCTCTTCCAAACCAAACATGAAGCAAAAATTCCCTCTTCTTCCTTAGGATTTTCGGTCAAGAGAGAATGAAAGGATGATCAATTTTTTTTCTTTTCTTTTCTTCAATACACGGCAATAGGGGGGTTCACTCACACACTTTTTTTTCTTCATTCTTTATTACCCATGCTTATTTGTTTATTTCTTTTCTCCCTAGTGCACCAACAAAACATGTCTATGACATGTTTTGCCCATCCCCCATTGTCATGGCCGGCCACCTCTTATAAAAAGAGGGATCTTTGACATGCAAGGCCATTGTTTTGCATGCATGCTTTAATTAGTCATTACACATTCCCCCATCATACTTCCAAAGTTTTCTACTAGGTCCTTTCTAGTGAAATTCACATTTATAACTCTAAATCAAAACATCAAAAATGTCACACATGAGTTAACACATATTATAGGCAATAAAATAAATATTAAATTATTTTTATGCCTCGGTTTTGTGGTCCCGAAACCACATTCCGACTAGGGTCGTTTTAAGGCTGTCACATTCCTGTCTATCAATATCCTGCCAATGCCACGTCTTCGACATGGACTTACATGAATTATTCCTGTCTCCAATGCCATATATATATATATCTAATATGGGCTTACATGGCTCATTTCATCTCCAAAGCCATATATCCGATATGGACTTACATGGCTCATTTCATCTGTCTCATCTGTGAACCCCAATATCCTAACATTCCTAAGGTTCAAACGGGGCTTCCTAATGCTTTTTCTCTGTCACTTTGCCTTTAATTCGACTTTAAATATTCTCAAAAAAATAAGTATATAAATGCTGGAAATTGACAATAATAATGTAAAATAAAAGAATATTGCATTTATTTACTGTAAACTTACCTCGATACAAAATGTGATTAAACTTTAAAATTTAGTCCTTTACTTTTTCTTTTCCCTGATCTGCTCCCAAATTTCGCTCTTCTTAATATTCACATTTATCAAAACAGTCCTTGACCCAAACTTTGGCAAAATTATATTTTTGCCCCTAAACTTTCACATATTTGCACTTTTTCCCCAAGGCTCGTAATTTAAACTTCATCCTATTTTCTTATGTTTTATTACATGCTGATCATTTTTCCCTTCTATGACAACATCAAATTCACACTCTAACATGTACTTATGACTATTAGGTATTTTTACCGATTAAGCCTTTTTACTCGTTTTCACTTAAAACCGAGTAGCACAAGTTGTCTAACATAATTTAAAACCTCATATTCCATCATAAAACATCAAAATAAACACTTTTCACCTATGGGTATTTTTCCAAATATGAACCCTAACTTAAATTATTGCTAGCATAAGCTTTATCGAGCTACTGGGACTTCGAAAACGTAAAGAACATTAAAAACGGGGCTTGGAATCACTTACTATGGAGCTTGAAAGCTTGAAAAAAACCCTATCTATGGAGAAGCCTTGAAATTCAAGCTAATGAAGAAGATGATGAATTTTGTGTTATTTTTCCCTTTTTATTTCATTTAATATCCAAATGACCAAAATGCCCTTCCTTATTAAACTTTCAAAAATTCCATCCATGTCCTATTTTGTCCATGAACTTAGAAATTGGTAAAATTTTTATTTAAACCCTCCTAATTAATATTCCAAAGCAATTTCATAAAAAAACTTCTAAAATGTAAGTTTTGCAAATTATTCGATTTAGTCCCTAATCTCAACTTAAGCACTTTATGCATAGAATTTCATCACGAAATTTTCACACAATCATGCAATCATATCATGAACCTCAAAATAATAATAAAATAAATTTTTCTACCTCGAATTTGTGGTTTTGCAACCACTATTCCGTTTAGGCCCTATTTCTGGATGTTACAGATCTGAGGCAGTCTATACTGCAAGAGGGGCATAGTAGTCCATATGCTATGCATCCTGGCAAAAACAAGTTATATCGAGATCTTTGTGAGTTGTACTGGTGGCCAGGGTTGAAACGCGAAGTTACTGAGTATGTGAGTAAGTGCCTGACATGCCAGCAAGTTAAGGCTGAGCATCAATTACCTTTTGGATTACTACAACCAGTTAAAATTCCACTCTGGAAGTGGGAGAGGGTAACCATGGATTTTGTGAGTGGGCTACCCTTGACACCGACTAAGAAGGATTCGATATGGGTGGTTGTGGACCGATTGACTAAATCTACCCATTTTATACCGGTCTGCACTAATTATTTGTTAAAGAAATTGGACAGGTTCTATGTGGCTCAAATTGTGAGGCTGCATGGTGTACCGATTTCTATCATATTTGACAGAGATCCTAGATTCACATCTCGGTTCTGGAAAAAGTTACACGAGGCTTTGGGTACAAGGCTGGATTTCAGTACTGCGTTCCACCCTCAAACGGATGGGCAATTAGAAAGGGTGATTCAGATACTGGAAGACATGTTAAGAGGTTGTGTAATTGATTTTATAGGCAGCTGGGAGGATTATTTTCCATTGGCAGAGTTCGCTTATAACAACAGCTACCAGTCTAGCATTCAAATGGCATCGTTCGAGGCGTTGTATGGTCATAGGTGTCGTACTCCTACCTGTTGGACACTGGGTAAGCGGCAAGTTCTGGGGCTAGAATTAATTTCTGATACAGAAGATAAGGTGAAACTGATTCGAGACTGGTTAAAGGAAGCATCTGATAGGCAGAATTCTTATGCAGACTTGTAGCGTAAAGAGATCGAGTACTCTGTGGGGGATTATGTCTTTCTCAAGTCTCACCATGGAAGAATACTTAGGCAGGTGGGATCGGTCGCTTATCAACTTGAGTTGCCTCTAGAGTTGGATAGGATTCATGACGTGTTT
This sequence comes from Gossypium arboreum, assembly GCF_025698485.1. Lineage (NCBI taxonomy): Eukaryota > Viridiplantae > Streptophyta > Magnoliopsida > Malvales > Malvaceae > Gossypium > Gossypium arboreum. The sequence continues at coordinate 13,737,098 of NC_069076.1, read as the reverse complement.
CATGTTTCAATACTGAGGCGGTACCATTCTGATCCGCACACATTGTATCAGTTGAGGAAATTGAGGTTGGACCTGATTTGACTATCGATGAGGAACCAGTGTAGATATTGGATCGTGATGTTAAGGTATTAAGAAAAAAATCTGTTCCACTAGTTAAAGTGCTTTGGCGTAATCACGGTTCAGAGGAAGCCACGTGGGAGCCGAAGGAGGCGATGCGACAGCAATACCCTCACTTATTCTGAACAGGTAAATTTCAAGGCTGAAATTTCTTAAGAGGGGGTAGAGTTGTAATGCTCCGAATTTGAGCCTAAAAGTATTGGGCCTTGAGTATGGGTCCATACGGAGGTTGTATATAAGTAGTTAATTGTGCAAGGAAATGACACAACTGTGCATCTATTTCAGTGGTTAAGTGCTCTGTGAAGTGTTTGAGAAATCTTGGGCCGAATAATGGGTCTTATGCCCATGTACACCACTAGGTCTGTTTAGGTTGCTTAAGTCGCTCGAGGCAACTGTGGACCTTCCCAGAGGTCGATTATTTGTAACGAGACTCCAGAGGGTAAAATGACCAAAATACCCCTGAGGGGTAAAAATTACTATTCTACAACTAATAGGTGGAAATGACTGTTATACTTTAGAGGTAGGTTAATTGATGAGTGTATGATATATGCATGATTGTTGATAAACCATAATTTATACATATTTTTATCCCATGCTTAGTATAATTTTGGATGAATTATCCTTAGAATTGGTGAATTCGATGCTCCTAATCCTTTAATTTCATGTTTTATACTTGGGAGAGCATAGGAGAGTAAAAAGAGCGATAAACGGGCCAAAAATAGAAAAAATGGGTCAACATGGGAAATCAAAACGGCCTGGACTTCTCACACGGGTAGTTTACACGCCCATGTCCATTCAACATACTCGAACACGGTTTGAAGCAATCGCACACGGACGTGTCCCTGTCGAGCCCAAATCTAGTCTTATTCAGAAAAGGCCACTCTTGAGAGTTTTGAAGCATTTTAAAGCATATATAAACACCCCAGGAGGTACCTAAAAGACACACACGTAGTAGGAGGCAAGACATTACTCGAAGAAAGCTGATTGATCCATCTTAGAAGCCAGATTCACCTTCAAGACTGAAGATCTCCCTTTAATTTCCTTCAAGAGTTCTTGGGTTTTCTTTATGTTTTGTTATCATTATTCTTTTGAGATGTTTTCTTTCATAAATATGAACTAGACCCCTAAATACCTATAGGCAATGGAACCTAAGACGGATCTCGTTATTATTATCTAAATTATATGATAAATATTTGACTTGTTCTTAATTATGAGTTCTTAATTCTTGCTTTAATATTCTAGGATATTGATTCAAGTATTGATGTGCTTATTTAGTGGAGCAAAAGTCCCTGTCTAAGAGTAGATCTAACATAATTAAGTAGAGTTGATTGCGCGCCTAGAGATAGGGTGACATAATTTTGCCGGATTAGGGTGAAACCTAATAAGGGAATCCATAGATCGAGTTATTGCAACACTAGAGGTTTTAATTAGAAAGAGATTTCAATTAATCAACCTAGGGTTAGATGTTGTTAGTCTTGAGAGAGATAATAATATAACTTAGGGATTTCTACGGATCAAGTCAAGTAAATAAATCGTCTAATTAAAAGTTAATAACAAGTGAAGTCTAGGTGGATTTTTCCCTTAGGTATTGTCTAAATCATTCAGTTTTCCCAAAAGTTATTTCCCCAATTTACTTTCTGTGCATTCTTAGTTTAGTAATTAGTTTAGATAAAACAAACCCCTTTATTTTTAGGCTAGATAATAAAAAGAAAGTTAATACTAGTACTTTTAGTTCCTTTGGGTTCGACATCCCGGTCTTGCCATAAGCTATACTACTGTTCGATAAGGTACCCTTGCCTTTGTCGTGATATTAGTTAGTTTTCAAGAACGGACATTCATAAATTATAAAACTTATCACTATTCACATCACATCAAGTTTTTGGCACCATTGTCGGGGAGCTAAGATATTAGGAACACTTAATTTTTATTACTTTAGCCATTTATTTTATTGCAATTTAAATTTTATTTTGATTTTTGTTACTAAATTTTCTTTTTCCTTCTGGCAAGTTTTTATCGTTTATGACTAGAACAAACCCGTCAGGACCATTACTTTTTGATAGTGAGATTGAACACATAGCTTGTAGAAACTGAAGTGAAATAAGGTGAAGCTTAAGATACATAAAGGAAGGACAAGAGGACGATATTCACACCACAGTCGAGGAGATGGCTGAAAATAAGGAAAACCCGCTACCTCCTGCAATTTCTGCTGATCAAGTAAATCAGAATCCTACCCCACACACTATGTATGATTATGCTAAACCTATTTTAATAGGAATTGAGTCAAGTATAGTTAGGCCTACTATTGCTGCAAATAATTTTGAACTGAAACCTAACACATTTCAAATGATCCAACAGTTTGTTCAATTTGATGGTTTGCAGGATGAGGACCCAAATGCTCATTTGGCAAATTTCTTTGAGTTTTGCGACACTTTTAAGATCAATTGCATTTCTGATGATGCCATTCGCCTTCGTTTGTTTCCCTTTTTTTTGAGGAACAAAGCTAAACAGTGGTTGAACTCATTACCACAACTATCAATCACTACTTGGGAACAAATGACTGAAAAATTTTTACATAAATATTTTTCGCCGGCTAAAATGACTGAGTTGAGGAATGATATCTCTTCTTTTGTGCAGATGGATCTAGAGACACTCTATGATGCATGGGAGAGATACAAGGATCTATTGAGAAGGTGCCTCACCATGGGTTACCTTTATGGTTGTAGGTTCAAACATTTTACAACGACGTGAACCCCTCAACAAGGCAACTTATCGACACAGCTGCTGGTGGGACTATCAATAACAAAACACCTGAAGTGGCTTACGAATTTATTGAAGAGATGTCACTAAATAACTATCAGTGGCAAGTCATGAGAACAAAGCCGATAAAAGCAGCCGCTGTTTTCAACCTCGATGCGATTACTATGCTATCTAACTAGGTAGAACTTTTAAATAAAAAGATTAACGTCTTATGTGGTTCTACTCAGGTACATTCCATGATGAGGTGCGATTCTAATGGAGGAGGAGCGCACACAGAATATCAACCTTTCAATCCTAGCACCGGAGAGGAACAAGTCCAATATATGGGTAACAATAATTCTAGATCTCAAAATAACCCATATAGTAAAACATATAATGTAGGTTGGAGGAACCATCCCAACTTCTCGTGGGTGGTCAAGGGAATCAAAAGCCACAACATCCTCTGGGTTTTCAACAACCACCTTACCAACAGGAAAAGAAGCCTAAACTTGAGGGGATGCTAACAAAGTTTATCTCAGTGTTAGAAACTCACTTTTAGAACACTGAAACGACACTTAAGAATCAACAAGCATCGATCCAAGGGCCCGAAACTCAGATAGGACAGCTTGCCAAACTAATTTCTGAACGACCATAAGGTAGCTTGCCAAGTAATACTGAATCTAACCCAAGGGAACAACTCAACGCGATTACCACTCAAGGAGAGGAAGGGTTAGTTGAACCTGAACCTGAACCCAACCCAAGTCAAGGAATGGTGGTAAGTAAAGGTAAAGGTGAGGTAGTCCACAGTGAGCAACAACCGGTAAGTAAAAAGTACAAACTAAGGGTGCCATACCCCAATGTGACAAGGAAAGGCCGCACAGATGAACAATTCGGTAAATTCCTTAAACTATTAAAGAAATTGCATATTAACTTACCGTTTATCGACGCTCTTTCGCATATGCCAAACGCAGTTAAATTTTTAAAGGAGCTTTTAACAAATAAGCGAAAGTTGGATGAGACATCGTATGTGGAGATGAATGCAGTTTGCTCATCCATTTTGCAGAATAAACTGGCCAACAAATTGAAAGATCCAGGGAGTTTTATGGTTCCTTTAATTGGTAGCTTAGATGTTAGTAATACTTTGGATGATTTAGAGGCCAGTATTAATGCCATGCCTTGAAAAATGTTTAAACAACTAGGTCTTGGGAAACCCAAACAAACTAGGATGAGCATTCAGTTAGCAGATAAAATAATCAAATTTCCTAGGGGCATTATTGAAGATGTACTCGTTAAAATTGACAAATTTATATTCCCAATTGATTTTTTTGTTCTAGACATAGACGAGGATAGTGACGTGCCTTTAATTTTAGGAAGGCCCTTTTTAGCAACTGTTGGCACTATAATTGATGTTGTTACAGGTGAACTCACATTTTGTGTGGGTGATGAAACAAAACAACCATTCTTCAAGCTCAAAATTCTACTAATATTGATCATGTGGTGCAACCTTCTTTGCAGGAAATACGTTTGAAAAGCATACATGAGCCTTGTTCAAATAACAACAAAGAACCCATCTATGAAGAACGAAGGCTACAAATCGAGGAACTAGATAAATGGCAGACACAGAAACCGAGAGTACACGATAGACCAAAACCACGCCATGACGAGCTCAATGTTTCACCAAATCAACTTAAGGTTGGAGACAAGTACTACTAGATGCAGCAGATCCTTGTATTGCCACTTTTGAACCTAATGGAGCAATCCTTGTTACGGTACTTAGCATTTTTCCATACGATACAGTCGAGGTAATTCATTCTAAATTTGGCACTTTTAAGGTAAATAGTACTCATCTAAAACCTTATTTTGAGTTTGATAGTAGGAATGAGAAGTGTAAACTCCTCGCACCACCATGACCATGCAACAAAAAGGTAAGTCGAGCTTAGACTATAAATAAGCGCTTCTCAGGAGGCAACCTGAGCACTAACAGTGTTAACTTCTTTTAATTTTAGTTTTTAACAACTAAATCATTAATTGAGACCTTAAATGCAGGTTTTCCAAATTCATACGGCAAGGCACACAGGCGTGCCTTCGGTCGTGTGCTTACCACGGGAGTAGAACGGCTGTGCGATATGGCTGTGGGAGAACAGAGTAAAATTGTTTTCCTTACATAGGATTCGATACAATGCCACGGCCGTGCAACACGGCCGTGGGCAATCCTGCCAAAACAACATGGGCGTGCGACACGCCTGTGTCTATTAACCGTGATCGAAACTGTTCACCACCCATGGTTGAGACTGTCAAAAGAACACGGGTGTGGGAAAAGTGAACCACATCGCGCACGGCCCTGCGATATGACGATGTTACCACATGACCTATACACACGGGCATGTCCTTAGGCCGTGTGACGATTCCTCATTTCGTGATAAACACGGGCTGAACGCAAGCCACATGGGCGTGTGGCACTGCTGTGTGAGACCAGTGTTGGGCAACACGACCGTGCCTCTTTTAAACTCGTTTTATTTTTCTTTTCTTTACTTTAATTTCTATTTATTTTTGAAAACTCATGTTTTATATTTTTAAACTCTATCTATCTTTATGGTAATTATCGAATTATTCCCTTAATTTTGTTTTACAGTAGTGTCTTCTCATTTATCCCTCAGAATCATGCCTTTCCTTCAGCTTTATCTTCAGTTCTCGCTCTAGCTAATCCAAAAATTTCATCCACAATCTCAGGGCAGTTTCACTTCTCTTCCTTTCTTTCAATATTATATCTTTGTACATTGGGGACAATGTACATCTTAAGTGTGGGGGGTTATTTATATCATTATCAGAAAAAATCCCTGAATTTAGTCTTATTCTCATGTGAATCACTCATATCACTATTAGAATGAATTTTGATTAATTTATGATATTTATTTATATGTCTTGAATTAAAACATAGGCATTTATGCATTGACTGTTTAAAATTTAAAGGCATTAAGGAATCAAGCATGAAAATTTGATTCTTAAGAATTAAAAATTTTTAGGTTGTTTCCCCAAATTTAGGTATTATCTTGAGTTGAAATTCACAGGTTAAACATCAAAAAACCATAATTTTTGTGAGATCTTGATCCTTTAGAGCATATATTATTTCTTTCATGCTCACTTTTATTGTTGATTTGAGTGCGTCAATATTGAATCGTTATTCTAGAACCTGCTTGATTATGCATGTCAAGACCACACCATTGATTTGATATGTCGAGATGATAAAGGCACTTAAGTTTAACCCACTTACTCCATAAAAGCCTACCCTCATAATTAACCCTTAGTGAACCCCTTTAAGCCTAACAAGCCATTCATTGATTTACCCTCAATATTAAAGTGACAGCCCAAAATTGACCCTAGTCGGGATGTGGTTTCGGGACCACAAAACCGAGGCATAAAAATAATTTAAAATTTATTGTGATGCCTATGATATGTGTTAAATTGTGTGTGACATTTTTTGATGATTGATTTAGTGTTATAAAGGTGAATTTCACTAGAAGGGACTTAGTAGTGAACTTTGAAAGTACGATGGGGAAATGTGTGAGGACTAATTAAAGCATGCATGCAAAACAATGGACTTGCATGTCAAATTCCCCCCCCCCAATAGCTAGTGGCCGGCCATGACAAGGAATTATGGGCAAAAATCATGTCATGAAACATGTTTGGTAAGTGGGTTATGTTGGAATGAATAAAATAAGGGTATGGAATAAAAAAAAATTAATGTTAGTAGGATGAGAAACAAAAAAAAAAAGTGTCCATCTTTCTCCATAGCTCTTGGCCGAATGTCCTAAAGAAAGAAAGAAAAAAATTTGTTCATCTATTTTCACTCTCTTTTTGGCCGAAAATACTAAGGATAAGGAAGGAGTTTTGCTTCATACTTGGTTTGGAAGAGGATTAGGAAGAGGTTGGCTATACTTGCATCAAGAGTAAGGTATGTTTGAGGTTGTGCCATGAGATTCATGCATGTTTTTAGTTGCTAGCTTGATGTTCTTGTTAGCCCATGGTTCAAATCTTTGTTATGTCATGGGAATGAAATTCGGCCAAAGTGAATATGGTGTTAATGCCATTGCATGCTAAATATCAAGCTTGATAATGATACATGTGATGGAAGATTGAGGATTCTTAGATTTTCTTTTAGCATTTTTTTTGAATGAGATACTAAGTTCTTTGTTTTACCATGACCAAATTGAAATGGTATGGTGTTGTGGTATTCGCCGATTATATCCATAAGTATGATTCATGCATGTTGCATGGTAAGTAAGATTTAAGCTTTGGATATGTGTATATATTTGGATATAAGCCACTTGAGAATTGCCCTAGCATATATATATATATATGTTACTTTACGATGTATTGGTATGACATATATGCTATTTCAAGGTGTATATTTGCTTGTGATGATGTCTCGATTATGAAGTAAATGAGAGATGTGCAATGAGTTACGATATGTAATCGTTAGTAGTAAAATGTATGCTGTTTTGTGTAGTATTAAGTGTATAATTGGCCTCAAATTGGACATGTATATTCGCCACATGAGGGGAATTATTGTGCATGCATTCGGTTAGAGGCAAGCTTAATGATGCCTATTCTTGACTTAGGTAATCGGCTACCTTGTTGTGAGCTAAGGCCGAATGTGTGCGTAATTAAAGAAAATTGACTAAAGTGCTTAGTTATGTGATGTTGAGTCAATGATATGTGTATTCGCCAAGGCTATGGCGAGACTTTAATAAATTGAATTTGTTTGAATTAGCTCAAGAGCTTAGAGGGCCACAATTGGATAAGGGAAGGAAAAAGTGATCGAATAGCCGTCAAAGCCGTTCGACAACATCCGAGGTAAGTCCTCAAGAAATGACCCTACTCGAATTATGTGAAATGAAATATGGATGTGTAATGATTATTGATTTATGTGTATGAGTATTTGAATGATACGGGCTGAATCCAAGGCGATTATGCTAGTGATATGTTTGTGTTTGAGCCTTAGTAACAAAAATGAAATATGGATGTGAAATGATTATTGATGTATATGTGAGCATGAGCAATTGAATGATATCCGGGCTAAGTCCCGAAGACATTTATGCTAGTAATTATATCCGGGTTAAGACCCGAAGGCAATTGTGCTAGTGACTACATGCGGGCTAAGACCCGAAGGCATTCGTGCAAGTTGTTAAATCCGGGCTAATACCCGAAGGCATTTGCGCAAGTCATTCTATCCGGGCTAAGACCCGAAGGCATTCGAGCATGTGGTCATATCCGGTTGTATTCCGAAGAAGCTTGGGCTGAAGGTGAGCGTTGGTTGCTGTGATAAATTTAATTAGTACGCTCGAAAAGCCCAAAGGATAAGGTATGTTTATATGTGCATTGGAAAAGTCGATATGTTTGAGTAACATTCGTTCAATCGACTAACGAATTTTCAGCTATTGAATTGGTTGATATCTTGTGAAAGTATACAATGATGAAGTGTGAAGTAAGTATGATTATGTGAATGTGTATTAATGAAATGATGCATTTGGCTATGTGAATGTAATGCTTTAATTAAAGCTGATTTTATTGCTTGAGACTTACTAAGCATAAAAAGGCTTACCCCGTTGCTTTGGCTCTCTGTTTTATAGATTTTGCTCGATAGCAATCGGATTCGGGATCATTAAATTCGAAGTCATCTACACTATCAAAGCCCTTTTTGGTACTCCTTTAGTTGAGTTTTGGATATGGCATGTATAGGACTACCCTCGGTTGTTTTAAGTACTTGTGATGTATATGTGTGCGCCATGCGAAAATGGTTCGTAAAAGTGGAGTATGGAATTTGACCATATGTGGTTTGTAATTATATTTGGTTTCATGATGTGATTATGGTTTGGAATGAGAGAGTTGGTCACATGATCAGCCATTGGAATGGCTAAATATGATCATATGTTGGACTTAAGTATGACTAGACTATAGTTGGTCCATGGGAACTACAATATAGGTAAAGCCTACCTTAAAAACAGATGCTGCCAGCTGCAGTGACGTGGATGTGGAAAATCACCAAAATTTGTAGGAATGGTGTTAAATAGTGAATAAATTATGCAATCGAACCTTGATGAGTCTATTTTCATATAAAAGTAACGAAAGTATCATATGAACAGTATACCGAGAGATATTAAAGTTCTCGTGAGACAGGGCCAGAACGGTTTCTGGGTCCCCTGTCGCGACTTTGAAAATTTACCATAAATTATCCAGAATGAATTAGAAGTCATACCTTATATGTACAGATTCCTTTTTGAGTATAGTTTCATTAGAAACAAACGGAATCAGTATTGAAACCCTGTACAGAGAGATATTCAAGTTGTAACGTGCGAAGGCAGTGTAGTCGACCCCTGTAACATGGGTGACTTTAACTAATAAAATGTACCAATTGGCCCAACCAAAAATTCTAGAAATAAATCCATGGATGGATATATGAGTCTAAATTCAGGGAAAATTTACGAAATCAGTTTCCGAGTTTTGAAACTCGAGATATGCTTTTTAAGGCGACAGCGACGCAGTTTTCCAGCTTGCCTGGAAATGTCAAATTGGTCGGTGCCATAAGTGGTTTTGGCTTGTTAACCCCTCGTGTCCGACACAACGCAGCGGTCTCGGGTTCGGGTGTTACAATTTTATTGGTATCGAGCTACGGTTTAGTCGATCCTAGGACTACCGTGATATGTTTGGGGTCTAGCTATACATGCCATTAAGTGATAATTGATAGTGTGGTGATTTCTGACATTTTGAAATTTGTGTTTGTTTATAGCCATGGATCCCGATCCCAACCGAGCAATAGCTGATGATGTGGAGAGTGTGGCACCTGCTCCCGCGCAAGGGACAGCACCGGCGGACTCTCAACCTATTGCCAGCAATTCGAATGATGAGGCTAAGCGAGCCTTTTATAGCGTGATGAATGATTGGTTCAACCAATACATTCGAACTAACATGGCTGTTCCACAACCTCCATTCCCGACTAATGCAACCCCCGCACCTACAATACCTCTAGTAACTGACCAAATAAGGTCAAGTAATCCCCCAATCGACAGAATTCGAAAACATGGGGCTACTGAATTTAAAGATACGGATAGCGATGATGCCGAGCAAAGCCGAGGAGCTCAGTATGGAGAAAAGAAAAGCTGAAGTGGGAGCAAGGGAGTTTCGTAAGAGGTCTTCGGGGAAGCCCTTCCCACAGTCATCAAAGAAATTTAGAGATGGCTTAGGCCGGTCTAGAGACACTTCGGGCTTTTCTAGACGAGACCGCGATTGACCCCCTATGGGCACGCGAGTCACTTCGATCGCCAGTGTTGGCAATGATCATCGAGACAGAACGGAGTGCCAATATTGTGGCAAATGGCATTCTGGGAGTTGTAGATTCCGTGACCGCTCCTGTTACAAGTGCGGATCAGTCGATCATTTCATTAAGGATTGCCCGAGTTTATCTGAACAAAACGTAAATCAAAGTGGGAACCCGGGTGCTACCACAACTCGAGGTAGGCCACCTAGAAATATGGGCAATGCTAGTGGCAGTTAGAGAGGATCTAGAGATGCTACCATCAGATCCGTGGCTCGTGCTCCTGCTAGGACTTATGCCATACGCGCGCGTGAGGATGCTTCCTCGTCAGATGTTATTACCGGTACATTTACTCTCCTTTACACTAATGTGATTGCTTTGATTGACCCTGGTCCTACTCATTCTTATATATGCGAAACCTTAGCATCCAGTAAGACTTTGCCCTTTTGAGTCTACTGAGTTTGTAATTCGGGTGTCAAACTCCTTGGGTCATTACGTGCTTGACAACAAAGTGTGTAAGAAAAGTCCCCTAGTGTTCCGAGGTTCTTGTTTTCCGGCGGACTTGATGCTTTTGCCGTTCGATGAATTCGACGTTATTCTTGGTTTGGATTGGTTGACCATGCACGATGCGGTTGTAAATTGCAAAAGCAAGACTATCGATCGAGGTGCTGCGAATAACGAGATAATTCGGGTTGAGTCTACGGACTTAAAGGGTTGCCGGTGTAATATCGCAATGTTGGCCCGAAATGCGTAAGAAAGGGTGGGAAGCATACCTTGCGTATGTTCTAGATGACAAGGAGTTAGAAAAGAAACCCGAATCTGTGCCAGTGGTTTGTGAATACCCGGATGTTTTCCCTAAAGAATTGCCGGGTTTACCACCTGTTCGGGAAGTAGAATTTGGCATCGAATTGGTACCTGGTACCACTCCAATTTCGATAGCTCCGTATCATATGGCACCAACGGAATTAAAGGAGTTGAAAGCTCAGTTGCAAGAATTGGTGGATAGAGGTTTTGCTCGCTCGAGTTTTTCACCTTGGGGTGCACTAGTGTTGTTTGTGAAAAAGAAGGATGGAACCATGAGGCTGTGCATTGACTATCGTCAGCTTAATAAAGCGACGATAAAGAACAAATATCCGTTACCGCGTATCAACGATTTGTTCGATCAACTGAAGGGAGCCTCAGTGTTCTCGAAAATAGATTTGAGAGCGGGCCATTATCAATTGCGAATTCGAGATTCGGACGTACCCAAAACGGCCTTTAGAACGAGATATGGTCACTACGAGTTCCTAGTGATGCCGTTCGGGCTTACAAATGCCCCTTCGATATTTATGGATTTGATTAATCGAATCTTCAGACCATATTTGGATCGGCTCGTAGTCGTGTTCATTGATGACATCTTGGTCTATTCAAGAAATGAGACCGAACATCTTTGAACACACGAGGTTAGTCTTTGCAAATTTTACGGAATAAGCAATTATATGCTAAGTTCACAAGTGTGAGTTCGGTTAAGAGAGGTTAGCTTCTTGGGGCATGTGGTATCTGCATCGTTATTCGAGTTGACCGGACAAAATTTGACCATACTTAGCTGGAAGCCTCCGAGAAATATTACCGAGGTTCGGAGCTTTTTGGGGCTTGCCGGTTATTACCGACGATTTGTAAAAGGTTTCTCGACGATAGCCACGCCAATGACGAAGCTACCCCAAAAGGATGTTAAGTTCGAATGGACGGAGAAATGTCAGAAAAGTTTTGATCAATTGAAAACTTATTTGACTGAAGCCCCAATTCTAGTGCAACCCGAAACAGGCAAAGAGTTTGTTATTTATAGTGACGCATCCCTACTCGGGTTAGGTTGCGTATTGATGCAAGGAGGTCGAGTTGTGGCCTATGCGTCGAGGCAATTAAAGCCACACGAGAAAAATTATCCGACCCATGATCTCGAATTGGCTGCCATCGTATTCGCCTTAAAGATATGGCGACATTACGTAGTTGGTGAGAAGTGCCATGTGTATTCGGATCACAAAAGTCTCAAATATTTTATGACTCAAAGAGACTTAAATCTGCGACAAAGACGTTGGCTTGAGCTGTTAAAGGATTATGAGCTGGTCATTGACTATCACCCGGGAAAGGCGAATGTGGTTGCGGATGCTTTAAGTCGTAAATCATTATTCACTTTACCAGTGATGAATGTGCACTTGTCTATTCGATCCGACAATGTGTTAGTAGCTGAATTGAAAGCCAAACCATTATTGATGCATCAAATTCGTGAAGCTCAGAAAGTCGATGACGAGTTGGCTGCAAAACGGCCTGAGTGTGTTCCAAACAAGGACTCGGAGTTTCAAATCGATGATGATGATTGTTTGAGGTTCAGAAGTCGTCTGTGTGTTCCAAAGAATTCGGAACTTATTTCGATAATTCTGAACGAAGCCCATTGTAGCCGAATGGCAATCCACCCGGGGAGTACGAAGATGTACAACGATTTGAAACGTCGGTTTTGGTGGCATGATATGAAACGAGACATCTCCGACTTTGTTTCGAGATGTTTAATATGTCAACAAGTGAAAGCGGAACATCAAGTGCCTTCAGGATTACTTCAGCCGATCACGATACCCGAGTGGAAATGGGATCGAGTCACCATGGACTTTGTATCCGGACTGCCATTGTCAACGAGTAAGAAGGATGCGGTTTGGGTCGTGATAGATAGATTGACTAAGTCGGCTCACTTTGTCCCCGACGCACGGATTTTCAATGGACAAACTAGCCGAATTGTACGTTCTCAGTTGTGAGATTGCACGGGTGCCTATTTCCATCGTGTCGGATAGAGATCCGAGATTTACCTCGCGATTTTGGAAAAAGTTGCAAGAAGCTTTGGGTACCAAGTTGCATTTCAGCACCGCATTTCACCCCAAACCGATGGTCAATCCGGCGGATAATTCGGATACTTGAGGATATGTTGAGATGTTCATCCTCGAGTTCGGTGGTTCATGGGAGCGGTATTTGCCTTTGATTGAATTCGCTTATAACAATAGTTTTCAATCAAGTATTAGGATGGCACCTTACGAGGCTTTGTACGATTCGTAAATGCCGTACACCATTGTTTTGGTGAGCTCGGTGAAAGCAAAATTTTCGGGGTGGATTTGATTAGAGATCTTTGAATGAAAGTGAAAGTAATCCGTGAAAGTCGAAGATAGCCTCCGATCGTCGAAGTCGACGTGGATCCAAGCGTAAGGACATCGAGTATCGGTGGGAGGTAAAGTGTTTCTCAAGGTTTCGCCTTGGAAAAAGATACTCGATTCTACCGTAAGGGCAAGTTGAGCCCGAGGTTCATTGGGCCATATGAGATATCCGGCGAGTCGGTCCGGTGGCATATCGTTTGATTTTGCCCCGAACTCGAAAAGATTCACGATGTCTTTCATGTTTCGATGCTTCGACGCTATAGATTTGATCCATCGCACGTGATTAGTCCATCAGAAGTTGAAATTCAAGCCAATATGAGTTATGAGGAAGAACCGATTCGTATCCTGGCACGTGAAGTAAAAGAGTTGCGAAACAAGCGGGTTCCACTAGTGAAAGTGTTATGGCTCAAACACGGGATAGAAGAAGCTACTTGGGAAACCGAGAACTCTATGAAAGAGCGATACCTAACCCTATTTACCGGTAAGATTTTCGGGGACGAAAATTTCTTAAGTGGGGGAGAGTTGTGACAGCCCAAAATTGACCCTAGTCGGGATGTGGTTTCGGGACCACAAAACTGAGGCATAAAAATAATTTAAAATTTATTGTGATGCCTATGATATGTGTTAAATTGTGTGTGACATTTTTTGATGATTGATTTAGTGTTATAAAGGTGAATTTCACTAGAAGGACTTAGTAGTGAACTTTGAAAGTACGATGGGAAAAATGTGAGGACTAATTAAAGCATGCATGCAAAATAATGGACTTGCATGTCAAATTCCCCCAATAGCTAGTGGCCGGCCATGACAAGGAATTATGGGCAAAAATCATGTCATGAAACATGTTTGGTAAGTGGGTTATGTTGGAATGAATAAAATAAGGGTATGGAATAAAAAAAAAATTAATGTTAGTAGGATGAGAAACAAAAAAAAAAAAAGTGTCCATCTTTCTCCATAGCTCTTGGCCGAATGTCCTAAAGAAAGAAAGAAAAAAATTTGTTCATCTATTTTCACTCTCTTTTTGGCCGAAAATACTAAGGATAAGGAAGGAGTTTTGCTTCATACTTGGTTTGGAAGAGGATTAGGAAGAGGTTGGCTATACTTGCATCAAGAGTAAGGTATGTTTGAGGTTGTGCCATGAGATTCATGCATGTTTTAGTTGCTAGCTTGATGTTCTTGTTAGCCCATGGTTCAAATCTTTGTTATGTCATGGGAATGAAATTCGCCAAAGTGAATATGGTGTTAATGCCATTGCATGCTAAATATCAAGCTTGATAATGATACATGTGATGGAAGATTGAGGATTCTTAGATTTTCTTTTAGCATTTTTTTTGAATGAGATACTAAGTTCTTTGTTTCACCATGACCAAATTGAAATGGTATGGTGTTGTGGTATTCGCCATGTTATATCCATAAGTATGATTCATGCATGTTGCATGGTAAGTAAGATTTAAGCTTTGGATATGTGTATATATTTGGATATAAGCCACTTGAGAATTCGCCCTAGCATATATATATGTATATATGTTACATTACGATGTATTGGTATGACATATATGCTATTTCAAGGTGTATATTTGCTTGTGATGATGTCTTGATTATGAAGTAAATGAGAGATGTGCAATGAGTTACGATATGTAATGCGTTAGTAGTAAAATGTATGCTGTTTTTGTGTAGTATTAAGTGTATAATTGGCCTCAAATTGGACATGTATATTCGGCCACATGAGGGGAATTATTGTGCATGCATTCGGTTAGAGGCAAGCTTAATGATGCCTATTCTTGACTTAGGTAATCGGCTACCTTGTTGTGAGCTAAGGCCGAATGTGTGCGTAATTAAAGAAAATTGACTAAAGTGCTTAGTTATGTGATGTTGAGTCAATGATATGTGTATTTGGCCAAGGCTAGCAAGCGAGACTTTAATAAATTGAATTTGTTTGAATTAGCTCAAGAGCTTAGAGGGCCACAATTGGATAAGGGGAAGGAAAAAGTGATCGAATAGCCGTCAAAGCCGTTCGACAACATCCGAGGTAAGTCCTCAAGAAATGACCCTACTCGAATTATGTGAAATGAAATATGGATGTGTAATGATTATTGATTTATGTGTGTATGAGTATTTGAATGATACCCGGGCTGAATCCCGAAGGCGATTATGCTAGTGATATGTTTGTGTTTGAGCCTTAGTAACGAAAATGAAATATGGATGTGAAATGATTATTGATGTATATGTGAGCATGAGCAATTGAATGATATCCGGGCTAAGTCCCGAAGACATTTATGCTAGTAATTATATCCGGGTTAAGACCCGAAGGCAATTGTGCTAGTGACTACATGCGGGCTAAGACCCGAAGGCATTCGTGCAAGTTGTTAAATCGGGCTAATACCGAAGGCATTTATAAGTCATTCTATCCGGGCTAAGACCCGAAGGCATTCGAGCATGTGGTCATATCCGGTTGTATTCCGAAGAAGCTTGGGCTGAAGGTGAGCGTTGGTTGCTGTGATAAATTTAATTAGTACGCTCGAAAAGCCCAAAGGATAAGGTATGTTTATATGTGCATTGGAAAAGTCGATATGTTTGAGTAACATTCGTTCAATCGACTAACGAATTTTCAGCTATTGAATTGGTTGATATCTTGTGAAAGTATACAATGATGAAGTGTGAAGTAAGTATGATTATGTGAATGTTTATTAATGAAATGATGCATTTGGCTATGTGAATGTAATGCTTTAATTAAAGCTGATTTTATTGCTTGAGACTTACTAAGCATAAAAAGGCTTACCCCGTTGCTTTGGCTCTCTGTTTTATAGATTTTGCTCGATAGCAATCGGATTCGGGATCATTAAAGTCGAAGTCATCTACACTATCAAAGCCCTTTTTGGTACTCCTTTAGTTGAGTTTTGGATATGGCATGTATAGGACTACCCTCGGTTGTTTTAAGTACTTGTGATGTATATGTGTGCGGCCATGCGAAAATGGTTCGTAAAAGTGGAGTATGGAATTTGACCATATGTGGTTTGTAATTATATTTGGTTTCATGATGTGATTATGGTTTGGAATGAGAGAGTTGGTCACATGATCAGCCATTGGAATGGCTAAATATGATCATATGTTGGACTTAAGTATGACTAGATTATAGTTGGTCCATGGGAACTACAATATAGGTAAAGCCTACCTTAAAAACAGATGCTGCCAGCTGCAGTGACGTGGATGTGGAAAATCACCAAAATTTGTAGGAATGGTGTTAAATAGTGAATAAATTATGCAATCGAACCTTGACGAGTCTATTTTCATATGAAAGTAACGAAACGATCATATGAACAGTATACGGAGAGATATTAAAGTTCTCGTGAGACAGGGCCAGAACGGTTTCTGGGTCCCCTGTCACGACTTTGAAAATTTACCATAAATTATCCAGAATGAATTAGAAGTCATGCCTTATATGTGAAGATCACATTTTGAGTCTAGTTTCATTAGAAACAAACGGCATCAGTATTGAAACCCTGTACAGAGAGATATTGAAGTTGTAACGTGCGAAGGTCAGTGTAGTCGACCCCTGTAACATGGGTGACTTTAACTAATAAACTGTACCAATTGCCCCAACCAAAAATTCTAGAAATAAATCCATGGATGGATATATCAGTATAAATTCAGGTAAAATTTATGGAATCAGTTTCCGAGTTGTGAAACTCGAGATATGCTTTTTAAGGCGACAGCGATGCAGTTTTCCAGCTTGCCTGGAAATGTCAAATTGGTCGGTGCCATAAGTGGTTTTGGCTTGTTAACCCCTCGTGTCCGACACCGGCAACGGTCTCGGGTTTGGGGTGTTACAATTTTATTGGTATCAGAGCTACGGTTTAGTCGATCCTAGGACTACCGTGATATGTTTGGGGTCTAGCTATGCATGCCATTAAGTGATAATTGATAGTGTGGTGATTTCTGACATTTTGAAATTTGTGTTTGTTTATAGCCATGGATCCCGATCCCAACCGAGCAATAGCTGATGATGTGGAGAGTGTGGCGCCTGCTCCCGCGCAAGGGACAGCGCCGGCGGACTCTCAACCTATTGCCAGCAATTCGAATGATGAGGCTAAGCGAGCCTTTTATAGCGTGATGAATGATTGGTTCAACCAATACATTCGAACTAACATGGCTGTTCCACAACCTCCATTCCCGACTAATGCAACCCCCGCACCTACAATACCTCTAGTGACTGACCAAATAAGGTCAAGTAAGCCCCCAGTCGACAGAATTCGAAAACATGGGGCTACTGAATTTAAAGATACGGATAGCGATGATGCCGAGCAAAGCCGAGGAGCTCAGTATGGAGAAAAGAAAAGCTGAAGTGGGAGCAAGGAGTTTCAGAAGAGGTCTTGGGAAGCCCTTCCCACATCATCAAAGAAATTTAAAGATGGCTTAGGCCGATCTAGAGACACTTCGGGCTTTTCTAGACGAGATCGCGATCGACCCCTATGGGCACGCTGAGTCACTTGATCGCCGGTGTTGGCAATGATCGTCGAGACGAACGGAGTGCCAATATTGTGGCAAATGGCATTCTGGAAGTTGTAGATTCCGTGACCGCTCCTGTTACAAGTGCGGATCAGTCGATCATTTCATTAAGGATTGCCCGAGTTTATTTGAACAAAACGTAAATCAAAGTGGGAACCCGGGTGCTACCACAACTCGAGGTAGGCCACCTAGAAATATGGGCAATGCTAGTGGTGGTCAGAGAGGATCTAGAGATGCTACCATCAGATCCGAGGCTCGTGCTCCTGCTAGGACTTATGCCATACGCGAGCGTGAGGATGCTTCCTCGTCAGATGTTATTACCGGTACTTTTACTCTCCTTTACACTAATGTGATTGCTTTGATTGACCCTGGTCCTACGCATTCTTATATATGCGAAACCTTAGCATCCAGTAAGACTTTGCCCCTTTGAGTCTACTGAGTTTGTAATTCGGGTGTCAAACTCCTTGGGTCATTACGTGCTTGACAACAAAGTGTGTAAGAAAAGTCCCCTAGTGTTCCGAGGTTCTTGTTTTCCGGCGGACTTGATGCTTTTGCCGTTCGATGAATTCGATGTTATTCTTGGTTTGGATTGGTTGACCATGCACGATGCGGTTGTAAATTGCAAAAGCAAGACTATCGATCTGAGGTGCGCGAATAACGAGATAATTCGGGTTGAGTCTACGGACTTAAAGGGTTGCCACCGTAATATCGCAATGTTGGCCCGTATGCGTGAAGAAAGGGTGCGAAGCATACCTTGCGTATGTTCTAGATGACAAGGAGTTAGAAAAGAAACCCGAATCTGTGCTAGTGGTTTGTGAATACCGGATGTTTTCCTAAAGAATTGCGGGTTTACCACTGTTCGGAAATAGAATTTGGCATCGAATTGGTACCGGTACCACTCCAATTTCGATAGCTCCGTATCATATGGCACCAACGGAATTAAAGGAGTTGAAAGCTCAGTTGCAAGAATTGGTGGATAGAGGTTTTGCTCGCCCGAGTTTTTCACCTTGGGGTGCACCAGTGTTGTTTGTGAAAAAGAAGGATGGAACCATGAGGCTGTACATTGACTATCGTCAGCTTAATAAAGCGACGATAAAGAACAAATATCCGTTACCGCGTATCGACGATTTGTTCGATCAACTGAAGGGAGCCTCAGTGTTCTCGAAAATAGATTTGAGAGAGGGCCATTATCAGTTGCGAATTCGAGATTCGGACGTACCCAAAACGACCTTTAGAACGAGATATGGTCACTACGAGTTCCTAGTGATGCCGTTCGGGCTTACAAATGCCCCTTCGATATTTATGGATTTGATTAATCGAATCTTCAGACCATATTTGGATCGGCTCGTAGTCGTGTTCATTGATGACATCTTGGTCTATTCAAGAAATGAGACCGAACATGCTGAACACCTGAGGTTAGTGCTGCAAATTTTACGGAATAAGCAATTATATGCTAAGTTCAGCAAGTGTGAGTTCTGGTTAAGAGAGGTTAGCTTCTTGGGGCATGTGGTATTTGCATCGGGTATTCGAGTTGACTCGGACAAAATTTCGGCCATACTTAACTGGAAGCCTCCGAGAAATATTACCGAGGTTCGGAGCTTTTTGGGGCTTGCCGGTTATTACCGACGATTTGTAAAAGGTTTCGCGACGATAGCCACGCCAATGACGAAGCTACCCCAAAAGGATGTTAAGTTCGAATGGACGGAGAAATGTCAGAAAAGTTTTGATCAATTGAAAACTTATTTGACTGAAGCCCCAATTCTAGTGCAACCCGAAACGGGCAAAGAGTTTGTTATTTATAGTGACGCATCCCTACTCGGGTTAGGTTGCGTATTGATGCAAGGAGGTCGAGTTGTGGCCTATGCGTCGAGGCAATTAAAGCCACACGAGAAAAATTATCCGACCCATGATCTCGAATTGGCTGCCATCGTATTCGCCTTAAAGATATGGCGACATTACGTAGTTGGTGAGAAGTGCCATGTGTATTCGGATCACAAAAGTCTCAAATATTTGATGACTCAAAGAGACTTAAATCTGCGACAAAGACGTTGGCTCGAGCTATTAAAGGATTATGAGCTGGTCATTGACTATCACCCGGGAAAGGCGAATGTGGTTGCGGATGCTTTAAGTCGTAAATCATTATTCACTTTACGAGTGATGAATGTGCACTTGTCTGTTCGATCCGACAATGTGTTAGTAGCTGAATTGAAAGCCAAACCATTATTGATGCATCAAATTCGTGAAGCTCAGAAAGTCGACGACGAGTTGGCTGCAAAACGGGCTGAGTGTGTTCCAAACAAGGACTCGGAGTTTCAAATCGATGATGACGATTGTTTGAGGTTCAGAAGTCGTCTGTGTGTTCCAAAGAATTCGGAACTTATTTCGATAATTCTGAACGAAGCCCATTGTAGCCGAATGGCAATCCACCCGGGGAGTACGAAGATGTACAACGATTTGAAACGTCAGTTTTGGTGGCATGATATGAAACGAGACATCTCTGACTTTGTTTCGAGATGTTTAATATGTCAACAAGTGAAAGTGGAACATCAAGTGCCTTCAGGATTACTTCAGCCGATCACGATACCCGAGTGGAAATGGGATCGAGTCACCATGGACTTTGTATCCGGACTGCCATTGTCAGCGAGTAAGAAGGATGCGGTTTGGGTCGTGATAGATAGATTGACTAAGTCGGCTCACTTTGTCCCCGTACGTACGGATTTTTCAATGGACAAACTAGCCGAATTGTACGTTTCTCAGATTGTGAGATTGCATGGGGTGCCTATTTCCATCGTGTCAGATAGAGATCCGAGATTTACCTCGCGATTTTGGAAAAAGTTGCAAGAAGCTTTGGGTACCAAGTTGCATTTCAGCACCGCCTTTCACCCCCAAACCGATGGTCAATCCGAGCGGATAATTCAGATACTTGAGGATATGTTGAGATGTTCATCCTCGAGTTTAGTGGTTCATGGGAACGGTATTTGCCTTTGATTGAATTCGCTTATAACAATAGTTTTCAATCAAGTATTAGGATGGCACCTTACGAGGCTTTGTACGGTTGTAAATGCCGTACACCATTGTTTTGGACTGAGCTCGGTGAAAGCAAAATTTTCGGGGTGGATTTGATTAGAGATGCTGAACAGAAAGTGAAAGTAATCCGTGAAAGTCTGAAGATAGCCTCCGATCGTCAGAAGTCGTACGTGGATCTGAAGCGTAAGGACATCGAGTATCAGGTGGGAGATAAAGTGTTTCTCAAGGTTTCGCCTTGGAAAAAGATACTCAGATTCGACCGTAAGGGCAAGTTGAGCCCGAGGTTCATTGGGCCATATGAGATATCCGAGCGAGTCGGTCCAGTGGCATATCGTTTGATTTTGCCCCCTGAACTCGAAAAGATTCACGATGTCTTTCATGTTTCGATGCTTCGACGCTATAGATCTGATCCATCGCACGTGATTAGTCCATCAGAAGTTGAAATTCAAGCCAATATGAGTTATGAGGAAGAACCGATTCGTATCCTGGCACGTGAAGTGAAAGAGTTGCGAAACAAGCGGGTTCCACTAGTGAAAGTGTTATGGCTCAAACACGGGATAGAAGAAGCTACTTGGGAAACCGAGAACTCTATGAAAGAGCGATACCCAACCCTATTTACCGGTAAGATTTTCGGGGACGAAAATTTCTTAAGTGGGGGAGAGTTGTGACAGCCCAAAATTGACCCTAGTCGGGATGTGGTTTCGGGACCACAAAACCGAGGCATAAAAATAATTTAAAATTTATTGTGATGCCTATGATATGTGTTAAATTGTGTGTGACATTTTTTGATGATTGATTTAGTGTTATAAAGTTGAATTTCACTAGAAGGGACTTAGTAGTGAACTTTGAAAGTACGATGGGGAAATGTGTGAGGACTAATTAAAGCATGCATGCAAAACAATGGACTTGCATGTCAAATTCCCCCCCCCCAATAGCTAGTGGCCGGTTATGACAAGGAATTATGGGCAAAAATCATGTCATGAAACATGTTTGGTAAGTGGGTTATGTTGGAATGAATAAAATAAGGGTATGGAATAAAAAAAAAATTAATGTTAGTAGGATGAGAAACAAAAAAAAAAAAAGTGTCCATCTTTCTCCATAGCTCTTGGCCGAATGTCCTAAAGAAAGAAAGAAAAAAATTTGTTCATCTATTTTCACTCTCTTTTTGGCCGAAAATACTAAGGATAAGGAAGGAGTTTTGCTTCATACTTGGTTTGGAAGAGGATTAGGAAGAGGTTGGCTATACTTGCATCAAGAGTAAGGTATGTTTGAGGTTGTGCCATGAGATTCATGCATGTTTTAGTTGCTAGCTTGATGTTCTTGTTAGCCCATGGTTCAAATCTTTGTTATGTCATGGGAATGAAATTCGCCAAAGTGAATATGGTGTTAATGCCATTGCATGCTAAATATCAAGCTTGATAATGATACATGTGATGGAAGATTGAGGATTCTTAGATTTTCTTTTAGCATTTTTTTTGAATGAGATACTAAGTTCTTTGTTTTACCATGACCAAATTGAAATGGTATGGTGTTGTGGTATTCGGCCATGTTATATCCATAAGTATGATTCATGCATGTTGCATGGTAAGTAAGATTTAAGCTTTGGATATGTGTATATATTTGGATATAAGCCACTTGAGAATTTGGCCCTAGCATATATATATGTATATATGTTCGCACACGATGTATTGGTATGACATATATGCTATTTCAAGGTGTATATTTGCTTGTGATGATGTCTCGATTATGAAGTAAATGAGAGATGTGCAATGAGTTACGATATGTAATGCGTTAGTAGTAAAATGTATGCTGTTTTTGTGTAGTATTAAGTCTATAATTGGCCTCAAATTGGACATGTATATTCGGCCACATGAGGGGAATTATTGTGCATGCATTCGGTTAGAGGCAAGCTTAATGATGCCTATTCTTGACTTAGGTAATCGGCTACCTTGTTGTGAGCTAAGGCCGAATGTGTGCGTAATTAAAGAAAATTGACTAAAGTGCTTAGTTATGTGATGTTGAGTCAATGATATGTGTATTCGGCCAAGGCTAGCAAGCGAGACTTTAATAAATTGAATTTGTTTGAATTAGCTCAAGAGCTTAGAGGGCCACAATTGGATAAGGGGAAGGAAAAAGTGATCGAATAGCCGTCAAAGCCGTTCGACAACATCCGAGGTAAGTCCTCAAGAAATGACCCTACTCGAATTATGTGAAATGAAACATGGATGTGTAATGATTATTGATTTATGTGTGTATGAGTATTTGAATGATACCCGGGCTGAATCCCAAAGCGATTATGCTAGTGATATGTTTGTGTTTGAGCCTTAGTAACGAAAATGAAATATGGATGTGAAATGATTATTGATGTATATGTGAGCATGAGCAATTGAATGATATCCGGGCTAAGTCCCAAAGACATTTATTCTAGTAATTATATCCGGGTTAAGACCCAAAGGCAATTGTGCTAGTGACTACATGTGGGCTAAGACCCGAAGGCATTCGTGCAAGTTGTTAAATCCGGGCTAATACCCGAAGGCATTTGCGCAAGTCATTCTATCCGGGCTAAGACCCGAAGGCATTCGAGCATGTGGTCATATCCGGTTGTATTCCGAAGAAGCTTGGGCTGAAGGTGAGCATTGGTTGCTGTGATAAATTTAATTAGTACGCTCGAAAAGCCCAAAGGATAAGGTATGTTTATATGTGCATTGGAAAAGTCGATATGTTTGAGTAACATTCGTTCAATCGACTAACGAATTTTCAGCTATTGAATTGGTTGATATCTTGTGAAAGTATACAATGATGAAGTGTGAAGTAAGTATGATTATGTGAATGTGTATTAATGAAATGATGCATTTGGCTATGTGAATGTAATGCTTTAATTAAAGCTGATTTTATTGCTTGAGACTTACTAAGCATAAAAAGGCTTACCCCGTTGCTTTGGCTCTTTGTTTTATAGATTTTGCTCGATAGCAATCGAATTCGGGATCATTAAAGTCGAAGTCATCTACACTATCAAAGCCCTTTTTGGTACTCCTTTAGTTGAGTTTTGGATATGGCATGTATAGGACTACCCTCGGTTGTTTTAAGTACTTGTGATGTATATGTGTGCGGCCATGCGAAAATGGTTCGTAAAAGTGGAGTATGGAATTTGACCATATGTGGTTTGTAATTATATTTGGTTTCATGATGTGATTATGGTTTGGAATGAGAGAGTTGGTCACATGATCAGCCATTGGAATGGCTAAATATGATCATATGTTGGACTTAAGTATGACTAGACTATAGTTGGTCCATGGGAACTACAATATAGGTAAAGCCTACCTTAAAAACAGATGCTGCCAGCTGCAGTGATGTGGATGTGGAAAATCACCAAAATTTGTAGGAATGGTTTTAAATAGTGAATAAATTATGCAATCGAACCTTGACGAGTCTATTTTCATATGAAAGTAACGAAATGATGATATGAACAGTATACCGAGAGATATTAAAGTTCTCGTGAGACAGGGCCAGAACGGTTTCTGGGTCCCCTGTCGCGACTTTGAAAATTTACCATAAATTATCCAGAATGAATTATAAGTCATGCCTTATATGTGCAGATTCCTTTTTGAGTCTAGTTTCATTAGAAACAAACGGCATCAGTATTGAAACCCTGTACAGAGAGATATTCAAGTTGTAACGTGCGAAGGCAGTGTAGTCGACCCCTGTAACATGGGTGACTTTAACTAATAAACTGTACCAATTGGCCTGACCAAAAATTCTAGAAATAAATCCATGGATGGATATATGAGTCTAAATTCAGGGAAAATTTACGGAATCAGTTTCCGAGTTGTGAAACTCAAGATATGCTTTTTAAGGCGACAGCGACGCGGTTTTCAGCTTGCCTGGAAATGTCAAATTGGTCGGTGCCATAAGTGGTTTTGGCTTGTTAACCCCTCGTGTCCGACACCGGCAACGGTCTCGGGTTCGGGGTGTTACAATTAACCTATAACCCA
Source organism: Gossypium arboreum (assembly GCF_025698485.1). Taxonomy (NCBI): domain Eukaryota; kingdom Viridiplantae; phylum Streptophyta; class Magnoliopsida; order Malvales; family Malvaceae; genus Gossypium; species Gossypium arboreum. The sequence continues at coordinate 13,712,238 of NC_069076.1, read as the reverse complement.
TTATTATTGAAACCCTCTAATTTGATCACTATTTTTGTCGAGATTTGGTTTGAATTAATTGCTTAGCTATGTTTTATTTTTTGTTGTAATAATTAGCAAAGTTCTATGTTATTTGACAAGTTCTTAAAAAAAACAACATACATACATATTAGTAATAACTTTTTGTTTTTGAGCTTAAGTAGTTAATTCCATATCCCATGAAGAAAAGCTCAATTCTAGGATCTTCTAATTAGGAATGTAATTTATCAAGTTTTATTATTTTTCTAGTTAGGTAATTTTTCAATTCAATCTCGATTCTAACTTTCTTTTTCAGCTTGTAACCACACCCCCTAACCAAAGCCACGTTACAACCCTCTAAAGACCTTTTGATTGATGTATCATTTCAATATATAGTGGTGGAGATTTGATTTTCACGCAAGCCTATGGTTATAACTTTTCATTTTGGCTATTGAGTGCTAAATTTATTGCCCATAAACACCTCAAGTGATTTGAGTGAATCTGAAACTCTATGATATTTTGAATCAAAGGTGATTACTTAAATGAGGGGAGACACCTAGGTTTTCATCATAAAATGCTCAACTTGGAATGTTTGAAACTTTGATGTTCTTCGAGCTGAATTTTCAATGTATGATTTCTTATGGATTATTTTGAGATACTATTGATGAGAATTATAAGTTGAGAAGAATTTATTTTGATTGTGAGTTGAGGATTTTGCTTGAGGACAAGCAAATGCTTAAGTGTGGGGTATGTGATAAACCATAATTTATACATATTTTTATCCCATGCTTAGCATAATTTTGGATGAATTATCCTTAGAATTGGTGAATTCGATGCTCCTAATCCTTTAATTTCATGTTTTATACTTAGGAGAGCATAGGAGAGTAAAAAGAGTGATAAACGGGCCAAAAACGGAAAAAATGGGTCAACATGGGAAATCAAAACGGCCTGGACTTCTCACACGGGTAGTTTACACGCCCATGTCCATTCAATATACTCGAACACTATCTGAAGCAATCGCACACGGACGTGTCCCTGTCGAGCCCAAATCTAGTCTTATTCAGAAAAGGCCACTCTTGAGAGTTTTGAAGCATTTTAAAGCATATATAAACACCCCAGGAGGTACCTAAAAGACACACACGTAGTAGGAGGCAAGACATTACTCGAAGAAAACTGATTGATCCATCTTAGAAGCCAGATTCACCTTCAAGACTGAAGATCTCCCTTTAATTTCCTTCAAGAGTTCTTGGGTTTTCTTTATGTTTTGTTATCATTATTCTTTTGAGATGTTTTCTTTCATAAATATGAACTAGACCCCTAAATACCTATGGGCAATGGAACCTAAGACGGATCTCATTATTATTATCTAAATTATATGATAAATATTTGACTTGTTCTTAATTATGAGTTCTTAATTCTTGCTTTAATATTCTAGGATATTGATTCAAGTATTGATGTGCTTATTTAGTGGAGCAAAAGTCCCTGTCTAAGAGTAGATCTAACATAATTAAGAAGAGTTGATTGCGCGCCTAGAGATAGGGTGACATAATTTTGCCGGATTAGGGTGAAACCTAATAAGGGAATCCATAGATCGAGTTACTGCAACACTAGGGGTTTTAATTAGAAAGAGATTTCAATTAATCAATTCAATTAATCAACCTAGGGTTAGATGTTGTTAAGTCTCAAGAGAGATAATAATATAACTTAGGGATTTCTACGGATCAAGTCAAGTGAATAAATCGTCTGATTCAGAGTCAATAACAAGTGAAGTCTAGGTGGATTTTTCCCTTAGGTATTGTCCAAATCATTCAGTTTTCCCAAAAGTTATTTCCTCAATTTACTTTCTGTGCATTCTTAGTTTAGTAATTAGTTTAGATAAAACAAACCCCTTTATTTTTAGGCTAGATAATAAAAAGAAAGTTAATACTAGTACTTTTAAGTTCCTTTAGGTTCAACATCCCGGTCTTGCCATAAGCTATACTACAGTTCGATAAGGTGTGCTTGCCTTTGTCGTGATAATAGTTAGTTTTCAAGAATGGACATTCATAAATTATAAAACTTATCACGATTCACATCACATCAACCGTATCTGAGTATGAAACCTTGCATACACGTAATATTATGACATGACATACTGCATTGGGGTTCGGATTCTAATTTGGAGGAAGTACTATTCTGGTAGCTTTGCCACGTATTTTGATATTAGTGGCTACGCCACATTTACTACTATTAGCAGCTTTGCTGCGTTACTATTAGCAGCTACGCTACGTTACTATTAGCAGCTACACTGTGGTGGGTCGATTTAATCCCCACATAGTGAGTTGGTTGGTACGGGTGGCAAGCAGGATGGATTGGGCTGGGTTGCGTACCTATATTATCATTATATTATTTTGGGCATAGGCCCATACTGTTACTGCATAGGGCTTAGGCCCGGACTGTACTGTTAATGAATAGGGCTCAGACCCAGACCAATACTGTATGCGCTGTTACTGTTGACTAATGGGGGATTACACACTGAGTTTTCGTAAACTCACCCTTCTGTTAACTGTGCAGGTAATCCCCAGCCTTAGACGATTTGGAGCCGCGAGGGACTCAGTAGTGGCCACACGTCCACAGATTGGTTGTTAATAACTCAATTTATTTAAGCTTTCATATTTGGGTTTTAGTTATGTAATAAGGCCATTTGGGGGGTTTTTAACTTTTAATGGGCTTTTGATTTCTTATAATAAACTGCTAGTCTAGGAAAACTCTAGTTTTCAAAGTATTCACGATTTTCTAAAGAACATGAGCTTTAAACAATAAAGTTTTCAAAAGAGCTTCCGTGATTTAAGTTGAATTAATATCCTAAAGGAAAATATTTTGAGCAAACGTATGTGACGAGATAATTTTCTAACCCCGTACAAAAGATTTTACTTTTAGAAATAAACTTTTACCGACAACTCGATTTTTGAACGACGCTTTGATACAACACAACAGATTCGGCCATAGAGTCTAGGCCGGGTTTGGGGTGTTACATTTACCCCTAAACCTTAGTCAACTTTTCAATTTAGTCCTTAACACATAAAAATACAAAATTACACAATTAAACCATAATCCCATGGTAGCCGAATTTCCTATATACTACTAACAACCCAAATGTTTCATTATTCCACACTTTTAACCACCACATTTTACAATTCCACAATTAAATCCCTATTTGACATTTTTATCTAAAATCACTTTATAAAACTTTTATATCTATCATTAAACTTTCAAAATCTTCCATTAAACATCAAAGAGCTCAAGTATTCAACAATGGTACTTTTCAAAATCATGAAAAAATTCAAAAATTAGGGTACGACCTAGCTAATATAAGAAGTGATAAACCGTAATTTATACATATTTCTATCCCATGCTTAGCACATTTTATGGATGATTTTTCCTTAAAATTGGTGAATTTGATGCTCCTAATGCCTTAATTTCATGTTTTATACTTAGGTGAGCATAGGAGAGTGAAAGGAACGAGAAACGGGCCAAAAACAGAGAAAATGGGCCAACATACAAAATCAACACGGCCTAGACCTCCTCACACGGGCAGACCACATGGTTGTGTCAATTTGGAAGAATCGAAGCATGACTCACACGGGTGGACCACACGCCCATGCCTATTTAACAGGCTTGACCACGACCTGAAGTAATCACACACGGGCGTGTCCCTGCCGAGCCCAAGTTTAGTCCAATTCGGAAAAGGCCAATTTTGAGGGTTCTTAGGCATTCTAAAGCCTATAAGTACACCCTAGAGGAGGAGGAAAGGGGACACAGGGAGAAGAAAGCATAGAACTACTCAAAGAAAGCTGATTGATCCATCTTAGAAGCCGGATTCATTATCAAGATTGAAGATCTCCCCTCAATTTCCCTTCAGGAGTTTTGAGTTTTTCTTTATGTTTTGTATTCATTATTCTTCTGAGATGTTTACATTTTTAGTTATGAACTAAAACCCCTAAATACCTAAGGGGAATGAAACCTAAGACAGATCTTGTTATTATTATCTGAATTGTATGATAAATATTTTACTTGTTCTTAATTATGTGTTTTTAATTCTTGTCTTGATATTCCAGGATATTGATTAAAGTTAAGCTCTTATTTAGAGGAGGAATAGACCCTGTCTAAGAGTACATTTGTCATAATTAAGCGGAGTTGATTGCGCGCCTAGAGATAGGGTGACAAGATTTTTTCAGATTAGGGTAAAAACCTAATAAGGGGATTCATAGATCGAGTTAATGCAACCTTAGAGAGTTAATTAGAAAGAGATTTCAATTATTCAACCTAAGATTAGACGTTTTTAGTCTCGAGATGGATAATAATATAACTTAGGGATTTCTACGGATCAAGTCTAATGAATAAATCATCTGATTCAGAGTCAAATAACAAGTGAAGTCTAGGTGGATTTTTCCTTAGGTATTGTCCTAATTCAATCATTTTTCCAAAAGTAGTTCCCCAATTCTATTTTCTGTGAATTCTTAGTTTAGCTAATTAGTTAATTAAAACAAACCCTATTATTCTTAGGCTAGATAATAAAAAGACAGTCATTACTAGTACTTTTAGTTCCTTTGGGTTCAATAATCCGGTCTTGCTAAAGCTATACTACTGTTCGATAGGCACACTTGCCTTCATCGTAATAATAGTTAGTTTCAAGAACGATTCATTATAAATATTTAAAACCTGTCACAAATATCATGTATCAAGTTTTTGGCACCGTTTCCCGGGAACTAAGATATTAGGAACACTCGATTTTTATTACTTTAGCCATTTACTTTTACTGTAATTTAAATTTTACTCTAATTTTTATTACTAATTCTTCTTTTTCCCTTTTTCTAGTAGGTTCTTATAGTTTATGACTAGAAGAAACTCGTCAGGACCATTACTTTTTGATAGTGAGATCGACCGTACAGTTCGCAGAAACCAAAGAGAAATAAGGCGAAGCTTAAGATACACTGAGAATGAGCAAGAGGAAGATATTCAAACCACAACCGAGGAGATGGTTGAAAACCAAGAAAATTCGCTACCTCTTGCAATTGCTGTTAATGAAAATCCTGCTCCGCGCACTATGTATGATTATGCTAAACCTAATTTAACAAGAACTGAGTCAAGTATAGTTAGACCTGCTATTGCTGCAAATAATTTTGAACTAAAACCTAAGATAATTCAAATGATACAACAGTTTGTTCAGTTTGATGGTTTGCAGGACGAGGATCCCAACTCTCACATGGAAAATTTCCTAGAATTTTGTGATACCTTCAAAATTAATGGCGTTTCTGATGACGCCATTCGCCTTTGGTTGTTTCCCTTTTTGTTAAGGAAGAAGGCTAAACAATGGTTGAACTCGTTACTACGAGGGTCAATCACTACTTGGGAACAAATGACCGAAAATTTTTTATTAAAATATTTTCCACCTGCTAAAACAGCCAAATTACGTAATGATATCTCTTCTTTTGTGCAGATGGATTTAGAAACACTCTACTATGCGTGGGAGAGATACAAGGACCTTTTGAGAAGATGCCCTCACCATGGGTTACCGCTTTGGCTACTGGTTCAAACTTTCCATAATGGCCTGAATCCTTCGACTTGGTAGATGATTGATACAACCGCTGGAGGAACTATCAATAATAAGACAGCTCAGGCGGCTTACGAATTTATTGAGGAGATGTCACTGAATAACTATCAGTGGCAAGTTATGAGAACAAATCCAACGAAAGCAGCTGGTGTTTTCAACCTCAACGCGATTACTATGCCACCTAACCAAGTAGAACTCTTAAATAAAAAGATTGACGGTTTGTGTAGTTCTACTCAGGTACATCCAGTGATGAGGTGTGATTCGAATGGAGGAGGAGCATGCATAGAATATCAACCCTTCAAACCTAGCATCGAGGAGGAACAAGTCCAATATATAGGTAACAATAACTCTAGATCCCAAAATAACCCATATAGCAATACTTACAATGCAGGTTGGAGGAACCACCCAAATTTTTCATGGGGAGGCCAAGGAAATCAGAGACTACCTCCAGGCTACCAACAACCACCTTACCAACAGGAAAAGAAGCCAAACCTTGAAGAGATGCTCTCAAAGTTTATATCGGTGTCAGAAACTCATTTTTAGAATACCGATGCAGCACTTAAGAATCAATAAGCATCGATCTAAGGGCTCGAAACTCAAATTGGATAGTTTGCCAAGTTGATCTCTGAACGACCACAAGGTAGCTTGCTAAGCAACACAGAATCTAACCCAATGGAGCAACTCAACGCGATTACTAGTCAAGATGAGGAAGGTTTAATCATACCTGAACCAGAACCAAGCCAGGAAACTGAGAGAAGCAAAGGTAAAGGTGAGGTAGACCACAATGAGCAGAAACCGGTAACTACAGAATACAAGCCTCGTGTGCCATACCCAAATGCAACAAGGAAAGACTGCTCAGATGAACAATTTGGTAAATTCCTTAAACTCTTTAAAAAATTACATATTAACTTACCGTTTATTGAAGCTCTATCACAGATGCCAAACGCAATGAAATTTTTAAAGGAGCTTTTAGCAAATAAGCGAAAATTGGACGAGGCTTCACATGTGAAGCAAAACGCAGTTTGGTCAACTATTCTACAGAATAAACTACCTAACAAACTAAAAGATCCAGGGAGTTTTATGATTCCTTGCTTAATTGGTAGTTTAGATGTTAATAATGCATTAGCTAATTTAAGGGCTAGTATTAACGTCATGCCTTACAAAATGTTTAAACAACTAGGTCTTGAGAAACCCAAACAGACTAGGATGAGCATTCAATTAGCAAATAAAACTATAAGATTTCCTAGGGGTATTATTGAAGATGTTCTAGTTAAAATCGATAAATTTATATTTCCCGTTGACTTCGTTGTTTTAGACATAGAGGAGGATAGCAACACTCCTTTGATTTTAGGAAGGCCCTTTTTAGGAACTGCTAGAACGATTATTGATATTGGCATAGGTGAGCTCACACTTCATGTGGGAGACGAAACAATCACCCTTCAAGCTCGCAATTACGACAACACATCGAAAATTGAAGGTGATTGTCTAAACCATTCTACTAAAACTGACAATATGGTGCAACCTACTTTGTAGGAAATGAGTTTGCAGGAAGTACATAAGCCATTTTCAAGCAATAGTAGAGGACCTATTCATGAAGAACGAAAGCTACAAATCGAAGAGCTAGATGAATGATGAACACATAAACCGAGAACACACGATAAACCAAAACTATGCCAGAACAAGCTCAATACCTTTCCAAATCAACTTAAGGTTGGAGATAAAGTTTTATTAGATGCCACAGATCCTCACATTGTCACTTCCAAACGGAATGAAGAAATTCATCTTACGGTACTTATCATTTTCCCATTCGGCACAGTCAAGGTAAGTCATCCCAAGTTCGGTACTTTTAAGGTAATCAATACCCACTAAAAACCTTATTTTGATGAGATTCATAGCAGGAATGAGGAGTATAAACTCCTCGAACCACCATGACCATTCAATGGAGAGGTAAGTCGAGCTTAGACTATAAATAAGTGCTTCTCGGGAGGCAACCTGAGCACTAACTGTATTAACTTCTTTAAATTTTACTTTTTAAAATCTAACATACTAACCAAATCATTAAACACAGGCTTTTCAGAACCACACGGCCAGACACACAGGCATGTCGTAGGCCGTGCACACACCACAGGATGCAACACGACCGTGCGATACGGTCGTGTGAAAATAGGGCAAAAATTTCTTCCCCAACACGGGATGCAATAAGTAGCCACCGCTGTGCGACATTGCCGTGGGTGAAACTGCCAAAATAACACGGGCGTTCAACATGCCCGTGTTTTGAAACTTTGGGTAAACTTGTCAATTTAACACGGTCGTGCGCCTGCATACACGGGCGTGGGAGAAGCGAACGGAGATTGACACGACCGTGCAACATGGCCGTGTACACCAATGTGCCTAAATTCAAAAATTACGAAATGCACGGGCTGAGCTTAGAGCACACGGGCGTGCCCTACGACTTTGTGCCCAATTTCTCTATAAACACCTATTATTTATTTTATTTTATTTTATTTTTGAAATTATTTTTTTATTTCCCTTTAATACTAATTTATCCTGAGTTTTTACAATTTTTATTCTTCGACCATTTTATTATGAGTAATTATGCTTCAGTATACCTCTTAAAGAGTTCCTGATTCTATCACAGTTATAACGAGCTCCAAAGCTCACTATTACCCAAGAACTTGAAACTCCACTAGGAAAGGTTCTCCACGACTGCCATGTCCTGCTCGACCACGAACATAGCCAACTTGAGCTATAATATTCTTTAGGCGTAGCATTTGTGGAACCCAACCTCTACCACCACCGGAGTATCCTCTTCCACTCTCATGCCGATTATTCTCTAGAACACCAATTCAAGGAGTTCATTCATCATTCAAGAAGTTTCACTTCTCTCCCTATCTTATGATTATAAATCTATCTTTTTCAAAATATCTACCTTTGTACATTGAGGGCAATGTGCATCTTAAGTGTGGGGGGGTCTTTTATATCGTCATTAGAAATCCATGAATTTTGTCTTATTCTCATGTGATCTTCTCATGCCATGATTAGAATGGATTTTGATTAATTTATGACTTTTATCGATATATCTTGAATTAAAATAGAGGCATTTATGCATTGGTGGTTTAAACTTTAAGACATTTGGCAATCAAGCATGATAAGTTGATTTTTGAAGAATTAAAAAATTTTAGATTGTTTCCCCAAGTTTAGGCATTATCTTGAGTTGGAATTCACAAGTTTAAACAAAAAAAAACCATAATTTTTGTGAGATCTTGAGCCTTTAGAGTATCTATTATTCCTTTTATGCTCACTTTCATTATGAGTGTGTCAGTATTGAATTGTTATTCTAGAACTTGTTTGATTATGAATGTCAAGACCACACCATTTGATTTGATATGTCAAAATGATAAAGGCACTTAGGTTTAACCCACTCACTCCATAAAATCCTACCTTCATAATTAACCCTTAGTGAACCCCCTTGAGCCTAACAACCCATTCATTAATTTACCCTCAATATTAACCCATAACTCATTATTGTTGAAATCCCCTAAATTAATTTGATCCCTATTTTTTTCGAGATTTGAGTTGGAATAGTTGCTTAGCTATATTTTATTCTATTTTGTAATTTGACTTGTTCTGAAAAAAATACATGTATACATATTAGTAGTAGTGATCTTCTGAGCTAAAGAAGTTAAATTCCATATTTTGAGAAAAAGCTCTGTTGTACGCAATTTATGACTAGTCATTTTTCTAGTTAGGCAATTTTTCAATTCAATCTCGATTATGACCCTTTCTTTCATCTTATGATCACACCCTTTAACCAAAGTCACGTTACAACCCTCTAAAGACCTTTTGATGGATGTTTCATCTCAATTTATAGTGGTAGAGATTTGATTTTCTTGCAAGCCTATGGTAATGACTTTTCATTATTGACTATTGAGTGCTTCATTTATTGTCCTTAAACACCTCGAGTGATTTAAGTGAATCTTTAGTGAGGATGTGAAACTCTGTGACATTTTGACTCAAAAGGTAATTACTTCGGTGAGTGGAGACACCTATGTTTTCATGATAAAATGCTCAACTTAGAATGTTTGAAGCTTTGAGGTTTCAATGTATATTATCTATAGAAATTATAAGTTGAGAAGAATTTATTTTGATTATGAGTTGATGATTTTGCTTGAGGACAAGCAAATGCTTAAGTGTGGAGGTATTTGATAAACCGTAATTTATACATATTTCTATCCCATGCTTAGCACATTTTATGGATGATTTTTACTTAAAATTGGTGAATTCGATGCTCCTAATGCCTTAGTTTCATGTTTTATACTTAGGTGAGCATAGGAGAGTGAAAGGAACGAGAAACAGGCCAAAAATGGAGAAAATGGGCCAACGTACAAAATATGTATAAATTACATATGTATAAATTACATAGGAAAACAGGCTCACTTAAAATAGGCACGGCCTAGACCTCCTCACACGGGCAGACCACACGGCCTTGTCAATTTGGCAAAATCAAAGCACGACTTACACGGGTGGACCACATGCCCGTGCCTATTTAACAGGCTTGACAATAACCTGAAGTAATCGCACATGGGTGTGTCCCTGCTGAGGCCAAGTTTAGTCCAATTCAGAAAAGACCAATTTTAAGTGTTTTTAGGCATTCTAAAGCCTATAAATAAACCCTAGAGGAGGAGGAAAGGGGACACATGGAGAAGGAAGCAGGGAACTGCTTAAAGAAAGCCGATTGATCCATCTTAGAAGTCGAATTCATCATCAAGACTAAAGATCTCCCCTCAATTTCCCTTCAGGTGTTTTGAGTTTTTCTTTATGTTTTGTATTCATTATTCTTCTAAGATGTTTACGTTTTTAGTTATGAACTAAAACCCCTAAAAACCTAAGGGGAATGAAACCTAAGACAGATCTTGTTATTATTATCTGAATTGTATGATAAAAATTTGTCTTGTTCTTAATTATGTGTTCTTAATTCTTGTCTTGATATTCCAGGATATTGATTCAAGTTAAGCTCTTATTCAGAGGAGGAATAGACCCTGTCTAAGAGTACATCTGTCATAATTAAGCGGAGTTGATTGCGCACTTAGAGATAGGGTGACAAGATTTTGCCGAATTAGGGTGAAACCTAATAAGGGGATCCATAGACCGAGTTAATGCAACCTTTGGGAGTTATTAGAAAGAGATTTCAATTATTCAACCTAGGGTTAGACGTTGTTAGTCTCGAGAGGGATAATAATATAACTTAGGGATTTCTACGGATCAAGTCAAATGAATAAATCGTCTGATTCAGAGTCAAATAACAAATGAAGTCTAGGTGGATTTTTCCTTAGGTATTGTCTTAATCAATCATTTTTCCAAAATTAATTCCCCAATTCTATTTTCTGTAAATTCTTAGTTTAGTTAATTAGCTAGTTAAAACAAACCCCATTATTCTTAGGCTAGATAATAAAAAGACAACCATTACTAGTACTTTTAGTTCCTTTGGGTTCGACAATCCGGTCTTGCTAAAGCTATACTACTGTTCGATAGGTACACTTTCCTTCATCGTGATAATAGTTATTTCAAGAACGATTCATTATAAATATTTAAAACCTGTCACGAATATCACGTATCAAGAAGCAACGATCTCAAAAACGTAAAAATCATTAAAAATTGAGTCAAAATCGTACCTTAATCAAGAATTTATGCTTTCCGAATGTAAAACCCTATTTTTGTTTCTTCTTCCTCAAATTTTTGGCTAAAGATGTACGAAATAACATGATTTTTGGTTTTATTTTATTGTTTAACCTTTAATAACTAAATTACCATAATAACCTTAATATAAAACATTAATATATCATATAATCAATGTCCAAGATTGTCCACTTACATTATAAATGGACTAATTTCATAATAAGGACTTCCATAATACTAAACCATAGCTATTTAATACCTTTAAAAAATAGAACTCAACTTTTACATGTTATTCGGTTTAGTCCTTTTTACCGAATCAAGCATTTAAACGGTAAAATTTCTTTACGAAACTTTCACATAATTAATATATCATGTTGAAGACCTTATTAAAATAACAAAATAAATATTTTTACTTCAAATTTGTTGTCCCAAAACCATTGTTCCGATTTGACCTAAAAACGGGCAGTTACAACAAGTCTCTGACGCCGAAATAAATTCTGCCAACATCTCTTCAAGGTTCGACTTCTTCTTTGGCTGATAAGGTTGTTGTAAACTTGGAAGGGGTTGCAGTCTTTGGTTTCCTTAACCAACCCATGAAAAGTTTGGGCAGTTTCTCCAACGTGCATTATAGTTATTACTATAATGGTTATTTTGAGTTCTAGAATTATTACCCATATAATTAATATGCTCAATATCCATGCTAGGATTGAAGGGTTATTTTATGGATTATTTATTCCACCTCCATTCGCATCGCATTGCATCACTGATTTACCTGTGTAAAAAGATAAAAATTATCAAATTTCTTATTTAATATTTCTACCTGATTTGATAACATGGTGATTGCATCTAAATTAAAGACACCGGCTGCTTTCATAAGTTTCGTCTTCATGACTTGCCACTGATGATTATTTAGTGACATCTCCTCAATAAATTCATAAGTCACTTCCGGTGTTTTATTATTTAGAGTTGCACTGGCTGCTGCATCAATTAGTTGCCTACTTTAAAGATGCAAACCATTGTAAAAGGTTTGAACTTGTAGCCATAGAGGTAACCCATGGTGAGGGCACCTTCTTAATAAATATATATACCTTATTCTAATAAATATCAATTATATGGTATTAAATAGGGTTTAAAAACCTTATTCTAAAAGTAAAATAAAAGAAGTGTAATTCTAAATGGATTCTTCTTTTATTTTATTTTACCACTGTATTTTATTTAAATAAGGATTCGGTCACTTAATTCTAACAATTATATTTGTGATTTTTGGTTTGTGTTTTAATAGTTATATTAACAGTGTGAAATTTGTTACTAGACTACTTTTATCATTAAATGAATGATTTAATTTTATCTTGCATTTAACATTTCTATATAATTACTATTATATCAAAATTTATTTTAATTTTGAAGAATGTTTTAAAATTAATTAAATACTAGTTACAATAATCTTCTGTTTGACAGATTTGAAATCTATGCCAACGGTAGATACTTTTCAATATAAAGCAATGGAAATGAATAAAATTTACAAAATTGATTTTACGGACAATTCATATTCTATAGTGATAATTGATTACAGAAAATAAAAACTCAAAAATGGTTTTTACAGACGAAAATTGTTCCTAAATCCACCACTATATAAAATAGTAATTTAATGATAGATTGGACTGTCTGTAAAGGTACGGTGGGGTAGTGAACATTGAAAATAGTCTTTACTGGACTAGCCATTACTATAAACTAAGAGACATATATGAACGAATTCTGATCTTCGGTAAAAGTTTATACCGACAAACCCCTATAGCAACGGTTCACATTTTGCAGAGGTAGCCGATTTGAGTGTTGGTATAGGTCTTTAGACTTTATATCGAAAAATTTATTATTATAGTGACGGATTATGTCTGTCAGTATATGACAATTTTGTTGTAGAGATCTGAGAGCAAAAATGAAATGAGATAAGATATATAGAGTACTAATTACACAGTTGTGAGATGGAATTTATAAAAAATAATTTTCTGTAATTGAAAAGAAATGAGAACAGACATGCTTTGCATGTGTATATACCTCTTGTTGAAACTAAGTCTAGCTTTAAAAATTGCTTTATCTCTATCTGTATTATGTTTCAACCTATATCTAGTAATCCATATGAATTATGACCCCTTCACTCTCACCACTTTATGTTTATTTCATACAATCCTCAAAACCCACCAAGAAAGGAAGAAAAAGAAGAAAGAAGACTATGGCATACATATGGCTTTTTTGGTGCCCCAAAAACACATGTATCACCACAAGCACTGGCAATACAGTTGTAATGGGAAGGAGCATTGCATGCCAGCATTAAAATCAAGTGCCAAAAATGGGAGTAGTTGAAAAGGTCTAGTAAGGATCTCGAGGAAGGTGAATAAACAGAGCAAAAGGATGGTGCACAATGCAAGAGCAAGAAAACAATGTTTATTCTAGTGCTGGTACGACCCATTGAGATATTCTCTCAATTTCGATAGAAGCGGCGACGAGAGCACTATAGATGATGATTACTATTAGTTGTATGCTTTCTTTTCATGGTTTGCGGCGAACCTGAGAAGATGCTACCCCACCCTTCTTTCTGTTTCTCATACTTAATCTTGCTTTTACATAAAAATTATTTTCCTTTATCATCATCATTATTACTATTGTGAGGTTGTTGAGACCTACAAAATTAAAAACATCCTTGAAAGTATAAATTAGTAGATAGTAGGGGTCGTATCTCCAGACCAATGAATAACTTCATTTTCATAATAAAAAAATGAGGGGTTTAAAATTAAAATTAAATCAAAGTAAAAAGAGATTGTAAAGTAAAGTAAAATAAAATAAAATCAATGATGAAAAGTTCTAGTCAAAGATGAAATATTCATAAATTTGATCATTGACACAAGGATAACTTCAATGCCTTAAAAAAAGTAAAGCCTAATATTTAACTTACTGGCATCATTAAGAACGAGAGGGACCTAATTCTAACCAACAAACATACCTCAACGGGGTTCATTTAAGCTAGATCACACATCCACACCCCATAATTGTAAACTATGACATAAATGAGTTATGCAATTCATCACTAGTATCAGAATGAATTAAACAATTATAGATTTAATTATCCTAACTTAATTGACAACCATTCTAAGCTATCAAATACTGGTCGGACATTTAATAAACTTGAACAATTGTAATTAAAATAGAATATGCGTGAATAGTAAAAAACAAAGAAGAGTGAAAGAACAAATTAAGTGTCCCAAATCCATCGAACCAAAATTCAAATAATCGTCGATTAGAAATGAGGGTTTTGAAACCCATAAAATAAAGAAAGAAAAATAAAACTAAGAACAACTAGGTCTAAGTCCCCCTAATATTAACCTAATAATGGCTATTTATAGGGCAAAAATATTATAATGGATAAAAAAAATAGTGCTCTTAATTACATCAAGCAGAATTTCTCTGGATTTTTCGGCTAATTTTGGGTCAAACATTCAAGCCATTTTTGGAGGCATTCTTGACATTCTTCGGCTTGAGTTTTGAAATAACTTTTGTAGCAACCCAATTTTGGTCAAATCAGAACAGTGGTTTCGGGATTACAAATCCAAAATCAAAGTATTTATTTTATTATTTTATTAAGGTATACAGCATGATAGAATTATTGGGTGAAAGTTTCGTAAAGAAATTTTACTATTTGAGTGTTTAATTTGGTAAAAAGGACTGAATCACGTAAAGCGTAAAATATGAGTTCTATAAGTTAAATGAACCAAATGACTATAGAAATGAAATGAATGAGCACTTTCATGGTAATTAGCCCATTAATAGCATTAGTGGACGGTAATGGGCATGGATTATGTGATTTTTATATTTAATTTCAAAGGTTAAAATGGTAAAATGGTTATTATGGTTAATTAAATAAAACAAAACATGAAAATGCATGCAAGTGTTCATCTTCTCCACCAAAACCAAAGCTTGAGAAAGCTATTAAACAAATTTGAATATTGAATCACTTTGAAGGCTAGATTAAGGTATGGTTTTAGCTCGGTTTTTAATGATTTTTACATTTTTGTAATCGTTGCAGCTTAATCTAGCTAGCCCATACCTTTAATTTCGAAACTGTTAAAGATTTTGAGAGTTTCCATTGATGAATCTCTTATTTCTTTGATGTTTAATGTTGAAATATGAAAGCTTGATGATAGTTTTACATGTTTTGTTAAGTGATTTTTGATGAAAATGCATAATAGGGATTAAATTGTGAAATGTGCAAATAGAGTGGTTGAAAAGTGAAATAAATGGAAGTTTTTGGGCTGCTAGGGACCTATAAATAATTTGGCCAAGCTTTGGTTTATTGAAATTATGTGAATTTTGTGTTTTTTGAAATAATGATTGAATTGTTAAAAGTGTGAAAGTTTAGAGGCTAATGTGTAAATAGGGCTAAATGTATGTTTTGGACTAAATAGAATGAATGGTTGATTAAATAAGTTAATTTTGAATTCATATAGATCAAGAAAGAAAGAATTCTGGTATAGATCATGGGAAAAGTAAGGTTATCGAGTAGTCGACCTGATCCGTCAATTCCGAATATGAGGTAAGTTCGTATATGATGATTACATTATAAATGTATGTTAAAATGCTTTAATATTGCATAAATTGTAAAACAGGATTATGGATAATGTATGAATTGTGAAAATGACTCTACGAATGCTTTCGATGATAGAAAAAAAAGCGGGAAAGCCCGATTGAACTTTAATAATAGTTTTGGATACTATTGACATGTCAGTAACTGATACGTTGAGTTGGCTTCGGGCCATGATATTAGCACTTCAGCTGTGTATTTTACCGATTTGGCTTTGGGCCTTGCATATCGGATGATTTGGCTTTGGGCCATTATAATAGTTTTTCAGATAAGTTACCTTAATTTGGCTACGGATCATGGTATAGGTACTTATCATACGAGACTACTGAGTATCCAATTTTTATTCTGAATGGTTCAATGGGTAAATGAATGATGTGGTTGAGAAAGAGATTAGTACGAGGCGATATAGGTATGTGCAGAACCTATTCGAGTATTAAATAGTGAAAGTTCGATAAGTTTGTATTTGATCATGTTTTGAGACATGATTATAAAGGTTTGTAGTTAATGTGTATATGGTTTTGTCATGTGTAATTGGTTGATTTGCATTTATTGGATGAATTAAATTATTCACATACGAGCTTACTAAGCTATGAAGCTTACTTCGTGTTATTTTTCTATGTTTTATTGTGAATCAAGGCTAGCTTAGATCTGGGAGTCGTTAGGAACATCATTGCATTATCAAAGATCTAAGTTGGTACTTTTGAATTATACATTTATGGTATATGGCATGTATAGGCTAGATGTTGTATTTTGGTTGTGATTATAGTCATGAGATTTGGCTTGTAAATGATGTTAATATTGATGTGTGTTTGGCTATTAGAAATGGTTGTTAATGACTTTTGTAAGATGTTTATAATGCCTTGTGAGATGGTTTGCTTTGACATGGTTGTAACCAAGACATTATGTAGTTAAAATGGTTATTTGAATTATGGTGGATGAAAGCTTGAGAAAGGTCTTATTGTGGCATGAATTTATATGTCATATTGGTAGTTAAATAGTATGCAATATAGTGAATGAATTGATTAAGTTGAGGATGGTTTTTGGTTGTGAATATTAAGTTGGTATATACATGCATATTGTATGAATTAAGGACAAATATCATGTTGCTTTGGTATATATTTGAGTAAGTGAAACGGTTGTAATTGTATAGCATGAATTGTGCATGAATTAGGATTGATTTGGCTGCCCTTTGTGTATAGAAATTTTACATTTTTCCTTGTGTAGGTACATTGAAGTTGGGGTGGCAAATTGGCCTTGCAAATGGCCTATTTTTGTCCACACGGGCAGAGACACGGGCGTGTGTTTCAGCCGTGTGCGACACACGGTCATGGTATATGGCGTGTTTCCCTTGGTGATGCTTAGAAATCAAGTTAGTGAGTTACATGGCCTAGACACACAGCGTGTGGTCGGCCGTGTGACCAAGCTAGTATACCCTCCAATTTTCACACGACCTGGCACAAGGGCGTGTCCTTGGCCATGTGATATAAGTCAGAATGTATGCCCTGTTTCCACACGGCCGAAGACATGGGCGTGTCTGGAGCCTTATGAGGCGCACGACCTGTTCACACGGGCATGTGACCCCTGTATGGTTGAAATTTTTTCTAAGTTTCCCAAACTTTCATATGTTATCGGTTTAGTCTCGAATCATTTCTAAAGCATGTTTAAGGCCTCGTAAGCCTTTATAAGGGACAATGTGTTTGTGATTAAATGGTATTTGAGTACAAATGCATAAATGTATGAGTTATGTATGTTAAATGACGTGCATTGATCGGTAATACCTCGTAACCCTACTCTGGCAATGGATGCGGGTTAGGGGCATTACATTTTATTACTATCAGAGCTACGATTTAGTCGATTTTAGGACTAACGTAGCATATGTGAGTATAGCTATACATGTAATATATATAAATTGAGATAGTTTGATGACTTGTAACATTTTAAAATGTGTTTTCATATAGTAATGGATCGCAATCAACCTATAGCTAATGTGGTTGAGAGTAATGCGACTGCTCTTGTGCAAGGGGCAGTGCCATCTGATTCTAGACCTGTGACGGGCAGTCAAGGAGGAGAGGCTAAAGAAGCCTTCTTCCACCTGATGAATGAATGGTTCACTTAATACATTCGTATGAACCCGTCTGCTTAGCAACCTACACCCCCACCTTGTAATGCCCCTAACCAGTATCCATCACCAGACTAGGGTTATGAGGCATTACTGGACATATCAGAACATTTCGTAATCATTTCAAATCAAAAGTCATACACCGCCATATCATAGTCAATTATCAACATAATGTCCTTTTCTTAGGTCAACGAGACCTTAAACATGCATTAGGAAGAGATTGGGACTAAACTGAACACATACAAAATTTTTCGATTCTAAGTTACAAAGGTCACACGCCCGTGTGAATAGGCCGTGTGCCTCACACGGCAATAGACACGCCTGTGTGTCTAGGTCATGGTGAAACAGATCATACATACTAACTTGTCCACACGACCATAAGACATGCCCGTGTGCTAGGCTGTGTGAAAATTAGGGAGGCTACTGACTTGGGTTACACGGCCAGTCACACGCCCGTGTGTCTATCCCGTGCTCAAAACTGACTTAGCCACATGGCTTGGCACATTCCCGTGTGTGCGATCGTGTGGTCTACCCAAGCTCATTTCGAGATGGCCCTCGAGCAACACGGCAGAGACACACACCCATGCCTCTGCCGGTGTGGGCAAAAATATGCCATTTATGTAACACCCCGAACCCGTGACCGTCGCCGGTGTCGGACACGAGGGGTTAATGGGCCAAATCTTCTCAAGGTACCAACCAATTTGGCATTTCCAGACAGGCTGGAAAACTGCATCACTGTCGCCATAAAAATCATATCTTGAGTTTCGAAACTCGGAAACTGATTCCGTAAATTTTCCCTGAATTTAGACTCATATATCTATCCATGGATTTATTTCTAGAATTTTTGGTTGGGCCAATTGGTACAGTTTATTAGTTAAAGTCACCAATGTTACAGAAGTCGACTACACTAATCTTCGCACATTAAAACTTGAATATCTCTCTGTACAGGGCTTTAATACTGGTTCCGTTTATTTCTAATGAAACTAGACTCAAAATGGAATCTGCACATATAAGGAATGACTTCTAATTATTTCTGGATAATTTATAGTAAATTTTCAAAGTCACGACAGGGGACCCAGAAACCGTTCTGGCCCTGTCTCACGAGAACTTTAATATCTCTCAATATACTGCTCATATGGTCGTTTCGTTCCATCCATATTAAACTAGATTCATCAAGGTTCAATTGCATAATTTATTCACTATTTAATTCTACTTCTACTATTTTTAGTGATTTTTCAATCTCACCTCACTGCTGCTGTCCGCAACAGTTACTGCAGAGACTATGCCAATTTCATGAATCTTTCCTTGGCCTTAATCATCCATCAAACATGACACAAATTATGGCCACCTTATCAAAATTAAAGTTTCTAAGACTCGTGGCTATAGGTTCTAGCATCCCACTCGACGACCACATAGGCCATTTTCACATGGCATAAAGTTTACAACCCACAGTTCAACAAAATATAATAGCCTATACATGCCAAATGTTCTTCAACAACGAAGACAATACCAAAATATTTCAGCGGTGTGATGACTTCAACGACGGTTCCGAAAGCACGCAACAATACGAGTCCAAGAGACCTAAAATGGGTGACAAGAAAACACCGAGTGAGTTTATAACTCAGTAAGTCATAAGCACTTTACAATTATCCATTAGCTAAATTCATCACAAAGTGAAACAATGAAACAAGGCTAGGTACTTCATCCATATCGGAACTATACCATAATTCCTCGGACCTTTCGGTTCAATCTCATACCAAGCCATACATCCACATTTCATATTTATACGATAAGATATTTGAGGCATTTTCACACACTAACTCATTTTCACCACAATCACACAATTGCAATCATCACATAGATTTAAAGCTTACCAAGCTCAACCCCGAGCATGAACATATTGCCTATTCGTCATGAGCTCAAGGTACTTACCCGATTCGCTGTCCGGGATTAACTCGATAATGTCGCACACTCAGTGCCAATTGTAATACAAGAGCATATAGTGAATCCGCACACTTAGTGCTATATATTTTCAGCTCGCACACTTAGTGCTATAGAATCAAACTCGCACACTTAGTGCTGTACAATTTTAAACCCGCACACTTAGTGCCAATCTTGTCACCGTGTCCATTTATACCCGCACACTTAGTGCCGTGACCAATACCTTATGCATTTTTCTGCCTTTATACATTCAACAATGGCATCATTCCATACACATACATTTTCATTTACACATCAATTCATTAAACACAATTGCATATATATTATGATCATTTAAATCAATACCAAATATATGCTTAATGACTTACCTCGGATGTTGTCGCACGTTTTCAATGGCTATTCAATTACTTTGTCTTTCCCTTGTCCAACTTTGATCCTTTGAGTTCTTGAGCTAGTTCACACAAATTTAACTTATTAAAACCTCATTATGCTAGCTTATGGCGAATATGACAAGGAGTTTAAATGGTCATATGGCCACCCTTTTGCTTGGATACACATTGGTCATGCACATTTTATATTACATCAAGCAATTCAATACAATTCATTCAAGCATCAAGGAAAAGCTAAGGCCCTCAATAGGCTACCTAAGGCCGAATATACACATCAACATATGTATTCGTTCATGTGGCCGAACATACACATTCATGTTAAGGCCGATTTCCACACTTGATACATTCAACAAGTAAGGTCGCTTGTATCGACTTAACACCAATTTGATTCAAGTTCACAACTAGGCTAGTATGCATATATACACTAGTAAATCAAACACTAACATTTGTACTTCACCTTACTAGCACTTCTCATTCAAATGACATGAACAACGAACATAGTTTCCTTTTATTTCCTACCATGGCCAAATGCCATACAACACCATACCATGCATCATTACAAGCTTTACCTTTAGCATGCAAATAACATCCACAAATCCACCTTAGTTGAACCTTAACTCATCTTCATGCCTCACCACCACAACATCAAACATCAAACATCAATGATACCAAGAAGACAACACCCATGGCGAATATCATCCCCATTTCATGGTAAAGGTTTAGACCATGGGTTAGGTGGAACTCAAACTATCAACTAAAACATGCATAAATCTCATGGATAACATCAACATACCTTAGTCTAGCAAACTCCCATGGCTGATTTTCTCAAGCTTCCCCTTTCTTCTTAGTACATTCGGCCAAGCAAGGAGAAAATGAGAGAATGAACATTTTTTTTCTTTCTTTCTTTGTTTTGTTTCTCTCATGTACGGCAAGGGGGGAAAGCATCCACACTCTTTTTTTTTGTTATCATCATTTTCTTTTTCCATTTCTTTAATGCTAACTTTCTTAATTTATTGTTTCCTACATGCATCACTAGTCTAACATGTTGGAGACATGTTTCCACCCATAGTATGGCCGGCCATCATGCTTCATTTTGGCTAATTTGACATGCAAGGACAACACTTTCCCACATGTGTTAATAGGCCACCTTACATTTGCCTAGCACATTTCTAAATTTTCTCACATAAGTCCTATTTGATAAAAATTCACTTACAATTAACAAAATCCAAACATGAAATTTTCACACATGCATATATACATATAATGAGCATCAATTATGATGGTTAATTATTATTATGACTCGGTTTAGTGGTCTCGAAACCACTTTCCGACTAGGGTCAATTTAGGGATGTCACAATTTACAAGGCCAATATGCCACCCACTTAGGGTCCTCCCTACTAGCACCAAATAAGCATCAAATGCACCATAATTTCAACCAATTTCATTCACAAAACATACATCACTCGTGTCATATAATCACTAAACAATTTCATCCTTATTATCCAAACCCAAAACTTACTAAAATCACATACCAAATTCCTTCATTCATACATATCATAATCCCAACTTTTCACATCCATTCTCATATCAAATTCATACCATTTCCATAACTAATTGACATAACTAACTTACCAAATTGACCATTTCTCATTTGGCCCTTTTATGCACATCAAAACATATCATTTCATAACATAACTTATATACCAATAATCAAACCAAATAACAACTTTAATCTAGCCATATCACATGGCATGATATACCCTTCACAAAACATATTCAAATACTTTTAGCCTATACATGCCGTACTTCAATATTCACATTTTCAAAAGGTACCAAAATAGAGTTTTGACGGTCATGAAACTAACTAAAAATTTGACTTAAGGCAAGCGCACCTATCGAACAATAGTATAGTTATCGTGAGACCGGAAATATCTTATCCACGAGGACTAAGAGTACTAGTAATTACTATCTTTTTATTATCCAGCCTAAAAATCAAGAGAATGTTTTACCTAAAACTAATTATCTAATAAACTAAGATTATGATAGAGATTAAGGTTGAAAAATACGTTTTTAGAAAATTGATAGAGAAGACAATATCCAAGGAAGAATCCACCTAGACTTCACTTATTACCTTTCAGTTAGACGATTTATTCACTTGACTTAATCCGTAGAAATCCCTGATTTATGTTAATATCACTCTCGTGACTAAAAATAATTGACTATAGGTTGATTAATTGAAATCTTTTTCTAACTAAAACCCCTATTGTATCATTAACTCAATCTATGGATTTCCTTATTAGATTTGACTCTAATCTAGCAGATTTATGTCATCCTATCTCTAGGATTGCATGCCACTCCGCTTAATTATGAATGATCTACTCTTAAACAATGACTTTTGCTCTACTGAATAAGCACATCAAAAACTTGAATTAATATCCTGGAATATTAAATCAAGGGTTAAATTCACAATTAAGAATAAGAACAAGTTTTTATCATATAACTTAAATCATAATAAGATCCGTCTTAGGTTTTATCTCCCTTAGGTATTTAGGAAGTTTAGGTCATAATAATAATGGAAAACATCTCAAAGTTTGGAAAACAACAAAACATAAAGAAACCCAAAGAACTTTTAGGAAATTGGATGGAAATCTTCAGTCTTGATGTAGATCCTGCCTCTGAGCTGATTCTGATGGCTATCTTTGAGTATTTTTTACTTTCCTCTCTCCGTGTCCCCTCTAATCCTCTTCTAGGGTGTTTATATAGACTTTTCAATGCCCAAAATATCCCAAAATTAGCCTTTTTCGAGTAGAACTAGACTTGGGCTCGACAAGGACACGGCCGTCTGCTACGCCCGTGTAAAGGTGCTTAGGCCGTGTGCAATTTTGACTTGGATTAATGTCGACACGGCCATGACACACGGGCATGTAGTCTACCCATGTGCCACACACGGGCGTGTGGATCACCTGTGTGGAAGTGCCTCGGCCGTGTGAAACATTGATATAGGCCCAATTTGTCCGTTTTTGGCCCTTTTCTCGCTCTTTTTTCTATCCTAAGCTTTCCTGAGTATAAAACATGAAATTAAAGGATTAGGAGCATCAAATTCAATGAAACTAAGGAAAAATAATCCATAAATATGCCAAGCATGGGGTAAAAATATGTATATATTATGGTTTATCAAATATCCCCACACTTAAGCAATTGCTTATCCTCAAGCAAAATCCTTAACTCCCAAATAAAATAAATCCTTCTTAACTTATAATTCTTATTAATAATTTTCGAAATAATCCACAAGTAATCATATGTTAAGAGCTTAACTATAAGAACATTAAAGTTTCAAACAATCCAAATTGAACATTTCAATCATAAAATAATAGGTATCCCCCTTTATTAAGTAATCACCTTTAATTCCAAATTGATAAGGTTGACATCCTCACTAACGATTCACTCAAATCACTCAAAGTGTTTAAGGTTCAATAATTAAGCACTCAATAGTCAAACATGAAAAGTTATTACCATAGGCTTGCATGAAAATCAAATCTCCACCACCATAATGAAATGATACACAAATCAAAAGGTCTTTAACAGAGTTGTAATAAGGCTTGGGTTAAAGGTATAAAGGCTGCAAAAGAAGGTTAGAATCAAGATTAATTTAATAGATTACCAAACTTAGAAAAACAAAGCTAATCACTGAATTACAAACAAGTGCCAGAATAAACACTAACCAAAACTAATGAAGGGAGCTTTTCTCTCAATATGATAACTTATCCAAGCTCTTTAGAACAATATGTAATTTTAATGAATATACATTTTTTTTGAATAAGAACAATAATGAAAAGCATATAACGAAAAATAATTCAACAACTGGAATGAACGAAAATAATTAGGTAACTAATCAAATTAAATCTCGATAAAAAGGGAGTCAATAAAAAGGGAGAAATCCTTAACGAATCAAAAAAGGTTAGGTTGTGGGTTAATATTAAGGGAAAAATCAAGAAATAATAGTTAAGGCCCAAAGGAGTTCACTAGGGGTCAATTATGTGGGTAGGCTTTTTATGGTGTAAATGAGTTAAAACCTAAGTGCCTTTATCCTTTTCATATATCAAATCAAAGGTGTGGTCTTGACATGTATAATCGAAGCAAGTTCTAAAATAACAAATCAATTTTGACACATCATAACCAATAAAATCAGTGAGCAAGAAAGATATATGCTCTAAAAAGCTCAAGATCTAACAAAAATTATGGGTATTTGATGTCAATCCTGTGAATTCAAAACTTCAACATAATACCTCGATTCAGGGAAACAACCTAGCAATTTTACTTCTCAAAAGTCAACTTATCATGCTCGATCCTCTAATGTCTTAAAGTTTAAACAATCAATGCACAGTTACCTATGATTTAATTCAAAACATATCAATCAAAATCATAAATCAACCCAAATTTAATCAAATAATGATATGAGAAAATTATTTGAGAATAAGATAAAAATTCAGGGATTTTCTAATAATCACATAAATAACCTCCCCACACTTAAGATGTACATTGTCCTCAATAACATAAGCACAATATTAGAAGAAAGGGAGAGAAGCGAAACTGCCCTGAATTTGGATGTAATCCTTGGAAGAGGGCAAGCAAGAATTGTGGAGAAAGCTAAAAAAAAGCATGATTCTGAGTTACTAATAAGAAAATAAACACCAATGTGAAAGAGAATTAAGGGATTACTTGCTAAAAACCATAAAGATAAACATAGTTCAAAATATAAAACATAAGTCTTAAGAAAATTAAATAAAAGAAAAATAAAAATAAAAAGAAATAAAATAAATGGACTCAGAGGTCCTCATTATCAGATGCATCAGCGTCACGGGGTGGTGATGGAGGCCTGGGGGTGTATCTTGGGTTCGGACGGGTGAAGGGAGAAGGAGAGGAGAGGAAGGTTGTCGGTCGGGGCTGGGGCTAGTCGGCGGCTAAGGTTGTTAGAGTTTTGGAAATAAGACAAAAGTGAGGTAAGGTTAGGGTTTGGGGGTTAAAAAGGGGACAAGGTCGTGTGAGGCCTGTGTTGGGCCACATGGTTGTGTCACACGCCTGTGTGGATGAGTTTAGCCCGTGTTTGTCCCGAAAATTGAATGCTTAATCGTCACACGGCCTGGGGGCACACCAGTGTGATCAGGCCATGTGGTTCACACGGCTGTGTCGCATGGTCATGTTCTTCGTTGTTCACTTTTCCCACACCCGTGTGATATCTCACACGCTCGTGTGTTCGAACAAACAGCCGTGTTCCTTACCCATGTAACTCTCTGACTTGTTTGAAAATTGAAAATTTTGAATCCAGTTTTTAGACGGTCGTGTAGGTCAAATTTATGGCCGTGTGGCTCGATACTTGGGGGTTTTTAGCCCTGTTTTCACACGACCAAGGACACACCCATGTGTCCAGGTCGTCTAGGTCACTGTTCCTGCATAAAAACACGAAATAGCTAAAATAAACTAGTTAATGGTGTTAGTGCTCGGTTGCCTCCTGAGAAGTGCTTGTTTAGAGTCTAAGCTTGACTTACCTCTCATTCGTATGGTCACGGCGGATCATAGAGTCAAAACTCCTCTTTCTCACTATCAATTTTTATGATTCACATAATGTCTAAGTCGAGTAATATTTACCTTAAAAGTGCCGAATTGAGAATGATTTACCTCAACTGTATAGTATGGGAAAACATTCAGTACCGTGAAAGGAGTCGCTCCGTTTGTATTAAGCTTTAAAGTGGCAATTCGGGGGTCCTTTTCATCTAACAATACTTTATCCCTAACCTTAAATTACTTTGTTTCATCCTTACGCTTATCATGGTGTTGATTTGATTCATCGTGTGCTTTTGGTTCCTCCTTAACATGTGTTCGCAATTCATCTAGTTCATCGATTTGTACTCTTCGTTCCTCATGACTCGTTCTGTTTTTGTCATATGGACTAGAATGTGTCTCCATCACGTTCTTCCTAGGGGTTTCCTGAAAAGAAGTTTGAGCCATAATGTTATTTATATCAATAGAACTTGTATAGCCATCTTGCTTACTAGATAATTTAATCGAATCACGAGCTTGGAAAGTAATCGTGTCATCTCCTACACGAAGTATTAGTTCTCCTGTGCCAACATCAATGATAGTTCTAGCAGTTGATAAAAAGGGCCTTTCTAAAATTAGAGGTATGTCATGTGATATCCCGAATTAGGGCCTAAACGGAATAGTGGTTTTGAAACCACAATTTTAAGTATAAAAAATTATTCTGATTAATTTTTATAATTTATTGAGTGATTAGATACATGTGTTAGAATATCGATAGAAAATTTCATGAATTGCATGTCTAATTTGCCTTTTAGGACTTAATTGCAAAAGTTGATAAATATGAGTTTTAGATGTTAAAGGATTTAATTGAAGAGCATAATTTAAGTAGAGGTCTTTAAATGGAAATTATACCATTAGGTTTTCATGGACAAAAGTGGACATACATAGGTAGAAATAACCAAAGTTTTTAATGAAGGGTATTTTAGTCATTTAGTAATTAAAAGATTAAAAAATGGAAAAAAGATGGCAAAATATGTCCATATTCTTCATTAGGATGAAATTTAAAGGGTTCTCCATAGCTAGGGTTTGTTTCAAGCTTCCAAGCTCCATAGGAAGTGATTCCAAGCCCCATTTTTAATGTTCTTTACGTTTTTGGAGTCCCGGTAACTTGATTTAGCTTATTCTAGCAATAATTTAACCTAGGGTTTATATTTGGAAAAATACCCATAAGTGAAATGTGTTTATTTTGATGTTTTATGGTAGAATATGAAGCTTTAAATGTTGTTAAACAACTTTTTCTAAACGATTTTACATGAAAATGAGTAAAATGACATAATCGGTAAAAATACCTAATGTTTATAATTACATGATAGAGTGAGAATTTGATGTTTCCATAGAAGGGAAAAATGATTAGCATGTCATAAAACATAATAATTTTGGAAAAAAAAAATTAATTTTTGAGATTTCTAGCAAAAGTGTAAATATGCAAAAGTTTACGGGCAAAATCCTAATTTTGCCAAAGTTTGAGTTAAGGACTATTTTGATAAATGTGAGTATTAAATCAGCTAAATGTGTTATTTTAGACCAAGAAAGACATGGAATCGACCTTGATCGGGGAAAGGAAAAGATTATGGACTAAATTGCAAAATTTCTTTATTTTGTACCGAGGTAAGTTCAGGTGTAAATGTAGTAACATAATTTTCATTTTAAGTAATTTAATGTTATTTATATGATATGATGATTAATGTCATGAAATATTATGCTTTGTGGTTATTATTGAGTAATATGCAAATTATGTGTGCTACTTGTTAAATATGAATTGCTACCGAGTATCGGTTTCGATATTCCGTGGAAGACAGCAAAGATATGTGATTGAGGAACAAGCCCGTTTGAACCTTGGGAATAGATTAGAATACAAGTGACATGTCACTAAGATATTTGAGTTTTGAGCTCGTTGAGTTGAGTCTGAGTTCGTGACATGTAACTAGGCATCCGAACTCGTTGAGTTGAGTCTGAGTTCACTTATGGACGGGTTACATGGTAGCCTGGCTACATAATTTTTGAAGGCTATTGAGTTTGTCTGGTTGCGGGTATTGCATTTATGTGCATGAAATTCGTGTATTCGAATCATATTCCGATGCATTCAACAGGTAAATCTTAAGTGGATAAGGTGAGTACCTAAAACGAAGGTGACATGTTGGTAAGTGTGGTGAACAAGAAAATTTGTACAGGTATGTACTTAATCCTCGGGTTGAGACTTCAATATAACAATAATATGGTAGGATCATGAATGAGAAATATGATATGAATGCTTTGGTGATATTATGCAAATGTGGATATCGTATTATTGCATGGTTATGTTACTTGCTATTTACATGTGAACTTACTAAGAAATTATGCTTACTCCTTCCTCTCTATTTCTTTTAGTTTTGTTAAGCCGGCTAGGAGATCGGGAATGGTAGGAGGCGCGCTCACACTATCAACAAACTATTTCGGTATAATGACTTGTATATTTTGGGAATATGGCATGTATAGCATTATAATCATTTTGTGTATATAATCTTATCATATGGCTCATGGATGGCATGGAAATGTTTGAGAATGATTAGCTATTGGAGTGGCTAATCAAGATTATATTTGATAACACGTATGCTTTATGTGCTAACTAATCTATGGAAATCCATAAAATCGTGAATTTGGCTATAAAACAGAATCACACAACAGCAGTGACGTGAGTTTGAAAAATCACTAAAAATAGTAGAGATAGAATTAGATGATGAATATAAAATTGAAGCTTAATGAATCTATTTTCATGTGGAAGAAACAAAATAGGTAAAAAAGTTGTATTTTATGAGATATTTACGTTTTGGTGAAACAGGGTCAGAGCGATTTCTGGATTCCCTATTCTGACTTTATAAATTCATCATAAATTGTGTAAAAATAATTAGGACTCACACTTTATATGTATGGATTCCTTATTGAGTCTATTTGTAATAGAAATAAACGATATGGTCATTGCATATTTGTATAGGAAAAAATTGGATTCGTAGTACACAGGGGTCAGAGTAGCCGAACCCTGAAATAGGGGAGACTTTAACTAATAAACTGTACTAATTGGCCCTACCAAAAATTCTAAAAAAATTAATAAGTAGATTTATGAGTCTAATTTTAGGGAAAACTTATGAAATTTGATTTTGAGTTTCATAACTCGAGATATGATTTTTATAGCGACTGTGACGTAGATGGATAGTTTACTACGAGAATTGTTTGAGCTTGTTTAAATGCTAAATAAGTTTAGTAATGTCTCATGCTCGACTCCAGTGACAGTCTCGGGTAAGGGGGCGTTACATTTGGTGGTATTAGAGCTATGGTTTAGTTAGTTATCGGACTAAGGTGGCGTATGTACGGGTTTTGCTATACATGCCATATATATATTGTGATAGTGTGACGACTCCTGACCTTTAAAATGATTTTTTTATAGTAAATGGATCCCGATCCAGCTGTGGCTAATGATGTAGAGAGCAATGTGCCAGCTCCTGCTAAAGGGGTAGTGCCGACTGAAAGTCGACCTCTTACTGTTGGTCAAGGAGAAGGAGAAAGGGCTTGGGAAGCCTTTCTCCAAATGATGAATACATGGTACACCGAGTTCGTTCGTACGAACCCAAATGCTCAACAACCTCCCCTACCCCCCTCGATTCCTCAATTTGTACCCCCGATGCCTCAAGGTATGGATCTGATGAAATTTCATAGAACCCCAATTGATAGAATTCGCAAGCAAAGGGCTAAAGAATTCAGGGCAAATGTTGATGATGATGCCGAGAAAGTATAATTTTGGCTTGAGAACTTTATTCGGGTATTTGATGAATTGCCTTGTACACCTGAAGAGTGCTTGAAATGTGCTATATCCTTGTTGAGAGATTCAGCCTATTATTGGTGGAAGACATTGATTTCAGTGGTACCGAAAGAGAAACTGACTTGGGAGTTCTTTCAAGAAGAATTTCGGAAGAAATACATCAGTGAAAGATTTATTGATCAGAAGCGTAAAGAGTTTCTCGAGTTGAAACAAAGCAACATGACAGTTACTGAGTATGAAAGGGAGTTCGTTCAATTAAGTAAGTATGCTAGAGAATATATTCCTTCAGAGGCTAAAATGTGCAGACGATTTGAAGACGGACTCAATGAAGTCATTAAAGTATTTGCGAGAATTATTGAGTTGAAAGAATTAAAGTCGCAGTTGCAAGAGTTGACTGGCAAAGGTTTTGTGAGACCGAGTTTTTTGCATTGGGGTGCTCCTATATTATTTGTGTAAAAGAAGGACGGTTCAATAAGATTGTGTAGACTATCAGTAGTTAAATAAGGTGGCAGTCAAGAACAAGTATTCGTTGCCGAGAATTGATGATTTATTCGATCAGTTGAAAGAAGCGACATGGTTCTTAAAGATTGACTTGAGGTCTGGGTACTACTAGCTGTGAGTAAAAGAGTCAGATGAGCCTAAAACTGCTTTTAGAACAAGGTACAACCATTATGAATTTTTAGTTATGCCATTCGGTTTGACAAATGCTCCTGCTGTGTTTATGGATTTAATGAACCGAATATTCCGACCATACTTGGACAAGTTTGTGGTGGTATATATTGATGATATCTTGATTTATTCGAAAGATGAGACAAAGCATGCTGAGCACTTGAAAGTAGTTTTGCAAACTTTGAGAGACAAACAGTTATATGCTAAGTTCAGTAAAAATGAGTTTTGGCTTCGAGAAGTCAGATTCTTGGGTAATATAGTTTCGGGTGATGGTATACGGGTTGATCTCAGTAAAATTTCAGCTATTATTGATTGGAAACCACCGAAGAATGTAACTGAGGTTAGAAATTTCTTGGGTCTAGCTTGTTATTATCGATGGTTTGTAAACGGATTTTCTATAATTACTACTCCTATGACAAGACTATTCCATAAGGATGTTAAATTTGAGTGAATGAAAGAATGTTAACAGAGCTTTGAGAAATTGAAAAAGTTACTAACTGAGGCACCAGTGTTGGTACAACCCGAGTCAGGTAAAGAATTTGTGGTGTATAGTGATGCTTCTCTAAATGGCTTGGGATATGTACTTATGCAAGAAGGAAAAGTTGTGGCTTATGCTTCGATGCAGTTGAAACCTCACGAAAGGAATTATTCGACTCATGATTTGGAACTGGCTGCTATAGTGTTTGCTTTGAAGATTTGGCGACATTATCTGTATGGTGAAAAGTACCGAGTATATACCGACCACAAAAGTCTCAAGTACTTGATGTCCCAAAAAGACTTGAATTTGAGATAGTAGAGATGGTTAGAATTATTGAAAGATTACGAGCTTGTGATTGATTACCTTCCGGGGAAAGCGAATGTGGTTACTGATGCTTTGAGTAGAAAGTCATTGTTTTCTTTGAGAGCTATGAATACTCAGTTGACGGTGTCTGACGATGGTTCGGTTCTAGCAGAGTTGAGAGCAAGACCGATGTTTTTACAAGAGATTTGTGAAGCTCAGAATAGTGACAAAGATTTGCAAGCTAAGAGGAAGCAATGTGAGGCTGATACGGGATCAGATTTTAGAATTGGTTCTGATGGTTGCTTGATGTTTAAAGATTGGATTTGTGTACCTAAAAATGATAAGTTGATTCGGAAGATCTTGCACGAAGTACACAGTGGTTGTTTGTCAATGCATCCAAGCAGTACAAAAATGTACAATGATTTGAAGAAAATGTATTAGTGGAACAAAATTAAAAGAGATATCTCCGAGTTTGTATCGAAATGCTTAATTTGTCAACATGTGAAAGCTGAACACCAAGTGCCTTCGGGACTACTTCAGCCTACCATGGTTCCCGAATGGAAATGGGATCGAATTACTATGGATTTTGTATCAGGGTTGCTGTTAACTCCGAGGAAGAAAGATGCAATCTGGGTAATAGTCGACAGATTGACTAAATCGGCTCATTTTATTCTGGTACATACTGATTATTCTCTTGATAAGTTGGCTGAATTATATATCAGTGAGATTGTTAGACTTCATGGAGTACCTTTGTCGATCATTTTGGATAGAGATCCGAGGTTTACCTTGCGGTTTTGGGAAAAGTTCCAAGAGGCATTAGGTACGAAGTTAAATTTCAGCACTGCCTTCCATCCGTAGACTGATGGACAATCAGAAAGAGTAATTCATATTCTTGAAGACATGCTCAAATGTTGTGTATTGGAATTCCAATGTAGTTGGGAAAGATACTTACCGTTGGTAGAATTTGCCTACAATAATAGTTATCAGACGAGTTTGAAGATGGCACCTTATGAAGCATTGTACGGTCGTAAGTGTCGGACACCATTGTATTGGACTGAACTTAAAGAAAATTAGATTTACGAAGTTGATCTAATTAAAGAAACCGAAGAAAAAGTGAAAGTGATTTGAGATTGTTTGAAAGCTACTTCAGAAAGATAGAAATCCTATGCGGATTTGAAACGAAAAGAAATCGAGTTTCAAGTCGGTGATAAGGTATTTTTAAAAGTGTCTCCATGGAAGAAAGTTCTTAGATTTGGTCAGAAAGGCAAATTGAGTCCGCGTTTTATCGGACCGTATGAGATAATTGAAAGAGTTGGACCGGTAGCATATCGATTAGCATTACCACCTGATGAAAATTAAGCTACAACCGGATATGACTTACAATGAAGAACCGATTAATATTTTAGCTCGGGAAGTCAAGCAATTAAGAAACAAAAGTATTGCTCTCATGAAAGTATTATGGCAAAAGCACGGAGTAGAAGAGGCTACATGCGAGCCCGACGAAACTATGAGAAATCAATACCCACACCTGTTTACCGGTAAGATTTTCGGGGATGAAAATCCTAAAGGGGGGAGTTGTGATATCCCGAATTAGGGCCTAAATGGAATAGTGGTTTTGAAACCACAATTCTGAAGTAGAAAAATTTATTCCGATTAATTTTTAAAATTTATTGAGTGATTAGATGCATGTGTTAGAATACCGATAGAAAATTTCATGAATTGCATGTCTAATTTGCCTATTAGGATTAGTTGCAAAAGTTGATAAATATGAGTTTTA
This sequence comes from Gossypium arboreum, assembly GCF_025698485.1. Lineage (NCBI taxonomy): Eukaryota > Viridiplantae > Streptophyta > Magnoliopsida > Malvales > Malvaceae > Gossypium > Gossypium arboreum. Next base: position 13,679,272 of record NC_069076.1, on the reverse strand, counting down.
GATGTTAAAGGATTTAATTGAAGAGCATAATTGAAGTAGAGGTCCTTAAATGGAAATATACATTAGGTTTTCATGGACAAAAGTGGACATACATAGGTAGAAATAACCAAAGTTTTTAATAAAGGGTATTTTAGTCATTTGGTAATTAAAAGATTAAAAAAAGGAAAAAGATGGCAAAATATGTCCATCTTCTTCATTAGGACGAAATTTCAAGGGTTCTCCATAACTAGGGTTTGTTTCAAGCTTCCAAGCTCCATAGTAAGTGATTCCAAGCCCCGTTTTTAATGTTCTTTACGTTTTTAGAGTCCCAGAAACTTGATTTAGCTTATTCTAGCAATAATTTAACCTAGGGTTTATATTTGGAAAAATACCCATAGGTGAAATGTGTTTATTTTGATGTTTTATGGTAGAATATGAAGCTTTAAATTGTGTTAAACAACTTTTTCTAACCGATTTTACGTGAAAATGAGTAAAATGACATAATTGGTAAAAATACCTAATGTTTATAACTACATGTTAGAGTGAGAATTTGATATTGCCATAGAAGGGAAAAATGATCAGCATGTCATAAAACATAATAATTTTGGAAAAAAAATTAATTTTTGAGATTTCAGACAAAAGTGTAAATATGCAAAAGTTTAGGGGCAAAATCATAATTTTTCCAAAATTAGAGTTAAGGACTATTTTGATAAATGTGAGTATTAAATCAGCTAAATGTGTTATTTTAGACCAAGAAAGACATGGAATCGACCTTGATCGGGGAAAGGAAAAGATTATGGACTAAATTGCAAAATTTGTTTATTTTGTACCGAGGTAAGTTCAGGTGTAAATGTAGTAACATAATTTTAATTTTAAGTAATTTAATGTTATTTATATGATATGATGATTAATATCATGAAATATTATGCTTTGTGGTTATTATTGAGTAATATGCAAATTATGTGTGCTACTTGTTAGATATGAATTGCTACCGAGTATCGATTTCGATATTCCGTGGAAGACAGTAAAGATGTGTGATTGAGAAAAAAGCCAGTTTGAACCTTGGGAATAGATTAGAATACAATTGACATGCCACTAAGATATTTGAGTTTTGAGCTCGTTGAGTTGAGTCCGAGTTCGTGAGATGTAACCAGGTATCCGAACTCGTTGAGTTGACTCCGAGTTCACTTATGGATGCGAACGCCCGAGCTCGTTGAGTTGAGTCCAAGTTCAATTATGGGTGGGTTACATGGTAGGTTGGCTACATAATTTCCGTAGGCTATTGAGTTTGTCTAGCTGCGGGTATGGCACTCATGTGCATGAAATCCGTGTATTCGAATCATATTCTGATGTGTTCAATGGGTAAATCTTAAGTGGATAAGGTGAGTACCTAAAACGAAGGTGACATATTGTTAAGTGTGGTGAATGAGAAAATTTTTACAGGTTTGTACTTAACCCTCGGGTTGAGACTTCAATATAACAATAATATGGTAGGATCATGAATGAGAAATATGATATGAATGCTTTGGTGATATTATGCAAATGTGGATTTCGTATTATTGCATGGTTATGTTACTTGCTATTTACATGTGAACTTAATAAGAAATTATGCTTACTCCCTCCCCTCTATTCTTTGTAGTTTTGTCAAGCCGGCTAGGAGATCGGGAACGGTCGGAGGCGCGCTCACACTATCAACAAACTATTTCTGTATAATGACTTATATATTTTGGGAATATGGCATGTATAGCATTATAATCATTTTGTGTATATAATATTATCATATGGCTCATAGATGGCATGGAAATGTTTGAGAATGATTAGCATTGGAGTTGCTAATCAAGATTATATTTGATAACACGTATGCTTTATGTGCTAACTAATCTATGGAAATCTATAAAATGGTGAAATTGGCTATAAAACAGAATCACACAGCAGCAGTGATGTGAGTTTGAAAAATCACTAAAAATAGTAAAAATAGAATTAGATTATGAATAAAATAGGAATTTAAGCTTACTGAATTTATTTTCATGTGGAAGAAACAAAATAGGTAAAAGAGTTGTATTTTATGAGATATTTACGTTTTGGTGAAACATAGTTAGAGCAATTTCTGGATTCCCTGTTCTGAATTTAGAAATTCATCATAAATTTTTTAAAAATAATTAGGATCAAAATTTGTATATATGGATTCCTTATTGAGTCTATTTTTAGAGAAACAAACGAAATGGTCATTGGATCTCTGTACAGGAAGAAAGTTGATTTGTAGTACATTGGGGTCAGAGTAGCCAAACCCTAAAATAGGGGAGACTTTAACTAATAATCTATACTAATTGGCGGTACCAAAAATCCTAGAAAAAAAATAGTAAGTAGATATGTGAGTCTAATGTCAGGAAAAATTTATGGAATTTGATTTCGAGTTTCGTAACTCGAGATATGATTTTTTAGCCACTGTGACGCAGATGTACAGTTTACAACGAGAATTGTTTGAACTTGTTTAAATGCTAAAATAAGTTTAGTAATGTCTCATGCTCGACTCCGGTGATGGTCTCGCATAAGGGGGCGTTAGATGTCACTATCCTCATCCATGTCTAGAACAATAAAGTCAACTGAGAATATAAATTTATCAATTTTGACAAGCACGTCTTCAATAATACCCCTAGGAAATCTAATTGTTTTATCTGCCAATTGAATGCTCATCCTAGTTTGTTTGGGTTTCCCAAGGCCTAGTTGTTTAAACATTTTATAGGGCATGACATTAATACTCACCCCTAGAATGGCTAACGCATTATTAACAGTTAAACTACCAATTAAGCAAGGAATCGTAAAACTCCCTGGATCCTTCAACTTGTTGGGTAGCTTATTCTGTAGAATGGCTGAGCAAACTGTGTACAATTCCAAGTGCGATGCATAATCTAAATTTCATTTATTAGCCAAGAGCTCTTTTAAAAATTTCACTGCGTTTGGCATCTGTGAAAGAGCTTCAATAAACAGTAAGTTAATATGTAATTTTTTTAACAATTTAAGGAATTTACCGAATTGTTTGTCTGTGTGGTCTTTCCTTGTCGCATTGGGGTACGGCACACAAGGTTTATACTCTTTGCTTACCAGTTTCTGCTTACTGTGGTTCACTTTATCCTTACCATTACTTAATACAAGTCCTTGCTTCGGTTCTGGTTTATGTTCAACTAACCCTTCTTCATCTCGAACAGTAATCGCATGAAGTTGTTCTCTTGGGTTAGTTTCAGTGTTACTTGGTAGGCCACATTGTGATCGTTTAGAAATCAACTTAGCTAGCTATCCTATTTGAGTTTTGAGCCCTTGAATTGATGCTTGTTGATTCTTAAGTGCTGTTTCGGTATTCTAAAAATGAGTTTCTAACACTGAGATGAATTTTGTGAGCATCTTTTCAAGGTGCGTTTTCTTCTCTTGTTGGTAAGGTGGTTGTTAAAAACCTGGAGGATGTCCTGGCCTTTGATTTCCTTGACCACCCCATGAGAAATTGGGATGGTTCCTCCAACATGCATTATAAGTGTTACTATACGGGTTATTTTGAGGTCTAGAGTTATTATCCATATAGTGGACTTGTTCCTCCTCGATGCTAGGGTTGAAGGATGGATAATCTATGTTGTGCATTCCTCCCCCATTTGAATCACACCTTATCACTGGATGTACTTGAGTAGAACCATACAAACCATCAATATTTTTATTTAAAAGTTCTACCTGGTTAAATAGCATAGTGACCGCATTGAGGTTGAAAACACCAGCTGCTTTCGTCGGGTTTGTTCTCATAACTTACCACTGATGGTTATTCAGGGACATCTCTTCAATAAATTTGTAAGCCTCTTCAGGTGTTTTATTGTTTAAAGTTCCACCGGTGACTGCATCAATCAGTTGCCTTGTTGAAGAGATATCATTCCTCAATTTTGCCATTTTAGCCGGCAGGAAATATTTAAGCAAAAATTTTTCAGTCATTTGTTCCCAAGTAGTGATTGACCCTCATGGTAACGAGTTTAACCACTGTTTAGCTTTATTCCTCAATGAGAATGGAAACAACCGAAGGTGAATGGCATCGTAAGAAATTCCATTGATCTTAAAGGTGTCGCAGAATTCTAGAAAATTTGCTAAATGAGTGTCTGGATCCTCGTCCTGCAAACCATCAAACTGAACAAATTGTTGTATCATTTGAATAGTGTTAGGTTTCAGTTCAAAATTATTTGCAGCAGCAGCAGGCCTAACCATACTCAATCCAGTTCTTGTTAAAGTAGGTTTAGCATAATCATACATAGTACGAGGAGCAGGATTATGATCTACTGGATTTGCAGTAACCACAGGAAGTAGTGGATTATTCTGATTTTCAACCATCTCCTCGGTTGTGGTATGAATCTCGTCCTCTTGCCCTTCCTCTATGTATTGTAGGCTTTGCCTTATTTCTCTTCGGTTTCTGCGAGCTGTGCTTTCGATCTCACTGTCGAAAAATAGAGGTCTTGACGGGTTTCTTCTAGTCATAAACTATAAAAACCTGCCAGAAGTAAATAAAAGAAAATTTAGTAATTTAAGCAAAATTAAAAATAGAATTAAATTGCAATAAAAATAAAAATGGCTAAAGTAATAAAAATTAAGCGTTCCTAATATTTAAGTCCCTGGCAACGGTGCCAACAACTTGATGTTCATGAAACTAACTAAAATTTTGACTTAAGGCAAACGCACCTATCAAATAGTAGTATAGTTATGGTGAGATAGGAAATATGTTATCCACGAAGATTAAAAGTACTAGAAATTACTATCTTTTTATCATCCAGCCTAAAAATCAAGAGAATGTTTTATCTAAACTAATTATCTAATTAACTAAGATTACGATGGAGATTAAGGTTGAAAAATACTTTTTAGAAAACCCATAGAGAAGACAATACCCAAGGAAGAATCCACCTATACCTCACTTATTACCTTTGAGTTAGACGATTTATTCACTTGACTTAATCCATAGAAATCCCTAATTTATGTTAATATCTCTCTCGAGACAAAAAACAATTGACTATAGGTTGATTAATTGAAATCTATTTCTAATTAAAACCCATATTGTTGCATTAACTCGATCTATGGATTCCCTTATTAGATTTACCTCTAATCTGACAGATTTATGTCGTCCTATCCCTAGGATTGCATACAACTCCGCTTAATTATGTATGATCTAATCTTAAACAGGGGCTTTTGCTCTACTGAATAAGCACATCAAAAACCTGAATTAATATACTAGAATATTAAAGCAAGGGCTAAATTCACAATTAAGAATAAGAACAAGTATTTATCATATAACTTAAATAATAATAAGATCCGTCTTAGGCTTTATCTCCCCTAGGTATTTAGGGAGTTTAATTCATAATAATAATGGACAAAATCTCAAAGTTTGGAAAACAACAAAGCATAAAGAAACCCAAAGAACTTCTAGGAAATTGGATGGAAATCTTCAGTCTTAATGTAGATCCTGCCTCTGAGGTGATTCTGATTGCTATCTTTGAGTATTTTTTGCTTTCCTCTCTCCATGTCCCCTCTAATCCTTTTCTAGCGTGTTTATATAGACTTTAGAATGCCCAAAATAGCCCAAAATTAGCCTTTTTTCGAGTATAACTAGACTTGGGCTCAACAAAGACATGGCCGTATGCTACGCCGGTGTGAAGGTGCTCAGGCCATGTACAATTCTAACTTGGATTAATGACGACACGGCCATGACACATGGGTATGTGGATCACCCGTGTGGAAGTGCCTAGGCCGTGTGAAACATTAATTTAGGCCTAAATTGTCCGTTTTTGGCCTGTTTCTCGCTCTTTTTGCTATCTTAAGCTTTCCTGAGTATAAAACATGAAATTAAAGGATTAGGAGCATCAAATTCAATGAAACTAAGGAAAAATCATCCATAAATATGCCAAGCATGGGGTAAAAATATGTATATATTATGGTTTATCAAGTTTGATAATGTGGTGATGATCCTCGATGATCCCCAAGCTCTTGGTAGCTTCGATAACTAAAAACAATTGAAAACACACACAAAGTATGCTTTTGAAAGCTCAGTAAGCCATATCCAAAAAAACTTATCACATAACACAATTCAAGACCAATTTATTCATGTATCTCATGGCTTAATACAATCACATATGCATATGTCTCATAGAGCTCTTTTGTTCATAATTCACTTACATATATCATATGTTCACAAATGTACATATACTTACCTTTCATTCTCAAACATGATATACATTTTAAATGTACCTGAATTGAGTACTCATTCACATAGTCAATCGTTTCTAGGAATGCCCGTTGAACCGCACGGAATCAAATAGGATATGCGGATAACTTGAAAAGATCGTACAATGCCAACGTCCCAGAAGTGGTCTTGAATGTAATCAAATATCAATGCCACTGTCTGATGTAGCATGCCCGGGAGTTCAAAGTATCCAGGCTAAGAACCCCTCAAGCTTCCTAAGGGACCAATGACTCGAGCCCTAACTAAGCTATTTCGAGAAGTTGTTTCAGCAATGATCCTTCAAATTTGGGATGAAAACAATCTTGACGATAAGGGAGTAGTTTGGGCCAACTCTATTAAGACTCCTTGCACCTTGGTGCAAGCTGACTTCAGCTCACTTCAAGCTCACCAAGTTTAATCTACCTCGGATCAACTCACTTGAGCTTAATTCAGCTCGATATGAGCTCAGCGATTCATTTCCATCCTTTTTATTTTAGCTCATTTAGTTGCTGGAATAAATTATAGTTAATTTAGTATGAGTTATTTAATTAATTTTGTTAAGTGTTAAAGGTGTCTTAAGCTATTTAATTTGTCCAAATACATTCGGTATTAATAGGTTATAAGTAATTAAATTTGCCCTGATTATTACAACCATTTAAGTTTTCCTTAGCTTATTTAATTTGTTTTACCTCCTACAGCTCTTTAAAATGTCCTAAGCTAAGAAAAATTAATTGAACACATTAATGATGCCTTAACCAAATTTTATTTGTTGTTTTTAGGTGACCATTCAACTAAATTCAGCTACGAACATGGACGACATTAAAGGGAGCTTTTAAACTGAATTAAAGCCAGTAGCTGATTTCTCTTCTCCAAAGTGGCTGTTTGTGTAATGCAAGAGACAAAGGAGTGTTCACGCAAGGTTATTTAGCTTACATATTCTTTTCACACTTGGTGGCTGCCCATTTCTTCCTTTTCATACCTCTTAACCGATTGCCTTCAAGTGTTCACACAAGAGACTGTTTGTGTGCCCAAAGCTGCCTTTAATTTGCTACTGTTTGTTCACCTACCCAAGTGTGGAATTTAAAGTTGATTGTAAATGCTTTTGGCTACCCAACAATGAATCCTTCCAGCCTAAGTTTTTCAGCTCATTTAATTAGCTGAATTGAGCTCTTAAACAAGCTGATGGCTGGCGTTTTCCATGCTTAGAAGCTTCCAAAGACTCTTTGGTGATTTCAACAGTTTTTCAACTTTGTTAATGAAATTTAAGCTGATTTTAAGGTGTCCATTTGGCTGGAGGGTAACTCAGCCTATAAATATGTAGTTCAAATCACTTTGAAAGGACTGTTGACAATTTGTTTAATGAAACTTAATTTCTGTGAGGTTTACTTCGTCTCATTTTTTGTACAAGTATCGAGTGACTTATCTAGCGTGCTAGTGGTGTTAACCCAAACTTGTTTTTAGAACTTATCACCATCATCTGGTGTGGCATTCTCCTATCATTCTATTTTTCATCCGACCACCTTCAACGATATAAGGTTTGGGGTGACACTCGATATAGTATCAAATCTTTCTTGAAGTTTGATCGGGTGATTCGTAACAAGTAATAAATATTTATAATGAAGATCAAACCTAGACTAACTATTATCACAAGGAAAAGGCAAGCGCACCTATCGAACAATAGTATAGTAATGGCAAGACTGGGATATCGTACCCAAGAGAACCAAAAGTACTAGTAATAACTATCTTTTTATTATTTAACCTAGAAATAAAGAGGGGTTGTTTATTAAACTAATTAACTAAACTAATTAACTAACTAAACTAAAGCAAAGAGAAAATTTGGAAAAAGACTTGAAGAAAAGTAATTGATAAAGACGACACCCAAGGAGGAATCCACCTAGATTTCACTTGTTATCTGACTTTGAACCAGACGATCTATTCACTTGACTTGATCATTGAGACTCCCTAACCTATATTATTATCTCTTTCAAGACTAATAACACCTAACCCTTAGTTGAATTAAATTAAATTTCTTTCTTAATTAAAACCTATAGGGAAGCAGTAAATCGATCTATGGACTCCCATATTAGGTTTCACCCTAATCCAACAAAATCTCGTAACCCTATTTCTAGGTGTTCGATCAACTCCGCTTAAATATGCCAAATCTACTCTTAGACAGGGACTTTTGCTCCTCTGCATAAGCACATCAAATCATGAATTAATACCCGAAATATTAACTCAAGCATTAAGAACACATAATTAAGAACAAATCAAGTATTTATCATACAATTCAGATAATAATAACAAGATCTATCATAGGTTTCAACCCCCTTAGGTATCTTAGGGGTTTAGTTCATAATAAAATAAGAGTACATCTCAAAAGTATGAAAATAACAAAACATAAAAAAACTCTAAAACCCCTGAAGGAATTCTGAGAGAGATCTTCAGTCTTGGAGTAGCTCCGGCTTTTGGGATGGATCGTCTAGCTTTCTTCAAGTAATTACCGGTGTGTGGTTCCGTATTCCAGAAAAGTTCTGGAGGGGAGCGACCTTCTAAGTCATACTTAGGGTGTTTATATAGGCTTTAGATTGGCTTTCTTCTTCCCTAAGTATACTTTTCCGTGTAAAATACAACTCTTTGAAAAAGGGACACGCCGGTGTGCCACGGCTGTGTGATTTGTTTGCCAGGCCGTGTTTGATCCATTAAATTTCACACGGCCGTGTGGGTCAATGGCCAGGCCATGTGAATCGTGAAAGCCTTGTTCGACACCCTCAAAAGACACGGGCGTGTGAGCAGCCCATGTGGCAAGGCGTAGGCTCAATTTGGTCCGTTTTGGCTCGTTTTTGGCTCCTTTTGACTCTTGGTGCTCTTCTGAGTACAAAACATGAAATAATCGGATTAAGAGCACCAAAATCCACAAATCTAGTGATAAACATCCATAAATATGCTAAGTATTTGGGGTAAAAATATGTATAATTTGGCGTTTATCAAATACCCCCACACTTAAGCATTTGCTTATCCTCAAGCAAAACTCTCATTTACTGCTAGAATTCATTCCTTTCAATCACATAATCATTACTGATAATGTTACAAACTATTTCACGAAAAATCATACAGTGAGAATTCAACTATAGGGATATTAAAAGCCTCAAACAATCTAAATCGAATATTTTGATAATAAAATTATAGGTAATCTCCTTCCTCTAAGTAATTAACTTTAGTCCTAAATATACAAGAGATGACATCCTCACTAAGGATTCACTCAAATCACTCAAAGTGTTTAAGTTCAAGATTAAGCACTCGATTGTCTAACATGAGAAGTTATTACCATAGGCTTGCAAGAAAATCAAATCTCCACCACTTGTAAATGATATGATACACTATGTAACACCCCGAATTTGGGCCTAGAAGTATTGGACCTTGAGTGTGGGTTTGTAAGGAGGTTTTATATAGGTATTTAATTGTGCAATGAAAGGACATAATTAAATGTTTGCTTTAGTGGTTAATGGCTTTGAGAAGTGTTGGAGAAATCACAGGTTCAAACTTGGGCTTTAGTAAAATTTTGGTATTAAGTGAAAAAAAAAACACGGATGCTTGGATGAGGGTTTTTAAATTATTGTGTTAAATAAATGACACAAGGAAGCTTGTAGTCTAGTGGTTGTGGCGTCATTCGGGTTGTATGGGAGCACTGGGTTCAAGCCTTGGCTCTTGCAATTTATTTTGGGTTTTTAAAGGAACACGGACTTTGGCCTTTAGACCTTATAATTAATTGGGGATAAAATATAACACAAAAAGCCTTGTGGCTTAGTGGCAAGTGGCGTGTGGAGCATTTAAGGGAGGCATAGGTTGAATCCCATGGCAAGCAAAGAGCATTTATTTTGCTAACGAGGCGGCAAGAGTTGGTGTTGAATTTAAACTCTAATGTTGGAGGATCCCACATCGGGAAGCTAATATAAGAGTGGTTGTGAAGTCGGCTTTAAATAGAGGAACCATGAGGAGAGTAAATGTACCTTTCTTGGTGATCCTTTCATTGTATGGCGTGCTCGTTTGGGTTGGGCGTCGGCTAAGGGTGCTCGAGTGTGGATTAACTCAGGTCTCCTATCGGTGTGTATTTCTTACTACTCTAGGCTGTAGGATGGCTACTTGAACGCGATGGGCGAAAGGGGTCATGTGGGCCTAATGGGCCTCTGAGCCCAATTGGATAAGTTATTTGATTGTGTAGTAAATATTGGGCTAGGCTAGGTGAATCTCATATTTGTGGCTAGATTTGGGCTAAAAGGGCCACTGGCGTGTGGGCCAATTTAATGAGAATAGGCTTTAGGCCCATTCGTATTGTTATCCTGTTTAGAATACTTTAGTTTACTAAAATTACCGAAATACCCTTAGTTTGTAAAAATACTAAAATACCCTCGATTTGTAAATTTACTGAAATACCTTCGACTTGTAAAATTACCAAAGTACCCCGATTTACAGAATTACCGTTTTACCCCTAATTTACATAATTACCGTTTTACCCCGATTTACATAATTATCATTTTACCCTCGACTTACAGAATTACCGTTTTACCCCTAATTTACATAATTACCGTTTTACCCCTGATTTACATAATTATCGTTTTACTCTCGACTTACAGAATTACCGTTTTACCCTCGATTCTTGAATTCTTGTTTTACCCTTGATTTATAGAATTACTATTTTACCCTTGATTTATAAATTCTTTGTTTTACCTCGATTCTGAATTCTTGTTTTACCCTTAATTTACAAAATTACTAAAATACCCTTGGTTTGTGAAATTACCGAAAAACCCTCAATTTGTAAAATTACCAAAATACCCTTAATTTACAAAGTTACAGAAATACCCTTGACTTTCTAAAATTATAGAAATACCATTGGTTTACAAAATTCTTGAAATACCTTTGGTTTGTTGATTTACCAAAACACCCTTGTAGGATGAAATGACTAAAATACCCTTAAAAGGTAAAAAGACCGTAAAGCCCCTGTAGGGTAAAGTGACCGTAATACCCCTGTATGGTAAAATGACGAATATGCCTTTATGTTCCGTATGAGTGATGTGCTTAGGATTTACATATATTGATATTGGATTAGTTAAGTTTGAGTGACGGTGGTGGTTATCGTAGGTGATTGATTTTGGAAACGTTTCAACTTCAACCCGTGTGAGTGTGTACTAACCCTCGTAATAGCTTAGATTAATATTTCTTTGAAAATTTGAAAGCTTCAGTATTTTAGTGATTCGAGAATTAATATTTAGATCTATTTTCACGACGTTTAAGTTGGATTCTAGCGGATATGGGGTAGGAAGGTATTTGGAGCGTTCTTCAACGAGTAGATATCTTGGTAAGTATTGAACCTTCTTTCCATTTGTATCTTGTGGTTTAAGAAAAGTGAAAACCCTCGTCGACTAAGGCTAAAAGGGTTTTTGGTGTTATTTGGTTTGTTGGTGCTAGTGAGGATTAAAGGCTACCGATTGAGGAGTGTGTGAAAAGCTTGGATCATCGGAGTGACTAAATCTAGTCATCAACTTCGGCAAAGGTATGAACCCAAGGGCCATTGTGGATGGTGGCCGAATGTGTAAGTGATGATAATAGGTTGTTTTCGATTTGGTTTAATAATAACATGGTCTAATCTATAAGTGGTTGATTATAGGAGAAATCGCATAGGAGATCTCATCAAGGAATATCGCAAATCAGGTGTGTAACGAACCCTTTTCATAGTTTAAAGCGATGAATGCCGAAAAGCTGAAATGCCAAAATTCTGGCATTTCGAGGACTTGTGAGCAAGCGAACGCTCACTAGTTAGTTAGAATCGATGAGATTATGATCGAGAACATTGGAAATGGTAAGCACGTGATTTTTGGCATTCACGGTAAGTTGGGCCTCGAGGGGCTACAATAGGGCCCAATAGGCTTTCGGGCCTATTTGGGTAAAATTGGTAGAAAACGGAAATCTGTTAAATTGCCTGTTAAGACTATTAACACTATTATGGATATAGGCTAAATGGGCCTAGATGACAAAATCGGCTAAGTAGGGCCCATTAGGGGTTTTTGGCCCAATAACTCGATTTCGCTAAAAACGGGCCAGAGTCACTGTTTGCACCCATGAATTGTTTATAAATGTTAATGAACATGGAAACCCTAATTTTTGGTAAAATTACAAGATTACCCTTATAATATGAAAATGACCATTATACCCCTAGGGTTTATACATGAACTCAATGCATGGGATTTTGATAAACATGATATGTATGATATGCACATGACATGTATGATATGCACATGATATGTATGATATGCACATGAGATGTTCATAAATGCATTGGGTTGGGTTTTTATATGGATGGAGGAAGTGCAAAAGGGCTTATGCCCCAGTTATTAAAGGGCTTATGCCCCAGTTATCAAAAGGGCTTATGCCCTAGTTATTAAAGGGCTTTTGCCCCAGTTATTAAAAGAGGCAAGGCCTCCAGTTATATGATAAAGCGACTATCTTTGCCGGTGGAGAGTTATGGCGGGGTGGGTCGAGTTAATCCCACATGGTGTCTTTGGTTGGTGCAGGTGGAGAGTAGCGGATGGTGGGTTGAGTAGTCTCCCAAATGGGTTTGCATACATTCATTGGTATTTCATGTGATATTGAAATGGGCTTGCATTCTTTCATTGACATTATATGTGATATTGAAATGGGCCTATGGGCCATACCGTTTACAGTAAAGGCTTCGGCCTAGTAATATGAAATATGAAAAGGCTTGCCCCTTGTTATGAATTATGAAATATGAAAAGGGCTATGGCCCGATATATGTTTGAGATTGGATTTGGGCTTAGGCCCAACAGTGATTATTGTTTTGGGCTCTGAAAGGGCTTGTTGCACTGAGTTTCCAAACTCACCCCTTTCCTTAACCTTGCGGTGAGCCTTGATGTGGGGACTTGGGCGGAGGGATTCAGAGTGGCCACGGTGATTGTCTTTGGACTTTTAAATAAGTGTTGGTTTTCATTTAATTTTCTTTAATTATTATTTATTTTTGGGTTGTAATAAGGCCATTCTAACTTTCCTTTTATTTCTTTTCGGGATTATTTTAATTATAACAACTTTAAAATTGGTTGATAATTATTCAAATGGGCTAGACTTAGGGCGTGTTTTCAAAAGCGATACTTGTTTTCAAAAGGGTTCAACACCACGATTAATCGATTTATCAAAGTCGTTCACTTAAACAAATTTAAACTCGATATAACAAAGTGTGGCTATGGTTGTGGGCATGTCTAGGATTGGATCCAATCAAAGAGCTTGGTACTTAAGCAGCCTTCATGGCTCACCTCCTCTATCTCGGATACCTACCTGGTGCCTAGCTTCCATACACTTTGTTAACTCAGCAAAATATATGGCTTTTAAAACACTAAGACGAAACACGGATTTTTAACTCCAACATGACACATCAGATTTGGCCATAACGTCTGGGCTGGGTTTGGGGTGTTACACACTAATCAAAAGGTCTTTGCATGGTTGTAATAGGGTTTAGGTTACGGGTATGGATACAAGCTGAAGAGACAAAGGTTAGAATCGAGATAATTTCAATATATTACCCCACTATCAAAAACTTAATTACTAAATTACAAACAAATATCTAGAACTATATTACATGAGCTCATGACAACTTTAGCTTACTGAGGATTACAATAATAATACTGAGTTTTTTTTTCAAGCTAATACAATATAGAAGTCATACTTCATGATTCAGTAACAAAAAATGGTGAACATAGTAAGGTAAAAATATTAAATTTAATCTCGAAAAAAAAAGGTAAATTAAGTAAGACGATTTCAACAATAATGGGTTAATGGGTTAATGATGAGGGTTAATCAATAAAAAAGGTTAGTAGGCTCAAAAGGGGTTCACTAAGGGTTTAATTATGTGGGAAGGCTTTTTATGGAGTAAGTGGGTTAAATCCTAAGTGCCTTTACCATCTCAGTATATCAAATCATACGTGTGATCTCGACATGTATAATCGAAGCAAGTTCTAGAATAATAGTTCAATGTTGACATACTCAAACCACAAAAGAAGTGAGCAAGAAAGAAAGTGATATGCTCAAAAGGCTAAAAAATCTCACAAAAAATTTGGGTTTTTTTATGTCATTCCTGTACACTTAAGATTTCAAGATAATACCTCAATTTAGGAAAATAGTCTAAAAATTTTAGTTTTCAAAATATCAACTTATCATGCTCGATTCTCTAATGTCCTATAATCAAATAATCATACATAATTCCCATGGTCTAATTAATGACATATCAACAATAATTATAGATTACTCAGATTTCATTCGATCAATATTATGAGAAAATCACTTAAGTATAATATCAAATTTAGGGATTTGAGAATAATGCAAAAAGTTAGGCATCATGTTCATGTTCACCCCCCCACACTTAATATGTACATTGCCCTCAATGTACTAAGATAGACTATTCAAAATAAAGAAAATCATAAGAGGGAAGGAGGTGAAACTCCCTGTTATATGGATGCGGAGTTTGATTCTGAAGCTGGAGTGTTTGGGGAAAGTGGTAGCTACCACTGTTCTTGGCTAGATAAAGAAATTGGGTCGTTTGAGCATGGTACTCGTTGGGTATTGTTCCCCATTTGTTTCCTCATTCCGTAAAATATTCCTAGCAGCTTTGCTTGGAAGTCTGTAGAATCATGAAGAGCTTATTAAGAGTTGGTGTGGAAGAGAGCGTAGTGGGATTACTTGTTAGGAATACCAAAAAAATGAAGAAAGTAAAATTTACTAATATATATATATGTCTTTCAAAAGAAAATAATAAAATTGAAATGAAAAAAAATAAAAATAAAAATAAAAAAATAAAAATAAAGATAAAAAGATAGGAGGATTCAATGATCCTCGTCAGTGGGGCCCTCAAGTGGTGGCGCTGGAGTGGCGATGTGAAAGTGCTGGCACAGCTGCTGCATCATGGCCTGCATGTCATCTATCTGTCTATCACGTCGCCGATCTCGCTCGTGAATCATCTCGAACTGTGTAGTGCAATACTGCTCGAAGTGAGCGAATCAGTCAGAAAGGTGTGCCAATAAAGTAGCCGCATGAACTGGTCACTCCCTAGGTGGTATGGTAGAAGGCTCCTCGTGCTGTGGGGGGACATCATCAGGAATGTTCTCAAGATCCTCCTCGTCAATGGCTTGAGTGACACGGTACTGAGGAGGATCGGTCCCACGTTGGCGCTCGATCATCCTCATGTGTAACATAGTGTGATGCCCTGTGGGGACATCTGACCTATCCGTGTAAGCGCTGATGACTGGGCCACAGTGTTGAGGAGGCCGAAGTGTCTGGCAAGGCGCATCACGTAGGGGTTGATAGAGATTACTCCCTTCTGATGCCACTCGGTCTGATGGCGAATGGCGAAAGCGATGAAATATGCCAAGTCAGTCACGTGTGCATTCACCATGCACCATAAATAGTAGGCATCGTGGGTGTTGACGACGCTGGTGCTCTCTCTCCTTTCGGTCAAGGTGTGTGCTAATATGGCATGGAGATATCGTAGGGAAGGGGAAAGAGCTGGGGCCTTCGAGCGGCTGGGGTTGTAGGTGGAAGAGAGTGGTGCCAAAGCCTTCCAGCACAAGGAGGGAGAAATGTGGATATTGCGTGGTAGTGCATTCATGTCCTCCTCCTCCATAAACTGATCGGTGTAAAGTCCCAGAGCGACTCCAAACTCTGGGACACTTATCACGCGAACTAGACCGCCTAATCAGAAGTGAATGGTGCCGGGGTCGTCATTATTCGTCATCACGACTTGTAAATGAAAAGTAGAGCATAATTCTAAAGTTTCCTCTAAATAAGTGGGTTCAGTAATAGCGAAGAACCGTTCCCATGGGTCTGTGGACAGGAGGACACGGATGGCATCAGCTAGCTGGACTTGCTCTACGGTAGCCCAGTCAATGCAATGACCTGTAGTGGGGGGTCGCGCGCATAGTATCTGAAATAGCTCCTCCTGCGAAGCTTGCGGAAACTCAAGGAATGGGTGCTGAACTTCGGCTGTAGCTCATACTGAGGAAGAACTCGGTCCCCTACGTCTCATTGAGGATGGGACCGCAGCCTTCTTGCCTCTCGATGATCACATAATGTACCAAAAATTTCTGTACGGCGGCACACGGGCATGTTGGTGCTGAGCACGGGCGTAGGGCGTGAGTGTACAGCCGTGTGGAGAAAAAAATAGAGGGAAAAGAAAGAGGAAAATGAGGATTGATGCAGGGGGAGTGGATTTTAGGGTGGTTTGGGGGTTGGGGAAGTGAGAATCTGGGGAATGGTGGCCGGAATAGGGATTAGGGAGTGGAGAAGGGGAGATTTCGGCTAAGGTTTTGAAAGGAAGAAGAAAATGAACAGTGATTTGCTTATATTGGGTAGGTGCACACGGCCTAGGGCCACGCTTGTATACTCTGAAGGTGAGCCTGTGTTTTTCAAATTTTGCAATTTAGGCCGTGCCCGGCTACTATCCCACGCCCATGTGTCTGGGGCGTGTGTGGTACACAACCATGTCACACGGTCGTACCTAGCTTTATTCGCTTCTCCCACGCTCGTGTGTTAGTGAAACACGTTCGTGTATTGTTGTCCATGGTTTAACGGTACGGTCTTGTCACACGCCCGTGTTAAAGAAACAGAATCGAGCCTTACCCCTGGCACGCATGTGTTTCTCCTATTCCCATGCCCATGTTCACCTATCAAGTTCACCCACGGCCATGTTGCACGGCTGTAGGGATTTATTGCATCCCATGTTTTGGGGAAATCATGTCATGTTTCCACACGACTGCATGGCACGACCGTGTCTCTTCCCCTATTTGGCCACGACTTTAGGCTTGCCCGTGTGCCTGGCCATGTGGGCTGAAAAACTTTGCAATTTAAAGATAAAGTTAATGATTTAAAGTGTTAGAAATTAAAAATAGAGAAATTAGAATATGTTAATGCTCGGGTTACCTCCTGAGAAGCGCTTATTTATAGTCTAAGCTCGACTTACCTCTTTAGTGAATGGTCAGGGTGGTTCGAGGAGTTTATACTTCTCATTCCTGCTATCAACCTAATCAAAATAGGGTTTTAATCGGGTGTTGTTTACCTTAAAAGTGACGAACTTTGGGTGACTCACCTCCACCATACCGAATGGAAAAGTACTGAGTACCGTAAGAGGGATTTCCTCATTCGGTGTGGTAGTGACAATGTGGGGATCTACGGCATCTCGTAACACTTTATCGCCAACCTTAAGTTGATTAGGAGAGGTATCGGGCTTGTTTAGGCATAGTTTTAGTTTATCATGTGTTCTCGGTTTGTGTGCTCGCCATTCATCTAGCTCCTCTATCCGTAGCCTTTGTTCTTCATGAATGTGTCCTTTATCATCCTTGGAACATGGCTCGTGAACTTCTTTGAAGCTTAATTTCTGCAAAGTCATATTGTCAGTTTTAGTAGATTGGAGTGGACTATTACCTTCAATGTTCGATGTGATGCCGGAATTACGAGCTTGAAGGGTGATTGTTTCGTCTCCTACACGAAGTGTAAGCTCACTTGTGCTAACATCAATAATTGTTTTAGCAGTTGCTAAAAAGGGCCTCCCTAAAATCAAAGGGGTGTTATTATCCTCCTCTATGTCTAGAACAACGAAATTAACGGGAAATATGAACTTATCTACTTTCACGAGTACATCTTCAATAATACCCCTAGGGAATCTTATAGTCTTATCTGCCAATTGAATGCTCATCCTAGTTTGTTTAGGTTTCCCAAGACCTAGTTGCTTAAACATTTTGTAAGGCATAACGTTAATACTAGCCCCTAAATCAGCTAATGCATGACTTATATCTAAACTACCAATTAAGCAAGGAATTGTAAAACTCCCTAGATCTTTCAATTTGTGGGGTAGCTTATTCTGTAGAATAGCTGAGCTGACTGCATTTAGCTCCACATGTGACAACCCGAATTAGGGCCTAATCGGAATAGTGGTTTCGTGACCACAAATCCAAGATAGAAATAATTGTTTTATAATTATTTTGGGGTTTATGATATGATTTCATGATTTCGTGAAAATTTCGTGATGAAATTCTATGCATTGAGCGCTTAAGTTGAGATTAGGGACTAAACCGAATAAATTGTAAAACTCGTGTTTTAGAAGTTTTTAGTATGAATTTGCTTTGTGATATTAACTAGGAGGTCTTAAATAGAAATTTGACCCATTCCTAAGTTATGGACAAAAGTTGGACATGGAGGGAATTTTTGGAAAGTTTACTAGTAAGGGTATTTTGGTCATTTGTATATTAAATGAAATAAAATAGGAAAAATAACACAAAATTGGTCATCATCTTCAATAGTTGCTGCCGAAATTTGCTCTCCTCCATAGCTAGGGTTTCTTCAATTTTCAAGCTTCATAGTAAGTGATTTCAAGCCCGTTTTAATGTTCTTCATATTTTGAAATCCTCGTAGCTTCGGTTTACTTATTTCTACCATTATTTCGAGTTAGGGTGTATGTTTAAAAATTTACCCATGAATGATAGGCATGTATTGTGTTGTTTGATGGTAGAATATGAATGTTTGAAGTTAGGAGAACGATCCTTTCTCAGCGATTTTTAACGAAAACGAGCAAAACGGCACAATCGATAAAAATACCTATTGTTAATAACTATGTGTTAGAGTGAGAATTTGATGTTGCCATAGAAGAGAAAAATGATCAGTAGGTCATTAAACATAAGAATAAGGGCTGAATTTAAATTTCCGAGCTTTGGGGTAAAATCATAATTTTGTAAAAGTTAGGGGGCAAAAATGCAATTTTTGTATAATGTGATTTTTGAATTAAAATAAATAGTTCGAGTGTTAAATGAACTAAATATGTTGTTATAGATCAAGAAAAGCGTGGAATCGACCTCGAACGGGGAAAGGAAAAAGTTTTGTTCTAAATTACAAAATTCTCATATTTTGCACCGAGGTAAGTTTGTATGTAAATAATACATTAATTTCATTTACATTCTTATATTTCAGCCTATTATATATATTAGATGATGTTGAAGTATAAATCGACTATTGGAAGAATGGAAATAAGTAATAGAGAGAGATCCCGGTTGAACATTCGGAAAGATCGAATAAAATAGAGGGGGCCGTAGCTAGGTCACATGTATGGTGCCGAGTGCACATCATGTGTTCAAGAAAGATACGAGATACTATGTAGTAGCTAGGTCACATGTGTGATACGGGATGTATCCCATGTAAATAAGAGAGCTACGTGAGAGATAAATGTAGCTAGGTCGCATGCGTGATTCCAAGTGAAGGACACCATGTAGACAAGAGAGCTACGAGACAAACCGGCTAGGTCGCATGAGTGGTACTAAGTGTTCACCATGTGTACAAGAGAGCTGAATTAAATGAAATATGATGGTGGGGCTGTGTGCTGAAACCATCAAGTATCGAGGATTAATCCGATTGTTCAACGGGATGGCTTTGTGGTGACATTGTAGTCATGGGCCTATACTTGTGATGTATGAAATGTAGTGAAAATTATTTGTGCTATATATATATATATATATTAGTTAAAATGAGGTTAGTACAAAGAATGTGTGAAAGAGTGAAATTAGCATTAAAACTGTTTTGGACAGTATCAGTGATGTGATTTTCAAAAATCACCGAAAATAGAAGGAACTTAATTAGAGGTTGAATGAGATGTGAAATTAAAGCTTAATGAGTCTATTTTCATATAAAAGAAATAGAGCAAGCAAAGGAATTCTATATTTTGAGATATTTACAATTGTGTGTGACTTGCTCAGAATGACTATGTGATCCCCTGTTCCAACTTTGAAAAATCATTAAAAATTGTTAAAAACAAATTAAGAAATATAGTTTAAATGAATAAATTCCTTATTGAGTCTAGTTTTAAATGAAATAGGTTTCATGGTTATTTGAATTGTGTACTGAGATAAATTCAATTCGTAGTGAGCAGAGGTCGATCAGTTGAGTTGTGTAACAGGAAACTTTAACTAATAAACTGTACTAATTGGCTAAACCAAAATTCTAGAAAAATTATTAATAAGTTTTATGAGTCTAGATTCAGGAAATTTTACGGATTTGAATTTGAGTTTTGTAACTCGAGTTATGATTTATTTAGTGATCATGGACGCAGAGGACAACTTGATCAAACCGGAATAAATAGTAAAAAATTAAAAATATGATATAATTGAGTTATGTTGTAGACATATTAGATTCCTATATCATTATTTATATACTTACTTACTAAGCTATAAGCTTACTTTCTTTTCTCTCCTTGTCTTATAGTGTCATCCAGCTAGCACAGGAGTTAGAGATCGTTATAGATCCGCCCGCACTATCAATACCCTTGGTATCTGAACTCAACATTTTGAAATATGGCATGTATAGCAGACTTAGTTATTTTGTTACGTGTTATAATTGTCTAGGTTTAAAGTACTACTTATAGTATCAAACTAATCATTTTGTACGAAGCCTTTGAAATTGGTTTGTATTGTTAATGGCATATGTTATAATGATTCATGATCAAATTGCACGCCATATTTTTGTTGGGTTTTATTTAATAGTATATACTATAATTTGTTAATAATACCTCGTACCCTGTTCCGGCGACGGATACGGGTAAGGGGTGTTACATTTAGTGGTATTAGATCTATGGTTTAGTCGGTTCTCGGACTAATAAAGTGTGTGTAAAAGTCTAGCTATACATGCCATAAAAATATTGTGATAGTGTGGTGACTCCTGATTATTCTAAACAGTATTTTATTTTAACATAGTAATAGATCTGATGGAATCAATGATGATCTTTGCTAGTAATCTGTGGCTCCGCACAAGGGACCGTGCACGTGGAAAGTAGACCTGAGACATTGAGACAGGGAGATGAGGCTCGGGATGCCTTTCTCTAAATGGTGAACAATTGGTATACTGAATTTATTCGAGCAAATCCAAATGCTCAACCTCCTCCACCCCCTCCCATACCTCGGACGATTCACAGAATTTGCTCAAGGCATAGATTTGGTAAGAACGAACAAGCCTCAGGTTGACAAGATTCGAAAACAAGGGGCCGAAGAGTTTAGAGCAAAGATCGATGATGATCCTAAGAAAGCAGAGTTCTGGCTTGAAAATTCTACCCGTGTATTTGATGAGCTCTCATGTACACCCGAGGAGTGCTTAAAGTGTGCTGGGGAAACGAGCGAGCTTGTTTCAGGTGCAGTTCTCGTGAGCATTTTATTAGAGACTGTCCGGAGAAAGTTAAAGAAGAAAGATTTCAGAGTGCTAGATAGAATACCACTGCTAGTAGAGGTAGACCACCGATAAATACTGGAGGTGGGACTAGCAGTAAAACTGCGATGAAAGATTCAGGTGCGAGATCAGAAACTAGAGCACCTGCTAGAGCTTATGCCATACGTGCCCAGAATATGCATCATCTCCCAATGTCATTACTGGTACATTTTCTTTCTATGATACTATTGTTATTGCATTGATTGATCCCGGGTCCACTCATTCCTATATTTGGATGAATTTAGTATCTAATAAAAAGTTGCCTGATGAGTTTACTGAGTTTACGATTAAAGTGTCGAACCCCTTAGGCCAATATGTGCTAGTTGACAAGGTTTGCAAGAATTGCCCATTAATGATTCAAGGTCACTGTTTTCTGGCTAATCTGATGTTGTTACCATTTGATGAGTTTAACGTTATCTTGGGAATGGACTGGTTGACATTGTATGATGCCAAGGTAGATTGTAGACAAAAAACACTAGAGTTGAAATGTGAAAATGGAGAAATTCTGTGGGTTGAAACAGATGAATCAAATAAATTGCCTATGGTGATTTCGCACATGTCTACATAGAAATACATGAGGAAAGGGTGTGAAGCTTATCTGGCTTATGTAATGAATACTGAGTTGCCTCAACTGAAGTTTGAATCAGTACCGATAGTCTGTGAGTTTCCAGATGTATTTCCAGAGGAATTATCTGGGTTGCCTACGAACAGAGAGATAGAGTTTGCCATTGATTTGTTGCCGGGTACTGCACCGATCTCAATTTCTCCATATAGAATGGCTCCTACTGAATTAAAAGAATTGAAGGCTCAGTTGCAAGAGTTAACAAATAAGGGATTTGTGAGACTGAGTTTCTCTCCCTGGGGTGCTCCTGTATTGTTCGTAAAGAAGAAGGATGGTTCAATGAGACTTTGCATTGATTACCGTCAGCTTAATAAGGTGACTATAAAGAACAAGTACCCATTGCCGAGGATTGATGATTTATTTGATCAGTTAAAGGGGGTCACAGTGTTTTCAAAGATTGATTTGAGGTCTGGTTACTATTAGTTGAGAGTTAATGAGTCGGATGTGCCGAAAACAGCCTTTAGGACAAGGTATGGACATTATGAGTTTCTTGTGATGCCTTTCGGCTTAACAAATGCTCTAGCTAGATTTATGGACTTAATGAACCGGATCTTTCGGCCATATTTGGATAAGTTTGTAGTAGTGTTTATAGATGACATTCTAATTTATTATCGGGATGAGTCTGAACATGCCGAACACTTGAGAACCATATTGCAGATCTTGAGAGAAAAGAAACTGTTTGCTAAGTTTAGTAAAAGTGAGTTCTGGCTTCATGAAGTCAGATTTTTGGAACATATAGTCTCAGGTGATGGTATTCGGGTGGATCCAAGCAAGATTTCTGCGATCGTTGATTGGAAACCGCCAAAGAATGTATCTGAGGTTAGAAGCTTTTTAGGCTTGGCCGGGTATTATAGACGTTTTGTTAAGGGATTTTCGATGATTGCCTCTCCTATGACTAAGTTGTTGCAAAAGAATGTTAAGTTTGAATGGATGATAAATGTCGTGAGTTTTGAAAAGTTGAAAGCACGATTGATTGAAGCACCAATTTTAGTACTGACCCAGAGCCGGAAAGGAGTTCGTAATTTATAGTGATGCATCATTGATGAGGCCTTGGATGTGTGTTGATGCAAGAGGGTAAAGTGGTAGCTTATGCTTGAGACAGTTAAAACCGCATGAGAAGAACTATCCTACACATGATTTGGAATTGGCGCTATTGTCTTTGCCTTGAAGATTTGGCGACATTATTTGTATGGTGAAAATGCGAATTTTTACCGATCACAAAAGTTTGAAGTATTTGATGAATCAAAAGGATTTGAATCTGCGACAGAGGAGGTGGCTTGAATTATTAAAGGATTATGAGCTAGCGATTGATTATCATCCAGGAAAAGCAAATGTAGTTGCTGACGCCTTAAGCAGGAAATTCCTTTTTACTTTGAGAGCCATGAATACGGGGTTAGCATTGTCTGATGATGGGTCAATCTTAGCAGAGATGAGGGCTAAACCGTTATTTCCCACTGATTTGTGATGCTCAAAAGAGCGATAGTGAGTTGCGAACCAAGAGAACTCAATGCGAATCGAGTTCGACTCGATTTTCGAGTTCGACCAGACGGATATTTGATGTTTCGAGACAGGATATGTGTACCGAAAAATGATGAATTGATTCGAAAATATTACATGAGGCATACGATGGTCGTTTATCAATTCACCACGGTAGCACAAAAATGTATAATGATTTAAAGAAGTTGTATTGGTGGCGGTATGAAAAGGACATTTCGAATTTGTAACCAAGTGTTTGATCATCAACAAGTAAAAGTGAACATCAAGTGCCTTGGGACTACTTCAACCGGTAATGGTTCTGAGTGGAAATGGGACAAGATTACCATGGATTTTGTAACCGATTTGCCTTTGACTCCTAAAAAGAAGGATGCTGTCTAGGTAGTGGTTGTTAGATTAACAAAGTCAGCCCACTTTATACCGACGCGTCTGATTACTCACTTGATAAATTAGCGAGTTATATATTCTTTGAAATTGTGAGGTTGCACGAGTACCTATGTCTATAATATTAGATAGAGATCCGAGATTTACCTCGAGATTTTGGAAAAAGTTACAAGAAGCTTTGGGTACAAAATTGAACTTTAGTACCGCATTTCATCCACAAACAGATGGTCAGTCGGAAAGAGTAATCCAGGTACTCGAGGATATGTTTAGATCTTTGTGTCTTAGAATTTGGAGGTAGTTGGGAGAAATATCTATCTTTGATTGAATTTGCCTACAATAACAGATTATCGATCAAGTATACAAATGGCACCGTCTGAAGCCTTGTATGGTCGTAAGTGTCGGACTCCTTTATATTGGACCGAACTTAGTGAGAAACAGATTCACGGAGTTGATCTAGTTAAAGAAACCGAAGAGAAAATAAAAGTAATTCGGGATTGATTGAAAGCTGCTTCAGATCGACAAAAGGCATATGCAGATTTAAAAAGAAAAGAGATTGAATTTCAGGTGGGTGATAAAGTGTTCTTGAAGGTGTCACCATGGAAAAAGATTCTGAGATTTAGCCGAAAAGGCAAGTTGAGTCCGCGTTTTATTGGGCCTTACGAGATTACTGAGAGGTTTGGACCAGTGGCATATCGGTTGGCCTTACCGGCAGAGTTAGAAAGAATTCATAACGTGTTTCATATATCAATGTTGCGACGTTATCGTTCTGATCCTTCACATGTGATTTCTCCAACAGAAATTGAGATTCGACCGGATATGACCTATGAGGTGGAACCAATAAAGATTTTGGCTCGAGAAATTAAACAGTTAAGAAATAAAAGTATAGCCTTAGTGAAAGTATTGTGGCACAGACATGGGATAGAAGAGGCTACGTGGGAACCTGAGGAAGCTATAGGGAAACAGTACCCAAACCTCTTTACCGGTAAGATTTTCGGGGACGAAAATCTCTAAAGGGGAGAGAATTGTGACAACCCGAATTAGGGCCTAATCGGAATAGTGGTTTCGTGACCACAAATTCGAGATAAAAATAATTGTTTTATAATTATTTTGAGGTTTAGGGTATGATTTCATGATTTCGTGAAAAATTCGTGATGAAATTCTATGCATTGAGCGCTTAAGTTGAGATTAGGGACTAAACTGAATAAATTGTAAAACTCGTGTTTTAGAAGTTTTTAGTATGAAATTGCTTTGGGATATTAACTAGGAGGTCTTAAATAGCAATTTGACCCATTCCTAAGTTATGGACAAAAGTTGGACATGGAGGGAATTTTTGGAAAGTTTAGTAGTAAGGGCATTTTGGTCATTTGCATATTAAATGAAATAAAATGGGAAAAATAACACAAAATTGGTCATCATCTTCACTAGTTGCTGCCGAAATTTTCTCTCCTCCATAGCTAGGGTTTCTTCAATTTTCAAGCTTCATAATAAGTGATTTCAAGCCCCGTTTTTAATGTTCTTCACATTTTTGAAATCCTCGTAGCTCGATTTACTTATTTCTACCATTATTTCGAGTTAGGGTGTATGTTTAAAAATTTACCAATGAATGATAGGCATGTATTGTGTTGCTTGATGGTACAATATGAATGTTTGAAGTTAGGAGAACGATCCTTTCTAAGCGATTTTTAACGAAAACGAGCAAAATGGCATAATCGATAAAAATACCTATTGTTCATAACTATGTGTTAGAGTAAGAATTTGATGTTGTCATAGAAGAGAAAAATGATCAGTAGGTAATTAAACATAAGAATAAAGGCTGAAATTAAATTTCCGAGCTTTGGGGAAAAATCATAATTTTGTAAAAGTTAGGGGGCAAAAAAGTAATTTTTGTATAATGTGATTTTTGAATTAAAATAAATAGTTCGAGTGTTAAATGAACTAAATATGTTGTTATAGATCAAGAAAAGTGTGGAATCGACCTCGAACAGGGAAAGGAGAAAGTTTTGGACTAAATTGCAAAATTCTCATATTTTGCACCGAGGTAAGTTTGTATGTAAATAACACATTAATTTCATTTACATTCTTATATTTCAGCCTATTATATATATTAGATGATGTTGAAGTATAAATCGACTATTGGAAGAATGGAAATAAGTAATAGAGAGAGATCCCGGTTGAACATTCGGAAAGATCGAATAAAATAGAGGGGGCGTAGCTAGGTCACATGTATGGTGCTGAGTGCACATCATGTGTACAAGAAAGCTACAAGATACTATGTAGTAGCTAGGTCACATGTGTGATACGGATGTATCCCATGTAGACAAGAGAGCTACGAGACAAATCGGCTAGGTCGCATGAGTGGTACTAAGTGTTCACCATCTGTACAAGAGAGCCGAATTAAATGGAATATGATGGTCGAGCTGTGTGCTGAAACCATCAAGTATCGAGGATTAATCCGAATTGCTCAACGGGATGGCTTTGTGGTGACATTGTAGTCATGGGCCTATACTTGTGATGTATGAAATCTAGTGAAAATGATTTGTGCTATATATATAAGTTAAAATGAGGTTAGTACAAAGAATGTGTGAAAGAGTGAAATTAGCATTAAAACTGTTTTGGACAGTATCAGTGATGTGATTTTCAAAAATCACCAAAAATAGAAGGAACTTAATTAGAGGTTTAATGAGATGTGAAATTAAAGCTTGATGAGTCTATTTTCATATAAAAGAAACAGAGCAACTAAAGGAATTCTATATTTTGAGATATTTACAATTGTGTGTGACTTGCTCAGAATGACTATGTGATCCCCTATTCCAACTTTGAAAAATCATTAAAAATTGTACAAAACAAATTAAGAAATATAGTATATATGCATAAATTCCTTATTGAGTATAGTTTTAAATGAAATAGGTTTCATGGTTATTTGAATTGTTTATTGAGAGAAATTCAATTCGTAGTGAACAGAGGTCAGATCAGTTGAGTTGTGTAACAGGGGAAACTTTAACTAATAAAATGTACTAATTGGCTAAACCAAAAATTCGAGAAAAAATTTAGTAAGAAGTTTTATGAGTCTAGATTCAGGGAAATTTTACGGATTTGAATTTTAAGTTTCGTAACTCGAGTTATGATTTATTTAGTGATCATGATGCAGGAGGGACAGCTTGATCAAACCGGGGTAAATAGTAAAAAAAATTAAAAATATGATATAATTATGTTGTAGACATATTAGAGTCCTTATCTGTTATTTATATACTTACTTACTAAGCTATAAGCTTACTTTCTTTTTTCTCCTTGTCTTATAGTGTCATCCAGCTAGCACAGGAGTTAGAGATCGTTGTAGATCCGCCCGCACTATCAATACCCTTGGTATCTGAACTCAACATTTTGAAATATGGCATGTATAGCAGACTTAGTTATTTTATTACATGTTATAATTGTCTAGGTTTAAAATACTACTTATAGTATCAAAATAATCATTTTGTACGAAGCCTTTGAAATTGATTTGTATTGTTAATGGCATATGTTATAATGATTCATGATCAAATTGCACACCATATTTTTGTTGGGTTTTATTTAATAGTATATACTATAATTTGTTAATAATACCTCGTACCGTATTCCAGCGACGGATACGGGTAAGGGGTGTTACACCACATGTGACGCTTCGTCCAACTTTTGCTTATTTACTAAAAGCTCTTTTAAAAATTTCATTGCATTTCGCAGCTGTGACAAAGCTTCAATAAACGGTAGGTTAATATGTAATTTTTTCAAAAGTTTAAGCAATTTACCGAATTGTTCGTCTGAGCTGTCTTTCCTTTTCACATTAGGGTATGGGACACGAGGTTTATATTTGACACTCACTTGTTTGTTTGTATTTTGATCTACCTCATCTCTCCCTTTGTTTACCACTGTTTCTTGCCTTGGTTTTGGTTCAGGCTCAACGACTCTTTCGTCATCTTGAATACTAATTACGTTGAGGTGTTCCCTTGGGTTTGGTTCAGTATTACTTGGTAAGCTACCTTGTGGTCGTTTAGAGATTAGTTTGGATAGCTGGTCTATTTGAGTTTCGAGCCCTTGGATCGATGCTTGTTGATTCTTAAGTGCTGTCTTGGTATTTTGGAAACGAGTTTCTATTACCGAGATGAATTTAGAGAGCATCTTTTCAAGGTTCAATTTCTTCTCTTGTTGATAAGGTGGCTGTTGAAAACCCTAAGGATTTTGTGGCTTTTGATTCCCTTGACCACCCCAGGAGAAATTTGGGTGGTTCCTCCAACCTGCATTATAAGTATTACTGTATGGGTTATTTTGAGATCTAAAGTTATTATTACCCATATAGTTCACTTGTTCCTCTTTGGTTGGAGTGTTGAAGGATTGATATTCTGTATGCACACCTCCGCCACTTGAGTCACACCTCATTACTGGATGTACCTGCGTAGAACCAAGTAAACCATCAATTTTTTTATTGAAAAGTTCTACCTGATTAGAGACCATGGTAACTGAGTCGATGTTATAAACGCTGGCTGTTTTCGTTGGCTTTGTCCTCATAACTTGCCACTGATAGCTTTTCAGTGACATCTCCTCTATAAACTCATAGGCATCTTCATGTGTTTTATTATTGATGGTTCCGCCAGCAGCTGCGTCAACCATTTGCCGAGTCGAAGGATTCAGACTATTGTGAAATGTTTGTACTTGCAGCCAAAGTGGTAACCCATGGTGAGGGCACCTTCTCAGTAAGTCCTTGTATCTCTCCTATGCATCGTAAAGTGTTTCTAAATCCATCTGCACAAAAGAAGAGATATCATTATGTAATTTAGCCGTTTTAGCAGGCGAAAAATATTTTAGTTAAAATTTCTCGATCATTTTTTCCCAAGTAGTAATTGACCCTTGTGGTAATGAGTTCAACCATTATTTATCTTTGTTCCTCAATGAAAAAGGAAATAACCAAAGACGAATGGCATCATCAGAAATGCCATTGATTTTGAATGTATCGTAAAATTCCAGGAAATTTGCTAAGTGAGCATTGGGATCTTCATCCTGCAAACCATCAAACTGAACAAACTGTTGTATCATCTGAATAGTGTTAGGTTTTAATTCAAAAGTATTTACAGCTACAGCAGGTTTATCTATGCTAGATTCAGTTCCTGTTAGAGAAGGTTTAGCATAATCATACATAGTACGTGGAGCAGGATTTTGATTAGCCGCAATTGCAGGAGGTAGTTGATTGCCTTGGTTTTCAACCATCTCATCGGTTTGGAGTTGAGTATCGTCATCTTGCTCGTTTTTCGTGTATCGTAAGCTGCACCTTATTTCTCTTTGATTTATATAAACTGTACGATCGATTTCTTCGTCAAAAAGTAATGGTCCCGATGGGTTTCCTCTAGTCATAAACTATAAAAACCTGCCAAGAGAAAGAAAAAGTAAATTAATAAATAATAATAAAAAAAATTAAATTGCAAGAAAAATAAATGGCTCAAGTAAAAATAATTTAGCGTTCCTAATATTCTAGTTCCCTGGCAATGGCGCCAAAAACTTGATCATGTGATTCTTAACAAGCAATAAATATTTATAATGAAGATCAAACCTAGACTAACTATTATCACGACGAAAAGGCAAGCGTACCTATCAAACAATAGTATAGTAATGAGAAGACCGGAATATCGTACCCAAGGGAACCAGAAGTACTAGTAATAACTATATTTTTATTATTTAACCTAGAAATAAAGAGGGGTTGTTTATTAAACTAATTAACTAAACTAATTAGCTAACTAAACTAAAGCGAAGAGAAAATTTGGAAAAAGACTTGAAGAAAAGTAATTGATAAAGACGACACCCAAGGAGGAATCCACCTAGATTTCACTTGTTATCTGACTCTGAACTAGACGATTTATTCACTTGACTTGATCCGTGAGACTCCTTAACCTATATTATTATCTCTTTCGAGACTAATAACACCTAACCCTCAGTTGAATTAATCAAAATTTCTTTCTTAATTAAAACCCCTAAGGAAGCAGTAATCGATCTATGGAGTCCCATATTAGGTTTCACCCTAATCTGGCAAAATCTCGTAACCCTATTTCTAGGCATTCGATCAGCTCCACTTAATTATGCCAAATCTACTGTTAGACAGGGACTTTTGCTCCTCTTCGTTAGCACATCAAATCATGAATTAATACCCGGAATATTAACTCAATCATTAAGAACACATAACTAAGAACAAATCAAGTTTTACCATACAGTTCAGATAATAATAACAAGATCCATCATAGGTTTCAACCCCCTTAGGTATCTAAGGGGTTTAGTTCATAATAAAATAAGAGTACATATCAAAAGTATGAAAATAACAAAACATAAAGAAAAATCTAAAACCCCTGAAGGAATTCTGAGAGAGATCTTCAGTCTTGGAGTAACTATGGCTTTTGGGATGGATCGTCTGGCTTTCTTCAAGTAATTCCTGGCGTGTGGTTCTGTATTCTAGAAAAGTTCTGGAGGGGAGTGACCTTCTAAGTCATACTTAGGGTGTTTACATAGGCTTTGGATTGGCTTTCTTCTTCCCTAAGTATCCTTTTGCGTGTAAAATACAACACTTTAAAAAAGGGACACGCCCGTGTGCCACGACCGTGTGACGTGTTTTCCAGGCCATGTTCGATCCGTTAAATTGCACACGACTGTGTGGGTCAATGGCCAGACCGTGTGAATCATGAAAGCCTTGGTCGACACCCTCGAAAGACACGGGCGTGTGAGCAGCCCGTGTGGTAAGGCTTGGGCCGTGTCATCTTCCCGATTTCGTCCATTTTATCCCTTTTGGGGTCGTTTTTGGCTCCTTTTGACTCTTGGTGCTCTCCTGAGTACAAACATGAAATAACCGGATTAAGAGCACCAAAATTCACAAATCTAGTGATAAACATCCATAAATATGCTAAGTATTTGGGGTAAAAATATGTATAATTTGGCGTTTATCAAAGTTTAAACTCATTTACCATTTCCACCTTTTATCTTTATTTTAACTTATTAGCCTAAATCGAGCCTATCCAAATAGCTTTTATCCTTGTTTCTTTCTAACTGAACCTACCATCATAGACTTAGCCAACTTTGAACCCCATTTTATTAACATTAAGCCTACTAAACTGATTCAAACAATTTGACAATTAAGCCTACTAAACTGATTCAAACAATTTGACAATCTTGTGAACGACACTTCTCGAAGATGATTGGGCAATCTATGTGAACTCGACTCAATCACCTGAGCTGGATCACATCATTTGGTATCAGAGCTTGTAAATCGAGAAGTATGGACGTTTGTATTCAACTCGAAATAGGTTTGTAAAAAGAAAAAATTTGAATTAAAAAAATTTTAAGTTGTATTCAAATGTTCATATTGTAATCAGCAAATATTAGTGAAAAAAAAGAAATACAAAATTTTAAAAAATTGAATAAAAAAAGTGAAGTGTTGGAAGTTCTTGTTTTTCTTTTTTTGTAATTTTGATCATCAAGTGTTTGTTCTACTATCAACTACCCCTAACGCCACACTAAACTGAAATTTTTCTTTGTTTCAGCCTACCCTACACCCTCTTACGTTAAAACCCTTGAAACCCCTTGAAACCGACCCTTTAAGCAATAAATAAGCCTACAGAGATGAAATACGAAACTATGAGAAAGAGTTTGAGTGATAAAATGCATGAGTGTGTAAGTGCATTTGAGAGGAGAAAAAGCCTTAAAACGACTGCAAACACGAGCACAAGTGCAAAATCATTAATTTTCTTTTCGAGTGAATAGTGAGGTTTTTGTGGTGAGGATTTAAAAAAAATTCTTATCAATAGGCAAGGAATGAAGAATGAATGAGGACAAGGTTGAAACAACATCTCATGAGGAGGAGAGATCAAAGCCTGTTTGTGCTAGCAAGCTACTCATTGTCAAAAGAAGTGTAAGTATTCAAGGTTTGGAAATCGAGCAGCAACGGGAAAACATCTTCCATTCCCAGTGTCAAGTGAAAGGAAAGTTTTGTAGCTTGATTATCGATGGTGGAAGCTGTACCAATGTGGCAAGTACTATTATGGTGGAGCGACTTGGCCTGCTGACCACCAAGCATCTGAGCCCTTACAAGCTCCAATGGCTCAACGAAGGTGGTAAAATCAAGGTATCTAGACAAGTTCTCGTGACTTTTTCAATTGGCAAGTACGAGGATGAAGTGCTTCGTGATGTAGTACCCATGCACGCAGGACACTTGTTACTTGGAAGGCCTTTGCAATACAATCAAAAAGTCATCCATGATGGGTATACCAATAGGTATATGTTCTAGTATTTGAGGAAAAATTTCACCTTAGCCCCGTTGACACTAAAACAAGTTTTCGAGGATCAAATAAGAATGAAATCTTCTGTAAATCAATTGAAAGAAAAAGAAAAGAATGAAGTTGAAAAATAAAGAAAAGAAAACGAAAAAGAAAAGAAAAATGAGAAAAAGAAAGCAAAAATAGCAAAAGAAAGAGAAGAGAAAACGAGAGAGGAAAAAGAAGAAAAAGAAAAGGAAAAAGAAAAGAAAAGTTTGATTGCAAAAGAAAGAGAAGTTCTAAAAATATTTTTGACAAGACAAGCCATTCTTGTACTCATGTACAAGGAAAATCTTCTTAATAGTAACAAACTTCCCGAGGGTTTGCCTTCTTCTGTTTTGGCTCTTTTGCAGGATTTCCACAATGTGTTTTCAGAAGAGACCCCGAGTGGACTACCACCCCTTTACGGAATCGAGCATCAAATCAATTTTGTGCCCGGGGCTATTATTCCAAATCATCCCGACTATAGAATGAATCCCAAAGAGACCAAAGAATTACAAAGGCAAGTTAACAAATTGATGGAAAATGGCTATATTCAAGAAAGTCTTAGCCCCTGTGCTGTTCCAGTTCTATTGGTGCCTAACAAATATGGAACATGATGGATGTGTGTAGATTGTTGTGCTGTGAATAAAATTACCTTCAAATACCGGTATCCAATCCCTCGGCTAGACGATATGTTAGATGAACTAAGTGGAGCCAAACTATTCTTGAAAGTCGATCTAAAAAGCGGCTACCAGCAGATCCGTATGCGAGAAGGCGACGAGTGGAAAATGGCCTTCAAAACGAAGCACGGTTTGTATGAGTGGTTGCTCATGCTGTTTGGCTTAACCAACGCTCCTAGCATTTTTATGAGATTAATGAACCATGTTTTGAGACCCTTCATTGGTAAGTTCTATGTTTTTTTATTTCGATGATATTCTTACCTATAGTAAGACGTTAGAAGATCATGTGTTACATCTCAAATCTGTCCTTGAAACTTTACGTAAGGAAACATTATATGCTAATCTTAATAAATGTACTTTCTGTTCTGATAAAGTTATTTTCCTTGGTTTGTAGTTAGCTCGTAAGGCTTGGAAGTTGAACAAGAGAAAATAAAAGCTATCCAAGATCGGCCGAGACCTACAACTATTAGTCAAGTTCAAAGTTTCCATGACTTAGCTAGCTTTTATCGACTATTTGTGCCTAATTTCAACACCATCGCTGCTCCATTAACGAGCGTGATAAAAAAGAACTCTGCATTCCATTGAGAAGATGAGTAAGAGAAATCTTTTGTTGAAATTAAAAATTGTCTTATTAACGCACCTTTACTTGCTTTGCCTGATTTTACTAAGACCTTTGAACTCGAGTGTGATGCATCAGGTGTTGGGATAGGTGCTGTTCTAACCCAAGATGGGCGACCTATTGCCTACTTTAGCGAGAAGCTTAACGGAGCCCCACTTAATTATCCGGTTTATGATAAGGAGATGTAGGCATTAGTTTGGGCTCTCGATTCGTGGCAACACTATTGTGGCCAAAAGAGTTTGTGATCCATTTCGATCACGAACCGTTGATGTAATAGCCCGATTTAGACCCTAATCGAAATGGTGGTTTCGGGATCATGAATCTGAGTCAGAAAAATATTTAAAAAATTATTTTTTGTGTTTATTTTGTGTGAATTTATATATGTGAAATTTTTGTAATTTAATTTTATCGTTTGGGTGTCCGATTAAATAAAAGGACTTAATCGCGTAAAATGAAAATTTAAAGGTTAGTAGTAAAAGGGCCAAATAGTGGTTGTCTTTGTAATGTGGGGTGTTTATAATGAAATTATACCCTTGGATGTTTGCCTGGACACATTCGGCCATAGGAAGGTGAAGTATGAATGATATTGAACAAGGTTAAACAGGTAAATATGTAATAAAATGTTTATAATAAAACATAAGATTAAAATAAGCTATCATATTATTATGTTCATCCACCGAAATAAGAAATAAAAGAAAAGAAATAAGAGAAGCTAGGTTCGGCCATCTTTCTCAACTTGATTCAAGGTAAGTTCTAGCTCGATTTTTGATAATTTTTACGTTTTTGAGATCGTTGCTTCGAGTACTACAAAACCCATACTTTAATTTTTGATTTTGGTGAATATTTTGAGTTGTGCCACTGTTGAGAACTTGTGATTTTTTTTGTTTGATGATGAAATATGAAAGATATGTTTTAGATTAACATGTTTTGTATTGGAGTTTTTGATGATTTTGAGTAATTAGGACTAAATTGCAAAAATAATAATTTGAGGGACTAAAATGTGAAATAAATGAAATATATGGATTTTTATGAGAGTGGGTAAAATTCGGTCCAACATGGGTATCTTGAAATTTTGTATATTTTGTGTTTTGTGTAATAGGGACTAAATTGTAAAAAGTGTAAATATCATGGGAAAAATGGTAATTTGACCATTTATGTTTTTTCGGACTAAATTGAATGAAAATATGTTTGAATGAGCTTAGTTTGAATAAGTTTAGATCAAGAACCAAAGAAATCGGATTTGGATTAGGGGAAAACGAAAGTTGACTAGCTGCTCTGCTCTGTTTTATAATGTCTGATGTAAGTTTATAAGCAAATAGATGTGTTTAATTGTAGTTAAATGCTAGGGATACATGTTGTTATGAAATGTATGAATTTATATTTGTTATGGCCAAATGTGAAAAGTGTTGGTTACAACATTTTCGATTTCGTTTCAACCAAGTTACGATGTTCGGAAGCCCCGTATGAACCTTAGAAATAGTTAGGATACATATGTCATGACATAGGATTCCGATATATGTGTGCGAGTAAGACCATGGAATTGATATCTGATTTTGATATGTGTTTACGAGTAAGACCCTGTCAGGGATAGTGGCGTCGATATGTGACTACATGTAAGACCACGTCTGGGACGTTGGCATTGTACGACTTGTGTGATTATCCGAGTGTCCTATCCAATTCTGAATGGTTCATTGGGAAAAAGTATAATGAGTTCGAATGTGTAAAATGAACCATATGTCATGTATAAATTAAATTGTTATCTACTTGAGAAAAGGTAAGTAAAAATCTTGGCTATTTGTTACGAATCTTGTAAAGTGCAAATTAAGAAAATATGTGTATATGATATCTGTATTTGGTTTGGTGAATGAGTAGTAAGCATGTTATGAATAGTTCTTATGTACATGTGTATAAATGATGAGATATATATTCAGTTATATGGTTAATATATATGTATGGAATTATATTAAAACATGTGAGTTTTGTATTTGTGTATGTGAACTAGGTATATAAATAATAATCGGCCTTGAAGGTTAAATGATAATATGTTAATTTTGGCTTTATAAACATTCGGTCAAGGTGATAATATAAAGAAAATAATTATATATGTTTATATATACTTAATATATATATTGATGATTGGATCTAAATGTGAAAAGATAACTGGTTTAGTTTAGTTAATTTGATACCATCATTGGTTATTTATTTGCTCATGATTTACTAAGATGTGATAGCTTACTCTGTGTGTTATGTTACTCTGTTTTATAGATTTTGGAGTCAAGCTACAAGCTCAGGGACTGTCAGCCAAGTTCATCAGACTATCTACTGTTTTGGTGCCTTATAAGCTAAACTTAAATTATGGCATGTATAGGATGGTTTTGGAGTTAGTTATTTTGAAAATGTTTGTATATTAGCCATGCGAAAATGGCTTAACTACCTTGCTTGATCTTGGTTTCGATTTAGTTATGGTTAAAGTCTATTTTGGTCAAGATGTCGTATGCTATGAATAAGTAATAAGTATTATGAATAGATGATGTGTGTGGTAGGTGTTACACGCATTGAAAATGGCTTAATTATTATGCTTGAGTTTGGTTTTGATTAAATTATGGGTTGAGATCATTTTGATTTTCATGCTATGTGTTTTGGATGTGAGACATTTATGATATGTGTTTTAAGTATTGAAATTGATTAATGACCTTGTAAGTGGTACGAATGTATCAGCCTTAATAAATATATATATGGAATATTTGGTTAATTTGAGTGTGGTTCAATCTAAGATTAGATACTTATGTGAAGTTGATTTTAAATAATTAGATTCAATTATTAAATATGTTTGGTCACATGCTGAAAATAAAATAAGGTAGTTACTTGACTGGTAAATTGGTTCTTGATTATACTAGTATGCTTTGGTTTATAATGCGGTGAAGCTATATGTGTAGGTACATAATCTATTGGATATATATATAAGTAAATTGGTGTTGATCATGTGGTTCGGTTATTAAACATTAATAAGTGTGTAATATGTTATATCACATAATGATTTAGCAAATTGAAATATATGTCATTTATGTGAGATGTTTGGTATATGATTATTGAGTGAAGTAGAAGAATATGTTTGACTATGTGATTTATTAGTTAACCGAAATCAATAAATATGTATAAGAAAGTTTCAGATACTAATGGTACATTATTGGTAAGTTCTAGATAGTTATTTGAGTAGTGTAATTATTTGACTTGATATATATACATATATATATATGTACATATAAATTATTTTGATACATTTTGGATTACGTTTTATCCGAAATGAGTTGTGAATGACATAATTTATTTAGACTTAATATTTGATTAAACTGTAAGCTATGATGTGATTAAAATTATGATTTTTAATATATATATATATATATATATAGTGCATGATTATATGAAATTTAAAATGTTCAGTAATGCCTCTTAATCCTAATCTGGCGACGGATACGGGCTAAGGGTGTTACAGTTGAAGCATATCAAAGGTCAGCACAAGTTAAATAAGCGGCATGCTAAATGGGTCGAGTATCTTGAGTCGTTCCCCTATGTCATTAAGTATAAGAAAGGTAAAGATAATGTTGTAGCAGATGCCTTATCGATGAGGTATACATTATTGTCTACCCTTGAATCGAAATTGCTTGGTTTTCTTTCTTAAAGGATTTGAATGCTAACGATGTTGATTTTAGTGAGATTTACTCTGTCTGTGAGAATTCTGCCTTTGAGAACTTTTATAGGTTTGACGGGTTCTTATTCAAGGAAGGCAAGCTATGCGTTCCACAAAGTTTTGTCCGAGACTTGTGCATGAAGCGCATAATGGAGGTCTCATGGGACATTTCGGAGTTAGCAAGACCCTAGCAACACTTAATGAACACTTTTATTAGCCTAGGATGAGGCGGGACGTGGAACGAGTTTGCGAGCGATGCTTGACGTGTAAATGAGAAAAATCCAAAATTCAATCACATGGCTCTACACGCCCCTATCAATACCTGAAACTCCTTGGACGGATATATCCATGGACTTCATCCATGGATTGCCTAAAACGAAAACGGAGAAGATTCCATTTTTGTTGTTGTTGATCAGTTTTCTAAAATGTCACATTTTATTGCTTGTACGAAAACTGATGATGCCGTTCATATTTCTAATCTTTTCTTTAAGGACATCATTTGTTTACATGGAATTCCACGAACCATCATGTCAGATCGTGACGTAAAATTTCTTAGTCATTTTTGGAGATCTCTGTGGGGTAAACTTGGAACTAAATTACTGTTCTCAACTACATGTCACCCTCAAATAGACGAACAAATGAAAGTGGTCAACTGAGTTCTTTCCACACTTCTATGAGCTATAATTCAAAAGAATTTGTAATCGTGGGAAGATTGTTTGCCCCGTATTGAATTTGCCTATAATAGATCCGTTCATACGCCAACCAAACATTCACCTTTTGAAGTAGTCTATGGATTTAATCCATTAACTCCTTTAGATTTATTGCCCTTACCTAATAACCAATAAATTCATTCTGATGCTAGGAAAAAGGCTGATTATGTCAAGAAATTACATCAAAAGGTACGGGCTAATATAGAGGCAAGGACCAAGTCCTATGTGCAATGAGCAAACAAGGGACGAAAGAGAGTTATGTTCGAGCTCGGTTATTGGGTTTGGGTCCATATGCATAAGGAACATTTCCCAGCCCAACGGAGGTCCAAATTACTACCTCGAGGAGACGAACCCTTCCAAATTCTAGAATGCATTAATGAGAATTCCTATAAACTTGATTTACTGGGTGAATATAACATAAGTGCTAGTTTTAACGTGTCAGATTTGTCCCCTTTTGATGCAAATTCTGACTTAAGGACAAGTCACTTTGAAGAAGAGGGGATGATGCAAGC
Organism: Gossypium arboreum; assembly: GCF_025698485.1. NCBI lineage: Eukaryota > Viridiplantae > Streptophyta > Magnoliopsida > Malvales > Malvaceae > Gossypium > Gossypium arboreum. The sequence goes on along the minus strand of NC_069076.1, from coordinate 13,640,755 downwards.
ATGCCCGGGAGTTCAAAGAATCCAAGCCAAAAACTCCTTGAGCTTCCTAAGGGACCAATGACTCGAGCCTGAACTAAGTTATTTCGAGAAGCTGTTTCAGCAATGATCCTTCAAATTTAGGATGAAAACGAGCTTGACGATAAGGGAGTAGTTCAGGCTAACTCTATTAAGACTCCTTGCACCTTGGTGAAATCCAACTTTAGCTCACTTCGAGCTCACCAAGTTTAACCTAGCTCGGATCAGCTCACTTGAGCTTAATTCATCTCGATACGAGCTCAGCGAGCTCATTTCCATCCTTTTTATTTTAGCTCATTTAGTTACTGGAATAAATTATAGTTAATTTAGTTTGAGTTATTTAATTAATTTAGTTAAGTGTTAAATGTATCTTAAGCTATTTAATTTGTCCAAATACATTCGACATTAATAGGTCATAAGTAATTAAATTTGTCCTGATTACTATGGCCATTTAAGTTGTCCTTAGCTTATTTAATTTGTCTTAGCTCCTACAGCTTTTTAAAATTTCCTCAACTAAGACAAATTAATTGAACACATTAATGGTGCCTTAACTGAATTTTATTTGTTGTTTTTAGGTGACCATTCAGCTGAATTTAGCTAGGTACATGGATGGCATTAAAGGGAGATTTTAATCTGAATTAAAGTAAGCAGCCGATTTCTCTTCTCCAAAGTGGTTGTTCGTGTAATGAAAGAGACAAAGGAGTGTTCACACAAGGTTATTTAGCTTACATATTCTTTTCACACTTGGTTGCTGCCCATTTCTTCCTTTTCACACCTCTTGACTGATTGCCTTCAAGCGTTCACACAAGAGACTGTTTGTGCGCCCAAAGCTACCTTTAATTTGCTGCTGCTTGTTTGGCTACCCAAGAATGGAATTTAAAGCTGATTGTAAATGCTTTTGGCTACCCAACAATGAATCCTTCCAGCCTAAGTTTTTTAACTCATTTAATTAGCTGAATTGAGCTCTTAAACAAGCTGATTGTTGGAATTTTCCATGCTTAGAAGCTTCCAAAGACTCTTTGGTGATTTCAACAGTTTTTCAGCTCAATTAATGAAATTTAAGTTGCTTCTAAGGTATCCATTTGGCTGGAGGGTAGCTCAGCCTATAAATATGTAGTTCAATTCACTTTGAAAGGACTTTCGACAATTTGTTTAATGAAACTTTGTTTCTGTGAGGTTTACTTCCTCTCATATTTCGTACGAATCTCGAGTGACTTATCTAGCGTGCTAGTGATGTCAACCTAATCTTGTTTCTAGATTCTACTTTTCATCTGACCACCTTAAATGATATAAGATTTGGGGCGATGCTCGATATAGTATCGAATCTTTCTTGAAGTTTAAGTTCGTTTTCCATTTCCACCTTCTATCTTTACTTTAACTTATTAACCTAAACCGAGCCCATCCAAATAGCTTCTATCCTTGTTTCTTTCTAACTGAACCTACCATCATAGACTTAGTCAACTTTGAACCCCATTTTATTAACATTAAGCCTACTAAGCCGATTCAAACAATTTGACAATCTTGTGAACGACACTTCTCGAAGGCAATCGGGCAATCTATGTGAACTCGACTCAATCACCCGAGCTGAATCACATCACTGTCTTAAATAGGATCTTACACGAAATGAAATACGATACCAATGTCCCAGACATGGTCTTACACGTAAATCTCAAATCGATGCCAACGTCCTAGACGTGGTCTTACACGAAATCACATATTAGAAATCCTATGTCATGACATATGTATCCTAACTATTCCTATGGTTCGTACAGGGCTTCCAAACATCATCACATTATCGAAATTTTCTCAATTTCACTTATTCAATTACTACAACCATTCATCACAATTCAATATCATATAAACATAAATAAATCAATTCAAACACATTTATTTGTATATAGACTTACCTCGTACGGAAATGAAGACTTACCTCGTACGGAAATGAACGGTTATTCAACGACTTTCAACTCTCCCCGATCTAATTCTGTTTTCTTTGGTTCTTGATCTATATAAATTCAAATTTAACTTATTCAATCTCACATTCATTCAAATCAATCCATATACACATATTTAGGGCATTTTACAAATTAGCCCTTACATTTTCACATTTTAACACTTTAGTCCCTAATTCATAAAATCACAAAATACACATAATTTCTTTTCACACATGCTTAACCACATATAGAAAACACAAAAAATAATATTAAAATATTTTTCTAACTTAGATTTGTGGTCCTAAAACCACTATTCCAAATGGGGTCTAAACCGGGCTGTTACACACCTACTCCTCAACAAATCCCTATTGTTCATCAAGTTATAAATCCGATACGATTAAACAAGCCGCCAATAGATAAGATTTGTAAATATGGGGATGAAGTGTTTTGGGCTACTACTGATGATGATACTGAGAGGGCTGAGTTCTGGCTCGAAAATACGATTCGAGTATTCGATGAATTGTCTTGTACTCTTGATGCATGTATTAAATGTGCTATATCTTTGTTAAGAGACACCGCGTATCAATGGTGGAACACGTTGATATCTGTAAAAGAACGGGTTACTTGGGAGTTCTTTCAATCCTAATTCAGAAAGAATTACATCAGTCAAAGATTTCTTAGTCAAAAGCACAAAGATTTCTAGAATTAAAACAAGGCTGAATGACTATAACCGAGTACGAAAGAGAATTTTTACGGTTGAGTAAGTATGCCAGGGAATATGTTTCTACAGAGGAGCTTATGTGTAAGTGGTTCGTCGATGGGTTGAACGAAGATATAAAACTACTAGTCGAAATTCTAGAGTTGAAAGAATTTTTCGTTCTGGTTGAAAGGGCTTGTAAAGCCGAGGATCTTAGCAAAGAAAGGAGAAAAGCAGATTCAGAAGCTAGAGACTCGATAAAAAGATCAATGAGTAAATCGTATCAATCTTCCTCAAAGAAATCCAGAGATTCGTATGCTTGCCTAAATGCTTCAAAAAAATATTTGAATAGAGATTGTAGAAAACAATACACAGGTTCTAAAGCTCAAGCTACACCAGTATCGAGTGTTGGCAGTGTAAGAGACAACAAACCCGAGTGTCTATAGTATGGGAGACGACATTTTAGAGAATGATGGAATAAAAGTAATAAAGCTTGTTACAAATGTGGTTCTTTAGATCACATCATTAGAGATTGCCCTAAGCTAGACGAGAAAGATAAAGTTCAGAATGTGAGGCCAAGGAACATGTCGAATAGAGGTAGACCACCTAGAATTGCCGAAAATGTAAGTGGTAGTAGAGGGGCAACAAAGGATTCAACTGTGAGATCCGAGGTCAGAGCACCTGCTAGAGCCTACGCTATTTGCGTTCGCAAAGAAGCGTCATCTCCAGATGTTATCACTGGTACTTTCACTCTCTATGATACTAATGTGATTGCATTGATAGATCCAGGATCAACCCATTCTTATATATGTATGAATTTAGTATCTAGTAAGACTTTGCCTGTAGAGTCTACTGAATTTGTGATTAGAGTATCTAATCCCTTTAGAAAATGTGTTTTGGTTGACAAAGTCTACAAGAATTGTCCATTAATGAATCGGGATATTTATTTTTTAGCTAATCTAATGTTGTTTCCATTCGATGAATTTGATGTGATTTTGGGTATGGATTGGCAAATGATGCATAATGCTATAGTGAATTCTAGACGAAAGACAATTGAACTGAAATGTTAGAATAATGAAACTATTAGAATTGAATCTAATAATTTGAATAGTTTGCCAGTTGTGATCTCGTCTATGTTAGCTCAGAGATTTGTGAGAAAGGGGTGTGAACCTTATCTTGCTTATTTACTTGATACAAAAGTGATAGAAGCAAAGATTGAATTAGTACCAATTGTGCGCGAGTATCTAGATGTATTTCTTGAAGAGTTACCGAGTTTACCACCTATCAAAGAGGTTGAGTTTGGTATTGAATTAGTACAGGGAACAACGTCGATATCGATAGCTCCGTGTAGAATGACTCGACAGAGTTAAAAAGAATTAAAAGCTCAGTTGCAAGAGCTGACAAATAGAGGTTTTGCTAGACTGAGTTTCTCTCCTTGGGGTGCACAGTGTTATTTGTGAAAAAGAAAGATGGCACGATAAGAATGTGTATATACTACCGATAGTTCAACAAAGTGACGATCAAGAATAAATACCCTTTGCCACGAATAGATGATTTGTTTGATCAGTTAAAAGGGGCAACAGTGTTTTCAAAAATTGATTTGAGATCGGGTTATTACCAATTGCGAGTTAAAGACTCAGATGTGCCAAAGACTGCATTTAGAACAAGGTACAGACACTACAAATTTCTTGTTATGCCTTTCAGACTAACAAATGCACATGCTATTTTTATGGATTTGATGAATCAGATTTTTAGTCCGTACTTAGACCGATTCATAGTTGTGTTTTTTGATGACATTCTAATTTACTGTCGTAATGAATTTAGCATGCCGAGCATTTGAGAATCGTGTTACAAACTCTGAGAGATAAATAGTTGTTTGCGAAGTTCAGCAAATGTGAGTTTTGGTTATGAGAGGTTGGTTTTCTAGGACATATAGTTTCAGCAGCGGGTATCCAAGTTGGCCCGAGCAAAATTTCTACGATTATAGATTGGAAGCCTATGAGAAATGTATCTAAAGTCTGTAGTTTTCTATTATAGATGATTTCTGAAAGGTTTCTCGATGATTGTGACTCTGATGACACGATTGCTTCAAAAAGATGTTAAATTTGAGTGGTCAGAAAAGTGTCAGCAGAGCTTCGAGCAGTTGAAAGTATTATTGCAGAAGCACCAGTGTTAGTTTAGCTTGAGTCGGGTAAAGAATTTGTAGTTTTTAGTGATACATCATTAAATGGCCTGGGTTGTGTTTTGATGCAGGAAGGCAAAAGTGTAGCTTATGCCTCGGGACAGTTGAAGCCGTACAAAAAGAATTATCCGACGCATGATCTAGAGTTTGCCGCGATAGTGTTCGCATTGAAAATTTGGCGTCATTACTTGTTTGCTAAGAAATGTCATATTTATACCAACCACAAAAGCTTGAAATATCTGATGACTCAGAAAGATTTGAATTTGCGATAGCAGAGATGGTTAGAATTGCTAAATAATTATGAATTAGTGATTGACTATCATCCGGGGAAAACGAATGCAGTTGCTGATGCTTTGAGCTGAAAGTCCTTATTTGCTTTACGTGCTTTGTCTGGTGATGGTTCAATAGTAGTCGAGTTGAAAGCGAGACTATTATTTCTACAGCAGATTTGTGAGGCTGAAAAATTTGACAATGAATTGCAAGCAAAACGAGCTCAGTGTGAGTCGACTTCTGATTCAGAGTTTCAAATAAGGCCTGATGACTGTTTGATGTTTCATGATAGAATATGTGTACCAAGAAACTCTGAGCTCTTTCGGAAGATTCTAAATGAAGCACATAGTAGTTGTTTATTAGTACATCCAAGAACCACAAAAATGTATAACAATTTGAAATAGCTTTATTAGTGGCAAGGCATGAAATGAGATATCTTGAAATTTATTTCGAAATGTTTGATTTGTTAGCAAGTCAAAGCTAAGCATCAAGTGCCGTCAGGCTTATTACAACCTACTATGATTCCTGAGTATAAGTGGGATAGAGTAATAATGGATTTCGTATCGGGTTTTCCCTTAATCTTCTAAAAAGAAAAATGCAATATGGGTTGTTGTTAACATATTGACGAAATCAAATCATTTTATTCCAGTACATACAAATTTCTCTCTTGATAAATTAGCTGAGTTGTATATTTTTGAAGTGAGATTACATGGTGTTCCCTTATCTATTATTTCAGATAGAGATCCAAGATTTATTTCATGATTTTGGAAGAAATTGCAAGAAGCTTTGGGTTTAAAGCTGCATTTTAGCACTGTATTTCACCTGCAAATGGATGGTCAATCCGAACGAGTTATTCAGATACTAGAGGATATGTTATGTTGTTGCCTTCTTGAGTTTGAAGGTAGCTGGGAGAAATATCTACCGCTGATTGAATTCTCTTATAATAATAGCTTTCAATTGAGTATAAAGATAGCATCGTATGAAGTTCTATACGGTCATAATTTTCGAACACCATTGTACTCGAGTGAGCTCAGCAAAAATAAGATTCACAGGGTTGATCTGATCAGAGAGACTGAAGAAAAAGTGAAAGTAATTCGCAATAGTTTGAAAACAGTTTTGAATCGACAGAAATCATATGTAGACTTGGAACAGAAAGATATTGAGTTCCAGGTCAAGGATAAAGTGTTTTTGAAAGTGTTACCGTGGAAAAAGATATTGCGGTTTGGTCAAAAAGGGAAATTGAGTCCGCGATTCATCGGACCGTATGAGATTACTGAGCGAGTTGGGCTAGTGGCATATCGGCTGTCCTTACCATTTGAGTTAGAAAAGATACATAATTTGTTTCACGTATCGATGCTATGAATATATCGATCAGACCCTTCGCACGTTATTTATCCAACTAACATTAAGATACAGTCAGATTTATCATACATTAAAGAACTGATTCAAATTTTAGCTTATGAGATCAAAGAGCTGAGAAATAAGAGAATTGCATTAGTGAAAGTATTATGTCATCAGCAAGGGATATGGGAACCCGAGGATGTTATGTGAAAGCAATACCCAAACCTATTCACTAGTAAGATTTTCGAAGACGAAAATTCCTAGGGGAGAGTTGTAACATTCCGTTTTTGGTCAAATCAGAATAGTAGTTTTGGGACCAAAAATACAAAGTCAAAATATTTATTTTATTATCTTATTAAGGTATACAACATGATAGAATTATTGGGTGAAAGTTTCGTAAAGAAATTTTACCATTTGAGTGTTTAATTCGGTAAAATGGACTAAATCGCGTAAAGCATAAAATATGAGTTCTATAAGTTAAATGAACCAAATGACTATAAAAATGAAATGAATGAGTACTTGCATGGTAATTAGCCCATTAATAGCATTAATGGACGGTAATGGGCATGGATTATGTTATTTTTATATTTAATTATATAGATTAACATGGTAAAATGGTTATTATGGTTAATTAAATAAAACAAAACATGAAAATGCATGCAAGTGCTTATCTTCTCCACCGAAACTAAAGCTTGAGAAATCTATTAAGCAAGTTTGAATATTTGTTCACTTTGAAGGCTATATTAATGTATGGTTTTAGCTCGGTTTTTAATGATTTTTTACATTTTTGTAATCGTTGCAGCTCAATCTAGCTAGCCCGTACCTTTAATTTTGAAACTGTTAAAGATTTTGAGAGTTTGCATTGTTGAATCTATGTGTTCTTTGATGTTTAATGTTGAAATATGAAAGCTTGATGATAGTTTTACATGTTTTGTTAAGTGATTTTTGATGAAAATGCACAATAGGGATTAAATTGTGAAATATGCAAATTGAGTGGTTGAAAAGTGAATAAATGGAAGTTTTGGGTTGCTAGGGACTTATAAATAATTCGACCAAGCTTGGGTTTATTGAAATTATGTGAATTTTGTGTTTTGTGAAATAAGGATTAAATTGTTAAAAGTGTGAAAGTTTAGGGGCTAATGTACAAATAGGCCTAAATGTATGTTTTGGACTAAATTGAATGAATGGTCGATTAAATAAGCTAATTTTGAATTCATATGAATCAAGAAAGAATGAATTCTGGTTTAGATCATGGGAAAAGCAAGGTTATCGAATAGTCGACCTGATCCGTCAATTCTGAATACAAGGTAAGTTTGTATGTGATGATTACATTATAAATGTATGTTAAAATGCTTTAATACTGCATAAATTGTTAAAATGGGATTATGGATAATGTATTAATTGTGAAAATGACTCTACGAATGCATTTGATGGTAGAAACGAAAAGTAGGAAAGGTCGGTTGAACCTTAAGAATAGTTTTTGATACTATTGACATGTCAGTAAGTGATACGTAGAGTTGGCTTCGGGCCATGATATTAGCACTTCGGGTGTGTATTTTACCGATTTGGATTTAGGCCATGCATATCGGATGGTTGGCTTCGGGCCATGATAATAGTTTTTCAGATAAGTTACCTTGTTTTGGCTACGGGCCATGGTATAGGTACTTATCATACGAGACTCCTGAGTATCTAGTTTCTATTCCGAATGGTTCAACGGGTAAATGAATGATGTGGTTGAGAAAGAGGTTAGTACGCGGTGATATAGGTATGTGCAGAACCTATTCAAGTATTAAATAGTGAAAGTTTGATAAGTTGTATTTGATCATGTTTTAAGACATGATTATAAAGGTTTGTAGTTAATGTGTATATGGTTTTGTCATGTGTAATTGATTGATTTGCATTTATTCAATGAATTAAATTATTCACATATGAGCTTACTAAGCCATGAAGCTTACTTCATGTTATTTTTTTATGTTTTATAGCTAATCAAGCTAGCTCAGATCTTGGAGTCGTCGGGGACATCATAGCACTATCAAACATCTAAGTTGGTACTTTTGAATTATACATTTATGGTGGCATGTATAGGCTAGATGTGGTATTTTGGTTGTATTTATATTCATGGGATTTGGCTTGTAAATGATGTTAATATTGATGTGTGCTTGGCTATTAGAAATGGTTGTTAATGACTTTTGTAAGATGTTTATAATGCCTTGTGAGATGGTTTGCTTTGACATGGTTGTAACCAAGACATTATGGTAGTTAAAATGGTTATTTGAATTATGGTGGATGAAAGCTTGAGAAAGGTCTTACTGTGACATGAATTTATATGTCATATTGGTAGTTAAATAGTATGTAATACAGTGAATGAATTGATTGAGTTAAGGATGGTTTTCGGTTGTGAATATTAAGTTGGTATATATATATTCATATTGTATGAATTAAGGTTAAAGATCATGTTGTTTTGGTATATATTTGAGTAAGTGAAATGGTTGTAATTGTATAGCATGAATTGTGCATGAATTGGGATTGATTTGGCTACCCTTTGTGTGGAAATTGTATATTTTTCCTTTTGTAGGAACATTGAAGTTCGGTGGCAAATTGGCCTTGCAAATGGCCTATTTTTGTCCACACGGGCGTGTGTCTCAGCCGTGTGCGGCACCCGGTCATGGTATACGACCGTGTGTCCCTTGATGATGCTTAGAAATCAAGTTAGTGAGTTACACTGCCTAGACACACGGCGTGTGGTCAATCGTGTAACCAAGTGAGTATACCCCCCAGTTTTCACACGACCTAACCATGTAATACAAGTTAGTATGTATGCCCTGTTTCCACACAGCCGGAGACACGGGCGTGTCTGGAGTCGTGTGAGGCAAACGGCCTGTTCACACGAGCGTGTGACCCCTATACGGTTGAAATTTTTTCTAAGTTTCCAAAATTTTCATATGTTATTGGTTAAGTCCTGAATCACTTCTAAAGCATGTTTAAGGCCTCGTAGGCCCTTATAAGGGACAATGTGTTTGTGATTAATTGGTATTTGAGTATGAATGCATAAATGTATGAGTTATGTATGTTAAATGATATTTATTGATCAGTGATACCTTGTAACCTTAGTCAGTATATTATGGGCCCAAAACGGAGGTCTGTAGCTAAAGTTATAACCTAAATACTAAAGTTGTGTTGTATGAAAGTCCAAACCGCAAAAACTTGTCAAAAATAAATTTTAAGCACCATTTTCTCCAATTATTCCCTAAATCAATAATAAATAAAATATAAGTACAAATAGTATAATTAAGAAAATAAAAAGCATATTTCAAGGGAAGAAATATCACAAATAATTGAGAAATTATGCATTTATCAAATTCCCCCACACTTAATCATGCTTGTCCTCAAGCATGAAACTAATGCAAATGAAAGTGCAAATGTTTATGTGACCTAAAGAAATACTCAACTTGAATTGAAAATTGAAAATATTGTTCATAACAATAAATCAAGAAAAAAATGATGTCATTGATAGAACCAGAATCCTATATGCTAAACAAAATATAGTAGTAACATTAATTCCTACAACTAAGAAAAATTAGAAATCATAGGTCTTTGTGCTAGTGTTACGGGGATAGAACTTTAATCAAGCAAACTGTGCGGCCTCCACTTCTTGGTTCAAATCCGCCAAAGACAGCCTTACTCTCAAAAAATGAGATTTTTTGTAGAAATTCTTTAAGGCACCAAAGCAAAACGAAAGAAAACTCTAAAGAGAAAAAAAACCACGAATGAATAGAAAAACCATAGAAAAATTGCACACACCGAGTGTTTGAGTAAATATTCTCAAAATGTTCTTTAAATTAAAAATAAAGTAATTACAAATGAAGAGGGAGGATTCTATTTATAGATAATCTCCCTCATATCCAACGGTACATATCAGATTACATAAATGACTGAGATTAGTTCCCATCTACAATAATAGAGTCCTAAGGGATTTAAATTCTATACATGTTTGTTCTTTAGGATTTACAATAATTATCATGGTAAAATACAAATTTCTAAAGGGTTTACATTTTAACCAGGATCCAAGTAGATAGGCCTTGAGTCTTTTCCAAGCAATAGGTCAGTCCTGTCGGGATGAATGGCTGCAAGGGAACATCAAGGGTCTGAAATGCACGCATCAATTGTGGGCTCCTTTGAGCGGCCCGTGACATTCTGCCCCGCCTGTTCTCGTGATGCATTCATCGCATCCTCGAAATGGAACTGATGTATCTTCTCCTAGAGATACCAAAAAGCTTCGGCAGGTTCCCAACTATCCTCACTATCAGGAAAACCCTTCCATCGAACTATCATAAAACTTCGCCAGGTTCCCAACTATCCTCACTATCAGGAAGTCCCTTCCATCGAAGAAGGTACTCATGTCTCGGCCTAAACTACTTTCGTCAAATCACTCGATCTACTATGACGCACTCAATATCATGACCATAGGAGAATTTTACCCTTATTGGCACTTGTTCAGATTTGCTTCAGTTTGTATCCTCCTAATCCTTGTCGAAAGGCTTAAGAATACTAACATAGAACACCGGATGAACCTTGATTTTTGCTAGCAACTCTAGTTCGTAGGCCACCTTTTTTACCCTTTTCAGAACTCTAAAAGGTCCCTCATACCATCACACAAGTTCCTTATGAAAGCTAGTGTGGTGAAAAATCAAGTGCAAATTAGCAAGGACTGAGTCACCAACCTAAAACTACATATCTCTGCAATTCTAATTAGCCCAATTTTTGTTATGCTTATTTGCCTTGTGTAGGCAAGCTTTGGCTACGTCATTTTACTCTTGTAAATCTTTAGGAAATCGATAAGCTATTAGATTTGGTCCTGTATAATGGGAAACAACAACTTTGGCCAGTCCCTGTATGTAACACTCACATGGTGCCAAAGATAAGTCTCCAATAAATTATTTACTTTCTTGGTTTGCTCATCAATTTGTGGATGCATACTAGTGAAAAAGATCAAGTTTGACCTATAAACTTGAACAAATCTATCCAAAACTAGATCATGAACCACCCTTCACGATCACTAACAATAGACTATGGCACTCCCTAATTTTTTACCACATGTCTAAGGAATAAATGGGTTGCCTCCTTAGTAAGACTCTCATTGGTTGCTGGAATGAAGGTTCCATACATGGAAAATCTGTCAACCACAAGAACAATGCTCCCAAACCCATCAAATTTAGGAAGACTAATAATAAAATCCATGGATACACTCTCCCATATACGTTCCCGAATGGGCAAAGACTATTATAAATCGATCAACATTTTCAACTCTACCTTGTCTTGTTGGCACACTAGATGAGTCTTTACATAGGTCTCCACATAATCACCCAAGTGAGGTTAATAATATCGATCCTCCAAGACAGCCAACATGTGGTGCATACCTAGATGGTCAGCCCATCTCGAATCATGGCACTCTTTCATGTTCTCCTTGTGCAATTTCCCATGTTAAGGCTACAAGTGAGCAAAACTCAATTTGATTCAAAAAGTTTGAAAAAAAAAATTTGAATTTCAAGTTAATCTAATCGAGCTATTTGAGCCAACTCACATAAGTTATTTGAGTTTCGAGTTTGAGTCGAGTTGAATTTTACAATTCTAATAACTTGAATCATTCAAATAATATATTGGTGTAAATACCCCTTTAGTCCTTATCAACTTTGAAAATGAGCAAATTGGTCTCTTAACAAAAATTTAAAAATTCAAAATAAATTTTAAAATTTAAACTATTTATAAAAAATGCCAACATTTATATTTTTAAAAATTATAATTTTTTAACTTTGAAAATGAGCAAATTGGTCTATTAACAAAAATTTTAAAAATTCAAAACAATTTTTAAAAGTAAAATTATTTATAAAAATGCCAACATTTATATATTTTAAAAAATTATAATTTTTTCTTAAAAAATTCTACAAAGTATATAAAGAAAGTTAATAATTTAAAATTTTCTAAAATAATAATTTTAGGGACGTAAATAAGTTGATTAATGGCTCAAGTTTCTCATACTAAAAGTATCTTATTTGTTATTATTTTCTTTGAAAAAGTTTTCAAATATATATGGTTTCAAACTTATTTACTCTAACATGGAATTAGTTATACTATAACAAGATTTTAATTTGACATGTTTAATTTTTTAATTTAACTTGAACAATTTCACTTAAACAATTTCACTCGATTCAACTCGAATCAATTTTCATTTCACTTAACTTGATTAGAAAAAAATTCAAATCGAGTTAGGATGATAAAATAGGACAAATCAACTCCATTAACTTGAAAATTTTCACTCGATTCAATCGAATGTTCACCCCTAATTGAGGCACATAAAGGCGACACTCCTGAGTATACAGGAAATATCCCTCAATCCAAAATTGCCTCATTTTCCCTTCTCTGGCAAGCTCAACAAATGTTTTAGTTGTGGGATCATGGGACAAGCCCTCTTTAATGCTCTCCAATAGGGAACTATCAGGTTGACTAATTGCTGCAAATTCTAACTTTTAGCTCAATTCATCAATCACTTCATTAGCTTTCCACGGCTTATACTCCATGCTGAAATCAAATTCTGCCAAAAAAACTTGCCAACGAGCCTACTTGGGAGACAACTTTTTCTAAGTTAAAAAATAACTATTTACAACATTATCTTTGAATACCACGGCTCAGTATCATTAAGCTTTCTCTTGAATACCAACATTTATATTTTTTCTAAGTTAACAAATTGTGACTCCATGTGTGCAAACAATGCACAACTACGATTATTTCTTTCTCTTGAATCGTATACCACCGCTCAGTATCATTAAGCTATCGACTCTCGAAAACTATTGAATGCCCATCCTGCATAACTACTCTCCCGATTGCATAGTCTAATGTGTCTGTATGCACCTCATATGATTTACTATAATTCAACAAGGCAAGCACATGCTCTTTAGTCATTACCTATTTCAATTGATCAAAGGTTTTTTGGCATTTCTCGTTCCAATCCCACATCTTACCCTCCTTTAATAAATTCATCAAGGGTACGGTGATTCTAGAGAAGCCTTCAATAAAACATTGATAATAATTCGTCAATCCAAGGAAAGACCACAAATTTGTTACCTTGGTTGGTGGTTCCCAATCAACAACCTTGTACTAGAAACGAGGGTTTAGAAACTCATAAAATAAACAAAATAAAATAAACTAAGAACAACCAAGTCTAAGCCCCCTTAATATTAACCTAATAATGGCTATTTATAGGGAAAAAATAATATAATGGAGAAAATAAAATAAAAAAGTGTCCTTAATTACATAAAGCAAAATTTCTCTAAGCTTTTCGGCTATTTTTGCGTCAAACTTCCATGCCATTTTTGAAAGAATTCCTGACATTTTTGGGCTTGAGTTGTGAAATAACTTTAGTTATATCTTTTAATTCCCTTCAAATTAGAATATTATAAGCCCCCCCCCAAAAAAAAAAAAAAAGAAAATGGTTTGTAGGTAAAGTTATAACCAAAATACTGAAGTTCTGTTGTGCGAAAGTCCAAACCACAAAAACTTGTCAAAAATAAATTTTAAACTCTTTTTTCTCTTATTATTTCTTAAATCAGTAATAAATAAAATATAAATACAAATAATATAATTAAGAAAATAAATAGCATAATTTAATAAAAGAAATATCACAAATAATTAAAAAATTACGCACTTATCAAATTCTTTCACACTTGAACCAAGTTTGTCCTCAAGCATGAAACTAATGTGAATGAAAGTGCAAATGTATATGTGACCTAAAGAAATACTCAAACTTGAATTGAAATCCTATATGCTAAACAAAATATAGTAGTAACATTAATTCATACAACTAAGAAGAATTATAAATAATAGATCTTTGTGCTAGTGTGTGGTTGCCTTCCCTAAATATTTGCAATTTACATTAGAAAAATCAAGAGAATATTTTCAACTTTTATCATGCTTTTGAAAGTCACTAGGTTTCCAAAATCCACTATTTCAATGGAGCATAAAGTATCAAACTTCTTTTCTTTCAACTTCACCACAAAAATTTGTTGATTAGCATGAGATAGAAGAATAATTCAAGAAATAATAAAACTAATATTATCTTTCTTTTTCGAACTTAGGACAATTACTTTTGAACATGAGTGTAGATGACAACCTAAGTACCCACCTCGGGTTATTCTTTTTGTGCATTTTTAAAAAATAAAACTATAAATTAATAAAACGACAAACCTATTTTTTCTTTTTATTTTCAATAAACAAAAATAATATATTATAAAATATAGATATTAATGAAGAAATAAGAAAAAATATAAATTTGATTTTTTTGCTCAATTTAATCTCGAGACTCCGTTAAATGTCCGGTTCGCTCCTTCAACTTGGTTTTACACACCAAAAATACTCTTAAAAATTAGAAAAAGAGCTCAAAATAAAATATAAGTAAAATCTTTTAGTTTTTTTTAAAAATAAAACTATAAATTAATTAAAATTGTCATACATATTTTTATTTTTATTTTCAATAAACAAAAATATATTATAATATATATATATATGTATATATATATTAAGGAAGGAATAAGAACAAATTATAAAATTCATCTTTTTCACTCAGTTCAGCCTTGAGACTTCGTTGAATGTCTGATTTGTTCCCTCAACTTGGTTTTACACACCAAAATACTTTAAAAAATTTAAAAAAATTCAAAATAAAATATAAGCAAAAAATTTCTAATGAGCTAAAATTAAACGTGTTATGAAACCTAATGACGCAGTTTACATGTAATACAATGAAAATGAAAGTAAAATATAATAATAATTATTTAACTATGTAATTGCCTCTCCGTAAATGCCTTTATATAACGTCTTTGGCTAGACATTCTTAAATGTTAATTTGCTACCGAAAGATTTGAATACTTCCTTGACTTAGTAAAATTGAAAATTAGGAAAAAATTGGAAGTTGAGGCAACTTTGGAGTGTTGTTTCCACTTTGGTTCTTTAACTAATCATTCCCAAACATTATTATAATTCCAATACAGTAAAAGTACATGATTGGGTTGAAGGGATGGTGGTTGTTTGACATAACCTATAGAAAATGGAAAATGGTTAATAGTAAATTGAACACTAGAACTTAAAATTTGTGAAGGAAATTCTAGTAGTCTCAATATTTCCTGAGGGTCAAATTTATTTGCAGCAAAGATAAAATCAAAGTGTATAAGCTCAACAAAATAACTTTACCGAAAGTCTCAAGAATTTCGTCCGTGTGTATAAGCCATTTCGTGAGGCTCATCTTGCACTATTATTTCAACCTTAACCTCTTCCTTCATGACTTCATCTTTTATTTTCTCTTCAACTTTACTAAAAGTATCAAGAATTTCCTCTTTGTCTTCTTTGGATTCAGTGAAACATTCCAAGGAAGGAGGTTTTATTGCGAATGACTTTGGTTCTTCACTATTAGGATAATTAGTTCATTCCTTGAGAGAGACCACCTTTTGTTCAACTTTTTCTTCATGAGACTCGACTAATTCTTCAACAAATTTACTTGGCTTAGACGAAGATGATTGTGTGGAAGCATGCGGGCTTAGTTCATAACCAAAATTGTGATAATCCATACATCCATGACCATAAGTATTGGTATAGGGATCATATCCCCATTATGACCAATCGAGAAATCCTCTAATTTTAGTGACATGCTCATAGGAATCTTCTTAGAATTTGGGGTACACATCAGTGTAATAATAGTAATCGTCATGAATCTCATTCCTTTGGGTTTGCACTTGTCGAGAACAAGAGAGGCCAGTCTATCAATACGACTTTCAATATAAGAAATTTTTACCTCATTTTCTCTATTTTGAAACTCTTATCTAAAGCCGTATTGCATATATGCAACATGATAGAAGGTTAATGGTGCTAAAAGTAATTAAAATTGAAACCAAGAAAGAAAGAAATTTATTAACATTGGTACCCGGCAAAAACACCAAAATTAGTGATGTTGTTGAGACTTAATAAAATAAAAACCTACTTGAAAGCTATAGCAATAAGTAGGGTCGGATCCACAGAAACTAATGATAACTTTATTTCTATAATAAAAATAAAGGGTGGTTTAAATTTTAAAATTAAAATTAAAATTAAAACAAAGTAAAAAGAGATTATAAAGTAAAATAAAATAAAATTAATCAGGAAAAACTTTAGCCAAAGGTGAAATCTTTGTTTGATTCATAAATTTGATCTTCAATGCAATGATAACTTCAAAGCCTTTAATGAATTAGTTCTAGTTGCTGACTTAGCACCGAAAAACCAATCTCTTTTTACCTACTCGATAATCGAGAGGAAACTCATTTGAAATTATTTTCCTAATTGATAAATAACCCTATAACTCAGCGCCCAAGATTTAACTTATCGACATCAATAAGAATGACAGAAACATAATTCTAACCATCAAACTCACTTCAATGAGGTTATTTAAGCTAGATCACACATCCACACCACTTAATTGTAAATTACAACATAAACGAATTATGTAGTTCGTCACTAGTATTAGAATGAATCAAACAATTACGAATTTCATTATCCTATCTAACTCATCAGCCATTATAAGCTAAAAAATATTGGTCAATCATTTAATAAATCAAAGCAATTGTAATTAAAATAGAAGATGTATAGAAATAAGGGGGAACTTGCTTTGTAAACAAAAACTGCAGCTAAATAATGCTTTGAACTATGGTCACAGTTTCAACCATGAAATTAAAAGTGCAAAAATCTAAACATGAACACCGAGATTGTTTATGCAATTCGACCTCAACCTACGTTTGTAGGGTCTTGCCTAAAGTCGTAATCCACTATCCTTGTCACAGTACAACCAATAATTTAAGTTCTAACATTAGTCTAACTCTGACCAATTTAGCGACCTCATCATTCTAAAAAGAATAGATCACTCTTCTATTAAGCTTCCCCTTCGAAAGCATAGTTTTAGAATATAAGAGACTATCTTGATTGCTTGCAAAAACAATGCACACATAAAACATTCCTATCTTAAAAAAAAACTTATGCTATCTCTATCTCTTGGTATCTTTTAACCTAAACAAAACTTAATTTTATATACTACTTAAGTTTTGCTTACATAAGAGTCATAATCTAATCACTTTTCTATAAAACTAAAAATTAGCATAGGATAATTAGTCCATAAGAGTTTCGATGTTTACAAGTTCAACTCAAATAGCCTTTATGTTTTGGGCTCTAATTCGTCCAAATAATTTCACAATAGATAACTGAATACATTTGTTGTAAACTTTTCCAACTCCGAAAATAGACAAGTTTGACAATGAAACAATGCTTGAAGATGTGGCCATTGTTTCAGCCGCAAAAACAACCATAAAATTTTGCCTTTCCTTCAAATGTGTTAACAATCTCCCCCTTTGAATATTTTTGAACAAAACATTTATATTGAAAATAAAATCATCACAATTACATATCCTCCCCTAATAATCTCTCTTAATCAAACATCTCAACCACCTCATCTCAAAGTAACTTAGCCATTAAGGGAGATATTAGCAAAGTAAAAACAAAAGTACAAGCTTGTTAATGTTATCTAAAACATGTAATGGCAGAAGTACAAGATTATTGGGCTGAGTGAGTAGAAGAATCACCATACTTAACTTAACAAGAATTGTAATCCTAAGTTTTGGTTATTGTTGCCACTCCCTCCCATAAAAAAGACATCATACCACCACACTACTTCTCCTTTTTATTCAATAATTGCAAAGAGATCACTAAAGTTCCTGGCTAAGATATCTGGTTTCATGGCCAATAAGTTGTGTGCTTTGAGGTCCTTTATCTACCTCCCATTAGGAACAATCTCACCAAAAAGTAATTTGAGGAGCCTATGATCAACAAGTGAAGTGCTTGAGGAACCAGGAACTATGCCAAAACCTATGCCAACAATTTCAGGCACTATTGTGTCTTTAGCAAGGGTTTCTTCCTCTTGCAAATTCTCAGGGTCCACGGAGCATGCCTGCCTTCCAACCACTTGTGAATGAATTTCGACTCTAAAGGTATTTTCTTAGACTATTTAGTAGCTTTGAATTTTTTTTTTTTGTTTTACAAAAATACAATTTTAAGTATGAGAGTGGATAAGAAAGGTTGAGCTTACTATACACCTTTTAAGAAATTTGACAGATCTCTATGAATATCAAGTCTCCAATATTGAATTCGATCCCAACTCCCACCTTCCTTAGCAAGGTAGCCACCTTTTTGGTTACATTGTGCCCTTGGTTATTGGGAAGCCAATTCCTTGTGGCTATGGCATAAAGTATAGCATAAGTTGGTTCCAAGGCTGATAAGTGAAGTTTTGAACCAACAGGCTATGTAAGGTGGACTCAATTGGTAATCTGGGCAACAATAATGCTTTTGAATTCCCGAAGTTCTATATCATTGGTGTAAGGATGCTGAAGCAACTGTTTGATTTGTGTAGATCCATACTTGTACAATTTGCCTCGCACATATACTTTCTGATGCAACTTGCTGGTAGGGTCATCAATGCACTGAATGAGGTCGGTATAGAACTCTAGTACTACATGTTTTACATAGGGCTTAATAAACTGAATATAGATCAACAAATAATTCTTCCAGAATTGAGTCAATGACATGTTCACCAAAGCTTTTCTCGTTGATGTTCTGCTATTTGATAATATTTTTCTTGGACAAGAGGCATATCTTTTGGCACTAGCAATGGTGATGTTGTAACACCCCTAGCCCGAGTCCGATCGCCGGTTCAGGCTATGAGGTATTACCAAGTTAAACATTTATTTTCAATCACAAAATCTATCAACAAAAGCAGAAAATCGAACTGAATACATACAGATTTATAAGTTATAAATGCCAATTTCATATGGCCAAAATATTTGCAATACAAAGCATAACTATCACCGGCCTAACCTATACATGCCATGTCAAGGCCAAAATATAAATGTACCAAAAAGATCGATAGTATGATGAACTGCTGATGATCCCCGAGTCGGTGGCCAAAATCAACAATCTATAAAACAAAGAAATAAGGAACAGAGTAAGCTTTCAAGGCTTAGTAAGTTTTAAGCATTTCAACAATTAAAACATGTCATTAGATCGAACAATGAATATTACTAAATTGGTATTCTAATTTCAATCACTAGGCCAAATATACACAAGTATACCACACATAAAGACTATTGGCCGAATGTAAATACTCAAGAATTTTTTTTAGCACATGCTTCACTTTACTTTATGGCTCATACAACTAATTTAATTCACATATTTTCATATAATGGCAACCATCGATCGAATAGATAATTTCTCTTATTCATAGATCTATTAATCATGCACTTAATTATATCATTGTTGGATACTAATGACTCGTTTTGAAATCAATTCACATAACAGTATATAATACGTACCTGATCATTACCATGGATCATACATACTAGATAATAATTTACTTTGAACATTTAAATTTGTAATCTCATTCGAATCACCTATATTAAGCTTGCGGGATTTAACCCGGATATCTATTACCAGCACAAAGCCTGCGAGATTTAACCCGGATATCTATTACCAGCACAAGGCCTGCGGGATTTAACCTGGATATCTATTACCAGCACAAAGCCTGCGAGATTTAACCCAGATATCTATTACCAGCACAAAGCTTGCGGACTATAAGTCCGGATATATTCCTTCACTGAGCACCATACATATTTATTTACAATGAATTCAATTCACATAACATCTCAAAGTTTTGGTTTATTTACTCATTCGAATAGTGATATGCCATGCACCTACTATATAACTTTTTGCTATAACCTTGAAGCATAATTTATTCGTCATACAACTATATTCAAAAGAATCAATTAAGTATAGTACAGTTATTATTCACATATCAAGACATTATCAAAATGTACTAAATGTGACTATCCGAACTTACCTCGGTATATTGGGACGGTTGTGGATTGACTACTCTATAGCTTTCTCTTTTCCCTTATCCAACTTTGATCCCCCTTGCTCTTGAGCTTAATAAATACAAATAGAGGTGTTTAATATTTTGACCAATTCTATTTACTTATTATTCACATTTCGCAATCACATATCGAACTCATTATGTATTATATTTTGTAAATATGCCATAGTTCAATTTCATATATATATTCATGACCAAAAATGGCAAGAATTTATCAGGCCATGAAAGTCACTTATAACTCTGACTCAAAATGACCATATGACATTAATAAACGATTATTCACCTTTTACCAATTTCACATACACAAGCCAAACTCACATAGCCTATCTTCTTTTTTTTTTTATACACTAGTTTAACTACTACAAATATTACAAAATAAATCACATATATGCAGCACTATACAATTCACATATACATCGACTATCAAAATTTTCACTCCTTAGCTAATGCCGAAACATTTGTTTAAAGAGGACCTAGCCGAACACCCTACTTAGTAAAAAGAATCTTACAAAACACTAATAGCCACCTCAAATTCATCTTTAATAACTCTTATAACAAAATTTATCAAGATTCAATAAGGAATACATTGAACTCCATGACCGAATTTTGCCTTTCACCAAGATAGCCACTTGCCATTAAAACCATTAAACCACACTTATACATTTTTTTTTACCAAGCTCAACTTAACTTATAATTATCTAAATTATTTAAACATTCAATAACTCTTCTTTAAACAAGCACATATTCGGCAAGAACATTGGTAATTTAGCAACTTTAAATTTAACACCTAATTCTTTATAACACATTTTAAGCACCCCTTTTTACTCCATCAATTTTAATCATATACATTACTCAAACATAACCAACTTCACATTCGGTCATAGCACATAACAAGATAGCCGATTCTTTTCCCTTAGCATCTAATGCTCCCATATGATCATTTGTATAGTTCAAACACTCATCTAGCATTATTCATCTAAATTTACATGAAACAACAACCATAACCTTTATTAACTACTATGGCAGAAAGCTCTAATCATTCCCAAAATAAAAAATTCAACATGGGTTATAAAAAGAACTTGGTATCTAACTCAAGATTAACCAAAATTTCAAGAATTAACATAAACTTCTCACCTTAATGTAGACCTAAGATGACCGAATGGCTTTTCTCCCCTCTTCCTCTTTACATTCGGCCAAGAAGAACAAAGATAAAGCTTTGTTTTCATCACCCATTTTCCTTATTATTATTATTATTATTATTATTATTATTATTATTATTATTCCTTTATTTTATATAAAGTATAAAACCATTTAAATAAAAATTAATACATATTTTAATAAAAAATCATCATCATGGCCGGCCACTATTAACAAAAAGGGGTATTTGACATGCAAGTCCAAGTTTTTATAACATGCATTAATGGACCACTTCTAAAATTACCTATCACATTTCACAATTGTCTCACATAAGTCCTATTAAATAAATTCACATTCAAATGAATAAATTAAAGATTGGAACTTTCACACATGCATGTTCATGCACAATAAGCATAGAAAATAATGGTTAATTATTTTTATGACTCGGTTTTGTGGTCCCGAAACCACTTCCCGACTAGGGTCAATTTAGGGCTGTCACAACTCTCCCCCACATAAGAAATTTTCGTCCCCGAAAATCTTACCAGTGAATAAGTTAGGATATCGTTCTTTCATAGAGTTCTCGGGTTCCCAAGTAGCTTCTTCAATCCCGTGCTTGAGCCATAATACTTTTACTAAGGGAACCTTTTTGTTTCGCAACTCTTTTACCTTGCGAGCTAGGATACGAATCGGTTCTTCTTCATAACTCAAATCAGATTGAATTTCAACCTCTGTTGGGTTAATTATGTACGATGGATCGGATCTATAACGTCGAAGCATCAAGACATGAAAAACGTTGTGAATCTTTTCAAGTTCGGGGGGAAAAATCAATCATGGCGATCGCCCAATTCGTTCGGATATTTAAATGCGGCCGATGAACCTCGGACTCAATTTGCCTTACGACCAAATCGAGCACCTTTTCCAAGGTGAAACTTTAAGAAACACTTTGTCTTCGACCTGAAATTTAATGTCTTTTCGTTTTAAATCCGCATACGATTTCTGACGATCTGAAGCTGCTTTCAGACTTTCACGGATTACTTTTACTTTTTGCTCAGCATCTTTAATCAAATCAACCCCGAAGATTTTACTTTCACTAAGCTCGGTCCAAAACAACGGTGTACGGCATTTACGACCGTACAAAGCCTCGTAAGGTGCCATCTTAATGCTTGATTGAAAACTATTGTTGTATGCGAATTCAATCAAAGACAAATATTGTTCCCATGAACCACTAAACTCAAGGATGCAACATCTCAACATATCCTCGAGTATCTGAATGATCTGCTTGGATTGACCATCAGTCTGAGGATGAAAAGTGGTGCTAAAATGCAACTTGGTACCTAATTCTTCTTGCAACTTCTTCCAGAATCGCGATGTGAATCTCGGATCTCTATCCGACACAATAGAAATAGGTACCCCATGTAACCTCACAATCTGAGAAACATACAACTCGGCTAGTTTGTCAAGTGAATAATCCGTACGTACGGGAATAAAATGAGTTGACTTTGTCAGTCTATCAACAACAACCCAAATCGCATCTTTCTTGCTTGACGACAATGGCAACCCAGATACAAAATCCATCGTGACTCGATCCCATTTCCATTCGGGTATCATGATCGGTTGAAGTAATCCTGAAGGCACTTGATGTTCCGCTTTCACTTGTTGACATACCAAACACTTGGAAACAAAGTCAGAAATGTCTCGTTTCATACTAGGCCACCAAAACTGACATTTCAAATAGTTGTACATTTTCGTGCTACCAGGATGGATCGACATTCGGCTATCATGAGCTTCGTTCAAAATCATCGAAATAAGTTCTGAATTTCTTAGAACACACAATCGACTTCTAAACCTCAAACAATCTTTGTCATCAATTTGAAACTCTGAATCCATATTCGAAACACATTCAGCTTGTTTAGCCACCAATTCATCATCGATTTTTTGAGTTTTACTTATTTGATGAGTCAATAATGGTTTGACTTTTAATTCTGCTACTAACACATTATCGGATGAAACAGACAAGTGAACATTCATCGCTCTCAAAGCAAACAGTGAGTTGTGACTCAAAGCATCGGCAACCACGTTAGCCTTTCCAAGGTGATAGTCAATAACAAGATCATAATCTTTCAACAATTCAAGCCAACGTCTTTGTCTCAGATTCAAATATTTTTGAGTCATTAAATATTTGAGGCTTTTATGATCTGAATATACATGACATCTTTAACCGAACAAATAATGTCGCCATATTTTTAAAGCAAAAACTGTGGCAGCTAATTCGAGATCATGAGTCGGATAGTTTCTCTCATGTGGCTTCAATTGCCTCGATGCGTAAGCTACAACTTGACCCTCTTGCATCAATACACAACCCAGCCTATGTAAGGACACATCAATGTAAATAACGAACTCTTTACCGATTCGGGCTACACTAACACTGGAGCTTCCGTCAAAAGTTTTTTAGTTGGTCGAAACTTTTCTGGCACTTTTCTGACCATTCGAACTTAATATCTTTCTGAAGTAGCTTCGTCATTGGTGTAGCTATCATCGAGAAACCTTTTACAAACCGTCTATAGTATCCAGCAAGTCCCAAAAAGCTCCAAACTTCAGTAATTTTCTCGAGGGCTTCCAATCAAGTATGGCTGAAATTTTGCTCGGATCAACTCGAATACCCGATGCGGATACTACATGTCCTAAAAAGTTAACTTCTCTTAACCAAAACTCACATTTACTGAACTTAGCATATAACTATTTATCCCGTAAAATCTACAACACTAATCTCAGGTGCTCAGCATGTTCGTTTTCATCTTGCGAATAGACCAAAATGTCGTCGATAAACACAACTACAAATCGATCTAAATACGGTCTGAAGATCCGATTCATCAAGTCCATAAATACCGCAGGGGCATTAGTGAGCCCAAACGGCATCACTAAGAACTCGTAATGACCGTATCTCATTTTGAAAGCAGTTTTAGGTATGTCTGAGTCTCGAACTCGTAACTGATAATAACCCGATGTCAAATCTATCTTTGAAAACATTGAGGCTCCCTTCAGTTGATCAAACAAATCATCAATACGCGGTAACGGATATTTATTCTTTACTGTCACTTTATTCAACTGACGATAGTCAATGCACAATCTCATGGTTCTGTCCTTCTTTTTCACGAACAATACTGGTACACCCCAAGGTGAGAAACTCGGTCGAGCAAATCCTCTATCCGTCAATTCTTGCAACTGGGTTTTCAATTCTTTCAATTCCGTTGGTGCCATACGATACGGAGCTATCGAAATTGGTGTAGTACCAGGTACTAGTTCGATGCCGAATTCTACCTCACGAACAGGTGGTAACCCTGGCAATTCCTTAGGAAAAACATCTGGATACTCGCAAACCACTGATACTGATTCAAGCTTCTTTTCTGATTCTTTACTATCAAGTACGTATGCAAGATACGCCTCACACCCCTTTTTGACATATTTCTGAGCCAACATCGAGGATATAACTGCTGGTAACCCGTTCATATCAGTAGACTCAACTCGGATTATCTCATCATTTACGCATCTCAAATCAATAGTCTTTCTTTTGCAATTCACAACTGCATCATGGACGGTCAACCAATCCATACCGAGAATAACATCAAATTCATTAAATGGTAGAAACATCAAATCGGCCAGAAAATAGGAACCTCGGATTATCAGGGGACATTTCCTGCACACTTTGTCGACTAACACATATTGACCTAAGGGATTTGACACTCGGATTACGAATTCAGTAGACTCAACAGGTAGAGTCTTACTGGATGCTAAAGTCTCGCATACATATAAATGAGTAGAACCAGGGTCAATCAAAGCAATCACATCAGTATCAAAGAGAGTAAAAGTACCCGTAATAACATCAGGCGAAGAAGCATCCTCGCGTGCACGTATAGCATAAGCTTTAGCAGGAGCACGAGCCTCGGATCTAGTTGCAGCATCTCTAGACCCTCTCTGACCGCCACTAGCATTCCCTGAATTCCTAGGTGGTCTGCCTCGTGCTGTAATACTCGGTTTCCCACTCTGGTTTACATTTTGCTCGGATAACCTCGGGCAGTCTTTAATAAAATGGTCGGCTGACCCGCATTTATAACTGGAGCGGTAATGAAATCTACAACTCCTCGAATGCCGTTTACCACAATACTTGCACTTTGTCCTATCCCGACGATCATTTCTAACACTGGCAACTGAAGTGGCTCGTGTACTCACAGGGGGTCGATTGTGGTGCAGTGCGGAAAACACGAAATATTCTTTGATCGGCCAGAATCATCTCGAAATTTCTTCGATGATTGCTGAAAAGACTTTCCTGAAGATCTTTTACGAAATTCTCCAGCTTTGACATCAGCTTTCTTTTTTTCTTTACTAAGCTCTTCGGCCTTGCAAGCTCGCTCGACAAGTATTACGAACTCTCGTATTTCAAGAATGCCAACAAACATCTTTATATCTTCATTCAGCCCATCTTCAAAAAGTTAAAACATAATAGCCTCAGATGATACACATTCCCGAGCATATCTACTGAGTCTGACAAACTTCCGTTCATAATCAGTAACTGACATGGAACCCTATTTAAGTTCAAGAAATTCTTTTCATTTCTGATCAATGAACCTCTGACTGATATATTTTTTTCGGAATTCAGTTTGGAAGAACTCCCACGGCACCCGTTCTCTGGGTACAACAGAAACCAATGTGTTCCACCAATAGTAAGCAGAATCACGTAGCAAGGATATAGCACATTTCAGGCATTCATCGGGTCTGCAAGATAGTTCATCAAGTACTCAAATAGTGTTGTCCAACCAAAATTCAGCTTGCTCGGCATCATCACTATCTATAGCTTTAAATTCAGTAGCCTCGTGCTTTCGAATTCTGTCAACCGGAGGCTTATTTAACCTCGTCTAATCAGTTACCGGAGGTATCATAGGTGCAGGGGGTGTACTATTCGGGAGTGGGGGTTGTGGAACAGCCGTATTAGTTCGAATGTATTGGTTGAACCAATCATTCAATACACTATAGAAAGCCTATCTAGTATCATCGTTCTGATTACTTGCAATAGGTTGAGAGTCCAACGGCATTGTCCTATGCACGGAAGCAGGCGCTACACTCTCTACGTCATCAGCTACCGCTCGATTGGGATCGGGATCCATTACTATACGAAAACACATTTTAACTGTCAGAATTCATCATACTATCGTATTAATACTATATGGAATGTATAGCTAGACTCAAATCGACTAAACTGTGGCTCTGATACCAATAAAATGTAACACCCCTAGCCCCAGTTCGATCGCCGGTTCAGGCTATGAGGTGTTACCAAGTTAAACATTTATTTTCAATCACAAAATCTATCAACAAAAGCAGAAAATCGAACTGAATACATACAGATTTATAAGTTATAAAAGCCAATTTCATATGGCCAAAATATTTGCAATACAAAACATAACTATCACCGGCCTAACCTATACATGCCATATCAAGGCCAAAATATAACTGTACCAAAAAGATCGATAGTTTGATGAACTACTGATGATCCCCGAGTCGGTGGCCAAAATCAACAATCTATAAAACAAAGAAATAAGTAACAGAGTAAGCTTTCAAGGCTTAGTAAGTTTTAAGCATTTCAACAATTAAAACATGTCATTAGATCGAACAATGAATATTACTAAATTGGTATTCTAATTTCAATCACTAGGCCAAATATACACAAGTATACCACACATAAAGACTATTGGCCGAACGTAAATACTCAAGAATTTTTTTTAGCACATGCTTCACTTTACTTTATGGCTCATACAACTAATTTAATTCACATATTTTCATATAATGGCAACCATCGATCGAATAGATAATTTCTCTTATTCATAGATCTATTAATCATGCACTTAATTATATCATTGTTGGATACTAATGACTCGTTTTGAAATCAATTCACATAACAGTATATAATACGTACCTGGTCATTACCATGGATCATACATACTAGATAATAATTTACTTTGAACATTTAAATTTGTAATCTCATTCGAATCACCTGTATTAAGCCTACGGGATTTAACCCGGATATCTATTACCAGCACAAAGCCTGCGGGATTTAACCCGGATATCTAAATCCCGGATATCTATTACCAGCACAAAGCCTGCGAGATTTAACCCGGATATCTATTACCAGTACAAGGCCTGCGGGATTTAACCCGGATATTTATTACCAGCACAAAGCCTACGGGATTTAACCCGAATATCTATTACCAGCACAAAGCCTGCGGACTATAAGTCCGGATATATTCCTTCACTGAGCACCATATATATTTATTTACAATGAATTCAATTCACATAACATCTCAAAATTTTGGTTTATTTACTCATTCGAATAGTGATATGCCATGCACCAACTATATAACTTTTTGCTATAAGCTTGAAGCATAATTTATTCGTCATACAACTATATTCAAAAGAATCAATTAAGCATAGTACAGTTATTATTCACATATCAAGACATTATCAAGATGTACTAAATGTGACTATCCGAACTTACCTCGGTATATTGGGACAGTTGAGGATTGACTACTCTATAGCTTTCTCTTTTCCCTTATCCAACTTTGATCCCCCTTGCTCTTGAGCTTAATAAATACATATAGAGGTGTTTAATATTTTGACCAATTCTGTTTACTTATTATTCACATTCGGCAATCACATATCGAACTCATTATGTATTATATTTTGTAAATATGCCATAGTTCAATTTCATATATATATTCATGACTGAAAATGGCAAGAATTTATCAGGCCATGAAAGTCACTTATAACTCTAACTCAAAATGACCATATGACATTAATAAACGATTATTCAACTTTTACCAATTTCACATACACAAGCCAAACTCACATAGCCTATCTTTTTTTTTATACACTAGTTTAACTACTACAAATATTACCAAATAAATCACATATATGCAGCACTATACAATTCACATATACATCGACTATCAAAATTTTCACTCCTTAGCTAATGCCAAAACATTTGTTTAAAGAGGACTTAGCCGAACACCCTACTTAGTAAAAAGAATCATACAGAACACTACTAGCCACCTCAAATTCATCTTTAATAACTCTTATAAAAAAATTTATCAAGATTCAATAAGGAATACATTGAACTCCATGACCGAATTTTGCCTTTCACCAAGATAGCCATTTGCCATTAAAACCATTAAACCACACTTATACATTTTTTTTTTACCAAGCTCAACTTAACTTATAATTATCTAAATTATTTAAACATTCAATAACAAACTCTTCTTTAAACAAGCACATATTCGGCAAGAACATTGGTAATTTAGCAACTTTTAATTTAACACCTAATTCTTTATAACACATTTTAAGCACCTCTTTTTACTCCATCAATTTTAAGCATACACATTACTCAAACATAACCAACTTCACATTCGGTCATAGCACATAACAGGATAGCCGATTCTTTTCCCTTAGCATCTAATGCTCTCATATGATCATTTGTATAGTTCAAACACTCATCTAGCATTATTCATCTAAATTTACATGAAACAACAACCATAACCTTTATTAACTACTATGGCCGAAATCTCTAATCATTCCCAAAATCAAAAATTCAACATGGGTTATAAAAAGAACTTGGTATCTAACTCAAGATTAACCAAAATTTCAAGAATTAACATAAACTTCTCACCTTAATGTAGACCTAAGATGACGGAATGGCTTTTCTCCCCTCTTCCTCTTTACATTCGGCCAAGAAGAACAAAGATAAAGCTTTGTTTTCATCACCCATTTTCCTTATTATTATTATTATTATTATTATTATTATTATTATTCCTTTATTTTATATAAAGTATAAAACCATTTAAATAAAAATTAATACATATTTTAATAAAAAATCATCATCATGGCCGGCCACTATTAACAAAAAGGGGTATTTAACATGCAAGTCCAAGTTTTTATAACATGCATTAATGGACCACTTTTAAAATTACCTATCACATTTCACAATTGTCTCACATAAGTCCTATTAAATAAATTCACATTCAAATGAATAAATTAAAGATTGGAACTTTCACACATGCATGTTCACGTACAATAAGCATAGAAAATAACGGTTAATTATTTTTATGACTCGATTTTGTGGTCCCGAAACCACTTTCCGGCTAGGGTCAATTTAGGGCTGTCACAGATGTAGACTTTGTCATAGGTTTGCAACAACTCTTCTTCATATTGCTTTCTTTTTTCTTCAGAAAGCTTTTTTGTATAAGTATCCCTCAAGCTGTCAGTTGGCTATTTTTGAAAGAGAGGAATATTAAGTCTCTTTTTTTTCTAGTCATACTACCAAGCATCAATTTTTTGATGGGAACATTGTCATCAAAATCAACCTCAGATGTCATCTTGGGTCGATCCTACCTCTTTCTTTTAGGAATGCAAAAGGCATTTGATTTCCCTTTTCTTCAACAGTTGTAACACCCCGAACCCGAGACCATCGCCGGTGTCGGACACGAGGGGTTAATGAGACAAATCCTCTTAAAGTACCGACCAATTTGGCATTTCCAGACAGGCTGGAAAACTGCGTCACCATCGCCTTAAAGATCATATCTTGAGTTTCAAAACTCGGAAACTGATTCTGTAAATTTTCCCTGACTTTAGACTCATATATCCATCCATGGATTTATTTCTAGAATTTTTGGTAGGGCCAATTGGTACAGTTTATTAGTTAAAAATCACCCATGTTACAGGGGTCGACTATGCTGACCTTCGTACGTTACAACTTGAATATCTCTCTGTACAGGGCTTTAATACTGGTGCCGTTTGTTTCTAATGAAACTAGACTCAAAATGGAATCTTCACATATAAGGCATGACTTCTAATTCTTTCTGGATAATTTATAGTAAATTTTCAAATTCGCGACAGGGGACCCAGAAACCGTTCTGGCCCTGTCTCACGAGAACTTTAATATCTCTCGATATACTGTTCATATGATCGTTTCGTTACTTTCATATGAAAATAGACTCGTCAAGGTTCGTTTACATAACTTATTCACAATTTAATACCCTTCCTACAAATTTTGGTGATTTTTCACATCCACGTCACTGCAACTGGCAGCATCTGTTTTTAAGGTAGGCCTTACCTATTTTGTAGTTTCCATGGACCAACTATAGTCTAGTCATACATAGGTCCTCCTATGATCATGTTTAGCCATTCCAATGGCTGATCATGTGACCAACACTCCCATTCCAATCCATAATAACATCATGAAACCATATAAAATTACAAACCACAAATGGTCTAATTCCGTACTCCACTTTTACGAACCATTTTCGCATGGTCGTACATATATACATCACAAAAGCACTTGAAAACAACCGAGGGTAGTCCTATACATGCCATATCCAAAGTTCAACTAAAAGAGTACCAAAATGGGGGCTTTGATAGTATGGATGACTTCGACTTCAATGATCCCGAATTCAATAGCTAACGAGCAAAATCTATAAAACAGAGAAACAGAGAAAACGGAGTAAGCAATTTATGCTTAGTAAGTTTGAGCAAGAAATTCCAGCACAACAAAAGCTTAGCATTCATAAAGCTAACGGATAATTTCATATGTACAAACTCTCAATATCATACTCATTTCACATTTCAACCCCTATGATCATACATAAGGGATCACCTTAGTCACATACCGGAAACTCATTACTCGACTGAGCGGATATTATTCGAAGGGAATCAACTGATTCAAGCTCATATGAACATACCTCATTGCTGGAATTTTTCTCAAGCGCATTAACTGAAATTTTACAGCAAGATTGCTTATTCTAGAATCACGTACCTTCGGAATTTAACCGGATATAACGACTCGCTCAAATGCCTTCGGGACTAAGCCCGGTTATAGCGACTTGCACGAATGCCTTCGGGACTTAACCCGGTTTAGTAACTTGCGTAAAGCCTTCGGATTAGCTGGATTTATTAACTCGCACGAATGCCTTCGGATCCTAGTCCGGATATAGTCACTTAGCACAAAGCCTTGGGACTTAGCCGGACATCATTCAATAACGAGCACAATTATCAATAAATTATGACACATTCGTATTTCATTTTCAATAGCAAAACTCAAACACAAGGCACTTTTTACACTTGCAATTTCGGCTCAATAGCTACACACAAAGAGCATGATTTTAATTTGCTTTAAACATGATCTAATCATTTCAGAATTTAAGCTCTATTACTCAAGAACTTACCTTGGATGTTGTCGAGCGATTTCGACGGCTACTCGACTACTTTTTCCTTCCCTTTATCGGATTTAGCTCCCCTTTGCTCTTGAGCTTAATTTGACAAATAAATTGATTTAATCATTTGAGCATCGAAAGAGGAATTCAAGGTACTTAGCCAATATATATACTCATTTGGCATCAAAGTCGCATATGTACGAAATCATGAATCGAACTCAACACATTAGTTAATGTTCCTCTTAGCCGAATTTCCTAAGCCGAGAATAGGCATCAATATGCTTGCCTCTAACCGAGTGCATGCACACCAATTTCCCCTCATGTGGCCGAATATGCATGTCCATGTTGAGGCCAATTATACACTTTATACCACACCAAAAAAAACAGCATACATTTTACTAACTAATGCATTCCATAATGTAACTCAATACACATCTATCATTTCCTTCATGATCGAAACATCATCACAAGCAAATATACACCTTGAAATAGTATATATGTCATACCAATACATCATGTACAACATATATACATATATATATGCTAGAGCCGAATCTCAAGTTGATTGTAACTAAACACGAACAAAATTTCAAAACACAAATCTTACTTTCCACGCAATGAGCATAAATCACACTTTTGGATGTACCATGGCGAATACATCACAACACCATAATTTTGGTCATGATTGAACAAAGAACTTGGTGTCTTACCCAAAATACTAAAAAGAAAGTCCAAGAGCCATCAATCCACCATCACATATATCATTAGTAAGCTTCATATTTAACATGCAATGGCATTAACACAAAATCCACCTTGGCCAAATACCATCCCCATGATATAACAAAGGTTTGAACCATGGGCTAACAAGAACATCAAGTTAGCAACCAAAACATGCATGAATCTCATGGCACAACATCAAACATACCTTAATCTTGATGCAAGTATAGCCAAACCCTTCCTAATCCTCTTCCAAACCAAGCATGAAGCAAAACTCCTTCCTTATCCTTAGTATTTTCGGCCAAAGAGAGTGAAAATGGATGAACAAAAATTTTTTGTTTTCCTTCCTACCTACACGGCAATGGGGGAAAAGAAGCCTTCACACACACATTTTTTTTATTCCATACTCCTTATTTTATTTATTCCAACATAACTCACTTACCAAACATGTTTCATGACATGATTTTTTGCCCATAATTCCTTGTCATGGCCGGCCACTAGCTATTGGGGGGGAAATTTGACATGCAAGTCCATTGTTTTGCATGTATGCTTTAATTAGTCATCACACATTTCCCCATCATACTTTCAAAGTTTACTACTAGGTCCTTTCTAGTGAAATTCACATTTATAACTCTAAATCAAAGCATCAAAAATGTCACACATGAGTTAACACACATTATAGGCAATAAAATAAATATCAAATTATTTTTATGCCTCGGTTTTGTGGTCCCGAAACCACATTCGACTAGGGTCGTTTTAAGGTGTCACAACTCTCCCCACTTAAGAAATTTTCGCCCCGAAAATCTTACCGTAAATAGATTTGGATATCGCTCTTTCATAGAGTTCTCGGGTTCCCAAGTAGCTTCTTCTATCCCGTGTTTGAGCCATAGCACTTTCACTAGCGGAACCCTTTTGTTTCGCAACTCTTTCACTTCACGAGCTAGGATACGAATCGGTTCTTCTTCATAACTCATATCGGCTTGAATTTCAACCTCTGATGGACTAATTACGTGCGACGGATCAGATCTATAGCGTCGAAGCATCGAAACATGAAAGACATCGTGAATCTTTTCGAGTCTGGGGGCAAAATCAAACGATATGCAACTGGACCGACTCGCTCGGATATCTCATATGGCCCAATGAACCTCGGGCTCAACTTGCCCTTACGGCCGAATCGGAGTATCTTTTTCCAAGGCGAAACCTTGAGAAACACTTTATCCCCCACCTGATGCTCGATGTCTTTACGCTTCAGATCCGCGTACGACTTCTGACGGTCGGAGGCTATCTTCAGACTTTCACGGATTACTTTCACTTTCATTCGGCATCTCTAATCAAATCCACCACGAAAATTTTGCTTTCACCGAGCTCGGTCCAAAACAATGGTGTACGGCATTTACGACCGTACAAAGCCTCGTAGGTGCCATCTTAATACTTGATTGAAAACTATTGTTGTGGCGAATTCAATCAAAGGCAAATACCGTTCCCATGAACCACTGAACTCGAGGATGCAACATCTCAACATATCCTCAATTATTTGAATTATCCGCTCGGATTGACCATCGGTTTGGGGGTGAAAGGCGGTGCTGAAATGCAACTTGGTACCCAAAGCTTCTTGCAACTTCTTCCAAAATCGCGAGGTAAATCTCGGATCTCTATCCGACACGATGGAAATAGGCACCCCGTGTAATCTCACAATCTGAGAAACGTACAATTCGGCTAGTTTGTCCATTGAAAAATCCGTATGTACGGGGACAAAGTGAGCCGACTTAGTCAATCTATCTACCACGACCCAAACCGCATCCTTCTTACTCGCTAACAATGGCAGTCCGGATACAAAGTCCATTGTGACACGATCCCATTTCCACTCGGTTATCGTGGTCGGCTGAAGTAATCCTGAAGGCACTTGATGTTCTGCTTTCACTTGTTGACATATTAAACATCTCGAAACAAAGTCAGAGATGTCTCGTTTCATACCATGCCACCAAAATCGACGCTTCAAATCGTTGTACATCTTCGTACTCCCCGGGTGGATTGCCATTCGGCTACAATGGGCTTCGTTCAGAATTATCGAAATAAGTTCCGAATTCTTTGGAACACACAGACAACTTCTGAACCTCAAGCAATCGTCATCATCGATTTGAAACTCCGATTCCTTGTTTAGAACACACTCAGCTCGTTTTGCAAGCAACTCCTCGTCAACTTTCTGAGCTTCCCGAATTTGATGAGCCAACAATGGTTTGGCCTTTAATTCGACTACTAACACATTGCCGGGTAAGATAGAAAAGTGTACATTCATCGCTCGTAAAGCAAACAGTGATTTCCGGCTTAAGGCATCCGCAACCACATTAGCCTTTCCCGGGTGATAATCAATGACGAGCTCATAATA
The DNA here is from genome assembly GCF_025698485.1 of Gossypium arboreum. NCBI lineage: Eukaryota > Viridiplantae > Streptophyta > Magnoliopsida > Malvales > Malvaceae > Gossypium > Gossypium arboreum. The sequence continues at coordinate 13,605,842 of NC_069076.1, read as the reverse complement.
TTTTAACAACTCGAGCCAACGCCTTTGTCACAGATTTAAGTCTCTTTGGGTCATCAAATATTTGAGACTTTTGTGATCCGAATATACATGGCACTTCTCACCAAATAAGTAATGTCGCCATATCTTTAAGGCGAATACGATGGCAGCCAATTCGAGATCATGGGTCGAATAATTTTTCTCATGTGGCTTTAATTGTCTCGACGCATAGGCCACAACTCGCCCTTCTTGCATCAATACGCAACCCAACTCAAGTAGGGATGCGTCACTATAAATGACAAACTCTTTGCCCGATTCGGGTTGCACTAGAATTGGGGCTTGGTCAAATAAGTTTTCAGTTGATCGAAACTTTTCGACATTTCTCCGTCCATTCGAACTTGACATCCTTTTGGAGTAAGCCGTCATTGGCGTGGCTATCGTCGAGAAACCTTTACAAATCGTCGGTAATAACCGGCAAGCCCCAAAAGCTCCGAACCTCGGTAATATTTCTGAGGCTTCCAGTTAAGTATGGCTGAAATTTTGTTCGGTCGACTCGAATACCGATCTGAGATACCACATGCCCCAAGAAGATAACCTCTCTTAACCGAACTCACACTTCTTTGAACTTAGCATATAATTGCTTATCCCGTAAAATTTGCGGCACTAACCTCAGGTGTTCAGCATGTTCGGTCTCATTTCTTGAATAGACCAAGATGTCATCAATGAACACGACTACGAACCGATCCAAATATGGTCTGAAGATCCGATTCATCAAATCCATAAATACCGTAGGGGCATTAGTAAGCCCAAACGGCATCACTAGGAACTCGTAGTGACCATATCTCGTTCTGAAGGCAATCTTGGGTGCGTCCAGAATCTCGAATTCAGAATCGATAATAGCCCGATCTCAAATCTATTTTCGAGAACACCGAGGCTCCTTCAGTTGATCGAACAAATCGTCGATCTGTGATAGCGGATATTTGTTCTTTATCGTCGCTTTATTAAGCTGACGATAGTCGATGCACAGCCTCATGGTTCCATCCTTCTTTTTCACAAACAACACTGGCGCACCCCAAGGTGAAAAACTCGGACGAGCAAAACCTCTATCCACCAATTCTTGCAATTGAGCTTTCAACTCCTTTAATTCCATTGGTGCCATACGATACGGAGCTATCGAAATTGGAGTGGTACCAGGTACCAATTCGATGCCAAACTCTATTTCCGAATAGGTGGTAAACCGGCAATTCTTGTGGAAAACATCCGGTATTCACAAACCAGCGCACAGATTCGGGTTTCTTTTCGACTCCTTGGCATCGAGCACATACGCAAGGTACGCCGCACCCTTTTCTTACATATTTCGGGCCAACATTGCGATATTACGGTGGCAACCCTTTAAGTCCGTAGACTCAACCCGAATTATCTCGTTATTCACGCACCTCGGATCGATAGTCTTGCTTTTGCAATTTACAACCGCATCGTGCATGGTCAACCAATCCAAACCAAGAATAACGTCGAATTGGTCGAACGGCAAAAGCATCAAGTCCGCGGAAAACAAGAACCTCGAAATACTAGGGGACTTCTCTTACACACTTTGTTGACAAGCACGTAATGACCCAAGGGTTTGACACCGAATTACAAACTCGAGAGACTCAATAGGCAAAGTCTTCTTGGATGCTAACGTTTCGCATATATAAGCATGAGTAGAACCAGGGTCAATCAAAGCAATCACATTAGTATCGAAAAGAGTGAAAGTACCGGTAATGACATCTGGTGAGGCAGCATCCTCGCGTGCGCGTATGGCATAAGTCCTAGCAGGAGCACGAGCCTCGGATCTGGTCGTAGCATCTCTAGATCCTCTCTGACCACCACTAGCATTGCCCGTATTTCTAGATGGTCTACCTCGAGCAGTGGTAGCACCCGGTTTCCCACTCTGATCTACATTTTGTTCAGACAACCTTGGGCAATCTTTAATGAAGTGATCAACTGCTCCGCACTTGTAACAAGAGCGGTCACGGAATCTACAACTTTCGGAATGCCATTTGCCACAATACTGGCACTCTGCTCTCTCTTGACGATCATTTCCACCACTGGCGATCGAAGTGACTCGTGTGGTCACAGGGGGTCGGTCGCGATCTCGTCTAGAAAAGCCCGAAGCGCCTCTAGACTAGCTCACATCATCTCGAAATCTCTTCGATGCCTGTTGAAGAGACTTTCCCGAGGACCTTTTTCGAAATTCTCCAGTTCCCACATCAACTTTTTGTTTCTCTTTTCTAAGCTCTTCGGCTTTACAAGCTCGCTCAACAAGTACTACGAACTCTCGTATCTCGAGAATGCCAACGAACATCCTTATATCATCATTCAGCCCATCCTCGAAGCGTTTACACATAATAGCTTCGGACGAAATGCATTCTCGAGCGTACCTGTAACACCCCAAACCCGAGACCATCGCCGGTGTCGGACCCGAGGGTTAACAAACCAAGTTCACATGTTTTTGCCCACCAATTTGACATTTCCAGTCAGGCTGGAAAACTGCGTCACTGTCGCCTTAAAAATCATATCTCGAGTTTCAAAACTCGGAAACTGGTTTCGTAAATTTTCCCTGAATTTAGACTCATATATACATCCATGGATTTATTTCTAGGATTTTTGGTCGGGCCAATTGGTACAGTTTATTAGTTAAAGTTACCCTGTTACAGGGATCGACTGCTCTGACCTTCGCGCGGTATAACTTGAATATCTCTCTGCACAGGGCTTTAATGCTGGTGTCGTTTGTTTCTAATGAAACTAGACTCAAAATGGAATCTGTAAATATAAGGTATATCTCCTAATTCTTTTGGATAATTTATAGTGAATTTTTAAAGTTGCGACAGGGAACCCAGAAACCATTCTGGCCCTGTCTCACAATAGCTTTAATATCTCTTAACCTGTAACTCCTATGACCGTTTCGTTTCTTCCATATGAAAATAGACTCATCAAGGTTCATTTACATAGCTTATTTACTATCTAATTCCATTCCTATGAATTTTGGTGATTTTTCACATTCATGCCACTGCAGCTGGCAGCATCTGTTTTAAGATAGGACTTACCTATTTGGTGGTCTCCATGATTCAACTAGCCTTACCATACATAGGTTCATGTATGATCATTTTAACCATGCCAATGGCTGATCATATGACCAACATTCCCATTTCAAGCCATAGCCACATCATGACACAAAATATATACATACAACCCACAATTAGTCTAAGTTCATGCTTCCTTTTCGAGCCATTTTCGCACGGCCGTACATACTTACATTACAACATATTTAACAAACAAGGGTAGTCCTATACATGCCATCTCAAGTTCAACCAAAATTTATACCAAAATGGAGGCTTGATAGTGTGGATGACTTCGACTTCAACGATCCCAAATCCGATTGCCTCGGCGAAATCTAGAAAACTAAGAGCCAAAGCAGCGGGTAAGCATTTTTATGCTTAGTAAGTCTCAAGGAATATAATGAACTATAATTTACAGCAATACATTCACATAGCCAAATGCATCATTTCATTAATACACATTCTTACTTCATACTTCATCATTATATAAGTTCGCAAAGCATCAATCAATTCAATAACTGAAATTCATTAGTCGATTGAGCGAATGTTGCTCAAACACGTCGACTTTCCAATGCACATATAACGTACCTTATCCTTTGGGCTGTCCGAGTGTACTAATTAAATTCATTTCAGCAACCAACACTCACCTCCAGCCCAAGATTCTTGAATATAACCGGATATAATCACGTGCACAAATGCCTTGGTCTTAGCCGGATAGAATAACTTCGACGAATGCCTTGCCTTAGCCGGATATAGCCACTAGCACAATTGCCTTGGTCTTAACCGGATATAATTTCAGCATAATTGTCTTGGGCTTAGCCCGATATCATTCAATTTCTCATGCACACATACATCAATAATCATTGGACATACATATTTCATTTTCGTTACTAAGGCTCAAACACAATTAATATCATTAGCATATTCGCCTTGGGACTTAGCCGGGTGGAATTCAACTACTCATACACACATAATCAATAATCATACACATCCATATTTCATCTCACATAATTCAAGTAAGGTCACTTCTTGAGGACTTACCTCGGATGTTGTCGAACGGCTTTTTCGGCTATTCGATCACCTTTTCCTTCCCTTGTCCAATTGTGGCCCTCTTAGCTCTTGAGCTAATTCAAACAAATTCAATTTATTAAAACCTCATTGTGCTTGCTTATGGCGAATATGACAAGGATTTTAAATGGTCATATGGCCACTCTTTAGCTTGAATACACAATGGTCATGCACATTTTATACTACATCAAGCAATTCAATACAATTTATTTGAGCATCAAGGAAATGCTAAGGCCTTCAATAGGCTACCCAAGGCGAATATTCATGTACATGTTGAGGTCAATTTTGCACTTAATACCTCACAAAACAGCATGCAATCTACTAATTGATGCTTTGCACATTTGGCCCAAAACTTATAATATAGCATCAAGCACTTATGTGTGTGCTAGGCCGAATTGTGCTTGCAATTTCACAAGCATTCTTCCACATTTTCTTCTTTAAATCAATATATTCATCACTTAGCTCATAACCAAACATAATGTGCAATCATATATATGCATATATGAGCATGGCGAATTTTCAAGGTGTCCATAGCCATCCAAAACACAAACTTTTAACTAACATGCAAGAAGCATGAATCATGCTCAAGAATGCATCATGGCCAAGTATGACAATCATGCTCCTTTTCAACTTTAATCATGATAAAACAAAGAGAAAACTCAAAATCTTACTCATGAGTAGAAAATCCATCATTGCATGCATCATCATCAAGCTTCACACTTAGCATGCAATGGCTTTATCACTATAACAACTTCGCCAAATACCATTTCCATGGCATACCAAAGATTTGAGCCATGGCTAACATGCACATCAAGTTAGCAACCAAAACATGCATGAAACTCCCAACACAACCTCATACATACCTTAATCTTGATGCAAATTTAGCCAAATCACCTTCTAGATCTCTTCTAAACAAAGGAAATGAAGCAAAAATCCCTTCTTCCTCTTAGTATTTTCGGCCAAAAAGGGAGAGAGCAAGCATGAACAAATTTTTTTTTTTTTGTTTTTCTCTTCTTGGTTGCACGGCAATGGGGTATGCCACTCTCTCACACACATTTTTTTTTCATTCTTTTCTTACCCATGCTTATTTGTTTACTATTTCTCCCTAATGCCCAACAAAACATGTTTCATGACATGTTTAACCCATATTTCTTTGTCATGGCCGGCCATTACTTGTAAAAAGGGGGAATTTGACATGCAAGTCCATTATTTTTGCATGCATGCTTTAATTAGTCATCACATATTTCCCTATCGTACTTTCAAAGTTCACTACTAAGTCCTTTCTTATAAATTAGCACCTAATTAATAAAAATCGAGACACGAAATATTTACGCATACCAATTCCACATACAATAAGTACGGAATATAACACTTAATTATTCTTGTGACTCGGTTTCGTGGTCCCGAAACCACTCTCCGACTAGGGTCACATTCGGGGTGTCACAGTACCGGATAAGCCTCACAAATTTTTGTTCGTAGTCGGTAACTGACATAGAGCCTTGCTTAAGATCAAGAAATTCCCTTCGCTTTTGGTCGATGAATCTCTGACTGATATACTTTTTTCGAAACTCGGTTTTAAAGAACTCCCAAGTTACTTGCTCTCTAGGCACCACAGAAGTCAGAGTACTCCACCAATAGTAGGCGGAATCGCGTAGCAAGGAGATGGTACACTTTAAGCACTCATCAGGTGTACAAGATAGCTCATCGAGCACTCGGATAGTGTTGTCCAACCAAAATTCAGCTTGCTCGGCATCGTCATCATCCGTAGCTTTAAATTCAGTGGCCCCATGTTTTCGAATCCTGCCGACTGGGGGCTTACTTGACCTTATTTGGTCAGTTACCGGAGGTATTGTAGGTCTTGGGGTTGCATTATTCGGGAATGGAGGTTGTGGAACAGTAGTGTTAGTTCGAATGTATTGGTTGAACCAATCATTCATCACACTATAAAAGGCTTGCCTAGCCTCATCATTCGGATTGCTGGCCATAGGTTGAGAGTCCACCGCGCTGTCCCTTGCGCGGAGCAGCGCCACACTCTCCACATCATCAGCTATTGCTCGGTTGGGATCGGGATCCATTGCTATAAACAAACACAAATTCAGAATGTCAGAAATCACCACACTATCAATTATCACTTAATGGCATGTATAGCTAGACCCCAAACATATCACGGTAGTCCTAGAATCGACTAAACTGTAGCTCTGATACCAATAAAATTGTAACACCCCGAACCCGAGACCATCGCCGGTGTCGGACACGAGGGGTTAACGAGACAAATCCTCTTAAAGTACCGACCAATTTGGCATTTCCAGACAGGCTGGAAAACTGCGTCACCGTCGCCTTAAAGATCATATCTTGAGTTTCAAAACTCGGAAACTGATTCCGTAAATTTTCCCTAAATTTAGACTCATATATCCATCCATGGATTTATTTATACAATTTTTGGTCGGGCCAATTGGTACAGTTTATTAGTTAAAGTCACCCATGTTACAGGGGTCGACTATGCTGACCTTTGCATGTTACAACTTGAATATCTCTCTGTACAGGGCTTTAATACTTGTCCCGTTTGCTTCTAATGAAACTAGACTCAAAATTGAATCTTCACATATAAGACATGACTTCTAATTCTTTCTGGATAATTTATAGTAAATTTTCAAAGTTGCGACAGGGGACCCAGAAACCGTTCTGGCCCTGTCTCACGAGAACTTTAATATCTCCCGGTATACTGTTCATATGATCATTTCGTTACTTTCATATGAAAATAGACTCGTCAAGGTTCGTTTACATTACTTATTCACAATTTAATACCCTTCCTACAAATTTTGGTGATTTTTCACATCCACGTCACTGCAACTGGCAGCATCTGTTTTAAGGTAGGCCTTACCTATTTTGTAGTTTCCATGGACCAACTATAGTCTAGTCATACATAGGTCCTCCTATGATCATGTTTAGCCATTCAATGGCTGATCATGTGACCAACACTCCCATTCAATCCATAATAACATCATGAAACCATATAAAATTACAAACCACAAATGGTCTAATTTCGTACTCCACTTTTACGAACCATTTTCGCATGGCCGTACATATATACATCACAAAAGCACTTGAAAACAACCGAGGTAGTCCTATACATGCCATATCCAAAGTTCAACTAAAAGAGTACCAAAATGGGGGCTTTGATAGTGTGGATGACTTGACTTCAATGATCCCGAATTCGATAGCTAACGAGCAAAATCTATAAAGCAGAGAAGCAGAGAAAACGGAGTAAGCAATTTATGCTTAGTAAGTTTGAGCAAGAAATTCCAGCACAACAAAAGCTTAGCATTCATAAAGCTAACGGATAATTTCATATGTACAAACTCTCAATATCATACTCATTTCACATTTCAACCCCTATGATCATACATAAGGGATCACCTTAGTCACATACCGGAAACTCATTACTCATTGGCGAATATTATTGAAGGAATCAAGCGATTCAAGCTCATATGAACATACCTCATTGCTGGAATTTTTCTCAAGCGCATTAACTGAAATTTTACAGCAAGATTGCTTATTCTAGAATCACGTACCTTGAATTTAACCGGATATAACGACTCGCTCAAATGCCTTGGGACGAAGCCGGTTATAGCGACTTGCACGAATGCCTTCGGACTTAACCCGGGTTTAATAACTTGCACAAAGCCTTGGGATTAGCCCGGATTTATTAACTCGCACGAATGCCTTGGATCCTAGTCCGGATATAGTCACTTAGCACAAAGCCTTGGGACTTAGCTCGGACATCATTGAATAACCGAGCACAATTATCAATAAATTATGACACATTCGTATTTCATTTTCAATAGCAAAACTCAAACACAAGGCACTTTTTACACTTGCAATTTCGGCTCAATAGCTACACACAAAGAGCATGATTTTAATTTGCTTTAAACATGATCTAATCATTTCGAATTTAAGCTCTATTACTCAAGAACTTACCTTGGATGTTGTCGAGCGATTTCGATGGCTACTCGACTACTTTTTCCTTCCCTTTATCGGATTTAGCTCCCCTTTGCTCTTGAGCTTAATTTGACAAATAAATTGATTTAATCATTTGAGCATCGAAAGAGGAATTCAAGGTACTTAGCCAATATATATACTCATTTGGCATCAAAGTCGCATATGTACGAAATCATGAATCGAACTCAACACATTAGTTAATATTCCTCTTAGCCGAATTTCTTAAGCCGAGAATAGGCATCAATATGCTTGCCTCTAACCGAGTGCATGCACACCAATTTCCCCTCATGTGGCCGAATATGCATGTCCATGTTGAGGCCAATTATACACTTTACACCACACCAAAAAAAAACAGCATACATTTTACTAACTAATGCATTCCATAATGTAACTCAATACACATCTATCATTTCCTTCATGATCGAAACATCATCACAAGCAAATATACACCTTGAAATAGTATATATGTCATACCAATACATCATGTACAACATATATACATATATATATGCTAGAGCCGAATCTCAAGTTGATTGTAACTAAACACGAACAAAATTTCAAAACACAAATCTTACTTTCCACGCAATGAGCATAAATCACACTTTTGGATGTACCATGGCCGAATACATCACAACACCATAATTTTGGTCATGATTAAACAAAGAACTTGGTGTCTTACCCAAAAATACTAAAAAGAAAGTCCAAGAGCCATCAATCCACCATCACATATATCATTAGTAAGCTTCATATTTAACATGCAATGGCATTAACACAAAATCCACCTTGGCCAAATACCATCCCCATGATATAACAAAGGTTTGAACCATGGGCTAACAAGAACATCAAGTTAGCAACCAAAAACATGCATGAATCTCATGGCACAACATCAAACATACCTTAATCTTGATGCAAGTATAACCAAACCCCTTCCTAATCCTCTTCCAAACCAAGCATGAAGCAAAACTCCTTCCTTATCCTTAGTATTTTCGGCCAAAGAGAGTGAAAATGGATGAACAAAAATTTTTTTGTTTTCCTTCCTACCTACACGGCAATGGGGGGAAAGAGAAGCCTTCACACACACATTTTTTTTTTATTCCATACTCCTTATTTTATTTATTCCAACATAACCCACTTACCAAACATGTTTCATGACATGATTTTTTGCCCATAATTCCTTGTCATGGCCGGCCACTAGCTATTGGGGGGGAAATTTGACATGCAAGTCCATTGTTTTGCATGCATGCTTTAATTAGTCATCACACATTTCCCCATCATACTTTCAAAGTTTACTACTAGGTCCTTTCTAGTGAAATTCACATTTATAACTCTAAATCAAAGCATCAAAAATGTCACACATGAGTTAACACACATTATAGGCAATAAAATAAATATCAAATTATTTTTATGCCTCGGTTTTGTGGTCCCGAAACCACATTCCGACTAGGGTCGTTTTAAGGCTGTCACAACAGTGGCTTTATTCTGTTTACTATCCATTGATCTTTTGGTTCTTTGTTGAAATGTAGGGGATTCTTGAACTGTGCCACCAACCACTTTCACATTTACGATCACCACTTCTTCATCACCATCTACTTCAAAACCAGCCTTAGCTTTAGTACTAGGCTCTTGCACTGTCTCTTTTTGCTTAGTAGCCTCCAAGATAGGCTCGATGATGTTTTTAATATAATTCTGAGCAAAAGAAGATGGACTATTTTTAGTTTTAGTTTTGGGATGAGCATATGTATCAACCAATGGAACAGTAAAGGCATTAAAGTTACGTTGTATTGTAGCCTTAACCAGGATCTCCAATCAAGATGTAGATTGATTTGGGATGGTAAGGTTGTTAATAACATGATCAATCTCAACTAGAACTTGTGCAATAGCCTTTGTCGGTTGAAAAACAAAATTAGGGCTTGTTCTTTTTATCCCTCATAGTCCTTTGTAGCATCAAGAGACTCTTTCCTAGACATTCTTAGATGATTCCTCCACCCTTGGCTCTGTATTAGAAGAGGATGAAGGTTGTGCACCATTACTATGTAAAACTGTGCCTAAAACAGTACCCACAATTTGTGGCTCTATTTCTAAACCTTCAAGGACCTCAACATTTGTGACCTCTTGATTAAAAATGGCTCTCTATAAGCCTTGGACATCTTGATCTGATGCTCTTGTAGTATGGGGTGAGGTTATTCAATTCTGGTGATTAGTGAATTTTAACAGGGTTTCTCAAATAGGAAAAGGTAATTAGGATAAGAAGATCAAGAGTAATTCTTTAGGCCTTGGCAAATTTCATAATGTAAATGAGAGAATTTGTTTCTAAGGAGGTTTCTATATAGTCATCAAATTTACAATTTATCATGACAACTTTTTAGCTTTTCCCTCCAATAATTTGGAAAGAAGTATTTCCAAATATTTTCCTCCAAAAGTAAAATATTTTGACACCAAAATTTAGTGCTAAAGAAACTTCCATCTATCAATTAATTTTCAACACAAATATGCTTTTGGTTGCCTTCCCAAAATAACCACCTCATTCTAGATACGAAAAACCCCAACTAAATTTCTTAACCCTTAGAAACTTAAAGTGTCCAATGGCTTTGTGAACAAGTTAGCTAATTGATTCTCTACTTTTACATCCTCTAGTTTAACCTTTTCTTCTTCAACAAATTCATTAATGAAATGGTGGCGAATGTCAATGTACTTGGTCATTGAGTGCTGAACTAGATTTCTTGATATGGTATGGCACTCGTGTTATCACAGAAAATAGTTGCCATAGATGTTGCCACACTGTAATCTGTAAGCATTTTCTTTAACTAAAGAATATGTGCACAACAACTTCTAGTTGCTATATATTGTGCCTCAATTATGAAAAGTGAGATGAAATTTTGCTTCTTCTTGTACAAAGAAACTAAGTTTGAACCAATATAGAAGTAACTGCCAGATGTGCTCTTTCGATCATCCACATTTCCAGTCCAATCTACATTACTATAGCATATTAAAGACCTAGAATTATATCTAGATAACCAAATGCCATAGTCTAGAGTGCCACAAATATACCTAATCACCCTCTTAACTCCTTTGACATTGGATTCCTAAATTGGATTAGAATTGAGTACAAACATTCAAAGAAAAGCTAATGTTAATCCTTCTTGTTTTTAAATAACTAAACTCCTAATAATGATTCAAAATATGCTTGGTTCTGTAAGAACTCCTTTAGAATCCAAACGAAGTTTCACACTAGTTGACATAGGTATGTTGGCAGCTTTTGCAAAGTCTAAACCAATCCTTTTGACAAATTTCCTGGCATACTTTTCTTAGGAAAATAACATACCATTATCAAACAGCTCAATATGAAAGCCAATGAAATAGGAAAATTTCCAACAAGGCTCATTTCGAAATCATTACGCATCATCTTCAATAATTCATCCTCTGTACTGACCGAAGTTGATCAGAATATTATATGTCATTGGCATAGATGTATACGATGATAATGTTGCCTCTATGTTTCTTGGTGAAAAATATTTATCCACTGATCCCTTTTGATAACCTTGGCCTAGAAGAAAATGTGTTAACCTTCGCACTAGGCCTTGGGTGCCAGTTTTAAGCTATAGTTAGTGTTCCTTAGCCTATAGATATTTTCTATATGCGCTAAGTCTTCAAAACCCTTTGGTTGAGCCACATAGACTCCCTCCTTTAGAAAACCATTAAAAAAAAGGCACTTTTCACATTCATTTGATACAATTTGATGTACAAATGTGTGGCTACACCCTTGAGCTACTAGCCTTACATTTCCATTGCCACCTCTACCTTGCCCACGACCTCTCTGTGGTGGTGGTCCTCCTCACTGTGGTTGGACATCCCTTTACTCCGCAGCTAGTTCCTGAGCTGCTCTCCAAGGACATTCTCTGAACTTATGCTCCTTGGATCCACAACGAAAACATGCTCCAGTACATTTCCAGCACTCCCTCATATGCACCCTACCATATTCCCTGCAAGCCTGCAGTCTAAAAGATTTAAAACCAACCACATTGCAGTAGACTTTCTTGGGGACGAACTCCTAAACTTTGTTTCTCTTAAGTTACTGAAGCTCTTCATGTATTGCATGGATTCAATCACCATCCTTTCAGGAATATTCAACCTTTTTAGGCTCAATTTGAGACGTATAGAAGGCTCATCTGGTCATATCCCTCTAGTTAGGCTTTGTTTTTCCTCTAGTTCAAACAACACTTTGACGATCAACTATAACTTCATTCAACTTTTTGAACTAATAATATTTGCATTAGGAGTAGGTTAATTAGCTAGGTATCATTCTTAAATTGCATGTGAAGTAATTCTTGGACAAATTTAATGTTTTATAGCTATATAACTTAATTGTTTGATTTTGTCTAAGGGTCGTCTTTTTGTACTTTTTTTTTGTTTGCTTGAGGACAAGAAATGACTTGAGTGTAGGGGAATATGATATGCAACAAATCAACGTGGCAAGTCAGGCTTTTCCAATACACTTAAGGAGCTTTCTCTCAAACAAAATAGAGTTTTTAGCTTAGTTTTTTTGTTATTTTTGTATTTTTATATTCTTCGGGTAATAAGTGAAGATATCTCATTTTGTCTATTTTTTACCCAAATTGGTCAATAGTGCCATTGGGCTAATATGTGTTTGTGCAATATAGGGACATGTTGGAGATAAAAAAATGAGTAAGAATGACATCAAGGGCAAGGGTACCACGATATCCAACCTCTAGAATTGGGACACCTTTAGCAGTATGGAAGACCAAGGAGACTCTTTAGTGGTATCGCAACACCCTTTTTGGGTATCGCGATATCACCTTCGTTAGGGGGATAAATTTTGACAAAATGGGAACACTTTGTCTACCCGACCCACCAATCACATAAGGCCCGTGTATGGGAAATTTTGGCATTGAAAATTCATCAAAACGCCCTTCAAAACAACAAAGAATTGCTAAGGAGTAGAGAGATTTTAGCTTAGTTTTAGGTTTAGTTTTCTCTAGGTTTTCTTTAGTTTTTCTCTACACTTTTCTAAGGTTTTTATTTTTCTCTTCTTCTACATTAGGTTAAAGTTTATTTTTTCATATACTTCTTTTTCTTGATGTTCTTTATATTAGTAAAGTTAGTTAACACTGTAGCTAAGGTTTCTTTATATTTTCAGTCCATGTGCCTTACTTTCAAGACTCTTTAAGCTTTAGTTTAATGTATTTCAATTTATTTCACTTCAAATATGTTAAAGTTTTTTCCTTTTATGTTTTGTTCTTTAGATTTCTTGGTTAAATTCTTTTGGTTTCATGCTATTTAAGTTTTCTTGCATTCAAATCTCAACTTTCATATTTTTCTCAAGTTTTACTTTTATGGTTGCTTTGTTTTCCATTGTTATGTTTTTATTCTTGACTTTGAGTGTAGTACAATCCTTAAAGAGGTTGGTTGATGGAGATGTGGATAAACTAAAATCTTTGGACAAAGGACTAAATCGTAATAAATTAGACTAATTTGAATAGAACTAAGAACTTAGGTAGTGATGTCGCTAAGAGAGTATTAAGAAAATGTGACATCCCTAATGTGACCCTAGTCGAAAAGTGGTTTCGGGACCACAAACCCGAGTTATAAAAATAATTAATTGTTATATTTTATGCTTACTATGTGTGTGCATGCATATATGGAAGTTTCATTCTCTAATTTTACCAAATGTATGAGAAATTATTAAATATGGATCAAGGTGAGACATGGTGAAAAATGATAGGCTAAATTGTAATGGCTTAATTGTGCATGTTGACACAAAGGTGGACTTGCATGTCAAAATTGCCCAAATTATTCAATAGTGGCCGGCCAAGATGGATGTGATGGGCAAAGGAAAACATGTTTCCAACATGTTGGGTTAGTGAGGCATGTTGGGAGCAATTAAATAATGTGTTAGCATTAAAGAAAATGTGGACAAAAAAAAAAAAAAAAGAGTGTGGATGCCCTTCCCCCCCTCCCCCTTATTGCCGTGAGTTGAAGGAAAAGAGAGAAAAAAAATTGTTCATCATTTCTTTGAGCCAAAACTAGGAAGAAAATACAAAGAGAAAAGAAAAGCTTCATCCTTTGGTTCTTCTTGGCCGGTTTGAAAAGAGAAAAGTTGAAGATATTCGGCCATATTTGCATCTAAGTTAAGGTAAGTTTGATGTGGTGCCATGAGATTCAAGCATGTTTTAGTAGTTAGCTTGAGTTCTAACTAGCCCATGGTTCAATCTTCACTATATCATGGAGATAAGGTTCGGCTAAGGTGGGTTTGTGGATGTCATTTGCATACAAAAAGTAAAGCTTGTAATGATGCATGGTATGGTGTGGTATGGCATTCGGCCATGGTAGGAAATAAAAGGAAAACTATGGTCGTTGTTCATGTTATTTGAATGAGAAGTGCTAGTAAGGTGATGTACAAATGTTAATGTTTGATTTACTAGTGTATATGTGCGAATTAGCCTAGTTTTGAACTTGAAACAAAATGGTGTTTAGTCGATACAAGCGACCATACTTGTAGAATGTATCAAGTGTTGAAATCGGCCTTAACATAGATGTGTATGTTCGCCACATGAACAAATACATATGTTGATGTGTATATTCGCCTTAGGTAGCCTATTGATGGCTTTAGCTTGACTTAGAAATTCGCTAAGGGGAAATATTAGCTAGTATGTTGAATTCGATTCGTGATTTCGTATACATGTGACTCTAATGTCTAATGGGTATATGGGCTAAGTACCTTGAGCTTCTCCTTGATGCTTGAATGAATTGTATTGAATTGCTTGATGTAATTAAAAATGTGCATGACCATTGTGTATTCGAGCTAAAGGGTGGCCATATGACCATTTAAACTCCTTGTCATATTCGGCCATAAGCTAACATAATGAGGTTTTAATAAGTTAAATTTGTGTGAATTAGCTCAAGAACTCAAAGGATCAAAGTTGGACAAGGGGAAAGACAAAGTAATTGAATAGCCGTCGAAGACGTGCGACAACATCCGAGGTAAGTCATTAAGCATATATTTGGTGTTGATGTAAATGACCATAATATATACACAATTGTGTTTAAATGAATTGATGTGTAAATGGAAATGTATGTGTATGGAATGATGCCATTGTTGAATGTATAAAGGCAGCAAAATGCATAAGGTATTGGTCTCGGCACTAAGTGTGCGGGTATAAATGGACACGGTGACAAGATTGGCACTAAGTGTGCGGGTTTAAAATTGTACAGCACTAAGTGTGCGAGTTTGATTATATAGCACTAAGTGTGCGAGCTGAAAATATACAGCACTAAGTGTGCGAGTTTGATTATATAGCACTAAGTGTGCGAGTTTGATTATATAGCACTAAGTGTGCGAGCTGAAAATATACAGCACTAAGTGTGCGAGTTTGATTATATAGCACTAAGTGTGCGAGCTGAAAATATATAGCACTAAGTGTGCGAGTTTGATTATATAGCACTAAGTGTGCAAACTGAAAATCATATAGCACTAAGTGTGCGAGCTGAAATTATATAGCACTAAGTGTGCGGATTTACTGTATGCTCTTGTATTACAATTGGCACTGAGTGTGCGACATTATCGAGTTAATCCCGGACAGTGGATCGGGTAAGTACCTCGAGCTCATGACGAATAGAGAATACGTTCATGCTTGGGGTTGAATTTGGTAAGCCTTAAATCTATGTGATGATTGAAATTGTATGGTTGTGCTGGAAAAATGAGTTAATGTGTAAAAATGCTTCGATTATCTTATTGTGTAGTGTGAAAAATAAAATAGAATAAAATAAATAAAAATAAAGAACACATAAATTTTACGTGGAAACCCTTTCGGGAAAAAAAACCACGGGCAGAGGAGAAGAAAATTCACTATGTCGAAAAATTTTTACTCAAAATACAAGAGGAATAGACTATGTCTATTTATAGGCTTGCAAAGCCATATTCTAGTAGGATTGAAACACCTTATCCTAATCAATATAAAATAGATGGAGTTTAATAAGGTTTAAAAACCTTATTCTAAAATAAAATAAAAGAAGTCTAGTTCTATATGGATTTTACTTTTATTTTATTTTCCATCGTATTTTATTTAAATAAGAATTTGGGTCACTTAATTCTAACAATCTCCACCTTGACACAAATTCTCAATGAACAAGTTCTTCATCGCGAACTTTCAATAAACAAGTTCTTCACCTCTTCCAAAAACCCCTTAAGGGTTTAACTTCAACAATGAACACCAACCAAGTCTAAGCAATGCTCAAACTTGGTTATAGGAAGTGACTTAGTCATCATATCTGCAGGATTTTCATGAGTGCTAATTTTGCTCACAACAATATCACCACGAGCAATAATATCACGAACAAAATGATACCGAATATCAATGTGTTTTGTTCTCTCATGAAACATTTGATCTTTTGTAAGAAAGATGGCACTCTGATTGTCACAAAATATCGTCTTGATTTGAAGGTCTTCATTGAGTTCACTAAATAGTCCCTTCAACCAAATAGCTTCTTTACAAGCCTCAAGAATCGCCATGTACTCTCTTCCTTGGTAGACAAAGCGATGTAGTTTGCAAAGTGGCTTTCCAACTAATTGCACAACCTCCGATTGTAAAGACGTAACTCGTGAGAGATCTTCTTCTATCAAGGTCTCCAGCAAAATCAGCATCAACATACCCTATAACTCCATCTTTAGTTCTTCCAAAGCGTAAGCAAACATTAGTAGTGCCTCGTAAGTATCTTAAAATCCATCGAATCGCTTTCCGGTGTTCTTTACCGAGATTCGCCATGTATCGCTAAGCTGCACCGATCGCATATGATAAATCGGACGTGAACAAACCATAGCATACATGAGAGATCCTCTTGCACTAGAGTATGGAACATGTGACATGTACTCAATCTCATTATCGATTGAGGAGATAAGGCCGATGAAAGTCCGAAATGGGTCGCTAAAGGAGTACTAATGAGCTTAGCACTTTGCATATTGAACACGCAAAGAACTTTCTCAATGTACCCCTCCGACTTAGGTACAATTTACTTGCTTTTCTATCTCGAGAATCTCCATACCAAGTATCTTCTTTCTTTGGTCCTAAATCTTTCATCTCAAATTCTTCACTTAGTTGGGCTTTAACCTTTCTTATCTCTCTTTTATCTTTTGTCGCTATCAACATGTCATCAACATAAAGAAGTAGATACACAAAAGAACCATCACTGCTTTTTCTTAAAGTAGACACAAATCAAAACTACTTCTTTTGAAATCATGAGAAGTTATAAAGGAATCAAACCTCTTGTACCCTTGTCTTGGTGATTGTTTCAAACCGTAAAGGGACTTTTTCAGCAAGCAAACATAGTCCTCTTTTTACGAGACTATAAAACCCTCGGTTGTTGCATGTAAATATCTTCCTCAAGTTCTCCATGCAAAATGCGTTTTACATCTAAGCGCTCAAGCTCCAAATCATGCATGGCAACAATACCAAGCAAAGCTCGAATCGAACTATGCTTAACAACCGGAGAGAACACATCTGTGAAGTCCACTCGAATTTGATCAGTAACCCTTTGCAACAAGCCTTGCTTTATATCCGGGTTCTTCAACTCCCGGAGTCCCTTCTTTCTTTTAAACACCCATTTACAACGAATGACCTTTTTACCTTTAGGAAGTTTTACAAGATCCCATGTTCGCTTTTTGTGGAGTGATTCCATCTCCTCTTGCATAGCAAACATCCACTTTTACGAGTCTTCACACTAATCGCCTCGAATAATTAAATGGCTCTTGATTCGCATCTATATCTTCACCACATTTAAAGCATAAGCAACTAGATCAACCTCGGCATACTTCTTTGGAGGTTTAATTTCTCTTCTTGTCCTGTTTTTGGCGATAGAGTATTGCGGTGAAGAAGGAACTCTATTCTCAATTTTGTCTTGGCTTGAGGAGTTGATTACGTATTAATCGATGCTCCACCGCTTTTGGTTTTCTTTATTGGAAGAGTCTTTAAGAGATAAGTTAGGTAGCATAGCGTTTCATCAAAACAACATCTCTCGCTAATCACAACTTTTCTATTTTCGGGACACCATAACTTATAGCCTTTTACACCGACTTTATAACCAAGAAAACGCATTTAATGGATCTCGGTTCCAATTTTCCATTATCAACATGAGCATACGCAGACACCCAAAATCTTTAAATCGAATAATTAGCGGGATTACGGACCATACCTCTTGTGGAGTCTTTTCTCAATGGCAACGGATGGAGATCGGTTGATCAAAAACATGCAAGAGAGGTCATTTACGCCCAAAATGACTTCGTAAGTTGGCATTTGACAACATACATCGAACCTTCTCCATGATCGTTCGTTCATTCGTTCGCAACGCCGCTTTTGTTTGTGGAGTATGACGAACGTCAAGTGTCTCATGATCCCTTCGACTTGCACAATCTATTAAACTCATCGAGCGTAACTCTAAGCCATTGTGCATGCGGAGGTATTTTATACATTTTCCGTCTATTTTCAATCATAATTTTCCAAGACTTAAATGTGGAAAACACATCGCTTTTCGCTTCGGAAGAACGCCCAAACTTTTCGGAAAAATCATCAATAAAGGTTAGCATATAATTAGCTCCACCTCTCGAAGGCACTCTGGATGGCCCCACAGATCGAATGGATATACTCCAACGCTTCCTTCGTGTTATGGATTCCTCTAGTGAATCGAACTCTCTTTGCTTCCCAAAACACGGTGCTCACAGAAATTCAGTTTGCAAATTCCTTGCCCATTAAGAAGTCCTCTTTTGCTTAATTCTGCCATGCCATTCTCACTCATATGCCCTAGGCGCATATGCCAAAGTTTAGTAATATCATCATCTGACAAGGAAGAGGAAGCGATAGCTGCATCACCAGTAACAGTAGAACCCTGTAAAACATATAACTTGGCAATCTTTCTTTGCCCTTTCATCACAACAAGGGACCCTTTGGAAATCTTTAAAACCCCACTTTCATTGTGTATCTGCACTTTTGAATCAAGAGTACTCAACGAAATTAAATTTCTTTTCAATTCTGGAACATGCCGCACGTCACTAAGTGTTCTGACAACTCCATCAAACATCTTAACTTTAATTGTTCCAACACCTGCGATTTTACATGAAGCATTATTTCCCATCAAAACAACACCTTCAGATACTGTTTCATAAGTTGTAAACCAATCCCGATTGGGACTCATGTGGAAGGTGCAGCCTGAATCAAGTATCCACTCCTCGCTTACTTTAGAATCATTGACAGAAGCAACTAGAAGTTCACCATCGCTGTAGTCTTCTACAACATCAGCTTCACCGGAATTTTCTGGCTGTTTTCCCTTTTGATTCGCACCTCCCTTTTAATCTTATTTTGTAGCTTATAGCACTCGATTTAATGTGCCCTTTCTTCTTGCGAAGTTGCAAGTTTTACCTCTGTTTGAAGATTTCGATCTACCCTTAGATTTACCACGAGGATTCCGTTCTCGTGTTCTACCACGATCATCATCAACATTCGGTCTTGTCTCCCACGAACAATGAGACCCTCTCCCTGAGAGTTGGGTTTAACCACAAGATGCTTCATCTTATCATACGAGGTTAAAGAATCATAAACCTCATCAACTGTGAGAGACTCGCGGCTATATAAAATCGTGTCTCTAAAGGTTGAATAAGACAGGGCAACGAACAAAGTAGAATCAACCCTAGATCTTCCTTATCATCTTGAACCTCCATGGCCTCCAAGTTTGAGAGAATTTCTTTAAACACTGTTAAGTGTTCGTGTCTGACGCACCTTCCTCCAAACGATGAGCATAAAGACGCCGCTTCATATGCAACTTGCTTGTTAGAGTTTTCGACATACATATTTGTTCTAGCCTCTTCCATAATGCAATGGCGGTTTTCTCTTTCATCACATCCCGCAAAATTTCGTTGGACAAATGCGAGATGTAATTGTGTTAATGCCTTTCGATCCTTACGCTTCTTCTCTTCATCATTAATGTCGAAGGCATCTTATCTATCCTCAGGGGCATCCTCTAGATCCATCGTGCAAGAAGCGCTTGCATCTTAATTTGCCACAACGCAAATCGGTGTTGCGATCCAACAATGAATTTCATACTTCAAAGACGCCATTACCGTGATCGAGATGAATAACCCGGAAGCTCTGATACCAATTTGTGAAAAATAAAATAGAATAAAATAAATAAAATAAAGAACACATAAATTTTACGTGGAAACCCTTTCGGGAAAAAAACCACGGGCAGAGGAGAAGAAAATTCACTATGTCGAAAAATTTTACTCAAAATACAAGAGGAATAGACTATGTCTATTTATAGGCTTGCAAAGCCATATTCTAGTAGGATTGAAACACCTTATCCTAATCAATATAAAATAGATGGAGTTTAATAAGGTTTAAAAACCTTATTCTAAAATAAAATAAAAGAAGTCTAGTTCTATATGGATTTTACTTTTATTTTATTTTCCATCGTATTTTATTTAAATAAGAATTTGGGTCACTTAATTCTAACATGTAGAATATGAAATGTGGATGTATGACTTGGTACGAGATTGGACCGAAGGTCCGAGGTATTATGGTATAGATTCGATATGGATGAGTACCTAGCCTCGTTTGTTGTACATGTTGTAGTAACTTTATCGATGGATTGATGAATGCTTATGACTTCTTGAGTTGTAAACTCACTCGGTGTTTTCTTGTCACCCATTTTAGGTCTCTCGGACTCGTATTGTTTGCGTGATCGGGACCGTCGTTGAAGTCATCACACCGGCTGAAATCTTGTGGTATTGTTTTCGTTGTTGAAGAACATTTGGCATGTATAGGCTATTGTATTTTGTCGAATTGTGGGTTGTAAACTTTAAGCCATGTGAAAATGGCCTATGTGGTCGTCGAGTGGGATGCTAGAACCTATAGCCACGAGTCTTAGAAACTCTAATTTTGATAAGGTGGCCATAATTTGTGTCATGTATGATGGATGATTAAGGCCAAGGAAAGATTCATGAAATTGGCATAGTCTACTGCAGTAACTGTTGCAGACAGCAGCAGTGAGATGAGATTGAAAAATCACTAAAAATAGTAGAAGTAGAATTAAATAGTGAGTAAATTATGAAATTTAACCTTGATGAATCTATTTTTATATGGACGAAACGAAACGACCATATGAGCAGTATACTGAGAAATATTAAAGTTCTCGTGAGACAGGGCCAGAACGGTTTCTGGGTCCCCTGTTGCGACTTTTAAAATTTACCATAAATTATCCAGAAAGAATTAGGAGTCATTCCTTATATGTACAGATTCCATTTTGAGTCTAGTTTCATTAGAAACAAACGGCACCAGTATTAAATCCCTGTACGGAGAGATATTCAAGTTGTAACGCGCGAAGGTCAGAGCAGTCGATCCCTGTAACATGGGTGACTTTAACTAATAAACTGTACCAATTGGCCCGACCAAAAATTCTAGAAATAAATTCATGGATGGGTATGTGAGTCTAAATTCAGGGAAAATTTACGAAACCAGTTTCTGAGTTTTTAAACTCGAGATATGATTTTTAAGGCGACGGTGACGCAGTTTTCCAGCCTGACTGGTAAAGTCAAATTGGTTGGTACTTTGAGAGGATTTGGCCCGTTAACCCCTCGTGTCCGACACCGGCGATGGTCACGGGTTCGGGGTGTTACAGAAAAAGTGAGATCGAAAGGTAATCTTATCATAGACCCATTCGTTGGTCCCGTATTAACTGGTGAGATCAAAGATAAACTGAGCTTAATCCGTGTAGGTTGTTAAAATTGAGATTGAAAGATAAAATGTAGTCACTTGGTAATTTACGCGATTTATGTCTCCCTAGTCTGAGATTTGGTAAACTACATGGACTTCAACCAACCCCTATTAGTCATTTGCTAGATAGTCCATTTAGTTTACATTTCTTGCAATTTAGTCCCTAGAATTTAATATCTAATTTTCTTGTAAATTTATTTTTTATGAAACACCATAATATTAAATCGTATTAGTAGTCACTTAGCCTCTATTGAGTATACTAGTTATTACTCAATCACCTCTTCCTTCGGGTTCAATTCTTAGAATAATTTGGTGTTTCATTGTAACACTATAAATATTACAACTAACTTGTATGCTTATAGTAAAACCAGGCTTTACAAATTGTTTCATAATTTAGATGTTTTAATGCGCACGCATGCAGTGGATCAGGAGACTTCCTGAAACTAAACAAAATTTTCTTATAATTGTATGATAGTTGGACCGACATATGTGGTACGTATTATCATGAAATTTATCAAGAAATTTTGTCTTCAAATAGGACAACTAGTCATAGCATGCTACTCGATGAGATTGTCCCAAGATGACTCATTTGTGGTGCATGATGCATTAGCTATTGAGTTGATGGTTATACACTCAAAATCATCTAGTTAAGTAACCCTTAAGGTGCAATGCTTAATTTAGAATGATGCCAAAATGTTACACGATTATTAGTAAGTGTGAATGCCTAAGAAATTAGGTTCATGTACTAATTGGATGAAAATCCACGCTGTTACAAGTTGATCATGATCACCCTAAGGTGGCTTGATTCAATTGGTGTAAGAACTATCGTTGCAACATCCTACAAATGTTTTCAAGGTTTAATGTAAGAAGCATGCATCATTTTAATACATATTGTAACTTTCCAAAAAAAATTCAAACATTTTCTTAATGCAAAGATATTAATAAATGAATGTTTTATTTTCAATTCAAAAATTGCTCTAACTCTCTTATTGAACATACTCATTGAAAACAAACTAAATCGAAATAACTATAGAAAATGGAAAAGGAACCTAATAATTGTCCTAAGCTGTGAGAAACTTAAAACAGTTCTTGATAATAAGTGCCCTATGGACACTGATCGCGTGATTCGTAACAAGTAATAAATATTTATAATGAAGATCAAACCTAGACTAACTATTATCATGACGAAAAGGCAAGCGCACCTATCGAACAATAGTATAGTAATGGCAGGACCGGGATATCGTACCCAAGGGAACCAAAAGTACTAGTAATAACTATCTTTTTATTATTTAACCTAGAAATAAAGAGGGGTTGTTTATTAAACTAATTAACTAAACTAATTAACTAATTAAACTAAAGTGAAGAGAAAATTTGGAAAAAGACTTGAAGAAAAGTAATTGATAAAGACGACACCCAAGGAGGAATCCACCTAGATTTCACTTGTTATCTAACTCTGAACCAGACGATTTATTCACTTGACTTGATCCGTGAGTCTCTCTAACCTATATTATTATCTCTTTCGAGACTAATAACATTTAACCCTCAATTGAATTAATCGAAATTTCTTTCTTAATTAAAACCCCTAGGAAAGCAGTAAATCGATCTATGGACTCCCATATTTGGTTTCACCCTAATTCGATAAAATCTCATAACCCTATTTCTAGGCGTTCGATCAACTCCGCTTAATTATGTCAAATCTACTCTTAGACAAGGACTTTTGCTCCTCTGCATAAGAACATCAAATCATGAATCAATACCCGGAATATTAACTCAAGTATTAAGAACACATAATTAAGAACAAATCAAGTATTTATTATACAGTTCAGATAATAATAACAAGATCCATCATAGGTTTCAACGCCCTTAGGTATCTAAGGGGTTTAGTTCATAATAAAATAAGAGTACATCTCAAAAGTATGAAAATAACAAAACATAAAAAAAACTCTAAAACCCCTGAAGGAAGTCTAAAAGAGATCTTCAGTCTTGGAGTAGCTCCGGCTTTTGGGATGGATCATCTGGCTTCCTTCAAGTAATTCCCGGTGTGTGGTTTTTTACTCCAGAAAGGTTCTGGAGGAGGGGCCCCCTTTCTAAGTCATACTTAGGGTGTTATATAGGCTTTGGATTGGTTTTCTTCCTCCCTAAGTATCCTTTTCCGTGTAAAATACAGCTTCTTGAAAAAGGGACACGTCGGTGTGCCACGGCCATGTGACGTTATTGCCAGGCTTTGTTCGATCCATAAAATTTTACACGGCCATGTGGGTCAATGGCCAGGCTGTGTGAATGGTGAAAGCCTTGGTTGACACCCTCGAAAGACACGGGCGTGTGAGTTGCCCGTGTGGCAAGGTTTAGGCCGTGTCATCTTCTCAATTTGGTCCATTTTGTTCCTTTTTGCTTGTTTTTGGCTCCTTTTGACTCTTGGTGCTCTCCTGAGTACAAAACATAAAATAACCGGATTAAGAGCACCAAAATCCACAAATCTAGTAATAAACATCAATAAATATGCTAAGTATTTGGGGTAAAAATATGTATAATTTGGCGTTTATCAATTACCCCCACACTTAAGCATTTGTTTGTCCTCAAGAAAAACTCTCATTTACTACTAGAATTCCTTCCTTTCAATCAGATAATCATTACTGATAATGTTACAAACTATTCCACGAAAAATCATACAGTGAGAATTCAACTATAGGGGCATTAAAAGCCTCAAACAATCTAAATTGAATATTTTGATAATAAAATTATAGGTAATCTCCTTCCTCCAAGTAATTAACTTTAGTCCTAAATATACAAGAGATGACATCCTCACTAAAGATTCACTCAAATCACTCAAAGTATTTAAGGTTTAAGATTAAGCACTCGATTGTCTAACATGAGAAGTTATTACCATAGGCTTGCATGAAAATCAAATCTCCACCACTTGTAAATGATATGATACACAAATCAAAAGGTCTTTGCATGGTTGTAATGAGGTTTAGGTTACGGGTATGGATACAAGCTGAAATGAAAAAGGTTAGAATCGAGATAATTTCAATATATTACCCCACTATAAAAAACTTAATTACTGAATTACAAACAAATATCTAGAACTATATTACATGAGCTCTTTTTTTTTTAAGATCAAATCAAGTCAATACAATATATAAATCATACTTCATGATTCAGTAACAAAAAATGGTGAATATAGTGAGGTAACAATATTAAATTTAATCTCGAT
Organism: Gossypium arboreum; assembly: GCF_025698485.1. Taxonomy (NCBI): domain Eukaryota; kingdom Viridiplantae; phylum Streptophyta; class Magnoliopsida; order Malvales; family Malvaceae; genus Gossypium; species Gossypium arboreum. The sequence goes on along the minus strand of NC_069076.1, from coordinate 13,580,715 downwards.
AAAAAAAGGGTAATTTAAGTAAGAGGATTTCAACAATAATGGGTTAATAGGTTAATGATGAGGGTTAATCAATAAAAAAGGTTAGTAGGCTCAAATGGGGTTCACTAAGGGTTTAATTATGTGGGAAGGCTTTCTATGGAGTAATTGGGTTAAATCCTAAGTGCCTTTATCATCTCAGTATATCAAATCATACGTGTGATCTCGACATGTATAATCGAAGTAAGTTCTAGAATAACAGTTCAATGTTGACGTACTCAAACTAGAAAAGAAGTAAGCAAGAAAGAAAGCTAAACACTCAAAAGGCTCAAAAATCTCACCAAAAAAATTGGGTTTGTGATGTCATTCCTGTATACTTAAGATTTCAAGATAATACCTCAATTTATGAAAATAGTCTAAAATTAGTTCTAAAAATATCAACTTATCATGCTCGATTCTCTAATGTCTTATAATCAAATAATCATGCATAATTCCCATGGTCTAATTCATGACATATCAACAATAATTATAGATTACTCAGAATTCATTCGATCAATATTATGAGAAAATCACTTAAGCACAATACCAAATTCAGGGATTTGAGAATAATACAAAAATTTAGGCATCATGTTCACCCCCCACACTTAAGATGTACATTGCCTTCAATGTACAAAGATAGAATATTCAGAATAAAGAAAATCATAAGAGGGAAAGAGGTGAAACTCCCTGTTATATGGATGCGGAGCTTGATTCTAAGGCTGGAGTGTTTGGGGAAAGTGGTAGCTGCCACTGTTCTTGGCTAGATGAAGATATTGGGTCGTTGAACATGACACTCGTTGGGTATTGTTCCCTATTTGTTTCCTCATTCCGTAAAACATTCCTAGCAACTTTGCTTGGAAGTTTGTAGAATCATGAAGAGCTTATTAAGAGTTGGTGTGGAAGAGAGCGTAGTGGAATTACTTGTTATAAATACCAGAAAAATGTAGAAAGTAAAATTTACTATTATAGATATGTCTTTCAAAAGAAAATAATAAAATTGAAATGAAAATAAAAATAAAAATAAAAATAAAAAGATAGGAATATTTAGGTCGTTCCCGGCTACTATCCCACACCCGTGTGTCTTGGGCGTGTGTGGCACACGGCCATGTCGCACGGTCGTGCCTAGCTTTGTTCGCTTCACCCACGCCCGTGTGTTAGGGTACCACGCCGTGTATTATTGTCCACAGCTTAACGACACGGGCGTGTCTCACACCCGTGTCGAAGAAACAGAATCGAGCCTTGCCTCTAGCACACCCGTGTTTTTCCATTTCCACGCCCATGTTCACCTATCAAGTTCACCCACGGCCATGTCGTACGGCCATGGGGATTTATCGCATCCCGTGTTTTGAGGAAATCATGTCCTGTTTCTACATGACCGTATCGCACGACCGTGTCTCTTCCCCTATTTGGCCACGACTTTAGGCACGCCCGTGGGCCTGGCCATGTGTACTGAAAAACTTTGCAATTCAAAGATAAAGTTAATGATTCAAAGTGTTAGAAATTAAAAATAAATATATCAAAATATGTTAGTGCTCGGGTTACCTCCGAAGAAGCGCTTATTTATAGTTTAAGCTCGACTTTCCTCTCTAGTGAATGGTTAGGGTGGTTCGAGGAGTTTATACTCCTCATTCCTGCTATCAATCTAATCAAAATAGGATTTTAATCGGGTGTTGTTTACCTTAAAAGTGCCGAACTTGGGGTGACTCACCTTCACCGTACTGAATGGAAAAATACTGAGTACCGTAAGAGGGATTTCCTCATTTGGTCTGGTAATGACAATGTGGGGATTTGCGGCATCTAGTAAGACTTTATCACAAACCTTAAGTTGATTAAGAGAGGTATCGGGCTTGTTTTGGAGTAGTTTCGGTTTATCATGTGTTCTCGATTTGTGTACTCACCATTCGTCTAGCTCATCCGTCCGTATCATTTCTAGAACATGGCTCATGAACTTCTTTGAAGCTTAAATTCTACAAAGTCATATTGTTAGTTTTAGTAGATTGGTGTGGACTATTACCTTCAATGTTCGATGTGATGACAAAATTACGAGCTTGAAGGGTGATCGTTTCGTCTCCCACAGAAGTGTAAGCTCATCTGTGCCAACATCAATAATTGTTCTAGCAGTTGCTAGAAAGGGCCTTCCTAAAATCAAAGGGGTGTTATTATCCTGCTCTATGTCTAGAACAACGAAATCAATGGGGAATATGAACTTATCTACTTTCATTAGTACATCTTCGATAATACCCCTAGGGAATTTTATAGTTTTATCTGCTAATTGAATGCTCATCCTAGTTTGTTTAGGTTTCCCAAGACCTAGTTGCTTAAACATTTTGTAGGGCATAACGTTAATACTAGCCCCTAAATCAGCTAATGCATGACTTATATCTAAACTACCAATTAAACAAGGAATTGTAAAACTCTCTGGATCTTTCAATTTGTGGGGTAGTTTATTCTGTAGAATAGCTGAGCAAACTGCATTTAGCTCCACATGCGATGCTTCGTCCAACTTCCACTTATTTACTAAAAGCTCTTTTAAAAATTTCATTGCATTTGGCATCTGCGACAAAGCTTCAATAAACGGTAAGTTAATATGTAATTTTTTCAAAAGTTTGAGGAATTTACTGAATTGTTCATCTGAACGGTCTTTCCTAGTTGCGTTAGGGTATGGGACACGAGGTTTATATTCCTCATTCACCATTTTGTTATGACTTACCTCACTTTTACCTTTGCTCACCACAGTTTCTTGCATCAATTCTGGCTCAAGTGCAATGAATCCTTCCTTATCTTGAGTACTAATTGCATTGTTGTGTTCCCTTGGGTTAGGTTCAGTATTACTTGGTAAGCTACCTTGTGGTCGTTAGGAGATTTGTTTGGATAGCTGGCCTATCTGAGTTTCGAGTCCTTGGATCGATGCTTGTTGATTTTTAAGTGCTGTCTCGGTATTTTGGAAATGGGTTTCTGACATTGATATGAATTTTGAGAGCATCTCTTTAAGGGTTGGTTTCTTCTCTTGTTGATAAGGTGGCTGTTAAAAACCCTGAGGATTTTGTGGCTTTTGATTTCCTTGACCACCCCAGGAGAAATTTGGGTAGTTCCTCCAACCTGCATTATAAGTATTACTGTATGGGTTATTTTGAGATCTAAAGTTATTGTTACCCATATAGTTGACTTGTTCCTCTTCGGTTGTGGGATTGAAGGATTGATATTCTGTATGCACACCTCCTCCACTTGAGTCACACCTCATTACTAGATGTACCTGCGTAGAACCAAGTAAACCATCAATCTTTTTATTGAGAAGTTCTACCTTATTTGACAACATAGTAACTGAATCGATGTTATAGACGCCAGTTGTTTTTGTTGGCTTAGTCCTCATGACTTGCCACTAATAGTTGTTCAGTCTCATTTCTTCAATGAATTCATAAGCCTCTTCAGGTGTTTTGTTGTTGATGGTTCTGCCAGCAGCTGCATCAACCATTTTCTGAGTCAAGGGATTCAAACCATTGTGGAATGTTTGTACTTGAAGCCAAAGCGGTAACCCATGGTGAGGGAACCTTCTCAGTAAGTCCTTGTATCTCTCCCATGCATCGTAAAGTGTTTCTAAATCCATCTGCACAAAAGAAAAGATATCATTACGTAATTTAACTGTTTTAGCCGGCGAAAAATATTTTAGTAAAAATTTCTCGATCATTTGTTCCCAAGTAGTAATTGACCCTCGTGGTAACGAGTTCAACCACTGTTTAGCTTTGTTCCTCAATGAAAAAGGAAATAACTGAAGATGTATGGCATCATCAGAAACGCCATTGATTTTAAATGTATCGCAAAATTCCAGAAAGTTTGTTAAGTGAGCGTTGGGATCTTCATCCTGCAAAACATCAAACTGAACAAACTGTTGTATCATCTGAATAGTGTTAGGTTTTAATTCAAAAGTATTTACAGCTACAGCAGGTCTAACTATGCTATATTCAGTTCCTGTTAAAGAAGGTTTAGCATAATCATACATAGTGCGTGGAGCAGGATTTTGATTAGCCGTAATTGTAGGAGGTAGCTGATTCCCTTGGTTTTCAGCCATCTTGTCAGTTGGAGGTTGAGTATCGTCTTCTTGCTCGTTCTCTATGTATCTTAAGCTGCGCCTTATTTCTCTTTGGTTTCTACGAACTGTGCGATCGATTTCTTCGTCAAAAAGTAATGGTCCCGACGGGTTTCTTCTAGTCATAAACTATAAAAACCTGCCAAGAAAAAGAAAAAGTAAATAAATAATAATAATAAAATTAAATTAAATTGCAAGAAAAATAAATGGCTAAAGTAATAAAAATAGAGCGTTCCTAATATTTTAGTTCCCCACCAACGGCGCAAAAAACTTGATCGCGTGATTCGTAACAAGTAATAAATATTTATAATGAAGATCAAACCTAGACTAAGTATTATCACGACGAAAAGACAAGCGCACCTATCAAAGAATAGTATAGTAATGGCAAGACTGGGATATCGTACCCAAGGGAACCAAAAGTACTAGTAATAACTATCTTTTTTATTATTTAACCTAGAAATAAAGAGGGGTTGTTTATTAAACTAATTAACTAAACTAATTAACTAATTAAACTAAAGTGAAGAGAAAATTTGGAAAAAGACTTGAAGAAAAGTAATTGATAAAGACGATACCCAAGGAGGAATTCACCTAGATTTCACTTGTTATCTAACTCTGAACTAGACGATTTATTCACTTGACTTGATCCGTGAGACTCCCTAACCTATATTATTATTTCTTTCGAGACTAATAACATCTAACCCTCAGTTGAGTTAATCGAAATTTCTTTCTTAATTAAAACCCCTAGGGAAGCAGTAAATCGATCTATGGACTCCCATATTAGGTTTCACCCTAATCCGATAAAATCTCGTAACCCTATTTCTAGGCGTTCGATCAATTCTGCTTAATTATGCCAAATCTACTCTTAGACAAGGACTTTTGCTCCTCTGCATAAGCACGTCAAATCGTGAATCAATACCCAGAATATTAACTCAAGCATTAAGAACACATAATTAAGAACAAATCAAGTATTTATCATACAGTTCAGATAATAATAATAAGATCCATCATAGGTTTCAACCCCCTTAGGTATCTATGGGGTTTAGCTCATAATAAAATAAGAGTACATCTCAAAAGTATGAAAATAACAAAATATAAAGAAAAATCCAAAACCCCTAAAGGAATTATGAGAGAGATCTTCAATCTTAAAGTAGCTCCGGCTTTTGGGATGGATCGTCTGGCTTCCTTCAAGTAATTCCCAGCATGTGGTTCTGTACTCCAGAAAAGTTCTGGAGGAGGGGCCCCCTTTCTAAGTCATACTTAGAGTGTTTATATAGGCTTTGGATTGGCTTTCTTCCTCCTTAAGTATCCTTTATTCGTGTAAAATACAGCTTCTTGAAAAAGGGGCACGGCCGTGTGCCACGGCCGTATGACGTGATTTCTAGGCCGTGTTCGATCCGTTAAATTGCACACGACTGTGTGGGTCAATGGCCAAGCCGTGTGACTTGTGAAAGCCTTAGTCGACACCCTCGAAAGACATGGGCGTGTGAGTTGCCTGTGTGGCAAGGCTTAGGCCGTGTCATCTTCTCAATTTGGTCCATTTTATCCCTTTTTTTCTCATTTTTGGCTCCTTTTGACTCTTGGTGCTCTCTTGAGTACAAAACATGAAATAACCGGATTAAGAGCACCAAAATCCACAAATCTAGTAATAAACATCCATAAATATGCTAAGTATTTGGGGTAAAAATATGTATAATTTGGCGTTTATCAGCCACTCAAGCTGAGGCTAGAAAATGTTGGTGGGAGTCTGATGAGATAGCTCATTGCTATATTCTGGCAAGCATGAACAACACCTTATATAAGAAACTAGAGAGCTGTAAGACTGTAAAAGTGATTCTGGATAAGCTAGAAGACGTGTTCGAAGGCCAAGCTACCTTGGCTCAATAGTATGCTATAACTAGCTTGATGAAAGCGCAAATAAAAAAAACCTGGCACTCCAGTCAAAGACCATATGATCAATATTATGGGCTACTTTACTGAGGCTACGAATAATGGGGTAAATTTGGACCAGAACACTCAAATTGAAATAGTGTTCAAGAGATTTTCCAAGGATTTTACTGGTTTTTGGGCAGTATATCACCTTGACAATAAGAACTGGATGTTTACACAACTCATTAAGGAGTTACACTCATATGAGTTGATGTTGATTGGTGGTTAGCTAGTCTGAAGAGCAAAAGCAAACATAGCTACTTGTTTCTCAAAAGGGAAGGGAAAGCACACTAAGAATGGTAAGCCTAAGGTTTTTAGGCCACCACAAGTGGAAAGGAAGAGAACCAGAAAGCCTAAAGAATTATCTAAGTCTAAATGATTCTTCTGCAATAAGAAAGGGCAATTCAAGGCAAACTGTAAAGAGTGGAATGAATACCTAGCCACCAAAAGCAAAGGTATGAAACTCTTTATGATAGAATCTTGTTTAGTGAAGGAGTCGATAGACCACTAATCATGTTTGTGTTTCTCTACAGAGGTCCGAGGAGATGAAAGATCTTAGAGATAAGATCTTATCATTATGAACCGGGAATAAGACAAGTGTGGTGGCTAAAGTAGTGGAATATGTACATCTTTATTTTGATAGGAAGATTATTTTAAGAGGCATTTTATATAAAAAAAAGTTTCAAAAGAAACTTAATTTTTGTTGCATGCTTATATAAGTACGGCTTGATCGTGATTTTTAATAATGGAATTACAATATTCATAAATTACAATCTTATCTATAATGGATGGATGTTAAATAATCTTTATTTCCTCAAACCAAAGATGTACACACCACTTGAGACTAAAATATTGAGTAAAATACTTACAAATTCTTACTCTAATGATGTGTACCTTTGGCATTTGAGAAATGGTCATATTAACTGAAAAAGAGTCACTAAACTTGCGAAAGACGACATCTTAAATTCACTAAAAGAAGTTGATCTTCCACATTGTGACTCTTGCTTGGATGGTAAGATGACTAAGAGATATTTTAGTGTAAAAGGAACGAGGGTCGAAAAACCCCTAGAACTTGTGAATTAGTGTAAGAAGTGATTACGAGTATTATGTAACCTTTATTGATGACTATTCTAGATAGAGGTATGTATACCAAATGTATCGTAAGACTGAAATCTTTGATAAATTAAAAGAGTTTCGTGCGAAAGTGGAGAAACAACTGGTTTATCCATAAAGAAACATTGGTTAGATCGAGGTGGGGAATATTTATCTAATGAGTTCTTAGGGTACCTCATAAAGAATAAGATCCTATCCCAGTTAACTGTGTCGGGCATTCCACAATAGAATGGCATGGTAGAAATAAGAAATCTAACGTTGTTAGAAATGGTACATTCAATGTTAAGTTATTCAAATCTGGCAATCTCTATATGAGGATATGTGGTACAAACAACTTGTTATATCAAAAACTTCATATGAATTATGGCATGGAAAGAAACCAAGTCTAAAACATTTAAGGATTTAGGGGTGTCCAACCCACGTATTTCACAAAGATTCGAGGAAGTTGGACTCACAGATAGAATTATACATGTTTAAAGGATATCCAAAGGGAAAAAGGAGTGGTTTGTTTTATAACCCAAATTATCAAATTGTTATAGTGTCACCTCATGCGACTTTTCTTAAAGAAGGTTACATTAATAACTTTAAACCTCAAAGTAAAAAAGTACTCAAGGAAATTTCAGGAAATATAAAAAACCCTGTAAAAATGGTTCCAAAACCAACTCCTAATATTAGACCTACAAATGGTCAGTAACATAGTGTGCTTCGTCATAGTGGGAGGGTCTCTTGTAGGCTTGTGTTCTTCCAATTTGGTGGAACTATTTTAACATTGCGTTTGTCAAATAGGAAGATGATGACCCACTCACATATGATGAAGTGATGTAGAGTGATGATTTCAGGATCTGGGAAATAGCTATGAAAGCTGATATGGACTTTATGTATTCCAACTCAGTGTGGGAACTTGTTAACTTATCAGAAGGGATAAAACCCATAGGGTGTAATTGGATCTACAAGAGGAAAAGAAATATGGATGAAAAAGAGGAAACTTGTAAGGCCAGACTTGTAGCAAAGGATTATACTCAGAAAGAAGGTATCGATAATGAAGAAACCTTCTCTCGATTGTCATGCTCAAGTCAATCTACATATTATTGTCTATTGCAGGGACTCTTGATGATGAGATCTGGCAAATTGTTGTCAAGACAACATTTTTGAACGAATATCTTGAAGAAAGCATCTACACTATGCAACCTACAAGATGTATAGCTAAAAGGAGCAAGCATAAAGTTTGCAAACTCCTTAGATACATATTTGGACTTAAGAAAACATCCCACTCATAGAATCAAAGATTTGATCCAATGATCAAGAATTTTGGATTTTAGCAAAGCGTGATGAACCTTGTGTTTATAAACATTTAGGGTATGAAAATATGGTCTTTCTCGTTCTATATGTCGATAACATTCTACTAATTGGAAACGATGTAGGGACATTGTCATCAATTAAATTGTGGTTAACCCAACAATTTAGTATGGAGGACTTGGGGGAAGCTAATTGTAATATCCTGAATTAGGGCCTAATCGGAATAGTGGCTTCGTGACCATAAATTTGAGATAGAAATAATTATTTTATAATTATTTTGAGGTTTATGATATGATTGCATGATTGTGTGAAAATTTCGTGACGAAATTCTATGCATAAAGTGCTTAAGTTGAGATTAGGGACTAAATCGAATAATTTGCAAAACTTGCATTCTAGAAGTTTTTAGTATGAAATTGCTTTGGAATATTAATGAGGAGGTCTTAAATAGGAATTTGACCAATTTCTAAGTTTATGGACAAAAATTTGGACATGGATGGAATTTTTGAAAGTTTAGTAAGGAAGGGTATTTTGGTTATTTTTATATTAAATGAAATAAAATGGGAAAATAACACAAAAATGGTCATCTTCTCCATAAGTTGCTACCAAATTTTTCTCTCCACCATAGCTAGGGTTTCAACACTTTTAAGCCTTGATTGTAAGTGATTTCTATGCTCGTTTTTAATGATTTTTATGTTTTTGAAATCCCGGTAGTTCGATTTAGCCTATGCTAGCAATAATTTAACCTAGGGTTCATATTTGGAAAAATACCCATAGGTAAAATTTGTGTATTTTGGTGTTTTATGATAGAATATGAGGTTTTAAATTATGTTGACAACTTGTGCTACTCGGTTTTAAGTGAAAACAAGTAAAAGGGCTTAATTGGTAAAAGTACCTAATAGTCATAACTACATGTTAGAGTGAGAATTTGATGTTTCCATAGAAGGAAAAAATCATCAGTATGTCATAAAACATAAGAAAATAGGATCAATTTTAATTCTCGAGCCTAGGGGCAAAAGTGTAATTATGTAAAAGTTTAGGGGTAAAATTGTAATTTTTTCAAAATATGATTTTGGGTTGATTTGAATAATATGAGCCCTAATTAGGCTATATTTGAAATGATAGAGAAAGGAAAATCGAAATTCGGGCTAAAATCGATAAAATACCAAGTTGTGGACAAAATGGTAAAAATGACCATTTTCGCATACGAGGTAAGCTCAGGTGTAAATGTAGTAACATAATTGTCATTTTAAGTAATTTAATGTTATTTATATGATATGATGATGAATATCATGAAATATTATGCTTTGTGGTTATTATTGAGTAATATGCAAATTATGTGTACTACTTGTTAAATATGAATTGCTACTGAGTATCAGTTATTATTCCGAAGAGTTCAACGGAAAAATCGATTAAGTAAAAATACATGTGAACATGATTATATGATGAATAAGAGCAGGCTACTATGCGTACCCGATAACTTCGATCACGTGTGTAGCACTAAGTGCAGGCTACTACGTGTATCAGATGGTTAGGTCACGTGTGTAGTACTAAGTGCAGGCTACTACGTGTACCGGATAATTGGTCACATGTGTAGTACTAAGTGTAGACTACTACATGTACTAGATAATTGGTCGCATGTGTAGTACTAAGTGCAGGCTACTATGCATACCAGATAGATTGGCTATATATGTTGCACTTATGTACAAACTTTCCATGTATCCGAATTATATTCCGAATGTGTTCAACAGGTAAAATTCTAGTGAAATGGAAGAATTCTCAAGATGAAAGTGACTAGTTGGTAAGTGTTGTGGAACAAATATTTTGTACAGGTATGTACTTAACCCTCGGGTTGAGACTTCAATAAAACAATAATATGGTAAGATCATGAATGAGAAATATGATATGAATGCTTTGGTGATATTATGCAAATGTGGACTTGTATTATTGCATGGTTATGTTACCTGCTATTTACATGTGAACTTACTAAACATTTATGCTTACTCTCTCCCTTCCATTCATTGTAGTTTTGACAAGCCAGCTTGGAGAACAGGACAGTTGGAGGCTTACTCACACTATCAATGGACCATCTCGGTAAAGTGGCTTGCATATTTTGGGAATATGGCATGTATAGCATTATAATCCTTTTGTGTATATAATCTTATGATATGGTGAATGAGTGATGTGGAAATGCTTGTTGATTATTGGCTATTGGAATGGCTAATCAAAATTTATGTTTAGTGTTATGTATACTTAATGTATTACCTATTCCATGGAAAACCATAAAATGGTGAAATTGGCTATAAAACAGTGTTATACAGCAGCAGTGACGTGAATTTGAAAAATCACTAAAAATATTAGAAATAGAATTAAATGATGAATAAGTTATGGAATTTAAGCTTGATGAGTCTATTCTCATATTGAAGAAACGAAAAAGGTAGATGAGTTATATTTTATGAGATATTTAAGTTTTGGTGGAACAGGGTCAGAGTGGTCTCTAAATCCCCTGTTCTGAATTTAAAAATTTACCATAAATTGTAAAACAATAATTAGGAATTTTTCCTTACATGTATGAAATCTTTATTGAGTCTGATTTTATTAGAAACAAACTGAAAAATCATTGAAACTTTGTATAGGGAGATATTTGATTCGTAATACACAGGGGTCAGAGTAGTCAAACCCTGAAACAGGGGAGAATTTAACTAATAAAATGTACTAATTGGCCCAACCAAAAATTATAGAAAAAAATTAGTAGATATATATTTGAGTCTAGTTTCAGGGAAAATTTACAGAATTGGATTTCGAGTTTTTTAACTCGAGATATGAATTTTTAAACAACTATGATGCAGTTAGCCAGCTTGTCTAGAAATTTTAAGATAAATTGTATGAATTGTTTAATAAATGATTTAAGTTTAGTAACACCTCAAGCTCGACTCTGGCAACGATCTCAGGCGTGAGGGCGTTACACTAATTTTGTTCTAGGCATTTGAATCCTAAGGATCAAAAAAGCAAAGTACTCTGTGAGAGCACTGTCTATGGCTTTGTACATGGATAAGAAATTGGAGTGTTATGCAATGGTTGATTTGAAGGAGGGAAATCAACCCTCCGTATTTGAATTTTGTAACACCCCAAATCTCGAAAACCCCTGTAAATGTTATTTTTATGTGTGTTTGTGACGTGAATGTTTGTCGCCTTAGTAGTATAGTGCTTTGGGAGTGTCTGGGAAGTCATGGGTTCAAGTCTTGGCTTGAGCAAAATTTTGCTTCTACTTGAATAAACCTTGGCTATAGATAGTGGGCTTTTTAAATAAATGTGGTTAAAGTATGACATAAAAAGCCTACTGATATAGTGGTTGACAGCGTATGGAGTGTTCTAAAGGATCTAAGGTTTGAGGCTTCGCAATGCAAGTGTTATTTCATTTTGCTTATTACTGACGCTAAGGAGGTGTTGTTGTTGGACTGAGATTGGGGTGTTCAAGAGTAGGGGGAGTGGTGGCCAAATTCTGGGGACTTGTTAAAGGGAAGTTCAGCTGGTGGAGATGTGGTTAGGTAGAATTAAGTTGAGTGATCTCGGGAGTGATTTGGGAGGGGGACTTTAGGAGTTTGAAAGGGGTGGATGAGGATGTGCTGAAGTGGGACTTTCACTCTTGGCAAAATTCGGCTTTGGCAGTCATTGTAGGTGTGATCATTTTGCTTTTCGATTCTTTTTTCCCTTGATGCCGAATTCTGTCTCTGGTGTTGTGGCAGCCCGAAAGTGACCCTAGTCGGAAAGCGGTTTCAGGACCGCTAAACCGAGTCACTAAATTATTTGAGTATGATAGTTACTGTCTAAATATGTGAATATGCATGTGTGAAAATTTCTTAATTGAAATTTTTTGCTTAATTATAGGTGAATTTTAGTGATTAGGACTTATGTGAGAAAATTTAGAAATGTGCTAGGCAAATGTAAGGTGGCCTATTAATACATGTGGGAAAATGGTTGTCCTTGCATGTCAAATAACCCCTTTCCTAAGGTGAGTGGCCGGCCATGACAAGGTGATGGGCAAGGAAAACATGTCCTAGACATGTTGGCCTAGTGCATGATGTAAGGGAGAATAAAGAAATGAAATTGAAAAAAAAAAGTGTCCATTCTCTCATTTTTCTTTGCATGGCCGAACGTACTAAGAAGAAAGGGAGGGGAAGCTTGAGAAAATCAGCCATGGGAGCTTACTAGACTAAGGTGTTTTGATACAAGAAGGTATGTTTTATGCCACTCTTGAAAATGCATGCATAGTTGGAGGATTGGTTCAAATTTTTCCTTGCATCTTGGATCGAAACTAAGTTGTTAGGTGAGTTAAATTTCAGCCAAGAATGTTGTATTTCCTAATTAGTGTTTTGATGTTGTTGTGATGAAAGCATGGAGATGAGTGAGTTCGAATGTTTAACAAAAAAGGAGATTTTTGTGCCATTGAGTTCTTGTTGTTATGTGTGTATGTGCATGAGTATTCGGCCATGCTATAAAATTTATGTTGCAAAATGATTTAATGCTTAATGTGATATATAGTAGTACTTGTGAATGAGCTTGAGAGCACCTAAATTATTAGTTGGAAGTGCCGAATGTGGTCTTGGATGAATTTTAAAGAACAAAGAAATTTTGGGTGACTAGAGGTCAAGGACATTCAGCCAAAGGCTTGTGTGCTAGCAAAATTTGGCCTAGATGGGGTAAAAGTTAAGTGTTAAATGCAATGGAAATGCTAGATTAATGTTGCACATTCGGCTATAGTTAGGCATGTTTATGATCTCATTTAGACAATTAGACATAAAAAGGGTGGTAATGAGGTTGAACATTGTTGAATGGCTAGTTGGGTAATGAATGTAGCATTCGGCCATATGGGGTAAAAATGGGTCAAATGTTCGTGAAATAAAACTTTGTGAATTGATGAATTAATGATGATAGTATTGTTGATGTCATGTATATATGTATAAATATTTGGCAAGACGGTTAAACTAGTTAATTTATTGATTAGCTCAAGAAGCTAGAGGGGGAGAATCAAGCAAAAGCAAAGGAAAGAACATCGAATAGCCGAGTTGGAACCATTTTACCCAACACAAGGTAAGTCATTAAGTATATATTTGGTGTTGATTTAAATGATCATAATATGTATGCAATTGTGTTTAAATGAGTGATGTGTAAATGGAAATGTATGTGTATGGAATGATGCCATTGTTGAATGTATAAAGGCAGCAAAATGCATAAGGTATTGGTCTCAGCACTAAGTGTGTGGGTATAAATGGACACGGTGACAAGAGCGGCACTAAGTGTGCGGGTTTAAAATTGTACAGCACTAAGTGTGCGAGTTTGATTATATAGCACTAAGTGTGCGAGCTGAATGTATATAGCACTAAGTGTGCGGATTCACTATATGCTCTTGCATTACAATTGACACTGAGTGTGCGACATTATCGAGTTAATGCCGGACAGCGGATCGGGTAAGTACCTTGAGCTCATGACGAATAGGCAATATGTTCATGCCCGGGGTTGAGCTTGGTAAGCTTTAAATCAATGTGATGATTGCAATTGTATGATTGTGGTGAAAATGAGTTGGTGTGTAAAAAAAAAAATGCCTCAAATATCTTATTGTATAGAATATGAAATGTGGATGTATGACTTGGTATGAGATTGAACCGAAAGGTCCGAGGAATTATGGTCCGAGGAACCTTGATGAATCTATTTTCATATGGACGAAACGAAACGACCATATGAGCTGTATTTTAAGAGATATTCGTGTTTTTGTAAACAGGGGCTAGAACGGTTTCTGGATCCCCTGATCCGACTTTGAAAATTCACTATAAATTAACCAGAGAGAATTAGAAGTCATGCTCTATATGTACAGATTCCCTTGTGAGTCTAGTTTCTCTAGAAACAAACGGCATAAGTGTTGGAGCCCTGTACAGGAAGATATCCAAGTCGTAGTGCACAAAGGTCAGTGTAGTCGAACCCTGAAACAGGGGAGACTTTAACTAATAAAATGTACTAATTGGCTCGACCAAAAATTCTAGAAAAAAATGTGTAGATGGTATTATGAGTCTAGTTTTAGGGAAAATTTACGGAACTGATTTTAGAGTTCTGGAACTCGAGATATGATTTTTAAGGTGACAGTGACGCAGTTAGCCAGCCAGCCAGGGACAGAAATTAAATATTTCCGAGAGAGAAATAAGGGAAGTAAAGCCCGGTAACACCACGTGGTCAAATTCGGTGATGGTCACGGGTTTGGGGTGTTATATTTTATTGGTATCAGAGCTATGGTTTAGTCGGTTCTAGGACTACCATAGCGCGTGTGAGTCTAGCTATACATGCCAAATTGTTAGTGCTTAAAAATGTGATGACTTCTGACGGTTGAAATTCTTGTTCTGATTAGCAAATGGAACCCGGGATAGAGAGACCCTTGGCAGATGCCGTTGAAAGTGTAGCGGCTGCACCCGCGCAAGGGACACCACCTGTTGAGCCTCAGTCATCCGCGAATAATCAAGCTGAAGGGGCGAAACAAGCCTTCTTCACCATGATGAATGAGTGGGTCGCGCAATATGCCCGAACCAATCCGGCTGTCCAGCAATTCCGAATTTAAATACTCCACCCCAAGAGCCCGTAATGCCTTGATTCATCGATCCGTGAGGTGAGTAAACCACCAGAGACTGATTAGGAAGCGGCGGGCTGAGGAGTTCAAGGCCATAGTTCTTGATGATGCCGAAAAGGCCGAAGTTCGCTCGATAACACCATTCGAGTGTTAGATGAACTATCATGCACACCGATGAATGTCTTAAGTGTGCTATATCCTTGTTATGAGACTCACTTACTATTGGTGGAGGACTATAATTTCCATAGTCCCAAACGAACGACTTACTTGGGATTTCTTTCAATCGAATTTGAAAGAAATACATTAGTCAACAGTTCATCGATCGAAGCGTAAGGAATTCTTGGAACTCAAGCAAGGCCGTATGACAAGATCTCGAATCTGAACATGAGTTCGTAAGACTCGATCGGTATGCCCGGAGTGTGTGGTGATGAGGTTGCTATGTGCAAAAGATTTGAAGAAGGATTGAATGAAGAGTTAAAGCTACTAGTGGGTATTTTGAAGATAAAGGAGTTCGTAACACTAGTCAAACGAGCACGCAAGGTGGAAGAACTTGGAAAGGAGAAGAAGAAGGCTGAATTTGAAGCAAGAGATTATCGTAAAAGATCGTGAGTAAAGCTCCGTTCTCGATCAGTAAAGAAATTCAGGAGTACACTAGTAAGTTGAGGCGATTATGGAATTTCCATCGAGCCCGACCATCGACGGACTCGAGCTACTTGGTAGCTAGTGTGGGCAATAATCGTCAAGAGAAACCTGAATGCCCCCAATGTGGAAGACGACACCTAGGTGAATGTTGGGGTAAGTCTCATTAATAGGGCCTGTTATGGATGCGGTTGAGGGACCACTTCATTAGAGATTGCACGAGCTAGATGAGAGGAATAAGACGCAAGGTGCAAGACCTAGTGGAACGACGGTGGAGGTAGGCCCCAGAATTTCGGAGGTAGGGGTGGTAATCGAGAGGAGCCTCTAATACTGGCTGTCCGATCCGAGACCTCGCTCTGCTAGAGCATATGCCATCCGCACGAGAGGAGGCATCCTCCCGACGTTATCACGGTACTTTTACTCTCTTTGATACTAGTGTGATTGCATTGATTGACCCGGCTCTACTCATTCATAAGTATATGAAACCTTAGCATCCAAAGAAGACTCTACTGTTGAGTCTCTGAGTTCGTAATTCGGTGTCAAACCCTTTGGGTCAATACGATTCGTTGATAAAGTGTGCAAGAGATGCCCCTAATAATTCGAGAATCTGTTTTCCTACCGATCCGATGCTTCTACCATTTGATGAATTGATGTTATTCTTGGTATGGATTGGTGACCGTACATGATGTAGTGGTGGATCGCAAAAGGAAAACCATTGATTTGAGGAGTGCAAATAATGAGGTAGTCCGAGTCGAGTCTTACTGATTTAAAAGGAGTGCCAGCGATAATATCTTCTATGACCGCTCGGAGATATGTGAAAAAGGGGTGTGAAGCATACATTGCGTATGTGTTTGAAAGTAAAGAGACGGGAAGGAAACTTGAATTGGTACCAGTGGTTTGTGAGTATTCAGATGTTTTTCCTGAGGAGTTACCGGGATTGCCACCGGTTCGAGAAGTGGAATTCGGCATCGAAGTTGTACCGGGTACTACGCTGATTTCAATAGCCCGTATCGTATGGCGAGAACGGAATTAAAGGAATTGAAGGTTCAATTGCAAGAATTGAGATAGAGGTTTCGCTCGACCGAAGTTTTTCTCCATGGGGCGCACCAGTATTGTTTGTGAAGAAGAAGGATGGAACTATGAGATTGTGCATCGACTATCGTCGAGTTGAATAAAGTGACGATAAAGAATAAATATCCGTTGCCACGAATTGACGATTTGTTTGATCAATTAAAGGAGCCTCGGTGTTTTCAAAGATAGATTTGAGGTCGGGTACTATCGGTTGAGGTCCGAGAATCGGACATACCCAAAACTGCTTTTAGAACGAGGTACGGTCATTACGAATTCTTAGTGATGCCGTTTGGGCTCACTAATGCCCCTGCGATATTTATGGATTTAATGAATAGAATTTTCAGGCCATACTTGGTAAGCTTTAAATCAATGTGATGATTGCAATTGTATGATTGTGGTGAAAATGAGTTGGTGTGTAAAAAAAAAATGCCTCAAATATCTTATTGTATAGAATATGAAATGTGGATGTATGACTTGGTATGAGATTGAACCGAAAGGTCTGAGGAATTATGGTCCGAGGAACCTTGATGAATCTATTTTCATATGGACGAAACGAAACGACCATATGAGCTGTATTTTAAGAGATATTTAGGTTTTTGCGAAACAGGGCCAGAACGGTTTCTGGATCCCCTGATCCGACTTTGAAAATTCACTATAAATTAACCAGAGAGAATTAGAAGTCATGCTCTATATGTACAGATTCCCTTGTGAGTCTAGTTTCTCTAGAAACAAACGGTATAAGTGTTGGAGCCCTGTACAGGAAGATATCCAAGTCGTAGTGCACAAAGGTCAGTGTAGTCGAACCCTGAAACAGGGGAGACTTTAACTAATAAAATGTACTAATTGGCTCGACCAAGAATTCTAGAAAAAAATGTGTAGATTGTATTATGAGTCTAGTTTCAGGGAAAATTTACGGAACTGATTTTTGAGTTCTGGAACTCAAGATATGATTTTTTAGGTGACAGTGACGCAGTTAGCCAGCCTGCCTAGTACAGAAATTAAATATTTCCGAGAGAGAAATAAGGGAAGTAAAGCCCGGTAACACCACGTGGTCAAATCCGGTGACGGTCACGGGTTTGGGGTGTTACAGATGTTGTATTGTCTTCCTTTCATCGGGTTTTTCTTTTGGTATTATTCTTATTGAGGCTGATTGTAGCATAGAACCTTCGGGGTTTGATAGGTTTCTTCTTTCAGTTTCTTTTCTTGACCAAACTTCTCCACCTTCTCCCTCTATTATTTGTTTTGCTTGACCAAAACCTTCTTAGTCCCTTCTTCGCTTTTCTTCCTTCTCTCAACTACGCTTTCTCTCTTTGTGCTTTGGCCGAATATTACTTTCCTCCTCTGCCTCTTTACTCATTTTGTTTCTCATTGCTAGCCGAATCTCCCTGCATCCCTCTCTACCCCTATTGTGTTTCGGCTTTTGAGTGGTTCCTTGAGCAATCGGTTATGGGTCAACTACAAGGTTCTTTTTGCCCTTTTCCATCACTTTATTCCTCTCCTTCCCTCTTTTTTTTTGGCTAAAATAACCTTGTTCATTAACTCTCCCTTCTGACATTTTCTTCTAAGGAGTGAGATTGTTGCATCTCGTGCCTCGAAAATAATGTGTGCTTTAGGGTGTTGGCCGAATACTGCTGTCCCTTACTCTTAATCTTCACTTTTGGCAAGTGACTATACACTTGGTATAATGGATTGGATATGAAAATAGTTTACAAGGGATGTATGGGTTGCAGGTAGTCTCTAAGGATTGCAAACGTTTGCTTGCAACAGTTCTTGGATCGGTCAAAGCAAGAGATAGGTAATGGTATGAAATAGTGTTTCGATTAGGGTTTGCTTTAGTTTGATTTTCGGCTATTAACCGAAACTTCTGCTTGAAACAGATTGAAGTACTCGTGGGCCAGTAGGGCAATTCCGTAATCAAGTGTATAACCACACTGCTTAAATCGTAAATCGAAAAAAGCCTAAAACTGTTACCAATGATGTTACACGAGCGTATGTTCACTTGTGTGACTATTCGAACGCATAAGCGTGAGCATTTGATTATAGAGGCCACCGCGAGTGATTTTGTGGGCCTAGGCCACTTTGGGCCATGTTAGGCCGAAATGGGCCATGTGGGGCCATATGGGCCCCACGGGCTCGTGGGCCTCACACGGGTAAATCACACGGATGTGTGGAGATTGTTGGCCGGGCTGTGTTGCTCACACGGCCAAGGTCATGTTGGGCTTTATGGGCCACATGGGCCGGGTTATGGGCTTTGAGCCCATTTTCACTGTTTGAATGATTAAGGTCGCATGGGTCGCCCAAGACGACTGTGGACCTACTGTTGGGTTGGTAAGTTCACTTAGACCTCATACTGATAAAATGATAGTTACACCCCTAAGAGGTAAAATGACTGATATACCCATATGATATGTTTGACTGTATTCAAGCATGACATTTTGCCTACACAGATTATATTCGAGCACGGCTAATTATTCCATTTTCATTCATAGCTTTGAACCTTCCCAATTTAAGCCTGAATCTCGATTTTTTTGATCTAACATTTTAAATATAGCTCATTTATTATTCACATTATTCAAATTGACCCAAAAATCATACTTTTACAAATTTGCATTTTTACCCCTAAACTTTCACTTAATTACAATTTTGTAACGCCCCAATTTTCCGGAATTCTGTGAATGTTGGCAAAATTTCATGCTTTAATTTTGTCATTTGTGAGTGAAATTATGAAATAGGACCTATTTGAAAATGTTTGAAAATGCTATAGGCTAAATTGAAGTGGCCAAATAAAAAGGAGTGCAAAATAGGAGGATTTGCATGACAAACCTCCCATTTTACATGAAGTGGCCAGCCATCATGTTGTTGTAGACAATATGAGCAATTGATATCCATAATTCATGGTACAAATTGATAATGGGTTAGGTAAATGTTCCATGATAATGGATTAGGTAAATATTCCATGATAATGGGTTAGGTAAATGTTCCATGATAATGGGTTAGGTAAATGTTCCATGATGGGCATTTCATGTCTTTTGTATTAAAGAATTAAATGGATGAAATATGAAATTTTATTAAAAAAAAAGGGCTGAAAAGAGCAAAGTTTTGTCCATCTTTGTTCATCATAGCCTAAAGTTAGAGAAGAGAAAGGAGAGGAGAAAGCTCTTGAATGTTCGGTCACTTGGGGAAGAAAATTGAAGGTAAGTTTTTGGTGCCTTGCTTCTATTTTAAGGTTCATGAGTTCTTCTTGATTCTACCTTAACTCTTGAAGCATATTTTGGTTTTTAGTTGTGTTGTGAGCATTTAGTCATGAATTAAAATGAAGGAAATGGTTGTTGTTTCATGTTCTTTTGATGAAAAATGGAAGATTGGTGAAGTTGAGCGAAACAAATGAGCATGCATGTGCCTTAGATGCTAAGGGGAAAAATCGGCTAACATGTTGTGCTTTAAAATAATGAAATGGAGATTATACTTAAGTAAAATCATAGATATGTGATGATTGATTGGTGATATACATGTTTAAATAACAAGCATGCAAGTTAGGTGTGAAAGAGTGATTTGGTAATAAATCTGCTTGGGACAACAGCAGTAATGTGACTTTGGAAAATCACCATAAATTGTGGGAGATAGGTTAGAAGCTGCATAAATTATGTAATTAAAGCTTAATGAGTCTAGTTTCAAATGGAATAAACAAAAACATATTTTGAATTCTGTACAATGAGAAATTTGATTTGTAATGAAGAGTGGTCAGATTAGTCAAATAGTGAAACATGGGAAACTTTAAGAAAAATCTGGTATTGATTGGCCATACCAAAAATTCTGAAATTTTATGGATATAAGATATATGAGCCTATTTGCAGGGAAAATTAACGGCACTTGATTTGAGTTTCAGTAGCTCGCTTATAAGCGATTTAGTAACTGCTATTCTTTGAGGAAGATAGCTTGCAGTGAAATTATGATTATGTGGTAAACATTGACAAAAATTTGTTAATGAGTTGCTTATTGATTTCTTATAAGCTTACTATGATCTGTAGGTGTGGTTGGCCGAATATTGTAAGGGGTTAATACGTAGTTCGTATTTGAATAGTTAGATTAACGTGTTAGTAATCCAATTGTAGGCAATTCGTGTGTGGATCTCGTCAGCATATCGTCACAAACAGGTGTGTAACTAACACCCTCTTTCTTAGTCTGGATCGGCAAAAGTCGAAAAGCCAAAATGCCGAAAACCGGTATTTTGTAGATTTGCGAGTGTGCGAATTCTCGTGAGGTAAATCGATTAATGTTTTTGGTAAGCTGCAAAATTTGGACTGCAAAGTGCATGATTTCTGTGCCCTCGATATTTTTGGGCTTAATGGGCCAAAATTAGAATAATGGGCCAACGGGCCCAATTTGATAAGAATTCTCGGTACGTGATTCTGTAGTACGTGAAAGGTAGGAATATGCATGAAAAACCCTAAAATAGATAAATTACTAAAATACCTTTAAAAGTGGAAAATTTACAGTTTTACCCCTAGGAGATAAATTACTAAAATACCCCTGTGGTTAAATTGACTTAAATGCATGTTTGATCGTTGTTATTTCTTGCATGCCATGTTGTTATTATCGATGCATGGGATTGGGATATTGACGGAGGAAGTCTGAAAGTGGCTTGTCCACGTCTTGGAGGCTTTGCCTCAAATTAGTGTTAAGCGAGCAAAAAGGTCAAGAATCGTGGAGTGTTAAATGGGTGGGTTGAGCTATTCCCACATGGAGTGTATGGGTGGTATGGGTGGAGTGTAGTGGTTAGTGGGTTGAGTAGTCTCCGAAATGGGCTTGCATATGTTCTTGATGTTGCATGTATTTTGAAATGGGCCTATGGGCCATCTTATTATCTGAATAAGGGCTAAGGCCCGGTTTATTGTAATCTGAAAAGGGCTCGCCCAAGATATCACTATTACCTAAATGGGCTTAGGCCCAATGGGCTTGAGTGACTTGGGCTTTGAATAGGTTTTCCTTACACACTGAGTTTCCCCAAACTCACCCCTTTTATTTTCATCCACGCAGGAAATCCCCAACCATAGTGGGCTTATAGCTGTGAGGGAATTCGGTGTGGCCACCCGTTCTGAAAGTTTGGTTTTCTTCTGGTGAACTGGACATCCTATTATTTACGTTGAGGTTTGGGTTTTTAAATGTAATAAGGCCGCTTAATTATTTTTGATGGTTTTAATATGTATTACTAAGATAGGTATTACTTATTTTAACAGTTGAAATTGGATAGCTTTAGGGCGCGTTTTTAAAAAAGAAAAAAAAAACAATTGATTTCAAAATAACACGACAACAAGCAAAGCTTCCGCAATGAAAGTATTTTCCAAAATTAATCACATTTCCTAAAAATGACTTAATCAAATCGGTTTCCTAGAAATATACATGACGTTAAGGTGTGGCAATGGCGGTGTGCATGTCTAGGATTGGATCCGAAGGGAGTTTGGTACTTAAATAGTCTGATAGACTCACCTTTTCTTTTCCGGTTTCCTACCTGGTGCACAGCTTCCATTCACTTTAACCTATAATGAAATTATCTTTTAAAATAATAAGTAGGTTTTTCTGGATCAACAATATAAAATGTTTTGAACGCTTCGATGTGGCATGTCAGATCCGGCCATAACGTCTGGGCCAGGTTTGGGGTGTTACATTTAGTGGTATCAGAGCCAGGTTGCAACAACTCGACTGTGGAATGGGTTTACAAAAAAACAAAGATTTTAAAAATAATTTTTTTACGAAAAACGCGATTTTCAAAATTTAGATCTTTAAAAGGTGGTATTCCGAATCTCCGGCCCAAGCTTGTAAGTATTATTCTGAATTTTTCGAATATTTTCTGAATTATTTTTCATCAGATCAAACCCTATTAGGATACTCTAGATAGGATGATCTCGAAACCATAGGAAAATCGATAAGAGATCAAAGCGTAGCTAGACTTCAATTGCGAAAACAAACTCGAACTCTTTCGATTCATAAAACATCTGTAATAAACACTGGAATATTAATTGATGCATAAAAATTCGTAATCAAGATAATACGATATGAGTACAAGAGGCCGTGGACGGAGCCGAAAAAGTGCTCGAGCGAGATCTTCGTCTTCGGGACATATGCCGGCGGTGGATGCACCGGTACCACTGGCAATAGAGGTAGAGTCTCATGACCGCGGTGCTGAGGATGATGCCCGTCACGAGCAATGCTTCGTGTTCGGAAAGGGTTGCCGGGCAAATACGAGCAATGGAGTTCGGGATCTATTTCGAACGACTTCGCTATGAGCGGAGATCTTTAGGGCGTGTCGGTATAGCCCGAATGTGGCGGAATATTGGTTGAAGGCCACAGAACGGATTATGGACAACTTGGACTGCTCTGAGGAGATTGTGAATGGGGTATCTGTACTAAGTCCTTTGGGTCACTCGGTTAGGGTAGACAAACTATATAGGGATGTACCCTTAGAAACTCAAGGTAGGATTTTCCCTGGAGATCTGATGGAGTTACCGTTCGGAGAGTTTGATCTCATTTTGGGAATGGGCTGGCTTGTTAAGCATAAGGCGACCCTGGATTGTGCTGCTAAACGAATGGTGTTAAGGTCCACAAAGGATGAGGAGGTTATGGTGATAGGTGAGCGAAGGGATTATTTGTCCAATGTGATGTCGGCATTAAGGGCCGAAAAGTGGATTCGGAAAGGTTGTGAGGTCTATTCGGCATTTGTAAGTCAGTCAGAAGAGGAGGGACTGACAGTGGATAAGGTTAGGACTGTAAAGGAGTTCCAAGATGTTTTTCTGGAGGAGCTTCTAGGATTGCCTCCGAACCGAGAAGTTGAGTTTGGAATAGATTTGTTGCTCGGCGGCGCCGTGTCCATCGACCTTGTATAGGATGGCACCGAAGGAGTTAGTGGAGTTAAAGGCTCAAATTCAAGAGTTGTTGGATAGGGGCTTCATTAGGCCAAGCGTGTCTCTATGGGGAGCACCGATGCTATTCGTGAAAAAGAAGGATGGTACGATGCGGATGTGCATTGATTATCGCCAGTTGAACAAACTGACAATTAAAAATAAGTATCCACTGCCAAGGATTGACGATCTGTTCAACCAACTTAGAGGAGATTCTGTATTTTCTAAGATCGACTTCCGATCTGGATATCATCAGTTAAAGGTCAAGGAGGCGGATATCCATAAGAGGACATTCAGGACTCGGTATGGTCATTACGAGTTTTTGGTTATGCCATTTGGAATGATTTAACGCTCGCAAAGCATCTATGAATCGATGAATCGGGTGTTCCAACCAATCTTGGATCGATTTGTAGTAGTCTTCATTGATGATATCCTGGTATATTCTGAAACTGAAGCGAAACATGATGAGCATCTCCGTATAGTGCTGTGAGTGTTAAGGGAGAAGGAACTCTTTGCAAAGTTCAGCAAGTGTGAATTTTGGTTGAGGGAGGTAACCTTCTTAAGACATGCGGTCTCTGCTGAGGGGATTAAGGTGGACCCTCGAAAAATTGAAGCGATTTTGGAGTGGAAGCCGCCTAGGTCAGTGTCGAAAATACGAAGTTTCCTAGGACTGGCAGGATACTACAGAAGGTTTGTGGAAGGTTTTTCTGTGATGGCAGCACCTCTGTCAAAACTCATAAGGAAAGGAGTACCGTTTGTATGGACTGAGAAGCAGCAGGAAGCTTTTGAGAAGTTGAAGAAAGTTCTGACTGAAGCACCTATGTTGATTCAGCCGGAGTTTGGAAAGGATTTTACTGTGTACAATGACGCATCACATGTGGGTTTGGGCTGCGTGTTAATGTAGGAGGGTAAGGTGGTTGCATATGCATCACGACAACTTAAACCTCACGAAGGGAACTATCCTACTCATGATTTGGAGTTGGCGGTAGTGATATTTGCACTTAAGATTTGGAGACGTTACTTGTACAGGGAGAGGTGTATTATATACACAGACCACAAGAGTCTTAAGTATTTGTTGACTCAGAAGGAGCTGAACCTTAGGCAAAGGAGATGGATTGAGTTGCTTAAGGATTATGACTGTTTGATCGAGTATCACCCAGGCAAGGCTAATGTGGTAGCTGATGCTTTAAGTTGTAGAACTGTATCTGATCTGAGAGCAATGTTTGCTCGTTTGAGTCTGTATGATAATGGTAGTTTGTTGGCTAAATTGCAAGTAAGGCCAACTTGGGTGGACTAGATTAAGGAAAAGCAGTTGGAAGATGAGTCTTTGGTTGCTCGTTTCCAACAAGTTAAGGAAGGGGAAACTTCTGAGTTCGGTTTAAATGGTGATGGAGTTCTGTGTTTCCGAGGAAGAATTTGTGTTCCGAGGGACTCTGATTTAAGGCAGACAATATTGAAGGAAGCTCATGGGGGACTATGTGCCATGCATCCTGGAGGGAATAAGTTGTATCACGACTTGCAAGAATTGTACTGGTGGCCTGGACTTAAGCGAGAAGTAACGGAGTTTGTAGGAAAATGTTTGACATGCCAACAAGTGAAAACTGAGCATCAATTACCTTCTAGACTATTATAGCCGGTGAAGATACCACTTTGGAAGTGAGAGAGGGTAACCATGGACTTTGTGAGTGGGTTGCCTTTGACACCATCAAAGAAAGACTCGGTGTGGGTGATTGTGGATAGGTTGACCAAATCAGCCCATTTCATACTGTGACGTCTTGACTTTTCGCTTCAAAAGTTAGCCAAGTTGTATGTGGCGTAGATTGTACGACTTCATGGAGTCCCAGTTTGATTGTCTCGAGGGATCCCATTTACATCTCAGTTTTGGCAAAGGTTGCATGGGGCGTTGGGGACGTGATTGAATTTTTGTACGGCTTTCCATCCCGGATCGATGGTCAATCGAAGGGTTATTCAGATTCTGGAGGACATGTTGAGGGGATGCGTGATTGACTTTCGAGATAGTTGGGAGGATTACTTGCCGTTGGCAGAATTTGCGTACAATAACAATTACTAGACGAGTATTCGAATGGCACCGTATGAAGCACTGTATGGACGAAGGTGCCGTACACCTAGTTGTTGGACCGAACTAGGAGAGCGACAAGTTCTTGGACCAGAGTTGGTAGGCGATCATCGAGGATAAGGTCAGAATAATTAGGGACCGGTTAAAAGAAGCATCTGATAGGCAAAAGTCGTATGCAGATTTGAAGCGTAAGGAGATTGAGTACTCAGTAGGTGGTATGGTATTCTTGAAGGTTTCTCCTTGGAAGAAGATATTAAGATTCGGTAAGAAGGGCAAGTTGAGACCGCGATTCATTGGGCCTTATCGGGTTTTGAAGCGAGTAGGCCCAGTGGCTTATCAATTGGAATTGCCTCCAGAGTTAGACAGGATTCACGATGTTCTTCACGTCTCCATGTTAAGGCGTTATCGTTCTGACCCTGCTCATGTCCTGCCAGTTGCAGAAATTGAAGTTCAGACTGATTTGACCTTTAAGGAGGAGCCTGTGCAAATATTGGCTCGAGATGTTAAGGTTCTCGAAGGAAATCATCCGTTAGTGAAAGTACTTTGGCGTAATCATGGAAGGAAGAAGTTACTTGGGAATCAGAAGAGACTATGCGTCAACAATACCCTCAACTAGTTAGATCAGGTAAATTTCGAGGACGAAATTTCTTTAAGGAGGGTAAAGTTGTAACGCCCCAATTTTTGGGAATTCTGTGAATGTTGGCAAAATTTCATGCTTTAATTTTGTCATTTGTGAGTGAAATTATGAAATAGGACCTATATGAAAATGTTTGAAAATGCTATAGGCTAAATTGAAGTGGCCAAATAAATAGGAGTGCAAAATAGGAGGATTTGCATGACAAACCTCCCATTTTACATGAAGTGGCCAGCCATCATGTTGTTGTAGACAATATGAGCACTTGATATCCATAATTCATGGTACAAATTGATAATGGGTTAGGTAAATGTTCTATGATAATGGATTAGGTAAATATTCCATGATAATGGGTTAGGTAAATGTTCCATGATAATGGGTTAGGTAAATGTTCCATGATGGGCATTTCATGTCTTTTGTATTAAAGAATTAAATGGATGAAATATGAAATATTATTAAAAAAAGGGGTGAAAAGAACAAAGTTTTGTCCATCTTTGTTCATCATAGCCTAAAGTTAGAGAAGAGAAAGGAGAGGAGAAAGCTCTTGAATGTTCGGTCACTTGGGGAAGAAAATTGAAGGTAAGTTTTTGGTACCTTGCTTCTATTTTGAGGTTCATGAGTTCTTCTTGATTCTACCTTAACTCTTGAAGCATATTTTGGTTTTTAGTTGTGTTGTGAGCATTTAGTCATGAATTAAAATGAAGGAAATGGTTGTTATTTCATCTTCTTTTGATGAAAAATGGAAGATAGGTGAAGTTGAGCCAAACAAATGAGCATGCATGTGCCTTAAATGCTAAGGGGAATGTAACACCCCGTACCCGAGACCGTTGCCGGAGTCAGACACGAGGGGTTCGCAGACTTAAATCACTTATTGCACAGTCCATTTTAAATTTCCAGACGAGCTGGCTAACTGCGTCACTGTCACCTTAAAAATCATATCTCGAGTTACAAAAGTCGAAAACCAATTTCGTAAATTTTTCCTGAAACTAGACTCATATATCCATCTAAAACGTTTTTTGTAGAATTTTTGGTTGAGCCAATTAGTACAGTTTATTAGTTAAAATCTCCCCTGTTTCAGGGTTCGACCACACTGACCTTCAGGCATTACGACTTGGATATCTCCCTGTACAGGGCATCAATACTGATGCCGTTTGTTTCTATAGAAACTAGACTCGAAAAGGAATCTGTACATATATGGAAAAACTTCTAATTATCTCTGGTTAATTTATAATGAATTTTGAAATTCGGAACAGGGAATCCAGAAACCGTCCTGGCCCTGTTTCACGAAAACTTAAATATCTCCTAATATACTGTTCATATGATCATTTCGTTATTTTCCTATGAAAATAGATTCATCAAGGTTAGATTACATAATTTATTCACTATTTAATTCCATTCCTACTATTTTTAGTGATTTTTCACATCCACATCACTGCTGCTATCAGCATCCATTTTTAAGGTAGACTTTACCTATTACATAGTTTCCATGCCTCTTAATGAACATATACATTCAAGATGACTATAACATTATGCTCAAAACGTATATAAGCCATTTTCGCATGGCTATCCAAATTTTACATACCAAAGTTCAAACAAAACATAATAGCCTATACATGCGAAATGTTCTCTTAGACCAACTAGGAAGAAGATACCAAAAAGTTGCAAGCTGGTGTGATGACTTCGACGATGGTCCCGAGCACACAAAAATGGATCAAAGGAACCTAAACAAGTGACAAATAAACACACCGAATGAGTATATAACTCAGTAAGTCATAAGCATTACACTACTGTCCATTTATAAAATATCATAAAAGAAATCAAATAATGCAAGATTAGGTACTCCATCCATACCGACTATGCCATAATTTCACGCACATTTATGATTACATGCTCTCAACTAGCCAAGCCTCCATTGACATCTCGTATGATATTCGATATGATATTTGATGCATCTCCACACATCATTTTATTTTCATTTAGATTATACTAATAATAGCATTTCATCTACTCCACAATAATATTATGTTCCTACTTCAAATATACTCACCACATAGGTTCAAGACTTACCAAGCTGGGCCCAAATATAAACATAACATCTATTCCTTATGAACTCAAAATATCTACTCGTTCCGCTGTCTATGATCTACTCGATAAAGTCGCACACTTAACGTTAATGATTATTCGAAAATATACAGTAAGTCCGCACACTTAGTGCTTAATATTCGAACTCGCACACTTAGTGCTATACAATTCAAACTCGCACACTTAGTGCTATACAATTAAACTCGCACACTTAGTGCCAATCTCATTATAGTAAACGTTTATACCCGCACACTTAGTGCCAAAATCAGCAACTCAATACATCTCACTTCTTTTTTTTACACTCGATAAATTTTGTCACTTCATGCATTTATATATCATTCCATTCGGCATAAGTACATAGGTATTATGATTATTTATATCAATACAAAATATATGCTTAACAACTTACCTTGTGTTGGGTAAAACGGTTCTAACTCGGCTACTCGATGTTCTTTCCTTTGCCTTTGCTTGATTCTCCTCCTTTAACTTCTTGAGCTTAATCAACAAATTAACTAGTTTAACCGTCTTGCTAAATATTTATATCAAAATATTAATGATTTCATATCATAGGAGATACATGACTAATTCTTATCTTCCTACCATATGTTTTTGAGCTATTCGACTAATAACCATATGCTATTGCCCTACTATCAATAATCCAATCACACATGCATATATATATATATATATATATATATATATATGGCCGAATGTGCAAAGCTTAGACTCAACATCACCTATGCTCTTAATTTGATGGCCGAATATGCATACATATATATATGATATCAACTATACTATCATCTTTAATTCACCTAAACACAAAATTTCATCTCATGAACACTTGACCGAATTCTTCCTAATCTAGCATGGCTTCACATATATTTGTAACATCCTACAAATCCACATATACCACATTTCTACATAAATTTTCTTTTACTTTTCCACTACTTCCATTCACAACATCAAAAGCACCATACACATGTATCAATACAAAGCTTCACACTTAGCATGCAAATGACATCAACACAAATCCACCTTAGCCGAAACTTAACTCATCTTAATGCCTCATCACCACAACATCAAACATCAACCAAGAAGACAACACCCATGGCCGAATATCATCTCCATCCCATAGCAAAGATTTAAACCATGGGCTAGGTAGAACTCAAACTAACAACTAAAAACATGCATGAATCTCATGGACAACATCAAACATACCTTAGTCTAGCAAACTACCATAGCTGATTTTCTCAAGCTCTTCCCCTTCTTCTTAGAACATTCGCCAAGGAAAAAATGTGAAAGGATGGACACTTTTTTTTCCTTTGTTTTTGTAACACCCCGAACCCGAGACCATCGCCGGTGTCGGACACGAGGGGTTAGCAAGCCAAGTTCACTTGTTTTGCCCATCCATTGGACATTTCCAGTCAGGCTGGAAAAACTGCGTCACTGTCGCCTTAAAAATCATATCTCGAGTTTCAAAACTCGGAAACTGGTTTCGTAAATTTTCCCTGAATTTAGACTCATATATCCATCCATGGATTTATTTCTAGAATTTTTGGTCAGGCCAATTGGTACAGTTTATTAGTTAAAGTCACCCATGTTACAGGGATCGACTGCTCTGACCTTCGCGCGGTATAACTTGAATATCTCTCTGTACAGGGCTTTAATGCTGGTGCCGTTTGTTTCTAATGAAACTAGACTCAAAATGGAATCTGTACATATAAGGTATGTCTCCTAATTATTTCTGGATAATTTATAGTAAATTTTTAAAGTTGCGACAGGGAACCCAGAAACCGTTCTGGCCCTGTCTTACAATAGCTTTAATATCTCTTAACATGTAACTCCTATGACCATTTCGTTTCTTCCATATGAAAATAGACTCATCAATGTTCATTTACATAGCTGATTCACTATTTAATACCATTCCTACAAATTTTGGTGATTTTTCACATTCACGTTACTGCAGCTGGCAGCATCTGTTTTAAGGTAGGTCTTACCTATTTTGTAGTCTCCATGAACCAACTAGTCTTGCCTTACATAGGTCCACATATGATCATTTTAACCATGCCAATGGCTGATCATGTGACCAACATTCCCATTTCCAATTCATAGTCACATCATGACACCATATATATATATATACAAACCGCAAATAGTTTAAGTTGATACTTCACTATTACGAGCCATTTTCGCATGGCCGTACACATATACATCATAACATATTTAAACCAACAAGGGTAGTCCTATACATGCCATTTCAAGTTCAACCAAGAATTTATACCAAAATGGGGGCTTGATAGTGTGGATGACTTCGACTTCAACGATCCCGAATCCGATTGCTATCGAGCGAAATCTAGAAAACTGAGAGCCAAAGTAGCGGAGTAAGCATTTTTATGCTTAGTAAGTCTCAAGGAATATAATCAACTCTAATTACAGCAATACATTCACATAGTTAAATGCATCATTTCATTAATGCACATTCACATAATCATACTTACTTCACCATCCCAACTCTTATGTTCATACACAAATAACGGCTTCATTAAGGCCGATAACTCGTTCCATCATAGGAGCGGATATTCACACGCTCTTACTCCTAGCGCGCAAAGCACACACCGCACTTACCTTGTCATTGGGAAATTTCACAAGTGCATTAGCTGAAATTTTCCAGCAAGCTTATAATTTTCAAATCACATACCTTCGGAGTTTAACCGGATGTCGCTACTCGATCAATCGCCTTGGGACATAGCCCGGTTATGGTAACCCGCACCAAGGCCTCACGGACTTAACCCGGATATCACGATTTGCACAAATGCCTTCGGGTCTTAGCCCGGATATCACGATTTGCACAAATGCCTTCGGGTCTTAGCCCGGATAGAATGACTCGCACGAATGCCTTCGGGTCTTAGCCCGGATGTAGCCACTAGCACAATTGCCTTCGGTCTTAACCGGTTATAATTTCCAGCATAATTGTCTTGGGCTTAGCCGGATATCATTCAATTTCTCATGCACACATACATCAATAATCATTGGACATACATATTTATTTTCGTTACTAAGGCTCAAACACAATTATAATCACTAACATAATCGCCGGGACTTAGCCGGGTATCATTCGAATACTCATACACACATAAATCAATAATCAATACATCCATATTTCATTCCACATAATTCAAGTAAGGTCACTTCTTGAGGACTTACCTCGGATGTTGTCGAACGGCTTTTACGGCTATTCGATTACTTTTTCCTTCCCTTGTCCAATTGTGGCCCTCTTAGCTCTTGAGCTAATTCAAACAAATTCAATTTATCAAAACCTCATTGTGCTAGCTTATGGCGAATATGACAAGGAATTTAAATGGTCATATGGCCACCCTTTAGCTTGAATACACAATGGTCATGCACATTTTATACTACATCAAGCAATTCAATACAATTTATTCGAGCATCAAGGAAAAGCTAAGGCCTTCAATAGGCTACCCAAGGCGAATATACTTGTCCATGTTGAGGCCAATTATGCACTTAATACCACACAAAAACAGCATGCATTTTACTAGTTAATGCTTTGCAAATTGTAGCTCAAAACTTACAATATAGCATCAAGCACTCATATGTGTGCTAGGCCGAATGTGCTTACAATTTCACAATTATTCTTCAACATCTTCTTCTTTAAACAAACTTATTCATCACTTCCTTCATAACCAAAACATCATGTGCAAACATATATATACATATATGAGCATGGCGAATTTCAAGGTGTCCATAGCCATCCAAAACACAAATTTTAACTAACATGCAAGAAGCATGAACCATGCTCATGAATGCATCATGGCGAATATGACAATCATGCTCCTTTTCAACTTCAATCATGATAAAACAAAAGAAAGCTCAAAATCTTACTCAAGAGTAGACAATCCATCATTGCATGCATCATCATCAAGCTTCACACTTAGCATGCAATGGCTTTATCACCATAACAACTTTGGCCAAATACCATTTCCATGGCTTAACAAATATTTGAGCCATGGCTAACATGCACATCAAGTTAGCAACCAAAACATGCATGAAACTCCTAACACAACCTCATACATACCTTAATCTTGATGCAAACTTAGCCAAATCTCCTTCTAGATCTTTTCCAAACCAAGCATGAAGCAAAAATCCTCCTTCTTCCTTAGTTTTGGCTCAAAGAAAGGATGAACAAAATTTTTTTCTTTCCTTCTCTACAACTCACGGCAATGGGGAATTACCACACTCACACACATTTTTTTTCATTTTTTATCACCCATACACCTTTGTTTATTATTTCACCCTAATGCACCAACAAAACATGTTTCATGACATGTTTAGCCCATCCTCCTTGTCATGGCCGGCCACCACCTATAAAAGGGGAATTTGACATGCAAGTCCATTATTTTGCATGCATGCTTTAATTAGTCATCACACATTTCCTATCATACTTTCAAAGTTCATTACTAAGTCCTTTCTTGTGGAATTCACCCTTATAACACTAAATCAATCATCATAAAATGTCATACATGAGCACACATATTATAGGCATCAAAATAAATTTTTAATTATTTTTATGCCTCGGTTTTGTGGTCCCGAGACCACCTTCCGACTAGGGTCAATTTTGGGCTGTCACAGTTTTCATCATATTCCTTTTTTTTTCATTATTTTATTCTTTCTAACATAACCAGTAACCCAACATGTTTGCAACATGTTTCCACTCATAGCATGGCCGGCCACCATGCTTAAGTTTTGGGTAAATTGACATGCAAACCCATCACTTTCACAACATGCATTAATAGACCACTTTACATTTGCCTAGCACATTTCTAAATTTTCTCACATAAGTCCTATTTGATAAAATTCACTTACAATTAACAAAATCCAAACATGAAATTTTCACACATGCATATGTACATATAATGAGCATCAACTATGACGGTTAAATTTTTTTTATGACTCGGTTTAGTGGTCCCGAAACCACTTTCCAACTAGGGTCAATTTAGGGCTGTCACAGGGAAAAATCGGCTAACATGTTGTGCTTTAAAATGATGAAATGGAGATTATACTTAAGTAAAATCATAGATATGTGATGATTGATTGGTGATATACATGTTTAAATAACAAGCATGCAAGTTAGGTGTGAAAGAGTGATTTGGTAATAAATCTGCTTGGGACAGCAGCTGTAATGTGATTTTGGAAAATCACCGTAAATTGTGGGAGATGAGTTAGAAGCTGCATAAATTATGTAATTAAAGCTTAATGAGTCTAGTTTCAAATGGAATAAACGAGAACATATTTTGAATTCTATACAATGAGAAATTTGATTCGTAATGAAGAGTGGTCAGATTAGTCAAATAGTGAAACATGGGAAACTTTATGAAAAATATGGTATTGATTGGCCATACCAAAAATTCTGAAAATTTTATGGATATAATATATATGAGTCTATTTTCAGGGAAAATTAACGACACTTGATTTGGAGTTTCGTAGCTCCAGTTATAAATGATTTAGTAACTGTTGCTCAAGAAGACAGCTTGCAGTGAAATTATGATTATGTGGTAAACATTGACAAAAATTTGTTAATGAGTTGCTTATTGATTTCTTATAAGCTTAATATGATCTGTAGGTGTGGTTGGCGAATATTGTAAGGGGTTAATCGTATTTCAGTATTTGAATAGTTAGATTAACGTGTTAGTAATCCAATTGTAGGCGGTTAGTGTGTGGCTCTCGTCAAGATATCGTTGCAAGCAGTGTGTAACTAACACCCTCTTTCTTAGTCTGGATCGGCAAAAGTCGAAAAGCCGAAATCTTTGAAAACCGGTATTTTGTAGATTTGCGAGTGTGCGAATGCTCGTGAGGTAAATCGATTAATGTTTTTGGTAAGCTGCAAAATTTGGACTGCAAAGTGCATGATTTCTGTGCCCTCGATATTTTTGGGCTTAATGGGCCAAAATTGGAATGATGGGCCAACGGGCCCAATTCGGTAAGAACCCTCGGTACGTGATTCTGTAGTACGTGAAAGGTAGGAATATGCATGAAAAACCCTCAAATAGATAAATTACTAAAATACCTTTAAAAGTGGAAAATTTACAGTGTAACATCCTGATTTTCGGGTTTTTCGCGATTCTTGATATTTTAAGTAAATTTCTAAAATTTGGTATGTGATTATAGAATTCATAATTTGGGTATGTAAATTGGCTTATGGAAGGCCCATGAGTTGGCCAAAACCCGGTAGAATTTTTAAATTTTGGACTTAGGAGTTAGGGGTTCTGGCTAGGTGCCCTTATATTAAGTTGTGGGTAAAATGTATCACATAAAGAGCTTTGGTAAAGTGGCAAGGGTGACGCCACTAAGCTCCTAAAAAGGTGGCGTGTAGAGCATAGAGGAAGGCCTGGGTTCGATTCCCTGTGTTGGCAAATAGGAGTATTTATTTTTATGTGCAGGAAGGGTAAGTGTTGGAGCCTAAGTGGATTCTGTAAGAGGAGAGTTGGATCAAGTCAAATGCATAAATTAAGGAGGGATAAGGGGAGAGATTTTAGGGATGTGATATGGAGATAGAGTTGGCCGAATAAGGGAGATTTGAGAGGGGATTTTCGGCAGAGGGGTATTAGGTTAGTAATTTCGGCATTAGGGTCTTAGTTGTGCCGATTTCTTCTTTGGTGTGTAGCCTTTTTCTCTTTTCTTTTCCAGCGAATCTACCTCCCTCCTATTCATCTTTTCTTCCTTTTTCTTCTTTCAAAACGGCCCACTATTTCCCTCCATTCACCATTGTTTCTTTCCTTGATCTCTACTTCTACCGAAATACCGCAAAAAGCCGAAATCAGTGAAGATAGGGGGTGCCGATTCTTTGTGACCAGCAACCTTTTCTTTCCTTTTCAATAGTTGGCATTCGATTCCTTTACCTTTTAGGCATCCGGATTCAAGAGGAGAAAGACTGTGGTAAGTGTTCAAACTCTAAACAATTCCTAGTGTAACTTTGGCCAAAAGCCGAAACCCCAAATTTAGGGAGATGGCCGAATGTGGGTATAGGCCTTGTGGGGTCTTCTTTTAATATTTTTGGTTTATTTATTGAAGGAGCAGCAAGGTGTAGTGTCAACTTGGAGTAGCTTGGATCACCGGAGTAGCTAGGCCTAATCATCAATCGCGACAAAGGTAAGGTGCCTAAGGCCATTTTGGAGGGTGGCCGAATGTGTAAGTGTTAATATTGGATAGTTCTTGATTTGGTTCAATTATTGCAAGCTGATCTATTTAACAAATGATTATAGGAGAAATCGTGTAGGAGATCTCGTCGAGGAATATCACAAATTAGGTGTGTAAACGAACCCTTTCATAGCTTAAAGCGATAAATGCCGAAAAGTCGAAATGCCGAAATTTTGGCATTTCGAGGACTCGTGAGCAAGCGAACGCTCATTAGTTAGTTAGATTCGTTGAGATGATAATCGGGAACATTGGAAATGGTAAGAACGTGATTTTTGGCATTCACGGTAAGTTGGGCCTCGAGGGGCTGCATTAGGGCCCAACAGGTTTTCGGGCCCATTTGGGTAAAATTGGTAGAATATGAAAACTAGTTAAATTGCGCTTCAAGACTGATAAAACCATTGTGGAATATAGGCTAAATGGGCCTAGATGATAAAATCGGCTAAGTAGGGCCCATTAGGGGTTTTTGGCCTAATAACCCGTTTTCGCTAAAAATGGGCCAGAATCACTGTTTGCACCCATGAATTGTTTGTAATCGTTAATGAACATGGAAACCCTAATTTTTGGTAAAATTACAAGATTACCATTATAATATGAAAATGACCGTTTTGCCCCTAGGTAAAAATGACCATTATACCCCTAGGGTTTATATGTGAACTTAATGAATGGGATTTTGATAAAACATGATATGTATGATATGCACATGACATGTATGATATGCACATGATATGTATGATATGCACATGAGATGTTCATAAATGCATTGGGTTGGGGTTTTTTATATGGATGGAGGAAGTGCAAAAGGGCTTATGCCCCAGTTATTAAAGGGCTTATGCCCCAGTTATCAAAAGGGCTTATGCCCCAGTTATTAAAGGGCTTATGCCCCAGTGATCAAAAGGGCTTATGCCCGATTACAAAAAGGGCTTTTGCCCGATTATTAAAAAGAGGCTAGGCCTCGGTTATATGATAAAGCACTATATTTGCCGGTGGAGAGTTATGGCGGGGTGGGTCGAGTTAATCCCCACATGGTGTGTTGGTTGGTACGGGTGGAGAGTAGCGGATGGTGGGTTTAGTCGTCTCCCCAAATGGGTTGCATTCTTTCATTTGACATTACATGTGTTATAAAAATGGGCCTATGGGCCATACCGATTTCTGAACGCTTGCCCAAGAATATGAAAATGAAAAGGGCTATGGCCCAAGACATGCTTTGAGATTGGATTTGGGCTTAGACCCAACAGTTGCTATTGTTTTGGGCTCGAAAGGGCTTGTTGCACATCGAGTTTCCAAACTCACCCTTTCCTTAACCTTGCAGGTGAGCCTTGATGTGGAGACTTGGTAGGAGGGATTCAGAGGGGCCACGGTGATTGTCTCGGACTTTTAAATAAGCGTTGGTTTCCATTTAATTTCCTTTAATTATTATTTATTTTGGGTTGTAATAAGGCCGATCTAACTTTCCTTTTATTTCTTTTCGGATTATTTTAATTTTAACAACTTTAAAATTGGTTGATAATTATTCAAATGGGCTAGACTTAGGACGTGTTTTCAAAACAATACTTGTTTCAAAAAGTTCAACACCACGATTAATCGATTTATCAAAGTCGTTCACTTAAACAAATTTAAACTCGATATAACAAAGTGTGGCTATGGTTGTGGGCATGTCTAGGATTGGATCCAATCAAAGAGCTTGGTACT
Organism: Gossypium arboreum; assembly: GCF_025698485.1. Taxonomy (NCBI): domain Eukaryota; kingdom Viridiplantae; phylum Streptophyta; class Magnoliopsida; order Malvales; family Malvaceae; genus Gossypium; species Gossypium arboreum. Next base: position 13,543,371 of record NC_069076.1, on the reverse strand, counting down.
TAAGCAGCCTTCATGGCTCACCTCCTCTGTCTCGGATACCTACCTGGTGCTTAGCTTCCATACACTTTGTTAACTCAACAAAACATATGGTTTTTAAAACACTAAACGAAACACGGATTTTTAACTCCAATGTGGCACGTCAGATTTGGCCATAACGTCTAGGCCGAGTTTGGGGTGTTACATTTAGTGGTATCAGAGCCAGGTTGCAACAACTCGGCTGTGGGTCGGGTTCAAAAATCTTTTTGAAAACTTAGGCCTAAGAAGGGTATTTTTGGAAAATGGTTTTTGAAAAGTTCATTTTAAAGATGTTTTGCGGAGAATATAGGTAAAAAAGGTACCAGTTTTTCTGTTTTGAATCAAGAGTTCAAAATAGAGTGAGTTTTCAAATCAAAGTTTTCAAATTTCTATTTTCAATGATCAAAAACATGGTTTTTAAGTTCTAAATGGATTGGAGAAAGAAGTGGCGCACTGAATCCCCGGCACCAAGTCTGTAAGTATATTTTTCTTTGCGATATATGATATTATGAATAGTCTTTGAGACTCTACTATGATACTTTAGCTAGGGTAGAGTCAGTAAGCGGTAGGAATGAGACGTAGCTAGGCTACGATGATACTGAAAACAACCCTTGAACCGCTATATCTTCATAAGACATTTTCTTAATAAGCGGTGGAACGTTATACTAATTTCATAAAACTCGTAAATGAAAATTTGATATGAGTACAAGAGGAGCTCAGTGGGCGAGGCCGCGGGACGTGGTCGCGGAAGGGTGCAAGCTGAATCTTCATCCTCGGGGCATAGGCACGGTGAGGAGCCATCTGCCACAAGCAACGGAGGTGGGTCTTATGATCGGGCTGCGGGGATGACGCTTTATCCCAAGCCATGTTAAGGGTTTTAGAAAGAGTGGTGGAGCTAGTCTTGGGACGGTGAATAGGGATCTATATCGAGCGACTCGCCAACGGAGCGTAAGTATTTAGGGTGTATCTGGAGTAGCCCCAAATGTGGCGAATATTGGCTAGAGGCAACAGAACGGATCATGGACGATCTAGACCGCTCGATGGAGCAAAAGTTGAAGGAGCTGTGTGTCATTGCTACGGACGAGGCATACCGTTGGTGGATCACCGTAAGGGAGAGTACCCCAATTGAGCAAGTAACCTGGGAATTTTTCAAAACTGCTTTTAAAGGGAGGTATGTTGGAGCAAGCTATGTGGATGCTCGTCGAAAGGAATTCTTGAATCTGACTCAAGGTGATAAGACTGTAGCAGAGTATGAGGTAGAATTTTTGAGGTCGAGTCGATATGCTAGTGGTATAGTGGCAACTGAATATGAGCGCAAATGTCCGCCGAGGATGGTCTCCGCGATGAGCTTAGGATATTGATAGCTCCACAGAGGGAGCGTGGTTTTGCTGCATTGGTAGAAAAGGCTAAGATAGCCGAGGAGGTAAAGCTGACTGAGCGAAAGAATCGTGAGAAGGATCGACCCAGATTCAAGAGGGATTTTAGACCCTCAAGTGCCGCGAATCGAAATGTTAAAAGAGCAAGGATGGAGGAACCAGTGAGAGCAGTGCCAGTAAATACTTATAGACCGCAGGCTTGCAGGGACTGTGGTAAGGTGCATATGGGGGAGTGCTGGAAACGAACTGGAGCATGTTTTCGATGTGGGTCTAAGGAGCATAAATTTAGAGAGTGTCCTCGGAGGACAGCTCAAGAGCTACCGGCAGAGCAAAGGGATGTCCAACCTCGGCGAGGAGGACCACCACCACAGAGGGGTCGTGTGCAAGGTAGAGGTGGCAATGGTAATGGACGAAGACGTGGGGCACCTGGCAGAGGTGCTGGACATGCTAAAGCTCGACAACTGGCGTTGGTTTATGCTGCACGACGTCGTGAAGAGGGTGACGCTCCTGATGTTATAACGGGTACGTTCTTCATCCATAACATGCCTTACACTGCTTTGATTGATGTGGGTTCTACCCACTCGTATGTTGCTTGTGATGTATCTGGGGCTTTGGATGTGCTTCCGAGAAGAGGCGTGAGTGGGGTATCAGTGATAAGTCCATTGGGACATTCGATTAAGGTAGATAAAATTTTTAGGGCAGTACTATTAGTGACACAAGATAAAATCTTTGAAGGAGATTTGATGGAGCTGCCATTTGGGGATTTTGATCTTATCTTAGGAATGGACTGGTTAACTAAGCACAAGGCGACGTTGGATTGTGCTGCAAAGAGGATGGTACTAAGAACTGCCGAAGATGAGGAGATAATGGTCATAGGGGAATGAAGAGATTATTTGTCCAATGTTGTTTCGGCTTTAAGAGCCGAGAAGTTGATTCGGAAAGGTTGTGAGGCGTACTTGGCCCTTGTAAGTCAAACGGGACTTGAGGAGATAACGGTAGAGTCGGTTAGGACTATTAAATAATTTCAGGATGTATTCCCAGATGAACTTCCTGGATTACCCCCGAACAGAGAAGTCGAGTTTGGAATCGATTTACTACCGGAGCGACTCCGTGTCCATTGCGCCTTATCGGATGGCACCAAAGGAGTTGGTAGAATTGAAAGCTCAGATTCAAGAGCTGTTGGATAGAGGGTTTATAAGACCAAGTGTTTCTCCGTGGGGTGCACCGGTACTGTTCGTAAAGAAGAAAGATGGGACTATGCAAATGTGCATTGACTATCGGCAGTTGAATAAGCTGACTATCAAGAACAAGTATCCGTTACCAAGAATCGATGATCTGTTCGACCAATTAAAAGGAGCCTCGGTGTTTTCTAAGATCGACCTTAGGTCGGGATATCATCAATTAAGAGTTAAAGAGGGGGATATTTATAAGACGGCATTTAGGACTCGATACGGTCATTACGATTTTCTGGTAATGCCATTTGGGTTGACTAATGCACCGGCGGCATTATGGATTTGATGAATCGGGTATTCCAACCATACTTGGATCGGTTCGTAGTCGTTTTCATTGACGATATCTTGGTGTATTCGGAAATGGAGGAGAAGCATGATGAGCATCTTCGTGTAGTGCTGCAAGTGTTAAGGGAGAAGCAACTTTATGCAAAGTTTAGTAAGTGCGAGTTTTGGCTGAAGGAAGTTACCTTCTTGGGGCATGTTGTGTCTGCCGAGGGGATCAAGGTGGACCTTCGAAAGATTGAAGCAATTTTGGAATGGAAGCCACCAAGTCGAATGAGATTTGAAGTTTTCGGGTTGGCGGGTTATTATCGAGATTCGTGGAAGGATTTTACGTGTTGGCAAGACCGTTAACTAAACTTATAAGGAAGGGAGCACCTTTTGTTTGGACAAATAAGCAAAGAAGAGGCTTTTGAGAGGTGAAGAAGGTTTTGTGAGCGCCGCTTTTGATTCACCAGAGTCGGTAAGGATTTCATCGTGTACAATGATCGTCACATGTAGGTTTGGGCTGCGTGTTGATGCAAGAGGGTAAAGTGGTCACTTATGCTTCACGACGACTTAAGCCGCATGAGGTGAACTACCCTACTCATGACTTGGAATTGGCGTGTAATCTTTGCACTTAAGATATGGAGGCATTACGTATGGAGAGAAATGCATCATCTATACGGATCACAAGAGTCTTAAGTACTTGCTGACTCAAAAGGAGCTGAATCTTAGGTAGCGAAGGTGGATAGAGTTGTTAAAGGACTATGACTGTTCGATCGAGTATCATCCAGGTAAGGCGAATGTCGTGGCTGATGCGCTAAGTCGAAGGTCGTGGCGTAATTAAAGGCGATGTTTGCTCATCTAAGTTTGTATGACGACGGAAGTTTATTGGCGGAGTTACAGGTAAGACCGACTTGGGTAGAACAGATTAAGAAGCAACAGTTGGAGGACGAGTCGTTGGTTTCTCGGTTTCAACAAGTTGAGAAGGGGGAGAATCCTGACTTTGGGTTAAATAGTGAAGGAGTTCTTTGTTTTCGAGGGAGAATTTGTATGCCGAAGAACTCCGATTTGAGATTGATGATTTTGAAAGAGGCACATAACGGACCTTGTGCTATGCATCCAGGAGGGAATAAGTTATATCGAGACTTGCGAGAGATGTACTGGTGGCCCGGATTAAAATGAGAGGTGACCGAATTTGTAGGAAGATGTTTGACATGTCAACAAGTAAAGGCCGAGCATCAACTACCTTCGGGATTATTACAGCCGGTAAAGATACCACTTTGGAAGTGGGAAAGGGTAACTATGGACTTTGTGAGTGGGTTGCCGTTGACACCTTCTAAGAAGGATTCAGTTTGGGTGATTGTGGATAGACTCATGAAATCTGCTCATTTCATACCTGTCCGAACCGATTACTCACTTCAGAAGTTGGCCAAATTGTATGTGGCAGAGATAATACGGTTGCATGGTGTGCCAGTATCGATAATTTCAGACCGAGACCCAAGGTTTACATCTCGATTTTGGCAGAAGTTGCATGAGGCATTGGGAACGCGATTGGATTTCAGTACGGCTTTTCACCCTCAGTCGGATGGGCAGTCAGAGAGGGTTATTCAGATTTTAGAGGATATGTTGAGGGGTTGTGCTATTGAGTTTAGAGGCAACTGGGAGGACCATTTTCCATTAGAGGAGTTCGCGTATAACAATAGTTACCAAGCAAGTATTCAGATGGCTCCATATGAGGCATTATATGGGCGAAGGTGTCGTTCGCCTACTTGTTGGGCAGAATTGGGGGAAAGGCAAATACTTGGACCAGAGTTGGTAGCAGATACTGAAGACAAGATTAAGGTGATCAGAAAGAGGTTAAAAGAGGCGGCGGATCGACAAAAGTCTTATGCCGATCTGAAGCGTAAGGATATTGAATATGCGGTAGGGGACATGGTCTTTTTGAAAGTTTCGCCTTGGAAGAAGATTTTGAGATTTGGTAAGAAGGGTATGTTGAGCCCACGATTTATTGGGCCTTACCGAATCATCAAGCGGATAGGGCCGGTGGCTTATCAGCTAGAGTTACCTCCAGAACTGGATCGCATTCACGATGTCTTCCATGTGTCCATGCTAAGGCGATATCGTTCGACCCAACTCATATCGTGCGATTGCGTAAATTGAGGTACAATCGGATTTGACCTTTGAAGAGGAACTCTGCAAATACTTGATCGTGATGTCAAGGTGTTGAGAAGGAGGTCATCCGTTGGTGAAGGTACTTTGGAGGAACCATGGCAAGGAAGAAGCTACCTGGGAGACCGAAGAGGCAATGTGTCAGCAGTACCCTCAACTGTTTGGATCAGGTAAATTTCGAGGCCAAAATTTCTTTGAGGAGGGTAGAGTTGTAACATCCTGATTTTCGGGTTTTTCGCGATTCTTGATATTTTAAGTAAATTTCTAAAATTTGGTATGTGATTATAGAATTCATAATTTGGGTATGTAAATGGGCTTATGGAAGGCCCATGAGTTGGCCAAAACCCGGTAGAATTTTTAAATTTTGGACTTAGGAGTTAGGGGTTCTGGCTAGGTGCCCTTATATTAAGTTGTGGGTAAAATGTATCACAAAAAGAGCTTTGGTAAAGTGGCAAGGGTGACGCCACTAAGCTCCTAAAAAGGTGGCGTGTAGAGCATAGAGGAAGGCCTGGGTTCGATTCCCTGTGTTGGCAAATAGGAGTATTTATTTTTATGTGCAGGAAGGGTAAGTGTTGGAGCCTAAGTGGATTCTGTAAGAGGAGAGTTGGATCAAGTCAAATGCATAAATTAAGGAGGGATAAGGGGAGAGATTTTAGGGATGTGATATGGAGATAGAGTTGGTGTAACACCCCTAACTCGTGACCGACGCCGGTGTCGGACACGAGGGGTTAACGAGACAAATCCTCTTAAAGTACCGACCAATTTGGCATTTCTGGACAGGCTGGAAAACTGCGTCACCGTCGCCTTAAAATCATATCTCGAGTTCCAAAACTCGGAAACTGGTTTCGTAAATTTTCCCTGAATTTAGACTCATATATCCATCCATGGATTTATTTTTAGAATTTTTGGTTGGGCCAATTGGTACAGTTTATTAGTTAAAGTCACCCATGTTACAGGGATCGACTGCTCTGACCTCCGCGCGTTACAACTTGAATATCTTTCTGTACAGGGCTTTAATACTGGTGCCGTTTGTTTCTAATGAAACTAGACTCAAAATGGAATCTGTACATATAAGGCATGACTCCTAATTCTTTCTGGATAATTTATGGTAAATTTTCAAAGTCACGACAGGGGACCCAGAAATCGTTCTGGCCCTGTCTCACGAGAACTTTAATATCTCCCAGTATACTGCTCATATGGTCGTTTCGTTTCGTCCATATAAAAATAGATTCATCAAGGATCAGTTCCATAATTTACTCACTATTTAATTCTACTTATACTATTTTTAGTGATTTTTCAATCTCATCTCACTGCTGCTGTCCGCAACAGTTACTGCAGTAGACTATGCCAATTTCATGAATTTTTCCTTGGCCTTAATCATCCATCATACATGACACAAATTATGGCCACCTTAACAAAATTTGAGTTTCTAAGACTCGTGGCTATAGGTTCTAGCATCCCACTCGACGACCACATAGGCCATTTTCACATGGCTTAAAGTTTACAATCCCACAAATCGACAAAATATAATAGCCTATACATGCCAAATGTTCTTCAACAACAAAAAAAAGTAATACCACAAGATTTCAGCCGGTGTGATGACTTCAACGACGGTTCCGAGCACACAACAAGACGAGTCCCAGTGACCTAAAATGGGTGACAAGAAAACACGAGTGAGTTTACAACTCAGTAAGTCATAAGCATTCGTCAATCCATCGATAAAATTACTACTACATGTACAACAAATGAAACTAGGTACTCGTCCATATCGAATCCATACCATAATACCTCGAACCTTTCGGTCCAATCTCGTACCAATTCATACATCCACATTTCATATTCTACACAACAAGATAATCAAGCATTTTTACACATTAACTCATTTTCCAGCACAACCATACAATTTCAATCATCACATAGATTTAAGGCTTACCAATTCAACCCCAAGCATGGACGTATTTTCTATTCATCATGAGCTCGAGGTACTTACCCGATCCGCTGTCCGTGATCAACTCGATAATATCGCACACTCGGTGCCAATAGTGATGCAAAAGCATATAATAAGTCCGCACACTTAGTGCTATATAATCAGCTCGCACACATAGTGCTATATAATCAAATTCGCACACTTAGTGCTGTACAAATTTTAAATCCGCACACTTAGTGCCAATCTTGTCACCGTGTCCATTTATACCCGCACACTTAGTGCCAAGACCAATCGTTATGCATTTTACTACCTTTATACATTCAACAATGGCATCATTCCATACACACACATTTCCACTTACACATCAATTCATTAAACACAATTGCATATATATATTATGATCATTTAAATCAATGCCAAATATATGCTTTATGACTTACCTTATATTGGATGAAACGATTTCCAATCGACTACTCGATTATCTTTCCTTTGCCTTTGCTTGATTCTCCACCTCTAGCTTCTTGAGCTAAATTTAACAAATAAATTGGTTTTATCATTTGAGCATCGGAAGAGGAATTCAAGATGCCTAGCCAATATATAAATATCTACTCATTAGGCATCAAAGTCGCATATGTACAAAATCATGAATCGAACTCAACACCTTAGTTAGTATTCCTCTTAGCCGAATTTTCTAAGCCAAGAATAGGCATCAATATGCTTGCCTCTAACCGAATGCATGCACACCAATTTCCCTCATGTGGCGAATATGCATGCCCATGTTGAGGCCGATTATGCACTTAATACCACACAAAACAGCATGCATTTTACTAACTAACGATTACATATTGTAGCTCAATACACATCTCTCATGTACTACATAACCGAAAACATCATCCCAAGCAAATATATACCTTGAAATAGTATATATGTCATACCAATTCATCATGTGCAAACACATATTCAAAGCTCAATCTTACCTACCATGCAACATGCATGAATCATACTTGTGGATATACCATGACCGAATACATCACAACACCATCATTTTGGTCATGATTAAGCAAAGAACTTAATGTCTCACTCAAAAATACTAAAAAGAAAGTCCAAGAGCCATCAATCCCCCATCACATACACCATTAACAAGCTTCATATTTAACATGCAATGGCATTAACACAAAATCCACCTTGGCCAAATACCATTTCCATGGCATAACAAGGATTTGAACCATGGCTAACATGCACATCAAGTTAGCAACCAAAACAAGCATGAATCTCATGACACAACCTCAAACATACCTTAATCTTGATGCAAGTATAGCCAAATCTCCTTCTAGTTCTCTTCTAAACCAAGCATGAAGCAAAAATCCTCCCTTTTTCCTTAGTATTTTCGGCCAAAGAAGAGAAAAATGGATGAACAAAATTTTTCTTTTCTCTTCCACAATGCACGGCAAGGGGGGGTTTCACTCACACACACACATTTTTTTTTTTCTTTCTTTATTACCCATACTCATTTGTTTATTGTTTCTCCCTAGTGCACCAACAAAACATGTTTCATGACATGTTTAGCCCATGATTCCTTGTCATGGCCGGCCACTTCATGTTAAGGGGGGGAAATTTGACATGCAAATCCCTTATTTTTGCATGCATTATCAACTAGTCATCCCACATTTCCCCATCATACTTTCAATGTTTACTACTAGGCCCTTTCTAGTGAAATTCACATTTATAACTCTAAATCGAAACATCAAAAATGTCACACATGAATTAACACATATTATAGGCATCAAAATAAATTATAAATTATTTTTATGCCTCAGTTTTGTGGTCCCGAAACCACATCCCGACTAGGGTCAATTTTGGGATGTCACAGTTGGCCGAATAAGGGAGATTTGAGAGGGGATTTTCGGCAGAGGGGTATTAGGTTAGTAATTTCGGCATTAGGGTCTTAGTTGTGCCGATTTCTTCTTTGGTGTGTAGCCTTTTTCTCTCTTTTCTTTTCCAGCCGAATCTACCTCCCTCCTATTCATCTTTTCTTCCTTTTTCTTCTTTCAAAACGGCCCACTATTTCCCTCCATTCACCATTGTTTCTTTCCTTGATCTCTACTTCTACCGAAATACCGCAAAAAGCCGAAATCAGTGAAGATAGGGGGTGCCGATTCTTTGTGACCAGCAACCTTTTCTTTCCTTTTCAATAGTTGGCATTCGATTCCTTTACCTTTTAGGCATCCGGATTCAAGAGGAGAAAGACTGTGGTAAGTGTTCAAACTCTAAACAATTCCTAGTGTAACTTTGGCCAAAAGTCAAACCCCAAATTTAGGGAGATGGCGAATGTGGGTATAGGCCTTGTGGGGTCTTCTTTTAATATTTTTGGCTTATTTATTGAAGGAGCAGCAAGGTGTAGTGTCAACTTGGAGTAGCTTGGATCACCGGAGTAGCTAGGCCTAATCATCAATTGCGACAAAGGTAAGGTGCCTAAGGCCATTTTGGAGGGTGGCCGAATGTGTAAGTGTTAATATTGGATAGTTCTTGATTTGGTTCAATTATTGCAAGCTGATCTATTTAACAAATGATTATAGGAGAAATCGTGTAGGAGATCTCGTCGAGGAATATCACAAATTAGGTGTGTAAACGAACCCTTTCATAGCTTAAAGCGATAAATGCCAAAATGCCGAAATTCTGGCATTTCGATGACTCGTGAGCAAGCGAACGCTCATTAGTTAGTTAGATTCGTTGAGATGATAATCGGGAACATTGGAAATGGTAAGAACGTGATTTTGGCATTCACGGTAAGTTGGGCCTCGAGAAAGTGCATTAGGCCCAACAGGTTTTCGCCCATTTGGGTAAAATTGGTAGAATATGAAAACTAGTTAAATTGCGCTTCGAGACTGATAAAACCATTGTGGAATATAGGCTAAATGGGCCTAGATGATAAAATCGGCTAACTAGGGCCCATTAGGGTTTTTGGCCCAATAACCGTTGCGCTAAAAATGGGCGTAATCACTGTTTGCACCCATGAATTGTTTGTAATCGTTAATGAACATGGAAACCCTAATTTTGGTAAAATTACAAGATTACCATTATAATATGAAAATGACCGTTTGCCCCTAGGTAAAATGACCATTATACCCCTAGGGTTTATATGTGAACTTAATGAATGGGATTTTGATAAAACATGATATGTATGATATGCACATGACATGTATGATATGCACATGATATGTATGATATGCACATGAGATGTTCATAAATGCATTGGGTTGGGTTTTTTTATATGGATGGAGGAAGTGCAAAAGGGCTTATGCCCCAGTTATTAAAGGGCTTATGCCCCAGTTATCAAAAGGGCTTTTGCCCCAGTTATTAAAGGGCTTATGCCCCAGTGATCAAAAGGGCTTATGCCCCAGTTACAAAAAGGGCTTTTGCCCCAGTTATTAAAAGAGGCTAGGCCTCCAGTTATATGATAAAGTAGCTATGCTGCCAGTGGAGAGTTATGGCGGGGTGGGTCGAGTTAATCCCCACATGGTGTGTTGGTTGGTACGGGTGGAGAGTAGCGGATGGTGGGTTGAGTAGTCTCCCCAAATGGGTTGCATTCTTTCATTTGACATTACATGTGTTATAAAAATGGGCCTATGGGCCATACCGTTTACAGTAAAGGCTTCGGCCCAGTAATATGAAATATGAAAAGGGCTATGGCCCAGTACATGCTTTGAGATTGGATTTGGGCTTAGACCCAACAGGCTGCTATTGTTTTGGGCTCTGAAAGGGGCTTGTTGCACACTGAGTTTCCAAACTCACCCTTTCCTTAACCTTGCAGGTGAGCCTTGATGTGGAGACTTGGGCGGAGGGATTCGGAGGGCCACGGTGATTGTCTCTGGACTTTTAAATAAGCGTTGGTTTCCATTTAATTTCCTTTAAATATTATTTATTTTGGGTTGTAATAAGGCCAGTCTAACTTTCCTTTTATTTCTTTTCGGGATTATTTTAATTTTAACAACTTTAAAATTGGTTGATAATTATTCAAATGGGCTAGACTTAGGACGTGTTTTCAAAATGATACTTGTTTTCAAAAAGTTCAACACCACGATTAATCGATTTATCAAAGTCGTTCACTTAAACAAATTTAAACTCGATATAACAAAGTGTGGCTATGGTTGTGGGCATGTCTAGGATTGGATCCAATCAAAGAGCTTGGTACTTAAGCAGCCTTCATGGCTCACCTCCTCTGTCTCGGATACCTACCTGGTGCCTAGCTTCCATACACTTTGTTAACTCAACAAAACATATGGTTTTTAAAACACTAAACGAAACACGGATTTTTAACTCCAATGTGGCACGTCAGATTTGGCCATAACGTCTAGGCCGGGTTTGGGGTGTTACATACAGTTTTACCCCTAGAAGATAAATTACCGAAATACCCCTAGGGTTAAATTGACTTAAATGCATGTTTGACTGTTGTTATTTACTGCATGCCATGTTGTTATTATCTGATGCATGGGATTTGGATATTGACTGAGGAAGTACTGAAAATGGCTTGTCCACGTACTGGAGGCTTTGCCTCAACTTACTATTTTCCAAAATTAATCACATTTCCTAAAAATGACTTAATCAAATCGGTTTCCTAGAAATATACATGACATTAAGGTGTGGCAATGGCGGTGTGCATGTCTAGGATTGGATCCGAAGGGAGCTTGGTACTTAAGTAGTCCAATAGACTCACTTTCTCTTTTTCGGTTTCCTACCTGGTGCACAGCTTCCATTCACTTTAACCTATAATGAAATTATCTTTTAAAACACTAAGTAGGTTTTTCTGGATCAACAATATAAAATGTTTTGAACGCTTCGATGTGGCATGTCGGATCCGACCATAACGTCTGGGCCGGGTTTGGGGTGTTACAACTTTGTCCCCTAGGCTCGTAAAATGATTTTTATTCAATTTCCTTGCATTTAATGCCTAGCTGAATCATTTTCATAACTATAGCAGCCCCCAATTTCCACTAAATCACACTTTTATGACAAATTTTATAACTTTTACAAAACAGTCATTTTAAGCATTTTCACCAAAAATCACTTAGCAAAAGTCGTTTATTTAACACCCAACATTCATTTTCTACCATTAGACATCAAAACACATGCATATCACTCATGGGTAAATTTTTAAACATGAACTCTAGCTCAAAATAATGGTAGAAATAGGTAAATCGAGTTACCGAGACTTTAAAAATGTAAAGAACATTAAAAACGGGGTTCGATAACACTTACAAATGAGCTTGAAAGCTTGAACCAAACCCTAGTCATGGCTTCCATGGTAGATTCGACTGGTACATGAAGAAGATGGACAAATTTGGCTTATTTTGGCTTTTTAATTCTTTTAATTATTAGATTACCAAAATGCCCCTAACTTAAAAATATTCTTTTTACCCATTTCATGCCTATTTTTTCCAACAATTAACCAATGGTCTAATTACCATTTAAGGACCTCAAATTTAAAATTTCAAAACAATTTGACACCTCTAACATGTAGAACTCAACTTTTGCACTTTTTACAATTTAGCTTTTTTGACTAAATTGAGTGTCCAAACGTCAAAATTTTCAAACGAAATTTTCACGAAATCATTCTATGAAATTGTAAACTGATAAATATAATAAAAATGAATTTTCTTACATCGGATTTGTGGTCTCAAAACCACTGTTCCTACTAGGCCCTAGTTCGAGATGTTACAATATAGCATGGGAAAGACCATGTGAGAATACCGAGGGTGGAATCGGTTAAGGGATACCTAATATAAGAGATAACCCACTAGGAGATATATATTAATTAGAGTATCTTAGAAGATGGGATCGAGGTGAATAAGTACTTTGGGGCTACATTGTGAGTATGAGTCTGTTAGGAAACATGAGTAGGTTATCTAGTCATCCCTGTATCATTTCTAGGTCCGTTAATGAGGCTATTAGAAAGAGTCCTTATTCAATTAAGGGATCAAGTATCGGCTAAGATAATACCAAAAATTCTTATGGAGTTAAATATGAATTAATGAAGAGTAAGGTAAGGATCACAGTTCTGGAGAAATCATAGTTAAACCACTGAAATTTAGCTTAGAAGAAACAAGGCATTGGTTATGCTACTGGAATCGTAGATTTTTTATGAAACACAATGAGTTTTAGTTCTATGCATAAAGCTTTTCTTTCTCTATTTTAAGAGTCTTTTATGAATACAAATGTGTAGGATCCCATTAACTTCAATTGATCTTATGAATTTATTGTCTTGTATGCAGGGTAGATTTGACTTGGGAATCAAGTGGAGGGACCAAGCCAGACACATATGGATTTGAGTGATGGACGAGGTAGTTGTTTATTGCATATAGAGGGGCGCTCTTAGAGGCTACACTTCGAGGATTCAGCTGTATATATTTGTATTAAAGTCTTATCGTAAAATTTGTGAATAACTTTTAAACTTAATAAGATAGAAAGTTTGTAAGAAATTAACACTCATATGCTATAAGTTATAGTGGAAGTTAAACTTTGAAATTTGATATTGTCTAAGTTTGTCAAAAATTAACACACGTATGGTATAAGTCTAAATATTGTTTAACTGTAAATATGGTTAGAAATTTTGTTAAGTAATATGGTTTGATTGTGACATTAGGTACCTGAACCAGGTGATCAAGTCGAATATAGGGTGTTACAGATTTAATTTTAGTAAATTAAGCATTTTTATGCATATTTTGGTAATGTAATGCTTTGCTAGGCCAATATGGGCCCAGGGAAGGACTGATGAGTCAATTTAGTGTACATGACACCAATTTCAGGGCAAGGAACACTAGGGACAACTCCAGCGTCGCAACACCAGCATGCAGTGTCACAACACTATAGTTCAAAGCAAGAAAAGTACCCTATGAAGATTAGTGTCACAACACCGGTCTTGTAGCATCTCGACATCACTATGTTGGAGAGAAAATTATTATGAAGGGTGTTTTTGTCTGTACAACATGTTTTATTCAGCCTAATGCCCTGTATTTGGCCGAATTAGGGCAAAAACAGTTACTTATAAACAATAATGTTTAGGTTAAGCCAAAAAGGATGTTTTTTTATAATAGACTTTATTATCTTAATTTTAGTTTTCAATTTTGTTTCAATTTAGTCTTAGCTTCAAAATTAAATTTTCTTTATTGTTCAAACATGGATTTGATTTAATTCCTAGCTTTCATTTCTTCAGTAATTTACAATTTTTCTATAGTTTTCAATTGCAATCGATGTTATCTCAGCAACTGTTAAAGGGTTTTCGACTTTTGAGTGCACCCAATACCGAAATGGATAAATTTCTTTATTCCCTTCTCTCTCTTTTTTATAATTTTTTCTTTTCATGTTTATATTAAGCTTAAGGAGTTTTGCATCTAGATTCATGAGTAGCTAAACCCATAGGGAGATTAATGATAAGAGGTGGGATTAATTAACGAAAGAATTAGAGTTTGCCTTAGAATTAGAGTTTGCCTTAGAATTAGTTGGCTTAAATTTTGTATGCTTAAACCATAGGATTGACAACTCTAGAAAGTACTCTAGGTAAATGAAGTTGAGAGAATAGTTTACCAAGTATCTCTTAATTCAACCCGGTCTGTACTACGAGGTTGAGAGATAAGTTGTTTTTATCAATTAATTAATTAGTTAGAGGCCGAGAAGTAATAATTGGTTAGTTATTAGCTAACTCAATAAACTCGAATTCTGAGTGAATTATGAACACTGATGTGAGTTAGTCATTTATTTTTTATCTAAGTTAATTTCGATTGTTAAATTATTTTTCTTAGTTTTGTTTAATTTATGTTATTTTCATTATGTAAATCTAATTTGATTTTTCGTACTATAGTTTTAGATCATAATTTTTTATTTAATTCAACCTCCTTTGGGTACGGTCCTCAGAATAATTCCCAAAGTGTTTCGTTGTAACACTACTATATTACAATTTAACTTGCATACTTGTGGACACCAATGCTTTCTTCTATATCTTTTTGTTGCAATATTTCCAGTCAAGACATTTGAATGTCTGGCAACGGTCAATGCTGGGGCGCGATCAACAGTACTAATAGTAGTGGACATAATTTCTGGCACTATTTTATTCCATCGAAGATCTAAGCATCTTGAAGAAACAGGGCTTGGTATGGCCTAAAACACCATAATAGTGACAAATGATCTTTCTTCTGGTAGATTGAGCTAGTTTGATATGGATTCTAGGCTTTTCTTGAACTTTTACCTGTTTAGAGCGCATTCTAGAGACATTGTTATTCCTTCTTTGACAAACACTCTAGGATTTTCTACAACAACTTTTCTATTTTCCATTAAGCTTTTCTATTTTCTTTGACAAACTTTTCTATTCCTTTTTATTTGATCCTTTCCCTCCTGCTATCATCACATTCAATTTTTCATTGCTACAATAGAACTTTTCAAGAGTTTGCCTTAGATCTCTTAATTTATCCTCAAGTTTTTTCTACCCTTTTTGATTGCTTGTCAAGGTCCATCATCTTTGCATCTACTTGACCAACCAACATGGAGACTTACTTCTTTAGAAAATCATTCTTGGTAGAAAGCTATAAATTCAAATCACATAGAAGATTTCATTTATCTAACATGAGATTGTAGGATTTTAGCAATTCATCATGTGCCTCTTCTTTATTGCACTCGAATGATTTACAATCAAAAGAATTTGGTTCATTCATCTTTTATCTGCTGTAATTCGGTGTAGTAGATTAAACTAGCTTTCGCATTAAAGGGGCTTGAATACAAGTACTTTATTATATTTTAGATATGATTTTATATTTTGGTTTAAATCCAATAAAAAGTGTATTTGAGTCTTTTATTGACCTTAGGGGCCGAATGAGGGTTAAAGGCGAGCTAACGTACTTAGTAAGTGTGCAGGAGACCATGCCAGGGAATAAGAACTTAATATTGGTCATTGTGTTGCACCACATGGAGTTTGAGTTCACAACATCAGGAATAGAGTGATAGAAGGACTACACTGCCTTTGGTGTCGTGACAAGGTGATAGAATGTAGTGAAACACCTCTGAACCTACCTTGAATCTGAGCATACTGCCTTTGATGTCACAACACAAACACTAGGGTGCCACGACATCAGCCTTACAAGGGAGATACTCATGAGCCAGAGGCATTTTGGTTCCCATAAGCAAAATTTAAATATGAGAGCATCATCTAACCTAAGGTTGAGGATGACAGCAACCCTAACTCTATATATAGGCTTCTAAATTCTTGTTAAAGGATAGCTTTCAATATTCTAATTTTTCTTTGTAATTGTAGTTTTTAGTGTTTTCCTTCTTTTAGGTTTTAGGTTTATTTTGGTTCCTGTTATCCGGAGAACTTGATTTGTAGATTCAAACCAAATCATGTGGATTTTGTGCTTACATCAATCAATACAATTCAAGATTCTCTAAACAGTTCTCTTGATTTATTCTTTATGCATATCTTGTGGAGGTGTGATTAACTAATTACTATGTAGTGTTTTCTTAGCAAATCAAGTATTTGGGAGAGGAAAAACTTAAACCATAAGTTTGAGGACCCTAGAAAGTCATTTAGGTAGGAATTAACCCAAAATTGGTATGGCCTATTTGTGAACGCATTATCCCAAAATTGGTCTGAACTGTGAGGTTGAAAGATAAGTAGTTCTTACCAACTCATTAGTTTAGTGGAATATCGAGAGATTCTCCTAGGTTAATGACTAGTTGACTGAATAGAAACCCAAAATAGGAATCAGTTATGACCACCAAAGTGAGCTAATCACCCATAGCTAGATTTGATAAAGTTTATAAATTAGTTTTTTGAAGTTCTCTTTATTTATGTTATTTTGTTTCTTTATTTATAAAACCAAAAAAAATCTTCCTTTATGATCTTTTGTAATATAATTTATATAAAGTACTAATTGGATCTATTTGTGTTAGGTTAGGATTAATTTAGTACTCACCTCCTTTGGGTATGATCCTTGGAGTACTTGGAAACACGAAAATATACACACTTTTTCATGCCCTTTATAACTCAAATTCATATAGTTTCGATAAAATTATTGTCGAAAAATATATAAATATTATAGAATAATTATTTTGCACTTAAATTATTAACATAATGAATTTTAATTAATTTTATAATAAATTTTGATTTTGTTTTTATTTTCGATAGATTTGCACAAAAGGTGAAAATTGACTCAGTAGATATTGCTAGAAGCGCAAAATCGAGAATCGATTTTTGGGGCATCGAGACGAATGAATTTTTCAGCTAAAGACGGTCCAAATCATGTGTATTAATTCATAATATAATTAATTTTAATTTATATCCAATTTAATTTGGATTAAATAAATTATTATTAATTAATTATGGAAAATTGGTCTAGTTGATGCGAACCGAGTGAACCGAACCTACCAAAAAGTGGACAGCCCAAAACCATCCATATGCTGACCAAAATCAGCCTATTGGCTGATTATTTAGCTTGCAAAGAGGCCCTAGAAGACTTGTTCAAGTTGAAAACAAACCTCTCCACAATTGGCAGCTTTATAAATTTGCCCCAAGCCTAAATTAGCAAAGTTGAAACTATCAACCTTGCCACATGTGTGGCCAGCCAAGGGAGGGCTCTTTGGCTGATAATTTTAGCTATTTTTAGCAGCCCTCTTCAGCTATAAAAACCCCCTTAAGCTGGTCATTTGGAACACGTCTCAAGCATTCATATCTTTTCTCTCTTCTCTCCACTTTCTCTCTTCTTTTTTATTCCAAAATCCCTTGATCTCTTGTGATTTATCCTCTTGGAAAACGGGAATTCATCAGCCATTTGGAGAAGAAATTAAGTGTTCATAGAAGCCTTGGTCGACAAGGACAAAGGAGAAGGAAGAACGGAGCAAACTAGTCAAGCCACGGAAAAATACCGGATTTGATTCTTGTTCCCTATCTCTTTAATTTTTTTTGCTGTTATGATGAACATTTCTATGGATATTTATGTTGTTGGAATGGTTAATTTAATCAATTTAGCTTGAATTTAATTCGTGTTAGGTTGATTGTATTTTGTTTGCTAAAATTGTTAAAATTGTGTTTATGTTGTTATAGGCTTCGGTAAGATGCTTGATTAAGTAAAATCATGATTAAGTTATTCTTGCATTACAATTGTGAGGTAGCTAATGAATTAATTATTTAAACGAAATGAAATTGTAATTAATGGACACAGCACTTAATCAGTGCATGTTTAATCATCTAATGTAGCTGAGGGTTAAATTAGCAATGGTATCTAATGATACATTTGCCTTGCATAACTTGCAAGATTATTGTGATTAAACTGTTTTAAGGTAGGGATACCTTGTTACCTCATGTAGTCTTTTATGTGCTTATTAGATTTAATTAATCGTTTGAATTGACATAAGGATATGTACAAGAGATTATTTCGATTTAATAAGTATGTAGGTGCAATAACATATTTGCCTATTAAGATTTGTTTAATCGGTTGAATTGACATAGGGATATAGTCAAGAGATGAATGGATTTTGGTAGGTGAGTATGTTCATAAGTTAGCAAATTATTGAGTTGTCGTGAATTTATTCGTAACAATATAAACATGAGTTTAATAATTCTAAGTTAAGAAATGTAATTAATCTAACACAATTATGTCATCTTGATTAAAATCTTATTTTGAAATCGTGCATTTGAGATTTATTTCTTTAGTTTACTTAGTTTAAAATCTTAGTTTTTAATCACCATCTTCAAACAAAATATTTTTCTTCACCAAAGTGTTTTAAATAGCATTCATATATAACTCTTTTCACGGTCTCTGTGGGTATGATAACTCGACATGTACTTGTCACTTTATTACTTGTTGAGATTGTGTACACTTGCATATTTCTGTCGTTCCAAGTTTTTGGCGCCGTTACCAGTGACTGTTTTAAAAAGTCATTATTTGTGAATTTGTTATTTTTGTATTTTGGTTTATTTTTCTATTCAAATTTTTACTTAATTAATTTTTCTTTGATTACTTCAGGTGTTTATGAGTATTGATCAAATTATTGATTTACTCCCTGTAGACCCTGAGATTGAACAAACTTTTTGACAGTGAAGAAGACAAGCAAGTCAGAGAATGACTGAAGAGATGAACTTCAAAAATCCGGTTCAAGGAAATTGAGGAGACCCTGCTCAAAATCTAATCTTTATTATTGATGATAGGGATAGAGCTTTAAGATAGTATGCAGTGCCAGTGTTTAATGATCTTAATCCAGGTATTAGGAGACCTGAAATCAAGGCACAACAGTTCTAGCTGAAGCCAGTCATGTTCTAGATGCTTCAGACAGTGGCCCAATTTAGTGGAATGCCTACCGAAAATCCTCACCTGCACTGAAGACTATTTATGGAGGTGAGTGTTTCTTTCAAGTTAGTCAAAGTACCCAAAGATGCATTACAATGGAAGTTGCTCCCATATTCACTAAGGGATAGAGCTCGAGCCTGGTTGAACTCATTTCCACCAAATTCAATTACCACATGGTAAGAATTAGCAGAAAGATTTCTCATGAAGTATTTCTCGCCTAGCAAGATTGCTAAGTTGAGGAACGAGATCACTTCTTTCCAACAAATGGATGATGAGTCCTTGTATGAGGCATGGGATAGGTACAAAGAATTATTACGGAAGTGCCCTCATCATGGAATCCCATATTGCATCCACCTTGAGACGTTTTATAATGGTCTCAATGCCCACATGAGGATGCTAGTGGACGTTTCTACTAATGGTGCTCTCCTTTCTAATTCTTATAATGAGGCTCATGAAATGATTAAAAGGATTACCAGCAACAATTATCAATGGCCAACCAATTGAGCAGCATCAGGAAGATGAGTCACCGGAATACATGAAGTAGACGCCTTCACTTCACTTGCATCTCAGGTATCCTCAATATCCTAATGCTTAAAAATTTTACCACTAATGGGTTCAGTAGTTTTACAGCACAACCACTGAATCAATTTGAAAATGTAGCCTGTGTCTATTGTGGGGAAGGACATCTGTTCAAAGAATGTCCATCGAACTCAGAATCTGTTTATTACAGGGTAACCAGAACCAAAACCGAGAAGGCAAGGACTACAATCCAATACCTACAACCCATCATGGCGAAACCACCCTAATTTCTCCTAGAGTAACCAAAGAGTTGGAACCAGTAACACATATGCCCAACCTAAACCAACCCAGCCACCTATTTTTACCCAACAAGTTTAGAAACAACCTCAAGCTGAACCATCTAATGGCTTAGAAAATTTGTTAAAGGCATACATAGCGAAGAATGATGCCTTAATTCTAAGCCAAGCAGCCACATTGAAAATCTGGAAAACCAAATGGGCCAGCTTGCTACTGAACTCAGGAACCAACCACAAGGTGCTTTACCTAATGATACAAAGAATCCGAGGAATCCAGGGAAGGAGCATTGTAAAGTGTTGACCTTGAGGAGCGAAAAGACTTTAGAGCCCAATTTCATTGAAGTTCAAAAGGAGCCAGTCGATGCTCAAAACTCAAAGAAAGTTCAACCGAGTGTTGAAATTCTAGTTTCACCAGAACCAGAGTCTGCAAAATCTGACAAGGTAACTTCAGAACCAACTAATTCTGATCAACTAACAACTCTATTAGATGCAGAATTACCATAGAAGATGAATAAACCAGTTCTGGTAAAGAAACCTCCACCACTCTACCCTCAAAGACTTCAGAAGCAGAAGTAGGAAATTCAATTTAAAAAGTTCCTAGACGTACTCAAGCAGTTTCATATCAACATCCCGTTGGTTGAAGTATTTGAACAAATGTCGAACTATGTCAAATTCATGAAGGATATCCTATCTAAAAAATGAAGACTTGGAGAATATGAGACGGTAGCCTTGAAAAAGGAATGTAGTGCATATCTTCAAGAAAAACTACCCCCAAAATTGAAGGATCCTGGATGTTTTACCATACCTTACAATATTGGAGCAGCATATTGTGGTAAGGCACTATGTGATTTGGGTGCGAGGATCAACTTGATACCTATTTCAATATTTAGGAAGTTACGCATAAGTGAAGTTAGACCGACTACGGTTACATTTCAATTAGCAGATTGATCATTAGTACATCCAGAAGGAAAAATCGAGGACGTATTGGTATGTATAGACAAATTTATCTTTCCTGCTGATTTTGTGATTCTAGACTTTGAAGCAAAAAAAAGAGGTGCCAATCATCCTAGGAAGATCGTTCTTAGCAACCGAAAGGACCCTTATTGATGTACAGAAGGGCAAGCTTACTATGAGTGTTTAGGATGATCAGGTAAAATTTAACGTTTTTAAGTCTATATGATTTCCTAACACAATTGATGATTGTTGTGCAGTGTCTGATTTAAAAGATTTAATCATGGAGAAGGAACTTGGTACGTGATATTCGTGACAGGTTTTAAAAATTTATAATTAAACGTTCTTGAAACTAACTATTATCACAATGAAGGCAAGTGTACCTATCGAACAGTAGTATAGCTTTATTAAGACCAGATTGTCGAACCCAAAGGAACCAAGAGTACTAGTAATTACTTTCTTTTTATTATCTAGCCTAAAAATTAAGGGATTTGTTTATCTAAATTAATTAACTAAACTAAGAGTGAACAGAGAGAAATTGGGGAAAAGCTTTTGGGAAAATTCGATTGATTAAGACAATACCTAAGGACAAATCCACCTAGACTTCACTTGTTATTTAACTATGAATCAGACGATTTATTCATTTGACTTGATCCGTAAAGATCCCTAAGTTATATTATTATCTCTCTTGAGACTAATAACGTCTAACCCTAGGTTGATTAATTGAAATCTCTTTCTAACTAACACCTAGTGTTGCATTAACTCGATCTATGGATCCCTTTATTAGGTTTCACCCTAATCCGGCAAAATCTTATCACCCTATCTCTAGGCGTGCAATCAACTCCGCTTAATTATGAAAAATTTACTCTTAGATAGGGTCTGTTCCTCCTCTAAATAAGAGCATTAACTTGAACCAATATCCTGGAATATTAAAACAAGAATCACATAATTAAGAATAAGTCAAATATTTATCATACAATTCAAATAATAATAACAAGATCCGTCTTAGGTTTCAATCCCCTTAGGTATTTAGGGGGTTTAGTTCATGATTATAGAAGAAAACATCTCAGAAGAATAATTAATACAAAACATAAAGAAAACCCAAAACTCTTGAATGGAAATTGAAGGGAGATCTTCAGTCTTGATGATGAATCACGCTTCTGAGATGGACCAATCGGCTTCCCTTGAGTAATTCCTTATCTACTACTCTGTGTCTCTCTTCCTAAGTGCCTCCTCAGGTGTTCAAATAGGCTTTAAGATGCCTAAGAGCCCTTAAAATTGGCCTTTTCTGAATAGGGTTATACTTAGGCTCGGCAGGGACACGCCGTGTGACACGCTCGTGTGCGATTACTCCAGCCCGTGGTCAAGGCTGTTGAATAGGCATGGGCGTGTAGTCTACTCATGTAAGTCGTGCTTCGATCCTGCCAAATGGACACGACCATGTGACACGCCGGTGTGAGGAAGTCCAAGCCGTGCTGATTTCTCATGTGGGTCCATTTTCTCCGTTTTCGGCCCGTTTCTCGCTCTTTGTACTCTCCTATTCTCACCTTAGTATAAAACATGAAATTAAAGGATTAGGAGCATCGAATTCACCAAATCTAAGGAGAAATCATCATAAATGTGCTAAGCATGGGATAAAAATATGTATAAATTACAGTTTATCAAATACCCCCACATTAAGCTTTTGCTTGTCCTCAAGGAAAATCTTCAACTCACAACCAAAATAAATTCTTCTCAATTTATAATCCCTATCAATAATATCTCGAAATAATTCATAAGTAATCATGCATTGAAAATTTAACTAAAAGTACATCAAAGTTTCAAACATTCCAAGTTAAGCATTTTATCATGAAAACATAGGTGTCCCCCCTCATCTAAGTAATCATCTTTGATCAAAATATCACAAAGTTTAACATCCTCATTAAAGATTCACACAAATCACTCGAGGTGTTTAAGGACATCAAATAAAGCACTCATTAGTCAGTATGAAAAGTTATTACCATAGGCTTGCTTGAAAATCAAATCTCCAACACTAGATATTGATATGATACATCAATCAAAAAGGTCTTTAGAGGGTTGTAATGTGGCTTTGGTTAGGGGGTGTGGCCACAAGCTGAAAGAAAAAGGTTAGAATCGAGATTGAATTGAAGAAATCACCTAACTAGAAAAATAGCTAATTATCAGTTGAATACAAGTGAGCTTCTTATCAGAATATGGAATTAACACTTAAGCTCAAAAATGACGAATTACTACTAATATGTATGTAAGTATTTTTTTTAAGAACAAGTCAAATAACATAGAGCTTAATTGTTGCAACGAAGAATAAAACATAGCTAAGCAATTAATTCAAATCAAATCTTGACAAAAATAGGGTTCAAATTAGGGGATTTTAACAATAATGGGTTATGGGTTAATATTGAGGATGAATCAATTAGTGGCTTGTTAGGCTAACAAGGGTTCACTAAGGGCTAATTATGAAGGTAGGCTTGTGTGGAGTGAGTGGGTTAAACCTAAGTGTCTTTATCATCTTGACATATTAAATCAAATGGTGTGGTCTTGACATGCATAATCAAACAAGTTCTAGAATAACAAATCAATACTGACGCATTCATAATAAAAGTGAGCATGAAAGAAATAAAATATGCTTTAAAGGCTCAAGATCTCACAAAAATTATGGCATTTTGATGTTTAAACTTGTGAATTTCGACTCACGATAATACCTAAACTTAGGGAAACAACCTAAAAGTTTATAATTCTTCAAAAATCAACTTATCATGCTTGATTCCCTAATGTCTTAAAGTTTAAACAATCAATGCATAAATGTCTATGTTTTAATTGAAGACATATCAATAAAAATCATAAATTAATTAAAATTCATTCTAATAGTGATATGAGTGATTCACATGAGAATAAGACAAAATTCAGGGATTTCTAATGATGTTATGAAAGACCCCCCACACTTAAGAAGTACATTGCTCTCAATGTACAAAAATAGATATATTGAAAAGTATAGATAAATAATCATAAGATAGGGAGAGAAGTGAAACTTCCTAAATGATGAATGAACTCCTTGATTTGGAGTTATGGAGAATAATTGGCCAAGGCAATGATGAGAGTGGAGGAGGATACTCCGGTGGTGGTAGAGGTTTATTAGTCCATAAGTCCTGCGCCAAAAGAATATTATATCTGGTGGTAGCTATGATCGTGGTCGAGCAGGACATGGCAGTTATGGAGAACCTTTGCCAATGGAGTTTTTAGTTCCTCTGCGATGATGAGCTTTGGAGCTCTTTATAACTATGATAGAATCAGAAACTTTTTAGGAAATATAAGAGAGCATATTTACTCGTAATGAAATAGCCGAAACTATAAATTATTCAATAAAATTATAAAAACTAAAATTAAAATAATAATAAAGGAAAATGAAATAAAAAGTACTTAAATAAGATAAATAAAGATAAAAGTGAAAATAAAATTAATAAATAAAAAGTTTTTAAACATCGTCATCGCTGGATGGTTCGCGAGGTGGTGGTGGCGATGAGATGTGAAGGCGTTGACAAATCTAATGAAGTGTAGCATCAATGTGATCAAAATGCTGAAAAAACTACTACTCAAATCGAGTAAGGCACTCAGAGATGTCAAAGTATGAAGTTTTCAAATGAACTGGACGATGGATGGGTGGTGGCTGAGACGGTGGGTCCTCATGACGTGGAGGCACATTAATGTCCTCTGGGTCCTCCTCCTCGATGGACTGGGTAGGTGCCACTTTGTTTCTTGATCATCCTTATATTTAGCATGCTTGAGATGCCTTGTGGGGACATCTAGCCGATGAGAGTGAGGGAGGATGATTGTGTTGCTGTGTTGAAGAGCCCAAAGTGCTGAGCCAATCGAGTCACATAGGACCCGATAGAGATGACCCCTCTCCTATGACGCTCTGTCTGACGGCGGATGGTGAGGGCGATGAAGTAGTCAAGGTCGAAGACGTGCCGGTTCGTCATGCTCCATAGAAAATAGACGTCGTGAGTGTTGATGACGCCGGCGCTCTCTTGCCGTCCCGTTAGAGTGTGGGCCAAGATGGCGTGTAGGTATCATATGGATGGGGCGAGGGCCGATGCCTTAGAGCAGCTAGGATCATAGGAGGCCGAGGCAGGGACGAGGTCCTTCCAACACTTTGAGGGAGAGTAGTGGATGTGGTGGTGGAGGGTGTTGAGTTCATTGTCGTTCATGAACTCCTCCGTGTACAGCCCTAGTACAATCCCGAACTCAGGTACGCTCAAACTGGCGCACTAGACCACCAAGGCAGAACTGGACCGTTCCAGGATTGTCGAAGTTTGTCATGATGACTTAGAGATAGAAGGTCGAGCATAGTTCCATCTTGAGCTCGAGGTATGTCAGCTCGATGATCTTAAAGAAGAGCCCTCACGGTTCAGTCGTCAGGAGGGCTCAGACCGTGTCAGCCATCTAAATTTGTTCAAGTGTGGCCCAGTTAATGTAGCAGCCCACACCTAGGGGTCAGGCCCGTAATATCTGAAATAGCTCCTCCTGGGTTCCCAAGGGGAACTCAAGGAAAGGGTGTCTAATCTCCGCTGTAGGACCCAAGGATGACGTTGCTCCTTTTCTTTTCTTCGAGGCGGGTACAGTGATTTCTTACCACGTAAGGATGACATTGTATACCTGCATTGAAAAGTCGAAGTTCAACCAATACGTCCTAAAAATAGCATGGAAACACAAAACTAAATAGGAATATTTCATGAGACTCGCGTATTAGATGAAGAGAACAAAACTAAAACAACTAAAGCAAATATATCAAGTTATTAAAATAGGACTATGAGAATAATACGATGGGAATATCTAATGTATGAATGCATTCGGGTAAGCATAAAATCCATGGAAACAATAAAGATGGATGAATATAATATGAAAAATGGCAAAATTCTTTAATAATAAGCATGAA
Source organism: Gossypium arboreum (assembly GCF_025698485.1). Taxonomy (NCBI): domain Eukaryota; kingdom Viridiplantae; phylum Streptophyta; class Magnoliopsida; order Malvales; family Malvaceae; genus Gossypium; species Gossypium arboreum. The sequence continues at coordinate 13,517,342 of NC_069076.1, read as the reverse complement.
TATTTCTATTATTCTACTATGAATGTTCACTTAAAATAGTCAAATGGATCACAGAAACCATGAAATAGGCAAAATATTTAAATAAAATAAAGAGAAAAGAGTAAACAAATGCAAAAGGGAGAAGCTTGGGTCGTCAAAAATAGTGTTATAGGCGGCACACGGGTATGGAAGGTAGGGCATGTGGAGTTACAATGGCTAGGGTTAGGGATTTTTGGGGAGGAAGATGATGAATAGTGAGGGGTTTATATAGATTTTGGGGCATACGGCCGTGAGGCATGCACGTGTGCCTTAATTTTTGCTCACGTGTTTCATGATTTTTAAATTTAAGCGCGTCTAACATTTGCCCCACATCCGTGTTCCTTGGGAGTGTGGGTGCATACGATCGTGTCACACGTTTGTGTCTTACTTCGTTCGCTTCTCCCACACCCGTGTATGATAGCCCACACCCGTATTAGTTTGACAGTGTCGACCATGGGGTCTGAGCATGGGCGTGTCGAGCGCCCGTGCTAAATTGACAGATTTGCCCCGGTTTCCAAACACGGGCGTGTCGCACGCCCATGTTGGTTTGGCAGTTTCGCCCACTGCCTTATCACACAACCGTGGCGACTTATTGCATCCTGTGTTGGGAAAAAAATTTTGCTTTGTTTTCACATGGCCGTATCATACGGCTGTGTCTCCTCCTGTAGTGTGTGCACGCCTAAGGCACTCCCATGTGCCTCGCCATGTGGACGGGAAAACCTTGTGTTTCAAGACTCACTTAGTAAGTTAGATGTGAAAAGCTAGAATTTAAATAAATCATTACTGTTAGTGCTCGAGTTACCTCCTGAGAAGCGCTTATTTATAGTCTAAGCTTGACTTACCTCTGTAGTGTGTGATCATGGTGGCTCGAGGAGTTTAGACTCATTATCCCTACTATCAACTTTATCAATATAAGGTTGAAGACGAGTATTGTTTACCTTAAAAGTTTCGAATTTGGGGTGAATTATGTCAACTGTACCATATGGGAAAATACTAAGTACCTTGAGAGGAATTTCTTCAGGAGGTTCAGAAGTGGTAATGCGAAGATCTGCTGCAACTAGTAGTACTTTATCTCCAACCTTAAGTTGATTTGGTGATGTATTGAGCTCATCCTGGCTCGATTTTGGTTTATCGGGTGTTCTCGATTTCTGTGTCCGCCATTCATCTAGTTCCTCAATTTGTAACCTTTGTGCTTCATAGATAGGTCCTTTGTTGTTGCTTGAACATGGCTCGTGTAGGTTCTTCGACTTATTTCCTGCAAAGTTGGTTGCACCACATGGTCAGTTTTAGTAGAATGATTTATGCAACCACCTTCAATTTTTGATATGTTACTCGAATTACGAGCTTGAAGGGTGATTGTTTTGTCTCCCACACGAAGTGTGAGTTCACTTGTGCCAACATCAATTATTGTTCTAGCGGTTGCTAAAAATGGCCTCCCTAAAATTAAAGGAATGTTACTATCCTCTTCTATGTCTAGAACAACGAAATCAACTGGGAATATAAATTTGTCAATTTTAACGAGTACATCTTCAATAATCCCCCTAGGAAATCTTATTGTTTTATCGGTTAATTGAGTACTCATCCTAGTTTGTTTGGGTTTCCGAAGACCTACTTGTTTAAACATTTTTTAAGGCATGACATTGAGACTGGCCCCAAAATCAGCTAAAGTATTATTAATATCTAGGCTGCCAATTAAACAGGGAATCATAAAACTCCCTGGATCTTTTAATTTGTTGGCCAGCTTATTCTGTAGTATGGCTGAGCAAACCGCATTTAGTTCCGCATGCAACGCCTCATCCAACTTCCGCTTATTTGTTAAAAGCTCCTTTAAGAATTTTACTGCGTTTGGCATCTGCGAAAGAGCTTCAATAAACAGTAAGTTAATATGTAACTTCTTTAATAATTTAAGGAATTTATCAAATTGTTCTTCTGTGCGGCCTTTCCTTATCTCGTTTGGGTATGGCACACGAGGTTTGTACTCTTTACTTACCAATTTCTAGTTATTGTGGTCCACCTCACCCTTACCTTTACTTACCACAGTTTCTTGCCTCTGTTTTGGTTCAGGTGCAACTAACCTTTCCTCATCTTGAATGGTAATTGCATTGATTTGCTCCCTTGGGTTAGACTTAGTGTTACTCGGCAGGCTACCTTGTGGTCATTCAGATATAAATTTAGCGAGCTGACCTATATGAGCTTCAAGCCCTTGGATCGACGCTTGTTGATTTTTAAGTGCTATCTCGATATTCAAAAAATGAGTTTCTGACACTGAGATGAATTTTGTTAGCATCTCCTCAAGGTTCGACTTTTTCTCTTGTTGTAGGGTGGTTATTGGAAGCCTGGAGGTGGTGGTGGTCGCTGATTTCCTTGGCCTCCCCATGAGAAATTTGGATGGTTCCTCCAACTTGCATTATAAGTATTACTATAAGGATTATTTTGAGATTGAGGATTATTACCCTATGTAATTTAACTGCTTGTTCTCCATGTTGTGGCCGTAGGGTGGGTAATCTAAATTGCTTGATCCACCTCCACTTGCTTCGTACAGCATTACTAGGTGAATATGTGAAGAACCAAGAAAACCGTCAATTTTTCTGTTCAAAAGTTCTACCTGATTAGAGAGCATGGTGACCTAATCAATGTTAAAAACGCCGGCTGTTTTCATTGGTTTTGTCATCATGACTTGCCACTAATAGTTATTCAGTGACATCTTTTCTATAAATTCATAAGCATCTTAAGGCGTCTTATTATTGATGGTTCCGCCAACGGCTGTGTCGGTCATCTGTCAAGTCGAAGGATTCAGGCCATTATGAAATGTTTGAACCTGTAGCCAAAGTGGTAACCCATGGTGAGGGCACCTTCTCAAAAGGCCCTTGTATCTCTCCCATCCATCGTAGAGTGTTTCTAAATCCATCAGGACAAAAGAGGAGATATCATTACGTAATTTGGTTGTTTTAGCCGGCAGAAAATATTTTAATAAAAACTTTTCGGTCATTTGTTCCCATGTAGTGATTGACCCTCGTAGTAACGAGTTCTGTAACACCCCTAGCCCGAATCTAACACCGGAACAAGGCTCGAGGCAGTATCAAAACTTTACATTTTCAGCATACTAACTTGGATCACAAAATTTCATTTGAATTTAAAACCTTTCAATCATGAGCATCTCGTCCCTTGTATAGGCCTTTGAGACCTATAACATATCGGAGAGTAATGGGGGACAAATACGGGCACATTCGATTTACCTTGGGCTACTCAGAAAATTTTCCTTAACATAAAGGGACACACGCCCGTGTAGGTGGGCCTTGTGGACTCACACGCCGTGGGCTCCTCCCGTGTCCAAAACTTGAGCATTCTGTTAAATTAACACGGCCAAGACACACGCCCGTGTGTCCTACCCATGTGCTAATTTAGCTTAAACTTTTAGGTGCAAAGGACACACGGTCATACCACATGCCCATTGGGATGGACGGTGTGTTTGACATGGCCTGGACACACGCCCGTGTGTCTAACCATGTGGACCTTAATAGGCTATTTTCCAAGCCTTTAGTCACCCTTTTCTACTTCTTCTTCTTAATAGATACCAAATTCAAAGTAAAACATGATTATACACTTGTAAATGATCATGATGAAGTTTGTTGTACAGAAACCTCATATCATTGTTTTTATACAAACAGCTTATCTCCCATCTAGCATTTATGGGTTCATATGTTATTGTATCACATTCAAAATTTGGCTCATTTTTAAACTCATTTCCAATTGTAGCAACCCATCATATAAGAACACAAACATGCATATAAAGGCAGGTAATAGCCTACTTTCAAATATGCCAATTTCCATGGCCTTATACAAAAAGATGAATACATCTTTACATGCCTTCATTTGGCAAATCATGTAATATCCCGAATTAAGGCCTAATCAGAATAGTGGTTTTGTGACCACAAATATGAGATAGAAATAATTATTTTATAATTATTTTGATGTTTATGATAAGATTGCATGATTGTGTGAAAATTTCGTGATGAAATCCTATGCCTAAAGTGCTTAAATTGAAATTAGGGACTAAATCGAATAATTTTCAAAACTTGTATTCTAGGAGTTTTTAGTATGAAATTGTTTTGGAATATTAATTAGGAGGTCTTAAATAGCAATTTGACCAATTTCTAAGTCTATGGACAAAAATTGGACATGGATGGAATTTTTGGAATGTTTAGTGTAAGGGCATTTTGGTCATTTAGTTATTAAAATGAATTAAAAACAAAATTAAAAGCCAATTTTTGTCCATCTTCTTCATTAGGCCAAAATTTCAAGGGTTATCCATAGCTAGGGTTTGTTTCAAGCTTCCAAGCTCCATAGTAAGTGATTCCAAACCACGTTTTTAATGTTCTTTACGTTTTTGGAATCCCGGTAGCTCGATTAAGCTTATGCTAGCAATAATTCAACCTAGAGTTCATATTTGGAAAAATACCCATAAGTGAAATTTGTGTATTTTGGTGTTTTATGATAGAATATGAGGTTTTAAATTATGTTAGACAACTTGTACTACTCTGTTTTAAGCGAAAACGAGTAAAAGGGCTTAATCGGTAAAAATACCTAATAGACATAAGTACATGTTAGAGTGTGAATTTGATGTTGCCATTGAAGGAAAAAATGATCAACATGTCATAAAACATAAGAATAAGGGATGAAGTTTAATTCACGAGCCTAGGGGCAAAAGTGTAATTATGCAAAAGTTTAGGGCAAAATGTAATTTTGCCAAAGTTCAGATAAATGCTGTTTTGATGAATGTATGTATTAAATAAGATTAATTTGGCATTATAGATCAAGAGAAATGAGATTCAAGTCGCGATCGAGGGAAAAACAAAGTTTACGAAGAATAGGCTCGATTGCTAATAATTTTGTACCGAGGTAAGTTCATGTGTAAATGTAGTGACATAATTGTCATTTTAAGTAATTTAATGTTGTTTATATGATATGATGCTTAGTATTATCGTGAAATATTATGTTTTGTGGTTATTGTTGAATAATATGTAATTATGTGAATTACTTGATGAGTATGAACTATCACCGAAGTATCGATTTCGACATTCCGTGGAAGACGGCAAAGATGTGTGATCAAGGAAAATGCCCGTTTGAACCTTGGGAATATATTAGAATAGAAGTGACATGTCACTAGGATATTTGAGTTCCGAACTCGTTGAGTTGAGTCCGAGTTCGTGAGATATAACTAGGCATCTGAGCTCGTTGAGTTGAGTCCGAGTTCACTTATGGATGCGAACGCCTGAGCTCGTTGAGTTGAGTCCGAGTTCACTTATGGGCGGGTTACATGGTAGCTTGGATACATAAGTTCCGTAGGCTATTGAGTTTGTCTAGCTGCAGGTATGGCTCTTATGTTCATAAGATCCACATATTCGAATTATATTCCGATGTGTTCAACGGGTGAATCTTAAGTGAATAAGAAGAAGGCCTAAAACGAAGGTGACATGTTGGTAAGTTTGGTAAATGATAAAATTTGACAGGTATGTGCTTAAACCCTCGGGTTGAAAACTTGGTATGATGAAATCGTAGAAAGATATTAAATACAAATGAAACATGAATGTCTTGGTGTTGTTTATGCAAATGATGTTTTATGTGGGATTGTGTGATTATGTTACTTGCTATTTGCATGTGAACTTACTAAGCATTTGTGCTTACTCCCTCATTTTCTTTCATTGTAGTTTTGACAAGCCGGCTTGAGAATCGGGATAGGTCGAAGACTCGTTCACACTATCCAAATGCCTAAATTGGTAAAATGGCTTGTGTGTTTTGAATGTGGCATGTATGGCAGAATACTCACTTTGTGTAAATGATCTTATGATATGGCTATGGTTTGGAAAGAAAAGTGTTTGTAAATGATTAGCCATTGGAATGGCCAATCTAAGTCATATTTGATGTTATGTATGTTTAAAATGCTATTTAGTCCATGAAAATCCTTAGTAAAGTGAAATCATCATAAAAGCAGAATCGACAAAGAGAAGTGATGTAAATTTGAAAATCACTAAAATAGTAGAAATGGAATTAAATGATGAGTAAGTTATGAAATTTAATATTAATTAGTCTATTTTCATATGGATTGAACAAAATAGGTATATGAATTATATTTTATGAGATATTTGAATTTTTGTGAAACAGGGCCAGAGTGATTTCTGGATCCCTTGTTCTGACTTTAAAAATTCATCATAAATTGTAAAAATATAATTGTAAGTAATTATTTATATTTACAGATTACTTATTGAGTCTAGTTTTAAGAGAAATAAATTTCATAGGCATTGAAATTTTGTACAGAGAGATATCTGATTCGAAATACACAGAGGTCAGAGCAGTCAAACCCTGAAACAGGGGAGATTTTAACTAATAAACTGTACTAATTGGCTTGACCAAAAAATGTAGAAAAAATTTATTAAATAGATATATGAGTCTATTTTCAGGGAAAATTTACAGAATTGGATTTTAAGTTTTGGAACTCGAGATATGAATTTTGTAAGCGACAGTGACGCAGATTGCTAACTTGACTGGAAATTTTAAAAATAAATTGTTTGAGCTGTTTAAGTAATGGATTAAGTCTGTTAACACCACGTGTTCGATTTCGGCAACGGTCTCTGGTACGGGGCATTACATTTGGTGGTATCAGAGTAGATTTAGTCGGTTCTCGGACTAATGTGTTTTATGTACGGGTTTTGCTATACATGCCATATATATATTGTGATAGTTTGACGACTTCTGACCTTTTAAATGATTTTTTTTATAGTAAATGGATCCCGATCCAATTGCGGCTGATGATGTAGAGAGTAGTGCACCAGCTCCGGCTGAAGGGGCAGTGCCAACTGAAAATCCACCTCCTACTGTTGGTCAAGGAGGAGGAGAAGGGGCTCGGGAAGCCTTTCTCCAGATGATAAGTGCCTGGTATACTGAGTTCGTTCGTACGAGCCCGAATGCACAACCTCTCCCACCTCCCCCAATTCCTCAACCTATACCCCCGATGCCTCAAGGTGTAGATCTGATGAAATTTCACAGAAATCCAGTTGACAGAATCCGTAAACAAGGGGCCGAAGAATTCAGGGCAAATATTGATGATGATGTCGAAAAAGTAGAGTTTTGGCTCGAGAATTCTATTCGAGTATTTGATGAATTGTCTTGTACACCTGAGGAATGCTTGAAATGTGCTATATCATTGTTGAGGGATTCAGCTTATCATTGGTGGAAGACATTGACTTCAGTAGTACCGAAAGAGAAAGTTACTTGGGAGTTCTTTCAAAAAGAATTTCGGAAGAAATATATCAGTGAAAGATTTATTGATCAGAAGCTTAAAGAGTTTCTTGAATTAAAGCAGGGGAACATGACAGTTACTGAATACGAAAGGGAGTTTTTCAGGTTGAGTAAGTATGCTAGAGAATATTTTCCTACAGAAGCTAAAATGTGCAGACGATTTGAAGACGGACTTAATGAAGACATCAAAGTATTTTTTGGGATTCTTGAATTAAAAGAAATGGTAGTACTGGTTTCAACGAGCTTGCAAGGCTGAAGAACTACATAAAGAAAAGAAAAAGGTAGAGGCTGAGACTAGAAATTGGAAGAAAAGACCGACGAGCAGTTCATTCTCACAGCAATCCAGAAAATCTAGAAATATGAATCCTCGTTCACAAGTTTCGACTAGACAATCATATGGAAATATTAAGAAGCAAAATGTGGGTCCTAAATCTCAGACTACTTCTACGGCTAGTGTGGGAAATACGAGATTTGTTAAGCCCGAGTGCCAGCGGTGTGACAGAAATCATTTTGGCCCATGTAGAGCGAATGAATGTTTTCAGTGTGGTTCTCCGGATCATTTTATTAGAGAGCGCTGAGAAAGTGAGAAAGAAAATTTCGTAATGTAAAAGCTCTGGTGCGCACTCGAGGGAAGATATTTGAGAAAAGTGGAAATGAAGCAAGCAGCAAAAATGTAGCCAGAGATTCAGCAGCTAAATCTGAAGCAAGGGCTCCAGCTAGAACTTATGCCCAGCTAGAACTTATGCTATAAAGGCACGTGAAGATGCTTCATCACCCGACGTGATTACTGGTATGTTTTCTCTTTATGATGTTAATGTTATTACTTTAATTGATCCCGGTTCTACTCATTCATATGTATGCATGAAACTGGTGTCTGGTATGAATATACCTGTTGAGAACACGAATTTATGATTAGAGTGTCGAATCATTAGGCAAATGTGTGATAGTTGATAAAGTATGCAAGAAATGCCCTTTAATGATTCGGGTCTTTACTTTCCTACTGACTTGATGTTGTTGCCGTTTGATGAATTTGATGTATTTTGGGTATGGATTGGTTGATATTGCATGATGCTATAATAAATTGCAAAAAAAGGTTATAGAATTAAAGTGTGAAAGTGGTGAAATTCGGGTTGAACCGCATAAATCGAGGCATTATCTAGTATGATTTCTTCGATGTCGGCTCGGAGATATTTTAGAAAGGGTTATGAAGCTTATTTGGCGATGTAATTAATACAAAAGAAGTTGAAAAGAAAGTTGAATCAAGTCTTGGGTTGTGTGTGAATTAGCGACGTATTTTAAGAATTGCCGGTTTGCCTCAATCGTGGAAGTAGAATTTGGTATTGATTTGATACCGAACAGCTCCGATCTCGATTGCTCAATATAGAATGGCACCAGCAGAGTTGAAAGAATTAAAGTTGCAGTCGCAAGAGTTGACTGATAAAGGCTTTGTGAGACCGAGTTTTTCACCTTGGGGTGCTCCCGTGTTATTTGTGAAAAAGAAGGATGGTTCTATGAGGTTGTGTGTTGACTATCGGCAGTTAAACAAAGTGACAATAAAAAAAAGTATCCGTTGCCAAGAATTGATGATTTATTTGATCAGCTAAAAGGAGCGACATGGTTTTCAAAGATTGACTTGAGATCTGGGTACTACCAGCTGCGAGTAAAAGAGCCGGATGTGCCTAAAACTGCTTTTAGAACAAGGTACGGTCATTATGAATTTTTAGTTATGCCATTCGGGTTGACAAATGCTCCTGCTGTATTTATCGATCTAATGAATCGCATATTTCGGCCATACTTGGACAAATTTGTTGTGGTGTTTATAGATGATATTTTAATTTATTCAAAAGATGAGACAGAGCATGCTGAGCATTCGAGGATAGTTTTGCAAACTTTGAGAGATAAGCAGCTGTATGCTAAGTTTAGTAAAAGTGAATTTTGGCTCCGGGAAGTTGGTTTTTTGGGTCATATTGTTTTAGGTGATGGTATACAGGTTGATCCTAGTAAGATTTCAGCCATTGTTGATTGGAAACCACCGAAAAATGTAACCGAGGTTAGAAGTTTCTTGGGGCTAGCTGGGTATTATCGACGGTTTGTAAATAGATTTTCTATAATTGCTTCTCCTATGACTAGACTACTCCGAAAGAATGTTAAATTTGAATGGACGGAAGAATGTCAACAGGGTTTTGAAGAATTGAAAAAGTTATTAACTAAAGCACCAGTGTTGGTACAACCCGAATCAGGTAAAGGATTTGTGGTGTTTACTGATGCTTCTCGAAATGGCTTAGGATGTGTACTTATACAAGAAGGAAAAGTGGTGGCTTATGCCTCGAGGCAGTTAAAATCTCACGAAAAAAATTATCCGACTCATGATTTCGAATTGGTTGCTATACTGTTTGCTTTGAAGATTTGGCGACATTATTTGTATGGTGAAAAGTGCCGAGTATATACCGACCACAAAAGTCTTAAATACTTGATGTCACAAAAAGACTTGAATTTGAGAAAGCGAAGATGGTTGGAGTTATTGAAAGATTACGAGTTTGTTATTGATTACCATCCGGGAAAAGCGAATGTGGTTGCCGATGCTTTAAGCAGAAAATTGCTATTTGCTTTGAGAGCTATGAACACTCGGCTAAATATATTAAATGACGGATTGATTATAGCAGAGTTAAGAGCAAGACTGATGTTTTTACAAGAGATTTTTGAAGCTCAGAAAAATGATCAAGATTTGTAAGCTAAGAGAAAGCAGTGTGAAGCTGATACGGGATCAGATTTCAGAATCGGTTCTGATGGTTGCTTGATGTTTAAAAATCGGATTTGTGTACCGAAAAATGATGAGTTGATTCAAAAGATTTTGCATGAAGCACATAATGGTTGTTTGGTGGTTCATCCGGCCAGTACGAAAATGTATAATGACTTGAAGAAAATGTACTGGTGAAGTGGAATGAAAAGAGATACTTTCGAGTTTGTATCAAAGTGATTAGTTTGTCAACAAGTGAAAGCTGGACACCAAGTACCTTCGGGATTACTCCAGCCTATCATGGTTCCTGAATGGAAATGGGATCGGATTACTATGGATTTTATATCGTGGTTGCGATTAACTCGGGAAGAAAATGCCATCTGGGTAATAGTTGACAGACTGACTAAATCAACTCATTTTATTCTGGTACGTACGGATTATTCTCTTAATAAGTTGGCTAAATTGTATATCCGTGAAATTGTTAGACTTCATGGAATACCTTTGTCAATCATTTCGGATAGAGATCTGAGATTTACTTAACGGTTTTGGAAAAAGTTGCAAAAGGCATTAGGTACAAAGTTAAATTTCAACACTGCCTTTCATCCACAAACTGATGGACAATCAGAGAGAGTAATTCAGATTCTTGAAGACATGCTCAGATGTTGTGTATTGGAATTTCAAGGTAGTTGGGAAAGGTACTTACCGTTGGTAGAATTTGCTTATAATAATAGTTATCAGACGAGTTTGAAGATGGCACCTTATGAAGCATTGTATGGTCGTAAATGTCGGACGCCATTGTATTGGACTAAACTCAAGGAAAATTAGATTTATGGAGTTGATCTAATAAAAGAAACCGAAGAAAAGGTGAAAGTGATTCGAGATTGTTTGAAAGCTGCTTCAGATAGACAGAAATCTTATGCGGATTTGGAGCGAAGGGAAATCACGTTTCAAGTTGGTGATAAGGTATTTTTGAAAGTGTCTCCCTGGAAGAAAGTCCTTAGATTTGGACGGAAGGGCAAGTTAAGTCCGCGTTTTATTGGACCGTATGAAATAATTGAAAAAGTTGGACTGGTAGCATATCGGCTAGCATTACCACCTGAATTAGAGAAGATTCATGATATGTTCTATGTATCTATGTTACGTCGGTATCGTTCGGATCCTTCACATATAATTTCACCGACAGAAATTGAACTACGATCGGATATGACTTATGAAGAAGAACCGATTAAGATTTTAGCTCGAGAAGTCAAAAAACTAAGAAATAAAAGTGTCACTCTCGTGAAAGTATTGTGGCAAAAGCACAGGGTAGAAGAGACTACATGGGAACCTGAAGAAACTATGAGAAACCAATACCCACACCTGTTTACTGGTAAGATTTTGGAGGACGAAAATCTGTAAAGGGGGGAGAGTTGTAATATCCCGAATTAGGGCCTAATCAGAATAGTGGTTTCATGACCACAAATCTGAAATAGAATTAATTATTTTATAATAGTTTTGATGTTTATGACAAGATTGCATGGTTGTGTGAAAATTTCGTGATGAAATCCTATGCCTAAAGTGCTTAAATTGAAATTAGGGACTAAATCGAATAATTTGCAAAACTTACATTCTAGGAGTTTTTAGTATGAAATTGTTTTGGAATATTAATAAGGAGGTCTTAAATAGCAATTTGACCAATTTCTAAGTCTATGGACAAAAATTTGACATGGATGGAATTTTTGGAAAGTTTAGTAGTAAGGGTATTTTGGTCATTTAGTTATTAAAATGAATTAAAAACAAAATTAAAAGCCAATTTTTGTCCATCTTCAATTTTTGTCCATCTTCTTCATTAGGCCGAAATTTCAAGGGTTCTCCATAGCTAGGGTTTGTTTCAAGCTTCCAAGCTCCATAGTAAGTGATTCCAAACCCTGTTTTTAGTGTTCTTTACGTTTTTGGAATCCCGGTAGCTCGATTAAGCTTATGCTAGCAATAATTCAACCTAGAGTTCATATTTGGAAAAATACCCATAAGTGAAATTTGTGTATTTTGGTGTTTTATGATAGAATATGAGGTTTTAAATTATGTTAGACAACCTGTACTACTCAGTTTTAAGCGAAAACGAGTAAAAGGGCTTAATCGGTAAAAATACCTAATAGACATAAGTACATGTTAGAGTGTGAATTTGATGTTGCCATTGAAGGAAAAAATGATCAACATGTCATAAAACATAAGAATAAGGGATGAAGTTTAATTCCTGAGCCTAGGGGCAAAAGTGTAATTATGCAAAAGTTTAGGGGCAAAAATGTAATTTTGCCAAAGTTCGTATTAAATGCTGTTTTGATGAATGTATGTATTAAATAAGATTAATTTGGCATTATAGATCAAGAGAAATGAGATTCAAGTCGCGATTGAGGGAAAAACAAAGTTTACGAAGAATAGGCTCGATTGCTAATAATTTTGTACCGAGGTAAGTTCATGTGTAAATGTAGTGACATAATTGTCATTTTAAGTAATTTAATGTTGTTTATATGATATGATGCTTAGTATTATCGTGAAATATTATGTTTTGTGGTTATTGTTGAATAATATGTAATTATGTGAATTACTTGATGAGTATGAACTATCACCGAAGTATCGATTTCGACATTCCGTGGAAGACGGCAAAGATGTGTGATCGAGGAAAATGCCCGTTTGAACCTTGGGAATATATTAGAATAGAAGTGACATGTCACTAGGATATTTGAGTTCCGAACTCGTTGAGTTGAGTCCGAGTTCGTGAGATATAACTAGGCATCTGAGCTCGTTGAGTTGAGTCCGAGTTCACTTATGGATGCGAACGCCTGAGCTCGTTGAGTTGAGTCCGAGTTCACTTATGGGCGGGTTACATGGTAGCTTGGATACATAAGTTCCGTAGGCTATTGAGTTTGTCTAGCTGCAGGTATGGCTCTTATGTTCATAAGATCCACATATTCGAATTATATTCCGATGTGTTCAACGGGTGAATCTTAAGTGAATAAGAAGAAGGCCTAAAACGAAGGTGACATGTTGGTAAGTTTGGTAAATGATAAAATTTGACAGGTATGTGCTTAAGCCCTCGGGTTGAAAACTTGGTATGATGAAATCGTAGAAAGATATTAAATACAAATGAAACATGAATGTCTTGGTGTTGTTTATGCAAATGATGTTTTATGTGGGATTGTGTGATTATGTTACTTACTATTTGCATGTGAACTTACTAAGCATTTGTGCTTACTCCCTCCGTTTCTTTCATTGTAGTTTTGACAAGCCGGCTTGAGAATCGGGATAGGTCGAAGACTCGTTCACACTATCCGAAGGCCTAAATTGGTAAAATGGCTTGTGTTTTGAATGTGGCATGTATGGTAGAATACTCACTTTGTGTAAATGATCTTATGATATGGCTATGGTTTGGCAAGAAAAGTGTTTGTAAATGATTAGCCATTGGAATGGCCAATCTAAGTCATATTTGATGTTATGTATGTTTAAAATGCTATTTAGTCCATGAAAATCCTTAGTAAAGTGAAATCGCCATAAAAGCAGAATCGACAAAGAAGTGATGTAAATTTGAAAAATCACTAAAAATAGTAGAAATGGAATTAAATGATGAGTAATTTATGAAATTGAATCTTAATGAGTCTATTTTCATATGGATTGAACAAAACAGGTATATGAATTACATTTGAATTTTTGTGAAACAGGGCTAGAGTGATTTCTGGATCCCCTATTCTGACTTTAAAATTCATCATAAATTGTAAAAAAATAATTAGAAGTCATACTTTATATGTACATATTACTTATTGAGTCTAGTTTTAAGAGAAATAAATTTCATAGACATTGAAATTTTGTACAGAGAGATATCTGATTCGAAATACACAGAGGTCAGAGCAGTCAAACCCTGAAACAGGGGAGATTTTAACTAATAAACTGTACTAATTGGCTTGACCAAAAAATGTAGAAAAAAATTATTAAATAGATATATGAGTCTATTTTCAGGGAAAATTTACAGAATTGGATTTTAAGTTTTGGAACTCGAGATATGAATTTTGTAAGTTAATGTGACGCAGATTGCTAACTTGATGGAAATTTTAAAATAAATTGTTTCAATTTGTTTAAGTAATGAATTAAGTCATTAACACCACGTGTTCGACTCAAGAACGGTCTCTGCACGGGCGTTAGAAATCAAATGACACATATAACAAAATACTCAAAAATACTATACATTCCATTGAACAAAATGAACAAAGTCTCGATACCAAAGCTTATTTAGTTGATAGTGTGTTGACTCTCCGGTTGTCCTCCAATCCTTTCGAGTCCTCGAGCTCTGTGAAACAAGGAAAAAGAGAGGGCTAAGCATTTGCATGCTTAGTAAGCTCGAATAACCAAAAAGTAAACTTATCGAGTAATTAGCATACATCCATACTTAAATCATGGAATCATCTATTATAAAATGATTTCCTATCACATGCACTCAATCAATGAGTTAGTCACTTAACAAAACATCATGTAATTTATATAGATGAGTTCATCATTCATCATCTTGTTAGCATACATCATATTAACCCGTTGAGTTTCTAGGAAATCTCAATGGAATACCCAGTATCCGTCAATTCTCACGAATGATCATTTTACATTTATGCACTCCCGTGAACCTCACATTTCATGGCGGAATTACCAGTCCTGGCTAAATTCCCCATATCATGAACTCGTAAGGTGATGTCAGAATTACCAGTCCAGGCTAAATCCTTTATAGTGACAAACACCCTTAATGAGCTCGGATCTGAACTACCAGTCCAGGCTAAATTCAGACCCTAATCGGATTACCCGTCTGGGCTAAATCCATATTGCACACATATTCTTTGAGAGGCTTGATCATTCAAGGAACACCCGTCCGGGCTAGATTCATTTTCATACTTGAGATCACGAATTACCCGTCCGAGCTAAATCCTTACTGCAACACATGCAGGATCTCATTCCACATGTAAAACATGGTTTATCCATCAAATTCCCTTTTTAACCTTAACCAAGATGGTTATCAATAATTCATTATCAAAGATGCATTTCATGCATTTCCATTGCATATATAAATGCAAATATCATGCATACGTAAATCATGCAATTATACATATTAGGGGTTTACATTAAGTTATCCGAACTTACCTGGTACTCTTCTCGAAAATGTGTTTCGGTTATTCCGAAACCTTGCATTTACAGTGATCGACCTCCAGAATTTGTTCCTCGAGGTCTATATCATCAAAATTAACCCATTAATACCCCACATTATTCATTTTGAGTTTAATATCTACCCCTGGTCCAAATGACCATTTTGTCCCTAACCTTTCACATTTTTATAATTTAGTCCCTAGATCGTATAATGAAACACATGCACTTTCTACCTTACCCAAGTCTAGCCGAACACTTTTCCTTCTTATGGTAGCCCACATTATCCATTAATTTCTCATTTCTACCACACATTTACATCTTTTTCAAAATGGCCCCTATAAGGGTTTCTTATGAAAATCAACTAGAAAAAGATGTTTAACACACATTAATCTTTCATATTCTTCCATAATCTATTAAAATACAAGCAACTCATGCATGGGTAAATTTTTAAACTTGAACCCTAGCATGAAATTTGGGTAGTAATGGAGAGATCAAGCTATCGGGATTTCAAAAATGCAAAGAACGTTAAAAACGGGGCTTGGGAGCACTTACTATTAAGCTTAAAAATGTTGAAAACCCTAGCTATGGTGTCTCTTCAATTTTCGGCAGCCATGAAGAAGAAAATGGCTGATTTTGGCTTGATTTTTCCCATTTTAATTCATTAAAGTGACAAATGACCAAAATGCCCTTATGCCCTTTCTTTAAAATTTCATCCATGCAAGCCCATTTTTGTCCAAAAATTTAGAATTTGGGCAAATTTCTCTCCAAGACCTTCTAATTCATAATCTAAAGCAATTTCATATGAATTGCTTCTAGAAACCAAGTTTTGCAATTTATTCAATTTAGTCCCTAATTTCCAATTGGACACCTTATACTTAAAATTTCTTCATGAAACTTTAACACATGCATATACTCATATTCTAGGCCTCATAATAATCATAAAATAAATATTTTGATGTCAAATTTTTGGTCCCAAAACCACTATTCCGACTAGGCCCTATTTCAGGATGTTACATTTCTCCCCCCTTAGGGACTTTCGTCCTCGAAAGTCTTACCAGAAAACAGATTCGGATATTGGTTTCTCATGGTTTCTTCCGATTCCCATGTAGCTTCTTCAACACCATGTCGATGCCATAAAAATTTTACAAGAGCCACATCTTTATTTCTCAACCGTTTAACTTTGTGAGCCAATATCTTAATCGGTTCCTCTCCATAGGTCATGTCCGGTCGAATTTCAATCTCAGCCGGTGAAATTACATGAGAAGGATCTGATCGGTATCTCCTTAACATGGATACATGGAACATGTTATAAATCTTTTCTAGTTCGCATGGCAACGCCAAACAATAGGCTAACGGTCTAATTCTTTCGGTAATCTCGTACGGCCGATACATCGTGGACTCAGTTTACCTTTTCGACCAAATCTCAATACCTTTTTCCGTGGAGATACTTTCAAGAATGCTCTATCTCCAACTTGAAACTCAATCTCCTTTCTTTTCAGATCAGTATAAGACTTTTACCTATCTGATTTCGTTTTCAAACAATCTCGTATCACTTTAACTTTTTCTTCAGTTTCTTTGATCAGATCTACTCCATGAATCCGATGTTCCTTGAGTTCTGTCCAGTACAATGGAGTCCGACATTTCCTACCATACAATGCCTTATAAGGTGCCATCTTTAAACTTTTTTGGAAACTATTATTGTAGGCAAATTCTACCAATGGCAGGTATTTTTCCCAACTACCCTGAAAATCAAGGATGCAACAAGCAACATATCCTTAAGAATCTGAATCATCCGCTCAGACTGGCCATCGGTTTGAAGGTGAAAAGCTGTGCTAAAGCTCAACTTTGTACCCAAGGCTTGTTGTAACTTCTTCCAGAATCTCGAACTGAACCTTGGGTCTCTATCTGAAATAATTGACAGTGGTACTCTGTGCAATCTTACTATCTCAGAAATGTACAAATCGGCCAATCTATCAAGAGATAATCCGACCTTACTAGAATAAAATGAGCCGACTTCGTCAATTTGTCCACCATAACCCAAATGGCATCTTTCTTTTTTTCTTTGGAGTCATAGGTAGTCCTGTCACAAAATCCATAGTAACTCTGTCCCACTTCCATTTGGGGACCATTACTGGTTGTAAAAAACCTGAAGGTACTTGATGTCACACCGGGCATTTCGATACAAATTCAGAAACATCTCTTTTCATACCGTTCCACCAGTACATCTTTTTTAAATCGTTGTACATTTTAGTACTTCCCGGGTGAACAGACAAACGACTGTTATGTGCTTCTTGCAAAATCTTCCGAATAAGTTCATTATCTTTGGGTACAAAAGCCCTGTCTCTAAACATTAAACATCCATCAGGACTAATTCAAAAATCTGACTCAACACCAGACTCACATTGAGCTCTTTTTGCTTGCAAGTCATCATCATTAAGCTGAGCATCATGAATTTCCTGCAGAAATGTCGGCCTAGCCTCTAGCTCGGCCAAAACTGAACCATCATCAAGAAAATTCAAATGAGTATCCATAGCTCTCAAAGCATACAGGGATTTTCTACTCAATGCATCGACGACCACATTCACATTTCCCGGGTGATAGTCGATAATCAGGTCATAATCCTTAATTAATTCTAACCATCTTCACTGTCTCAAATTTAGTTCTTTTTGAGTCTTCAAGTACTTCAAACTTTTGTGGTCCATGAATATACGAAAAGTCTCGCCATACAAATAATGCCTCTAAAATTTCAAGGCAAAAACAATAGCGGCAAGCTCTAGGTCGTGGGTTGGATAATTCTTCTCATGAGGCTTCAATTGCCGTGAAGCATATGCTATCACCTTGCCATCTTACATAAGTACACAACCCAATCCATTTAAGGATACATCACTGTAGACCACAAACTCTTTTCCCGGTTCAGGTAGCACTAAAACAGGAGCTTCGGTTAGCAATGTCTTTAACTTCTCAAAACTTTACTGACACTTCTCCGTCCATTCAAACTTAACATGTTTTTGTACCAACTTCGTCATCAGTATCGCTATCATAGAAAATCCCTTTACAAACCTTCGATAGTAATCGGCTAAGCCCAAAAAGCTTCTAACCTCGGTTACATTCTTAGGTGATTTCCATTCAACAATTGCAGAAATCTTACTTGGATCAACTTGGATGCCTTTACTTGAAACTATATGACCCAAAAATCCAACCTCCTTGAGCCAAAACTCACTCTTGCTAAACGTAGCATATAGTTGCTTTTCTCGCAAGGTCTGGAACATAATTTTCATGTGCTTCGCATGCTCTGTCTCATCTTTAGAGTAGATCAAAATGTCGTTAATAAACACAACAAAAAACTTATCCAAATATGGCCAAAAGATCCTATTCATTAGATCCATAAACATAGCCGGTGCATTCGTCAGTCCAAACAGCATGACAAGAAATTCATAATGGCCATACCTTGTTCTGAAAGCTGTCTTTGGTACATCCGAGTCTTTAACTCGCTGCTGATAATAGCTAGACCCCAAGTCTATCTTAGAGAATACTGTGGCTCCTCTCAACTGGTCAAATAAATCATCGATCCTTGGAAAAGGATACTTATTCTTGATAGTTACCTTATTCAGTTGTCGATAATCGATACATAACCTCATTGAACCGTCTTTCTTCTTTACAAACAACACGGGGGCACCACAGGGTGAAAAACTTGGCCTAGCAAATCCTTTATGCGTCAGCTCTTACAACTGTGCTTTTAACTCCTTCAGCTCAGTAGGTTCCATTCTGTACGGGGCAATGGAAATGGTAGTCGTCCCTGGCACAAATTCAATACCAAACTCTATCTCTCTTTTAGAAGGTAATCCGGGTAACTCCTCCGGAAACACATCTGGGTACTCACATACTATCGGTACAGACTCAATCTTTAATTCAATTTCCTTAGTGTTCATCACAAACGCAAGGTAAGCTTCGTATCCTTTCCTCATATATCTCTGGGCAACCATTGCAGTAATTACAGCCGGTGGCAAACCCAATTCTCTTGATTCGATCCGTAGAGTCTTACCATCCGGACATTTCAACTTAATATACTTACTACCACACTTCACAATTACATCATGAAGGGCTAACCAATCCATCCCAAGTATTACATCAAATTCATCAAATGGTAACAACATAAGGTTAGCCGGAAAACAATGACCTTGAATCGTCAAAGGACAATATTTACAGACTTTATCAACCAGGACTAATCTGCCTAGTGGGTTCGACAGTCTAATGATGAATTTTGTAGGTTCAACAGATGTGTTCATATTAGACATCAATCTCATGCAGATATATGGATGCATAGACCCCGGGTCAATTAAAGCAACAACACTGGTATCCAAAAGAGAGAAAGTACCCGTAATAACATCAGGAGCAGAGGCTTCCTCTCGAGCACGTATCATATACGTTCTTGCCGGGGCTTGAACCTCTGGTTTTGCAGCGCCTTTCGTCTCGACTCGACTGCCACTAGCACTCCTAGGATTTCTCGGAGGTTTACCTCTTGAAATGGGAGCATTCATCTTCTAAGCTAATTCCTCATCTTTTTCAGCTCGTTCTGGGCAGTCTCTAAGAAAATGATCAAGAGAACCACATCTGAAACATGCACCACTTTTCATTCGGCATTCTCCGAAGTGAAATTTGTTGCAACTCTTACACTTCGATTTTTGATCGTCTACACTCCCCACACTAGTTACCATTGGGGAGGAGGACTTTTGACCTCGTCGCTTAGAGCTTCTTGATCTACCCGAATATCCCACTGACGAAGTGGAGCATTCATGCAAGCTCTTGGCTTTCTTTGTGGAGAATGAGAGTGTCTTACCGCTAGACCTCTTACTTGTAACTCGAGCCACTCGCTTAGCTTGTTTTCTTTCATTATTGAGTTCCTCGGTCTTCTTGGCTCGAACGGCCAATGCGGTAAACTCCCATATTTCCAAGATCCCAATCAGCAACTTGATGTCCTCATTCAAACCTTCCTCGAAGCATTTACACATTTTCGATTCCGTTTGGACCCATTCAATTGCATACTAACTTAGTCGTACGAACTCTCTCTTGTATTCTGCTACAGTCTTGTTACCTTGTTTGAGTTCCACGAACTCCTTTCGCTTCGAGTCCAAAAACTGTTGGCTAATGTATTTCTTCCTAAACTCTGCTTGGAATAATCCCAAGTAATATTTTCTTTCGGCACTACCGAAGATATGGTTTTCCACCAATTGTATGCAATATCCTTCAAAAGGGACACAACACACTTCAAACACTCTTCAGGTGTGCATGAAAAATCATCTAGCACCAGCATAGTGTTCTCGAGCCAGAACTCAGCTCTTTCAGTGTCATCATCAACTTTCGCTCTGAATTCCTGAGCCCCATACTTTCTAAGTTTATCTACCGAGGCTTTTCCGATTCTCACTGGTGACATACCTCGTGGCACAACCTCATCAATTTGGTTAGGGAGCGGGGGAGGTCTTGGTATATTGCGGCAATTTCTTAAATAATCCCCAAATCATTCATCCATCATATCAAATAAGGTAGCTCGTGCCTCTTCTCGGCCTTCTGACATCAGCCTTCTACTACTACTAGATACAGCTCGTTGTACGGAAGCTGGAGCATGGATCTCAGCTCCCTCGGACTCATCTTGTGCTTGATTGGAAACCATTTACTATATTCAAAGCAATTTAAACAATTAGGAGACATCACACTATCAACACTCAAACAATGGCATGTATAGCAAACTTTAACAATCCTCTACGATAGTCCTAGAACCAACTAAATTGTAGCTCTGATACCAATAAATGTAACACCCTTAGCCCGAATCCAACACTAGGACAGGGCTCGAGGAATTACCGAAACTTTACACTTTCAGCATACTAACTTGGATCACAAAATTTCATTTGAATTTAAAACCTTTCAATCATGAACATCTCGTCCCTTGTATAGGCCTTCGAGACCTATAACATATCGGAGAGCAGTGCGGGACAAATACGGGCATATTCGATTTACCTTGGGCTACTCAAAAAATTTTCCTTAACATAAAGGGACACACGCCCGTGTATGTGGGCCGTGTGGACTCACATGCCTGTGGGCTCATCCCATGTCGAAAACTTGAGCATTCTGTTAAATTAACACGGCCAAGACACACGCCCGTGTGTCTTACCCGTGTGCTAATTTAGCTTAAAGGTTTAGGTGCAGAGGACATACGATCAAACCACATGCCCATGGGGATGGATCGTGTGTCTCACATAGCCTGGACACATGCCCGCGTATCTAACTATATGGACGTTAATAGGCTATTTTCCAAGCCTTTAGTCACCCCTTTCTACTTCTTCTTCTTAATAGATACCAAATTCAAAGTAAAACATGATTATACCCTTGTAAATGATCTTGATGAAGTTAGTTGTACGGAAACCTCATATCATTGGTTTCATACAAAAAGGTTATTTCCCATCTAGCATTTTTGGGTTCTTATGTTATTGTATCACATTCAAATTTTGGCTCGTTTTTGAACTCATTGCCAATTGTAGCAACCCATCATATAAGAACACAAACATGCATATAAAGGTAGGTCATAGCCTACTTTCAAATATGCCAATTTTCATGGCCTTATACAAAAAGATGAATACATCTTTACATGCCTTCATTTGGCAAATCAAATGACACATATAACAAAATACTCAAAAATACTATACATGCCATTGAAAAAAATGAGCAAAGTCTCGTTACCAAAGCTTATTTAGTTGATAGTGTGTTGACTCTCTAGTTGTCCTCCAATCCTTTTGAGTCCTCGAGCTCTGTGAAACAAGGAAAAAGAGAGGGGTAAGCATTTACATGCTTAGTAAGCTCGAATAACCAAAAAGTAAACTTACCTAGCATACATTCATACTTAAATCATGGAATCATCTATTATAAAATGATTTCCTCTCACATGCACTCAATCAATGGGTTTGTCACTTAACAAAACATCATGTAATTTATATAGATGTGTTCATCATTCATCATATTGTTAGCATACATCATATTAACCCCGTTGAGTTTCTAGGAAATCTCGATAGAATACCCAGTATCCGTCAATGCTCACAAATGATCATTTTACATTTATGCACTCCCGTGAACCTCACATTTCATGGCGGAATTACCAGTCCAGGCTAAATTCCCCATATCATGAACTTGTAAGGTGATGTCAGGATTACTAATCCAGGCTAAATCCCCTATAGTGATAAACACCCTTAATGAGCTCGGATCTGAATTACCAGTCCAGGCTGAATTCAGACCCTAATCGAATTACCCGTCTGGGCTAAATCCATATTGCACACATATTCTTCGGGAGGCTTGACGATTCAAGGAACACCTGTCTGGGCTAGATTCCTTTTCATGCTTGAGATCACGGATTACCCGTCCGGGCTAAATCCTTACTACAACACATGCAGGATCTCATTCCACATGTAAAACATGGTTTATCCATCGAATTCCATTTTTAACCTCAAATGAGACGGTTATCAACAATTCATTTTCAAAGATGCATTTCATGCATTTTCATGCCATATATAAATGCAAATATCATGCATACATAAATCATGAAATTATACATATTAGGGGTTTGCTTTAAGTTATCCGAACTTACCTGGTACTCTTCTTGAAAATGTGTTTCGGTTATTCCGAAACCTTGCATTTACCACGATCGACCTCCAGAATTTATTCCTCGGGGTTTACTTCATCAAAATTAACCCATTAATACCCCACATTATACATTTTGAGTTTAATATCTACCCCTAGTCCAAATGACCATTTTGTCCCTAACCTTTCACATTTTTACTATTTAGTCCTTAGACTTTTATAATGAAACACATGCACTTTCTACCTTACCCAAGCCTAGCTGAGCACTTTTCCTTCTTATGGTAGCCCACATTATCCATTAATTTCTCATTTCTACCACACATTTACATCTTTTTCAAAATGGTCCCTATAAGGGTTTCTTATGAAAATCAACTAGAAAAAGATGTTTAACACACATTAATCTTTCATATTCCTCCATAATCTATTAAAATACGAGCAACTCATGCATGGGTAAATTTTTAAACATGAACCCTAGCATGAAATTTGGGTAGAAATGGAGAGATCAAGCTACCGAGATTTCAAAATTACAAAAAACGTTAAAAATAGGGCTTGGGAGCACTTACTATTAAGCTTGAAAATGTTGAAAACCCTAGCTATAGTGTCTCTTCAATTTTTGACAGCCATGGAGAAGAAAATGGCTGATTTTGGCTTGATTTTTCCCATTTTAATTCAGTAAAGTGACAAATGACCAAAATGCCTTTATGCCCTTTAAAATTTCATCCATGCAAGCCCATTTTTGTCCAAAAATTTAGAATTTGGGCAAATTGCTCTCCAAGACCTTCTAATTCATAATCTAAAGCAATTTCATATGAATTACTTCTAGAAATCAAGTTTTGCAATTTATTCAATTTAGTCCCTAATTTCCAATTGGACACCTTATACATAAAATTTCTTCATGAAACTTTAACACATGCATATACTCATATTCTAGGTCTCATAATAATCATAAAATAAATATTTTGATGTCGGATTTGTGGTCCCAAAACCACTATTTCGACTAGGCCCTATTTTAGGATGTTACTAGTTCAACCATTGTT
Organism: Gossypium arboreum; assembly: GCF_025698485.1. Taxonomy (NCBI): domain Eukaryota; kingdom Viridiplantae; phylum Streptophyta; class Magnoliopsida; order Malvales; family Malvaceae; genus Gossypium; species Gossypium arboreum. The sequence goes on along the minus strand of NC_069076.1, from coordinate 13,493,474 downwards.
TAGCCTTATTCCTTAACGAAAAAAGAAACAACCAAAGGTGAATGGCATAATCAAAAACGCCATTGATTTTAAAAGTGTCGTAAAAGTCTAGAAATTTGCCAAGTGAGCATTGGGAACCTCGTCCTACAAACCATCAAACTGAACAAACTGTTGGATCATTTGAATGGTGTTAGGTTTTAGTTTAAAATTATTGGCAGCAACAGCAGGCCTAACTATGCTCGATTCAGTTCCTATTAAAGAAGGTTTATCATAATCATACATAGTGCACAGAGCAAGATTCTGATTAATAGCAATCGCAGGAGGTAGCGGATTTTCTTGGTTTTCAGCCATCTCCTCGGTTGTGGTTGAAGTATCATCTTCTTGCTCTTCCTCTGTGTATCCTAAGCTTCGCCTTATTTCTCTTTGGTTTCTACGAACTGTGCGATCGATCTCACTATCAAATAGTAATGGTCTTGACGGGTTTCTTCTGGTCATAAACTAGAAAAACCTGTCAAAAGAAAATAAATGAAGAATTAGAAAAGAAAATAAAAATTTAAATTGTAATAAAAGTAAAATGGCTAAAGTAATAAAAATTGAGTGTTCCTAATATCCTAGTTCCCTGACAACAATTTCAAAAACTTGGTACGTTATATTCGCCACAGGTTTTAAAAATTTATAATTAAGCGTTCTTGAAACTAACTATTATCACGATGAAGGCAAGTGTACCTATCGAACAATAGTATAGCTTTAGCAAGACCAGATTGTCGAACCCAAATGGACCAAGAGTACTAGTAATTACTTTCTTTTTATTATCTAGCCTAAAAATTGAGGGATTTGTTTATCTAAATTAATTAACTAAACTAAGAGTGTACAGAGAGAAATTGGGGAAAAGCTTTTGGGAAAATTCGATCGATTAAGACAATACCCAAGGAAAAATCCACCTAGACTTAACTTGTTATTTGACTCTGAATCAGACGATTTATTCATTTGACTTAATCCGTAGAGATCCCTAAGTTATATTATTATCTCTCTCAAGACTAATAACGTCTAACCCTAGGTTGATTAATTGAAATTTCTTTCTAACTAACACCTAGTGTTGCATTAACTCGATCTATGGATCCCCTTATTAGGTTTCACCTTAATTCGACAAAATCTTATCACCCTAACTCTAGGCGTGCAATCAACTCCGCTTAATTATGATAAATTTACTCTTAGACAGGGTCTATTCCTCCTCTGAATAAGAGCAGCAACTTGAATCAATATCCTGGAATATTAAAACAAGAATTAAGAACACATAATTAAGAACAAGTCAAATATTTATCATACAATTCAGATAATAATAAGAAGATTCGTCTTAGGTTTCATTCCCCTTAGGTATTTAGGGGGTTTAGTTCATGATTATAGAAGAAAACATCTCAGAAGAATAATGAATACAAAACATAAAGAAAACCCAAAACCCCTGAATGGAAATTGAAGGGAGATCTTCAGTCTTGATGATGAATCTGGCTTCTGAAATGGACCAATCAGCTTCCCTTGAGTAATTCCTTGCCTCCTACTCTGCGTCTCTATTCCTAAGTGCCTCCTCAGGTGTTTAAATAGGCTTTAGAATGCCTAAGAGCCCTCAAAATTGGCCTTTTCTGAATGGGGTTGTAGTTGGGCTCGGCAGGGACATGCCCGTATGACACACCCGCGTGTGATTACTCCAGCCTGTGGTCAAGGCTGTTGAATAGGCATGGGCGTGTAGTCTACCTGTGTAAATCGTGCTTCAATCCTGCCAAATGGACACGGTCATGTGACACACCCGTGTGAGGAAGTCCAGGTTATGTTAATTTCCCATGTGGGTCCATTTTCTCCGTTTTCGACCCGTTTCTCGCTCTTTGTACTCTCTTATGCTCACCTTAGTATAGAACATGAAATTAAAGGATTAGGAGCATCGAATTCACCAAATCGAAGGAGAAACCATCCATAAATGTGCTAAGCATTGGATAAAAATATGTATAAATTACGGTTTATCAGAACTCAACCCATTAGAACAAATTTTGACATCGAACCAGTGAGGAATTAGTTGGTATTGAGAGGCTTAGATGAAGAGGATGATGAATACTTAGTTTTGCTAGAAGCTAATCAAAGGGGATTTAATCTACAATCCCGATTTGAATCTTTAAATTTAGAGAAAAAGGATTATGCCCAATCAAAAGCGTCAATCGAGGAGCCACCTAAATTAGAACTTAAGGTAATTCCCTTACATTTGAAATATGTTTATTTAAGTAACTCTTCTACTCTACCTATGATTGTTTTAGCAATTACTGAGCAAGAAGAGAAACTCATCCTGGTATTGAAACAATTCAAGAAGGCTATCGGATGGACCATAGCCGATATCCATGGAATTATTCCATTTGTATGCATGCATAAGATTATCCTAGAAGATGGCGAAAAAGGGACAATTGATGGACAACGAAGACTGAACCCCATCATAAAGGATGTAGTCAAGAAAGAAATCATCAAGTGGTTAGATGCGGGTATAATCTACCCTATCTCAGACAATTCATGGGTAAGTCCAGTCCAGTGCGTACCAAAGAAAAGAGGTATTACGGTCATCAAAAATGAGAATAACGAGTTGACACTAACTATAACAGTTACAAGATGCAGAATTTGCATCAATTACCGAAAGCTGAACAAGGCGACTACTAAATATCACTTTCCTTTGCCGTTTTAAGACCAAATCCTGGATAGACTCATGGGGGAGACTAGTACTGTTTTCTCGATGGATACTCGGGGTATAATTAGATTACAGTAACACCAGAAAATCAACACAAGACACCATTCACCTGCCTATACGGTACATCTGCATTTAGACGCATGCCATTTGGTTTATGTAATGCACCTGCTACATTTCAAAGATGTATGATGTCTATTTTTACTGACATGGTTGAAAAAAACTTGGAAGTCTTTATGGATGATTTTTCAGTATTTGGAGATACATATGATTATTGCCTAGCTAATCTAGCCAAGGTACTATGGCGATGCGAAGAAACAAACCTCGTACTCAATTGGGAAAAATGTCATTTCATGGTACAAGAAGGTATTATTCTAGGGCATCAAATAAGGAGACATGGAATCGAGGTAGATAAAGCAAAGGTAGATGTTATTAAGAAACTCCCACCTCCAACATCTGTAAAGGGTGTTAGAAGCTTTTTAGGTCACACAGTTTTTATCGAAGATTTATCAAAGACTTTTCAAAAATTGTGAAGCCCTTATGCAAATTATTGGAGAAAGGCGCGACATTCAAATTTGATGAAGAGTGCTTAAGAGCTTTTAAAGATTTGAAGAGTCAACTAGTTTTGGCACCTTTAATCGTCACACCAAACTGAGATTTTCCATTTGAACTGATGTGTAATGCAAGTGACTTCGTGATAGGAGCTGTCATGGGCCAGTGAAGGAACAAAGTTTTTCATCCCATCTACAACGCAAGTCGAACTCTGACAAGAACTCAACTGAATTATATGGTAAAAAAGAAAGAGTTACTTGCTATTGTGTTTGCTTTTGACAAGTTTTGATCTTATCTTGTAGGTACCAATGTGGTTGTTTATATGAACCACTAGGTAATTAAGTATTTGCTTGCCAAGAAAGACGCTAAGACGAGACTGATCCGATAGGTACTTCTACTTCAAGAGTTTGATTTAAAAATTCAAGATCGAAAGGGAGTAGAAAATCAAGTAGCAGACCACTTGTCCAGAATGAAGCCGCAAGTAGTGAATTCGCCACTTATACTCATTCAGGAGACATTTCTAGATGAATACATACTGAAGGCAAATCATGTCCATAATACCCCTTGGTTTGCTGATATTGCTAACTATTTAGCTTGTGGTTTGATGCCGATTGATAAGACATATCATCAAAAGAAAAAGTTTCTTTAAGATGTGAAGTAGTATTTCTGGGAAGAAGCATATTTGTTTAAAAAGTGTGCAGATCAAATGATTAGGAGATGCATGGCAGAAGATGAAGTACATAAGATTTTATACCACTATCACTCAGCTCCAAGTGGGGGACACTTCGAAGGAATACGTACTATGGCCAAAGTATTGCAAGCCAAATTCTTTTGGCCAATACTATTTAAAGATGCATATGCTTACTTAAAGAGTTGTGATCAATGTCAAAGGGTAGGAAATGTCACCAACAGAAACGAGATGTCTCGAACAAACATCATTAAGGTGGAATTGTTTTATGTTTGGGGTATTGACTTTCTCTATCATTTTCCTCTGTCTTTAGTCACAAGTACATATTGGTAGCAGTAGATTATGTGTCTAAATGGGTTAAGGTCGAGGCATATCTAATAAATGCCAAATTATACATATTTTTACCCCTAATACTTAGCATATTTATGGATGTTTATCACTAGATTTGTGGATTTCGGTGCTCTTAATCTGGTTATTTCATGTTTTGTACTCAGGAGAGCACCAAGAGTCAAAAGGAGCCAAAAACGAGCCAAAAAGAGACAAAACAAACCAAATAGAGAAGATGACACGGCCTGAGCCTTTCCACATGGGCTGCTCACACGCCCATGTCTTTCGAGGGTGTCGACTAAGGGCTTTCACGATTGACACGGCCTGGCCATTGACCCACACGGCCGTGTGTAATTTAACGGATCGAACACTACCTGGCAAACACGTCACACAGTCGTGGCACACGGGCGTATCCCTTTTTCAAAGAGTTGTATTTTACACGGAAAAGGATACTTAGGGAGGAAGAAAGCCAATCCAAAGCCTATATAAACACCCTAAGTATGACTTAGAAAGGGGCCCTCTTCCAAAACTTTTCTGGAATATAGAACCACACTCCAGGAATCACATGAAGGAAGCCAGACGATCCATCCCAAAAGCCGGAACTACTCCAAGACTGAAGATCTCTCTCAGAATTCCTTCAGGGGTTTTAGAGTTTTCTTTCTGTTTTGTTATTTTCGTACTTTTGAGATGTACTCTTATCTTATTATGAACTAAACCCCTTAGATACCTAAGGGGGTTGAAACCTATGATGGATCTTATTATTATTATCTGAACTGTATGATAAATACTTGATTTGTTCTTAATTATGTGTCTTAATGCTTGAGTTAATATTCTGGGTATTAATTCATGAGTTGATGTGCTTATGTAGAGGAGAAAAAGTCCCTATCTAAGAGTAGATTTGGCATAATTAAGGGGAGTTGATCGAATGCCTAGAAATAGGGTTACGAGATTTTGCCAGATTAGGGTGAAACCTAATATGGGAGTCCATAGATTGATTTACTGCTTCCATAGGGCTTTTAACTAAGAAAGAAATTTTGATTAATTCAACTGAGGGTTAGATGTTATTAGTCTCGAAAGGGATAATAACATAGGCTAGGGAGTCTCACGGATCAAGTCAAGTGAATAAAACGTCTGGTTCAGAGTCAGATAACAAGTGAAATCTAGGTGGATTCCTCCTTGGGTGTCATCTCTATCAAATTAATTTTCTTCAAGTCTTTTTCCAACTTTTCTCTTTACTTTAGTTTAATTAGTTAATTAGTTTAGCTAATTAGTTTAATAAACAACCCCTCTTTATTTCTAGGTTAGATAATAAAAAGATAGCTATTACTAGTACTTTTGGTTCCCTTGGGTACGATATCCCGGTCTTGCCATTACTACACTATTGCTTGATAGGTGCGCTTGCCTTTTTGTCATGATAATAGTTAGCCTAGGTTTGATCTTCATTATAAATAATTATTACTTGTTACGAATCACACAATTAAGTTGTTGGCGCCGTTTTCGGGGAACTAAGATATTAGGAACTCTAAATTTTTATTACTTTAGCCATTTATTTTTCTTGCAATTTAATTTAATTTTATTATTATTTATTAATTTACATTTTCTTTCTCTTGGCAGGTTTTTATAGTTTATGACTAGAAGAAACCCGTAAGGACCATTACTTTTTGACAAAGAAATTGATCGTACAGTTCGTAGAAATCAAAGAGGAATATGGCGCAGCTTAAGATACATAGAGAACGAGAAAAAAGACGATACTCAACCCCAAACCAAAGAGATGGCTGAAAACCAAGACAATCAGCTACCTCCTACAATTGCGGCTAATCAAAATCCTGCTCCACGTACTATGTATGAGTATGCTAAACCTTCTCTAACAGGAACTGAATCTAGCATAGTTAGACCTGTTATAGCTGCAAATACTTTTGAATTAAAACCTAACACTATTCAGATGATACAGCAGTTTGTTCAGTTTGATGGTTTGCAGGATGAAGATCCTAGTGCTCACTTAGCAAATTTCCTGGAATTTTGCGATACATTCAAAATCAATGGCGTCTCTGATGATGCCATTTATCTTCGGTTATTCCCTTTTTCATTGAGGAACAAAGCTAAATAGTGGTTGAACTCGTTACCACGATGGTCAATTACTACTTGGGAATAAATGACCAATAAATTTTTACTAAAATATATTCCGCCAGCTAAAATGGCTAAATTACGTAATGATATCTCTTCTTTTGTGCAAATGGATTTATTAACACTTTACAATGCGTGGGAGGGATATAAGGACGTACTGAGAAGGTGCCCTCACCATGGGTTACCGCTTTGGCTAAAAGTACAAACATTTCACAATGGTCTGAATCCCTCGACTCGGCAAATGGTTGGCGTAGCTACTGGTGAAACCATCAACAATAAAACACCGAAAGATGCCTATGAATTTTTAGAGGAGATGTCATTGAATAACTATCAGTGGCAAGTCATGAGGACTAAGCCAACGAAAACAGCCGACGTTTTTAACGTCAACTCAGTTACTATGTTGTCAAATCAGGTAGAACTTCTCAATAAAAAGATTGATGGTTTTCAATACCAAGACAGCACTTAAGAATCAACAAGCATCGATCCAAGGGCTCGAAACTCAGATAGGCCAACTATCCAAACTAATCTCCGAATGACCACAAGGTAGCTTACCAAGTAACACTGAACCCAACCCACCGGAACAGCTCAATGCAATTAATATCCAGAATAACGAAAGAGTCGTGGAGCCTGAAACAGTACTAAGGCAAGAAACAGTGGTAAGCAAAAGGAGAGATGAGGTAGATCAAAATACAAACAAACCAATGACTGTCAAATATAAACCTCGTGTGCCATACCCTAACGCGACAAGGAAAGACCGCTCAGACGAACAATTCAGTAAATTCCTCAAACTTTTGAAAAAATTACATATTAACTTACCGTTTATTGAAGCTTTGTCGCAGATGCCAAATGCAATGAAATTTCTAAAAGAGCTTTTAGTAAATAACCGGAAGTTGGACGAAGATCGCATGTGGAGCTAAACGCATACTGCTTAGCTATTCTACAGAATAAGCTACCCCACAAATTGAAAGATTCAGGGAGTTTTACAATTCCTTGTTTAATTGGTAGTTTAGATATAAGTCTTGCATTAGCTGATTTAGGGGCTAGTATTAACGTCATGCCTTATAAAATGTTTAAAGAACTTGCTCTTGGGAAACTTAAACAAACTAGGATGAGCATTCAATTGGCAGATAAAACTATAAGATTTCCTAGGGGTATTATTGAAGATGTACTCGTGAAAGTAGATAAGTTCATATTCCCCCTTGATTTCGTTGTTCTAGACATAGAGAAGGATAATAACATCCCTTTGATTTTAGGAAGGCCTTTTTTAGCAACAGCTAAAACAATTATTGATGTTGGCATCGGTGAACTTACACTTTATGTGGGAGACGAAACGATCACCCTTGAAGCTCATAATTCTGATATTACATTGAACATTGAAGGTAATAGTCTACACCAATCTACTAAAACTGATAATATGCCTTTGCAGAAATTGAGCTTCAAAGACGTTCACGAGCCATGTTCCAGAAATGATAAAGGACACATTCATGAAGAACGAAGGCTGCGGATAGAGGAGCTTGACGAATGGCGAGCACACAAATCGAGAACACATGATAAACTGAAAGTACGCCAAAACAAGCCCGATACCTCTCCTAATCAACTTAAGGTTGGCCATAAAGTCTTACTAGATGCCGCATATTGTCACTACCACACCGAGTGAAAAAATCCCTCTTACGGTACTCAGTATTTTTCCATTCGGTACGGTAGAGGTGAATCACCCAAAGTTTGGCACTTTTAAGGTAAACAACACCCGATTTAAATCCTATTTTGATGAGGTTGATAGCAAGAATGAGGAGTATAAACTCCTCGAACCACCCTGACCATTCACTAGAGAGGTAAGTCGAGCTTAAACTATAAATAAGCGCTTCTCGGGAGGCAACCCGAGCACTAACATATTTTGATTTCTTTGTTTTTAAATTCTAACAAGTTAAATCATTTACTTTATCTTTGAATTGCAAAGTTTTTCAGCACACACGGCCAGGAACACGGGTGTGCCTAAAGCCGTGGCCAACAGGGGAAGAGACATGACCATGCTATACGGCCGTGTGAAAGCAGGACATGATTTCCCCAAAACACGAGATACGATAAATCCCCACGGCCGTGCGACATGGCCGTGGATGAACTTCATAGGTGAACACGAGCGTGGGAATGGAACAACACGGGCGTGCCAAGGGCAAGGCTTTATTCTATTTCTTTAACACGGGCGTGAGACACACCCATGCCTTTAAGCTGTGGACGACAATACACAGGCGTGGTACCCTAACACACGGGCGTAGGAGAAGTGAACAAAGCTAGGCATGGCCGTGTGACATGGCCGTGTGCCACACACGCCCAAGACACATGGGCGTGGGATAGTAGCTGGGCACGACCTAAATTGAAAAATTCAAAAAACACGGGCTCACTTTCAGAGTACACGGGTATGGCCCTAGGCCGTGTAACCCTCCCCTATATAAGCAAACCACTGTTCATCTTCTTCCTCCATTCAAAACCCTAGTCGAAATCTACCCTTCCCCAGTCCCTAATTCCTATTCCGACCACCATTCCCCAGATTCTCACTTTCCCAACCCCCAAACCACCCTCAAATCCACTCCCCCTGCATCAATCCTCACTTTCCCCTCTCTTTTCCCTTAATTTTTCCTCCACACGGCTGTACACCCACGCCCGTGCGCCACCCTACAATAGTTTTGGTACCTTATGTCATCATCAAGAGGCAAGAAGGCCGCAGTCCCATCCTTAAAGAGACGTAGGGGACCGGGTTCTTCCTCGGTACGTGCTACAGCCAAAGTTCAGCACCCATTCCTTGAGTTTTCGCAAGCTTCGTAGGAGGAGCTATTTCAGATACTACGCGCACAACCCCTCACTACAGGTCGCTGCATCAACTGGGCTGCCATAGAGCAAGTCCAGCTAGCTGATGCCATCCGTACCCTCCTATCCACAAACCCATGGGAATTGTTCTTCACTATTACTGAGCCCACTTATTTAGAGCTAACTTTAGAATTATGCTATACTTTTTATTTACAGGTGGTGATGACGAACAATGATGACCCCGGCACCATTCACTTCCGATTAGGCAGTCTAGTTCGTGCGATGAGTGTCCCAGAGTTTGGAGTCGCTCTGGGACTTTACTCTAATAAGTTTATGAAGGAGGAGGACATGAATGCACTACCACGAAATATCCATATTTCTCCCTCCTTGTGCTGGAAGGCTTTGGCACCACTCTCTTCTGCCTACGACCCCATCCGCTCGAAGGCCTCAGCTCTCCCCCTTCTCTACGATATCTCCATGCCATATTGGCACACACCTTGACCAGAAGAAGAGAGAGCACAGGCATCGTCACCACCCATAACTCCTACTATTTATGGTGCATGGCGAATGCACACGTGACTGACTTGGCATATTTCATTGCTTTCGCCATTCCCCATCAGACCGAGAGGTATCGGAAGGGAGTAATCTTTATCGACCCCTATGTGACGAGCCTTGCCAGACATTTCGGCCTCTTCAACACTGTGGCCCGGTCATCAGCACTTACATTGATAGGTCAGATGTCCCCCCAGGGCATCACGACTATGTTACACATGAGGATGATTGAGCATCAACATGGGACCGATCCGCCTCAGTACCATCTCACTCATGCCATTGACGAGGAGGATCTTGAGGACATTCTTGATGATGTCCCCCCACAGCACGAGGAGCCTCCTATCACGCTACTTAGGGAATGACCAGTTCATGCGATTACTTTATTGTCACACCTTTCCGACCGACTCGCTCACTTCGAGCAGTATTGCACTACACAGTTTGAGATGATTCATGAACGAGATCGGTGACGTGATAGACAGATGGACAACATGCAGGCCATGATACAGCAGCTGTGCCAGCATTTCCACATCGCCACTCCAGCGCCACCACCTAAGGCCCCACTGATGAGGATCATTGAATCCTCTTATCTTTTTATTTTTATTTTTATTTTTTTCTTTTTATTTTCACTTCAATTTTATTATTTTCTTTTGAAAGACATATCTATATTAGTAAATTTTACTTTCTTCATTTTTTTGGTATTTCTAACAAGTAATCCCACTACGCTCTTTTCCACACCAACTCTTAATAAGCTCTTCATGATTCTACAGACTTCTAAGCAAAGCTGCTAGGAATATTTTACGAACTGAGGAAACAAATAGGGGATAATACCCAATGAGTGCCATGTTCAACAACCCAATTTCTTCATCTATCTAAGAACAGTGGCAGCTACCACTTTCCCCAAACACTCCAGTCTCAGAATCAAGCTCCGCATCCATATAACAGGGAGTTTCACCTTTTTCCCTCTTATGACTTTCTTTATTTTGATTAATCTATCTTTGTACATTGAGGGCAATGTACATCTTAAGTGTGGGGGGTGAACATGAACATGAAACCTAACTTTTTGCATTACTCTCAAATCATTGAATTTGGTCTTGTGCTTTAGTGATTTTCTCATAATCTTGATCGAATGAATTCTGATTGATCTATAATTATTGTTGATATGTCATAAATTAGACCACGTGAATTATGCATGATTATTTGATTATAGGACATTAGAGAATCGAGCATGATAAGTTGATATTTTGAGAACTAAAATTTTTAGACTACTTTCCTAAATTGAGGTATTATCTTGAAATCTTAAGTATATAGGAATGACATCACAAACCCAAATTTTTGGTGAGATTTTTTAGCCTTTTTGAGCATATAGCTTTCTTTCTTGCTCACTTCTTTTGTGGTTTGAGTGTGTCAACATTGAACTGTTATTCTAGAACTTGCTTTGATTATACATGTCGAGATCACACGTATGATTTGATATTCTGAGATGATAAAGGCACTTAGGATTTAACCCATTTACTCCATGAAAAGCCTTCCCACATAATTAAACCCTTAGTGAACCCCCTTTGAGCCTACTAACTTTTTTTTTATTGATTAACCCTCATCATTAACCCATTAACCCATTATTGTTGAAATCCTCTTAATTAATTTACCTTTTTTTTTATCAAGATTAAATTTAATATTGTTACCTCACTATGTTCACCATTTTTTGTTACTGAATCGTGAAGTATGATTTCTATATTGTATTGACTTGATTTGTTCTTAAAAAAAGAACTTAGTATTGTTATTGTAATCCTCAATAAGCTAAAGTTGTCATGAGCTCATGTAATATAGTTCTAGATATTTGTTTGTGATTCAGTAATTAAGTTTTTTGATAATGGGGTAATATATTGAAATTATCTCGATCCTAACCTTTGTCTCTTCAGCTTGTATCCATACCCATCACCTAAGCCCTGTTACAACCATACAAAGACCTTTTGATTTGTGTATCATATCATTTACAAATGGTGGAGATTTGATTTTCATGCAAGCCTATGGTAATAACTTCTCATGTTAGACAATCGAGTGTTTAATCTTGAACCTTAAACACTTTGAGTGATTTGAGTGAATCGTTAGTGAGGATGTCATCTCTTGTATATTTAGGACTAAAGTTAATTACTTGGAGGAAGGGGATTACCTATAATTTTATTATCAAAATATTTGATTTAGATTGTTTGAGGCTTTTAATGCCCCTATAGTTGAATTCTCACTGTATGATTTTCCATGGAATAGTTTGTAACATTATCAATAATGATTGTATGATTGAAAGGAAAGAATTCTAGCAATAAATGAGAGTTTTGCTTTAGGACAAGCAAATGCTTGAGTGTGGGGGTATTTGATAAACGCCAAATTATACATATTTTTACCCCAAATACTTAGCATATTTATGGATGTTTATCACTAGATTTGTGGATTTTGGTGCTCTTAATCTGGTTATTTCATGTTTTGTACTCAAGAGAGCACCAAGAGTCAAAAGAAGCCAATAACGAGCCAAAAAGGGACAAAATAGACCAAATTGAGAAGATGACACGGCCTAAGCCTTTTCACACGGGCTACTCACACGCACGTGTCTTTCGAGGGTGTCGGTCAAAGGCTTTCACGATTCACACGGCCTGGCCATTGACCCACACGGTCATGTACAATTTAACGGGTCGAACACGGCCTAGCAAACACGTCACATGGTCATGGCATCCCCTTTTGAAAGAGTTGTATTTTACACGAAAAAGGATACTTAGGGAGGAAGAAAGCCAATACAAAGCCTATATAAACACCCTAAGTATGACTTAGAAAGGGGCCCTCTTCTAGAACTTCTCTAGAATATAGAAGCACATGCCAGGAATTACTTGAAGAAAGCTAGACGATTCATCCAAAAAGCCGGAGCTACTCCAAGACTAAAGATCTCTCTTAAAATTCCTTCAGGGGTTTTAGAGTATTCTTTATGTTTTGTTATTTTCAAACTTTTGAGATGTACTCTTATCTTATTATGAACTAAACCCCCTTAGATACCTAAGGGGGTTGAAACCTATGATGGATCTTGTTATTATTATCTGAACTGTATAATAAATACTTGATTTGTTCTTAATTATGTGTCTTAATACTTGAGTTAATATTTCGAGAATTAATTCATGATTTGATGTGCTTATGCAGAGGAGCAAAAGTCCTTGTCTAAGAGTAGATTTGGCATAATTAAGCGGATTTGATCGAATGCCTAGAAATAGGGTTACGAGATTTTGTCGAATTAGGGTGAAACCTAATATGGGAGTCCATAGATCGATCTACTACTTCCCTAGGGGTTTTAATTAAGAAAGAAATTTCGATTAATTCAATTGAGGGTTAGACATTATTAGTCTCGAAAGGGATAATAACATAGGTTAGGGAGTCTCACGGATCAAGTCAAGTGAATGAATCGTCTGGTTCAGAGTCAGATAACAAGTTAAATCTAGGTGGATTCCTCCTTGGGTGTTGTCTTTATCAAATTAATTTTCTTCAAGTCTTTTTCCAACTTTTCTCTTTACTTTAGTTTAATTAGTTAATTAGTTTAGCTAATTAGTTTAATAAACAACCCCTCTTTATTTCTAGGTTAGATAATAAAAAGATAGTTATTACTAGTACTTTTGGTTCCCTTAGGTACGATATCCCGGTCTTGCCATTACTGTACTATTGTTCGATAGGTGCGCTTACCTTTTCATCGTGATAATATTTAGTCTAGGTTTGATCTTCATTATAAATATTTATTACTTATTACGAATCACGTGATCAATATTTAACAAACGATACTAAGGTTGTGATAAAGTTTTTGCAGAAGCATGTGTTCACAAGGTTTGGAACCCCAAGAGCCATCATCAGTGATGAAGGGTCCCATTTTGTGAACAAGTGGTTGAAATGGTTACTTGAAAAAACATAAAGTGAAGCATAAGGTTGTGACAGCTTACCATCCGCAGATGAATGGGCAAGCTGAACTGGCAAACAAAGAGATCAAAGGCATACTTGAGAAGGTAGTTTGCCCAAAATGACAAGATTGGTCAAAAAGACTAGATGATGCTTTATGGGCATATAGGATAGCATACAATACACCTTTAGGGATGTCACCCTATAGGTTGGTCTTTGGGAAAACCTATCATCTGCCCTTAGAGTTAGAACACAAAGCTTACTAGGCTCTCCAACAACTCAACTTGGATCTTAAGCTTGTTAAAGAGATACGGATGATCAACTCAACGAGTTAGAAGAATTCCGATTGTCTTCATATGAGAATGCCAAATTACTTAAGAGACTCAAGAAATGGCATGACAAGCACATTCGAGTTCGAGAATTTGAAGTAGGTCAGCAAGTCTTGTTATTCAATTCTAGATTAAGGTTCTTTCCAGGTAAGTTAAAATCACATTGGTCTGGTCCATTTATGATTCATCGAGTCTATCCATACGAAGTTGTTGAACTTCAAGGTAAGGAGGTAATTTTCGAGTTAATGCTCAGCGCTTGAAACATTACTGGGGGGATAAAATTGAACTAGATCAAATCTCGATCATTTTATCAGATATTTAATTTTCCTTGTTTTTTTTTAAATAAATGTTTTAGGGTATATTTTCGCTATTAGTATGTTTAAATAAATTCTGTCTAAGAGATTGGAACTTAAGCGGGACCACTGTGACCCCTCCAATCTTTCCTAGGAATTGATTTTAACATAATCTTCCGAGAAATTATCTCCTAAATGGAAAATAAATTTTTAGTTTCAAATAAAAGGGCCAATTTTGACCCAAGTTTTAAATTGCAACTCAATTTCAGATTTTCTTTAAGTCTAGGTACTTAATTAAATAATTTTCAAAATATGGTTGTTCTTTTTATAAATATTAAAAATTAGCTGCCTCTTTTTGTAAATTTTCTCAAAAGGCTTCTAGAATAAATGTTTTTGGTTTAATAAAAATATGATAATTATTAATATATAATTATATCTATTTTAATATATATTAATTATTATCAACTTTGCATAAAATTTGGATTAGTATTATATTTTATTTAATAAGCTTTTGTTTTAATAAATTAATAGCAATTAATAATTTAATATGTATTTTAATTAATTATTAATTGTTGTTAACCTTAAGTAGAATTAGAATTAGAATTTTTTGAATTGTTAAATTGTTCTAAGAATTCTACTCTAATTCCGACTCCTCTCACTATAAAATCTACCCATCTATGCTTATTTTTTTTTTCATTCATACATCATTCCTTCCAAACACCAAAATCCCTAAGTGTCTCGGCCTCTTAGCCAACTCTGCCTAGCTACCTAGTAGCTATTCGGCCAGTAGCCCAGCTCCATCGGACGACACACGCCTGCCCCATCTTGCGCTGCATTGCGCGCCTTCTGCTGCTCCAACTCCAGTTGCCCAAGCCTTTATCCCATATCTGCGCCTAGTTTCCGCGTGCACTCACGCCAAGCCTGCTCGATGAGGATCTGCATGCTACTCGCACATCTAGCCTAGCCCGCGTGCATTGCAGCTTGCATCCAACCCCTGCAGCGTGTTGTTGCCTCGCACATCCGGGCGGCACTCCGACCTTGCACCAAACCAACTCCTTTAGCGTAAAACCCTCCAACTTCTTTTAATTTGCCATCTTTTGATTCATAATTATTTTCTTAGGAGTTCTTAATTTTTACAAAAAAAAAAGGTTAATCAAGCCTTGCAAAAGAACTCGTGCCCCTGCCCAAATTGATGAATCACAAAGTAAATTCCACTGTGAAGAAGCCAAAATGAGATACAAAAGTGTTTTCAAGAATCAATAGATGCATCCAGAGAAAGGCTTCACATTGAAAGAAATCAATTACTTCACATTGAAAGAAATCAATTATCTTGATTTCATGGCGTGCATTCGTCAAGTTGCTTAAACTCTCAATTGGGAGTTGTTTTGTAAGAAAATACCTAGTGTGAATGAGGAGTTAGTTCGTGAATTTTATGAGAATTTAACATCAAACGAGTTGACAGAAGTATCTGTCCAGGAAATCAAGGTACCAATAACCTCAAATGCTATTAATGAAATCTTTGGATTACCTGAATTTGAAAACGATGAATATTCTTCCTTGATGAACGATATTGAGTTGCAATAAATTCTTGAGGAACTTACAGATCCAAATTCCAAATGGACTGTGTCAAAACAATGAATTCGCACTTGTCGAAGAGAATATTTGACACCAATTGCGAAGGTATGGTTCTATTTCATCTGATTCAGCCTTATGCCTAGTTCACATTAAACTATGATTTCATTAGAGCGAATGGTCTTATTATATTCGATTTTAATTGGAAAGACCATTGATGTAGGAAAAATCATCTCGAGAGAGATGCAGAAATGTGTTGTTAGACGTTCTAGCCCAACTTCCCTTTTACGATAACAATTTTGTGCTTGAAAGCTAAAATTCTTGCAAATATAAAGAAGACAAGTTATAGCTAGGGCACAATCACAGATTGGGAGCTCTATCGAATAGCTGGAGACTCTATTTTACAGCAAAGAGTTGAAGAAAGTGAGGATCCCAAAGAAGAAAAAGAAGATCCCACAGAGATCAAACCAATGCAATCAGCTGAAATCCCTAATAAGGAAAAATCAATAGAACCAAAAGCTGAACCTAATGTCGCGACTTCAATGTTCAAAGCTCAACCACCTCGCCTAGATCTTCGAGATGAGCTATCAAAGTTGATGGAAATAATGCCACATATGCAGTGGCAGTAACAAGCTTACTGGAGATACTAAAAAATAAGGGATGACTCAATAAGAAGTGCTCTTACGAAAATTTACAATAACCCATTTATTTTTGTGCCTGAGTTTCCAGGTTACATATTTGAACCATGAAGCCTATTATCGAAGAAGGAGCAAAGCGATTCATGCAAAGACAATAATGATGGAACAAAAGATTAGTTGAATTCAGAAGGATCTACAAATAAATAAAGGGGGATCTCAACTTTGTTTTATTTTTTTAAAAGTTATTTTAGGATTATGTTTAATTATGAATTTTTATTTTCGCATAATAAAACAAGAGGTGGAAATCATTAATAAACAAGTCACAAAGTATAAAGTGTGGCAATAGATATATACATGTCTAGGATTAGATTTAGAGAAGAGCTTGGTACTTAAGCAGTCAAATTGACTCACCTCCTCTTTTCTAGAATCCTACCTGGTGTATAGTATCTATTCACTTTTAACAATGAGGACATTGTTCGTCTTAAGTAAGGGGACTGTGACAGCCCAAAATTGACCCTAGTCGGAAGGTGGTCTCGGGACCACAAAACCGAGGCATAAAAATAATTTAAAATTTATTTCGATGCCTATAATATGTGTGTATCCATGTATGACGTTTTTTGATGATTGATTTAGTGTTATAAAGGTGAATTTCACTAGAAAGGGCCTAGTAGTGAACTTTGAAAGTATGATGGGGAAATGTGTGATGACTAGTTGCTCATGCATGCAAAAATAAAGGATTTGCATGTCAAATTTCCCCAAAAGAAGCTAGTGGCCGGCCATGACATGGTTTATGGGCAAAGAAAACATGTTGAAACATGTTTTGTTAATGCATGATGAATTAAATGATAAAATAATTAATGATGTTGGAGGAGAAACAAAAAATCAAGAAAATAGCTCATCCCCCCATTGCCGTGCAAGTGAAAGAAAAACAAGAAAAAATTGTTCATCCTTGTTCTTTCCTTTTGGCCGAAAATACTAAGGGAGGAGATAGGAGTTTTGCTTCATGCTTGGTTTGGAAGAGAACAAGAAGGAGATTTGGCTAAATTTGCATCAAGATTAAGGTATGTATGAGGTTGTGTTGGGAGTTTCATGCATGTTTTGGTTGCTAACTTGATGTGCATGTTAGCCATGGCTCAAATCTTTGTTATGCCATGGAAATGGTATTTGGCCAAAGTTGTTATGGTGATAAAGCCATTGCATGCTAAGTGTGAAGCTTGATGATGATGCATGCAATGATGGATTGTCTACTCTTGAGTAAGACTTTGAGTTTTCTTTTTGTTTTATCATGATTGAAGTTGAAAAGGAGCATGATTGCCATATTCGGCCATGATGCATTCATGAGCATGGTTCATGCCTCTTGCATGTTAGTTAAAATTTGTGTTTTGGATGGCTATGGACACCTTGAAATTCGGCCATGCTCATATATGTATATATATGTTTGCACATGATGTTTTGGTTATGAAGGAAGTGATGAGTAAGTTTGTTTAAAGAAGAAGATGTTGAAGAATAATTGTGAAATTGCAAGCACAATTCAGCCTAGCACACATATAAGTGCTTGATGCTATATTATAAGTTTTGAGCCACAATATGCAAAGCATTAACTAGTAAAATGCATGCTGTTTTTGTGAGGTATTAAGTGCATAATTGGCCTCAACATGTACATGAATATTCGCCTTGGGTAGCCTATTGAAGGCCTTAGCATTTCCTTGATGCTCAAATAAATTGTATTGAATTGCTTGATGTAGTATAAAATGTGCATGACCATTGTGTATTCAAGCTAAAGAGTGGCCATATGACCATTTAAATTCCTTTTCATATTCGCCATAAGCTAGCACAATGAGGTTTTAATAAATTGAATTTGTTTGAATTAGCTCAAGAGCTAAGAGGTCCACAATTGGACAAGGGAAGGAAAAAGTGATCGAATAGCCGTAAAAGCCGTTCGACAACATCCGAGGTAAGTCCTCAAGAAGTGACCTTACTTGAATTATGTGAGATGAAATATGGATGTGTATGATTATTGATTATGTGTGTATGAGTATTTGAATTCCACCGGGCTAAGTCCCGGCGAATATGCTAATGATTATAATTGTGTTTGAGCCTTAGTAACGAAAATGAAATATGTATGTCCAATGATTTTTGATGTATGTGTGCATGAGAAATTGAATGATATCCGGCTAAGCCCCAAGACAATTATGCTGAAAATTATATCCGGTTAAGACCAAGGCAATTGTGCTAGTAGCTATATCCGGCTAAGACCAAGGCATTCGTGCAAGTTGTTAAATCCGGGCTAAGACCAAGGCATTTGTGCAAATCGTGATATCTAGGTTAAGTCCGTAGGCCTTGGTGCGGGTTACCATAACCGGGCTATGTCCCGAAGGCGATTGAACGAGTAGCGACATCCTGATAAACTCCAAAGGTATGTGATTTGAAAATTATAAGCTTGCTGGAAAATTTCAGCTAATGCACTTGTGAAATTTCCCAATGACAAGGTAAGTGCGTGTGTGTGCTTATGCGCTAGGAGTAAGAGCGATGAATATCCGCTCCTATGATGGAGCGAGTTATCGGCCTTAATGAAGCCGTTATTTGTGTATGAACATAAGAATTGGGATGGTGAAGTAAGTATGATTATGTGAATGTGCACTAATGAAATGATGCATTTGGCTATGTGAATGTATTGCTTTAATTAAAGCTGATTATATTCCTTGAGACTTACTAAGCATAAAAATGCTTAACCCGTTGCTTTGGCTCTCTGTTTTATAGATTTCGCTCGATAGCAATCGGATTCGGGATCAATAAAGTCGAAGTCATCCACACTATCAACGCCTCTATTTTGGTATAAATTTTGGTTGAACTTTGAAATGGCATGTATAGGACTACCCCTGTTAGATTAAAAATGTGGTGATGTATATGTATACGGCCATGCGAAAATGGCTCGTAAAAAGGAAGCATGAACTTAGACTATTTGTGGTTTGTATGTATATATTTGGTGTCATGAGGTGGCTATGGATTGGAAATGGGAATGTTGGTCACATGATCAGCCATTGGCATGGTTAAAATGATCATATATGAACCTATGTATGGCAAGACTAGTTGGTTCATGGAGACTACCAAATAGGTAAGACCTACCTTAAAAACAGATGCTGCCAGCTGCAGTGATGTGAATGTGAAAAATCACCAAAATTCGTAGGAATGGTATTAAATAGTGAATGAGCTATGTAAATGAACCTTGATGAGTCTATTTTCATATGGAAGAAACGAAATGGTCATAGGAGTTACATGTTAAGAGATATTGAAGTATTGTGAAACAGGGCCAGAACGGTTTCTGGGTCCCCTGTCGCAACTTTAAAAATTCACTATAAATTATCCAGAAATAATTAGGAGACATACCTTATATGTACTGATTCCATTTTGAGTCTAGTTTCATTAGAAACAAACGGCACCAGAATTAAAGTCCTGTACAGTGAGATATTCAAGTTGTAACGCGCGAAGGTCAGAGCAGTCGATCCCTGTAACAAGGGTGATTTTAACTAATAAACTGTACTAGTTGGCCCAACCAAAAATTCTAGAAATAAATCCATGGATGGATATATGAGTCTAAATTCAGGGAAAATTTACGAAACCAGTTTCTGAGTTGTGAAACTCGAGATATGATTTTTAAGGCGACGGTGACGCAGTCTTCCAGCCTGACTGGAAATGTCAAATTGGTGGGCAAAACATGTGAACTTGGCTTGTTAACCCCTCGTGTCCGACACCGGCAATGGTCTCGGGTTCGGGGTGTTACAGGGACCGAAAAATTGAACTTATTTTCACTCAGAATAATTTTTTTTCTTTTAATTATGATTAGGATATATTTTGTTCAATAAATTGAAATTTTGTTATGTATGCTAAACTTTAATATAAATAAAGTTCTATTATTTCAATAAATTGTTATTCTAGCTTAATAATGATATAAATGTATTTTTAATAAAGCATGCAAATCATACCATAAAAGTTTTATTTTCTTAAGAAAGTTAGGTATGCATGAAAGTTTAAGTCTTTAGAATTGACTTAGTAGTTTCTTGAGGCGAAATCCTAGGAAGCATGGAATATTGAAAATGATTTAGGCAACTTTTGTTTGGACCATTTGAGCCTTTTAAGCTGACCTTGATGAAATTTTACCTTTTGAAACCCAACTTTGAGACTATATGGCATAGTTTTATTTGAACCTTTGCACTATTTAGCCATCACGTTTCTCTTAATTATCTTTAAATTATCCCAAACACTAGACTCAGTATTATGCAAAATATTCTTTGAATATAAGTTTGGGGGAGTTGAAAAGAAGTATCAAATGCTCAAAAAAAAAGTATGCGTACTTGAAAGAAAATAGATGTACAAAAGAGCATGTGAAAGCAAAGTAAGTTGGTGTATTGAAGGTAAACGTTCCGAAGGTCTGATTGAAGTTGAGTCTAGGGTTTTTAGCCTAAATTTATCTATCTTTTACCTACCCCTAGTCGAGCCACATTACAACCTTTGTAAAGACCTATTGATTAAAGTTTCTATGCTACCTACATTAGTGGAGAGAAATTGTTATGTTCAACATATAAAGACATAAGTTAAACTTAATTATTGCAGCTTAATCTTAAATAAGGGAATAAAATCAAATTGGTAGGGATTTACATGTTTTAATTAAGAAAGCATTTAGTCTATTTTTTCTATCATAATAGTTATTGATATTAATTTGAATGATATGTTTACATAAGGAGCATAAATATCAAAATTCTTGTTTTTGAGCATAAGTATACCTAATTCATAATTTTGGGAAGAATGTTGTTCTGAATGAGTTTTTCAAAGGTGTTTCTGAGAAATTCTGTTCAATTTGTGCATTACTCGGGACGAGCAATGAACTAAGTTCAATGAACTAAGTTTGGGGGTGTGGAAACATGAAAATATACACACTTTTTCATGCCCTTTTTAACTCAAATGTATACAATTTCGGTAAAATTATTGTCGAAAAATATATAAATATTATAAAATAATTATTTTGTACTTAAATTATTAACATAATGAGTTTTAATTAATTTTATAATAAATTTTTATTATTTTTGATTATTTTCGACGGATTTGCATAAAGGGCAGAAATTGGCTCGGCAGACACTACTAGAAGCGCAAAACCAAGAAGTAATTTTTGAGGCATCGAGACGAATGAATTTTTCAGCTAAATACAGTCCAAATTATGTTTATTAATTCATAATATAATTAATTTTAATTTGTATCCAATTTAATTTGGATTAAATAAATTATTATTAATTAATTAAGAAAAAGTGGTCCAATTGAGTCGAACCGACCAAGAAGTGGACAACCCAAAACCGTCCATATGCTGACCCAAATCAGCTTATTGGCTGATTATTTAGTTTGAAAAGAGGCCCTGGAAGACTTGTTCGAGTTGAAAACAGAGCTCTCCACAATTGGTGGCTTTATAAATTTGCCCCAAGCCTAAATTAGCAAAGTTGAAACTATCAACCTTGCCACATGTGTAGCCGGCCAAGGGAGGGCTCTTTGGCTGATAATTTTAGCTATTTTTAGCAGCCCTCTTCAGCTATAAAATCCCCCTTAGGCTGGTCATTTGGGACACATCTCAAGCATTCACATCTTTTCTCTCTTCTCTCCACTTTCTCTCTTCTTTTCCATACCAAATTCCCTTAACTCTCTTGTCGATTTCTCCTCTTGAAAAAGGGGCATTCATCAGCCATTTGGAGTAGCAATTAAGTGTTCACAGCAGCCTTGGTCGACAAGGACAACGAAAAAGGAAGAACGGAGCAAAATAGTTAAGCCACGAAAAAACACGAGATTTGATTCTTGTTCCCTATCTCTTTAATTTTTGTTGTTTCTATGATGAACATATCTGTGGATATTTATGTTGTTGGAATGGTTAATTTAATCAATTAATCTTGAATTTAATTCAGGTTAGGTTGATTGCATTTCGTTTGCTAAAATTTTTAAAATTGTGTTTATGTTATTATAGGCCTCAGTAAGATGCTTGATTAAGTAAAATCACGACTAAGTTATTCTTGTATTACAATTGTGAGGTAGGTAATGAATTAATTATTTAAATGGATTGAAATTGTAATTAATGGACACAGTACTTAATGGGTGCATGTTTAATTATCTAAGGTAGCTAAGGGTTAAAGTAGCAATAGTGCCTGACGATACATATGCCTTGCATAACTTGCAAGATTATTGTGATTAAATTGTTTCAAGGTAGGGATACCTTGTTACCTCATAAGGATATGTACAAGAGATTATTTCGATTTAATAAGTATGTATGTGTAATAACATATTTTCCGATTAAGATTTGTTTAATCGATTGAATTGACATAGGGATGTAGTCAAGAGATGAATGGATTTTGGTAGGTGAGTATGTTCATAAGTTAGCAGATTACCGATTTGCCGTGAATTTATTATAACAATATAAACATGAGTTTAATAATTCTAAGTTAAGAAATGTAATTAATCTAACACAATTATGTCATCTTGATTAATTTCGTATTTTGAAATCGTGCATTTGAAATTTATTTATTTAGTTTACTCAGTTTAAAATATTAGTTTTTAATCAAAATATTTTTCTTTACCAAAGTGTTTCAAACAGCATTCATAAATAACTCTTTTCACAGTCCCTGTGGGTATGATAACTCGACATTTACTTGTCACTTTATTACTTATTGCGGTTGTGTACACTTGCACATTTCTTTCGTTCCAGTACTCACCTACTTCATTGTAACTATATTACAACCTAACCCATATACTTGTGGACATCTCTTATTTTATATATTTTATGCAGCATTCTTACTATGGATGTTAGTACGCCCGAAGGTGGTCAAGTTATTGGTGCTGTTGCTAGGGAGGCAACGCTACTAAGTTAATTTTTAATCTTTACATTTTAATATGATTTTTATTTTATTTTCGTCTGATTCAAGGATATAGGGAAATATTCATGTATCCAAGAAGACTACCGGCTAAGTTCTATTGGTTATACAGGAAACAACTTCCAAGGGAAGTTGATGAAATAACATTTGTTTTATGTAATTTGGTAAGTAATCTTAATAACATGATGCAAGCATTAGGAACATTTTTTATGTGAACTGGTAGCGACCTAGTACTACCTGTCCCATTATGCATAGTCTCATTTTGAATTGAATCCTTCATTACTAACATGGATTTCTCATAATGTCAAGTTTAATACTATAATAAAGAAGATCTTATAGCCTTTTTCCTTCAGTTTGAACATATATGAAAAATCGTTATGTGTGCTAGTGTCTCGGTAGAAGCTGTTAAATTATTATTAATTCCATTCGCGTTAGATGGAAAGGTAAAAGCTTGGTTAGATGCACTCCCACCTGATACAATCACTACATGGATTGACTTTGTGCAGTTTTTCCTTTGTTGATTTTTGCCGACGACTAAGGTATTCAATACTTATGAGAAATTATTTAAATTTAAAATGTTGTTGAATATTAACGCAAGCTTGGGAAAGATTTAAAGTAATTCTTATATCAGTGTTGAGAGGAGGCAAACATTTTGTAGTCCAAATCTAACATTTCTATGATGGATTGGATAGTCAGAATAGGTGCAAATTTGACATTATAAACAGGGGAAGTATTTGGAAGGAAACAGGAAAGAAAGTCATGAAAATATTGGAAAAATTCAGTGAGAATGAATTTACTTGGGGCATACACCAAGAATTGGAAGATGTAAAGCTAGTAAAATCTAAGCCAAAAGAGCAAGGGCATAATAAACTGGAGTCAATCATGACAAATTTGGCTGAGCACAATGAATATGAATCAGAAGAGGAGAATTTGGATGATACAAAACATGAAAACAAAAGGATAGCTCTTTAACTTGACTGGTGGGGGCAAAATACAGAGCAACCAGAACAAATAATTCCCAATGCAGCAAAAATGGTGTCTTCCATTGTTAAACCACCCAAACTAGAATTAAAACTGTTGCCAGAACATTTGAAGTATGGGTATCTGGGGGAGCAAAACACCTTACCTGTAATTATAGATGCAGTATTAAGTTATGAGCGACACGTTATTAAGTGTTTTAAAAACACACAAAAAAGCCATTAAATGGACTAGATATTAAAGGAATTAATCATGCGCTATGTCAGCTCAAGATCATATTAGAATAAGGGAAAAAACTTGTGCTGGAGGCACGACATTGGCTAAATTCGACTATGAAAGGGGGATTGTTTATGTGATTACTCAAATGGCTGGACGCAGGTATTGCTTATATAGTTTTTGATAGTGAATGGGTTACTCCTACACAGTGTTTCCCGAAGAAAGGGGGATTAACAGCGATTGGGAATGATATGAATGATTTAATTTCAACAAGGATAAACATTGGTTGGAGAGTATGCATTAACTACTAGAAACTAAATGATGCAACAAAAAATGATCATTTTCCTCTTCCTTTTATTGATCAAATGCTGGATAAATTGGCTGGAAAAGAGTATTATTGCTTCCTTGATAGATATTCTGGATATCATTAAATTCCAATACACTCTAATGATCAAGAAAAGACTACATTTGCATGTCATTTTGACACATATGCTTTCAAACAAATATCATTCAGATTATGTAATGCCCCAACAACATTTATGAGATGTATGAATGCCATTTTTGCTAATATGTTGGTAAGAGGGCTTAGATGTATTCATGGATGATTTCTCAGTATATGAAGATTCTTTTTAGGAATGTTTAGATAACCTTGAGAAAGTCTTACAAAGATGTGAAGAAACCAACCCGATACTTAACTGGGAAAAATGTAATTTCATGGTGAAAGAAGAATTGGTTTTAGGACATCAAATATGAAGAAAAGGTTTTGAAGTGGACAAAGCCAAGATTGAAGTTATCAAAAAACTTTCTAATCCTCCAAAGGTTCTGGGAGTAAGAAATTTCTTGAGACATGTCGGGTTCTATAGGCAATTCATAAAAGACTTTACTCATATCTCTAAACTGTTGAATCAACTTTTTCAGAAGGAGACACCTTTTATATTTAATTAAGACTGCATCAAAGCTTTCGAGGTAATAAAAGAAAAACTTATCTCCACACCTATAATTATTACTCCTGACTGGGCAAAACATTTCATTATAATGTGTAATGCTAGTGATTATGTTGTAAGAGCAATGTTAGGATAAAAGAGAAAGAAAATATTTACCACTAGTCATTATGCAAGTAAGACACTCAACTCAACGTATTTCAATTATACTAACACTGAAAAATAAATACTTTCTATTGTGTTTCCTTGTGAAAAATATCGCCCTTATTTGATGGCAAATACATTTTATGTCTACATTGATCACTCTACATTAAAATATGTTATGAAAAAAAAAAGAAATAAAATTTAGACTAATGAGGTGGGTGTTATTTCCTCAATAATTTGATCTATGGATAATGGATAGAAAAGGAACGGAAAATCAAATCGCAAACCATTTGTCCAGAATAGAAAATGAATTAGAGGAGAAAATTTCTGAAGAAATCAAAGAAACCTTCATCGATGAGCAGCTATTCTGGGTAGACATACATCGGTTGGGTATAGAAATAATAAAACATCATGGTATGCAGATTATGGAACTATATTTTCAAAAGAGTTTTTCCAACAAAAGCATCATGGCCAAAAATAAAGACGATCATGCATGAATCAAAAAATTACATTTGGGAAGATCTGCATGTATTTTGACAATACACATATCAGTTACTTCAAATATCTGTAGCATTAGAAGAAATAAAGGAACTCAGCAAGGATGTCATACATCACCATGTGGGGAACATTTCAATGGAAAAAGAACGACCAAAAAAATATTGCAATTAGGATTTTATTGGCCAACTATGAACAGAGATGCTTATGAATTTGTACAGGAATGTGATAGATGTCAAAGGACTAGAAGTATATCAAAAAGAGATGAAATGCCATAAATAAGGATACTTGAAGTAGAGGTATCTGATGTTTGGGGAATTGAGTTAATGGAACCCTTTCCAAGTTCTTTTGGGAATTAATATGTAACAGC
Source organism: Gossypium arboreum (assembly GCF_025698485.1). Taxonomy (NCBI): domain Eukaryota; kingdom Viridiplantae; phylum Streptophyta; class Magnoliopsida; order Malvales; family Malvaceae; genus Gossypium; species Gossypium arboreum. Next base: position 13,466,935 of record NC_069076.1, on the reverse strand, counting down.
CCGATTTAGACCCTAATCGAAACAGTAGTTTCAGGACCACGAATCTGAGTCAAAAAATATTTAAAAATTATTTTCTGTGTTTATTTTGTGTGAATTTATATTTGTGAAATTTTCGTGATTTAATTTTGTCATTTGGGTGTCCGATTAAACAAAAGGGCTTAATCACATAAATTGAAAATTTGATAGTTTTAATTGTAAGGACTGAATTAGTAATGGCTTTTTAAATGGAAGCCCTTAAGTCGTAAATAGCCCATGTCTTTATAAGTGGTACGGTGGTAGGTAAAATTTTAATAGTTTTTATATTATTTTATTTAAGTTATACATATATGTAAAATTAAGCTTTATTTTATAATAAGATATTATGTGTATATATATATTTATATTATAATGCATGAAATTGAAAGCCAACTCATGTCCATTAATTTATTTAAAAGACGAAGAAGGCTTTATAACATAAAGCTTGGTTATAATTTTAAAAGGGGTAATTTAGAAAACCAAGTTATAAATTATATAATATATGCTATATGTTATATCATAAAATTATCCTAAGTGCTCATATACTTCCATTACCAAAACTTAAGCAAGAAATAAAACAAAACAAAAAGCTAGGGTTCAGTTATATTCAGACTTGATTAAGGTATGTGTTTAGCTAGATTTTTGATAATTTTTATGTTTTTGAGATTGTTGCTTCGAGTACTACAAAACTCATCCTTAAAATTCAAATTTTGATGAATATTTTATGTTATGCCATTGATGAGAGCTTGTGATTTTTATTGTTTGATGATCAAATATGAAAGATAGGTGTTGGGTTAAGATATTTTGTGTTGGGTTTTAGAATTTTTGATGATTTTAAGTAATTAGAACTTAATTGTAAAAATAAAAAGTTGAGGGACTAAATTATGAAATTGATGGAAAATATGGACTTGTATGTATATAGGGAGCATTCGGCCTAACTAGAGTGTAGCCAAATTTTGTGTATTTTGTGTTTTATGCAATAGGGACTAAATTGAAAAAAATTGCAAATATTAGGGGCAAAATGGTAATTTACCCATTTTTGTGTTTTTGGACAAAAGTGAATGAAAATATGTTTGAATGAGCTTAATTTGAATATGTTTAGATCAAGAACCAAAGAAATCAAATTTGGAACGGGGAAAAACGAAAGTTGTCGACTAGCAGCCCCGTCCCGTTTTACAACGTCTGATGTAAGTTTATAAGCAAATAGACCTGTTTATTGGTAGTTTATTGTTATAATTACTTGCTGTTATGGAATATTAGAAACTAAAAATATTGTGGCCTAATGTGAATAAATGTGGCTACTACACTTTCGAGTCTGATTCGACCGAGATACAACGTTCGAAAGCCCCATATGAACCTTAGGAATAACTAGGATACATATGTCATGACATAGTATACCGATATATGTGTGCGAGTAAGTCCATGGCATCAATTTGTGATTTCGATATGTGTTTACGAGTAAGACCCTGTCTAGGACAGTGGCATCGTTTGAGGTTACATGTAAGACCACGTCTTGAACGTTGTCTTTGTACGATTTATGTGATTATCTGAGTGTCCTATCCAATTCTGAATGGTTCATCGGGCAATGATAAGCTATGTTTAAAAAGGTAAAACGAGCTAAATGCCAGGTATGAATTAGTTTGTTACCAAGTCAAGGTAAGTAAGTAAGTAATTAGTATTTGTTATAATGTCTTATTGAATAAGTACGGATGGTGAAATTTTATTATAATAATCGAAATCGATAAAGATGAACATAAATGTATTGTGTTTGTCTTAGAATGATATGTGGTATGTTTATTAATGGTACCAAGTATATTTGGTCATTTGGATAATGTACATACGATGGTATATATATATTATGATGCTTGAGTAGAAGTTATGAATATATGTGAGTTCGATTGTTTAATGATGTCTTGGCTTGTAAATGGAATATGAATTATTTATGTTGGTTTTATAGGTATTCAGCCAAGGTGAGAATCTTGTATAAAATGAAATGTCATGAATGAATGTGGTAGTTTGAGACTAAGTATACTCATATTAGTATAGTTCGGTTAAATTTACTATGAGATAGTTATATTGTTAGTTGTTTATTTGCTTATAGCTTACTAAGCTATAGTAGCTTACCATGTGAATATTTGTTTCTATTTTATAGATTTTTGGAAGTCAAGCTACAAGTTTGGGATCGTCTACAAAGCTCATCACACTATCCTCTATTTTGGGTACTTTTATAAGTTAAACTAAAGATTATGGCATGTATAAGCTATAAGTATGTTTTGGAAATGTTAATTTTGGGTTATGTATAAAGCCATGAGAAAATGGCTAATATGCTATGAAAGTATGTGACGCTTTAGTTACGTTTATATGTGTTATATGTATTGATAATGGTTGATGAATTTGGATGTGGATGATGAATCGGTCAAGGTACATATTGTCCTAAATATGTTAGTTGATTCGACCGTGATACTTGCTAGGATAAAATATACATGTGAAATCAGTTGAGATGTTTGGTTAAGGTGCTACATGTGATTTAGCATAAATGGAAATTCAATTATGTCTGAACTTGATAAGATTTTATTTTGATATATTTATTACATGGTATGTAGGTTTTGTGTTTGGATAAATATATTTGTTTTTGGTTAGGTGATAAAATATAAAAGTTATGTAAGTTAGTCATTATTTGGCATTTGCATATGTATAGGTATATAATGATTTGATTTGATGTGTAAATTATGGTTGGTATATATGTATATTAATTCATTTCCATGGAAGGTTATACGCATATGAAATGGTAGGGTAAAATAAAGAAAATGTAACCTTGAACATAGCATGATTTTAGGTATGTTTATATTCGGGTAATGCATTGAAATAAATGACCAAATGAATAGTGAACTTTGTATTGGTAAAACAAAAGGTAATATGAGTTTTATTCGATGCTTATATGTTCGGTTTGGTCACATTGACATGATCATATTTAATTGGTTTTGTGATTAACTTATTGATTTGGTTATATTGATATATATACTGAATATGCTTAGATGTATTTATATATGTATGTGGTTTGATTAGTAATGTACTTATGAAATAGACGTTTATAAATGGATAAAATAAAATATGTTTGACTATTATCATAAACTTGAATGATGTGATTATTGTTCATATGATTTATCTATTGGAGTAATAATATTTATGTAATATGATATGACGTTTGTTAGTTGGATCGAATAATTGATTTAATAAAAAAAAATTCTTTTGTATGTGATTGTGATTTACATAATTGAACAGATGGTTACTAATCTAGTTTTATAATTATTATAAGTAAGTTGGTATAATTTTTATGCATGTTTTGACTTGAATGATTTTATTTAACTGTGTTGTGTTCGATAACGTCTCATAACGCTAGTTCAACCACGGATACGGGTTAGGGGTGTTATACAATACATCTTGTTGGTTGTTGATTATATCTCTAAATGGGTTGAAGTAGTGGTGTTACCTACGAATGATACAAAAGAGGTAGTTAGATTCCTGATAAAAAAACATCTTTGCTAGATTTGGAACACCCCATGCGTTGGCGAGTGATAAAGGATCCCATTGTTGCAGTAAATAGATTGAAGCCATTCTAGAAAAATACTGTGTGAGACAACAAATGACAACAACATACCATCCATAAGCTAATGGCCAAGCGAAGGTGTCCAATCGAGAGAATAAGCAAATTTTGGGGAAAAATGATAAATCCAAGCAGGAAAGACTGGGCAACAAGATTAGATGATGCACTATAGCCTTACAAAATAACATACAAAACTCATTTAGGCATGTCCCTTAACAAACTAGTTTACGGGAAAAATTATCATTTTCCAATTGAATTAGAGAGAAAAACATATTGGGCTATAAAAGAATTGAACTTAGACATGGAGTTAGCCAAGAAAGAAAGATTATTTCAACTGCAAGAATTGGAATAATTTTGTTTTATGGCTTATGATAGCACTAAATTGTATAAAGATAGAAGCATACTTTGGTATGATGCTAAAATATGGAAACAAGAGTTTTTGCTCGGACAAAAAGTCCTTTTGTTTAATTCAAGGCTAAAATTATTTCCTGACAAGTTACAATCAAGTTGGACTGGCCCATACACTAAAAATCAAGTGACACCTCATGGGAGAATAGAACTTATAAAAAAAGCAGGGCAACCTTTCCTCATAAATGGACAGAGAGTAAAACATTATTTTAAGGGAACAACGAAAGAGGTAATCGACACCGAAGCCTTACAGTGCAAGGCTTTATAGAGTAAATTTGGAAGCAAAGAAATCATGGGAAATAACTGGGAAATGGATGAATAAAGTGAAACAAACAAGGATCTTGATGTGAAAAAAAGTACGGTAGAAACTGCTCTCCATGTTGAGACAACAGCCCCGCATGTCACAATATTGAACGAAATTCAGCACAAGTAAACTACCTTCAATGTCGCGACACCCTTGCATAACCTGCAATCCAAATTTACTAACTTCTGACGTATCTATAGTAGAATTTTAGTAGACTTAAAATTTATTAATTCCCCACTGATTATAAAAAAACATACGTAACACAACTTCAACTCTCATACTCATTATCATATTCCTTTAAGAATTAATAGGCTAAATAAATCTCTTCCTTCTATTTCAACGTTGTGAAAATAACAAGATTTTTATGTTGTTTTACAAGAAGTTTGATAACCCCAAAATGAAATACTACAACAAATTCAGGGTTGAGTAATTACAAATTTTGGTATAACATTATGAATACATCTGTTAAATTCCTGGCAAACAAAATAGACAAATACCTACAACAATTGCAGCCCTATGCATTCATCCAAGAATAAGGGTTTGACTCATTAATGAGAAATTGTAAAGGAGTGTAGGAAATTGCAACAGAATGAGAATGAACTAACTTTTGCCTGCCTCCTAAAGAGCCAACAATAATACTTGTCGTGCAAGAATTTTTTTCTTGCATTAAAAGAAAGAGAAGCAACAAGACCATACTATGAGATGCGAACATATGTCAAAGTCAGAGGAGTCAACATTCTGGCAAAAGAAGAAGTATATATCAATTTTATGATACTCCATATTATTATCGTGATTACCTGTTAAAAACAAATATCAAAAAATTTTAAAACATAGACATGGAAGAGGTTTTAAGGTTTTTAATAGAAAGGAAAGAAGACTAGATATATCAAACAGGAACAGAGATACCTGAGACATTCAATCAAGAGCTAATGACTCTGAGAGAAAAGTTATGGATGAAGTTCGTATGTTCAAGAATTTGGCCCACAATAGACATCTCCAATATCATCCAAGTACGAGCCATCTTAATATATGCGATCTTGCAAAAGAAGCAGATATTTATTGGTACTTAGATCTATTAGAATATGATTGTGTAAGGAATCAATCAAAATGAACATCCTTTCCACATCTAATAACGGAATTATGTAAAAGAGCAGGAGTACCTATGGATCGATTGGACAGAGAGATGAACCCTTCAAAGAAATTACTAGAAGATGACTTATACAAACAATTTGTAGTACTCTACAGCAGACAAAAACAAGAGAGGAGAAAACAAGGACTCCAAGAGAGGGATGAAAGAATGAATGAAAAAAATAATATATATACATATATATATATATATAAATTTATGATACACATATACGTTAGGATAGTTTTTATGTTTGATTTTTTTTTTTACATTAGGAAAATTTATCGATTTTGGGCATTGTAATTGGTAAAATTTATAGAAGTACTAGAATTATACACATTTATGAATTTATAAATTTGTGTAAAATACTCACATGAAAGACATACTAGAAATTCGAGATTTTAGCAAAAGCATGGAAGAAAGCACCCACTATTAGCCGATAAAACTATCATGATCAATCGAATAACTTTTTTTCTTATTTTTTTAGGGTTACACATTGACGACAATGTGTTATCTAAAGTGTGGGGGTAAAATAGAAAATTTTTTTTTAATTTTTATGCTTTTCTTTAATTTTTATTGTCAATAATGTACTTGAGCATGTAGAAATAAAAGTGATTGGTAAGGAGCATGTATGTAGGTTGATTGTATTTACTATAAATTTGGCATGATAGTAGTAGATTTTAAATTTTTTATTATTATTAGACTACTATATTCTATATATTACACTGTCAATAGGCATTAAGCAGTTGAATATACCAAATGATATAGAGAATACAGTGAAACAAACATGCTAGTATATATGATAGATTATTGCATTTGTGATTATTTAATTGATTAAATTTGTGAATATTGAGATACCTAGGGATGACCTAAGGCATTATTTGGTATACACCTAAAGCCAAAAAGCTAACCCTATATATTCATCCTTAGTACATATATTTGAGTCAGAAAACACTTCTTAATGAACTTTCACACAAAACCCAAGCAAAAAATGTTTATTTGTATTTTCCATCAAAACTTGAGAAAATTCACAATGTTTTCCACGTGTTGATGTTGAGATAGTATAGATCTAATCCCTTACATATGATTTCTCCGGTTGAAATAGAGTTACAGCCTAATACGACCTACATTGAAGGACCGTTAAGATTTTGGCTCAAGGGGCTAAAGAACTTTGAAACAAACAGATATCTTTAGTGAAAGTTCTCTGGCAGTGTCACAGTGTTGAGAAAGCCACTTAGGAACCCGAGGAGACTATGAAATTACAATGTCCAAACCTTTTCTCCGGTAAGATTTTTTAGTATGACAATTTCTTTAAGAGGGAGAGCTATAATATTCCGTTTTCAGTGGTGTCAAAAACAATGGTTTCAAGACAATGATTCCAACCAGTCAATCAATATCTTATTATTTATCTAATATTTATAGAGTTATTATAGTTTTTTATTAAAACTTGGTTAAATTTTTTTTATGTTAAGATAGTTAATTAAATGAAAATGACTAAATCATAAAAGCGGCAAAAGTTAATCCCTCTTAGTTTATATGTGTTCACTAGTATGGAATCTTGATCGGGGTGATTTATGTGGTAAATAACCCATGTTTGATGACAATTTAGGTAAGTTATGTTATGAAATTTAATTTATTTTTAAAGGGTAAAATGTTAATTAAATTAAATAAACAGAAAGTAAAACAAGCAAAGATGCTCATCTTCTTCAATTTGTTCTTTACAACTGAAAACCACCATTTTTTAGCTTTTTTAGGTTCGGCCAAGTTCAAGTGCATAGTATGAATTTCTCACCCATTTTTAGTGATTCTCATGTTTTTGAGATCGTTGTGGCTTAATCTAACTAACCCGATAACTAATTCATAAAAATGTTAAATGTTTTGAATTATATCATTTATGAATTTGTGATGTTTTTTTAAGTTTGATGGTAGATTTATAAGTTTGATAGCTAAATAGGACTGGTTTGTAAAGCGGTTTTGGTTGATTTTAAAGTTAAAGGACTAAATTGCTAAAATAGTAAAGTTTCATAAAATCCTTGTAAAATATGATGAATATGGGTTGTAAGGGGATTACAAAAAATTTGGCTAACTTTGTTTAGGTTAAATTGGGATTAAATGGAAAGTTTCGGGTTTAAGGATTGAATTAAATAAAAGATAAATGATTAGGGTAAAAGTGTAAAATGACGATTAATGGTCAAATATGTGAATTAATATATTTTATGGTATTTGAATTGTTTAGTTGAATACAATTATTATATTTAGATCAAGAAATAGATCAGTCTGTAACACCCCAAACCCGGCCCAATCGTTACGGCCGAATCCGATGTGCCATATTGGAGTTTAAAATCCATGTTTCGTTTTAGTGTTTTAAAAATCGACTTTTGTTAGGCTAACCAAGTGAATGGAAGCTGGGCACCAGGTAGGAATCCGTAACAGAGGAGGTGCGCCATGAAGGCTGCTTAAGTACCAAGCTCTTCGAATGGATCCAATCCTAGACATGCCCACAACCATTGCCACGCTTGGTTGTATCGATTTGAAATTTATTTAAATGGATATCTTTGAGAAATTGGATAATCGTAACGTTGTGTTGTTTGGAAAACAAGTGTCATTTTGAAAACGCGCCCTAAGTCTAGCCCATTTATTATCAACCAGTTTAAAGTTATTAAAAATAAAATAATCCCAGAAAAGAAAGAAAATAAAGTTAAAATGGCCTTATTACAACCCAAAAATAAATAATAAATAAAGCAGACTTAATGAAAACCAAACACTTATTCAAAAGCCCAATGGCGATCACCGTGGTCACTCTGAATCCCCTCCGGCTCCAAGTCCCCAAATCAAGGCTCACCTGTAAGGTTAAGGAAAGGGGGTGAGTTTGGCAACTCATTGTGCAACAAGCCCCTTTCAGAGCCCAAAACAATATCAGCTTACTAGGCCTAAGCCTAAAACCAATCTCAATATATACTGGGCCAAAGCCTTTTCATATTTCATATTGCATAACACTGGGCCGAAGCCTTTTCATATTTCATATCACTGGGCCGAAGCCTTTCGTTTAACGGTTACTGGCCCGAAGGCCCATTTCATTATCATGAGTAATGCCAATGAAAGAATGAATGCAAGCCCATTTGGGGAGACTACTCGACCCACCATCCACTACTCTTCACCCGTACCAACCAACACACCATGTGGGGAATGACTCAACCCACCCAACCAACACACCACTGGCAGCATAGCTGCTTTATCATATAACTAGAGGCCTAGCCTCTTTTAATAACTTGGGCAAAGCCCTTCTGATAAACTGGGGTAAAGCCCTTTTCAATTAACTGGGGCATAAGCCCTTTTCAATAAAGTGGGGCATAAGCCCTTTTCAAGAAACTGGGGCATAAGCCCTTCTATACTTCCTCCATCCATATAAAAACGCAACCCAATGCATTTATGAATACATCATGTGCATGTCATACATATCATGTGCATATCATACATATCATGTGCATTTTATACATATCATGTGCATATCATATCAATCATATATATCATATCCCACGTATCAAAGTTGTAATTAAACCCTAGGGGTATAATGGTCATTTTTACCTAGGGGCAAAATAGACATTTTCATACTATAAGGGTAATTTCATAATTTTACCAAATATTAGAGTTTTCCATGTTCATTAATAGTTACTAACAATTCATATGTTCTAAACAGCGATTCTATCCCATTTTTAGCACAACCGAGTTATTGGGCCAAAAACCCCTAATGGGCCCTACTTAGCCAATTTTGTCATCTAGGCCCATTTAGCCTAAATTCCATAATGTTGTTACCCATCTTAATGCACAATTTAACAGGTTTTCATTTTCTACCAATTTTACCCAAATGGGCCCGAAAGCCCATTGGGCCCAATTTCAACCCCTCGAGGCCCAACTTACCATAATGCAAAAAATCGTGCTCTTACTTGTTCCAACAATCCCGATCATCAACTTAGCGAATCTAACTAACCAATGAGCATTCGCTTGCTCACAAGTCCTCGAAATGCTAGAAATCCGGCATTCCGGCTTTTCGGTATTTATCGTTTCAAGCTATGAAAAAGGGTTCGTTACACACTTGTTTTGCAATATTCCTCGATGAGATCTCCTACACAATTTCTCCTATAATCAACCATTAATAGATCAGCTCACAATAATTGAACCAAATCGAGAACCATCTAATATGAACACTTACACATTTGGCCACCCTCTATAATGGCCTTAGAAACCTTACCTTTGCCGAAATTGATGACTAGCTCTAGCCACTCCGATGATCCAAACTAATCCAAGTCGACCCTACGCCTTGCTGCTCCTCCACTAAAACAAACCATAAAAAGATTAAAAGAAAAACATAATAGAGCCTATACCTACATTCGGCCATCTCCTAAACTATAAGGGTTTCGGCTTTTGTCAACAGTTACTATAGGAATCGTTTAGAGTTCGAGCACTTACCACAGTCTCTCTTCTTGATTCCTTTTATGCCTAGAAGATAAGGGAATTGACCACTAAAAAGTGAAAAGAAAAAGAGGTTTGTTGGTCCACAAGAAATCGCCACCCCCTAGCTTCACAGATTTTGACCTTTTGCAGTATTTCGACCGTAGTGGTGGTAAGAAAAACAATAGGTGAACGAAGGGGAGTAGTGGGCTGGTTTTGGAAAAGAAAAAAAAGAAGAAAAGATGAATGGGAGGAAGGTTGATTTGGCTGGAAAAGAAAACAGAGAAAAAGACTACACCAAAAGGAGAAAACGGCACACCCTAGACTAAAACCCTTAACTAAAACCTTAACTAAAATCCTTAACTAAAACCCCTCTGCCGAAATCCCCTCTCTAATCCCCTGAATTCGGCTAAGCTCTATCCTTCTCTCAAATCCCTAAAATCTCTCCCCTTATCCCTCTTTAATCCATGCATCTAACTGTTTCAAACTCTCTCCCACAGAGTTCCATCCAGCTTTAAACTCTAGCATGCACAAGCATAAAAATAACATTACCTTTGCCATCACAGGGAATCGATCCCAAGTCTTCCCCCAACACTTACACGCCACCTTTATAGCTCCCTAGTGGCGTCACTTAGCCACTTTACCAAAGGCTCATTTGTGTTACATTTTACCCACAAATTTTAATAAGACCACCTATCCAAGGCCCCTAACTTCTTAAGTCCAAAATTCAAAAATTCCACCGGGTTTTGGCCAACACATGGGCCTTCCATAAGCCCATTTACCTACTCAAATTATGAATTCCACAACCAAATATCAAATTTTAAAAACTTTACCAAAATATCGAGAATCGCGAAAAACCCAAAAATCAGGATGTTACACAATCGGTTGATAATCTCGGAAAAGAAAAAGTCATCGAGTAGTCATCGTCGAGTGCAGATAGCTATAGTATTTTGGTAAGTTTGTATTACATTTTTTATGTCACTAAATTTCTCAATTAATTATGTGTTTGATTATATGAATATGAATTATTCTATGATCTATTGAATGGTAATAAAATGGAACGATAATGGATTGAAATGTAGAGTTTGAACATGTGATAATATCAGAAAAACATGATAAGCCCGTGTGAACTTAGTGAATAGCTAGCATACAAATGACATGTCATTAAGGCATTCCAGGCACTAGTTGTCGGTGATTACGGTATCAAGTACTTTATAACGATGTTACAGTTTCAAGTAATTTGTATTGGTCTTACAGTTTCTGGCACTCAGTACAGGTGTTTCAGATACTATGTATCGATGATGGATATCATACCAACGGCTTGAGATCCTGCATGTGTTGCGAATTCTCTGAAGCTTGTGTGGGCAGCATTTTGTATCGGTTAATGTCATTTTTTAGCTTGTGTGAGCATTACCCTCTTACATATCCAAATTCAATTTACTATTGTTCTCCGGGCAAAATAGTTGGTTATTGAATTAGAAATTAAATGAAATGGTATGATGAACTATAGTTCGTTGATTATATCTTAGTATATGATTCTTAACAAGTTATATATTGGTGCTATGAGCTGTTCAAGCTAAACCATTTCATTTAGTTGGAATGATGAAACAAGAAGATGGAACGTTAATTCTATGTTATGTATGATTTGTCAATTAAATTGACAGGTATGTGATGTTTTGTTTTATGAACTTACTAAGCTTTACGTAAGCTTAATCTATTTGGTTTTCCTTCTTTGTAGATTGTGGAACTCTTGGTGTCCATTGGAATATCTTTGGATATTACACTACCCGACAAGTCTTTTAGTAGCTATTTGTTTGTTGTGGCCTAGTTATAAATGGCATGTGAATAAGGTTTTGGTATGTTTATGTTAATAGATATCTTGTAGATGACTTGTTCCATTTTAATGTAAACATGATCTTGGTATTTGGTATCTTGAAATGGTGACTTGTCATTTGTTGTCTTTCTTGAAACTTTTTGTTGAAATGGATATTTTGTTTTGGTAACTTATGAACTTTGGTTAGTATATACTTGTATTTGAAAGTTTTGTATAAATGGTTGATTATGGTACATGTTATTTGGAACTTATTTGATAATTGAATAAGATTGACATATTGATTATGTATTGGTTTGGATAATTGTTATTTATGCTTGAATTGTGGTGCCAATGAGGGCATATTGGTTAGGCACATAGGTTGAATATGAATTGGCATATTTTAGCATGTTTTAGTACATTTTGAATATGTTTATGTGATGGTAAATGCATGGCTTGGATTCTAAGAAATTATGGGTGAATTGACTTATGTTTGAAGGTATTTTGGGCACACGTGGTTTCTGACACGATCTACCACACGGCCGTGTGTCCCACATAGTTGCATGACATAACCATATGGGCTCTTTGATTTTTGGTGTAGGTTTGTCCATACAGCCTCAGAGAGTTACACGGCCTGGCAACATGGCCGTGTGACCTTAAATTACATGGACACAGTTTAACCTCATGGCCATGTTCTTAAGCCACATGGGTTGAGCTCTGTCACACGGCAATGTGAACCCTCTTTTCACTTATTACTCAAACTTTTATAAAAGTTTCATTTTAATCCAGAATATTTCCTGGTTTGTTTTAAATGTTTCGTAAGCTCAAATTAAGTTTGTTTTGATTGAATAACATGGAAAATGATTACAATTGAATCATTTGGTTATTTTTTTATTAAATTGTGAACGATGTCAAAGTTTTATAGTTGTCATACCTTATATCTCGGGTCGGGCAACTAGACTGGGTATAAAATGTTACAAATCTAATATCTTCATATATAGAAACTGACTTTACTCAATCAGTAAGTAATCAGACTCGACCTGCAAGTTACTAATCTTCATGTATTCAATTTTAACTCAAATGTCTTCATATTTTGGTCTCTAATTCGTCCAAATGATTCTACAACAGATAGTTTGATACTTTTGTTCTAAAATTGGCCAATTTTAAAAATAGGCAAGTTCAGCAATGAAACAACGCCTGAAGACATGGTCACTGTTTTAGTCATAAATACTAAAGAACAAAGAAGAATGAAAGCACAAATTAAGTCTCACAAAGCAATCGAATCATACTTCTATTAACCTTCGACTAGAAACAAGGGTTTAGAAACCCATAAAATAAATAAGACAAAATAAAACTAAGAATGAATATCTCTAAGTCCCCATAATCTTAACCTAATAATGTCTATTTATAAGGAAATATAATATAACGGAGAAAATACAAAAGTTTCCTTAATTACTTAAAGCATAATTTTTCTAAGTTTTAAAATAATTTTTGTGTCAAATTTCCAAGCAAATTTTGGAAGCCTTCCTAATGTTTTTGGGTTTCAACCGTGAAATGGATCTAGCTAGGTTTTTCAATTCCCTTTGAATTAGTATTTTATGGGTCCAAAATGAAGGTTTGTAACTCAAGTTATGACCAACATACTAAAGCTAGATTGTGTGGAAGCCCAAACCGCAAAAACTGGTCAAAATTTAACTTTAAGCTCATTTTTCTCTAATTATTTTTTAAATAGTAATAAATAAAATATAAGTACAAATAATATAATTAAGAACATAAATAACATAATTCAAAATATCACAAATAACTGAAAAATTATACACTTAAAAATTATTTTTATAATTTCAACGTTGAATCAAACAAGATAGAGATGAAAAAGTTGCATCCTAATACACTAGTTTTAAACTTGAATCAATGTGCCAATACGTAATTTTAATAGCCTAATACGTCAATGGAGTATGAAACGAAATCACTAGTTTACATTATATAAATATCTAATCATAACAATGAATTAAGTCCAATGAAAAAAAGGAGAAATCAAATCTCTTTGCTTTTCGCACTCACATGGTGGTTGAAAGATTTTTTTAATCATTTTTTTAAGGAAATAGAATGGTGGTTGGCTTGGGGATTTTAAAGAGAGGTGAGAGGAAATATGAGATGAAGAAGAAATAAAAAAAAAAGTAAATCTAAAACAAACATGTATAAATAAAATAATATTTATTTATAATTTACGCCTCATGTCAATTTTTGTTTGGTAGTTTTCTTTTTAAAAAAAAAACAAAACTTAATGGAAGTACCGTTTTCAAAAAAATAATAATAATAAATAACTCTTGTGATAAAAAAAAGTTTGAGTATTAATTTGTGAGTTAAATGTTTTCTAAAATTATTAGGTTTGTTTAGATTTATTTTATTTTATTATTTTGGTTGAATATATAAAATTACTTACTTAGTGAAAATTGAAAATTTATTTTATTAGATTAAACAAAATTAATGAATTCGTCCATAATAAAGTTAAATTTTGCTACCAATGGTGGATACTTTGGTTTTGATTATAACAACTTGATTTCAGTGGTATCGAAAATGATGGTTTCAGAACTTCATTTACCAACGTTTCAACCCGTTGTTATACGAAATCCTAATGTGGTAATGTGATTCATTATAAATCGATTGTAGTATAGGGACTAAATCATAAAAATTTATTATTAAAGATTTCTTGTAATGCCCAAATTTTGGGGTTAGAAGTTTTGAGATTTGTAGGTAAGGGTCAGTGACTAAATCATGCCTTTGAGTTTGTTTCTATGTTTTAGTGTTAGAATGGGTTTGCTGGTCTAGTGGTTGATTGTGTGTTAGCTTAGTTTGAGATCTCAGGTTTGAGTCTTCAGGTGTGTTAGTGGGAAATTATTTTTGCACCTTTTATTTGTTTGGAGTTAAAAGATAGTTATAAATTTTAACTTTATTTTTGTTATTTTGATTGGTTTATTATTTTGGAAAAGTTTTGCATGTTCTCTTCTATTTCTCTCTAGACATTTCCTTCCTCTCATTTTTGGTTTTTTTTTCAATCAAGAGATTTTCTTCTTTTCTTTCCCTTTGCTGGTTCCCCAATTAATTTCGGGGTTATCATCGTCTTTGTGATCGATAGGTCTCTATGTTGGCTTAGGGAGCTAATCGAACGATTCGAGTGCTTATCTCACAAATCAGGTGTGGGTTTCGAACCTCTTCTCTTCTATTTTTGATTTGTTAATTCAATTTTGTAGTATTTGATAATTTCGAATGTGTACTGAATTGGGTAATTGGTACTAAATTGGTATGAAATTTGATAGCTTGTGTGTGTTTTGAACTACTTATTTTCGACGTGATATTGTTGTTGAACTTGGGGATTTCTGTAAGAAACTGTTGTTTCAAAAGTTGTTAATGACTGGGGTTTGTTCTGATGTCGCAAAACTGAGATTTTGGCCAGTTCTAGCGTGGTTTCGTGACCACACAGGTGGCCACACAAGTGGTTCACACAACCATGTGCAGTTGGAGTTTAGGGTTTTTGGGTTGATTTGGGTACCACTCAGCCGTGTGGCTGACTTGGGGAAAATATTCGATTTTCACACAGATGTGGTCCCTGGGCATATAGGCGTGTGTGTTTGGGAATTAGGGATTTAGTGTTTTGGTGCCACACAGCCGTGTGGATAATTTAGGGATTTAGGGATTCCACACGGACGTGTGTTTTGGACATACGGTCATGTCTGGTGGGCACATGGGTGTGTGAGACCCTCACACGATCGTGTCTGTCCTGTGCTCTTTTTTTTGCACAAATTGATAGAAAGTTACACGGCCTATTCACACGACCATATCCCTAGCTCACACGGGTGTGTGCCTCCTCCCATATGGGAGTGTTGACCCCCACACGGCCTAGGCTTTTCCACACGTCTTGAGCACATGACAATTTTAGTTCTGCGTATGTTTTTTTATCTAAAAATGAGTCCGTTTATTCTGACCCTTTGCTAGGCTTTAGTGAAGGTAGTTAAGACTCTGACCTGGGCTTCGACTTATTTGTTATCTGTGATTGTTGTATGAGATGTCTGATCCTGAACCCGGTTAGCTAGGCGTTTGTGCATATCTATTTTTGTCTGATTGTCTGTCGATATGTTTATTGTTTCTATAAGATCATGAACATATATGCACTTGCATAAAGAAAATCTAGAGTTGGTTGTAAAGAGAAGGAAGATTGATTTTGATATGATCTGGCAGTTTTATTGCAACTTATTTGTACAGCAGTTTACCGCACTGTACCATATGTACGTCAGCTTTGCTATGTACCATTATCTGATCTTGCAGTCTAAACTACAACATGTCTATATAGCGGATTACTGCATTGCAATTTACTGTATATACGCCAGCCCTGCTGCACATTAATATCTTAATGGCTTAGTCCACATACATGGTGTGTAGGGTTGGATGGGCCCTTCGAGGTCTTAGTAGTGTGTTTGGTTGGATGAGCTTAAACAACTCTTTTGGGGTGTGATCGGGGGATGGAGAGGTGTTTTGGTTGGATGGATGAGTTTTTATTACTTGTCTGCATTCATACGCATCTGTTTGAGTGTTCTAGGTGTAGGATTATCTGACTGTATTATGTCTGACTGAATAACACTTGTGACTGAGTGTCTATGTATGACTTAGTCTGCTTGAGTTGTTACATTATGTTAGGATGTTTGTTCTAAGTTTACTTTCTGACTCTGTGTATATCTGTAAGTTTGTTTCACTACTAAATTGAGTTTTGTAATTCTTGTAACACCCCTTACCCGTACCCGAGGCCGGGATAAGGTACGAGGCATTACCGGACAAACATACAAACATTAAACTAAAATACGGGCCATAAAATTTCATTCATATTTTAAAACGTTCATTCACTTACACATAGTCCCATATTTGAGTCTACGAAGCCCAAAACATACTTTAGAAAGGGTTCGAGACTAAACCGAGAACTTACAAAAATCTTGGAAATTTCATGCTTTAAGGATCCACACGCCCGTGTCCCAAAGTCGTGCTCCATACACGGCTGAGACACATGGTCGTGTCTCTGCCTGTGTGGAATATACCTAGGCTATTTTCCAAGCTTTGGTCAACCTTAATCTCTTACACACTTATACAAAATCAAAAGCATATAACATGGCATTCATTTAATGATTAAATATTCTCAATTAAACCACAAACATAGCATTTGTATGTCATCATACATGTGTCTCTCATACTCATTTTACCTTGTTATTATAGTACCACTTATACATTTATACCAAGATTATCATCTTACCAAATATCTTCAGCTTAATCATCAAGCATTCATATTTAAAACTAGATCATATCTTTATAAAATACCACAATTCAGATGCGCAAAATAACATGTTTGCCTGAAACATTTCAATTCAACTCTATACCCAACAAGCATTACATTAAGACTAGTCATATATATATATACATGTCATGATACATATCATTCTCTTTCTGTTTTCTTATAAACACATATCATTTATTTCATTATATCAATATTTCATATACCATAGTTTCCATGTATTCCACATATATTTATTTTCCTCCTCCTCCTCTCCATTCCTCATCCTTAATGTATATAGCATTCTTGTAAGTACGATTTCACAATTTACTAATAAATGCTCACATCAAACTGTCCACACAAGTCATAGTCACTTACTTATTTATAATTCGAGCTACAGAGCTCCAAATTAAGATCTGTAAATTTCCCCTAAAACTATACTCACATATCTTCCCACCATAAAATTTTCATAATTTTGGTTTAGCCAATTAGAACATTTTAATCATTAAAATTTCCCCTGTTTCACTTTCTGACAATTCTGCCCTCTCTTCATTAAAAATCAATTATCTCACAGTACAGAACTCAGATAATGTTGTTGTTGATTTATCTTGAAAATAGACTCATTAGGGATTTTAAAAATATAAGTTTAAACCTCTAATTATTTTTATCCAAAATTTTGTGATTTTCCAAAGTCAGAACAGGGGATCACGTAATCATTCTAAACCAGTCTCACAAAAACATAAATATCTCAAAATATAAAACTCCTTTTCTTTCTCTGTTTCTTTTATATGAAAATAGACTCATTAAGCTTTAATTTTATATCTCATTTAGTTCCTAATTCAATTTTTAATATTTTTAGTGATTTTTCAAAATCACGTCACTACTACTGTCCAAAATAGTTTTATTGCTAATTCACTCTTTCACACTTTCTTTGTATTAACCTTATTTTAACATACATATCACAAATCATTTTCACCACATTTCATACATCACAAGTATAGGCCCATGATCACAAGGTCACCATAAAATCATCCTCATGTATAACTTACTTGTTTATAACCTCACCATATCCTGGTCACTTAATGAACACGTTATTCACATAATCAAGTTCCTGCATTTATTCATCACAAAACTCACAAAGCAATACATAGAGAGTCTCCCGTTGAACACTTCGGATCAATCCTCGATACTTGGTGGTTTCAGCACATAGCTCCACCCATCATATAGTTCGGCTCTCTTGTACACGTGGTGAACACTCAGTACCACCCATGTGACCTAGCCAATTTATCTCGTAGCTCTCTTGTCTACATGGTGTCCTTCACCTGGAACCACGCATGCGACCTAGCTACATATATCCCGTAGCTCTCTTGTCTACATGGTGTACATATAGTATCATCCATGCGACCTAGCTACATCATAATGTCTTGTAGCTCTCTTGTACACATGATGTGCACTCAGTACCATACATATGACCTAGCTACATACTATCTCAGATCATCCAATCTTTCCGAAGGTTCAACTGGATTTCTCTCTTTTCCAACAATTTCACCAATCAAGTAATTATAGACAAACATATTTCCAATATTATTATAAAATATCATAATACAAGTAATATTGATGTATTACTTACATATTAACTTACATCTCATTTAATATCAAGGCAATAACATTAAATTACACATTGCCTTATTAAAATCATATGAACTTACAATTTCCCATAATATCCCTAATCATAGAAATCACATTTATGTATGATAATTCAATGCACTTCATGTACCATAGACATATTTTTAAATCAATTCATAAACTTGGCACCATAATCATTTAATTTAATATAATTCAATTAATTCACTAAATTTAACTTTCAAATATAAATTACAACATTATTGCTATATTATTATCATACCAACTTACATACTTTCAACACCTCGAAATCATAATGAATATATCAATTTTACATTGAAACATGCATAAATTAATGCTTATTATACATATGAACTTACCTCGATACTAAAACGGCCATCTTACCAACTTTTCTAATTTTCGATTTTTCTTTCATTCTAGGTTCAAATCTTGTTTTCTGGGATCTAAAACATCATATTTTACTTATTTAATTAATGTACTATTCAAAACAGTCCTTAACTCAAACTTTGGCAAAATTACAATTTTGCCCCTAAACTTTTGCATATTTACACTTTTGCCCCTAGGCTCATGAATTAAAATTCATCCCTTATTCTTATGTTTTATGACATGCTGATCACTTTTCCCTTCTATGGAAACATCAAATTCTCACTCTACCATATACTTATGACTATTAGGTATTTTTACCGATTAAGCCCTTTTACTCGTTTTCACTCAAAACCGAGTAGCACAAGTTGTCTAACATAATTTAAAACCTCATATTCTATCATAGAACAACAAAATAAACACATTTCACCTATGGGTATTTTTCCAAATATGAACCCTAGCTTAAATTATTGCTAGAATAAGCTTAATCAAATTATCGGGATTCCAAAAACGTAAAGAACTTGAAAAACGGGGTTATAACGGACTTACTATTGAGCTTGGAAAGCTTGAAAAACCTAGACATGGCTTCCCCCATGCTAATTTCGGCCTCCATGAGAAAGATGAGTCAATTTTGGCTTTATTTTCCCTTTTTATTTCTTTTAATTACCAAATGACCAAAATGCCCTTCCTTATTAAACTTTCAAAAATTCCATCTATGTCTAATTTTTTTCCATCACTTAGAAATTTGTCAAATTTCTATTTAAGATCTCCTAATTAATATTTCAAAGCAATTTCATACTAGAAACTTCTAGAATGCAAGTTTTGCAACTTATTCAATTTAGTCCTTAACTTCAAATTGAGCACTTTATGCATAGAATTCCTTCACGAAATTTTCACACAATCATGCAATCATATCTTAGACCTCAAAATAATCATAAAATAATTATTTCTATCTCAAATTTTGTGGTCCCGAAACCTCTGTTCCAATTGGACCCAATTTTGGGCTATTACAATTCTGTTATTAGTAACTTGTCGAACTCACACTGAGCTCGTGTAGCTCACCCCCTTTAGTGTTTTCCCCTTTTAGGTACATTTACGTGTTCTGAAGCTAGACTCGGTATACGGAGATCTTAAAAGCATCGCATTTTTTTAAACTAGTTAATAAAGTGTTTTCTGTAAATCTGAGTTTTATTTAAATGATTTTGGACTATAAGTTCTATTATTAATACTTTAATGTTTTTTCGGTAGTTAAAATTTCCCACGATCACTTTGATTATCAATGTAACCTCTAAAATTTGGTTTAAACTTTTAGGCCGAGTATTGGGGTGTTAATTTTATGGTATCAGAGCCACGTTTGTGAAAATTCATCCTGTGTTTTACGTATCCATGTGCTCACATGCTCGTTGTTTTAAAAAAATCATAAATTAAGAAACTTTACCATAGTAACTTAAAATGATTTGAATTATAGAAAAAGCTTTCACGAAAATAAGATGTCCGAGACTCCGATGCCGGTCCATGCGAACTTGGGAAAAAGTAAGATTGTTCTGTAATTTTAGAATTGTAATGTTTCTGTGTGTGATACACAAATATGTATATGCTTCAGTGGCTAAGTGTTCTGATTGTTTGTTGAGGTCTTAAGTTTGGTATGGTACTACTCGAGTTTAGAGTGCACAACGGGAGTGTAGTGGTCAGCCTAGGATTAAGTAACTGTTCTGGTAGTTGGAAATTTTGGGGACAAAATTTCTTCAAGGAAAGGTGAGTTGTAACGCTCGAATTTTGGGGTTAGAAGTTTTGAGATTTGTAGGTAAGGGTTAGTGGCTAGATCAGGCCTTTGAGTTTGTTTCCATGTTCTAATGTCAAAATAGACGTACTGGTCTAGTGGTTGGTTATGTGTTAGTTTAGTTTGGGGTCTCGGGTTCAAGTCTTCAGTTGTGTTAGTAGGAAATTATTTTTGCACCTTTTATTTATTTGGAGTTAAAGATAGTTATAAATTTTAACTTTATTTTTTTTATTTTGATTGGTTTATTTTTTTATTTTTTATTATTATTTTAGAAAAAGTGTTGCACGTTCTCTTCTGTTTCTCTATGGATGTTTCCTTCCTCTTCCCTTTTGTTTTTTTTTTCAATCGAGAGATTTTCTTCTCTTTCTTTCCCTCTGTTGGTTCCCTAATTAATTCTTGGTTTATCATCATCGTTGTGATCGGTGGGTTTCTGTGTTGGCTTGGGGAGCGGATTGAACGATTTGGGTGCTTATCTCACAAATCAAGTGTGGGTTCGAACCTCTTTTTTTCTATTTTTGATTTGTTAATTCAATTTTGTTGTATTTGGTAATTTCGAGTATGTACTAGATTAAGTAATTGGTACCAAATTGCTGTGAAATTCGGTAACTTGTGTGTGTTCTGAACTACTTATTTTCGTATGAAATTGTTGTTGAATTTGGAGGATTTCTATAAGATTATGTTGTTTCAAGAGTGGTTAATGACTAGGGTCTGTTCTGATGTCGCAAAATAGGGACTTTGGCCAGTTTTAGTGTGGTTTCCTAACCACAAGGGTGGCCACACGGGTACGTGTCCCCACACGAGCAGTTCATACAATCATTTCCAGTTGGAATTTAAAGATACCGGGATGATTTGGGTGCCACACGGCCTAACCATTCGGCTGTGTGGCTGACTTGGGAAAAATAGTCAATTTTTATAAGGCCTTGTGCCCAAGTGTGTGTTTGGGAATTAGGGATTTAGTGTTTTGGTGCCACACGACTGTGTGGTTAATTTGGGGATTTAGAGATCCTAATGGGCATGCGTTTTGGACAAACGCCCGTGTCTGGTGGGCACAGGGGCGTGTGAGACATTCACATGGTCGTGTCTACCCTATGCTCTATTTTAACACAAATGGACAAAGAGTTACACGGCCTGTTCACACAGCTAAGTCCCTGGCTCACACGGGTATGTGCCTCAGCTACACGGTCGTGTGACTCCTCTCACATGGGCCTATTAACCCTCACACGGGCTAGGCTTTTCCATATGACCAGAGCACACAGTCGTCTGGTCTTAAGACACCAATTTTAATTCTGTGTATGTTTTTTTATCTGAAAATGTGTCTGTGTGCTCTGACCCTTGGCTAGGCTTTAATAAGGGTAGTTAAGAGTCTGATCTGGGCTTCGGCTTATGTGATATTTGTGACTATTGTGAGAGATGTCTGATCCTAAACCCGGTTAGCTAGGCTTGTGTGCATATTTGTTTCTATCTGACTATCTGTCGATGTGTTCATTGTTTCTCTAAGGTCATAAGCATACATGCACTTGTATAAAGAAATTTTAAGGTTGGTTGTGAAGAGAAGGAAGACTAATTCTGATATGATATGGCAGTTTTACTCTAACTCATTTGTACAGTGATTTACCACATTGTACCACACGCACGTCAGCTTTGTTGCATACTATTATCTGATTTGGCAACCTAAACTGCAACATGTCTGTACAGTGAATTACTGCAGCACACTGTACTGCGTATATGCCAACCCTGTTCCGTATTAATAATTGAGTGGCTTAGTCTACATACATGGTGCGTAGGGTTTGATAGGCCTTTCGAGGTCCTATGTGGTGAGTTTGGTTGGATGAGCTTAAACAGATCTTTTGGGGTGTGATCGGGAGATGAAAAGGTGTTTTAGCTGGATGGGTGGATTTTTATTACTTGACCACATTCATATGCATCTGTTTGAATATTTTGAGTTTAGGATTATCTGACTGTACTCTGTCTGACTGAATAACACTTGTGACTGAGTGTCTGTATATGACTTAGTGTGCTTGAGTTGTTATGTTCTGTTGGGACGTCAATTCCAAGTTTACTTTCTAACTCTGTGTATATCTGGTAGTCTGCTTCAGTATTGAATTGAGTTCTGTAATTCTATTATTAGTCACGTGTCAAACTCACACTGAGCTCGTGTAGCTCACCCCCTTTAGTGTTTTCCCCTTTCAAGTACGTTAACGTGTTTTGAAGCTGAACTCGGTATACGGAGGTCTCAAAAGCGTCACATTGTTTTTAAAACTGGTTAATAAAGTGTTTTCTATAAATCTGATTTTTATGTAAATGATTTTGGAATGTAAGTTCTGTTATTAATATTGTAATATTTTTTGGGTTGTTAAACTAAAATTTCCCACAATCATTTCAGCGGTCAATGTAACCTCCAAAATTCAGTCTAAAATTTAGGCCGGGTATTGGGGTGTTACATTTTGTGGTATCAGAGCCAGGTTTGCAAAAACTCAGCTTATGATTTTACTTATTCATGCGCGCACGTGGACGTTGGTTTTAAAAAGAAATCAGTAATTGAGAAACATTACCACAGTAACTTGAAATGATTTGTATTTTGGATTAAGCTTTCATGAAAATAAGATGTCTGAGGCTTTGATGCCGGTCCATGCGAACTTGAGAAAAAGTAAGATTAGTTCTGTAATTTTAGAATCGTAATGTTTCTGTGTGTGAAACACAAATATGTATCTGCTTCAGTCGCTAAGTGTTCTGATTGTGTGTTAAGGTCTTAAGTTTGGTATGGTACTGCTCGGGTTTAGAGTGAGCAGCGAGAATGTAGTGGACGACCTTGGATTAAGCGACTGTTCTATTAGTTGGAAATTTTGGGACAAAATTTCTTTGAGGGGTGAGTTGTAACACTCGAATTTTGGGGTTAGAAGTTTTGAGATTTGTAGGCAAGGGTCAGTGGTTAGATCAGGCATTTGAGTTTGTTTCCGTGTTCTAGTGTCAGAATGGGCCTACTGGTTTAGTGGTTGGTTGTGTGTTAGTTTAGTTTGGGGTTTCGGGTTCGAGTCTTCAAGTGTGTTAGTTGGAAATTATTTTTGCACATTTTATTTGTTTGAAGTTAAAGATAGTTATAATTTTTAACTTTATTTTTGTTATTTTGATTAGTTTATGTTTATTTTTATTTTTTTTATTATTTTGGAAAAAGTTTTGCACGTTATCTTCTGTTTCTCTCTAGATGTTTCCTTCCTCTCCTTTTTTTTTCAATCGAGAGATTTTCTTCTCTTTCTTTCCCTATGCTGGCTCCCCAATTAATTCTGGGTTTATCATTGTTATTATGATTGGTAGGTCTCTGTGTTAGCTTTGGGAGCGAATTAAACTACTCGGGTGCTTATCTCACAAATCAAGTGTAGGTTTCGAACCTCTTCTCTTCTATTTTTGATTTGTTAATTAAATTTTATAGTATTTGATAATTTCAAGTGTGTACTAAATTAGGTAATTGGTATCGAATTACTGTGAAATTCGATAACTTGTGTGTGTTCTGAACTACTTATTTTCGACGTGAAATTATTATTGAATCTGAAGAATTTCTGTAAGATTCTATTGTTTCAAGAATGGTTAATGACTGGGGTTTATTCTGATGTCGCAAAACTGAGATTTTGTTTAGTTTCGGTGTGGTTTCGTGACCACACGGGTGGCTACACTGGTGTGTGCCCTTATACCTGTAGTTCACACGACCATGTGCAGTTGGAATTTAGGGTTTTTAGGTTGATTTACCTGACCACTCGGCCATGTGGCTGACTTAGGGAAAATAGTCAATTTTCA
Organism: Gossypium arboreum; assembly: GCF_025698485.1. NCBI lineage: Eukaryota > Viridiplantae > Streptophyta > Magnoliopsida > Malvales > Malvaceae > Gossypium > Gossypium arboreum. The sequence goes on along the minus strand of NC_069076.1, from coordinate 13,442,329 downwards.
CATGGTCGTGTCCCCTGGGCACACTAGCGTGTGTTTGGGAATTAGGGATTTAGTTTTTTGGTGCCACACAGTCGTATGGCTAATTTGGGGATTTAGGGATCCCACACGGATGTGTGTTTTAGACACACGGCCGTGTCTGGTAGGCACATGGGCGTTTGAGACCCTCACATGGCCATGTCTACCTTGTGCTCTATTTTAGCATGAATGGATAGAGAGTTACTTGGCTTGTTCACACGGCCATGTGCCTGGCTCACACGGTCATATGCCTCCTCCCACGTGGGTGTGTTGACCCCCATACGGCCTAGGCTTTTCCAAATGACCAAAGCACATGGCCGTGTAGTCCTAAGTCATCAATATTAGTTCTGTGTATGTTTTTGATCTGAAAATGTGTCTGTATGTTCTGACCCTTAGCTAGGCTTTAGTGAGGGTAGTTAAGACTCTAGTCTGGGCTTTGGCTTATGTGTTATTTGTGACTGTTGTGTGAGATGTCTGATCCTGAACCCGGGTAGCTAAGTGTGTGTGCATATTTATTTATGTCTGACTGTCTGTCGATGTGATTATTGTTTCTGTGAGGTTGTAAGCATACATGCACTTGCATAAAGAAATTTTGGGGTTGGTTGTAAAGAGAAGGAAGACTGATTCTTATTTGATCTGGTAGTTTTACTGCAACTTATTCATAGAGCGGTTTACTGCACTGTACTGCACGTACATCAGCTTTGCTGTGTACTATTATCTAATTTGGCAGTCTAAATTGCAACATGTTTGTATAGCAGATTACTGCATTGCACTGTACTGCATATATGCCAGCCTTGCTGCGTATTAATATCTAAGTGGCTTAGTCCCCGTACATAGTGTTTAGGGTTGGATGGGCCTTTCGAGGTCCTATGTGGTCTATTTGGTTGGATAAGCTTAAACAGCTCTTTTCGGGCGTGATCGGTGAAAGGAGAGGTGTATTGGCTAGATGGGTCGATTTTTATTACTTGATTACATTCATACGCATCTGTTTGAGTGTTCTGGGTGTAAGATTATCTAACTATATTCTATCTGACTGAATAACACTTTTGACTGAGTATCTGTGTATGACTTGGTGTGTTTGAGTTGTTACGTTCTATTGGGACGTTGGTTCCAAGTTTACTTTCTGACTCTGTGTATATCTGGTAGTCTGTTTGTCTATTGAATTGAGTTTCGTAATTCTATTTTTAGTCACGTGTCGAACTCACACTGAGCTCGTATAGCTCACCCCTTTAGTGTTTTCCCCTTTCTGGTACATTTACGTGTTCTAAAGCTGGACTCGGTATACGGAGGTCTCAGAAGAGTCACATTTTGTAAAACTGGTTAATAAAGTGTTTTCTATAAATTTGAGTTTTATGTAAATGATTTTGGACTATAAGTTCTATTATTAATATTGTAATGTTATTTGGGTTGTTAAACAAAAATTTCTCACGATCACTTCTGTGATAAATGTAACCTCCGAAACTCGGTCTAAACTTCTAGGCTGGGTATTAGGGTGTTACATTTGTACTTACTAGTGATGATACGATATTTTATTAGGGCCTAAAATGTTAATTTAGTCATTTCCTTATAGATAGCAGTTGATTAAGTGTTGATATTATCTAAAATAATGTTAATGTTAATTAATAATTAGATGAGGTACATAAATATCGTAACATAGTGGATGGAAAGGAGTTCATTTCTTTTATCTTCTCCATCATCGTCTTTTTTCTTTTTTGAGTTAGGAGAGTTTGATCAATCTTTGTGCTATTGCATGGTAAGCTAATTCAAGCCTATTTTGCATGGATTTTGTGTTTTTGAGATTGTTCTCCTTCAAGCTAGCTAACGATAGTGTTCATTTTTAAAACTATTAAAGATTTCATGAGATTGTCATTGTTGAGTGCTTGAAAGGTTTATGATAATTGATTATATTAGAAGTTAGATATGAAAAATGGGTTACGTTGTAAAGTAAGAAATATTCTTTCTAATTATAAATACTAAGGTGTCAACATTTCGAAATCAATTGAGGTTACTATAAATGTTGTTATAAAAAGACTAGAATGTATAGCATGTGAGGTTTAAAGGAATTGCAAGTGATAGAATTGAATTTATCCATATGCACATTAAGCTGATGAATGATGTGTTATTGGTAAAAATTGAATTAAATTATGTTATAGATCAATATTTGAATCCGCCAAGAGAAGATTGCTGGAAAGGAAAATTTTTTTAGTAGACCAATCGTGGCGAGTTATCATTTCGCCAGGTAAGTTCATATAATAAAATGAAAGTGTCCCGATGAACTTAGTAAAAGGCTCATACACATGGTTACATGTTATTTCTTGATGATTCTGGGATCTAGCATTTGTTTTAGACTCGAAGATACATGTGACAGAGATTTAGCCTAGATTGGTAATCTGATGTTGTTTTAAAGGTTTAGCCTGGACTGATAACCTTACACATATATAAAGCCCTGGTCATACTATTGTTATGTCGATAAAGATTTAGCTCGTATGGATAACCTGAGACATTTGTACATGATTAGCTCGGATGAGTCTCTGATGTGAAGCGTACTTGTGTTTTGAGTTCTTTTACGATGTTTCATCGAGTATCATAAATTATGCAAAGTATGAAATTGGTGAATTATGGAATAAGAGGAAATGGAAGAATTTATTGTTAAATTTTGAGTCTGTGCCATTGAAAGGGAAATGGATTATCTAAATAGGAAAGCTTAACATATCATTTCGCATATTTGGCATATTATATTTGACTTGGTGTACGCACTTACCTTGCTGATAGTCTGTGTTGGTAGGTACGTAAACTATGTTCGCACAATAGATTAGCATATAATGGTTATGTGAGGTATGTTAATTATTGAATTTTGTATGAGCTTACTAAGTATTATTAATACTTACTTCTATGTAATTTTTATTTAATAAATTTTTAATGTGTTGATAGTATCAACAAGAAGTTCACACTATCTGCCCAGAGTTGTAGTAGATTGTTGATTTTGTTTGGTTAGTCTAAGTGGCATGTATTAGATAGTTGGCTATTTCATAAATAGATATGTTAAAGTTTGAAGGGGTTACCTTGTAATCTTTTTATGTAGGTAAATAAAATGAATATAGGTTTTATTTATGTTTCAGATTATAAGTTTCCGCGAATTCTATTATACTGTGGGGGTATCAGTGAAGTAGTCCACAAACTTCTCATTTATAGTTCAAGACGCAGTTGAATGACTCACAGGATATGTTTGCCACATAATACTTCGCGAATGGTTAGCAATAAATGTGTCGAGTACGTGTAAGAGTGAGTTTTAAGTGGTAACATCCTATAGCTTAGGTCCGGCAACCAAACCAAGCATGGGATGTTACATTGATAAAAAAATTAATATATATTTTTTATAATTTAGAAATTAAATTTTGGATCTATCATTTAAACGGTCCGTTGTTGTCCTTGTGGGTTAGAAATAGGATAAGTTATAGTTCACAAAATATTGGGAACTTCTAGAAGCTCCAAAAAATTACATATTAAGAAATTTTAATGAAATTTTGTAGATGGAATATTTTGATAATTTTTAAAATATTAAATTTTTATATTAATATTTGATACTAAAAATAAATATAGAAAAATAAATAAATAAAGCAAACTTAAAAAGAAAAACTAATATTTGGCAGTCCCTCAATATCTTTGGTAATCCCTTATATTTTTTTTTTTTGGTAATCGATCATAATTTTTTATACTTCCTCATGTTTTTTTTAGCACTTCTACATAATTTTTGGTAATCCCTAATAAATTTTGGTATTTCTTCATGTTTTACGTAATTCCCCCATAATTTTTTTTGTATATACCTCATAATTTTTTTGTACTCTCTCATGATTTTTGGTATTCCTCAAAATTTTTGGTATGCCTTCATAATCTTTTTATACTCTGTCATATTTTTGATATTCCATCATAAATTTTGTACTCTTTCATAAATTTTTTGTTTGTTCTCAATATTTTTTGTATGCATTTGGAATGAAGATTTGAATAGGAAAATATATTTTTGGAGTAAAAAATTCATTATTTATGCTTATTAAGAGTTTTAATGGGGTTTTGTAGACATAAAAATTGAAAATTTTAAATTATTAATTTTCATGCTAATATTTGATATTAAAAATATTACATATAAGGATAAATTTTAAAATATTGAAAAATTAAATAAATAATGCATATTTAATAAGACAAACTAATATTTGGTAATTCCTCAAAATTTTTAGGTCATCTTCATTTTTTGATAATTCCTCATAATTTTTTGCAGTCATGTTTTCTGCCACTACCTCAAAACTTTTGGTAGATTCTTATAATTTTTTGCACTTCCCATTTTTTCAATATTCTATAATAATTTTGTATACGCACCTCATATTTTTGGTATTCTCCCATGGTTTTTTGGTATTTCTTCAAAAATTTTAGTATGCCCTCATAATTTTTTGTATTCTTTCATGGTTTTATACAAACCTCATATTCTTTGGTATTCTCTTGGAAAATTAGCTAGTGGTGCTCTATTAGTCTCCTCTGCCTTTGCGAACTTATGGGCTCACTCGTATAGGTCAGATAAGCTCTATGGCTTGTTGTCTGTGAATGAGTACTGCACATGGTCATTTTGTACTCCCATGATGAAGGCATCTATCACCCACTAGTCTTCCAAGTTTTTTGTGTTAAGGGTCACCGCGTAGAACCTCTTCACGTAATCTTGAAGGAACTCACCCTCTCACTACTTCACTAACATCAACTCTATGGGCATGTTCATGATGACTCGATGGGCCCTGAACCTATCTAAGAACATTTGCCCAAACTGTGAGAAGTTGCGGACCAAGCCTTGCGAAAGAGAAAGGTACCAATCTTTGGTACTTCCTTTCAGCATTGCCAAGAAGGCTTTGCACATGGCCGTACTCGACACCCCCAGCATGTTCATATAATCGTTGTACTGCATCAAGTGGGCCCGCTAGTCACTCTTTCCCTCGAACATATCTTTAAGTACCTTGAAATTGTGTGGCAAACCCACTACTGACATTTTGGGAGCCAGCAGGTTGTTGGAGTAGAACAACCAGTCCATATCCTATGACTCAAGCTGCAACTCATCCATTTCATTCAGCCACTCTTTCATCTGCATAGTCGGGGTCTCATATTGGGTGTTGATGTTGCCGTGGGACCCCGAGTTGTCTACATGTGTTTTTCTTTGGAGTTCTTCATTCTATCTTAGTAATTCTTGCTACAAAGCTTTTTGTTCCATAAACTATGCTTTAAAGCTTTTTGTTCCATAAACTATGCTTCTTGGGCAGCCATCTGTTCCCTCATGAACTTCATTGGTTCTTGAAAGGCTAAGAACTGCTACGAGAGTGCTTCCTGGTTGAAGGGAGATGGCAGGCCCTGGCTTGATGAGAGGTTAAGGTTTAACAATGGGGAAGGCCCTCGATAAACTGCATTATTAAGGTTTTCAGGCTTATTGGTGAACCATGCAATAAACAGGTCTACCTCATCATATTAGGCACCAGAACGCGACGTACTAGCTTGCCTAGAGGAGAAGTGAAACTGGCACACCGTGCAATCTAACAATCTTGGCAACATACAACTCTACCAATCTCTTGAGTGAAAAATTAGTACGAACTAGAATGAAATGCACAAACTTCATCAAACGATCTACAATGACCCATACAACATCTTTCTTTCTCAGAGATAGAGGCAATCTCAATACAAAATCCATCGTAACACGTTTTCATTTCCATTCTAGAATCATCACAAGTTGTAACAAACCAGAAGGTACCTGATGCCCGGGTTTAACTTCCTAACAAACTAAGCATTTTGAAACAACCCCTGAAATCTCTCGTTTCATACCTAGCCACAAGTACATCTATTTCAAATCGTCGTACATTTTATTACTACCAGGATCAATGGATAAGCTACTACTGTGAGGTTCCTGTAAAATCTTTTAAATGAGATCAGAATGTTTCGAAACAAAAATTTTGTCTTTGAATTATAAACTATCATCTGAAACAAAATTAAAATCTAAATCAGATTCGTCTCAATCTATTCCCGTTTAGCAATCAAAACATCGCCATATTTCTAAGCTTCGCAAATCTATTGCAAAAATGTCAGATTAGCTTTTAATTTCGCTAAAATTGAACCATCATCAATCAACATCAACTGTGTGTTCAATGTTCATAAAGCAAATAGAGATTTTCTACTTAAAGCATCAACAATGACGTTAGCCTTTCCCAGATGATAGCCGATGATCAAATCGTAATGTTTCAATAACTCAAGCCACCTATGCTGACTCAAATTCAAATCTGTCTATGACATCAAGTACTTCAGGCTTTTATGATCTGTGAAGATGTGACATTTTTCTCCATACAAATGGTTTCGCCAAATCTTTAAAGCAAATACAATAGCTGCAAGCTCTAAATCATGAGTCAGATAATCCTTTTGGTGCGATTTCAACTGTCGAGAAGTATACGCTATCACTTTTTCCTCTTGCATCAAAATACAACCCAAACCATTCAATGAAACATCGCTATAAATCAAAAATTCTTTACCAAACTTTGGCTGAGCCAACATAGGTGCCTTCAGCTAACAAAGCTTTCAGCTGGTTAAAATTTTGCTGACATTTCTCAGACTATTTGAACTTGACATCTTTTTGAAGCAATTTCACCAATGACATAGCAATCATCGAAAATCTCTTGGCAAATCTTCTATAATATCCGGCTAATACCAAAAAACTTCTAACTTCTGACTTTTGATACACTTCTCAAAGGTTTCTAGTCTACCACAATTGAGATTTTACTCGGGTCCACTCTAATTCATTTACCGACACTACATCCCCCAAAAATCTGACTTCTCAGAGCCAGAACTCACATTTACTGATCTTAGGGAATAATTGTTTTTCACGTAAAGTTTGCAAAATAATTTTCAAATGTTGGGCATGCTCTGTCTCATGTTGTGAATAGATCAAAATGTCATCAATGAATACAACAACAAATCTGTCTAAATACAGTCTGAATATTATGTTCATCAAATCCATAAACACAGCTGGTGCATTAGTCAAACCAAATGGCATCATAAGAAACTCATAATCTTCGTACCTAATAATAACCAGAACGAAGATCGATCTTTAAGAATACCATCACACCTTTCAACTGGTCAATCAAATCATCAATACGTGGCAATGAAAACTTGTTCTTGATCATGACTTTGTTGAGCTATCGATAATCGATACATAGTTGCATTGATCAATACATTTTCTTAACAAACAACACAGGAGCACCCCAAGAAAGAAAGCTGGGCTGAGCAAAGCCCCTATCTGTCAACTCTTGCAACTGTGCTTTCAACTCTTTTAATTCAGTAGGTGTTGTTCTATACAAAGCTATCGATATCGAAGATGTTCCTGACATCAATTCAATAGCAAATTCAATGTCTCTAGTCAGCGGTAACCTTGGTAATTTCTTTGGAAACACACATGTTGTAAACACCCCTAACCCGTATCCATCGCCGAAATAGGGTTATGAAGTATTACTGATCAATCACCATATAAATCATACATTTGAGTAAACATAATTATAATCCATCCATCTCAATCACTTTGTCCCTTATAAGGTCTTAAGAGACCTTAAAACATGCTTAGAAGTGGTTCGGGACTAAACTGATAACATTTACAAACTTTAAGAAACTTAGAAAATTTCTTCGATTTGAGGGTCACACACCCGTGTGAACAGGCCGTGTACCTTACACAGCCACCAGACACGCTCGTGTCACAAGCCGTCTGAAAACAGGGCATACTTACTAACTTGTACCATACAACCAAGGACATGCCCGTGTGCCATGGCTATGGGAAAACTGGGGAGGTTATTGACTTGGGTCACACGGCCAACCACACACCCATGTGCCAGCCCATGAGCCACACATGGTCAATAGACACGCTCGCGTGTCTAGGCCGTGTCTGAACTGTAGAGTATTCTGCCCTAATTCGAAAGGGTACCCCAAGGGACACACGGCCATGTAACATAGCCGTGTGTCGCACACGGCTGAGACACATGCTCGTGTCTTTACTCATGGGGACAAAAATAGGCCATTTGCAAAGCTAATTTGCCACCCGTCATTCATGCACACATAGCAACCAATTTGGAACCATTTTTATACACTTATAGGCAGCCAAAACATACCAATTCACACACATATCATACCATCAATCATCAACCATTTCAACTACTCAATTTCACATTCAAAACCTACCAAATCATTATTCCAATATCATTACAACTTGCCTAAGTTCTATATACATTAATTCATCATATTATCATCTATTTTATGCAACAAAACTTACCATTTTAACATCCTATAATCAAGCCATCATATAAGCATTATATACATCATATAACTTCCCAAAAACATAATTCAAGCCAACTTAAAACCACATTTACAAGGCAAATCTCATGGCTAATATTATGACTCAAAACATACTAAAATAACACTAGTCTGTACATGACATATACCACATATACAAAGCTTCAAAAGTACCAACAAGTTGATCCATAGTGTGAGGATGATTTCCAATTGTCGAAACCATTTTTTTGAAAACGAAGGATCGACTTTGGTTTCGAAAATGAAAATGAACAGGGGAGTCGACACCAATCATTTTTGATGAGGTGTGATCGGGTCACCTTAAATTAATCATTTTAATAAAAGTTAAGATTTACTCAAACGATAATTTTTGGTCTACAAAAATCAGAAAATGAGTTCGGGAGTCGATTACGCACGAGGAAGGATTAGCACCCTCGATACGCCCAAAAATTGGTACCTAGTTGACTAATTAGTGTCTTAGTGTCAAAGATTGAAAACTTGAAAGACTTTGAAATACAATCCCTCTTTTGTAAAAAGCACTCAAATGTTAAAGACCTTTTCGTCTCAAAGTGATGAAATGTCACATCCAGTAAGTTAGGACACGACATCTTGAACTTTTGAAGATGAGCTTGCCTTTTTATTTAAAGTTTGCGTATTTTACCCCTTTTTAAAAGGATATTAGATTATTTAGGGTAAACGAGAAAAATTGAAACTCGGTAAGTTAAGGCACGGTATCTCGAATTTTCAAATGTCGAATATTGCCTTTGTTAGCAAAAATCATATTCCGAGGTAACAAGATGTCATATCCAGTAAGTTAGGACACAACACCTCGTATCTTCGAGAATAAGCATTTTATTCAAAATTCGTGCTGCGATTTTAAAGAATATTCCGTTATTTGGATTAAATGAGAAAAATCGAAACCAGTAAATTAGGGCACGATTTTCTTGAAATTTCAAATACGGATCATTGCCTTTATAAAAGAAGTAATTTTGGGTTGGATAAAACATAAATTCGTAATAAAACGAGATAATAGAGAATGCATAAACAAATAAAAATTTCAGTATTAACGGGCATAACAGAATAAACATAAACACGAATGTGAACGATAATAATGATAAGAGAAAAATAAAATAAATGAATAAGACGAATAAAAGGAAATAATGAATAAGCTAGGAAATATTCGAAATTAAAAGGAACTAGTAATAAATAAACAATCAGTATGTAAAACTAAAAATGATAGTTTAACAATGATAATAATAATATTAATAGTAATAATACAAGTAATAAGTATTTTAAAGTTTGGAATGATGTATGAAAGTGTATATATGTATGTGTATATATAAATAAATAAATAATATATAATGTGAGTGAGGAATAAAAATAAAATAAGTGTATTTAAAGAGTAATGGGTAAAAATATAATAATAATAATAATATAATAGTAGTAATAATAATAATAATAAGAAGGTAATAAATCATAATGATAATAGTAATAATAATATAAGTAATAATATAAGTAAATACAGAGAGAATATATATAATAACATAATAATAACTATATAAAATTAATTAACCTAATAACATGATGATAATACTAGTAATAATAATAAAGTGGAAAACAATAATAATAATACATTAATAAGAATAAAACAATATATTTATAATAACGATAAATAATAATAATAATAATAATAATAATAATAATAATAATAATAATAATAATAATAATAAGAGGTTTACAATAAATAATAAAATAATTAACATATAAACAGTATGGCTAAATGACATATAAGAAATTTAAAATAAACATTATATATAAAACGGTCCAAAATAAGAAGATATATATAAAATTTTCAAAATAATAATATGTGTGGTAATTTAATAAGTAATATGCATAAAGTTTAAAATGAATGATAGTTTAAAAATACATGATGTGTAGAAAGAAAACTTAAAATAAATAACAATAAAACGATTTAAAATAAACAGTAACAAATGGAATATAAAACCATTAGAATAAATAATATATAAAAATAAATAAAGAAAGAAAAATATAAAATAATTAAAATCAAATTGATTAGGGTTTAAATTGGAATAAAAATGGAATCAGAAGTGAAAACTATAACCAAATAAAAAAGGGGGTAAATATGAAAGTGCGCGCGAGATTTGAAGACCAAATGGAAATTAATCCCTACCCCATAAACGACACCGTTCAGGTGTTTAGCCGTCCGAATGGTCTGAGGACCAAATTAGGACAAAAACAAAAGGGGTGGCCAAATTTAAAAACATTAAAGAAGTGAAATAGGACCATATTGAAGCCAGCGTCAAAAGCGGAAGGACTGAGGGCGCAAATAGACCCTCAGTCCAAAAACACGCGGATCCTGGGCACAGGCGAGTCGGGTTTACGGGTCAGCCCCAAAACAACGTCGTTTTGGGGCTCTTCAGGGCCCTTGAAACGGCACCGTTTTATAAGGCTATAAAAGCCAAATTTTTGAGAAAAAAAATCACTTCTACTATCATTTTAAAGAAAATTTCTCAGCAGCTCTCTCACTCCCTCTCTCTTGCCCTCTAGTCGGAGCTAGAATCCGGTGAGTGGGCCACCATCAGCCACCATCGCCGGCCACCGCATGAAATAGGTGCCTTTTTTCTTCTTTTTTTACTTTTCTTTTCTTTGATATTTTTAAAAAAAATGGGGAAAATATTGATATATGTCTGTAAATAGATTCGAAAAAAAGAAAATAAAATAAAAGATGAAGTAACATTTTCCGTTGTATACCTTGCTATTTCTCCGAATCTGTTTTTGGGATTTTTGTTTTTGTATTTTGATCTCTGATTTCTTTATGTTCAATATTTACTGTAAATTTTTTGTATTTAAAAAAAAATCCGACCTTTACAATGGATTTTTGGCTCGGCTTTTATAGCCGTTTTACATGCATTTTTTTATCACTTTCTGTCTCTTCTCCATTTAATGGTGCAGGTCCAAGTGGGAGACAAGGCGGTGGAGCAGGTGGCGGTGCAAAGGTGGCAGTGGGCAGGTGCGGTTGGTGGCAGAAGGTGGTTGAAGACCTAGGATTTTTTTCTCTTAAATTTTTTAAAGTTTTTGGCCTCTTAGGTTTGGGCTAGGGTTTTTTAGTTTTGGGTTTGGGTAGTTGGAGTTTAGGTTATTTGGGTTAGCCCGGGCCAAAATGGGTTTGTACAGCTGCCCTTCTTTGCTTGTTGTCGTGTAATGAGAACAGAGCAAAGACTTTCAAGAAAGACCAGTTTGGCCCGGTCGCGTCGAGTCTTGACTTCTTTGGCGCTCCTCTTCTTCTTGTAGCTTCATCCTAGTCCACCGCGTCTTGTTGCTTCGATCCTCTTCACTGTAACTTCAGGGAGATGGGGCTAGTGACTTCAACCTACTCCACTTCAATGTCAGGAAGATAAAGTTTGTAATTTCCAGCCTTTTACCTTACTGCTTAGGGGGTTAATATCTGTAAATTTAGCTTGTTACCCTACTGCTTAGGGTGATAAGATCTGTGAATTCAGCCTGCTACCCTACTGCTTAGGCGTTTATGGTCTGTAAATTCAACCTGTTACCCTACTGCTTAGGGGTTTAAGGCCCATTGTCTTCGATCTGTTTCCCTGGTGCTTAGGGTGATAAGATGTGTGAGTTCAGCTTGTTACCCTACTGCTTAGGGGTTTAAGGCCCATCTTCTTCGATCTATTTCCCTACTGCTTAGGGGGTTAAGATCCATCACCTTCGATCTATTTCCCTACTGCTTAGGGGGTTAATATCTGTAAATTTATCCTGTTACCCTACTGCTTTAGGGGTTTAAGGCTTGTGAATTCACCGATTCTAGGGACATGACTTGTAGAATCCGTTCCATGTATCTATGCTTATGTCAAATGATTAGGATGCTATGATCGAAATGAATCAAATGCTCCTGACTAGATATTTTATGAATGATCTATAAATGCACGAGTGCAACATGTTATGCGAATATATATAATAACATAATAATAACTATATAAAATTAATTAACCTAATAACATGATGATAATACTAGTAATAATAATAAAGTGGAAAACAATAATAATACATTAATAAGAAAAAAACAATATATTTATAATAACAATAAATAATAATAACAATAATAATAATAATAATAATAATAATAATAATAATAATAATAATAATAATAATAATAATAATAATAAGAGGTTTACAATAAATAATAAAATAATTTAAAATAATTAACATATAAACAGTATGGCTAAATGACATATAAGAAATTTAAAATAAACATTATATATAAAATGGTCCAAAATAAGAAGATATATATAAAAACTTCAAAATAATAATATGTGTGGTAATTTAATAAGTAATATGCATAAAGTTTAAAATGAATGATAGTTTAAAAATACATGATGTGTAGAAAGAAAACTTAAAATAAAGAACAATAAAACGATTTAAAATAAACAAGTAACAAATGGAATATAAAACCATTAGAATAAATAATATATAAAATAAATAAATAAAGAAAAATATAAAAGAATTAAAATCAAATTGATTAGGGATTAAATTGGAATAAAAATGGAATCAGAAGTGAAAACTATAACCAAATAAAAAAGGGGTAAATATGAAAGTGCGCGCGAGATTTGAGGACCAAATGGAAATTAATCCCTACCCCATAAACGACACCGTTCAGGTGTTTGGCCATTCAAATGGTCTGGGGACCAAATTGCGACAAAAACAAAAGGGGTGGCCAAATTTAAAAACATTAAAAAAGCGAAATAGGACCATATTCAGCTTAGATTTTGGATAGAAAATTTGAAGTGGTAGGCCCAATTTAAACTCTTCTTTCTCGAATGTTTCCAATCCTTAAGTTTGGTTAGTTCTAAATAACAGTCATGTTTCAGGTTCCTGTACTATTTAGAAACTTTCAAAGTAATATGCAGAACTCCTTTTGTGAAAGTGTCATTAATCCATTAATCTTTATTTCAATGCAGAACGCTTGGGAAAGATCGTAACAATGACAGAACTGAAATTTGTCAGAAATAAAATTTGAAGGGAATAGATTAATCACAGACGATAAACATTGTTGGAATACAAAATGAATAAAAATAAGATAGGTGTCCCAGATATCGCAGCGTGAGCTTCTCTGTACGAACTTCTTGAGGACTCCCTTTTAGAGCCCAATATGTGTTTAGGGGATCTAGAGTACCCTTGTAAATGCCCCAAGATGTAACATCTCTCCTCCTTGTTAATTTAAGTATCGTAAGACTACCGCATGCCCCACCTTCAATCAAAATTTGAATCGCCCTTTACGAGTTTTCAATTCAAAATCCCTTTGGTTTCAAGGTGCCCTTTGCGAGTTTTCACCTTGGCCTCTCCTCTTTTTTTTTTTTTAGGCGAAGTATTTCTTAACTGAATCCGAATTCACAGGATTGGGTAAAGTCTTGCCATAAATTTTGTCCAATATCAATGCTCCTTCAGAAAAGGCCTTCTTTACCACATAAGGTCCTTCCCAATTCGACATCCATTTTCCTCTGAAATCCTTTTGTACGGGCAGTATCTTTTTCAATACTAGGTCTCCCTCATGGAATTCTCTGGGATGAACCTTTTTGTTGTAAGCTCGCATCATCTGTTTTTGGTACATTTGACCATGACGGATAGCCCTTAGCCTCTTTTCTTCAATCAAATTCAACTGTTTGTATTGGGACTGGATCCATTCTGCCTCATCCAGCTTTATCTCTGACAAAACTCTGAGGGAAGGAATCTCAACCTCGATGGGTAAAGCCGCCTCCATTCTAGAGGCCAATGAGAAAGGAGTTGCCCCAGTAGAGGTCCTGATGGACTTTTGATAAGCATAAAGGGCGAACGGTAACTTCTCATGCCGATCTTTATAAGTTTTAGTCATCTTTCCCACAATCTTCTTAATGTTTTTATTAGTTGCCTCAACTCCACCGTTCATCTTCGAGCGATATGGTGACGAGTTGTGTCTGATCTTGAACTGACTGTAGACATCCGCTATCATCCTGTTGTTCAAATTCAATGCGTTGTCAGATATGATCCTTTCTGGCATTCCATATCGACAAATGATTTCCTTTTTTAGGAACTTGCTAACTGCCGATTTCGTAACATTGGCATATGAAGCATCTTCGACCTACTTGGTGAAATAGTCAATAACCACAAAGATGAATCGATGCCCATTTGAAGCTTTTGGCACAATTGGCCCAATCACATCCGTGCCCCACATCGATAAAGGCCATAGAGAAATCATAACATGCAGAGGTGAAGGAGGCACATGAATCTTGTCTCCATAGATTTGGCACTTATGACATCTTTTGGCGTAGTTAATACAGTCTCCTTCCATGGTGGACCAATAATAACCAAACCTCATAATTTGCCGGGCCATTATAAAGCCATTAGCGTGTGTCCTACAGATGCCCTCATGGACTTTTTCTAAGATTTTCTTAGCCTCTATAGCATCCATACATCTTAACAGTACTTGATCATTCCTTCTTTTGTATAGGATCTCCCTGTCCAAGATGTAGTTATTGGCCAATCTTCTCAATGTTCTTTTGTCATTCTCAATAGCTTGGTCGGGTTACTCACAATTTTTCACATACCGCAGGATATCGTGATACCAAGGGTGATCATCATTTTCTTCTTCTTCTTTGAGGTTGTAACAATGAGCTGGAGTTTCATAAATACTCATTTGGATTGGTTTCACATCCTCTTGCTTGTTCACCTTGATCATAGAAGCTAAAGTTGATAGGGCGTTAGCCATCTGATTCTCTTCTCGCGGGAGGTAGCAGAAGAAAATATCATCAAATTCCTTAATCAATTCAAAGATCAGACTTTGATAATTGATCAACTTGGGGTTTCTCGTCTCCCATTCATCTTTGAGTTGATAAATCACTAGGGCAGAATCTCTATATACCTCTAACACCTTGATTTTACGTTCTATGGCCGCGCGAATTCCCATGATGCATGCTTCGTATTCTGCCATGTTGTCCGTGTAGTCAAAATCCAATTTACTAGTGAAGGGATAATGATCTCCGTTCAGGGATACCAGGACTACCCCGATTCCGTTACCCACAGCATTTGATGCTCCGTCAAAGTTTAGCTTCCAAGGATGACCTTCTTGAGGGTCTTCTTCAGTGGTTGCTACGTACATTAGATCTTCATTTGGGAAATCAAAGTTCAGAGGCTCATAGTCTTCTAGAGCTCTACTGGCTAGAAAATCTGCTATTGCACTCCCTTTTACAGCTTTCTGGTTCATGTAGGCTATATCGAATTCAGAAAGTAGAATTTGCCATCGAGCCATTCTCCCATTTAAAGCAGTCGACTCCATCAAGTTTTTCAGAGGATCCATTTTAGAGATCAGCCAAGTTGTATGGTATAACATGTATTGTCTTAGTCTTCGAGTTGTCTAGATTAAGGCACAACACAACTTTTCAATTGACGAGTATCTCGTTTCATACCCAGTGAACTTACTAAGGTAATATATCGCTCTTTCCTTCCTTCCTGACTCATTGTGCTGGCCAAGCACACATCCCATAGAATTTTCAAACACCGTTAAATACAGTATCAATGGCTTATATGGACTAGGTGGTGTCAATACTAGGGCATTTGAAAAATATCGCTTAACCTTGTTAAAAGTTTTCTGGAACTTCTCGTCCAAAACACCAGGGTTGTGTTTCTTAAGGAGACGGAATATAGGGTCACATTTCTCGGTTAGTTGTGAAATGAACCGAGCGATGTAATTTAGTCTTCCTAGGAATCCCCGAACTTTATTTTGAGTACGTGGTGGAGGTAACTCTTGTATGGCTTTGACTTTATCTGGGTCAATCTCAATCCCTTTTTCACTGACTGCGAATCCTAGCAGTTTTCCTGACCTGGCCCCGAAGGTACAGTTTGCTGGATTGAGTTTCAGCTGGAATTTCCTCAACCTCAAAAATAATTTCCTCAAGACTTGCACATGCTCCTCATCCGTCCGAGATTTGGCGATCATGTCATTGACATAGACTTCAATTTCTTTGTGCATCATATCATGGAACAAGGTTACCACGGCTCTCTGATATGTTGCTCCCGCATTTTTTCAGTCCAAACGGCATCACCTTATAGTGAAATGTTCCCCACATGGTTACAAATGTGGTCTTATTCATGTCTTTAGGATGCATATTTATCTGATTGTACCCTGAGAAACCATCCATGAAGGAGAAAAGTGAGTAATCTGCCGTAATGTCCACTAAGGTGTTAATATGAGGCAACGGGAAATTATCCTTCAGGCTGGCTTTGTTTAGATCCCTGTAGTTTACACACATCCGTACTTTTCCAACTTTTTTAGGGACGGGATGATATTGGCTACCTATTCCGAGTACTTAACTACTTGTAAGAAACCAGCATCAAATTGCTTCTTGACCTCCTCTTTTATTTTAAACAAAACATCTGGCCTCATCCTTCAGAGCTTCTGTTGAACTGGCTTGCATTCTTCCTTAATGGGGAGCCTGTGTACCACAATGTCAGTACTTAGCCTAGGCATATCTTGATACGACCATGCAAAGACATCCTTGAACTTTTGGAGTAACTCAATAAGGTCTCGTTTTGTCTCTGTGGTAATGCAAGCTCCGATCTTTACTTCTTTCTTTTCTAGTTCATCTCCCAAGTTTACGACTTCTACTGACTCTTTGTGAGGTAGAATCTGTTTCTCTTCTTGTTCTACCATCCTTAACAAATAAGGGGATAAGTTACAATCTCTGTCATATTCAAAGTCCTGAGATCCCTCTAAACACATATCCCGCTCAAAAGGAGACTTTGATTTAGTAGTAACGTCGCTGATATAGTTGATATCTGGAGACGTGTTGTAGGTGTGAAGGAAGATACAAATAACAAAAGAATCTAAGAAACAATGATGTGTATAGTATGATTATCAATAAAAGAATAAAAGAATATTTGCATAGAATAAGACAAAAGGATGCATTTCATTGAAATAACGATTTTGAACATAAGCCTATTTCACAAAAGGGACTCTTATTACTCCTAGGCCTAGAGCAATAAGTGTGTTTTGAACATTACTCTGTGTTAGTTTTAAAGACTACAGGAATCTCTTCCACAGTCCAATTATTCAGAACACTTCCCGGCTCAACATTCCTTCAACGATTTCCTTTCCCGACGTCCCCCGCTCAAGGTGAATGACTCCTCCAGACACAAAAGTCTTCGGTATATGGGGAAAGATCATTGGTTTCCACTCGATTTCTCCCCCGCTCAATTGCGCTTTGCTTCTCTCTTGCTTCTTCTTTAGTTCCTTCTTTGTTTGTTTCATGTCTGGCTTAAATCCTAACCCAAAATGGTCTTGTTTGTTCTTCATCACTGGTGCATTAATCCTTCCCTGGAGGTATCTCCCGAGTCCTCTTCCAGGTAGGCCCCTTTCCCAATAATCAGCCTTAGTCCCATTCTTGTAGTCTCAGATAACCTGGGCATTGGAATCCTATTTCCTTCGGTAATAAATGTTGCATTCACAAACTCTAAAGACCGAAAAGAGCATTCGATTACTTCATCATTTGCCTCTAGATATGGGGCGTCACTGGTTACTGCTGCAATGATGTCCTCTTCAGCATTGATCGTTACCAACCGACCTTTGGTTACCAATTTCAACTTTTGGTGTAGCGATGAAGGGACTGCCCCTGCTAAGTGTATCCATGGCCTCCCCAATAGGCAATTATATGAAGGCTTAATTTCTATGACTAGGAAATCTACCTCGTACGTGTTCGGCCCGATTAAGAGGGGTATTTCAATCCTACCCATTACCTTCCTTTCAGTGCCATCAAATGCTCTCACTATATTTTGGCATTTCTTCATATGGGAACTATCCACTGGCAACCTATTCAGCATAGATAGGGGTAGGACATTTAGTGCAGACCCATTGTCAATCAATACCCTCGGTAATGTATACCCTTTATAGCGAGTCGTGATGTGCAAAGCTTTAGTCGATCCTCTACCTCCTGGCGGTACTTCATCATCATTGAATTTCTATGAATTTGTCAGCACTTATGTTGTTAACTAAGTGGTACAGTTTGTTTACAGAAATATCGTTAGCAACATAAGTTGATGAAGGTCATGGTTGTGCTACCCAGCATGTGGTTAATGAAAGGTGCCTTCAGGGTATTAATGAAGAGCATAGTGGTTTCTTTTTCCAACAGAGGGGGTTGGACTTGTGTGGCCAGCTCTCTCCATCGTTGGGCATATTGCCTAAAGCTTTCATTATGCTTTTTCTCCATATTCTGTAAAGTGATTCTATCAGGGGCTATGTCTGCCACATGACCGTACTACTTCATGAAAGCTTGTGTTAGATCTTTCCATGAACTGATCTGGGTGCGACACAGTTGGTTGTACCATCTAGAAGCGGCCCCAACCAAACTTTCTTGGAAGCAGTGAATCAAGAGTTGATCATTATTGACATGGCCTGCCATCCGTCTGCAGAGCATAGTGATGTGAGCTTCGGGAGAGCTAGTCCCATTGTACTTCTCAAATTTCGGATTTTTGAACCTGGAAGGGAGTACCAAGTCCGGAACCAAACTTAATTCCTTAGCATCGATTCCACCATGATAGTCGGTGCTTTCTATTTCTTTAAATTTTTCTTCTAACCATATACACCTTTCTTCAAGTTCTTTCGGGAGTTCTACCCTTGTCTTTTCTGTTTCTGTTACTTCATCGAGATTGAGGACAACAAGGTTAGTAGGGTTATCCCCCGGATTGGAGCCCGAACTAGCCTGATAATTCATCAGCGCTAAAACACTGGTCTAAAATGGTTGGGGCCTAATTGTGACCGATGGCCTTCTTGGGTATCACGTTGTGTCTGAATGTCCATTAGGGTAAAACCCGGAGGGTAGATAGTATCTTCATTATCATCTCCCGCATTGATCATAGGGCTTTTCCCTTTTTCTAATCCGCCAGCTAATAGACGTGTTAATTGATCCATCATACTTTTTTGGGACTTCAGCATCTTGTCCCTTACATCTTGCTGGATTTTGGCTGGCTGTTCTTGCATACGTGTTTGTAGTTGATCCTGCATCTCTTTTTGCATTTGTTCTAATCTCTCTAACCTTTGGTCCATTGCTTTTGTTTTTCCTCTTGTATTGTAACGATGTTCCAGGGTAACTGCCATGATTTTTAGGGTATTTTGTGAGTTTTAGTGTGTATGATGCAATGCTGATGCATGAATGCAATGAATGCAATGAATGCAAAAAAGAAAAGGTGTTGATTCTAATTCGATTTCATTAAAGTAACTTTTCTAGAAAAAAAGTTTCTTTACATAAAACAGATTACATATAAGGCTTGGCCCTGATACTTAAGGCCTTGACCTGCCTAAGAAGCCAAGCTAGCTCTCGGCCTTTGTCCGATTCTGACTCATTTTTTAAACTCAGCACATCGGCCTGTACTGCTAACATTTGTAAGTGATCAGCCACTTCTCACACTTGAGTCAAAGCTTCGCCCATGATGTAATCCCTGTTCCTGACCTAGTCTTGAGATTGATGAAGTTGCTCCTTCAATCGCTCATTATTTACCTCAAGGAGTTCAATCTGAAGTTCACGATTTTGCAGCATTGTTTTAATTTTTTCTATCTTCTCTTTTAATTCTTCGATTCTACTCTGACTAGCTTTCAACTTGATTTCAGAGTTACACATACGAAACTGATACAAGGACACCTCTAACTCTAATACCCGAATCTTTAATCCCTTCTTCTTGTTCTGGCTTTCTACCAAACTTCTTTCCAGGGCACCTTCTCGAGCTTGAGCATCCCGAAATTTTTCTTCCCATTGGTTAGCTTTGCTTTTCTCTTCTTTGACTTCCTATCGTCACTGTTCAGATGTTTTTCCTAACCCAGCAGTTCTCATTGACCTACGCAGCTTCTTGTAGTCTGTTTTCAAACTGTCCAAATCCTCTTCAGCCTTGTTTTTTTTCCTTTTCTGAGTCTTTCAGCTTCTAGTTTTTGGGCATCGACATCTAACCCTAGCTGCATTTTTTCTTCCTCTAATTGCTCGATCCTTTTTTCTAGTTCCCAGCTTTTTCTCTCAAAATCTTGCCTGATGATTTCTAGCTTAGATGGGATTACTTTCAAGTGTTCTTCTATTGATCGAGGGTTTCCTTGATCTGACGTAGGGATGTTGTCGTTAATCCTCTGATCCCACCACTGGTCATACTCAGGGGTAGTCATGGGATTGGCAGCAAACTTTTTCATTCTACGAGCCTGGTTCCATGCATTTTATATCTCGCGAACTTTCCTTTTGTAATTATTCCCTGTAAATACGAACTCACACCGAGCTAACCCATGTGTTGGTGGCGTAAACTGTCTGGATCTGTACTGTCTTAATGCAAGCAGAGGAGCATATCCGACGACTCCCCATATTCCTAACAAGGGAACCCAATCAAAGTCTCCACATCGGTATAATATTTCGTCAGGAACCATCCACGGGGCTCTCCATTCGACGTCTTCCTCTTGTAAATTTTCTTCTATAATATCATCTTGCCTTGGTGTAGCTACTAACTCTTTCATTGGAGAGTATTTTTCAAAAAAGATATGATACGAAACCTTTTCCACTTTCCAAAAATGGCTGTGGAACCAAGATAGCAAGAGCTGTGCACATCCAATAAATCTCCCTTCACACGCTCTTTGACAAGCATTCAATGATCTGAAAGTTTCACCAAGATTGCGAATGCTGTGTGTGGTCCCTTTACCAAGCCTCGTCAAAAGATCGAAGCGCCTCGTCTACATGCCCCAAAGCTTTGGGGAAGATAACCAGTCCATAAATGCTCAGGGCAAAGACATCTACCCTTTTCTTTATATCGGGATGTGCTAAGATTAGATCCCTCAAGTTCCTCTAAGGAATGCACTTACAATCTCCTTTTTTTTATCCGAGTTGTAACCCACTGTTCGCTCATCCCTGTGATGTTCATTAGCCTTTTTGAAAATGCTGGGACGTTGGCAGCTCTAGAATAAATTCTGTCAACCTGAATCTTTGGGCAATGGAGCAAGGCTGTGTACTCTTCTATAGTAGGTACGAAGTCTACCTTTCCAAAAGTGAAGCAACTATAAGCAGAATTCCAATATTGGGCGAGGGCTTGGAACAGGTGTTCATCTACCTTGACATCGAGCAGATAAGGTAAATTGCCATAATGACAATAGAATAGCTGTTTGATCTCGTCATCCCACTGACCCCAAATTTCTTTCATTTCTTGGAGATTATTCTGAGTTACGTTGATCCGAGTAAAATCCCACAACTCTGACACGTACCCTTCGGTAAGACTATCACCTTTCTTGCTGTATTGTCTCAGCCTATATCCGGACAGCTACATTTTCCTCTACTTTATCAAAAAACCCCTTTTCTATGATAAGCTATCTACTTAGCAACCGAATGTGAATCAACACCTTTTTTGATGAAAATGCCATGCAAATACAATCGAAGTAAAACAAAGCAAGTCAGTATTTCATATGCAGTTTAAAGCAAACAAGGAATAACAAACATAGCACTTGCTCAGGTAACCACTAAGGTTTCGGAGTGGCTCTACCTAGGGTGGGCTCTTAAGACTTGCTATATGGGGTTCGGTACTAGAGTAAAGGTACCTGAACCAGCAGATTTCTTGATCTTCACCCATTATAGGCTCATACAGACCGAGTTCAGTTTAGGGGAATACGTTTCCCTATGGCTGCACGGAGATGAAAATCTCACGAAGACATAGGTACGGATGTATCCCAAAAGCGATCCGCTATCCTGCACGAAGGTGAAAACCTCACGAAGGAATAGTTTCTCACTCCCACTTAAAGGGTGTGACCATAACGGTCATGCAATGCAATGTGCGAGGATATATGCATAAAAACTCGAAGCGATTAAAGAAAATAAGAATAAAATGATGAAAACCGTAAGAAAACGGGTGAAATGCAATAAAGCGATCGTATATCAAAACCAAATTTTTAATTTTCGACAAAAAGACAAAAGTTAATCAACTTGTGGCTTGACTCTCTTATTTGGCTCCCCAGTGGAGTCGCCAAGCTATTGAAACCATTTTCTTGAAAACGAAGGAACGGCTTTGGTTTCGAAAATGAAAATGAACAGGGGAGTCACCATCAATCCTTTTTGATGAGGTGTGATCGGGTCACCTTAAATTAATCATTTTAATAAAAGTTAAGATTTACTCAAACGATAATTTTTGGTCTACGAAAATTAGAAAATGAGTTCAGGAGTCGGTTACGCACAAGGAAGGATTAGCACCCTCGATACGCCCAAAAATTGGTACATAGTTGATTAATTAGTGTCTTAGTGTCCAAGATTGAAAACTTGAAAGACTTTGAAATACGATCCCTCTTTTGTAAAAAATGCTCAAATGTTAAAGACCTTCTTGTCTCAAAGTGATGAAATGTCACATCCAGTAAGTTAGGACACGACATCTTGAACTTTTGAAGATGAGCTTGCCTTTTTATTTAAAGTTCGTGTATTTTACCCCTTTTTAAAAGGATATTCGATTATTTAGGGTAAACGAGAAAAATCGAAACCCAGTAAGTTAGGGTACGATATCTCAAATTTTCAAATGCCGAATATTGCCTTTGTTAGCAAAATTCTTATTTCGAGGTAACAAGATGTCATATCCAGTAAGTTAGGATACAACACCTCGTATCTCCGAGAATAAGCATTTCATTCAAAATTCGTGCTGCGATTTTAAAAGAATATTCCGTTATTTGGATTAAATGAGAAAAATCGAAACCCAGTAAGTTAGGGCACGATTTTCTCGAAATTCCAAATACGGATCATTGCCTTTATAAAAGAAGTAATTTTGGGTTGGATAAAACATAAATTCGTAATAAAACGAGATAATAGAGAATGCATAAACAAATAAAAATTTCAGTATTAACAAGCATAACAGAATAAACATAAACACGAATGTGAACGATAATAATGATAAGAGCAAAAATAAAATATATGAATAAGATGAATAAAAGGAAATAATGAATAAGCTAGGAAATATTCAAAATTAAAAGGAACTAGTAATAAATAAACAATCATTATGTAAAACTAAAAATGATAGTATAGCAATGATAATAATAATATTAATAGTAATAATACAAGTAATAAGTATTTTAAAGTTTGGAATGATGTATGGAAGTGTATATATGTATATGTATATATAAATAAATAATATATAATATAAAACCATTAGAATAAATAATATATAAAAATAAATAAATAAATATAAAATATAAAAGAATTAAAATCAAATTGATTGGGGTTTAAATTGGAATAAAAATAGAATCAGAAGTGAAAACTATAACCAAATAAAAAAACGACGGTAAATATGAAAGTGCGCGCGAGATTTGAGGACCAAATGGAAATTAATCCCTACCCCATAAACGACACCATTCAGATGTTTGGCAGTTCGAATGGTCTGGGGACCAAATTGCGACAAAAACAAAAGGGGTGGCCAAATTTAAAAATATTAAAGAAGCAAAATAGGACCATATTGAAGCCAGCCTCAAAATCGAAATGACTGAGGGCGCAAATAGACCCTCAGTCCAAAAATAAGCAGATCCTGGGCACAAGCGGGTCGGGTTTGAGGGTCAGCCCCAAAACGACGTTGTTTTGGGGCTCTTCAGGGCACCTTGAAATGGCACTGTTTTATAAGGCTATAAAAGCCAAATTTTTGAGAAAAAAAAAATCACTTCTGCTATCATTTTAAAAAAAAATCTCAATAGCTCTCTCACTCCCTCTCTCTCGCCCTCTGGTCGGAGCTAGAATCCAGCGAGTGGGCCGCCGTCAGCCACCGTCGCCAGCTACCGAGTGAAAAAGGTGCCTTTTTTCTTCTTTTTTTTTTTACTTTTATTTTCTTTGATATTTTTGAGAAAAAATGGGGAAAATATTGATATATGCCTATAAATAGATTCGAAAAAAAGAAAATAAAATAAAAGATGAAGTAACCTTTGCCCTTGTATACCTTGCTATTTCTCCGAATCTGTTTTTGGGATTTTTGTTTTTGTATTTGGATATTTGATTTTTTTATGTTCAATATTTAGTGTAAATTTTTTGTATTTCAAAAAAAATCCGACCTTTACAATGGATTTTTGGCTCGGCTTTTATAGCCGTTTTACATGCATTTTTTATCACTTTCTGTCTCTTCTCCATTTAATGGTGCAGGTGCAAGTGGGAGACAAGGTGGTGGAGCAGGTGGCAGTGCAAAGGTGGCAGTGGGCAGGTGCGGCTGGTGTTATAAGGTGGTTGAAGACCTAGGGTTTTTTTTTTTTCTAAAAATTTTTAAAGTTTTGGGCCTCTTAGGTTTGGGCTAGGGTTTTTTAGTTTTGGGTTTGGGTAGTTGGGGTTTAGGTTATTTGGGTTAGCCCGGGCCAAAATGGGCTTGTACACCAATGATCCTCGATGTCTGAGCTAGCTTTGATACTCTATAAAATAAAAGCAAATAACACACAGTATGCTTCATAGCTTAGTAAGTTCATACCAAATATACTCAATAGTTCATAATATACAAATCATAAATTAATCAACACTTAGTAGTTCTAATACCAACATTCAATTCTAATCCATGACCATTTATCATGTATATACAAATTCATCAAGCTTCATACACATAGTATCAACTACCACATAGGTATCGTTCATACCTATACTAAATTTAGTCCCTATTTCACAAAAACACAAATTACACAAAATTAAATTATACCCAAGCCTAGCCAAATTTATTAGGGATCCTTAGCAGCCCAAAATTTTCATTTATTTCACAATTAACCCTTCAATTTACACTTTTCTCAATTTAATCCCTAATATGTATTTTTACTCAAAATTACTTTACAAAACATGTATATCAAGCATCAACCTTTAATAATTCATCATAAAACATTCAAAAACTCAAGCATGCATCAATGGCACTTTACAAATCATCAAAAAACTCAAAAATTAAGGCACAGGCTAGCTAGTACTCAAAGTAACGATCACAAAAACATAGAAATCATCAAAAACTGAGCGAAAACCGTACCTTAATCAAGCTTTACAAGTGCGAATTTACAAACCCTATTTTTAGCTTCTTCTTTGCTTCATTCGACCATAAAGATGAACATATGGCCACCATTTTATTTTTGTTTTAATTAATATTAACCTTAATAACCATTTTACCAATTTAACCTTGTTATTAAACCATTTAAACACCTTAATAAATGCCCATTTATGACAATTCCCACTATCCATGGTCTAATATCAACATAAGGACCTCTCATCTAATAAGCCATGACAAATAGACACCTTTATCATATAGAAGGCAACTTTCGCATTTTACGCGATTTAATTCTTTTTCTTAAATTGAGCTATTAAACAATAAAATTAGCTCACGAAATTTTCAGACATATACATTCACATGCTGTAAATGCCAAAAATAATATTAAAATAATTTTATAACCTCAAATTTTTGGTCCCAAAACCACTGTTCGATTTAGCTAAAAACTGGGTTGTTACAACTCTCCCCCCTTAGGGATTTTCATCCCCGAAAATATTACCAGCAAATAGGTTTTGATATTGCTTTCTCATAGCATCCTTGAGTTCCCACGTAGCTTCTTCAACCCCATGTCAATGCCATAATACTTTCACTAACGCTATTCTTTTATTTCTCAGCTTTTTGATCTCACGAGTTAGAATTCCAATCAGTTCTACAGCATACGACATATATGTCTGAATGTCAACTTTGGTTGGGAAAATAACATGTAAAGGATCAGATCGATATTGTCGAAGCATTGATGCATGAAATACATTATGTATCTTTTCTAACTCAGATGGCAATGCTAGCCGATAAGCCACTAGTCCAATTTGCTCGATAATTTTATACGGCACAATGAATCTCGGACTCAATTTGCCTTTATGACCAAATCGAAGTATATTCTTCCACGAAGATACTTTCAAAAACACTTTATCTCCGATCTGAAACTTAATATCTTTCTGTTTCAAGTCTGCGTATGATTTCTAATGATTTGACTCTGCTTTCAAACTATCACGAATTACTTTCACTTTTTCTTTTGTTTCTCTAATCAGATCAACTCCGTGAATCGTACTCTCGCTTAGCTCAGTCCAATAGAACGGTGTTCGACACTTTCAACCGTATAAAGCTTCGTAAGGTGCCATTTTAATACTCGATTGAAAACTGTTATTATACACGAATTCAATCAATGACAAATACTTCTCCTACATACCTTCAAACTCAAGAATACAACATCTCAACATATCCTCGTATTTGAATAACTCGTTCTGATTGACCATCCACTTGCGGATGAAATGCAGTACTAAAATGTAGTTTTGTACCCAATACATCTTGCAGTTTCTTCCAAAACCTCGATGTGAACATCGGATCTCTATTCGAAACAATAGAAACAAGTACCTTGTAACACCCCTAACCCATATCCATTGCTGGACTAGGGTTAAAGGCGTTACCGAACAACTCAAAATTGTAACACCCCTAACCTGTATCTGTCGCTGGATTACGGTTACGAGGCATTACTGGACAAAACACAGCTCAGTACATTCATATAATACATTACATGTACAAAGGTATATCAACTTCTTTCCAATAATTCTCAAACTTGAATAGCAACCATTTACTAATTCATATAAATCAAATGTGTATTTGTAAACAATTCAACCAATTAGATTTAAACATGCTTTATAATTCAATTACATCCATATCACCAGCCTATTAAAGTATTTGAACCAAGCTATTATACGTCAAAACCAAAATTTGCATATGTTTCATAATTACAAATTTTGAACTATATGGCCATCAATTCTATATCATTCAAATACCTAAGTCATAATTATTCATATTTCAATTCATAAATCGAGCTTACAATAAGACATCCACTAGTGAAAATTCACTTCTTTGATTAAATACTAAACACATCATTTTACATATCTATGTACATTTGTATATTTTGCCATATCACCACATATCACAGGGCATAATATTTATTAGCACAAAAAAATAGTAGCTAGCATTACAACATGGCCAAATATACTTCTTTTACATTGCAAATTCATGCGCATATTACCATATCAATATGGACCATTTTTTAATACAAATGTTAAGTCATATCACTTAATTTGCAAGCTAAATAACATGTCTAACCTTCATATATTCAAACAACCTATGAACCATTTCTAAGCATAATTACCAAATCAAAACATGCGAAAATTTATATGCTAGCATCGTGACAAAATTACAAATACACAACCAATTCATTTGCTCACCTATTCGGCTATCAAAATTAACCATTAAAGTTGTACCAATTCCACCATTCAATCTTAAGTTAAATTTACCATTACATAACCGAATACAAATGTCAACTTGTCACTTTAAATATCAAACCACAAAAAAAATGTCATATGCATACATATTTAATTTATCTATCATTAACCGAATATGCATGTACATTATTTACCAATTTCAAGCCAATTTACAAGACGAATTATATATCAAATTTTATGTCAATAATGAGCCACACCAAATAACCAAATTCAAAAATATAGAAAAGTCATCTTATAGCTTATCAAAACATGTACCACAAATCAAAAACACATCCATTATTTACATCATTACTCAAGCCTCATATATTAATAAACTATATCAACTTCACTTCCTTTATATTCCATAACTGAATTTACCTTAATACCAATTCACATAACAAAACCTTAACAAAGCATATCAAACAAGATTCACGTATATATATATATATACTTATATATATAAACCATAGCCGAAACATCAAAACTAAACATAACCATCATTCAATCAAAGCATAGAATCCAAGCTTAACAAAGTAATAAGCCATTTTCACATGGCTCATATTTACATACCCCAAAATCAAACATATATATATAAACTAGCCTATACATCCCATAAGTTCAAGTTCAAACTTATAAAAGTACCGAAATAGTCGATAGTGTGATAAACTTCACTGACGATCCCCGAACCTGTAACTAGCTTCCAAAATCTATAATACAGAGAACAAACATACACACACTATAAGCTATCACAGCTTAGTAATTCATAAGCAAATAAAAGAATCAATGACATTATTAACTCAATTTAACCAAGCCAATTCATGCTATCATAATCACATTTAATCTCAAACTTGCAAATTCATATACAAAATATACATTTATGTATCAAATTTAACTTGGCCGAAATACATATATATATCCACTATCAAAGTTATCATTTACTTTCAAGGTCACAACATCATCATAAAGCCGAATATATATATACATTTATTTATGTATACTCATGGTTCACACTTTAATATCACAAACATATATCATTTGGCCGAATTTAGATTTACATTCAATATACATTAGCTAACTCATACCTGAACCTTTTAATTCGATTTCACATTCAGTCTTTACTTAACATTGCCCGATGAACCATTCAGAAATTAAAAAGGATACTCGGATAATCACACATATCGTACAATGCCAACGTCCCAGACGTGGTCTTACATGTAATCACATATTGATACCACTGTCTTAGACAGGGTCTTACACGAATCAAATACGATGCCGATGTACCAGACATGGTCTTACATGTAATCACATATCGATGCCAACGTCCCAGACGTGGTCTTATAAGTAATCACATATCGATGCCACTGTCCCAGACAGGGTCTTACACATAATCACATACCGATGCCAATGTCCCAAACATGGTCTTATACGTAATCACATATCGATGCCAACATCCCAGACATGGTCTTACATGTAATCACATATTGGAATCACATATCAAATAGTCAACTTATCCATTGCTTAATCATCAAACATAAATCATTTTTACTAGAATATTAGCCAACTCAAAAATGTACCATTTCAATCACCATAATTTAAGCCAAAAATATCTCATATTTAATACAAATAACTAATTTATTACATAACTGAATATACCATTATAAATAGAATTATAAGATCATATAACTCACAAATCATACCACAATCACATTTTTCATTACTCAATGTCGATTCATAACTTACTAATAATCATTACAATTATTTATAGATCATATATATATAAATTTAACATCTATTTGCTCATAAACTTACCTCAGACAATGATAATCGGGACAGAACGATTATTCGACAACTTCGATTTCCTCCGATACAAATTTGATTTCCTTGGTTCTTGATCTAAACATATTCAAATTAAACTCATTCAAACATAATTTCATTGTAACATCCTGAATTAAGGCTTAGTTGGAATAGTGGTTTTGAGACCACAAATTCGAGATGGTAATAATTATTTTATGATTATTATAAGGTCTATGATATATCTCTATTCTTGTGTGAAAATTCCATGAGGAAATTTCATGTGAAAAGTGCTTAATTAGACTTTAAGGACTAAATTGAATAATTTGTAAAACTTATGTTCTAGAAGAAATATGCATGAAATTGAATTAGATTATTAATTAGAGGTCCTTAAAGATTAATTTGACCAAATTCTGAAAATTTGGACAAAAATGGGCTTGGAAGGGTAAAATTTGAAAGAATGGTAAAAAGGGCATTTTGGTCATTTAGGGGTAAAATGAATTAAAAGACAAAAATTAAAAGCCAAATGTGTCCATTTTCCTCCCATGGCCGTGTGAATCAAGAGGGGAGCCATGGCTAGGGTTTCCAAGCTTCCAAGCTCAATAGTAAGTGATCCCGAGCCCTATTTTTAACGTTTTATGCATTTTTGAAATCCCGATAACATGCTCTATTCATTTCTACCATTATTTTGAGCTAGAGTTTATGTTTAAAAATTTAACCATGCATAAAATTCTAGTATTTTGATGTTTAATGGTAGAATATGAAAGATTGGAGTGTATTTAACACCTTTTACTAAGTGATTTTTCACGAAAAAGTCTAAAAAGGACTAAATTGAAAAAAGTGTAAAATAGGTAACTAAAAATATATTTTAATGTGAAATGTGGGCTTCCATAAGCTTGAATATGATTTGGCTAGGCTTGGGTAATCAAGAAATTGAACATATTTCATTTTATAAGCCTAGGGACTAAATTGTAAATATGTGAAAGTTTAGGGGCAAAATTGTAAATTTTCCAAAAATAATTTTTGGATCAATTTGAATAATGTGAGTCCTAAATAGGCTATATTTGAAATAATAGATAAAGAAAATCGAGATTCGGGCTTAAATCGGGAAAATATAAGTTTTGGACTAAAATGGTAATTTTGTCGTTTCCATATTCGAGTTAAGTTCGCATGATTTAATGAGCATATTATTCATTTTATTATTGTTATACATGAAATATATCTTGCTATGATTGTATTGAATTTGATGTTAATGGAAATTTGATGGAAATTGACATTTTAAATGAAATGAATAAGTTTGTATGAAAACTAGGTGATATGTTATTTTTATTGTATGGATTAATGCTCAAATAAACATCAAAATGTGTATTCATGCATGAATTATAATGTTGATAGAAATTGTGAAATAATACATGGGAAAGGTTGTAGTAATGAAAAGTTGATAAAGTGTCCCGGTTGAATAAAAAGGGATATCCAATGGATATACCATTTCTTACATGATATGAGATCCTGCATGTGTTGCAGTAAAGGAATTAGCCCGTACGGGAAATCCATAGAACTAAGTATAGAAAGGATCTAGCTCTGACGGGTGTTCCTTGAACAATCGAGCCTCCCGAAGAATATGTGTGCATTATGGATTTAGCCTGAACAAGTAATCCGATTGAGGACTGAATTTAGCCTGGACTGGCAATTTAGATCTGAGCTTATGAGAGCAATTTTTGTTGAAAGGGATTTAGCCTAGACTGGTAATCTCGACATTGCTCTATGAATTTATTCTACGGGGGATTTAGCCTGGACTGGTAATCCTTCCATAAGATATAGGGTTTGCGGGATTGCGTATTGAGATGATCACTTGTATGAACTGACAGTAAATGGGCTATCCATTGAGATCCCTAAGAAATTCAACGGGATTAACATGAGAAATAGAAATGGAAATACTTGAAATGATAAACTCATCTATGCTTAGATGATACTAGTATGATGCATATGATTGTCATGTTTGGATGAAAGGTTGTGCTAAGAAATAGCACAGGTACGTACTCAAAACCCATGAACATGTGTTTGACATGTGAAATGAAATGGACTTGTTGTAAGAATGCAAATATATGAATGATGCATATGAGAATAATATTTTTATGGCAATCTTATGATGAATATTATTTTGTTGCTCTAAAACTGTTTGGACAACAACAATAGTCCAAATTTGAAAATCCACCAAAAATTATGGAAGTCAAATTAAATGCTGAATTAAATATGAAATGAAATCTTATTGAGTCTAGTTTCACATAGAAGAAACGGTATAAGAAAACGAATTTAATATTATGAGATATTCAAATTCTTCTGAGACAGATTCAGAATGAGTTCAGAATCCCCTATCCTGATTTTGGAAAATCACTATAAATTGTACAAAAATAATTATAGGTTAGAATTCATATGAATAAGTCCTTAATGAGTCTATTTTCAATAGAAATATATGGTAATATTATCCAAATCCCGTACTAAGATATAATTAAGTTTTAGTGAAGAGAGGTCGGAACAGTTGGATAGCTAAACATGGGAGACTTTAACGAATAAACTGTACTTACTGGCTAGGCCAAAAATTTTGAAAATTTTATGATAAAAATATATGTGAGTCTAGTTTTTGCAAACATTAATAGATCTTAATTTGGAGTTCTGTAGCTCCAAATATAAATTATTTAGTGACTATGACTCAAGAAAATAGCTTGATAGGATTTTAATAAATAGAGAGAAATTGAAATAGCATATTAATTCCTTGCTTATTATTTTCATGCGAGCTCACTAAGCGTAAAGCTTACTCCCTCCTTTGCATTTCTTTTAGTGTTGTCAGGCCAACTTGGGGTTGGAGAACGTCAAAGGCAACATCGCGCTTCCAAGCTATCACCTTGGGATATTGATACATAGGTTGAGAGTGAGTGGCATGTATAGGAATTAGTTTTTATGATATGTGTTCTATGATTTGGCCAAATGTATTGGCTTATTTTGATTTATTTGTATATGGCCATAGGGTATGGCTCATATTAAGTATTGTTTGTAAATCTAACTACCCATGCTATGTTATAATGTTTGTGATGAAATGATGTGAGCATGATGGTTAGCCATGCATGATTGGTGTTGTGACATGCATGTGTGATGAATGCTTCATGACCATTCGAAGTGGTCATGACCATGGTTAATGTATAATGGGGCAAGTAAATTAATAATGCCCTGAACGTGAATGCTGGATGGATAAGTTGATAATCATGGTATAAGAGAATAAGTGGTAAAGTATTTGACTTGGTCAAATAAATGAGATTTGGTATGCCTAGAATCGGTATAATGTGAGGATATGTAAAACGTGTATGCTACCTCGAAAATGTCATGTTGTGTCTTAATAAAGAGTGTTTTAATCATTAAAATGTTGCTATGAATTGTGATTATGACATGTATATAGATGTGTCATGATTTATTGATAAATGTGCATGGTTATTCGAATGATGTCCGGGCTAAGTCCCGAAGGCTTTGTGCTAAGTGACTATATTCGGACTAAGATCCGAAGGCATTCGTGCGAGTTACTAAATCCGGACTAAGATCCGAAGGCATTTGTGCGAGTTACTAAATCCGGGTTAAGTCCCGAAGGCATCTGTGCGAGTTACTATAACCGGGCTATGTCCGAAGGCATTTGAACGAGTAGCTATATCCGGTTAAACTCAAGGTGCGTGATTCGGGAATGAATGAATTTGCTGTAAAAATTTCAGTTAATACGCTTGTGAAATCCCAACAATGAGGTATGTTTCAGTATGTGCTTTGAATTAGTTGAGCCCTTACAAATAAGTATTCGCTCGGTTGATAAATGAGCTACCGCCTTTGGCTAAGTTGATCTTTGTGTATGAATATAAGGGTTGGTAATGTGAAGTAAGTATGATATTGAGAATTTGTGCATATGAAATTATCTGTTTAGCTTCATGAATGCTATACTTTGGTTGTGTTTAAATTCATGGCTCAAACTTACTAAGCATTAAATGCTTACTCCGTTTTCTTTGATTTTCTGTTTTATAGATTTTGGTTCTTCAGCTATCGGACTCGGGATTTTGAAGTCGAAGTCGCCCACACTATCAAAGCTCCTTCTTGGTATACTATTTTGGTTGAACTTTGAAATGGCATGTATAGGACTACCCTTTTGTTGTAGGTCATGTACCTTTCGGTTTTGTGTAAGTTTGGATAGCCATGCGAAAATGGCTTAAGTATACTTTGGGCATGGTATTATAATCATTGTATGTTGTTCATTAAGAGGTATGGAAATGTTTGGAAACGATTAGCCATGGGGATGGTTAATCATGATCATATTTTGTGCTATTTATGTTAAAGGGCTAGTTGAATCATGGAAACTATGAAATAGGTAAAGCCTACCTTAAAGACAGATGCTGACAGCTGCAGTGACGTGGATGAGAAAAATCACTAAAAATAGTAGGAATGGAATTAAATATGGAATAAATTATGTAAACAAACCTTGACAAGTCTATTTTCATAGGAAAGTAACGAAACGATCATATGAATAGTATGTTAAGAGATATTTAAGTTTTTGTGAGACAGGGCCAGAACGGATTCTGGAGTCCCTGTTCCGACTTTTGAAATTCATTATAAATTTACCAGAGATAATTAGAATTCATTACATATATGTACAGATTCCTTTTTGAGTCTAGTTTCTGTAGAAACAAACGGCATCAGTATTGAAGCCCTGTACAGGGAGATATCCAAGTCGTAATGCGCAAAGGTCAGTGTAGTCGATCCCTGTAACATGGGGGACTTTAACTAATAAACTGTACTAATTGGCCTGACCAAAAATTCTAGAAAAAAATTTGTAGATGCATATATGAGTCTAGTTTCAGGGAAAAATCACGAAACTTATTTTCGAGTTGTGGAACACAAGATATGATTTTTAAGGTGACAGTGACACAGTTAGCCGGCTGTCTGGAAATTTTTAAAATGAACTGTGCAAGTAAGTGGATTAAGCCCGTTAACCCCTCGTGTCCGACTCCGGCGACGGTCTCGGGTACGGGGTGTTACAGTGTGGGCCCCAAGAGCAAGTGGGCCCCATACGGGTAAACCACATGGACTTGTGGAGGATATCAGGCCAGACTGTGTAATCCACATGGTCAAGGCTATTTCTGGGTTATGTGGGCCACACGGGTGTGTGGGCCCACATGGGCCCGCAATTTGGGCCTTGTGCCCATTATCACTATTTGACTATTAAGGTTGCATGGGTTGCCCGAGACGACTGTAGACCTACTGTTAGGTCGGTAAGTGTACCTAGACCCCCTCATTAACAAAATGACGAAAATGTCCCTACATGGTAAAATGATTGATATGCCCTATGAGATGTATGATTATGTTTGAGCATGCCATTTTATATATATTGATCACATGTATGATATTATGACATGATTCATGATATGTTGCATGAGGATGAGATTTATTGTGATTGGAGGAAGTGTATTGTACTGGCAACTCTACTGCAAATACTGATTAGTACCATAACCAGTACTACTTGGAGTGTAGGGATGAGTGGGTTGATTTTATCCCCACATGGAGTGCAGGGTTGGACGGAGATGGAGTGTAGAGGCTGGTTGGGTAGGACTTATTAATTGCATATCTGTACTGTACTGTTACTGAGATAGGCTCAGGCCCACACTGATACTGATACTATAATGGGCTAAGGCCCTGACTGAAATTGAGCCATGACTGAATTGGGCTTAGGCCCAGACTGTATATGCTCTCTGATTGATTATCTGATATGGGATTACACACTAAGTTTTCATAACTCACCCATCTATTTATCTGTACAGGTAATCCCCAGGCTTAGGCGGGTCAGTGCTGCGAAAGACTCGAAGGTGGCTACACAACTGCATGGACTTTCTTATTGGGTTTTAAATTACAAATTGTTTTATTTTGGGTGTTTTTAATGTAATAAGGCCTCTATAATTTTTAATCTTTAAGTTTGGTGTTTTTTATATTTTGATTTATATCTACTAGTAGTAGATGCGAGTTTTCAAAAAGATAAATGTTTTTCTAAATCACCACATTTATGCAACATGTTTTTTTTAAAGCTTCCGCAAGAAATAATGTTTCAAAATTAATAACAAATTTAATATGGGTAACTTTTTGTCAAATAACTTAAACTTTAGGAATAAACGAAATATCCTTAGATCTTCGCTAAGATCATAAAGAGGTTAAATATAGAACGGGTTTTTCAATGATATTATACTTTATGAAAACAATTCAACGTGACATCGCCAGATTTGGTCATAACGTCTAGGCTGAGTTTGGGGTGTTACACTC
The DNA here is from genome assembly GCF_025698485.1 of Gossypium arboreum. Lineage (NCBI taxonomy): Eukaryota > Viridiplantae > Streptophyta > Magnoliopsida > Malvales > Malvaceae > Gossypium > Gossypium arboreum. Next base: position 13,406,537 of record NC_069076.1, on the reverse strand, counting down.
GAGGCATAAGCTATGACTTTGCCTTCCTGCATCAGAACACAACCCAGACCATTCAACGATGCATCACTATAAATCACAAATTCTTTACCCGATTCTGGTTGTACTAACACTAGAGCTTCAGTTAAAAGAGCTTTCAGCTAATCAAAACTTTTCTGACATTTCTCAGACCATTCAAACTTTACATCTTTCTGAAGCAATCTCATCAACAGAGTCGCAATCATCAAAAAGGCTTTTAAAACCATCGGTAATAACCAGCCAGTCCCAGAAAACTACGAACTTCAGATATATTTCTTGGAGGCTTCCAATCCATTATTTCAAATATCTTGCTTGGATCAACTCGAATACCTGATGCTGATACAATATGTCCAAGAAAACCAATTTCACGCAACCAAAATTCACATTTACTGAACTTTGCATAAAAATACTTATCACGCAAAGTTTGCAATACAATTCTCAAATGCTCGGCATGCTCATTTTCATCTCTTGAATATATCAAAATATCATCTATGAACACAACAACAAATCGATCTAGGTACGGTCTGAAAATACGGTTCATTAGGCCATAAAGATAGCAGGTACATTCGTTAGTCGGAACGGCATAATTAAGAATTCATAGTGACCACACCTTGTTCTAAATGCAGCCTTTGGCACATCAGAATCTTTAACTCACAACTGGTAATAGCCCGATCTCAAATCTATCTTTGAAAACACTGTAGCCCCTTTCAATTAGTCAAACAAATTGTGAATCCATGGTAGAGGGTATTTGTTTTTTATTGTCACTTTATTCAACTACTGGTAGTCTATACACATTCTCATCGTGCCATCTTTCTTTTTCACAAACAACACAGGAGCACCCCAAGGCGAGAAACTCAATCTTGCAAAACCTCTATCTGTCAGTTCTTGTAACTGAGCTTTCAATTCTTTTAACTCTATCAGAGCCATTTTGTACAGAGCTATCGATATTGGCGTTGCACTCGGCATTAACTCAATACCAAACTCAACCTCTTGGATCGGTGGTAAACCTGGTAACTCTTCAAGAAACACATCTGGATACTAACACACAACTGGCACTAATTCAATCTTCTTTTCAGTCACTTTCGTATCAATGACATAAGCAAAATAAGCATCACAACCCTTTCCCACATATTTTTGAGCCAACATCGATGAAATTACTGCTGGCAAACCATTCAGATCATCTGAATCGATTCGGACAATCTCATTATTCTGACATCTGAAATTTATCATCTTTCTTTTGCAATTCATAACAGTATCATGCAATGTTAACCAATCCATACCTAAGATTATATCAAACTAGTCAAATGGCAACAACATCAAATAGGCCAGAAAACAATTATCCCGAATCATCAATGGAGAGTTCTTGCACATTTTATCAACCAACACACACTTTTCTAAGGGGTTCGATACTCTAATTACAAATTCAGTAGACTCTATAGACAAAGTCTTACTAGATACTAAATTCACACATATGTATGAATGAGTTGATCCTGGATCTATCAATGCAATAACTTTAGTACCATAGAGAGTAAAAGTACCAGTGATAACATCTGGAGATGATGCTTCTTCGCGAGCGCGAATAGCGTAGGCTTGTGCAGGTGCTCTAGCATAAAATCTCACAGCAGTGTCTTGTGTCACACCTCTACCACCACTCACATTTCCAATATTACGAGATGGTCCCCCTCTAGCTACAGTGTTACTCAGCCTCGTGTTCTGAGCATTATCTTTTTTAGCTAACCCTGGGCAATCTTTAATAAAGTGATCTCGTGAACCACAAACGTAACAAGTTCTATCATTATATTTCACCCAACAATCTCCAAAATGTCGTCTTTCACACTGTTGACACTTGGGTTTAACATTTTCTACGTTACCAACACTCGATACCAATGTGGCTTGAGCATTAGGGTTGGTATATGATTTCCCGCGATCTCTATTCTGATAATAGTCTCTAGATTTCTTCGATAAGGAATGATAAGATTTATTCATCGATCTCTTCTTCGAATCTCTTGCCTTTGAATCAGCATTTCTCTTTTCTTTACTGATATCCTCGTTTTACAAGCTCTTTCAACTAACACAAAAAATTCTTTAATTTCCAGAATTCCAGCTAATAGCTTTATATCTTTGTTCAATCCATCAACAAATCTTTTACACATGATCTCTTCAGTGGAGACATATTCCCGAGCATACTTGCTTAAACGTACAAACTCTCTTTCATATTCAGTGACAGTCATTCTGCCTTATTTCAATTTTAGACACTCTTTATGTTTCTGATCGAGAAATCTCTGACTTATATATTTCTTTTGAAATTCAGATTGAATGAATTCCCATGTGACTCGTTCTCTAGGAACTACAGATGTCAACGCCTTCCACCAATGATAGGCATTATCTCTAAGCAAAGATACCACACATTTGATACACTCATCAGGAGTACAAGATAATTCATTGAATACTCTGATCGTATTCTCGAGCCAAAACTCAGCTCTCTCAGCATCACCATCAATGGTAGCCCAAAACTCTTTAGCCCGGTGTTTACGAATCTTATCCACTGGCGGCTTACTCACTCGAATGGGATATATCATTTGTGGCACTATTGGGACTTGTTGAGGAACAGGCGGGGGTGGAGGTTGTTGAGCAGCCAAATTCATTTAAACGAACTTCGTGGACAACTCACTCATCATTTGGAAAAATGCATGCGTAGCCTCTCCTCCTTGGCTACTAAAAATCGGCCTAAAATAGGTTGGCACTACCCCTTGAGTGGAAGTGGGTGCATTACTTTCCACATCATCATCTACAACTCGATTGAGATACATTTGCTATATAAAAATACATTTTAACTGTCAGGAATCATCACACTATTGTAGTTTATATATATGGCATGTATAGCTAGACTCCCACTCACTACATTAGGCCTAGAATCGACTAAACCGTAGCTCTGATACCAATTAAATGTAACACCCCTAACCCATATTTGTCACCGAAATAGGGTTACAAAGCATTACCGATCAACCACCACATAAATCATACATATGACTAAACATAATTATAATCCATTCATCTCAATCACTTTATCCCTTATAAGGTCCTAAGAAACCTTAAAACATGCTTAGAAGTGGTTCGGGACTAAACCGATAACATTTACAAACTTTAGGAAACTTAGAAAATTTCTTTGATTTCAGGGTCACACGCTCGTGTAAACATACCGTGTGCCTTACATGGCCACCAGACACGCTCGTGTCACAAGCCGTGTGAAAATAGGGCATACGTACTGACTTGTACCATACGGCCGAGGACATGCCCGTGTGCCATGGCCGTAAGAAAACTAAAGAGGTTATTGACTTGGGTCACACGGCCGACCACATGCCCATATGCCAGCTCGTGTTCCACATACAGTCAATAGACACGCCTGTGTGTCTAAGCTATGTCAAGATTGTAGGGTATACTACCTTAATTTGAAAGGGCACCCCAGAGGACACATGGCCGTGTAACATAGCCGTGTGTCACACAAGGCTGAGACATACGCCCATGTCTCTGCCCGTGTAGACAAAAATAGGCCATTAGCAAAGCCAATTTGCCACCCTTCACTCATGCACACATAGTAACCAATTTGGAACCATTTTTATACACTTATAGGAAGCCAAAACATACCAATTCACATACATATCATACCATCAATCATCAACCATTTCAACTACTCAATTTCACATTAAAAACCTACCAAATCATTATGTCAATATCATCACAACTTGCATAAGTTCTATATACATTAATTCATCATATTATCATCTATTTCATACCACAAAATTTACCATTTTAACATCCCATAATCAAGCCACCATATAAGCATTATATACATCATATAACTTACCAAAAACATAATTCAAGCCAACTTAAAACCACATTTACAAGCCAAATCTCATGGCTAATATTATGACTTAAAACATACTAAAATAACACTAGTCTATACATACCATATACCATATCTACAAAGCTTCAAAAGTACCAACAAGTTGATCCATAGTGTGATGATGGTTCCCAATGATCCCCGATGTCTGAGCTAGCTTTGATACTCTATAAAATAAAAACAAATAACACACAGTAAGCTTCATAACTTAGTAAGTTTGTACCAAATATACTCAACAGTTTATAATATACAAATCATAAATTAATAAACACTTAGTAGTTCTCATTCTAACATTCAATTCCAAACCATGACCATTTATCATGTATATACAAATTCATCAAGCTTCATACATATAGTATCAACTATCACATAGGTATCATTCATACCAGTACTTTCTCGTATTCATGTATTTCATTCTCACCTCTTTGTTCAATACGTTTAATCCTTTGAAAATCCTTCAATGCTTTAAGAACTCGCACACTTAGTGCATCATTGTTCAGCCAAAGCTATAACAATATCGCACACTTTGTGCCATCACATTAAACCGAAGCTATCTCGGTATCGCACACTTAGTGCCACATAAAATCGAAGCTATTCCAGTTTACGCACTAAGTGCTAAACATAGTCGATTTGTGTCGTACACAATTATAGTCACATTTATACAATTTATGCAATATTAAGGCATTAAAAACATAATTGTAACAATGTCTATCATATACGAACTTATCTCGTACTCGGAATTGGCGAATCGGATCAATTACTCGATAACCTTCTATTTTCCCCGATCTAAATCTGAGTTCTTTCCCCGATCTAAATCTGAGTTCTTTCTTTCTTGATCTATAAGTATTTAAAATTAACCTATTTAATCATCAATTCATTCAATTTCATCCAAAAACACATATTTTGGTTTTTTTGCACTTTAGCCTCTAAAGTTCTACATTTGTTCAATTTAGTTCCTATTTCACAAAAACACAAATTACACAAAATTAAATTATACCCAAGCCTAGCCGAATTTCTTAAGGACCATTAGCAGACCAAAAATTTCATTTATTTCACAACTTAATCCCTAATATGCATTTTTACTCAAAATCACTTTACAAATCATGTATATGAAGCACCAAGCTTTAATAATTCATCATAAAACATTAAAAAACTCATACATTCATCAATGGAAATTTACAAAATCATCAAAAAACTCAAAAATTAAGGCACGGGCTAGCTAGTACTCAAAGCAACGATCACAAAAACATAGAAATCATAAAAAACTGAGCTAAACCCGTACCTTAATCAAGCTTTGCAAGTGGCGAATTTAAAAACCCTATTTTTAGCTTCTTCTTTTCTTCATTCGGCCATAAATATGAACATATGGTCACCATTTTGTTATTTCTTTAATTAATATTAACCTTAATAACCATTTTACCAATTTAACCTTGTTATTAAACCATTTAAACACCTTAATAAATGCCCATTTATGACCATTCCCACTATCCATGGTCTAATATCAACATAAGGACCTCTCATTTAATAATCCATGACAAATAGACACCTTTATCACATAAAATGCAACTTTTGCATTTTACGCATTTAGTCTTTTTTCTTGAATTGAGCTATTAAACAGTAAAATTAGCTCATGAAATTTTCACACATATACATTCACATGCTGCAAACACAAAAAATAATATTAAAATAATTTGATGACCTCAGATTTTTGGTCCCGAAACCACTATTTTGATTTAGCTAAAAACCGGGCTGCTACACTTGTAAACTCACAAACAATCGAAACTAATTCTAACTTCAATCATGAAACTCTGGAATCAAATATAAAAGTGAGATAAGCTTAAAAGCCTTTTCTAGCATATTTTTATGTTGTCATAGTTGAAATAACATTAGCTATCTAGTCTATCTAACTTAATTCGAAGCTTTTCACCATTCTGATACTTTAATACAATATGCCTTCGTCTACTGTTCACAACAACATCCTGCAAAGTTAACCAGTCCATACCCAGAATCACATCAAACTCATCGAAGGGTAATAACATAAAATCAACTGAAAAATTGCAACCTCAAATCATCAAAGAACAGTTTTTACAGACTTTATCGAAAAACACATACAATTATGAAAGCAACTTAATCAGTAATTGCCCAATGACCTTGTCATAAGTGTCTTAACCTCATAGGGTATCCTAATCTCTTTAGGAAAATATTTTCTCTCCCAATATGATCCTATTCTATCTCATGGTAACCATTACATCTTCCTTCATAAAAAGTCAATTACTATCAAACAGTAATCAAGTCATTCATCACAAAGACGAACAACTTATGGCCACGTTTACTTTTCATCAACCATGTGCCAATGAGAGGATATCATTTACCCATGTCTTGGGCTATGAATTCCACTATTACGAATGACGCTACATATGGCAGAAGTCGTATATAACAACCCGCTTTTAGGTCAAATCAGAACAATGGTTTTGGGACCACAAATCCGAAGTCAAAATATTTATTTTGTTATTTTAATAAGGCCTTCAACATGATAGATTAATTATGTGAAAGTTTCGTAAAGAAATTTTACCGTTTAAATGCTTAATTCGATAAAAAAGGACTAAATGGCGTAACGCGTAAAAGTTGAGTTCTATTGTTTAAAAGTATTAAATAGCTATGGTTTAGTAATATGGAAGTCCTTATTATGAAATTAGTCCATTTATAATGTAAGTGGACAATCTTGGACATTGATTATATGATATATTAATCTTTTATAATAAGGTTCTTATGGTAATTTAGTTATTAAAGGTTAAATAATAAAACAAAACCAAAAAACATGTTATTTCATACATCTTTAGCCGAAAATTTGAAGAATAAGAAACAAAAATAGGGTTTTACATTCATCAAGCATAAATTCTTGATTAAGGTACAATTTTGACTCGATTTTTAATGATTTTTACGATTTTGAGATCGTTGCTTCATATATTAGCTAACCCCTACCTTAATTTTTGAATTTGTTCATGATTTTGAAAAGAGTCATTGTTGAATACTTGAGTTCTTTGATGTTTAATGGAAGATTTTGAAAGTTTAATGATAGATATACAAGTTTTATAAAGTAATTTTTGATAAAATGTCAAATAGGGATTTAATTGTGAAATTGTAAAATGTGGTGGTTAAAAGTGTGGAATAATAGAAGATTTGGGCTGCTAGTAGTACATAGGAAATTTGGCTACCATGGGATTATGTTTTAATTGTGTAATTTTGCATTTTTATGTGTTAAGGACTAAATTGCAAAGTAGACAAAAGTTTAGGGGTAAACTTGTAATTTAGCCAAAATGAATGTTTTAGGCTAAATTGAATTGAATAACAGTTTGAATGAGTTAATTTGATATCATATAGATCAAGATAAGCAAATACCTAACTAGATCGAAGAAAAAGAAAGGTTGGCGAATAAACTATAGTTTTCATCCGAGTAACTCGAGGTAAGTTAGTATAATTAGAATCAAACTTTTATATACTTGTGGTTATTGAAATGAATGTGTAAAATGAAAATATTTGAAGTATAATGCCTTATTGATATAATGTATTTGTCACTGAGCCTCGTTTGAACTGTATGGATTCATTGGATACGAGTGACATGTTATTGGAATTACGGTTTCGGTCGAGCTCCTGCATTTGTTGCAGACTCACCACAGCTCACATGAGCTTATGATATATCTGCTTGTAAGAGCTTACTGTTTTCAGCTCATTGGAGCTTACCGTTTCAGCTTGTATAAGATTACTATTCAGCTCGAAAGAGCTTACCGTTTTAGCTCAATAGAGCTTATCGTTTCAGCTCAATAGAGCTTACTGTTCATCAGCTCAGGAAGAGGTTACCGAATATGGCTTGAAAGAGCATATATGATGATGAATTAATGGATTATTGACATTGTTCACTCTATTATCCTTTGAAGTTCTAATAGGTTCAACGGCCTAAATATTGATATAAGGACGAGTTACGGTTTATAAACATTATTAATGTTATACATGATATATGAATTTGGAATGATGATAAGCATTGTATTAATGGATGGTTTCATGTATTTTTACATTGACTAACATGTGATGAATACTTGTGATTAGGTTTTGGTTAATTAAATTGGTTGCATTTTAAGTATTGCTTTGATTTTGTATAAATGGTAAGTTTAATTCTGAATTATACGAGCTTACTAAGATATAAACCTTCCTCTATTTCTTTTTCTATGTTTTATAGAGGTTCGTTAGCTTGCTCGTTTCGGACAAGTCGGAGTTGCACATCACATTATCCAATTTCCAATTGGTACCTTTGATCTTGTAGATATATGTAAATATGGCATGTATTGGCTAGTTTAGTAGATGATAGTTATGTTAATTGATATCATAACTTTGGTATATTTTTGTGTTTAAGCTAAGCCTTGTGATTTGGCTTATTTTGGTATCATCTTTGGTTATGTATAAGTATTCTATTATAGTATGATTTGGTAAAGAATAGATGGAATGAAAATGTGCAAATAATGTCTTTATATGTATTTGGTATATGAATGGATTATGAATGATGTTGATTAGGTAATTACGTATATGAATGTTAGTTTTGATATGGAAAATTATATGTATTGAAATGGTTATTTCGGTTGCCTAATGAATTGTAAAAATGTAGTCAATTATGCTTGAGAATGCTTGTGTTTATAGGGTGGCAAAATGGCTTTGAAAAAGACCTATTTTTATCCACATGGGCAGAGACGCGGGCATGTGTCTCAGTCGTGTGCGACACACGGTCATGCGGCACGGTCGTGTGTCCCCCAGGGTACCCTTCGAAATTAAGTCAGTATACCCTACAAGTTTGGCACAGCCTAGACACATGGGCATGTCTACTGGCCGTGTGTGGCACACGGGCTGGCATATGGGCATGTGACTAGCCATGTGACCCAAGTCAGTAACCTCTCTAGTTTTCCCATGGTAATAGTACACGGTCATGTCTTCGGCCGTGTGGCTCAAGTCAGTATGTATGCCCTATTTTCACACGGTCTAAGACATAGGTGTGTCTATTAGCCGTGTGAGGTACATGGCCTGTTCACACGGGTTGTGATATTTGAAATGTTGAAATTTTTCTAAGTTTCTCAAATTTTTAATAGTTACGATTTAGTCCCGAATGCATGATTAAGCTTTTTATGCTTGATTTAAGTGCATACTGAATGTGAATGAATGATAGTTACTAAAATAAGATGTTATTTGATAAATGATTGTTCTGAACTAAGTTACAAGTCTAGTAATGCCTCTTAACCTATTCCGATGACGGTTACGGGTTAAGGGTGTTGTATCGTACACAAAATACACCAGCTTTTGGTTCTTTATCTATTTGAACTCAGTCTTTTACTTACATTAAATTGTGCGAGTCACACATGCATAGTTTATCATCCACAATATGATTGTCACAAGTGAATAAATTCATAAATAGATTCATGATCTATTCTTTTGGGTCCAGTTCAGTCAGTCACATCTATGTCTTTATTTTCTAGAAGTCACCCGCTCTAATGCCCAAGATAAAGAATCTCCCTAATTGGACTTGATAGATGACATATTAGTATTTCAATTGGTTTACTCAATTTTGATTAAACTAAGGACATGTTTAGGTTCACCTACTAATATAAGTTGTCTTTTCCTATTATGATCTGACCATGTAATACTGTTTAGTATCAGTTAAAAATTAGACAACCAAGAGAAACATTTGCTTCCATTTTACTCTGCATGCAAAACCCATACGACCAAAATTATACAAATTATATTAATGAATTTTTTTTATTAACCAATCTATTATAAAAAATTACAAGTTTTCTTAGATGAAAATACTACACTTAGGGCACCAAATCCAACAACTTCTTCATCCTACTTTGAAGTTTCCACACACTTGTCCTTAGTGAAATTTACAAGCATTACTTAATCAGAAAACTGACTAATGCTTACCAAGCTTGCTTTAAAGTCATCAACATTTAACACATTCTTTAGATTAGGGATTCCATCAACTGCAAGTGTCATTTGCCAAAAGTGACACTGCCTTTATAACTTTTAATAAAATTACTTAAGCACGAGAGGTTACTAGTCATGTAGCGTGAGCAACATATAGAGTGAGCAACATATAGCATGAGCAACAACTATCGAATTACCATAAATCATCAATTGAAGCTTTGAGTGATTATGTGCAACAAACAAACACTACTGATCATTTATTCTCCACATAAGTTTTTCCTCTTTTCGAACAATATTAGCAACAATGGGCACAATTTGGGGCACTATTTTATTCCATCGAAGATCTCTGAGCATTTTGAAGAAACGAGGCATGATATGGCATTGAACACTACAGTAGTGACAAGTGATCTTTCTTCTAATAGATTGAGCTAGTTTGATTTGGATTTTAGGCTTCTTCTAAATTTTTACTTATGTAGAGCACTCTCCAGAGATGGTGTTATTGCTTGCTTTGGAAAACATTCTAGGATTTTCTACCATAACTTTTCCTTTTTTCTATTAAGCTTGGGGATCCTTTCATTTGATCTCTTTTTTCAACTTCTATCATCATATTCAATTTTCCGGTCCTACAATAGAAAGTTTCAAGAGTTTGCCTTGCATATCTTAATTCATCTGTATAACATCCCATAAAATTGGGTTATAAGAAATTGAGTTAGCGAAACAAAGAGTGGTTACATCTTGATTTCTAAGTTAGGATTTTTAAAATGTTGAAAAGTGAGTTAATCTGGTTCAATGGTTAAGTGCTCTGGTTATGTGTGCAAGGTTCTGGGCTCAAATCTTGTTTCTTGAAATTTTGCTATTTTTGCTTAAACACCTATCTTTGAACATGTGGTTTACAAATTATTTATGTTCAACTGATGTCAAAGATGAACCTAGTGGTTCAGTGGCTAAACTTTAGTATATCTTCTAGTCTGGTCTTCAATTATCTATGAAAGTAATAAGAGAATGTTTTTCTTTTTGTTGCTTGTCAGTTAGTTTTATTTATTTTTAGTTAATTAAACTTCTTTCTCCTAAAACTTCCCTTTCCCTTTGGGTTGTTTTTACAATCGTTCTATCTTCCTCCTTCCTCTGTTTTCTTTTTCTCTCTTCTACTAATTTTAATGTGGGCTCTTTTAAGGGAATAGTGTTCTTTGTTTGATTTAAAAGGTTAACGACGTAAGCTTTTCTGTTGAATTTCTGGTAATGCTTGCTCTCACTCATTTTGTCAAGATCGAAATTTGTTTTTCTTGTTTCGTTCTACTTTTTCTTGATGAATTTTAAATTGGTTCTTTTATTAGGTCGAGGGATTGCGAATCAATTTTCTTTGGCGATCTAAGTCACGTGCTACAGTTTTTGTGTGAGGGAAAGCGTTAATTACAATTTTGATTTTTTGAGCTAAAGTGTTTCAACGTAGTTTTGGTTTCAATTGTTAATTTAGTGAATTGGTTGATTAATTCGTTTGATTGGTCAATATAATGGCATTTTTAGGTTCAGTAACTATCTATGTTGTTTTTATATCGAAACCATACCAGTTTGTAATAAAAACCCAAAATATTACTATTGATAGAGCCAAAAAAACGTAGTTGTCGATACCACATGGTCGTGTGCCAAGCCGTGTGGTAGGTCGTTTGGGTCATACGGTCGTGTGTCAGGCCTTGTGACAGGTCATGTAACTTACTATTTTAGAATTAGAATTACACGAGCCAGTGACACAAGCATATGTCCAGGCCATGTGAGAGAAATTTTTTGTTTTGAGTCACACAGGTGTGTGTTAGGCCATCCATGGGGTTTGTATGGTCTGGAATATGCTATAAAATTTTATATGTGGTGATATGTTAGTGTATAATCTGTTATCTGTACGTATGTCTGATATGATATAAGTTAAGTAACTATGATTTGTTAGTGTATCATGTACTTTTAATTGGGATGTAGTTAAGGTACGTGATTTGTCCAGGTTTGATCCGTGTTCTGTTAATTTTGATAGTACGTCTCTATGTACTTTGTTAAATGAGAACATGTGATATTCAAATATGTTGCTTTGTTTGATACTAATTCGGATATATAACCATGGGTGTGATTTCATGGCAAATGTAACGCCCCTAACTCGTATCCATCACCGAAGCAAGGTTACGAGGTATTACAGATCAATACACAATGTATAACCCACATTTGTCAACCATAAAGCATTCATTCTCATAAATCATTCAACACATTCACATTGTCCCTTATAATGGCCTACGAGGCCTTAAACATGCATTAGAAGTGGTTCAGGACTAAACCAATATCATACCAAAATTTTGGAAACTTAGTAAAATCTCAACCATACAGGGGTCACACACCGTGTGAACAGGTCGTGCGCCTCACACGGCTCCAGACATGCCTGTGCCTCAGGCTGTGTGGTAACAGGGCATACATACTGACTTGGGTCACACGGCCAACCACACGCCTGTGTGTCTAGTCCATCTGCCCTTCGAAATGGTCACACACGCCCGTGTGTCAAGCCGTGTACTAGGTCGTGCCAAAACTGTAGGGTATATTGACTTGTACCACATGGCTAATCACATACCTGTGTGTGAGACCTTGTGGACCATACTGAATTCATTTTAATAACAACACCAAGGGATACACGGCAGTGTAACATGACCGTGTGTCACACATGGCTGAGACACACGCCCGTGTCTCTGCCCATGTGGGCAAAAAATAGGCCAATTGCAAGGCCAAATTGCCACCCTTATTCATGCACACCTAAACAATCAAAATGGTACCATTTCATCATTCAATTATGCAGCCAAAATCATCAACCAAATGCACAATTCATACAATATCCATTTCAACCAATTTCAATACTCAATTCAATGCTATTTACCTAATCAATTACATATCAACTCAACTTCTAAAATCATACTTCATCAAAGCATTTCTCAAGCATTTAAACTCCACAATTCAATTAACGATACTCATACCAAACATGCCAAAATAAGCCATTTCTATTAGCCAAACATACAACAATATTAACATCATTTACAAGGGTTATAATACACCCAAAATACCACATCTAGCCTATACATGCCATATACCATATATACACAACTCAAAAGTACCAAATAGATGTTTGATAGTGAGATGATGTTCCCAACGATTCTTGGATCCGAACTTGTAACACCCCACATCTATACCCCACGCCAGGATGGAATACGAGGTGTTACCCAACTTGAACACGTACAATCTCACATTTTCGAGTAGGTCAAATTATTTTTTTTTTATTTTTATCAAGAACTTAATAACAAAGGCCTACGAGGCTCCAAATATTCATTTAAAAAATAATTCGGGAATGATTCGAATCTTTCCATAACTCAGAAAATGTTACTAGACACAAGGGCACACGCCAATGTGGGAGGGGCAACATGCCCGTGTGACCAATTTAACATGGTCGTGCTATTAGCCCGTGTGGCTCACACGGCCTAAACAAAACATGGACACGCCCGTGTCCTCCACCCGTGTGCAATTAATTTTAAATGCACACCTATAGGGGTTTTCACATGACCTGGGACACGCCGTTGTCCCCAGCTCGTGTCCTTCACACAGCCATGACACGACCATGTCCTAGCCCATGTGCAAAAACATGGACATTATGTATTTGACGTCAGCATCCCCAAAATGTCACACGGCCAATGCACATGCCTGTGTGCTAGGCCGTGTCCATCACACGACTGAGACACACAGCCGTGTCTCTTCTCCTGTGTTTACTAGCATGCATACTGACTTGAAATTTTTACATGCAGGGGACACACAGTCAGACCACACGCCCATAAGACAGACCGTGTGTGACACACGGCCTAGACACAAGCCTGTGTGTCTACCCGTGTGGACAATATAAGGCTATTTACCAAGCCTCTTTGCCACCCTTATATACACAACCTACACATAAGCAACCAAAACTAATACAAGGCTTAAGCAACCAAAACCAATACAAGGCTATCTTATGCATCCAAATTAGCCACAATGAACAACATTCCATTAGTGCATTTTACTCAGCCATGAAATTAAAATGAATATTAGCCATCATTCAAGGCTTAATACAAAATGAAGGGTTTCCAATCCAAGCCAACACATTTGACCAACTCTCAATGATGCAAAACACAAGTCTAGTTCCCTATACATGCAATACACATGTCTAGTTTCGATTGATAGTGTGATCGATATCTCTGACTTCCGTTGATCCTTGAGCTAGATAAGCGACATTATAAGAAAATGAAAAAAAAAGGAGAGGGAGTAAGCATAAAGCTTAGTAAGTTGCACATAAATAAATATACAACATAACTTTACCATTCATCAACAAGTATCATAATATACAAGTGGCATAAGCACAACTTACTTATCAATATTTAATACACCTCATATAGCATATATCAAGCTCACATTTCATACATACCATATAGGTACCTGTACCACTCACAACATGGTTATACTTTCCTTGTTAACTTGAAATCATACGTTCACCGTTGAACCATTTGGAACTTTATCGGATACTCATTTAGCCTCAAACATGGGGTCAGGTGTTGATGCCATGTCCCAAACATGGTCTAGCATATTTGTATCGATGCCATGTCCCAAACATTGTCTTACACTGACACATCTCATAGCCGACACATGTCCCAGACATGTCTTACACTGGCTTACGTCTCGAGGCCGATGCATGTCCCAGACATGTCTTACACTAGCACTCGTCTCAATGCCGATGCCATGTCCCAAACATGGTCTTACACTGGCTCTCATAATGTGGCCGATGCATGTCCCAAACATGTCTTACACTAGGTCACACAAGTGACCCAAGTGTCATAGCATAAATATCTGATTTATTTCCTGAGGTTCATTCGGGAATTCTATCACATTATCTCATTTCCACAATCAAGCAATTCGTGCTATAATAATTTCAATACAATTCAATCACATACATTATCAATGTAGTTGTATTATTTAAATACAACTTACATTGGATTACAAAATGTGGCCACTAGTCGATTTAGTTGATTTACTTGGCTTTCCCCCAGTCTAAATTTGGATTCAGTATTTCTTGATCTAAAATAACAAAATGCACTTATTTATTCACCTTATCACTCTAGGCACTCTACAACACATAATTGGGCAAAATGAGCAATTTGCCCCTAGACTTTTACAAAATGACCATTTTACCCCTAAGCCCGAAAATCAAATTTTATCAAATTTCTTCACACCTTAAGCCTACCCGAACCCTTTCTACTCTTATAGCAACTCCAAATTACCACTATTTCACACACTTAGCATCTATTTTACAACTTATGCAAAATAGTCATTTTTGGTGTTTTCATGCTAACACGTTTCACAAAAGTTGGTTATAAGCCACCCAAGACTCATTTTCTTCCATAAAAACTCAGAAAACATTACAAATCCTTTCATGGCAAAACCCTAAAGTCTTAATCATTTTGCAAAAAATTACCCTCATTTGAAAGCTCATGCTTCAAGGGTCTCAAAAGTACAAATATATTCAATAAAAGCCATAAAAATCACTTACTTGTGAAGGCTTAAAGTTGCTAAAATTTCAAGCTCTTAAAACCCCATTCTTTGCTGAAAATTTCAATTAAGAAGAAAGAATGAAAGAAAAAAGATGATAGCTAGGCGTAGGGCATTATTATATCATACATTATGTCATCAACTTACCTAATGTTGACTTTTCAACATTTTCACCCCCCACGATTGGCCAAGCTATCAGAATAGGGTCTAATTGCCCTTTGAAGACCTCCAATTTTTATTCTCTAGCTATTTGACACTTTTACCTATCAAAATAGGACTTTTGAATTTTATGCGATTTAGTCATTTCTCGCAATTAGACTCACAAACGTCAAAATTACTTCACCAAAATTTTCATATACTAATATAAACATGAAATGACTCTAAAATAATAATAAAAGAATTTATTCAATTCCAAATTTGTGGTCCCGAGACCACTATTCTAACTAGGCCCCATATCGGATTATTACTGAACTAGCCTTAATTCATTATAAAATATAGAAGAATAACACGAAGTAAGCTTCAAAGCTTAGTAAGCTCATATGTAATTAACTAAATTCATCGAATAAATGTAAGTCAACTAATTTCACATTAACTACAAACCTTTCTCAAGTCTTAAAAAATAAATTAAATACCATCTCATTGAACTTTCTTTATTTAATACTTGAATAGGTTCTGTACATACCTGTATCGTCTTGTACTAACCTCTTTCTCAACCGCATCATTCGTTTACCCGTTGAACCATACGGAATAGAGATTGGATACTCAATAGTCTTATACGATAAGTACCTATACCATGGCTCGTAGCCAAATCAAGGTAACTTATCTGTGAAACAATTATCATGGTCCGAAGCCAAATCATCCGATATGCATGGCCCAAAGCCAAATCAATATAACTCGCGCCCAAAGTGCTAATATCATGGCCCGAAGCCAACTCAACTTATCATCTAATAACAAGACACTAGTATCCAAATCTATTCCTAAAGTTCAACCGGGACTTCACACTTTCCATTTCTATCATTGAACGCATTCATAGAGTCATTTCACAATTCGAACATAATCCATAATCTTATAATCACAGTTTATACAATATCAAAGCTTGAAGAAAACTTATAGTGAGGACAATACCCAGGAAAGAATCTACTTAGACTTCACTTGTTATTCTGACTCTAAATCAAACGATTTATTCACTTGTCTTAATCTGTAGAAATCCCTAAATTATGTTAATATCTCTTTCGAGACTAAGAACAACTGACTCTTAGTTGGTTAATTGAAATCTCTTTCTAATAAAAACCCCTATCGTTAGATTAACTCGATCTATGGATTCCACTATTAAATTTGACTCTAATCCGGCAGATTTATGTCTTCCTATTTCTAGGATTGCATGCAACTCTGCTGAATTATGCTATATCTACTCTTAAACAGGGACTTTTGCTCCACTGAATAAGCACATCAAACTTGGTCTAATATCTTGAAAATATTAAAAAAAAGGATTAAAAACACATAATTAAGAACAAGAACAAGTATTTATCATGTAATTCAGATAATTAAATAATATGATCCATCTTAGGTTTCACCATCCTTAGGTATTTAGGGAGTTTAGTTCATAATGTAAAAGGAAAACATCTCAAATTTAGAAAAACTACAAGACATAAAAAACCCAAATAAACTTCGAGAGAAAATTGAATGGAGATCTTCAATCTTGAAGTGCATCTGCTTCCGAGATGATTCCAACTGCTTCCTCCGAGTAATTTCTGCTTTCTGCTCTGTGTGTCCCTTTAGGTCCTCTTCTAGTGTGTTTTTATAGACCTTAGAATGCTCAGAAACCCTAAAATTTGTCTTTTTTTGCGTATTTGGGAAACAGGTAGTGATATCGACACGGGCTACCACATGGGCGTGTGGACAGCCCGTGTGGCTCACACGGGCGTGCGCTCAGCCTATGTGGAATTTATCTTGGCCGTGTGGATCTTTCAATCAGCCCGTTTTGTCTATTTTTGGCCCGTTTTATGGTCCTTTTATTCCCTTATTCTCTCCTGAGTATAAAATATGAAATTAAAGGATTAAGAGCATCTAATTCACTAAATTACATGATAAACCATCCAAAAATATGTTAAGTATAGTATTAAAATATGTTACTTTTATGGTTTATCGTATAGATTTTGAATCAAGTTGTGAAGCTTGGGGATCGTCAGCAAAGTTCATAACACTATCTACAGTTTCGGTACTTAATAAGTTGCACTCGAATTATGGCATGTATAGGCTAGCCTTGGAGTTTGTTTATTTTGAAAGTGTATGTATAAAAGCCATGCACGAAAATGGTTTAATTTCCATGCTTGAGTTTGGTTTTGGTTTAATTATGGCTTAAGTTCATTTTGGTTATCATGCTATGTGCCATGGATGATTAGAATTCGTGTTATGTGTTTGTATATTTATGTTGGTTGATGATTTCGGATATGGTATGAATGAATCAGCTATGATATATATAATTGGTCTTCGGTTGAGCATATATTGAAAGTGTATCCAAGATATATGATGTTTGTGAAGCTTGCTATGAGTTTTGGCCATATGTTATTTAATGGTTGTTGATTGAGTTAAGGTAAATCATGTATTAGTTAGGTAAAAATCAAGATATATGCATTAGGTAAATTCAGTGTTCACTTATGGTTATGTGTTTGTATATTTATGTTGGTTGATGATTTCGGATATGGTATGAATGAATCAGCTATGATATATATAATTGGTCTTGGGTTGAGCATATATTGAGAGTGTATCCAAGATATATGATGTTTGTGAAGCTTGCTATGAGTTTCGGCCATATGTTATTTAATGGTTGTTGATTGAGTTAAGGTAAATCATGTATTAGTTAGGTAAAAATCAAGATATATGCATTAGGTAAATTCAGTGTTCACTTATGGACTATATTAATGATATGCATGATACTTGATTTATTTGTTGTGGTTATTTAGACATATTGGGACTTAGATTTATATAAGGAGATTGGATTAATGATAAAGGATATGTATGATTTGGTATTCGGTCATGAAATGTTAGTTGAGTTCATATATGTCTTTACATGTATATATATGCGCTTATATTATGGTTGATATGTATATGTGCATGGTTATATAGATTCCTAGTTATTTCTAAGCTTACGTATATTTATAAA
This sequence comes from Gossypium arboreum, assembly GCF_025698485.1. Classification (NCBI taxonomy): domain Eukaryota; kingdom Viridiplantae; phylum Streptophyta; class Magnoliopsida; order Malvales; family Malvaceae; genus Gossypium; species Gossypium arboreum. The sequence continues at coordinate 13,387,908 of NC_069076.1, read as the reverse complement.
CGAATTTTGTTAGCCGATTAGATAAAGAAATGAAATGGGTTCTATATATAACCGAATGTTTGTTCTTAATTTGTGTTAACATGCAAAACATATGAATTTCATATAAACTAATATATTAATGTCGCATAAATGAATAAAAAGGTTAGTAATGAAATTTGTTTCAATTGATGTAAAATTTGTACATGCGCATGTCTTATATAAAATAGGTCTGATATTCAATTATTGGAGTTGCTGATTTGTTATATGTTCTGTATGTGCATAACTTGTTTTGATATGTGTTGGATTATGTTTTAATTATGCTATTTTGTAAATGATATGATTTTAAGATTTGATATTTGATTAAGTTACGAGCATTTTTATGATTAAAATTTCGATTTGTAATATGTAATGCATAATTCTATGAACTGTAATATGATCGATAATGCATTATAACTCTAATCCGGTGGCAGATACGGGTTAGGGGTATTACAATGATTGAATACATTGGAAATTTGATGGAATATGATATTCTATTAAAGTGAGTAAGTTGTACGTAAGTAAGGTAACCTTATCATTATGATGTGTTGAATGAATGATTTTTGCATAATATGGTTTAATAATGTAATGAAAATTAATGTTGTAAATTCCCGGTTAAACCTAGGAATAGATTGGATATCCATGCCATGACATTTGGGTGACATGTGAGCCAGTGTAAGACCATGTTGGACATGGCATCGACGTTGATTGTGAGCCAGTGTAAGACCATGTTGGACATGGCATCGGTGTGATTGTGAGCCAGTGTAAGACCATGTTGGACATGGCATCGGCGTTGATTATGAACTAGTATAAGACATTGTTGGACATGGGACATGGGATCAGCCACAACATGAGAGCCAGTGTAAGACCATGTCTGGGACATGGCATCAGCGATTCACCCTCTTGTGTGAGGCTTATCAAATATCCATTAGTATTCCAAAAGTGTTCACGGGTTATTTTAAGGCTTATGATAATAATATGGAATGATATAATCATGTTGCGAGTGGTGCAGGTTCTTATTCGAACTCATGAGATATGAGTCTAATTATGTTGCCTTGATAGTAAGAATGATACGAGTAAGTTCTAGCTATGAAAATGAGTAAGCTATGTTTATGATCATGTTGAAAGGGTACAGGTATGTACTAAAAATTTCATGAGTGATGAGCTTGATGCATATTGGACTTTGATAAGAATGTAAATGAGTAAGTCATACCTATGAGAATGACTTTGTGACGACCTTGTAAATATTAGGTCAATACCTATGGTGTGTAATTATGTGGTAAATTTGATGGATGATTATGTATAAGGCTTTTAGGTTGAATTAAATTGGGACATGATATGTTTATCACCTCACCTTGTGGCCTAACGAATATGAAAAGAGAAATTGATTGGCATAAAAGCCTATTTAAAGATAATTATGAAAGGGTAAAAATTAGCATTGAAATAGTTTTGGACAACAGCAGCATTGTGGAAATTGAATTAGAGGCTGAATAAAATATGAAATTAAAGCTTATTGAGACTTGTTTCATATAAGAAGAAACGGTGTAAGCAAAGGAAGTTCATATAATGAGATATTTGAATTGTTGTGAGATAGAGTCGAAATGATTTTGAAATCCCCTGTTTTGATTCGATAAAATCATTAAAAATTGTAAAAAAATAATTATAGGTTATAATTTATATGCTTAGAATCCTTAATAAGTCTATTTTCAAAAAAAACAAAAAAAAATCATCTGAATCTCGTACGAGGAGATAATTAGTTTTTAGTGAAGAGGGGTCGAAACTCTCAGATAGTGAAACAGGGGTGACTTTAAAGAATAAACTGTACTTATTGGCTAGTCCAAAAATTCTAAAAAACTTTATGGTAAGAAGATATGTGAGTCTAGTTTCAGGTAAAATTAGTGGACTTTAATTTGGATTTCCATAGCTTAAGATATAAATAATTTAATGATTGTGACTCGAGAAAATAGGTTGACCTGAACATGAGTAAAAGTGCAAATATGGTTGTATTACCTTGAGAAGCAAGTTGATAAATTGCTTATTAATTTCGTACGAACTTACTAAGCTATAAAGCTTACTCCCTTCCTTTCCTTTTCTTTAGTGTTGATAGGTTAGCTTGGGGTTGGAGATCGTCTAAGGCAGCACCATACTATCAAGCCATCACCATTGAATATTGATATATATATTTTAAGCGCCTTCAAGTGAGTGGCATGTATAGGGACTTGGTTTTTCTTTTTTATTTTTGTTAACATGACTAGCCAAATGTACTGGCCTATATATTTCTTTTTTCAGCTAAAGGCTCATTTTTTTATTTCTTCACTAACCTTGGGGAATCAATTTTTTGAAAGTCATATATATGCTTCTCTAACTTTTCTATTTTTTTTTGCCCCAAGGTATTGTAACTGGATTAGCCATAACTATAATCAAAATCTTCATTTTAGTTATCATCCATGTCAATATCATCTACTAAATTTTCAATCCCTTGGCTTGCATGTTTGTGACCGCATTCAGAATGGATGGAGTCTTCTCTTCCATGCTGTGGATTTTGATCACGATTCATCCCATGATTAGTCCTGCCTGCTTTTAACTCCTTGATTAGCTTTTCATTTCTTTCATCTGATTTTTTCCATTTATCCATTTGTTCATGGATAAAATTTTGTTGCACCTTATATATTTTTTGCTATAATGTCATTTGTTTCTCCATGACTCTAATCCTTTCTTGCATGTCTAGATATTGTTGATTACCAAACTAATGATGTCAGGATCCTTGGTTAATTAGTGATGCGCTAGCATAATGTAGGGTCTAAGGGTTGTAATATCATGAGTGTATTGATAAAATTGTTGGTATGGATTTTATTAGTTTTGAGGTTGAGTGTTGATTTGATTTTGTTAACTAGCATTTTGGTTGCCATGCCAAAGGTCTGGATTCTGGGTTGGTTTGGTTTCGTTCACATTTGCTCTGGTGTTTTAATTGGTAAGTTATATAACTTAGTCAATGATAGGATCAAACTTGGTGCTGGGAAGTCAGTACTACCTGGGTTTAACATGCCTATCCATGCTCATCGTACTAATTGTTAATTGACAATGTGAGCAAAGGAAGAAAATGGAAGTTGCATAGAAGAAGGTAATATAAAGGTTGGGAAGGAGACCCTTTGGGGAAAAGTTTGGGATTTTTTGGAAGGAGGGTGAATACATGTCATTATAAGCTATTTGCACGGTCCTTTTACAGTGGGAGAAAAGTTTAGCTATGTGTCTTTAGGTGGCTAACATGAAAGATCGATTTGATACTCTTGGGAGTGATAGGGATGTTGGGTCCTAGGATAAGATGTTTTAGGACGACCAAAGATCAATTACTCTGAGCCTCCACACGGTCTTAATGTAATGTCAATGAAGATGCCTAACTCCAAAGTTTGCCAAGTTAAGGTTCATAGTCTAATCCAGGTTCACCATGTCATCAGCTCCATCGAAAGATATTTGTCACATTCTCCTTTGGTACATTGCGAGGTTTGCTAAGCATGATGTGAGGTCCATGAGGTTCACTATTTAAGACATAACATACCTTATGTTTAACAGGGTAGCATTTTAGGGATTCCAGTTGTGCGAACCTATTTGATCTTAGCGGTATAGAAATGGGTGTCATAAAGGAATTAAGGTGGATTTTGACTTCATGAACCCTTGTAGAAAGCATGGGAGAAGTTTACGAAACAAGTTTGTGAAAAAGTGATTCTTCCACCCACCACTACCCAAATTGAATCGAGAGAGGTTTCTAAATCCATTGAAGGTGGTTGATGGTAGATAAGATCCTTAGAATCATTTGGCCCATTATGTGGACCATATAAGCATATTTGGAGCCTCGAATGAAGTTAAATTTAAAGTATTTTCTATGACATTGAAGGACTCAGCCTAGGTGTGGTATTTGCAACTACCACATCACTCCATCACAAACTTCGAGCAATTCGCAGACCTATTTTTGAGCAGGTTTTTGGCAAACAAGAAATTGAAACAGTCACCTGAATACCCATTGTCTATTGAGTAGTGTGAGGATGAGCCTGTAAGGGATTCTGTGAAAATGTTAATGCATCAACCATGATAACAAATGATGTCCCTGAAAAATTTGTTGTCCAAACCTTCAAGTCTAGAACAACACATTAGTTTTTGAAGTACAACATGATCGATAAGCCCTTAGTTGGTTTGAAAACATTTTACGAGAAAGCTCATGTATTTTCTAAAAGTGATGAATCATAGAAGGATAAGATATAATTACATTGAGATAGTGCATGAACTTTAAGAAATTTTTACAAACCTCGAAGATGAAGGCCCACATTACATAATTGAACTAGAAGGACCTGTTCTTAACACTCGCATTCGAGGGGAAGATACAATTTTAGCGACTTTTAGGGTTATCAGAGACACCTGAGAGAAGATAGGAACTATCACCAAGACCACAGATGAAGAATTCCCTATAACCAATTTTAGTTTTATCATGATTTGAATCAACTCCTATACAAATATTGATCTAGATAGAGCACCAAGGAATTTTAAAACCATTACCTCCCTTGAGACCTTTCATTCACAAGGATAATTCGATGGATGTGTGTGATTTCTATCATGATAGAGGGCACAAAACAGATGATTGTGTTCATTTGAAAGATGTTATTGAGACTACAATTTGTAAAGGGAAATGATCATGTTTTGTTGCTTGTCAAGAACAACCTTATGGACGTAGAAGCAAAGATTATAAGGCTTCAGGTTAGCATGAAGTTGATAAGGGAAAAAACAAACAGATTGCAAGAGGAGTCATCTATGTAATAATTGGAACTAATGAAAAGTGGATTAAATCCAACACTAAAAGGAAAGCTTATTTGCATGGTGTGATGTCTATGACAACATCAATAAAGAAGGCTCAATAGATACAACCATGGAGAGTTGTGTTTTCCGGTCGAGATGAAGTAGATTTGAATGATTCAAAATGTAATGATCTATTGGTAGTGTCAGAATTGATAGCAGGGTTTGAAGTTAAAAGAATTTTGTTTGATATGGGAAGTGTTGTGGATGTCGGACCAATAGATAGGTTTATCAAATGCAGAGTTGAAGTAAGCAAGCCCGATTCATAGATTCAACAACCAGCCAATTGAAGTTAGAGGGTCAATCATATTTTTGGTAGAAATTGGTATTGATGAATGAACGATTACTCAGACGGTGGAGTTCTTGGTTGTAGATCATTCAATGTCCTATAATGTTATTTTTGGTTGACAGTTAATGAAGAAAATAAGTCGGTGGTAGCTACATATTGTTTAAAGGTGAAATTTCCAACCCGATAGGTGAAAGGCACATGAAATCCTATAACACCCCTAACACCCCTAACCCGTGTCCTTTGCTATACATGGTTGAAGATGATGATATTAATTAATGGTTTCATTTTGTTTTATTTATTATTATATTAATAACCAAATTACATAAATAGCCTTTAATAAAACATTTAAAACACTTAATCATATGTCCATATAAGTCCACTAATGTCTCAAATGGTTTAATATCAACAGAAGTACCTTTCATTTAATAAGCCATAGCAATTAGACACCTTTATCAAATAGAATGCAACTTTTGCATTTTACGCAATTTAGTCCTTTTTCTCAAATTGAGCTATTAAACGATAAAATTAGCTCACGGAATTTTCACACATATATAGTCACATGTTGTAAACACCAAAAATAATATTACAATAATTTTTTACAACCTCAAATTTGTGGTTCTGAAACCACTGTTCTGATTTAGCTAAAACCGGGCTATTACAACTCTTACCCCTTAAGGATTTTCGTCCTCGAAAATCTTACCAGTGAATAAGTTTGGATATTGCTTTCACATAGCATCCTCGATTTCGGACATAGCTTCTTCAACCTCGTGTCGATGCCATAAGACTTTTACTAACACTATTTTTTTATTTCCTAGCTCTTTGATCTCACGAGCCAAAATTCGGATCAGTTTCTTTACTGTACGATAAATCTGATTAAATTTCAACCTTAGAAGGAGAAATATCATGTGACAGATTGGACCTATATCGTTAAGGCATTGATACGTGAAACACATTATGTATTTTCTCTAATTCAGATGGTAATGCTAGCAGATAAGCCACTGGTCTAACTCGCTCGATAATCTCATACGGTTCGATGAATCGCGGACTAAATTTTTCTTTTCGACCAAATCGTAATATCTTTTTCTATGGTGATACTTTTAGAAACACTCTATCTCGATCTGAAACTCAATATCTTTCCGTTTCAAGTCTGCGTATGATTTCTGACGATCTGACGCTACTTTCAGACTATTACGAATTACTTTCACTTTCTGTTCGGTTTCTTTAATCAAATCAACCCCAAAATTCTTATTCTCACTAAGTTTAGTCCAGTACAACGATATTTGACACTTCTGACTGTATAAAGCTTCATACGGTGCCATTTTCATACTCGATTGAAAACTGTTATTATACGCGAATTCAATCAACGAAAAATATTTTTCCCACGTACCTTCGAACTCAAGAATGCAACATCTCAACATATCCTCGAGTATATGTATAACTCGCTTAGATTGACCATCCATCTGCGGGTGAGATGCGGTACTAAAATGTAGTTTTGAACCCAGTGCATCTTACAGTTTCTTCCAAAACCTCGATGTGAACCTCAGATCTCTATCCGAAACAATAGAAATAGGTACTCTGTGTAATCTCCCAACCTCAGAGATATACAACTCAGCTAACTTTTCAAGCGAATAGTCTGTTCGTTCCAAAATGAAATGAGCCAATTTTGTCAATCTGTCAATTATAACCCAGATCGAATATTTCTTTTTCGAAGATAGGGGCAATCCCGACAAAAAATCCATTGTTATTCTATCCCATTTCCACTCGAGAATCATAATAAGCTGCAATAAACCAGACGGTACTTGATGCTCAGCTTCAACTTGCTGACAAATCAATCATTTAGAAACGAACTCTGAAATATCTCATTTCATGCCATGCCACCAATAAAGATGTTCAAATCATTATACATTTTTGTGCTTATCGGATGAACAGATAAATGACTACTATGTGCTTCATTCAAACTCATCTGAATCAACTCTGAATTTCTCGGAACGCATATTCAGCCTCTAAATCTTAAACAATCATCGATATGAACTTGAAATTCTGAATTAGGGTTCGAATCACATTGGGCTCATTTTGCTAACATTTCATTATCAAATTTCTAAAATTTATAAATCTGTTGTAAAAATAATGTCTCACTTTCATCGCGACCATAATCAAACCGTCATTACACGAAGCCATTTAAGTATTCCTCGCATGTAAAGCAAACAAAGATTTTCGGCTTAATGCATCAGCAACAACATTTGCTTTTTCCGGATGGTAGTCAATCAGTAGTTGTAATGTTTTAATAATTCTAGCCATCTCTGCTATTGTAAATTAAAATCTTTATGAGTCATCAGATATTTCAAACTCTTGTGATCTGAATAAACATGACATTTCTCACCGAACAGATAATGGCGCCAAATCTTCACGTAAACACAAAGGCTGCTAACTCTAAATCGTGCGTCGGGTAATTCTTTTCATACGGCTTCAACTGTCTCAAGGCATAAGCTATAAATGTGTCTTCTTGCATTAAAACAAAACCCAGACCATTCAACAATGCATCACTAAAAATAACAAATTCTTTACCTGATTCTGCTTGTACTAACATTGGAGCTTCAGTTAAAAGAGCTTTCAGCTGATCAAAACTTTTCTGACACTTCGCAGACCATTCAAACTTTATATCTTTCTGAAGCAATCTCGTCAACGGGGTTGCAATCATTGAAAAGCCTTTTACAAATTCTCTATAATATGCCACTAGTCCCAGAAAACTGCGGACCTCAGAAACATTTCTCGGAGGCTTCCAATCTATAATCATAGATATCTTGCTTGGATCGACTAGAATACTTGATGCTAACACAATATTCCCTAGAAAGCCAACCTTGCGCAACCAGAATTCACATTTGCTGAACTTTGCAAATAACTGCTTATCTCATAGACTTTGTAATACAATTCTAAAATGCTCAACATACTTTCATTTCATGAATATATCAATATGTCATCAATTAACACAAAAACAAATCGATCTAGGTACGGTCTGAAAATTCGGTTCATTAAATCCATAAAGACTGAAGGAGCATTCGTTAGTTTAAAAGGCATAACTAAAAATTCATAATGTCTATACCTCGTTCGGAAAGTTGTCTTTGGCACATTAAAGTCTCTAACTCGCAACTGGTAATAACCCAATCTCAAATCTATCTTTGAAAACACTATAGTCCCTTTTAACTGATCAAACAAATCATCTATTCTGGGTAGAGGATATTTATTCTTGATCGTCACTTTGTTAAGCTGTCGATAGTCTATACACATTCTCATCATGCCATCTTTCTTATTCACAAACAACACGGGAGAACCCCAGGGCGAAAAACTCGGTCATACAAATCCTCTATCTGTCAACTCTTGCAATTGAGATTTTAGTTCTTTTAACTCTGATAGAGCTATTCTGTATAGAGCTATCAATATAGGAGTCGTTCCCAGCACTAATTCAATACCAAATTCAACCTCTCGAATTGGTGGTAAACCCAGTAACTCTTCAAAAAACACATCCAGATATTCACACATAACTGGCACTGATTTGATTTCTTTTTAATCACTTTTGTATCAAGCACATAAGAAATATAAGCTTCACAAACATATTTCTAAGCTAACATTGATACTGCTGGTAAACCATTTAAATCATCTGACTAAATCCGAATAATCTCATTATTCTGACATCTCAAATCAATCATATCTCGTTTGCAATTCACAATAGCATATGCAATGTTAGCCAATCCATACCCATAATTATATCAAATTCATCAAATGGTAACAACATCAGATGGACAGTTCTTGCACACTTTATCAACCAACACAGACTTGCCTAAGGGGTTCAATACTCTAATTACAAATTCAGTAGACTTTACAGGAAAAGTCTTACTGGATACTAAACTCACACATATATATGAATGAGTTGAACTTGGATCTATCAATGCAATAACTTTAGTATCATAAAGAGTAAAAGTACCGATAATAACATCGGGAGATGACGCTTCTTCGCGAGCACGAATAGTGTAGGCTCGTGCAGGTGCTCTAGCTTTAAACCTCACAGCAGAGTCTTTGGTCGTTCTCTGACTACCACTCACATTAAGAGCATTTTTGGGTGGTTTACCTCTAGTTGCAGTGTTACTCGGCCTCGTGTTTTGTACTATATCTTGCTCAGCTAACTCAGGACAATTATGAATGAAATGATCCAATGATCCACATTTAAAATAGGCTCGATCATTTAATCTACAATCACCGTTATGCCATTTTCGACAATGTTTACACTCAAGTCAGTTTTGTCTCCCACTACCAATACTGGCAATAGATGTAGCTTGAGCTTTAGAACTCATAGGTTGCTTTTCATAATCTCTAATTGAATGTCCTACTGATGCATTAGAACGATTAAATGAATCCTAGAATTTCTTCGATGAAGATTGATACTGCTTACTCATTAATCTCTTTCTCAAGTCTCTAGCTTCTAAGTCTGCTTTTCTCTTTTCTTTGCTGAGATAATTATCTTTACAAGCCTTTTCAACTAAAACAACAAATTCTTTAATTTCCAGAATCCCAACTAAAAGTTTTGTATCTTCATTCAACCTATCAATGAATCGCTTACATACAATCTCTTCAGTAGAAACATATTCCTGAACATATTTGCTCAATCATACAAATTCTCTTTCGTACTCAGTCATAGTCATTCGAACCTATTTCAATTCTATAAACTCTTTATGATTTGATCGAGAAATATTTTACTTATGTATTTCTTTTGAAACTCAGATTGGAAGAACTCCCAAGTAACTCGTTCTCTTGGAACCACTAATATTAACGTTTTCCATCAATGGTACGCATTATCTATAAGTAAAGATACTACACATTTGATACACTCATCAGGAGTACATGATAATTCATCGAATACTCGGATAGTATTCTCAAGCCAAAACTTAGCTCTCTCAGCATCATCATCAACGGTAGTCTTGAACTCCTCAGCCCCATGTTTACATTTCTTATTTACTGGAGGCTTACTCAATTGAATCAGATCTATCACTTGTGGTATAGTTGGGATTTATTGAGGAATAGGCGGGGGTGAAGGTTGTTGAGCAGCCGAATTCGCTCAAATGAATTCTGTGAACCACTCACTCATCATTTGGAAGAAGGCTTGTTTAGCCTCTCCCCCTTGACTACTAGAAATCAGCTTAGAATCAACCGGCGCTACCCCTTGAGCAGGAGCAGGCGCATTACATTCCACATCATCAGCTATTGCTCGTTCAAGATCTATTTACTATATGAAAACACAATTTAAGTTGTTAGGAATCATCACACTATCGCAGTTTATATATATGGCATGTATAGCTAGACTCTCACTCGCTACGTTAGTCCTAGAATCGACTAAACCTTAGCTTTGATACTAATAAATGTAACGCCCCTAACCCGTGTCCATCGCCTGATTAGGATTAAGATGTACTAACGATCAAATACAACATTTTACTAACATTTCACAACTCAATAAACATTCATTCACATACATAATATCCCTTAAATAGATCAACGAGACATTAAAAATGCTTTAGAGAAGGTTCGGGACTAAACTAATCTCGTAAAGAAATTTTTGAAAACTTAAAAATTTTTCTAAGTTACAGAGGTCACACACCCGTGTGAACAAATTGTGTGCCTCACCCGACATCAGACACATCAGTGTGTCTAGGTCGTGTGAAAATAGGGCATACATATTGACTTGTACCATACGGCCGAGGACAAGCCCGTGTGCCATGACCGTGGGAAAACTGCAGGGGTTACTGACTTGGGTCACACAGCCAGCCACACGCCCATGTGCCAGCCCGTGTGCCACACATGGCCAGTAAACATGCCCTTGTGTCTAGACCGTATCAAACTTGTAGGGTATACTGACTTAAATTCAAAGGTCACCCCAGGGGACACATGGCTTTGTAGCATAACCGTGTGTCGCACACAGCTGAGACACACACCCGTGTCTCTGTCCGTGTAGACAAAAATAGGCTATTTGCAAAGCTAATTTGCCACCCTTATCTCAAGCACACTTAGCAATCAATATGGTACCATTTCAATACATTTAAATGCAGCCAAAACATGCCAATTCGTACACATTTCATGTCATTTATAAACCATTCTCTTAACTACTCAAATCCATAGCCAAAACATACCAAATCAATATGCCAAAATCATCAAACTTCCATAATTTCTAAATGCATTTTCTCATCATCTTATATCTATATCATGCTTCAAAACATACCACTTCATCATTTCAAAACCAAACCACAACATATTATCATTCAAGCATTAACTCACCAATTGGCAACTAGTTACTTGAGCAAACATAAAACCATACCAAACAAACCAAAACATATGATGACTTATACATCATGAATGACTTACGAAACACCTAATTCAAGCCAACTTAAATGACCATACACACCAACATTTACATCATTTCACAAGCCAATACAATTGGCTAATATCATATCTCAAAACTTATCATTAAACTACTAGCCTATACATGCTATATACCATGATTACAAAGCTTCAAAAGTACCAACAAGATGATCGATAGTGTAATGATATTCCTGATGATCCCCGAGTCTGAGATAGCTTTGATTATCTATAAAAACATGGAAAGAACACACAAAGTAAGCTTTAAAAGCTTAGTAAACCATATACAAATAAATTATCACATGAGTCAATATCATTTCCATCAATAGGAAACTATGAGTAAACATTTATAAGATAAAAAACCTTTCTCATAATACACACATTCAATATCATACTTGAATTCATCAAATACTTCCCTTTCATTACTCGTATGAATCTCGTACGTACCTGAGTCATTTGACTCATTCACACATCCTTTTTCAACTTGACTTTGCCCGTTGTCCCATTTGGAATCATTAAGGATACTTGGAATCACATAAAGTTCGTATAATGCCATGTCCCAAATATGGTCTTACATGTTATCATATATCGACGCCACTGTCCCAGACATGGTCTTACAAAAAATCACAATACGATGCCAATGTCCAAGACATGTTCTTGCACATAATCACAATAGAATGCCAATGTCCCAGACATCGTCTTACATGTAATCACATCTCGATAACCTAATGTCATGACATTTGTATCCTATACTATTCCTAAGGTTCGTATGGGACTTTCAGATATCGTAACTTCGTCGATTCTTGCTCATATTTGCTCGTTTGACATTCATAGCAATTCAATGATAATAAAACATTTATTTGCTCGTTCAACATTCATAGCAATTCAATGATAATAAAACATTTATTTGCTCGTTCAACATTCATAGCAATTTAATGATAATAAAATATATATAATTTAATTTAAAGACATTTATTCGCATATGAACTTACCTTGAATAAACACTAAACGAATCGGATCGACTACTCGACAACTTTCGATTTCCCCCTATCTAAATCCAATTTCTTTTGTTCTTGATCTATATATATTCAAAGTTAACTCATTTATTCATTCAATTTAATCCACAAACACATATTTGGGCATTTTTACCCTAAAGTTCCAGATTTATTCAATTTAGTCCTTATTTCATAAATACAAAAAATTCACAAAATTCAATACGACTCATGCTTGGCTGAATTACCCTTATGCCCTTAGTGCCCATATCTTTCATTTATTCACACTTTTAACCCCATATTTTCATCTTTTCACAAATAAGTCCTTGATTTACATTTTTACTCACAATCACCTTACAAAACATAGATATCTATCAACAATTATTCATTTTTCATCATCAACATTCAAAAACATCAAGTTATCATCAATGGAAACTTACAAATTCATCAACCAATTCAAAAATTAGGGTACGAGCTAGCTAAATTACTAAGCAACGATATTAAAAACGTAGAAATCATCAAAAACTAAACTAAAATGGACTTACAATTAAATTATGCAATGGCCAAATATCCCAAGCCCTAAAAATGGTTTCTCCTTTACTATACATGGTTGAAGATGATGATATTAATTAATGGTTTTATTTTGTTTTATTTATTATCATATTAATAACCAAATTACCTAAATAACCTTTAATAAAACATTTAAAACACTTAATCATCTATCCATATAAGTCCACTAATGTCTCAAAAGATTTAATATCAAAAAAGGACCTTTCATTTAATAAGCCATAGCAATTAGACACCTTTATCAAATAGAATGCAACTTTTGCATTTTACGAGATTTAGTCCTTTTCTCAAATTGAGCTATAAAATGATAAAGTTAGCTCACAGAATTTTCACACATATATAATCACATACTGTAAACACCAAATATAATATTAAAATAATTTTTACGACCTTGGATTTTTGGTTTCGAACCATTTTGATTTAGCTGAAATTGGGTTATTACAAATCCGATTAACAAACAATGAGTAATTGCCACATCCCTTCTCTACAATTAGCAGAGAAGGAAAAAGGTCATGAACATGCTGATAGAGAAGTAGTGTTTACTGAAGGTAGGTTAGCAGTCAATCTTTTAAACAAGTTAATGATGAATCTGGAAAGTTTGGATGTCAAGATTGAGGAGAGGTTTAGCAAGGCTGAGTTAGTAGAGAAGAAAAACTTAATTGAATTATTTCTTGAAGATACAGAGCAGACTACAAAAAATAGCTTCTATGTTATCGAATGAATAAAAGAGAATGTTGATTGGCCTTTTAAGGAATAATGTGAACATATTTGCATGGTCTACAGTGGACATGCCGAGAATTCATTATTCGGTGATCCAATATTGTTTGAATGTAAATCCAAAAGCAAAAGTTCCCATAGGTAAAAGTTCATGCAATTAGGCAAGAGACGTAGAAACTTCTTGTGGAAAACTTTATAAGAGAGGTTTCATACCCAAGTTTTGTTTCTAATGTTGTTATTGTTCTAAAATATAATTTGAAATGATAAATGTGTGTTGATTTCACTCACCTCAATAGAACATGTCCTAAGGATAGTTTCCCACTCTCATCCATTGAAAGGCTAGCTGATGCTTCACTCAACTGTAAATATATAAGTTTCATGGATGCTTTTTCAAGATATAGTATAGATGACTTCGAAGGATTACAAAAGAACAACTTGTATAATTGAGGATGGTTTGTTTTATCATGATGTCATGCCTTTTTGACTGAAAAATGCTGGTGCAATTTACTAGAGGCTGGATAATAAGATTTTCCTCAATCAAATTGGTCGTAACATGAAAGTATATGTTAATGTTATGTTAACTAAGAGCCTTTTGATTGAACAATATTTGATGGACTTATAGGAGATTTTTTATGCTCTCGGGCTATATAATATAAAGTTGAACCTAGAGAAATGTGTTTTTGGAGTGGGAGCATGCAATTTTTGATTTTTATAACTTTTAAGCGAGGAATTGAAGCAAATCCAGAGAAGATTAATGTAATATTGAATCTAAGTTTTCCAGAAAAATATAAAAGATATCCAGTGGCTTAATGGAAAGATTATTGCTCTCAACAATTTTGTTTCAATGTTGTCAGATAAATGTTTGTCCTTCTTTAAGGTTGTCAAGGCTCCCTTTCAATGGATCGATGAATGCCGAAAGTCCTTGGAACAGCTAAAAGTTTATTTGACTAAGCCTCATTTGTTGACCCCATGATAACTCTTAAAAAGAGTTATATTTCAATCCTTTAAATTGAATTAATTGTTTGTAATTAAGTAAATATATTTGCATTTTTAGATATTTTCAGAACATTACATAACAAAGCTTGGATTATGCGATAAATGTTATTATTTGGTACTTCCATTATTGGGGAAGAAAGGTGTTGTTTGTGGTTGGTAGTAGGTGCAGGATGAATAAGAGAATAGAAAAAGAGTAGGAAGATACCAAACAAACCACCTTAAAAAAGAGGAAGCAAAAGGTGTGTGTTGAGAGGGATAGACCTAGCCTATAAAGAAAGAAAGAGAAAAGAGAAAAAGAGAATCAGAGGGAGAGAGAGAAAGATTGAAAAAAATAGTTTTTATCGCTCTGCATCAGGTTCTCCTGAAATCTCAGAGTAAGAGAGGAAAGGGTAGCAGCTTACAAAGTAGAATAATTATAGACGCAAGGAAGGGGAAGAGAAATCTGCCCTGGGTTTTGCATTAAATCTCATTATTAGAGTGAAAGCTGGAGTAGCAAAAGCTTCCTGCGTTTTAACTTTATTTTCTGATTTGAACTTTGCGATTCGTGAATTTAAACAATGATGTTGATTGGTTTTGTTATGGATTCGGATGTTCAACACATGAGCTAATTCTCATTAGGTTGGAATTATTTGGGTGAATTTTATTATCTTTAGTGCCCATGATTTGATTTTGAGTAGGATAATGTTTCATTCAATTTGTGATTATTTTAAATGCATGTATGCAAGCTCTAGACATGGATGACTGTGAGGTATGTTATTAGATCTAATTTAATTCTAAAAAGATTAATTAGATTGGATTATAATCGGCTGATACAATCAAGTATTCAAAAGAATATTTGCAGTACTTTAGACGTAGAAGTTGAAATTTGTACAGGGAAAGGGAGAAAAGTTAGACATTATTCTCGAGTTCTGTAGACATACAAAAACTCAAAATGATAGCTCAAAGTCTAGCGTTCCAAAGAAGTAGATTGTAGTAGTGATTCCCTAAGTAGTAGAATGGTCAAGATTTTGCCATGACATTATTATGTTATAGAAATAAGCTCGAGTAATTCCAACCTTTATCATTCAACAATACAAACTCTTTCCCACTTATTTTTTGAGAATTTCCACAATATTTTAATTTCCTTAGCATATTTTTATTCATAATTGATTTTATTAATCCATTCATTACATTTCTTTATCAATTAATCACCTATTTCTTTTGCACAGTTTAACTAGTCAATTTCGTAGTAATAGTGTAGACACTCAAATTTTCTCGGGCGCAGAAATAAGTCCAAAAACAAAAATAATAAACAAAAAAAAATGAAGTCCAAGTTCAGTCCAGAATTACAAATATAATTTGGCCCGATCGGAATGGCCCATTACTTGAAAAGATTTAAGGTCCATCTACAAGCTTGACTCATATGGAAATATAATCTTCAATGATATGCAATCTTAGATATGATATGCAATCTTAGATATGATACAATCTTAGATATGATTGCAATCTTAGATATGATATGCAATCTTAGAATATATAATTTTGTAATCTTAGAGATTTAATTTGTAGATACCTTTTAATCTTAACCGTTGATGTAATTGATCATCACTGTTGGATTTGAGGAGGTTCAACTATAAATAGAGGCCTCTCCTTCATTGTAAACACTTTGGAGTTTTGGGAAACAATAAAAATTTTTGATGACTTTCACTCAAATTTCTCTCCTTCTTACTTTCTTATTTTCTACGGTTTGTTCTTATTTTATTCTTTGTTCATCTTCATTTTTCAACCCTTTTATTTTGATTTAATCCATGTTTCCGATTTTTTATATATTTTAATTTTTAATAATTTTAGTATCATATCAAACTCTTTCATTTTTAATAATTTTTTAGTATTACTCTTAGTAAATTATTTTTAAATTTTACTCAAATCATTATTTTAAAAAAATATTTCATTTAATTGTCATATTTTGTCCAAAAGTTTTTCTAAAATGAGGCAATGTTTTTCGTATTTAGGAATTTGGAAAATAGTGCCCTAACATACTGGGTTGCAATTTCTCATTTGTCTAAATGCCTAAAGTATCCTTCTAAATAGATTTTGTAAATCACGAGATGATTTCAATTACGAGAGTTTAAGAATATCGTGTCCTATCATGCTGGATGTGATGTTTGTATTCTTTCGGAGCTAAGAAATCTTGATTTTTCAACTTAAATAATTCTAGTTTTAAAAAAAGGGATCCTATTTTTAAATCCTTTCAAATTTTTGACATTAAGACAGAAAACTATTCAATTTGGTACCAATTTTGGGCGTTGCGAGGGTGCTAATCCTTCCTCGTACATAACCGACTCCCAAACCTATTTTCTTAATTTTCGTAGACCAAAACATTTTATAAGGTGATCCAATCACACCTAAAAAGGTTGGTGGCGACTCCCGTTTTCGTTTTTCAAAAGTCTATCCCCATTTTTCAAACATCCCTTTAAAAAATGGTTTCAACAGCTTGGCGACTCCACTGGGGACTTAAGAGAGTCAAGCCAAGAAATTGAGTATTTTCTGTCTTAATGTCAGAAGTTTGGAAAATTTAAAATTGGATCCTTTTTACATGTGTTTGCTGCATATGTTTGTTACCTTATTGCTGTACATTGCATTTGCATGACCGTTGTGGTCACACCTTTAAGTGGAAGTAAAAAGCTACGCTTTCGTAAGGTTTTCACCTTCGTATAAGCTAGTGGATTGCTTTCGGGATACTGTACCTATGTCTTCGTGAGATTTTCATCTCCGTATGGCCATAGGGAAATGTGTCCCCCTGAACTGAACTTGGTCTATATGAGCCTATAATGGGTGAAGACCAAGGAATCTGTTGGTTCAGGTACCCTGGCTTTAGAGCTAAAACTCATATATTGAACTTTAAAGAGTTTAGGAAAGATAGTGATAGCCTTTAGTAAGCTACCCTTGTAAGTACTTGTTTATCATTTTTTTTATGATACTGACCTATTTTTATTTTACTGTCATTGCATGTCATTTGGCATTTAAAGGTGTCGATCCACGACTCGATTTCTAGATTAGAAAGTTTTGTAATAAGGAATGAATACCTTGATAGAGTGGAGGACAATGCTTCTATCTGTACCTGGCCAGAGAAAACCCAGTTAGAAAAATGAGATAGTGTCACTGAGGGATATACGTCAGAGTTATGGGACTTCACCCGTATTAATTAGACGCAGAATGAGTTTCAGGAGCTGAGATACATTTGGGCCCAATGGGATGATGAGGCTAAGCAGCTTTTCTATCAGAATTATGGATACCTTCCCTATTTGCTAGACGTCAAAGTAGATAGGCACTTGTTTCGAGCTATGGTACAATTCTGGAACCCTGCTTATAGTTGCTTTACATTTGGTGATGTTGATCTTGCACCTACTTTGGAGGAGTATACGACTTTACTGCGTTGCTTGAGGATTCAGGGTCACAAGGCTTATGTTAGGCCTGCTAGTCTTCCAAATTTTGCAAAGAAGTTGGTGATCATTCTTTGGGATGAGTGAGCGGTGAAATGTAGCTTGTATCTGATAAAGGGTGATAGTAAGTGCGTTCCATGGGCCGTTTTGAGGGATTTGATATCGACACATCCAGACGTAAAGAAAAGGGTCGACGTCCTGGCTTTGAGTATTTATGGCATGGTGATTTTCCCAAAGGCGTTGGGGCACATAGATGAGGTAGTTGCGGATTTGTTTGATCACGTTGGTAAGCGGAATACACTGGTACCAGCAATCCTAGCTGAGACATTTAGATCTTTGAGTGCATGTCGGAGAGCCGGCGAAGGTGGATTCATTAGATGTGCACAGTTGCTGTTGGTTTGGTTCCACAGTCATTTTTGGAAGCTTGATAAGGTTCTTTGCCGAGTATTCTTTGAGGTTTATTCTCCCTTCAAAGAAGCAATAGACATGCCGAGGAGAGATGACATTTCAGAGGAGAGGT
Source organism: Gossypium arboreum (assembly GCF_025698485.1). Classification (NCBI taxonomy): domain Eukaryota; kingdom Viridiplantae; phylum Streptophyta; class Magnoliopsida; order Malvales; family Malvaceae; genus Gossypium; species Gossypium arboreum. The sequence continues at coordinate 13,369,149 of NC_069076.1, read as the reverse complement.
GGATAGACATTCTTCAGAATCTTCGAAAGGAAGATGTTATGTGGAAGGCTCCTTGGTTGGCTCCTAATGAAGTCCTTTATCACTACGGCAGTTTTGATTGGGTACCTCTTCTTGGGATTTGGGGAGTCGTTGGCTATGCACCGTTACTCGTCCTAAAGCAATATAAAGCGAGGCAGTTCAGATAGAGGTTGAGAGTTAGCTTTGTTATTAGATAGGGTTAATACTCTGGGCCTATGAGCGAAAGCGTATTTGTAATCCGTTTTCTGAAAAGACTTTTGTTCCTTAAATAACGTTTTCTAAAATGAAATTGAATCGAGATCGATACCTTTTTGCATTCATGCATTTGCATTACATTACATCAAAGAAAAGAAGGTGTTGATTCGAAATTCGATTCCTAAATAGAATAGTTTGTCATAAGGAAATGAATTTCTTGATAAAGTGGATTATAGTGCGGTCGCCTGAATATAGTCCAAGTAAACACGATGAGAGAAAGCTGGTAGTCCACGGAGGAATACATGATGTAATTGCCAGAGATTTAAGCCAACAAAGGCATGACGAGAGAAAGGAATACATGACTTGATTTCATTACCAATGAAGATTATCCAAGAGCTGGCACTTTTTGATGAGTATCATGGAGATAAGTGAGCAAGAGATCGAGGATCAGATTAAGTAGCAAGGAGCTAGCAAAGGCATCTTTTGGAGAATTTACAGGATTCGACCATGAAGCAAAGATCAGCGTTTACTTGGACTATGAACGGCAAGACCACATATGTAACCTATTTTCATGTAAAGAAATTTGTTTTCTAGAAAAGTTATTCTAATGGAATTGAATTCAAGATCAACATTTCCTTTTCTTTTGCATTCATGCATTTGCATTGCATCACATCATATGCATTATAATCCATAAAAAAGACCCTAATTAAGGTTAAAAAGAGAAAAAAAAGAGAGAAAGAGAGAAGAGGGTCACGGCTGAGCGAAAATAAGACGCTCCCTTACATATCCTAGACTTTTGTATTAGGAGGGATAGCTTACCTGGAGATGGGGGTGTTTGGAAATGAAAATCATTCCATCAATGCCATACATGAAGAAGGGACTGATTAAGGAAACCTTGAGGGCATTCGCCCTTACGAACCGGGAATCTCTCTGAACAATTGGACTGCGGAGGAACTTCCTGTAGTTTTTAGGGATTTTTCAGAATATTTCTCGAAACATTCTTGTTACTCTAGGGCCTGGGAGTAATAGGATTACATTTGTGGAATGGGCTTACGATCATCTATTATTTTTTTAATAAAGCATAACTTTTATCAATTTGAACGAGTATTGTTCCATTTTTATCAACCAATATTCCGTTAAATTTTGGCAATTCTTATTCTTTCATTCATAGCACATAAATAATCATTCTTAAATTCATTCATTCTTTATACTTCACAGATCCCTAGATATCAATGACATGAGTATTGATATTACAAATCTTGATTTCTCTCGTGATCAAGACATGTGTTTAGAGGAATCACAGGATTTTGAAGATGTCCAGGATTGTGATGTGTCTCTAGATCTTTTGAGGATGGTAAAACAGGAGGAGAAACAAATCATGCAACATGAGAAAGAGGCAGTAGATAATGTAGCCCTAGAGGAAGGGAAAGAGGTGAAAATTGGCACGCATATTGCTGATGATATAAGGCAAGGACTGATTGAGTTGTTACGTGAGTTCAAGATATCTTCGCGTGGTCCTATCAAGATATGCCAGGGTTAAATACTGATATTGTGGTGCATCGTCTTCCAATAAGACAGGATTGTAAACTAGTTCAACAGAAGTTGCAAAGAATGAGACCAGATATCGTATTAAAAATAAAGGATGAAGTCAAGAAACAGTTTGATGCAGGATTCTTACAAGAGGTGAAGTACTCTGAATGGGTAGCTAACATTATACCAGTTCCTAAGAAGGATGGGAAGGTACGAATGTGTGTTGATTACAGGGATCTGAATAAAGCTAGCCCAAAAGATAATTTCCCTCTGCCTCACATAGACACTTTGGTAGACAACACAGCGGGATATTCGTTGCTCTCCTTCATGGATGGTTTTTCAGGGTACAATCAGATAAAGATGCATCCTGAAGACATGGACAAAACCACCTTCATAACCTTGTAGGGGACTTTCTGTTACAAGGTAATGCCCTTTGGGCTAAAGAATGCAAGGGCAACATACCAAAGGGCTATGGTGACCTTATTTCACGATATGATGCACAAGGAAATTGAGGTGTATGTTGATGATATGATTGCCAAATCTCAAACAGAGGAGGAACATATTGAGGTTTTAAAAAAACTATTCTTGAGATTAAGGAAGTTTCAGTTAAAACTTAATCCGAAAAAATGCACTTTCGGAGCCAGGTCGGGGAAGTTACTAGGTTTTGTGGTTAGTGAAAAAGGAATAGAAGTTGATTCAGACAAAGTTAGAGCCATACAAGATTTGCCTTCACCACGAACTCAGAAAGAAGTTTGGGGTTTTCTTAGGAGGTTGAATTATATTTCTAGGTTTATTTCACAATTAACTGAGAAATGTGACCTTATATTTCGCCTCCTTAGAAAACACAACCAAGGTACGTAGGATGAGGAATGCCAGAGTGCTTTCGATAAGGTTAAGCAATACTTGTTAAATGCTCCTGTGTTATCTCCTCCTAATCCAGGTAGACCATTAATTTTGTACTTATCAGTGTTTAGCAATTCTATAGGATGTGTGCTTGGCCAACATGACGAGTCAAGAAGAAAGGAGAAGGTGATATACTACCTCAGCAAAAAATTCACAGAGTGTGAGATGAGATATTCGCCAATTGAGAAATTGTGTGGTGCTTTAATCTGGACGACTCGAAGGTTGAGGCAATATATGTTAAATCATACGACTTGGCTAATTTCAAAACTTGATCCATTAAAGTACGTGATGGAGTCAACAGCTTTGAATGGAAGAATGGCGAGGTGGCAAATTCTGCTTTCAGAGTTTGACATAGTTTATGTGAGCCAGAAGGCTATAAAAGGAAGTGCAATAGCGGAATTTCTGGCTAGTAGAGCTCTAGAAGACTATGAGCCATTGAATTTTGATTTCCCAAATGAGGAGTTGATGTGTGTAGCAGCTATAGAGGATTATCCTTGGAAGTTGAGCTTTGATGGGGCATTCAATGCAGTGGGAAATGAAATTGGGGTAGTCTTGGTATCCCCAAATGGTGATTATTATCCATTCACGTGCAAGTTGGATTTTGATTGCACAAACAATATGGCTGAGTATGAAGCGTGCATCATAGGACTCCGAGCGGCTATAGAGCGAAGAATAAGAACCTTGGAGTTTATGGAGACTCCATGTTGGTAATTTACCAACTGAAAGGTGAATGGGAGACAAGGGATCCTAAATTGATCAATTATCTAAAGGTAGTTTTGGGGTTACTTGATGAGTTCGATGACATCACTTTCAATTATATCCCACGAGACGAAAACTAGATGGCAGATGCTCTAGCAACCTTGGCTTCAATGATTAAAGCGAATAAAGAGGAGGAGATGAAACTCATTCAGATGAGTATCTTTGAGGCTCCAGCTCACTTTGTAACATTGAGGAAGAAAAAAAGGATGATAACCCTTGGTATCAGGATATATTGCGATATGTGAGAGATCGTAAATACCCAGAATAGGCAACTGAAAATGATAAGCGAAGTTTAAGAAGATTAGCCTGCGACTACATTTTGGATGGGGACATCTTGTACAAAAGAAGAAAGGACCAAGTACTGTTGAGATGTGTTGACGCCGTGGAAGCTAAGTTAATCTTGGAAGAAGTTCACAAGGGTGTTTGTGGGACGCTCGCTAATGGTTTCACGATGGCTAGACAAATCATGAGGTTTGGATATTATTGGTCTACTTTGGAAGGATATTGTATCAACTACACCAAAAAATGCCATAAATGTCAGATTTATGGAGACAAGATTCATGTACCACCTTCACCTCTACATGTTATGACTTCTCCATGACCTTTTTCTATGTGGGGCATGGATGTCATTGGACCAATATCACCAAAAGCTTCAAATTAAGGATCGCTTTATTTTTGTGGTCATTGATTACTTCACGAAGTGGGTAGAGGCTGCTTCTTATGCGAGTGTTACTAAGTCGGTTGTAAGTCGATTCTTGAAGAAAGAGATTATTTGTCGGTATGGGATGCCTGAAAGGATCATATTAGACAATGCACTGAACTTGAACAACAAAACGATAGCAGAAGTTTGCAGTCAGTTCAGGATTAAGCATCATAACTCTTCGCCCTATCGACCAAAGATGACTGGGGCAGTGGAAGCTGCTAACAAAAACATCAAGAAGATAGTGGGGAAAATGACTGAAACCTATAGAGACTGGCATGAGAAGTTACCATTTGCACTCTTAGCTTACCGAACGTCTGTCAGAACTTCTACCGGGGCAACTCCTTTCTCGTTGGTTTATGGGATGGAAGCAGTGTTACCTATTGAAGTGGAAATATCGTCTCTTCGAGTCTTGTCAGAGATAAATTTGAATGAAGCTGAATAGATACAATCGTGATATGATCAGTTGAACTTGATTGAGGAAAAGAGGCTAAAGGCCATTCGTCATGGTCAGATGTATTAGAAGCAAATGATGCGAGCTTACGACAAGAAAGTGCGACCAAGAGAATTCTACGAGGGGGATTTTGTGCTGAAAAAGATCCTCCCTATTCAGAAGGACTTTAGAGGAAAATGGATGCCAAATTGGGAAGGGTCGTATGTCGTGAAGAAGGCCTTCTCTAGGGGTGTATTGATCTTAATGGAAATGGATGGGAAGAGTTTGCCCAATCCAGTGAATTCAGACTCAGTCAAAAAGTACTTTGTCTAAAGGAGAGAAGAATTCAGGGTGAAAAACCGCAAAGGGCGCCTTGTGACCAAAGGGGTTTTGAGTTGAAAACCCGAAAGGGCAGCTCAAATTTTAAAGAGCACACGGTAATTTTGCTATATCTGATTCAACGAAGAGTGAAGCGCGTTGCATATCGGGGCATCAACAAAGTACTTTGGATCTTTTAAACACATGTTGAATTCAAGAAAGTCTTCATGGGGCTAGCATATAAACGCTCAAGCGGCGATATCTAGGGCATTTAACTTTTGTCTTGTTTGCTATCTTTAGATTCTTTTTCTTCTCAAAGATAGGCTGTTAGATTAATTTTCTTTGTATTTTTGACAAATTTATTCAAATCTAATTATTCTCAAGATTAAATTCATCTTCTATTATTCTTAAAGTATGTTGCATTAAAATAATGATAGATGAACTAAATAATTTTCACAAATGAAGTTTTGCTCATTACTCTGGAAATTTCTAGATAATACAAGAAACTAAAACAGAACAATTGTTCGAAGAATTCACGTAAGTGAGGCTTGAAAGAACTCGAGGAAATTCTTTCTTTAGTCCAAAATGATGATTGGACAAATCAAACGATTCGATCCTAAGAGAGGATCATCTTACAGACATTTTTTGTGGGTCATAGCATTTGAAGAATGGTACAAACCCACAGGCTGAGTAAGAATGATACTTCAAGAGAAATAAGGATAAACTTCAACGAAAGAATGGGTGGTGACGTTTGGAATAGAGGTCAGATTCATAAACATTTTGCATTATAACAGGTTTAATTAGGAGCATTTGACTCACTTCGATCATAGCATCTAATCATTAGGCATGAACTCATGCACATTATACAGGTTATGTCCTTCAAAGGACAATGAAGATTGATGTGCCTTAACCCCCTAAGCAGTAGGGTAACAGGCTAAAGCATAGCAGATTTGACCTTCAGGTGTTTATGCTGAAGTGGAACCAAGATGATTTAACATCTCTGTATTGTCAAAGAACAAATCGAAGAAACAGATTTGGCATCTCCATATTCGACGGAGAGCAGATCGAAGACATAGCAGATCTAACCTTCGGATGTCTTCACATCGAAGTAGATCCAAGATGATTTCGCATCCTTGCGTTGACAAGGAGCAGATCGAAGACATAGCATATTTGGCTTTCACGTGTTTACGCTAAAGCAGATCTAAAATAATTTGGCATCTCTGTACTATCAGAGAACAAATCGAAGAAACAAATTTGACATCTCCATATTTGACGGAGAGCAGATCTGACCTTCATTGAAGCAGATCCAAGATGATTTGGCACCTCTGTATTAGACGGAGAGCAGATCGAAGACACAACAGATCTGACCTTCAATTAAGCAGATCCAAGATGATATGGCATCTCTGTATTAGACGGGGAGTAGATCGAAGACATAACAGATTGGACCTTCATTGAAGCAGATCCAAGATGATTTGGCATCTCTGTATTAGATAGGGAGCAGATCAAAGACATAACAGATTGGACCTTCATTGAAGCAGATCCAAGATGATTTGGCATCTCTGTATTAGATAGGGAGCAAATCGAAGACATAGCAGATCTGACCTTCACGTGTTTACGCTGAAGCAGATCTAAGATGATTTGGCATCTCTGTACTGTCAGAGAACAAATCGAAGAAACAGATTTGGCATCTCTATATTCGACGGAGAGCAGATCGAAGACATAGCAGATCTGACCTTCATTAAAGTAGATCCAAGATGATTTGGCATATCTGTATTAGACGGGGAGCAGATCGAAGACACAATAGATCTGACCTTCATTGAAGCAGATACAAGATGATTTGGCATCTCTGTATTAGACGGGGAGCAGATCAAAGACATAACAGATTGGACCTTCACTGAAGAAGATCCAAGATGATTTGGCATCTTTGTATTAGACAGGGAGCAGATCGAAGACATAGCAGATCTGACCTTCATGTGTTTACATCGAAGTAGATCCAAGATGATGATTTGGCATCTCAGATTAGACGGGAGCAAATCGAGATATGATTTGGCATCTCAAGATAGACAACGAGCAGATTGAAGAAGTAGATTTGGCGTCTCTGTATTAGACGGGGAGCAGATCGAAGATAACAGATTTGGTGTCAATGTATTAGACGGGGAGCAGATCAAAGATAGCAGATATCGCCTTCCTTAGTTGCAGTGAAGCAGATTGAAGCCGTCAAGAGGCCATTTAAAGAAGATCAAAGATTAAGAACTCAAGACTCAGTGAGCTCGGGAAAAATTGGTCCTTTTATAGTCTTTGCTCTATTCCTGTTACACAGCAATGAGCAAACAGGGGCAGCTGTAGACACTCAATTTTCCCCGGGGCCAGAAATAAGTCCAAAAACAAAAAAAATAAACCTAAAAAAAAACGTAGTCCAAGTTCAGTCCAGAATTACAAATATAATTTGGCCCGATCAGAATGGCCCATTACTTGAAAAGATTTAAGGTTCATCTACAAGCTTGACTCATATGGAAATATAATCTTAGATATGATTGCAATCTTAGATATGATATGCAATCTTAGAAGATATGATTTTGTAATCTTAGAGATTTAATTTGCAGATACCTTTTAATCTTAACCGTTGATGTAATTGATCTGTACCGTTAGATTTGAAGAGGTTCAACTATAAATAGAGGCCTCTCCCTTCATTGTAAACACACTGGAGTTTTGGGAAACAATAAAAATTTTTGAGAGCTTTCACTCAAATTTCTCTCCCTCTTACGTTCTTATTTTCTATGGTTTGTTCTTATTTTATTCTTTGTTCATCTTCGTTTTTCAACCCTTTTTATTTTGATTTAATCCATGTTTCCGGATTTTTTATATATTTTAATTTTTAATAATTTTAGTATCATATCAAACTCTTTCATTTTTGATAATTTTTTTAGTATTACTCTTAGTAAATTATTTTTAAATTTTACTCAAATCATTATTTTAAAATATATATTTCATTTAATTGTCATATTTTATCCAAAAGTTTTTCTAAAATGAGGCAATGTTTTTCTTATTTAGGAATTAGGAAATAGTGCCCTAACATGTCTTTGGGTTGCGATTTCCGTTTGTCTAAATGCCTAAAGTATCCTTCTAAATATATTTTGTAAATTACGAGATGATTTCGATTCATTTAGAGTTTAAGAATATCGTGTCCTATCATGCTGGATGTGATATTTGTATTCTTTCAGAGCTAAGGAATCTCGATTTTTCAACTTAGATAATTTCGGTTTTAAAAAAAGGGATCCTATTTTTAAATCCTTTCAAATTTTTGACATTAAGATAGAAAACTATTCAATTTGGTACCAATTTTGGGCGTTGCGAGGGTGCTAATCCTTCCTCGTATGTAACCGACTCCCGAACCTATTTTCTTAATTTTCGTAGACCAAAACGTTTTATAAGGTGATCCAATCACATCTGAAAAGGTTGGTGGCGGCTCCTGTTTTCGTTTTTCAAAAGTCGATCCCCATTTTTCAAACATCCCTTTAAAAAATGGTTTTGACAAATAGCAAAACAAATTATTTTAGTCAATTTCGATCCCTGTGGAAACGATACTCACTCATCACTTTATTAATTGGTTCGACGTGTACACTTGCACATTCACATTACACATTCACATACGACGCTTCACCTCTCCTATGAGATATTCTATATTTTTACTTAACTACAACAGATGAAATAAGACTTGTGGTTCTAATTAAAGAGGAGGGATCCTTGTGGAATCCAGTCTATTATGTTAGCAAGATACTCTAGACTTTAGAAATTAGGTATTCTAGAATTTAAAATTTGGTGTTTGTGTTAATTATGACTGTAAGAAAGTTACGACAATATTTTTGGGCCCATCAAGTTATTGTCTTATTTGATCCAACTCTAAAGGAAATCCTTACTAAAGTAAATGTACTAGGTCGTATGATGAAGTGAGGAATAAAACTGAGTGAATTTGAATTGGAATTTTCATCGAGAAAAGCAGTGAAAGCATAAGTACTAGGTTATAGCAAAATGCACTTTTCTCAATAATCCAACAAGTTAAGAGCTTACCTCTACGAAAATCCAACTTGAAGGTACTTTTGTGGTTGCAAGTTTTCATCAGACACCTACTTTAGAAGTTTGTGCTCAGTTGTCGAAGTTGCATATGGATGGTTCTATAGCAAACAACAGTACGAGAGCTGGAATTTTATTGGTACATCTCAAGGGTAAAAAGGAGTGGAAGTATGTTTGATTTTTTCCTTCACAGTATCTTATAATGTAGCAGAGTATGATGCGATAATAGAAAGATTAGAGTTGGCAGAGAGATTGGCAGTCAAAGATCTCCAAATATTCATAGATTCCCAGCTAGTGGCTAAACAACTATTTGGAGAGCATGAAGTCTATGATGTAACATCTCGAAATAGGGCCTAAACGGAATAGTGGTTGCGAAACCACAAATTTGAGGTAGAAAATTTTATTTTATTATTATTTTGAAGTTCATGATATGATTTCATGATTGTGTGAAAATTTCGTGATGAAATTCTATGCATAAAGTGCTTAAGTTGATATTAGGGACTAAATCGAATAATTTGCAAAACTTGCATTCTAGAAGTTTTTAGTATGAAATTGCTTTGGAATATTAATTAGGAGGGTTTAAATAACAATTTGACCAATTTCTAAGTTCATGGACAAAATAGGACATGGATGGAATTTTTGAAAGTTTAATAAGGAAGGGCATTTTGGTCATTTGGATATTAAATGAAATAAAAAGGGAAAAATAACACAAAATTCATCATCTTCTTCATTAGCACGAAATTTCAAGGGTTCTCCATAGCTAGGGTTTGTTTCAAGCTTTCAAGCTCCATAGTAAGTGATTCCAAGCCCCGTTTTTAATGTTCTTTACGTTTTCGGAGTCCCGGTAGCTCGATAAAGCTTATACTAGCAATAATTTAAGTTAGGGTTCATATTTGGAAGAATACCCATAGGTGAAAAGTGTTTATTTTGATGTTTTATGATAAAATATGAGGTTTTAAATTATGTTAGACAACTTGTGCTACTCGGTTTTAAGTGAAAACAAGTAAAAGGGCTTAATCGTTAAAAATACCTAATAGTCATAAGTACATGTTAGAGTGTGAATTTGATGTTGTCATAGAAGGGAAAAATGATCAGCATGTCATAAAACATAAGAAAATAGGATCAAGTTTAAATTACGAGCCTTGGGGCAAAAGTGCAAATATGTGAAAGTTTAGGGGCAAAAATATAATTTTGCCAAAGTTTGGGTCAAGGACTGTTTTGATAAATGTAATTTTGCCAAATTTTTGTCTTTAATTTTTAAAAATTAAATGTAGTCGTTAATCTTATGTTGTTAGTTGAAAGAGTAAGCAATCCTACATTGTCTAGGAACAAACTGTAAATGGATTATGAGTCCATGTAAACCCATATCCCACATCGCTTAAGAAAATAAGGGAAATGAGAGTTGGGGTCTATAGAAAGACCTATTTTGTAAGTTTTCTTTTAATAAGAGGTGGCACCAAAAATAAATAAAAAAATATTAGTTGTAAAAAGCACTTTCAATTGGAAGTGTTTTCTTGTAAATACGTTGAAAACACTTCTTACTCGTAAAATTAACCTAATCTCATAATTTTTTGAAAAAATGACTTAATTTGATAATTCTTTAAAAAAATGACATTTTTAAGAAATTCACTCTGAACAGTCACTCTTGTACTCTCAAATGATAGCAACTTTAATTAATAAATCTTAAAATAAGAAAAGACAAGTTTAAAAATAAAAAGTCTTAATAGAAATAACAATAATAATAATGATAATAATAATAACATGATCCTAAAATATTAATTTTGTGGGCGCACACTCAAGTTCTAGTGCTAAATATTTTGTGCAATCCTCATATTTTTTTTTGTATTCTGTAACATTGGACAATAATTATACCTACATAGTAAATAATCGATTAAGTATTAAATTAGATAAAATTCATGTCCAAAATTAATTAAAATAAATAATAAAAATATGTCATTATCAATCTAGTAGAAGGGGAACTTCTAGATGATAAGAAGACAAAAATAGAGCTTCGCCAAAAGGCAGCAAGGTAAGCCTATCATAACTCTTGATAGATGGTACCTTTTATCGAAAAGGATATTCTTAGCCTCTTTTGAGATGTATTGCACCAACAGAAGCAAATTATGTACTTAGGGAGGTAAATAAAGAATATTCGGACATCATCCAGGTCTGCATACATTGGCCCATAAAGTTCTACATCAAGAGTAATATTGGCCAACTATTAAAAAGGATACCACGAATTTGGTTATGAGGTTCGAACCATGCCTAAAATTCTCATCAGTCCAACGGCCATAGCCTTTATTGACTTGGAAAGTTGATATTTTAGGACCTTTTCCAATGGCCATAGCCTAGAAGAAGTTCATAGTTGTTGCCATTGAGTATTTTACTAAGTGGATAGAAGCTGAAACTCTAGCGACAATCATAGAAAAGTAAATGGAAAACTTCGTTTAGAAGTCTATTATATGTCTCCATGGAGTTCCAAGTCTTATTATCACTGAAAATGGCACAAAATTTTAGGGGAAGTTTAAGGATGTCTGCTCTAACTTGCATATATCTCTGGCTCAAAGCTCGGTAAAAACCCTATAAACCAGTGGACAAGCAGAAGTATACAATAAAAAGCTACTTTGAAGATTGAAGAAAAAAGTAGGTGGTGCAAATGGGGCATGGGTGGACGAATTACTAGGTATACTATGGGCCTTAAGCACCACATCCACTACAGGAAAATAGGGCTTTAGCGGCGTTTTTAGCGGCGTTTTATCAAAAAACGCCGTAAAAATTGTACATTAGCGGCATTTTTGCTAAAAAGCCACTAAAAATAGAAACGCCGCTAAAAACAGAGCAATAGCGGCGTTTTACAAAAAACGCCGCTAAAAACTAGAGCAATAGCGGCGTTTTTGGTAAAACGCCGCTAAAACAGAGCAATAGCGGCATTTTACCAAAAACGCCGCTAAAAACCAGAGCAATAGTGGCGTTTATGGTCAAAATGCCGCTAAAAGTCATATAACCCCTAAAACCCTAAACCCCTAAAAAATCATAAACACTAATCTATAACCCATAAACCCTAAAAACCATAAACACTAAACTATAACTCCTAAAACCTTAAACCCCAAAAAACATCATATGGATGTTGATGTGTATATACATAGATATTAATGTAAAAGCTTATGTTCATAATAAATTATGGAAGCAATACTTAATATTGATTAAATTTATTTTGGGGTTTAAGGTTTAATATTTAAGGTCTATGGTTTAGGGTTTTATGGTTTAAGGTTTAATGGCCATGGGTGTATAGTATGTTAATCTCAAGTGAATCATATTGAATAATTAAATCCTGAACCATATAATTAATATATATTTAGGGGCATAAGTAGGGGGTTGAAAGGGTCTGTGCTCCTCTAAAAATGAAAAATTTTTCTTTTTGGTTTTTTGAAATTTTTAAAAATTTTAAAGGTAAAATTGCACTTCATCCCTTTGAATAGTGGAAAATTTTTGATTTAATCATTTCAAAATTATAAAAATATATGTTAAACTTTAATCGTTTAAATTTTAGATGATTGGGGGTAAGGGTTAGAGGTTAAGGGGTAGAAGTTTAGGGTTTATGTTTTATGGCTTAAAGTTTAGGGGTTAAGAGTTGGGGTTTTACGAGTTATGTGGTTTAGGGTTTAAGATTTAGGTGTGTATGGGTTTTAGGGTTAAAGGGACATAAGTTAAGGGTTAGGGGTTAGGGGTTTAGGGTTTAAGATAATTAGTGTGAAAATTATATGTTAGGGGTTTAGGGTTAGGGGTTTAGGGGTTAGGGGTTTTGGGTTTTGGGTTTTGGGTATATGACTGATTGTTTTTAATCTATATATTAAATAATTTCAAATTTTAAAGAATTAAAATTTAAAAAATTTAAGATTTCAAATTTTATCTAATTCTTTTAAATATTAGTTAAATTTTTAAAAATATTTATTTAAATAAAAAATAAAAACACATTGTTATTTAAAATAAATTTAAAGATTTTTGGGTATATAAGTGATTGTTGGTGCAAGTTGAATGATATTTTGATTAAAAATGGGAAACCACATTTCAATCTCTATTCTCTAAGATTGAATATTCAAATTATATATTATCATGTAATGTTTTAATCAAAAGTTAATAATATTAACTATTTAGATTAATTAATAATATTATAAAAATATATAGACTAAATGATATTAAAAATTAAAGTATATGCAAAAAAATTGAAATTTAAATATATTAGAGACCAAATTAAAATTTACCCATTTTAGTAAATCATAATAATAATAATAATAATAATAATAATAATAATAATAATAATAATAATAATAAAAGAAAAAAATTATTAGGTTTGCACACTTAGTGGCGTTTTTAAAAACGCAAAAGAGATGATTTACCGTCGTTTTGTAAAAACATACAAACATCTCTTAATAGATTGAAAACGACGTCGTTTTTCCGGTTCCCTAAACCTTGAATCTCCAAATCCCATAAAACTTCCCCAATTCGATATCCTCAAATTGGTTTCCAAAATCCCCAAATCAAAATACCTTTGATTTTCACCAAGTCCCTTTGATTCTCTTTTTTTTTTCATTTTCATTTTCACAAGACACTCCATCACTGCATCCATCGATTCTTCTTGCTTTTGCAGTACCCATATCTCAAAATCAATTCTACGCAGTGTTTTAGTTACCCACTGAACGTCGACTGCAACTCTCTATTTTGTATTTCCAATATATCGATCTGTGTTTGAAGATTTGGCGGAAGCATTGTTTGATGATCTTGGAGTAGATGACCGCAATCACCATTGATAAAGCAATCGAAGCACGAGTCCGGTGCAAGGTCTTGAGAAAGAGGTGAAAAGGCTTGAAACCAACTTTAAAGCACACGGTTGGAGCTTGAAGATGCAGAGGAGAAAGAATACATGGACAAACGGGTTAAACTTTGGTTAGACAAGTTCAGATATGTTTCTTATGACATGGAAGATGTATTAGATGAGTGGGAAACTGCAGTTCAGCAGATTTGAAGCAGATCTTTCGGCTCTACTTACATTCAGAATCGGAAGGTATGCCCTTTGTTTCATGCTTTTCTTCTGGTTCTTAAGTTGTCAAGCGTTATAATATTGCTACCAAAATAAAGGAAATCAATGAAGAAGTAGATGAGATTGTTAAAGACAAAATTAGGTTTGAGTTGATAAAAAGAAAAATCAACCAACCCAAACGTCCAAAAACTACTTCTTTTGTGGATGTTTCAGAGTATGGTTTAATGCTTCTCTTACTTCTTTCAGCCTTGGCTTAATTTTTTATTTTTGTGTTCTAGATACAATGTAGGGAAGGATCATGCACGAGAATGCATCTGTAAATACCTTTGTTTATGAGGTACTTTTGCTATGATATTTTCCGTTATTTCCAAAATCTACTAGAATCACCGCCTTCATCTCTTCTTAAAATGTAATTTCGTGATAGATTTAGTCCCAACTCCCATGATGCATTTATCAATTGACAACCAAATTTGTGGCTGGTCTTTGGGTTATATGTTTCCATGTTATGCTAAAAACAAGAAACTACTATGTTGTAATCACAAACATAAATTAGAATTTATGTCATAATCGGTAATGCATCCCCACTTCTTCTCATTCATGTAGTACGATTGTTGATCTACATGTGGTATGATGTGAGCTACTTGCTCCTAGTGTGTTGTGACCAATTTCTGAAACTTCCATGTAACTTGTTTATCGGTGTCACAATTTCTCCTACGTAAATCGAATAAATATATTCTTGTCCATTGTACTCATGGTCATAACCGCACCGGCTACATGATTATTCACTATCTCATGCGAACACGACCAATGTACATTACTCGGTCGATAATTTTTGTTGTTGGTGGTGGTATGTTTTTTAGTCTTTTCCAAGATGTCGCTTTTAGGTATTCACAATGGAATACTATTTACTATTTTGTTTAACCTTTTCTGCAGCAATAAAATTTTTTTCGAGGCACGCCCACCGTGAATATATAAACCGACTATATTGATGCCTCTATGCATTTTATCATGAAAGAAGACCAGAATCTTTTGTCCGCCTCCAACTCCCGAGTGGAAAAGATCTTCGATCTTGATCTCAATGGTGAAGCAACTGCAGATGATGATGATGATGATGATGATGGAGCTCCAGCTGCATTACTGTATGGACAACCATGCAAGATTCTTAATTCTCTCTTTTTTATTTAACTTTAATAAGGGCATCAGAACAAATGAAACCTGTTATTAGCAAAAGCTTCATAGTACCATTTTCTCATTTCCATTTGGAAAGTGTAATTTATTGATTGTTTAGCACAAAATGACCTATTTATTATAATAACAATAATCTTTGCTGATGGCCAACCTGCCTTTTCTTCTTCACCATATATATTAAGCTTTGTAGGTCTTGCAAATTATATTAAGCTTTGTCATTAAGTTGTTACTAATTAGCACTGAGGTATACTTGTTTATGTTTCTTCCAGTTTCATTGGTGATGTTTCATCAGGACATAGCTTTTTTATTCACTTTGTTTCTTGACTGTAGCTTTGGAAAGTTTGTGGAGGATTATTAAGTGATAAGTTAATAGTCTTTGAATTTGTTAAATCTTTGTTTTAATGTATATTATATTCAAGACTATAAGAATATTTTCTCTTAATTATAAAATTAGGAGAACTTCTCTCATTTATAAAACTAAAACTATTTAAAATTGTACACCTTTTATCCAATTAATTATTTATATTTTTTGGCTAAATTTAATTATTTAGTTTACGATAATTCATTACGCTTTTAATCTAATACGAGCTCGGTATGGCCATTTTTGAAACCAGGTTAGAGGGCATGCACAATTCCGGGATCACATCTAGTTTCACCGAATGGTCCTTTATATGTTTGGTTTTATTCTTTTTCTTAGTTCTTCTTTATTCGGTTTTGATTCTTCATTTTGTTGAAATTAGCGCATTATCTCTTAGAAGCGTGGTCGGCCTTTAAGTTATTTTCTTACTAATGCAGCAATTTTCCTTGTTAAGCTAGTAGAGATTAAAATGCCTTGAGATTGCAATTGTATGTTAAAGTTCTAAAATATGTGTTCAAAATTTTTCTGAAATTTTATTGGACAATGGATATAGCTTTAGAGTACAAATTTATATTTTAAATAACTTTTTTCTCATTTCTGAAAATACTTCCAGTTTCCTAAGGCTTTATAGTGACACGTTGATCATTTCTTCTTTTCCATTCTCATGGGATTCATGTCTATTTCAAGTACAAAATATTAGTGATGAAAAATGTGTTTGAAGGTGTGACCTTGGCTTAGAAACGGGTCTTGAAGCATGCATGAAAAACGAACCATGGTACTGGGTATGGGATATGGAAATGATGTAGTTATAAAACTGTGTAGTTGCTATTACATTAGTAAAAAAAGCAAGAATGTCTTCCATTTCTCTGTCTCCCAAAAGAGTTTTTAATTATCAGCATCAAATGTTCGGTTTTCATCATTTTCATCGGTTTATATTTTTTTTTAAATTTCATTACCTTTAGCTGCATTTTTGGGTAAAGCTAAAATGCAATATTAAATGCAATATGGAGTTAAGCTAAAATGGTTCCATTGGATATGTCATATCATATCTTAAATCAATATCAAATAAGTTGATTTTCAAATTCTATTATCAGACACTATATTTGTTAATTTAGTCTCTACTTTAATTTAGTCATTTTTAGTTTTTATACCTTTGGAATTTGAAAATTTTAGTCTTTAAGTTCATTATTTTTAAGATTTAATGTGTTATTGTCACATGTGTAATGGTTTGTTTGTTATTTTTACATATTACTCGCAAAAAACTTATACATTGAATATAAATTCATAGTATGTAATGTTCTTATTCACTGCTTCTTTACAATCATTTCTATTTCTTTAAGTTTTTTCAAATACCATGATTCAACCCTAGTCTTTTAGGGTAAAACGTTGCTTTTTATTGGTGAAAATGGTCTTACTTAGTGCTTGAAATCCTTTTTGGGGTTTTTTTTGACAAATATAAATTGACCATTACATGCTTTCATCTCTGCTTCAAACTTTGACTTGCCAGATTTGTGTTGAACACTGATGATTATTAAAACTTGGTTATAGATGGTTAATTTTTTCACCGAAACCTCTCATTTTTGTTGCTCTTCTTGCGGCATGCTGATGAGAGCGTTGTTGATCCTCCACTTTATGTTCTTACCACTCAAACACTAACAAGGTTAGCTTAATGCCATCTTTTCATCCACCCTCAGTCAATTATTTCCTTTTAACTCTCTAAACTTGCTGTCAAAGAACAACCTAAATGATTGAGAAACCATCCTATTTTAGAAATGTAGCCATTGTCAATGCTAAAGCTATCCAGTAATATCATAATCCTTTATTACATTGGCATTATTTTTCAATTTAGCATCTTCAGAAATTCTTGGTTGACATATATATTTTTATTTGAACGTGCAGGAGATCTAGATTAGGAAGTTGGAACTTTTGGCATTGAGTATTTTTTATTTACGCGTACATAAATATTGTTATATATAATATAATTCTTATTTTTCAGAATTTTAATAGATTTAGTTACATTTTCAAATTAAAATGTTATTTAGTATTTTAATTTTAATATTATAATTTAGTTATATTAATAAAATATTACTTGTATTTTATAGCTTATCATGTTTGAGCAATATTGCAATATTGAAAATCTTGGTCGAGTTAACAAAGTTAAGGTCAAAAGGCGAATCACGGTGGAGAGTTTGCAATTAGAACCACTTTGTAATCAAAGTTCTTTGAATTTCTCCTTTTTCTATATTTTGTTCATGAGGTATATTTTGTTTTTCTTTTTTTCCGATAAGTTGGCTAATTTCATAATCTCTGAGCATGGAGAAGTTCTTCAAGTTCTCCACTATGAAGTTGGACAGAAATATGAACCACATCATGATTACTTCTGCTTATCGTTTCTGCTCTTACAGAGGACACAAAAGCTCTCAATCAGCTTGTATGTCAATTTATTTTATTTTTTCTCCTTTTTGCTTATATGCATAAATACTTATTTTTTGCCCAAGCTAGTTAAGAGTATAAAGTTAATTGCAAAATTTTGATAAACTTTTTAGTGTTCTGTTTTAGTCTCTGATCTTGTATTTGATGACATGGTAGAACACACTTATCCAGGATGGGAAGGAGATGGCATCAGTGCTTTATACTTATCGCAGCTATGTCGAAGCACTTCCTCAGGTATTTTAGCCTTAGTTGATTTTAATTTATACATATTTTTAAGGTAAACAATGTTCTAATATAATCTGCTAATTTTAGTGTAAAGCAATGTTCTTTTTTATGTGGTGTAGGGGGTATGTTGAAATTGAACAAACTAACGATTAAGAACAAGTACCCACTGCCGAGAATCGATGATTTATTCGACCAACTTAGAGGAGCTTCAGTATTTTCCAAGATTGAGCTTCGATTTCGGTATCATCAGTTGAGGGTTAAGGAGGTGGATATTCACAAGACGACATTCAGAACTCGGTATCGTCACTATGAGTTTTGGTTATGCCATTTGGGTTGACGAACGCACCTACGGCATTTATGGATCTGATGAATTGAGTGTTCCAGCCATACTTGGATCGATTCGTGGTCGTCTTTATCAACGATATTATGGTTTATTCTGAAACTGAGGAGAAACATGATGAGCACCTTCGTATTGTGCTGCAAGTGCTGAGGGAGAAGGAGCTTTATGTGAAATTCAGTAAGTGTGAGTTCTGGTTGAGAGAGGTAACTTTCTTCGGGCATGTTGTCTCTGCTGAAGGGATCAAGGTGGATACTCAAAAGATTGAAGCGATTCTGGAATGGAAGCCACCGAGGTCAGTGTCAGGAATTTGAAGTTTTCTGGGTTTAGTTGGGTACTATAGAAGGTTTGTGGAAAGATTTTCTATGATGGCAGTGCCTTTGACAAAGCTTATAAGGAAGGGAGTACCGTTTGTTTGGACTGAGAAACAACAGGAATCTTTTGAGAAGCTGAAGAAAGTTCTGACCGAGGCACCTATACTGATTCAGCCAGAGTCTGAAAAAGATTTTACCGTATGCAGTGATGCATCACATGTAGGCTTGGGTTGTGTGCTGATTCAAGAGGGTAAAGTGGTTGCTTATGCATCGCAACAGCTTAAACCACATGAAGTTAACTATCCTACTCGTGATCTGGAGTTGGCAGTGGTAATCTTTGCGCTTAAGATTTGGAGACATTACCTGTACGGAGAAAGGTGTATTATATACATAGATCATAAGAGTCTTAAGTACTTGCTGACTTAGAAGGAGCTGAACCTTAGGCAGCGGAAATGGATAGAGTTGCTTAAGGATTATGACTGCGCGATTGAGTATCACCCAGGCAAAGCTAATGTGGTGGCTGATGCCCTAAGTTGTAGAACTGTATCTGATCTGAGAGCCATGTTTGCTCGTTTGAGTCTGTATGACGACGGTAGTCTATTAGCAGAATTACAAGTTAGGCCGACCTGGGTGGATGAGATTAAAGAAAAACAGTCGAGGGATGAGTCCCTGGTTTCTCTATTCCGGCAGGTTAAGAATGGGGATACTTCTGAGTTTGGACTGAACAGGGAGGGAGTTCTGTGTTACCGAGGTAGAGTTTGCATTCTAAAGGACTCTGACTTAAGGCAAGTAATTCTGAAAGAAGCTCATGGAGGTCTATGTGCTATGCATCCTGGAGGGAGTAAAATATATCGCGACTTAAAAGAGTTGTATTGGTGGCCTGGATTGAAGCGAGAGGTAACGAAAGTTGTGGGAAAATGTCTGACTTGTCAGCAAGTGAAAGCTGAACATCAATTACCTTCCGTACTTTTACAGCTAGTGAAAGTACCACTTTGGAAGTGGGAGAGGGTAACTATGGATTTTGTGAGTGGGTTACCCTTGACACCGTCGAAGAAGGACTCGATTTGGGTAATTGTGGATAGGTTGACCAAATCTGCTCATTTCATACCTGTCCGCACTGATTATTCACTTCAGAAGTTAGCCAAATTGTATGTGGCGAAAATAATGCGACTTCATGGAGTGCCAGTGTCGATTATTTCTGATCGAGATCCTAGATTCACATCTCAGTTTTGGCAAAAGTTACATGAGGCATTAGGTATGCGGTTGAACTTTACTACAGCCTTTCATCCTCAGACTGATGGTCAGTCGGAAAGGGTTATTCAAATTTTGGAAGACATGTTGAGGGGATGCGTTATCGACTTTCGAGGCAGTTGGGAGGATTACTTACCGTTGGCAGAGTTTACATACAACAACAGTTATCAGGCAAGTATTCGAATGGCTCCTTATGAGGCACTGTATAGGTGAAGATGTCGTACACTTAGTTGTTGGACCGAGTTGGGTGAACGACAGGTTCTTGGACCTGAGTTGGTGGCAGATACTGAAGATAAGGTCAAGTTGATTAAAGACCGGTTGAAGGAAGCATCTGATAGACAGAAGTCATATGCAGATTTGAAGCGCAAGGAAATTGAGTGCTTTGTGGGTGATATGGTCTTCTTGAAGGTATCACCTTGGAAGAAAATATTAAGGTTTGGGAGGAAAGGCAAGTTAAGTCCGCGGTTCATTGGGCCTTATCGGATTCTTAAGCGAGTGGGACCAGTGGCTTATCAGTTTGAGCTACCTCCAGAGTTGGATAGGATTCATGATGTCTTTCACGTCTCCATGTTAAGGCGGTATCGTTCTAACCCTACTCATGTTGTGCCGGTTGCAGAGATCGAGGTCCAAACAGACTTGACTTTTGAGGAAGAGCCTATGAGATTTTGGATTGAGATGTTAAGATTTTGAGGAGGAAATCAGTTCCATTAGTAAAGGTGCTATGGCGTAACCATGGCAGAGAGGAAGCTACTTCGGAACCAGCAATGGCGATGCGTCAACAATATCCTCATCTGTTTGATTCAGGTAAAATTTCGAGGACGAAATTTCTTTAAGGAGGGTAGAGTTGTAATGCCTCAATTTTCGAGTTTTCTGTCTTTCTGTGATTTTTAAAATTTGTGTGTGTTCTGATTGGTTAAAATATATATTTTAGTAGGTTAGTGGGCCTTTGGAATGCCCAAACTTAAGTTAAATCCGTGGTAGTCTTCGGAATTTTAATTTTATGAACAGGTGATGCAATTGGCGTTTGGGCTTTTAAGAGTAAAGGGGTAAAAGATGACACAAAAAGGAGTGTGGTGTAGTGGCAAGGTGGCCCCACTTAGGGGACAAGGAAGTGACGCCATAGAGGAAGCAAGGGGTCCAAGGTTCAAGTCTTGGCTCTTGCAATATATTTTGCTTTTTCTTTTCAAAAAATCTGGAAGCAAGTAGGTGCGCTTTAAAGTTTAATGTGTTGGATTTATGACACAAATGAGTTAATGGCCTAGTGGTGGTGGCGTGAGTTGGCATGTGAGAGGACTTTGGTTCGAATCCCTTGGCACACAAAGGTTGATTATTTTGCTATGTTGGGACGGCAAGAGTTGGTGTTGGTTTTAAACTCTGGTGATGGAGGGATCCCACATCGGGAAGCTAACATAAGAGTAGATGGAGGGCTGGCTTTAAATAGAGCAAACCATGATGAGAGTAGGCATACCTTTCTTGGCTGATCCCTTTCACTTTGTGACATGCTCGTTTGGGTTGGGCATCAGCTAAGAGTGTTTGGAGAGCGAATTAACTGCAGTCTCCTAACAGGTGTGTATTTCTCATTACTCTAGCAGTAGGATGGCTATTTCGGGCCGCGATGGGCTGAAATGGGCCATGTGGTCCCAATAGGTCCGTAGGCCCAAGTGGATAAGTTATAGAATTACTAAAATACCCTTATAGGGTAAGACTACCGATTTACCCCTAGAGGGTAAATGACTATTTTGCCCCTCGTGCGTAAATGACTAACTTGTGTGATGATTGGGTTAGTTGACATGGATTTATGTTAGTTACCATTAATTCGTAAGTCTAATGTGTTAGTGATCGATTGTAGGATTATTGCGTAGGAGATATCGTCATCAATCGTCAGCAACCAGGTGTGTAAACGACACCCTCCCTTAGACTGAATCGGTAAAAGCCGAAATACCGAAACGTTGGTATTTTGTGAACTCGTGAGCATGCGAATGCTCGTAAGACAGTTGTTAATGAATATGGTGCATTTGGATGATTAGAGTGCAGAGTGTGCATTTTCGTGCACAACGGTATTTTTGGGCTTAATGGGCCGAAAACGGGCCAATGGGCCAACAAGCCCACTTTGGTAAAAAGATGAGGTAAGTACTTCTGATTACTTGGTAAAAGTTAGAATGAGCATGAAACCTTAGCAATAGGTAATAATTACTGAAATACCCTTATGCATGCAAAATTACGATTTTACCTCTAGGGTTATTTTTTTCTAAAAAGCATGATGTTCTGTTTCTGTATACGTATGCCATGACATATTATTTTTGTTGTATGGGGCATGGGTTTATATTGATGGAGGAAGTGTTCTGGCAGCCTCGCTGCAAGCTGGTGGCCTCGCCACATATATCTGTTCTAGTGACTTCGTCACAATATCTGGCAGCCTCGCTTCAATCTGATGGCTTTGCCACATATATATATATATATATATATATATCTGTTCTGGTGGCCTAGCCACAATATTTGTATCTGGTGACTTCGTCATAATATCTGGCAGCCTCGCTGCAATTTCTGTGGTGTGTAGCAGTTGGGTGGGTCGAGTAGTCTCCCCACATGGTGTAAGGCTAGTATGGGGGTGTTGTGGATGGCCCTGGGTTGGGATTTCTGCATTCATGATATATTTGTTTTGTATCTCGCTATGGGCCTATGGGTTTCATTCGATTTCATCTTGGGCCAAGGCCCGATAAGTCCGACTCAAGTTTGATCATTTTGGGCTATGGTTGGGTTATGTTACACTCGAGTTTACTCGAACTCACTCTTTATTTTCATCTCTGCAGGAAATCCCCAACCATAGTGGGCTTGGAGCTGTGAGGGATTCGGAGTGGCCACATCATCTGTAAAGTTGGTTTTTCTAAGTTAGTTTATTTTTATTATTTTTATATCCTGATTTAATTTTGGGTTTTAAGTTATAATAAGGCCGCTATTTAAATTTCTTTTTTCCGCTATGGTTTTATTTTCTGATTATATTTATACTATGTCGAAACTGCTAGTGCTAAGCTGCGCAGGTTTTCAACATTAACGAATGTTTTCCAAGACTCAACAAGCACAACAAATGGATAGTCTAAAGATTGATAAACGGCTTTTCATTCAACATTGTTTTACAAAGACCACCCCAATCATTTGAAACCAACGAATGCATACTAAGTCGTAAGTCCATGTGACACGTCGATCGCCATAACGTCAGGTTAGGTTTGGGGTGTTACAGTCAGGCTGTGTGTAACACCCCAAACTCGGCCCAGACGTTATGGCCGGATCTGACGTGTCACATTGAAGTTTTTAAGAAAACCCATGCCTCTTTCAACGTCCTTCTTAGTGTTTTAAAAGATAGTCTTTGCTATGTTAATAAAGTGAATGGAAGTTGTGCACCAAGTAGGTATCTGAAACAGAGGAGGTGAGCCTAGAAGGCTGCTTAAGTACCAAGCTCTTGATTGGATCCAATCCTAGACATGCCCACAACCATTGCCACACTTTGGTGCTAGGTTAGGTTTTGAGAAAAACGAGTTGGAATTCATTTAAGTAGATATTTTTGATAAATCGATTAATTGTATCGTTGCGTTATTTTGAAAACAATTATCATTTTAGAAACGCGCCCTAGGTCTAACTCATATTGTTATCAGAAAAATATAGGGTATAAGATAAATAATCCCAGAAAAATAATTAAAATGGCCTTATTACAACCCAAAACCAAATAATAATATTAATAAGATAAAACTTATAAAGAAATAAATCGGCTACTTATTGCAATTAAAAGAAAGCGAAGCGAGAGTGTGGCCATCTCAAGTCCTCGCAGCTCCAAACCATCTAAGGTTAGGGATTACCTGCACAGTTAGAAACGGGGTGAGTTTACGAAAACTCAGTGTGTAATCCCAATAACAAAAAAACAGTAAATAACACGGTATCAGTACAATCTGGGCCAAAGCCCTATTTAGTCTTGACATATGCTGGGCCGAAGCCTTTCCATAAATCATATCACTGGGCCGAAGCCTTTTCATAAATCATATCACTAGGCTGAAACCTTTACTGTAAACGGTATGGCCCTTAGGCCCATTTCAATATCACATGTAATGTCAATGGATGTATGCAAGCCCATTTTAATATCACATGTAATGTCAATGAATGTATGCAATCCCATTTGGGGAGACTACTCGACCCATCATCCGCTACTCTCCACCCGTACCAACCAAGCTCTCCATGTGGGGAATAACTCAACCCACCCAACCAAACTCTCCACTGGCAGCATAGATGCTTTATCATATAACTGGAAGCCTAGCCTCTTTTAATAACTAGGGCAAAGCCCTTTCTGATAAACTGGGGCAAAACCCTTTTGATGGAAGAAGAAGAGCCCTTTAGCACTTCCTCCATCAATATAACCCATATCCCATGCAATATGTCATGTATGCAGAATGCCATGCCCACATTTGAATCAAACAATCACAGTCAAGTCATTCATATCACCAACATATATTCACAATCAAATCTGTCAACCATACAGTCCAAGTCAGTCACTTGCCTACAAGGGCAAAACAGTCATTTTTCATATTATAAGGGTATTTTCGTAATTTTACCAAAAATTAGGGTTTTCCATGTTCATTACAATTGTCAATATTTTCGAGTGTTTAAACAATGATCTTTAACCCACTTATCAAATTTGGGCTTTTGGGCCCAAAACCCCTAATGGGCCCTACGAATGCTGATTTAGCCCACTAAGCCTGCTTAACCCAAATTTTACAACAATACTAACCGTGTTAACATGCAACTTTTCCAAATTCTATTTTCTATCAATTTTACCCAAATGGGCCCAAAAGCCCATTTGGCCCAATTCTTGCCCATTGAGGCCCAACTTACCATCGTGCACAAAATTGAGTTCTTACCCGTTCCATCGATCTAAACACCGATCTTATCGTATTTATCGCATCTATACCCACATGCAACATTACAAGTTCCCGAAATACCTGCATTTTAGCATTTCGGCTTCTCAGCAGATATTAATTTAAGCTACTACGAGGGTTAGTACACACCTGCTATGGGTTGAAGTTGAAACGTTTCCATAATCAATCACCTACGATAACCACCACCTGTCACTCAAACTTAACTAATCCAATATCAATATATGTAAATCCTAAGCACATCAGTCATACGGAACATAAGGGCATATTCATCATTTTACCATATAAGGGTATTACGGTCACTTTACCCTACAGGGGTTTTACGGTCTTTTTACCTATTAGGGGTATTTCAGTCATTTCATCCTACAAGGGTGTTTTGGTAATTCTACAAACCAAGGGTATTTCAGTAATTTTGTAAACCAATGGTATTTTAATAATTTTTAAAAAGTCAAGGGTATTTCTATAATTTTGTAAATCAGGGGTATTTTGGTAATTTTACAAATTGAGGGTATTTCGGTAATTTCACAAACTAGTGGTATTTCGGTAATTTTACAAACTAGGGGTATTTTGGTAATTTTACAAACTAGGGGTATTTTGGTAATTCTATCCTACAGGGGTATTTTAGTAATTTCACAATCGAGGGTAAAACGGTAATTTTGTAAACTGAGGGTAAAATGGTAGTTTTGTAAATCGAGGGTAAAAAAGTAATTCTGTAAATCGAGGGTAAAATGGTAATTCTATAAATCAAGGGTAAAATGGTAATTTTGTAAATCGAGGGTGAAACGGTAATTCTATAAATCGAGGGTAAAATGGTAATTCTACAAATCGAGGGCATTTCAGTAATTTGGTAAACTAAAGTATTCTAAATAGGGATAACAATACGAATGGGCTTAAAGCCTATTCTCGACCCAAATGGGCCCACACTCTCGTGTGGTCCTTTTAGCCCAAATCTAGCCATAAATATGAGATTCACCTAGCCTAGTCCAATATTTACTACACAATCAAACAACTTATCCAATTCGACTCGTAGGCCCATTAGGCCCACATGACCCCTTTCGGCCCATCGCGGCCCGAAGTAGCCATCCTACAGCTAGAGTAGCAAGAAAATACACACCTGATAGGAGACTTGAGTTAATCTACGCTCCGAGCACTCTTAGCTGACGCCCAACCCAAACGAGCACGCCATACAGCGAAAGGGATCAGCCAAGAAAAGGTACCTTTACTCTCCTCATGGTTCCTCTATTTAAAGCCGACCCGCAACCACTCTTAGGTTAGCTTCCGATGTGGGATCCCTCCAACATTAGAGTTTAAATTCAACACCAACTCTTGCCGCCCCCTGTTAGCAAAATAAATGCTCCTTGCTTGACATGGGATTTGAACCCATGCCTCCCCTCAGATGCTCCACACGCTTTTTGTGTCATATTTTATCCCCAATTAATTATAAGGTCTAAAGGCCAAAGTCCAGGTTCCCTTAAAAAAAAACCAAAATAAATTGCAAGAGCCAAGGCTTGAACCCAGGCTCCTATACAACCTTAATGATGCCACAACCACTAGACTACAAGCTTCCTTGTGTCATTTATTTAACACAATAATTTAAAAACCCTCATCCAAGCATCTAGGTTTTTTTTTTTTCACTTAATACCAAAATTTTTGCTAAAGCCCAAGTTTGAACCCAAGATTTCTCTAACACTTCTTAAGGCCATTAACCACCAAAGCAGACATTTAGTTGTGTTACTTCATTGTACAATTAAATACCTATATACAACCTCCTTACGGACCCGCACTCAAGGCCCAATACTTCTAGGCCCAAATTCGGGGTGTTACACGTGTGCTTGGCCGTGCCAAAACTATAGGGTATACTAACTTATACCACACGGCCAAGTCTCACGCCCGTGTGTTGATCCATGTAGAGCATACTGACTTGATTTCTAAATAAGTACCAGGGGACACACGGCCATGTCACCTAACTATGTGTGTAATAACCCTCACTCGTATTCAACAACGGAATAGAGTTAAGGAGCATTACCGAACTTACAACACAATTATACATACTTATAGCATACATTTCCTTAATTCAAACATTCATCGTTCAATTTGTCCCTAAAACAAACCTATGAGGCTTTAAACATGCATTGGAATTGGTTCAGGACTAAACCGATAACTTTTAAAACATTTGGAACACATAAAATTTTTTTCTCAAAATAGGGGACACACGCCTGTGTGTCAAAGCCGTGTGTCTCACACGGCCACCAGACATGCTTGTGTCACAGGCCATGTGGACATTCGAAATGGGAGCACATGGCCATGTCCCAGCCCGTGTGCTACCCGGTGTAACTCTCTAACTTGGGTCACACGACCAACACACACATCTGTGTGGCTAGCCCGTGTGCCCTAAAAATGGCCACATACGCCCGTATGCTAGGCCGTGTGCTAGGCCATGCCAAACCTGTAAGGTATACTGATTTATACCACACGGCCAAGTCACATGCCCATGTGTGGGGTCGTGTGGAGCATACTGACTTGATATAATTTTCGACACCAAAGAATACACGACCATGTAACAGGACCATATGTCACACACGACTGAGACACATGCCTGTGTCTCTACCCGTATGAACATAAATTAGGCTATTTACCAAGCCAATTTGCCACCCCATTTGGAACACACCTTCACGTGCACATATGGCACCAAAACAAGCATAATAGGCAACCCAAAACTAACAAATCAAACAAAATTCCTACCATTTCATCTAAGTATTTCTTTCCCTAAACCTCAATCACAAACATCATCAATTCATCAACTATTTCCAAGTAACATTAAACATATTACAAAATGGCATTAGCACATCTGAAAACATTTACTTAACTTACATCATTTTGTTCCAATTTTTCAAGCATGATACCAATTCCACAAACCTCATAATATAAGCCATAAGCACACTTATATATACATAACCCAACTAGACGAATTAAGCCAAGTATCACAATTATATATATGCAAACCAAAATATAACCATTCACAAGCCATCTCAAATAGCAAAACTCACTACCAAAACATAACTAACATGACCAATATCCTATACATGCCATGACCAAACCATAAGCTCAAAGGTACCAAAATGATGGTTGAATAGTGTGGTGTAGTCTCTGATGATCCCCGACTCTAAGCTAGCTTTGAAATCACTGTAAGACATGGATGGAACGGTGGAAATGTGCAAGTGTACACAATCGTAACAAGTAATAAAGTGACAAGTAAATGTCTAGTTATCGTACCCACAGGGACTGTAAAAAGCAATATTTATGAAATTAATTAAAACACTTTTGTGAGGTAAAAATAATTTTGGTTTGAAAAGAGTGATTTATAAACTAAGATTTTAAAACTAAGCAAACAATTTAAATAAAATAAAAGAGTTCTAGTGCACGGTTTCAATTAAGATTTAATCAAGATGATACAATTGTGTTGGATTAATCATACCTGTTTAACTTAGAAATATTAAATTCGTGCTAATGCTATTATGAATAAATTCACGGCAACCCAGTAATTTGCTAACTTATGAACATATTTACTAATTAAAAGAATTTCATTTATCTCTTGAACATATCCCTATGCCAATTCAACCGACTAAACAGATTTAATAAAGTAAACATGCTATCGCACATACATACTTATTGAATTAAATTATCTCTCGCATATTCCTATGTCGATTCAACTGATTAATTCAACTTAATAAACATGTAAACGATTATGTGAAGTAACAAAGTAGCCATACCTTGAAACAATTTAATCACAACAATCTTGCAAGTTATGCAAGGCATATGTATTGCCAAATACAATGCTAATTTAATTTTCAGTTACCTTAGAAGAATTAAACATGCACTGATTAAGTACTGAGTCCATTAATTGCAATTTCAATCCGTTTAAAAATTTAATTCTTTATTTATCTAAACAATTATAATGCTAGATAACCTAAGCATGATTTTACTTAATCAAGCATTTCACTGAGGCCTATAACAGCATAAACACTAATTTAATAATTCAAGTAGGAAAAATATAATCAACCCAACAAAAATTAAATTCAAGCTAAATTGATTAAAATAACCATTTCAACAACAATATTTTTCATAGATAGGTTCATCATAAAAACAACAGAAATTAAAAAGAAAGGGAACAGAAAGCAAATCCAGTGTTTCTCTACAGCTTGACTGTTGCTCCGTTCTTAGTCTCCGTTGTCTTCATTGAGCAAGGCTTCTATGAATCCTTGACTGCTGCCCAAGATGGCTGAAGAACACCTCTTTCTCAAGAGAGGAAATCGGCACAAGAGGAAGGGAAAATGGGATAGAGGAATGTAGAGGAAACTTTGAGAGAAGTGAAGAGAGGAATGTTGAGGGATGCTTTGAAATGGGCAGCATAGGGTGGGTTTTATAGCTGAAGAGGGCTTCTAAAAATATCAAATTCAGTAGCAAAGAGAGCCCTCCCATGGCCGGCCACACACATGGCAAGGTTGAAGCTTTCAACCTTGCTAAAAATAGGCTGGGGCAAATCTATAACGCCTAAAATAAAGGTGGGGTTTGAACGTAATTTGGATGTTTTTCAAGGGCCTTTTTGAAATCATATTTTATCAGCTAATTTTCTGATTAGGGTCAGCCAATGGACGGTTCTAGTCAGCCCAATTAGTGGCTGGTTCGGCTCACTTCATTCAGTTCAACCAGTGCGGTTCACTAGGCCCTTTCTTCATAATTAATAAAAATTAATTCATTTAACCTAAATTAAATAGGAAATAAATTAAAATTAATTTAATTATGAATTAATACACATTTTTGGACCGTCTTGGGCTGGAAATTAATTGGCCTCGATACTTCAAATTGCTCTCAGTTTTGTTCTTCTCGTAGTGTTCACTGGGCCCTTTTTCTCCAATTGTGTAATTCTGTCAAAAATAACCAAATTTAATCAAAATTAACTATAAAATTAATTAAAATTCATAATGTTCATATTTTTAACATAATTTAATTATTTTATAATATTTAATTATTTTTTGACAAGAATTTAACCGAATTTGCATGAATTTAAGTAGAATTGGGTATGAAAAGTATATAAATTTTGTGTTTCCACACACCCAAACTTAATTCATTGCTCGTCCGAGTAATGCGCAACTTTGAAAAGAATCTCTCGGAAACACCTTTGAAAAATTCCTTGAACAACATTTTTCCCAAAATTATGAACTTAAAATACTTATCTTTGAAAGACAAGAAATCATTAGTTATGCTACTTAAGTATGCATATTGTTCAACTTAAATTCAACCACTTATTATTATAGCAAAATTTAGACTAAATGCTTTTTTAATAAATACATGTTAATCCTTACCAATTTTATTTTTATTCCTTTATTAGAGACTAAGCTGCAATCATTAAGCTTAACTTATGTCTTCATATGTTGATCGTAGCAATTTCTCTCCACTAATGTAGGTAGCATGAGGACTTTGAATCAATATGTCTTTATCAGGGTTGTAATGTGGCTAGGCTAGGGGTAAGCGAAAGATGGATAAATTCTAGTTTTAAAAAAACCCTAGACTCAGCGTCAATTGAACCTTCGGAGTTTTTACCTTCGATACACCAACTTGACTTTCATATGCTCTTTTTCAAATATATGTGCTTTTTTTTTAATTAACACGAGCACTTATTTTGTGTACTACAATTCTCGAGCAATTGATACTTCTTGTCAACTCCCCCAAACTTATTTTCGAACAACATCTCGAATATTACCGAGTCTAGTGTTTGGGACAATTTTAAGATTATTAAGCGAAAAGTAATGGCTAATTATTATAAGGGTCGGAATAAAATCAGGACATATAGTCTCAAAGTTGGGTTTCAATGGATAAAATATACCATGGTGGGCTTGAAAGGCTCAAACGGCCCAAACAATAGTTGCCTAAATTATTTCGAACGTTTCATGCTCCCTAGGATTTCGCCTCAAGAAACTTACTAAGTCAATTCTAAAGACTTAAACTTTCATGCATACCTAACTTTCCTAAAGAACTAAAAATTTTATGGTAGAAATTTGCATGCTTTTTTAAAAACACATTCATGTCATTATTAAGCTAACATAATAATTTATTCAAAAAATAGAACTTTATTCATACTTAAATTGAGCATACTTAACAGAATTCAAATTTCTGAACAAAATATATCCTAATCATACTTAAAAGAAAAAGTTTATCCTGAGTGGAAATAATTCAATTTCTCGGTCCCCCCAACTTAAAATGAATAATGTCATCACTATTTAAAGTGAATAGATACTATACACCAGGTAGGATTTTAGAAAAGAGGAGATGAGTCAATTTGACTGCTCTTTCTAAATCCAATCCTAGACATGTATATATCTATTGCCACACTTTAAGTTTTGTGACTTGCTCATTTTATTAGTGATTTTCCTCTCTTGTTTTATTATGCAAAAAACAGAAATAAATTCCTAATTAAACTTAATCCTAAAATGACCTAAGAACGGAGATAAAATAAAGTCAAGATCCTCCCTTTATTTATTTGCAGACCCTTCCGTATTTGACTCATCTTTTGCTCCATCACTATTGTCTTTGCATGAATCGCTTCGCTCCTTTTTCGAGAGTGGAGTCCATGGCTCGAATATGAAATCTGGAAATTCAGGCACAAAAATAAACGGGTCATTGTATACATTTCTCATCGAGTCATCCCTTATTTTTGAGTATCTCCAGTAGGCTTGTTGCTGCTATTGCATATGTTGCATTAAGTCCATCAGTTTTGATAGCTCATCTCGAAGGTCTGGGCTCGACGATTTAGCTCGAAACATTGAAGTTCCAGCATCCGATTCATCTTTTGGCTCTACTGGGTCCACCTTATCAGGGACTTCAAATGATTGCATCATGGGATCTTCTTCTTCATCAGGTTCCTCAGGCTCTTCACTTTCTTCAACTCGTTGTTGTAGAATTGAGTCTCCGGCTACTCGGTAGAGGTCCCAATCTATAATTGTGCCTTGGGTGTACCCTGACTTCTTGACATTAGCAAGAATTTTTGCTTTCCAGCACAGAATAGTTATTGTAAAGGGGAAGTAAGCAGGGCCAGAACGTCTTGCGGCATAGTTTCGAATTTCTTTCAGGATAATCTTTCCCACATCAGTGGTCTTACCCGTTAAGATTGAGTATAGTAAGACCATTTGCTCCAATGAAATTGTAGTCCCATGTGAGCTAGGCAGAAGGCTGAAATGGATGAAATAAAACCATACCTTTGCAATAGGTGTTAAGTATTCTCTTCAACACGTGTGGGTACCTTGTTTCGATACAGTCCAACTGGAACCTTCAACTGTAAGCTCCTCAAGAATTTCTTGCAGAAGTTCCGGCTTAATATTGCTCATCAAAGACAAATACTCGTCGTTCTCGAAATCAGGCAATTCAAAGAACTCATTAATAGCATTCGAATTTATAGGTACCTTGATTCTGTGAATAGGGACTTTTGTCATCTCACTTGAAGTTAAATTTGCGTAAAACTCACGAACTAGCTCCTCATCCACACTAGGTCTCTTTTCACAAAATAGTTCCCAATTGAGAGCTTCAGTATTTTGACGAATACGTGCCATGAAGTCTCTGTAGTTGCTCTCCTTCAGTGTGAAACCTTTCTCAAGATGCTTCTATTGATTTTTGTAGGTACTTTCATATCTCTCTTTAGCTTCAACACAATGGAACTTGCTTTGTGTTTCGTCAATTTGAGTAGAGGTGCAAGTTCTCTTGCAAGGCATAATTGACCTTTTTGCAAAAATATAAGAACTCAAAGAAAATTAATGCAAGAAAAAGATGGCAAATTAAAAGGAGGAGGGTTGAAGAATTTTGGCTTAAGGCTTGGTGCGCAAAGAGGGTGCCGCACAAGGCTAGAGAACAAGCAGCAGCACGCAAGGGTGTGCAGCAAAAAGCGCGCAGCACTTCGTCGAGCAGGCCTGGAGCTTCTGCGGGAGCTGGGTGCTGATCGGGTCGCGCATCGTGATCTTCTTTGGGTGTTTGCCGACTAAATTTCTTTGGAGCTAGGGGTGTTATGCACAAGGTGTTTTGGTTTTGGTTGATGCATAGATGGGAGGTATAAGGTGGTATTTATAGCATAAGTAATAGGACTTAAAATAGAACTCTTAGTCTAATTTAATAATTTAATATAAGAGTTTAATTCTAATCCTACTCAAATTTAACAACAATTAATAATTAAATATAAGCATATAGAATTATCAATTGCTATTAATTATTAAGGTAAACATAAAATAAAAATTGAAATTAAATTAATCCTAATTCTAATCTAAGTTGATAAAATTAATATATAAATTATAATGAATATAATTATATATTAAAGTTTATCAAATTATTAATAATGTTAAAAAATAAAAATAAAAAAATATTTCTTATTGATGCCTTTAAAAATATATTTACAAAGAAAGGCAACTAATTTTCATTATTTACAAAAGAGTAATCAAACTTTAAAAATAATTCAATTTAAGTCCCTAGACTCAATGAAAATTAAAAATTGAGTTGCAAATTAAAAATTGGATCAAATTGACTCTTTTATTTAAAAAACAAAAATTTATTTTGTTCATTAGGGAAAAATTTCTTGGAAAATTATGTTAAAATAAATTCCCAGGAAAGATTGGAGGGGTCACAAATGGTCCCGCTTAAGTTCCAACCTCCTAGACAGAATTTATTTAAACATACTAAACCCGAAAAATAGACCCTAAATTATTTATTAAAAAAACACAAAAATTATTAAATATCTGACAAAATGAACGAGACGTTATCCCGTTCGATTTTATTCCCCCAATAGTGTTTCAAACGCTGAGCATTAACTTGAAAATTACCTCTCTTACCTTGGAGTTCAACAACTCCGTATGGATAGACTCTGTGAATTGTAAATGGACCAGACCAACGTGATTTTAGCTTACCTAGAAAGAACTTCAATCTCGAGTTGAACAACAATACTTGCTGACTTGCTTTAAATTCTCGAACTCGGATGTGTTTCTCATGCCATTTCTTGAGTCTCTCTTTGATTAATTTGGCATTTTCATATGAGAACATTCGAAATTCTTCTAACTCGTCGAGTTGGAACATTCTTCTTTCTTTTGCGAGCTTAAGATCTAAGTTGAGTCATCGAAGAGCCCAGTAAGCTTTGTGCTCTAACTCCAAAGGTAGATGACATGCTTTACCGAAAACTAGCCTATAGGGTGACATCCCTAAAGGTGTCTTGTACGCTGTCCTGTAGGCCCATAAAGCATCATGTGACAGTCCTAATTAGACCCTAGTCGGAAAGTGGTTTCGGGACCACAAAAACTGAGTTTTATAAATAATTAAAAGTTATATTCTGTGTTCATGATGTGAGTAAATGCATGTGTGAAAGTTTCATGCATTAATTTGGTCATTTTTAAGTGAATTTATTAAAATGGACTTATATGAAACACTTTAGAAATGTGATAGGTTAATTTTATAATGGTCTATTAGTGCATGTATTAAAAAGATTGGTTTTGCATGTCAATTTATCCATAAT
The DNA here is from genome assembly GCF_025698485.1 of Gossypium arboreum. NCBI lineage: Eukaryota > Viridiplantae > Streptophyta > Magnoliopsida > Malvales > Malvaceae > Gossypium > Gossypium arboreum. The sequence goes on along the minus strand of NC_069076.1, from coordinate 13,334,618 downwards.
ATATATAGTGGCCGGCCAAGACATGATGATGCTCCACCAATTCTAACTTAATATAATTTTTTTAGTTAACAAAAGATATAAATAATTCTAATAAAAGGAATTAAAAAAAAAGAGAGAGAAACGGTGCTCATCTTCTCCTTCTCTAAAAGCCGAAACAAAGATGAAGAAATAAGGGGAACTTACCAAAAGCAATTCGGCATTCTTCTTTAGCTAGTAAGAGGTAAGTTTTGAATTGTTGATTTAGTTTTATGATAGGTTAAGTTAATAATTGGATGCACTCTTGGTAATGTCAAGAAAGTTGGAGCTTTTATGGTGGTTTGGGCATCATGCCGTGAATCTAAGTGTTAGCATTGGAGGTTATTTTCATGTTGTATGGGATAAAAGGGGGATGATAGTATGGAATGAAGATTTTTGAATAAGTAGGTTAGTAGCACTTGGTACATTTGGTTATATTGAGTCTAATTAGAATGTTAACTTCTTTCTCTATGATTATTTTCCTTGTATGTTAAATGGTCCTTTGATGGGGCCGAATGAATTATGAAAGTCATAATAAAAATGTATGAAGTTAAGGTGTGAATTTTAGTTCGGGTGATAGGGATAATTCGGTTGAAATGTTGAGTATGGGAGTTGTCATTTTAGGTTAAGATCAAAAGAATGGTTAATAGGCATTAAAAGGTTATATGTATGAAATTTGATGTATAATAACTTATAGGTAATTACATAAGTAAGGTTAAATTTAATTTGGTATATTCGGCCATATAGGTGTATATGTTTGTGATATTATTTTTAACTCTTTATAATCGATTGAAGGAGTAATATTGGCTTATAAGGTTGAGTTGATTCATGATGTTGTATATTAGAATTAAAAATACTTGAGACTAGGTTATCTTAATAGTGATAATACATTCGGCCTTGAAGCATTAATCGAATATTGGTTAAGGTTTTAATATTTTGAACAAGGATAGTTGTGAAATGGAGTGAAAACCATTAAATTATACACATAAGTATCCAGCAAGATAGTTAAACTACTAAATGTATTTATTCTAGATCAAGAAATCAAAGTGGGAGAATCAAACAAAGGCAAAGCAAATATAATTGAGTAGTCGATTGGGAATCATTTCATCCAATATAAGGTAAGTCCTTAAGCACTCCTGTAAGGTTGATTAGCTTGTATATAAATAATATTAGTGAATCATAAAAGGATTCCTTTCGTTAGGTGTTCTCTTGGAATAATTTTCCTATTTATTAATATGACCATATGTGCTATTTGAATTAAGTAAATTGCCTTATCAAAATGAGTTAACATATGGCACTATGTGTGCCGAATTAAGTAGCACTATGTGTGCCGATTTGGGTGTTGAAGTATGAGAGAAAATCCAATGAACTGAGTGTGCGGTGTGCTATGGTACTATGTGTGCGAGTGTGACTAGCACTATGTGTGCAAATTCGATTGATAATATAAAATGTGCGTGAAAGAACGAAGTGGTAGAACTAGTAACTAAAGTATCGAACTTGAGGCATGTACTGAGTAGGTACAAATTTATCTAGGGCATCATAGTTCCATGCTTTGAGGAATCGGGTCTAAATCAATTGGGTTGTTTTGGTGTTTGATTTGATTGTAGGACTTGGCATGAGATTGAATCGAAATTCTAAGAAATGATACCATAGTTCGGTATAGTTGGAGTAACTGATTTTGCATTATTTGCTTTCTCTTATGATCTCTTATAATTATACGGTATGTAATGCTTATGACTTACTGAGTTATATACTCATTTGGTGTGTTTATTTGTCACTTATTTAGGTTCCTTTGATCCATTTTTGTGTGCTCGGGACCACCGTCGAAGTCATCACACTAGCTTGCAACTTTTTGGTATCTTTTTCTTAGTTGGCCTAAGAGAACATTTCGGCATGTATAGGCTGTTATGTTTTATTTGAACTTTGGTATGTATACTTTTAGCCATGCGAAAATGGCATAAATGTTAAGTTGGATTTGGTCTTATGATACTTAGTTATAAGTAACAGTTAAAGTCTATTTGATTATTATGCCGTTTGTCATGGCTAATCATTTCGGGTGTTACACTCATGATATGGTTATTGAGTAGTAAGGAAATGCTTGGTAATGATCAGCCTTTGGTATGGTTAGTCATGATCATACTTGGTGATATGCATGTTAAATTACTCTAATAGGTAAAAATTTACTCTAATAATGGAGGCAGACAACAGTAGTGATGTGAAATTGAAAAATCACTAAAAATAGTATAAATGGAATTAAATAATCAATAAATTATGGAATCGAAACTTATGAGTCTATTTTCACATGGAAGAATTAAAACAAGTATATGAGCTATATTGTATGAGATATTTAAAATCTTGTGAAACAGGGCCAGAACGATTTCTGGATCCCCTGTTCCGACTTTGGAAATTCACCATAAATTCTACAAAGATAATTAGAAGTCATACTTTATATTTAAAGATTCCTTATTGAGTCTAGTTTTATTAGGGACAAACGACATAGTCATTGAATCTCTGTACAGGGAGATATCTGGTTCGTAATACATAGAGGTCAGAGTAGTCGAACCCTAAAATAGGGGAGACTTTAACTAATAAACTGTACTAATTGGACTGACCAAAAATTATGGAAAAATTTTAGTAGATAGATATATGAGTCTAGTTTCAGGAGAAATTTTCAGAATTGGATTTCGAGTTTCAGAACTCAAGATACGAATTTTTAAGTGACTGTGATGCAGTTAGCCAGCTTGTCTGGAAAATTTTAAATGAATTAAGTTCGTTGGCACCTCGTGTTCGACTCCGGCAACGGTTGCGGGTATGGGGCGTTACATTTTCTTTGGTATCAGAGCTATGGTTTAGTCGGTTCTAGGACTACCATAGCGCGTATGAGTCTAGCTATACATGCCTTAATGTTAGTATTTGATAGTGTGATGACTTCTGACGGTCAAAATTTTTGTTTTGATTAGTAAATGGAACCCAATCTAGAGAGAACATTAGCGGATGACGTTGAAAGTGTAGCGGCTGCTCCTGCGCAAGGGACACCGCCTGTTGAACCTCAATCATCCGCGAATAATCAAGATGATAGGGCAAAACAAGCCTTCTTTACCATGATGAATGAGTGGGTCACATAATATGCCCGAACTAACTCGACTGCTTAACCATTCCCAAATTTAAATAATTCGCCTCAGGTGCCTATAATACCACCAGATACTGATCCTGTAAGGCCGAGTAAACCTCCTGTGGATTTGATTAGGAAGCGCGGGGCCAAGGAATTCCGAGCCATAGCTACTGATGATGCTGAGAGGGCCGAGTTTTGGCTTGATAACACCATCTGGGTTTTTGATGAGCTGTCTTGCACACCTGTTGAGTGTTTAAAGTGTACCATATCTTTGTTACGAGACTCAGCCTACTATTGGTGGAGAACCTTGATTACTATAGTCCCGAAAGAACGAGTTACTTGGGATTTCTTCCAAACGGAATTTCGAAAAAAGTATATTAGTCAACGGTTTATCGATAAAAAACGTAAAGAGTTTTTGGAACTTAAGCAAGGCCGTATGACAGTATCTGAATACGAACGTGAGTTTGTAAGACTCAGTCGATATGCTCGGGAGTGTGTAGCTGATGAAATTGCTATGTGTAAAAGATTTGAAGAAGGATTGAATGAAGATTTAAAGCTACTAGTGGGTATTTTGGAGATAAAAGAATTTGTAACACTAGTTGAACGAGCTTGCAAGGCAGAAGAACTTGGAAAGGAGAAAAAGAAGGCTGAATTTGAAACTAGAGACTTCCGTAAAAGATTGGCGGGTAAAACTTCATTCTCGGCTGTAAAGAAGTTCAGGGAAGATACTAATAAATCGAAGACGACTGCAGGAATTTCTATTAGAGAGCGACCATCAACGAACTCTCGAGCTACTTCGGCTGCTAGTGTGGGTAACAATCGCCAAGAAAAACCTGAATGTCCATAATGTGGAAGACGACACGTAGGTGAATGTTGGGGTAAGTTACTAACAGGGCCTGTTACAGATACGGTTCGAAGGATCACTTCATTAGAGATTGCACGGAACTTGATGAGAAAAATAAGATGCAAGGTGTAAGACCTAGTGGAACAACGATTAGAGGTAGACCGCCGAGAATTTCAGGAGGTAGGGGTGTTGGCCAGAGAGGGACTTCTGATACAGCTGTTCGATTTGAGACTCGTGCTCCCGCTAGAGCATATGCCATCCGCGCACGAGAGGAGGCATCCTCCCCTGATGTTATCACTAGTACTTTCACTCTCTTTGATACTAATGTGATTGCATTGATTGACCCTGGCTCTACTCATTCATATGTATGTGAGACTTTAGCATCCAGTAGACTCTACCTGTTGAGTCTACTGAGTTCGTAATTCGAGTGTCAAACCCCTTGGGTCGATATGTACTTGTTGACAAAGTGTGTAAGAAATGTCCTTTGATGATCCGAGATTCCTGTTTTTCGGCTGATTTGATGCTTTTACCGTTTGATGAATTTGATGTTATTCTCGGTATGGATTGGTTGACCGTGCATGATGCAGTGGTGAACTGCAAAAGAAAGACCATTGATTTTAGGTGTGCAAATAATGAGATAGTCCGAGTTGAGTCTACTGACTTGAATGGAGTGCCAAAAATAATATCCTCGATGATCGCTCAGAGATATATGAAAAAGGGGAGTGAAGCATATCTTGCGTATGTACTTGATTGCAAAGAGTCGAAAAAGAAACTTGAAACAGTACCAGTGGTTCGTGAGTATCCAGATGTTTTTCCTGAGGAGTTACTGGGATTACCACCCGTTCGAGAAGTAGAATTTGGCATCGAACTTGTACCTGGGACTACACCCATTTTGATAGCGCCGTACCGTATGGCACCAACTGAATTAAAGGAATTGAAAGCTCAGTTGCAAGAGTTGACAGATAGAGGATTCGCTTGACCGATTTTTTCACCATGGGGTGCACTAGTATTGTTTGTGAAAAAGAAGGATGGAACCATGAGGTTGTGCATCGACTATCGTCAGTTGAATAAAGTGACAATAAAGAATAAATATCTGTTACCGCGTATTGATGATTTGTTTGATCAATTGAAGGGAGCCTCAGTGTTTTCAAAGATAGATTTGAGATTGGGTTATTATCAGTTGCGAGTTCGAGACTCAGATATACCTAAAACTGCTTTCAGGACGAGATACGGTCACTACGAGGTTTTAGTGATGCCGTTTGGGCTCACTAATGCCCCTGCAGTATTTATGGATTTGATGAACCGAATCTTCAGGCAGTATTTGGACCGGTTTGTAGTTGTGTTTATAGATGACATCTTGATTTATTCACATGATGAAACTAAACACGTTGAACTCCTGAGATTAGTGTTACAGATTTTACGGGATAAGCAGTTGTATGCTAAGTTCAGTAAATGTGAGTTCTGGTTGAGAGAAGTTAGCTTTTTAGGACATGTAGTATCTGCATTGGGAATTCGAGTCGATCCGAGCAAAATTTCAGCCATACTTGAGTGGAAACCCCCGAGAAATGTTACTGAAGTCTGAAGCTTTTTGGGGCTTGCTGGTTACTACAGATGGTTTGTAAAGGGTTTCTCAATGATAGCCACACCAATAACGAGACTACTTCAGAAAGATGTTAGGTTTGAATGGTTAGAAAAATGTCAGAAAAGATTCGATCAGTTGAAAACTTATTTGACTGAAGCTCCAGTGCTTGTGCAGCCTGAATCCGGTAAAGAGTTTGTCATTTACAGTGATGCATCTTTGCTTGGGCTGGGTTACGTATTGATGCAAGAAGGTCGAGTAATAGCTTACGCGTCGAGACAATTGAAACCACATGAGAAAAACTATCCAACCCATGATCTTGAATTAGCTGCCATTGTTTTCGCTTTGAAAATTTGGCGACACTACTTGTTTGGAGAGAGGTGTCATATATATTCGGATCATAAAAGCCTCAAATACTTGATGACTCAAAGAGATTTGAATCTGCGGCAAAGACGTTGGCTCGACTTGTTGAAAGATTATGAGCTTGTCATCGACTATCACCCAGGAAAGGCTAACGTGGTTGCCGATGCCTTAAGTCGTAAATCACTGTTTGCTTTGCGAGCAATGAATGTACGCCTGTCCGTTTCACCCGATAATGTGTTGGTAGCAGAATTAAAGGCCAAACCATTATTGATTCATCAAATACGTGAATCCTAGAAAGTTGACAGTGAATTGGTTGCTAAACGAGTTGAATGTGTTTCAAATGTGGAATCAGAGTTTAAAATTGATGATGACGATTGTTTGAGGTTCAGAAGTCGACTGTGTGTTCCAAGAAATTCTGAACTTATTTCTTTGATTTTAAGTGAGGCTCATAGTAGCCGCATGTCAATCCACCCGGGTAGTACAAAGATGTACAACGATTTAAAACATCAGTTTTGGTGGCCTGGTATGAAACGAGACATTTCTGAATTTGTTTCGAAGTGTTTGATATGTCAACAAGTGAAAGCGGAACATCAAGTGCCTTGAGGTTACTTCATAGATCATGATACCCGAATGGAAATGGGATCGAGTCACGATGGATTTTGTATCTGGGTTACCATTGTCGTCAAGCAAGAAAGATGCGATCTGGGTTGTTGTTGATAGACTAACAAAATCGGCTCATTTTATTCCTGTACGTATGGATTATTCCCTTGACAAGCTAGCTGAAATGTATATTTCTCAGATTGTAAGGTTACATGGAGTACCTATTTCTATTGTGTCAGATAGAGATCCGAGATTCACATCACGATTTTGGTTGAAATTGCAAGAAGCATTGGGTACCAGGTTGCATTTTAGCACCGCTTTTCATCCCCAGACCGATGGTCAATCCGAACGGGTAATTCAGGTACTCGAGGATATGTTGAGATGTTGCATCCTTGAGTTTAGTGGTTCATGGGAATGGTATTTACCTTTGATTGAGTTCGCTTACAACAATAGTTTTCAATCAAGTATTAAGATGGCACCTTACGAGGCTTTGTACGGTCGTAAATGCCGTACACCGTTGTTTTGGACCGAACTTAGTGAAAGCAAAATTTTCGGGGTTGATTTGATTAGGGATGCTGAGCAGAAAGTTTAAGTGATTCGTGAAAGTTTGAAAGCCGCTTCGGATCGTCAGAAGTCGTATGCAGATTTAAAAAGAAAAGACATTGAATATCAGGTTGGAGACAAAGTGTTTCTTAAAGTCTCACCTTGGAAAAAGGTGCTGAGATTTGGCCATAAGGGCAAATTGAGTCTGAGGTTCATCGGGCCGTATGAAATATCTGAACGAATTGGGCCAGTTGCATACCAATTGATTTTACCCCCGAAACTTGAAAAGATTCACAACGTTTTTCATGTCTCGATGCTTCGACGTTATAGATCTGATCCATCGCATATAATTAATTTATCTGAGGTGGAGATTCAATCTGATTTGAGTTATGAAGAAGAACCAATTCGTATTTTGGCCCGTGAAGTAAAAGAATTGCGAAATAAGAAAATCCCATTAGTGAAGGTACTGTGGCATAAACACGGGGTCGAAGAAGCTACTTGGGAACTTGAGGACTCTATGAAGGATCGATATCCTAATTTGTTCACTGGTAAGATTTTCGAGGACAAAAATTCCTTATGTGGGAGAGAGTTGTGACAGTCCTAATTAGACCCTAGTCGGAAAGTGGTTTCGGGACCACAAAAACCTAGTTTTATAAATAATTAAAAGTTATATTATGTGTTCATGATGTGAGTAAATGCATGTGTGAAAGTTTCATGCATTAATTGGGTCATTTTTAAGTGAATTTATTAAAATGGACTTATATGAAACACTTTAGAAATGTGATAGGTTAATTTTATAATGGTCTATTAGTGCATGTATTAAAAAGATTGGTTTTGCATGTCAATTTATCCATAATATATATAGTGGCCGGCCAAGACATGATGATGCTCCACCAATTCTAACTTAATATAATTTTTTTAGTTAACAAATGATATAAATAATTCTAATAAAAGGAATTAAAAAAAAAAGAGAGAGAAACGGTGCTCATCTTCTCCTTCTCTAAAAGCCGAAACAAAGATGAAGAAATAAGGGGAACGTACCAAAAGCAATTTGGCATTCTTCTTTAGCTAGTAAGAGGTAAGTTTTGAATTGTTGATTTAGTTTTATGATAGGTTAAGTTAATAATTGGATGCACTCTTGGTAATGTCAAGAAAGTTGGAGCTTTTATGGTGGTTTGGGCATCATGCGGTGAATCTAAGTGTTAGCATTGGAGGTTATTTTCATGTTGTATGGGATAAAAGAGGGATGATAGTATGGAATGAAGATTTTTGAATAAGTAGGTTAGTAGCACTTGGTACATTTGGTTATATTGAGTCTAATTAGAATGTTAGTTTCTTTCTCTATGATTATTTTCCTTGTATGTTAAATGGTCCTTTGATGGGGCCGAATGAATTATGAAAGTCATAATAAAAATGTATGAAGTTAAGGTGTGAATTTTAGTTCGGGTGATAGGGATAATTCGGTTGAAATGTTGAGTATGGGAGTTGTCATTTTAGGTTAAGATCAAAAGAATGGTTAATAGGCATTAAAAGGTTAAATGTATGAAATTTGATGTATAATAACTTATAGGTAATTACATAAGTAAGGTTAAATTTAATTTGGTATATTCGGCCATATAGGTGTATATGTTTGTGATAATATTTTTAACTCTCTATAATCGATTGAAGGAGTAATATTGGCTTATAAGGTTGAGTTGATTCATGATGTTGTATATTAGAATTAAAAATACTTGAGACTAGGTTATCTTAATAGTGATAATACATTCGGCCTTGAAGCATTAATCGAATATTGGTTAAGGTTTTAATATTTTGAACAAGGATAGTTGTGAAATGGAGTGAAAACCATTAAATTATACACATAAGTATCCAGCAAGATAATTAAACTACTAAATGTATTTATTCTAGATCAAGAAATCAAAGGGGGAGAATCAAACAAAGGCAAAGCAAAGATAATCGAGTAGTCGATTGGGAATCATTTCATCCAATATAAGGTAAGTCCTTAAGCACTCCTGTAAGGTTGATTAGCTTGTATATAAATAATATTAGTGAATCATAAAAGGATTCCTTTCGTTAGGTGTTCTCTTGGAATAATTTTCCTATTTATTAATATGACCATATGTGCTATTTGAATTAAGTAAATTGCCTTATCAAAATGAGTTAACATATGGCACTATGCGTGCCGATTTGGGTGTTGAAGTATGAGAGAAAATCCAATGCACTGAGTGTGCGGTGTGCTATGGCACTATGTGTGCGAGTGTGACGAGCACTATGTGTGCAAATTCGATTGATAATATAAAATGTGCGTGAAAGAACGAAGTGGTAGAACTAGTAACTAAAGTATCGAACTTGAGGCATGTACTGAGTAGGTACAAATTTATCTAGTGCATCATAATTCCATGCTTTGAGGAATCGGGTCTAAATCAATTGGGTTGTTTTGGTGTTTGATTTGATTGTAGGACTTGGCATGAGATTGAATCGAAATTCTAAGAAATGATACCATAGTTCGGTATAGTTGGAGTAACTGATTTTGCATTATTTGCTTTCTCTTATGATCTCTTATAATTATACGGTATGTAATGCTTATGACTTACTGAGTTATATACTCATTTGGTGTGTTTATTTGTCACTTATTTAGGTTCCTTTGATCCATTTTTGTGTGCTCGGGACCACCATCGAAGTCATCACACCAGCTTGCAACTTTTTGGTATCTTCTTCTTAGTTGGCCTAAGAGAACATTTCGGCATGTATAGGCTATTATGTTTTGTTTGAACTTTGGTATGTATACTTTTAGCCATGCGAAAATGGCATAAATGTTAAGTTGGATTTGGTCTTATGATACTTAGTTATAAGTAACAGTTAAAGTCTATTTGATTATTATGCCGTTTGTCATGGCTAATCGTTTCCAGTGTTACACTCATGATATGGTTATTGAGTAGTAAGGAAATGCTTGGTAATGATCAGCCTTTGGTATGGCTAGTCATGATCATACTTGGTGATATGCATGTTAAATTACTCTAATAGGTAAAAATTTACTCTAATAATAGAGGCAGACAACAGTAGTGATGTGAAATTGAAAAATCACTAAAAATAGTTTAAATTTAATTAAATAATAGATAAATTATGGAATCGAATCTTGATGAGTCTATTTTCACATGGAAGAATTAAAACAAGTATATGAGCTATATTGTATGAGATATTTAAAATCTTGTGAAACAGGGCCAGAACGATTTCTGGATCCCCTGTTCCGACTTTGGAAATTCACCATAATTTCTACAAAGATAATTAGAAGTCATACTTTATATGTAAAGATTCCTTATTGAGTCTAGTTTTATTAGGGACAAACGACATAGTCATTGAATATCTGTACAGGGAGATATCTGGTTCGTAATACACAGAGGTCAGAGTAGTCAAACTCTGAAACAGGGGAGACTTTAACTAATAAACTGTACTAATTGGACCAACCAAAAATTGTGGAAAAATTTTAGTAGATAGATATATGAGTCTAGTTTCAGGAGAAATTTTTGGAATTTGATTTCGAGTTTCAGAACTCAAGATACAAATTTTTAAGTGACTGTGATGCAGTTAGCCAGCTTGTCTGGAAAATTTTAAATGAATTAAGTTCGTTAGCACCTCGTGTTCGACTCCGGCAACGGTTGCGGGTATGGGGCGTTACATATCATCTAGTCTTTTGGACCAGTCTTGTCAGTTCGGGAAAACTACCTTTTCCAATATGCCCTTGATTTCTTTATTTGCCAGTTCAGCTTGTCCATTCATCTACGGATGGTAAGCCGTTGCAACCTTGTGTTTCACCCCGTGCTTGTCTAGTAACCATTTTAACCACTTGTTCACAAAGTGGGACCCTTCATCACTAATGATGGCTCTCGGGGTTCCAAACCTCGTGAACATATGTTTCTGCAAAAACTTCATCACAACCCTAGCATCATTTGTCAGATATGCCTCTGTCTCGACCCACTTGGACACATAATCTACTGCGACCAGTATATACTTGTGACCAAAAGACGAAGGAAAGGGCCCAAGAAAATCAATACCCCAAACATGGAATAATTCGACCTCAATAATGTTTGTTCGAGGCATCTCATTTCTGTTGGTGACATTTCCAACTCTTTGACATCGGTCACAACTCTTTACATATGCATATGCATCCTTGAATAGTGTTGGCCAAAAAAATCTGGCTTACAATACTTTGGCTGCAGTACGAGTTCCTCCGAAATAACCCCCGTTTGGGGCTGAGTGACAGTGGTATAGAATCTGCGGTATTTCTTCTTCTGCCACGCATCTCCTAATCATCTGATCTGCACACTTTTTAAACAGGTATGGTTCCTCCAGAAATAGTACTTCACATCGTGAAGAAACTTTCTCCTTTGTGGATATGTCTTATCATACGGCATTAAACGACAAACTAAAAAGTTAGCAATATCAGCAAACCAAGGGGTATTATGGACATGACTTACCTTTAGTATGTGTTCATCTAGAAATGTTTCTTGAATCGATACAAGTGGAGAATTCCCTTCTTGCGGCTCCAATCTGGACAAGTGATCTGCTACTTGGTTTTCTACTCCCTTTCGATCTTGAATTTCCAAATCGAACTCTTAAAGTAGTAGTACCCATCGAATCAACCTCAGCTTAGCGTCTTTCTTGGCAAATAAGTATTTAATTGCCGAGTGGTCTGTATAGACAGTTACCTTGGTACCTACAAGATAAGATTGAAACTTGTCGAAAGCAAATACGATAGCAAGTAACTTTTTTTTGTTACTGTATAGTTTAACTGAGCTCCTGTCAGAGTTCGGCTTGCATAGTAGATGGGATGAAAAACTTTGTTCCTTCGCTGGCCCATGACAGCTCCTATTATGAAGTCACTTGCGTCGTACATCAATTCAAATGGCAAGTCCCAGTCTGGTGTGACAATTATGGGTGCCGTGACTAATCGATTCTTCAAGTCATTGAAAGCTTTTAAGCATTCTTCATTAAATTTGAATATCTTGTCCTTCTCCAATAATTTGCATAAAGGTTTAGCAACTTTAGAGAAGTCCTTGATAAATCTTCGATAGAACCCGGCGTGGCCCAAAAAGCTCCTAACACCCTTTACAGATGTTGGAGGTGGGAGTTTCTCAATAACATCTACTTTTGCTCTATCTACCTCGATCCCATGTCTTGTTATCCAATGCCCCAAAATGATACCTTCTCGTACCATAAAATGGCACTTTTCCCAGTTAAGGACTAGGTTTGTCTCTTTGCTTTGCCTAAATACCTTAGCCAGATTGGCTAAGCAATCATTGTACGTATCTCCAAACACTGAAAAGTCATCCATGAAAACTTCCAAAAATTTCTCAACCATGTCAGTGAAAATAGACATCATACATCTTTGAAATGTAGCAGGTGCATTACATAAACCAAATGGCATGCGTCTAAATGCAACTGTATCGTACGGGCAGGTGAATGTGGTCTTTTGTTGATCTTCTGGTGCTACTATAATCTGGTTGTACCCTGAGTATCTATCGAGAAAACAGTAGTAATCTCACCCCGCGAGTCTATCCAGCATCTGGTCTAAGAAAGGCAAAGGGAAGTGATCCTTCCTAGTTACCTTGTTTAGCTTCCGATAATCGATACAGATTCTCCATCCCGTAACTGTTCTAGTCGGTATCAACTCATTATTCTCATTTTCTATAACTGTGATACCTCCTTTCTTTGGTACGCATTGGACCGGACTTACCCATGAACTGTCCGAGATGGGGTAAATGATACCCGCATCTAACCACTTGATAATCTCTTTTTTCACTACGTCCTTCATGATGGGGTTCAGCCTTCGTTGTCCATTGATCATCCCTTTTTCACCATCTTCCAGGATGATCTTGTGCATGCATACAGATGGACTAATACCACGAATATCGGCTATGGTCCATCCGATAGCCTTCTTAAATTGTTTGAGCGAGATAAGTTTCTCTTCTTGCTCGAGAGTTAACTTCGCTGAAACAATCACAGGCAGAGTAGAAGCGTCACCTAAAAAAACATATTTTAAATGAGAAGGTAATACCTTGAGTTCTAGTTTAGGTGGCTCCTCGATTGATGCTTTCGGTTGTGTGTAATCTCTTTCCTCTAAATCCAAAGATTCGAAACGGGATTATGGATCAAATCCCTTTTGATTAGCTTCTAGCAAAGCTAAGTTTCCATCCTCCTATTCATCACTTGGAGGGTATGATGTCAAAATTCTTTCCAGAGGATCCTCAACAGAGTTGAGTTCCTTCTCCACTATTAAATCCTCTAAGTAGGATACTGCAGAACAATCATCTATTGTGTCAGGAAATCGCATTGACTTGAAAACTTTAAATGTTACTTGATCGTCCTGAACGCGCATAGTAAGTTTTCCCTTCTGTACATCAATAAGTGTCCTTCCGGTTTCTAAGAACGGTCTCCCCAGGATAATTGGTACTTCTTTGTCTGCTTCGAAATCTAAAATTACAAAATCAACAGGAAAGATAAACTTATCTACACGTACCAATACGTCCTCGATTTTTCCTTCTGGATGTGCTAAGGATCGATCTACTAGCTGAAGTGTAACCGTAATAACTTGAACTTCACTTATCCCAAACTTCTTAAATATAGACATAGGCATCAAGTTGATACTTGCGCCCAAGTCACATAGTGCCTTACCACAATAAGCTGCTCCAATGTTGCATGGTATGGTAAAACACCCAGGATCCTACAACTTAGGGGGTAATTTGTCTTGAAGATATGCACTGCATTCCTTCGTCAAAGCTACCATCTCAAATTCTCCAAGTCTTTGCTTCTTGGACAGGATATCTTTCATGAATTTTACGTAATTTTGGCATTTGTCGAAGTACTTCAACCAACGGGATGTTGATATGTAGTTGCTTGAGTACGTCAAGGAACTTCTTAAATTGGACCTCTTGTTTTTGCTTCTGGAGTCTTTAAGTAAGGTGGTAGAGGTTTATATACTAGAGTTGGTGTAACACCCCCACGCCCAAAACCGTCATCGGAGTCGAGCTTTAGGAGTTACCAAACATAATTTATCAAAGTAAGAACTTCAAATCTTTTGTTTCTACATTCACAGCTTTCTAGATACTCGCATCACAGTTACAAGAAAAATGATATCTCGAGTTAAGAAACTTGAAATCAAGATCCGTAAATTTTCCCTAAATCTAGACTTAGATATCTATTTACTAATTTTTTTCTAGAATTTTTTGTTGGACCAATTAGTACAGTTTATTAGTTAAAGTCTCCCTGTTTGTGGTTCATCGCTCGACATCGTGTATTACGAATCAGATATCTCTCTATAAAGAATTTCAATGACTATGAAGTTTGTTTCTCTTAAAACAGACGCAATAAGGAATCTGTACATATAAATAATTACTTCTAATTATTTTTGTACAATTTATTATGAATTTTTAAATTCAGAACAGAGGATCCAGAAATCACTCTAGTCCTGTTTCACAAGGTTTCAAATATCTCATAAAGTGTAATTTATATGCCTGTTTTTTTTATTCATATGAAAATAGACTCATTAAGCTTCAGTTTCATAACTTGCTCATCATTTAATTCTAGTTATAATATTTTTAGTGATTTTTCAAATTCATGTCATTGCTGCAGCAATATTCTGTTTTAAGGCAAATTTCATCTTTTCATGAGTTGTTATGAACTAGATAACCTGTTAAACTTCCATGATATCAAACATGATCTAAATTTAACCATCACCATGACTTATCAATATCAAACATTTTCTCAACCAATCATGGCCATATCATAAAATTATTTACACAAAATAAGTATATTGCTATACATGCCATACTTAAGTTTTACAAGCCACTTACCGGATGAAAGTCCTTTGGATAGTGTGATCGAACCTTCGACTCGTCCGATTCCGAGCTGGCTTGTTAAAAACTACAGTAAATAAAGAGGAGGGAGTAAGCATAAATGCTTAGTAAGTTCATATGTAAATAACAAGTAACATAACAATACAAATATACCAAACAACTTTAGCATGGTATCACCAAAACATATATCATATTTCTAAACATCATTCATCATCTTACTACCTTATCGTTGTTGTATCTATTATCAACCCGAGGGATTAAGAACATACCTGTCCAAAGTGTCCATTTCACAACACTTACCAAAACGTCGCTTGCATCTTAAGTGTTCTTTCATTTCACTAGAAATTTCACCCGTTGAACACATCGGAATACAACTCGGATACACGGATAATTTGCACATAAGTGCCTCATATGTAATTAAGAAATCATGTAACCCGCCCCTAAGTGAACTCGGACTCAACTCAACGAGCTCGGGCGTTTGCATCCATAAGTGAACTCGGACTCAACTCAATGAGTTCGGATGCCTAGTTACATCTCACGAACTCGGACTCAACTCAACGAGTTCGGACATTCGCATCCATAAGTGAACTCGGACTCAACTCAACGAGTTCGGATGCTCAACCATCCTAGTGACATGTCACTTGTATCCTAATCTATTCCTAAGGTTCAAACGGGCTTTTTTCCTCGATCTCACATTGCCGTCTTCCATGGAATATCGGAACCGATACTCGGTAGCAATTCATATTTATCAAGTAGTAAACATAATTTGCATATTACTCAACATTAACCACAAAGCATAATATTTCACGATAAAAAAATCAGCATATCATATAATTAACATCAATAACTTAAAAATAACAATTATGCTACATTATTTACACATGAACTTACCTCATATGCGAAAATGGCTACTTTTACCATTTCATCCACAACTTGGTATTTTTCCATTTTAGCCCGAATTTCAGTTTTCCTTGCTCTATCATTTAAAATATAGTCTAATTAGGACTCACATTATTCAAATTGACCCAAAATCATATTTTGGCAAAATTCTGATTTGCCCTAAACTTTTGCATATTTACACTTTTGCCCCAAAGCTCGTAAATTAAACTTCAGCCTATTTTCTTATGTTTTATGACATGATGATAATTTTCCTTCTATGGAAACATCAAATTCTCACTCTAACATGTACTTATGACTATTAGGTATTTTTACCGATTAAGCCCTTTGCTAGTTTTCGCTTAAAACCGAGTAGCACAAGTTGTCTAACATAATTTAAAACCTCATATTCTATCATAAAACACCAAAATACACAAATTTCACCTATGGGTATTTTTCCAAATATGAACCCTAGGTTGAATTATTGCTAGCATAAGCTTAATCGAGCTAAGGGACTCCAAAAACGTAAAAATCATTAAAAGCGAGGCTAGAACGGACTTACAATCGAGCTTGGAAGCTTGAAAACCCTAGCCATGGTTTCTCCTTGCTATATTCGGCCATGGGGTTGAAGATGAGCAAAATTGGCTTTTAATTTTGTATTTTAATTCATTTTACCCTAAATGACCAAAATGCCCTTACTACTAAACTTTCCAAAAATTCCATCCATGTCCAATTTTTGCCCATAGACTTAGAAATTGGTAAAATTTCTATTTAAGACCTCCTAATTAATATTTCAAAACAATTTCATACTAAAAATTTCTAGAATGCAAGTTTTACAAATTATTCGATTTAGTCCCTAATTTCAATTTAAGCACTTTATGCATAAAATTTCTTCACACAATTTTCACACAATCATGCAATCATATCATAGACCTCAAAATCATCATAAAATAATTATTTCTATCTTGAATTTTGTGGTCACGAAACCACTATTCTGACTAGGCCCAAAATCAGGATATTACGGTTGGCACTGGTTGATTTGTCTTTGGCGGCAATTCTGCTGCTAACGGAGTGGTTGGCTGATCAGAGTTGGCTGGTTCTGAGGTTACCTTTTCAGGTCTTGCAGGTTCTGGATCTAATGGAACTGGAACTTCAACACTCCGTTGAACTTCTTCCAAATCTTGAACTTCAGCATGCTCCTTTTCAGCTTCAATGATGTTGGGCTCTACCATTTTTCCGCTCCTCAATGTTAGTGCTTTACAATGCTCCTTCCTTGGATTTCTTGGATTTTTCGTATCACTAGGTAGAGTACCTTGTGGACGGTTCCTAAGTTTAGTAGCAAGCTAGCCCACTTGATTTTCAAAATTCCTTAGAGTGGCGTCATTCTTCGCCATGTATGCCTTCAATAAATTCTCCAAGCTATTGGACGATTTAGCCTGAACTGGTTTCTGAACTTGCTGTGAAAAACTAGGCAGCTGGGTTGGTCTAGGTTGGGTGAAGTTGTTACTGTCTCTATCTGCTTGGTTACTCTAGGAAAGATTGGGGTGATTTAGCCACGATGGGTTGTAAAAGTTGGATGGCATCCCTTGCCTTCCTCGGTTCTGGTTTTGATTACCTATTTAGTACATGGATTTTGGGTTTGACGGACATTCTTCAAACACATGTCCTTCCCCACAATAGACACAGGCTATATTCTCATATTGGTTAGGTGGTTGAGTTGCAAAACTATTAGACCCATTAGTGGTAAGATTCTTTAACATTGAAGATATCGAAGATACCTGGGATGCAAGTGAAGTGAGAGCGTCCACTTCATGGATTCCAGCAACTCGTCTTCCTGACGTTGCTCGATTGGTTGGCCACTGATAATTGTTACTGGCGATCCTCTCAATGATTTCATAAGCCTCATTGTGAGACATAGATAAGATAGCACTGTTAGCAGAAGCATATACTGTAATAGCCCAAAATTAGGTCTAGTTGGAACAGAGGTTTCGGGACCACAAAATCTGAGATAAAAATAATTATTTTATGATTATTTTTAGGTCTATGATATGATTGCATGATTGTGTGAAAATTTCATGAAGAAATTCTATGTATAAAGTGCTCAATTTGAAGTTAGGGACTAAATTGAATAAGTTACAAAACTTGCATTCTAGAAGTTTCTAGTATGAAATTGCTTTGAAATATTAATTAGGAGGTCTTAAATAGCAATTTTACCAATTTTTAAGTGATGGAAAAAAATTGGACATGGATGGAATTTTTGAAAGTTTAGTAAGGAAGGGCATTTTGGTCATTTGGTAATTAAAAGAAATAAAAAGGGAAAACAAAGCCAAAATTTACTCATCCTTTTCATGGAGGCCGAAATTAGCATGGGGGAAACCATGGCTAGGGTTTTCAAGCTTTCCAAGCTCAATAGTAAGTTCGTTCTAACCCCGTTTTTCAAGTTTTTTACGTTTTTGGAATCCCGGTAATTTGATTAAGCTTATTCTAGCAATAATTTAAGCTAGGGTTCATATTTGGAAAAATACCCATAGGTGAAATGTGTTTATTTTGCTGTTTTATGATAGAATATGAGGTTTTAAATTATGTTAGACAACTTGTGCTACTCGGTTTTGAGTGAAAACGAGTAAAAGTGCTTAATTGGTAAAAATACTTAATAGTCATAAGTATATGTTAGAGTGAGAATTTGATGTTCCCGTAGAAGGGAAAAGTGATCAGAATGTCATAAAACATAAGAATAAGGGATGAAGTTTAATTCCCGAGCCTAGGGGCAAAAGTGTAAATATGCAAAAGTTTAGGGGCAAAATTGTAATTTTTCCAAAGTTTGAGTTAAGGACTGTTTTGAATATTACATTAATTAAATAAGTAAAATATGATGTTTTAGATCTCGAAAAATGAGGTTTGAACCTAGAATGAGAGAAAAATCGAAAATTGGGAAAGTTGGTAAAATGATCGTTTTAGTATTGAGGTAAGTTCATATGTATAATAAGCATTAATTTATGCATGTTTCAATGTAAAATTGATATATTTATTATAATTTTCGAGGTGTTGAAAGTATGTAAGTTGGTATGATAATAATACAACAATAATGTCAGTAATTTATATTTGAAAGTTAAATTTAGTGAATTAATTGAATTATGTTAAATTAAATGATTATGGTGCCAAGTTTATGAATTGATTTAAAAATATGTCTATGGTACATGAAGTGCATTGAATTATCATACATAAATGTGATTTCTATGATTATGGATATTATGGGAAATTGTAAGTTCATATGATTTTAATAAGACAATGTGTAATTTAATGTTATTGCGTTGATATTAAATGAGATGTAAGTTTATATGTAAGTAATACATCACTATTACTTGTATTATGATATTTTATAAAAATATTGGAAATATGTTTGTGGATAATTACTTGATTGGTGAAATTGTTGGGAAAGAGAGAAATCCGGTTGAACCTTTGGAAAGATTGGATGATCTGAGATGGTATGTAGCTAGGTCACATGTATAGTCTTGAGTGCACATCATGTGTACAAGAGAGCTACAAGACATTATAATGTAGCTAGGTCACATGGGTGATACTATGTGTACACCATGTAGACAAGAGAGCTACAGGATATATGTAGCTAGGTCGCATGCATGGCTCCAGGTGAAGGACACCATGTAGACAAGAGAGCTACGAGATAAATTGGCTAGGTCACATGGGTGGTACTGAGTGTTCACCATGTGTACAAGAGAGCTGAACTCTATGATAGGTGGAGCTATGTGCTGAAACCACCAAGTATCGAGGATTGATCCGAAGTGTTCAACGGGAGACTCTCTATGTATTGCTTTGTGAGTTTTGTGATGAATAAGTGCAGGAACTAGGTTATGTGAATGATGTGTTCATTAAGTGACCAGGATGTGGTAAGGTTATAAACAAGTAAGTTATACATGAGGATGATTTTATGGTGACCTTGTGATCATGGGCCTATACTTTTGATGTATGAAATGTGGTGAAAATGATTTGTGATATGTATGTTAAAATGAAGTTAATACAAAGAAAGTGTGAAAGAGCGAATTAACAATAAAACTGTTTTGGACAGTAGCAGTGACGTGATTTTGAAAAATCACCAAAAATAGTAGAAATTGAATCAGAGACTGAATGAGATATTTAATTAAATCTTAATGAGTCTATTTTCATATAAAAGAAACAGAGCAAGAAAAGGAGTTCTATATTTTGATATATTTATGTTTTTGTGAGACTGGTTCAGAATGATTACATGATCCCCTGTTTTGACTTTGGAAAATCACAAAACTTTGGATAAAAATAATTAGAGGCTTAAAATTATATTTTTAAAATCCTTAATGAGTGTATTTTCAATATAAATCAACAATAACATTATCTGATTTCTGTACTGTGAGATAATTAATTTTTAGTGAAGAGAGGTCAGAACTATCAGAATGTGAAACAGGGGAAATTTTAATGAATAAACTATACTAATTTGCTAAACTAAAAATTATGAAAATTTTATGGTGCAAAGATATGTGAGTCTAGTTTTAGGGGAAATTTACAGATCTTAATTTGGAGCTCTGTAGCTCGAATTATAAATAAGTAAGTGACTATGACTTGTGTGGACAGTTTGATGTGAGTATTTATTAGTAAATTGTGAAATCGTACTTACAAGAATGCTATATACATTAAGGATGTGGAATGGAGAGGAGGAGGAGGAAAATAAATATATGTGGAATACATGGAAACTATGGTATATGAAATATTGATATAATAAAATAAATTATATGTGTTTTAAGAAAAGCAGAAAGAGAATGATATGTATCATGACATGTATATATATATATAACTAGTCTCAATGTAATGCTTGTAGGGTATGGAGTTGAATTAAAATGTTTTAGGCAAACATGTTATTTGCGCATCTAAATTGTGGTATTTTATAAAGATATGTTCTAGTTTTAAATATGAATGCTTGATGATTAAGCTGAAGATATTTGGTAAGATGATAATCTTGGTATAAATGTATAAGTGGTACTATAATAAACAAGGTAAAATAAGTATGAGAGACACATGTATGATGATATACAAATGCTATGTTTGTGGTTTAATTGAGAATATTTAATCATTAAATGAATACCATGTTATATGCTTTTGATGTTGTATAAGTGTGTAAGAGATTAAGGTTGACCAAAGCTTGGAAAATAGCCTAGGTATATTCCACACAGGCAAAGACACGACCATGTGTCTCAGCCTTGTATGGAACATGACTTTGGGACACAGACGTGTGGAGCCTTAAAGCATGAAATTTTTATGATTTTTGTAAGTTCTTGGTTTAGTTTCGAACCCTTTCTAAAGTATGTTTTGGGCTTCGTAGACTCAAATAAGGGACTATGTGTAAGTGAATGAACGTTTTGAAATATGAATGAAATTTTATGGCCCGTTTTTAGTTTAATGTTTGTATGTTTGTCCGGTAACGCCTCGTACCTTATCCCGGCCTCGGGGACAGGTAAGGGGTGTTACATCTACTACCATCCTTGTGTGAGTGTTGAGACCATTGTAAAATGTCTCAAGTTGGATGCAATGCGGAATTCCGTGATGAAGCCACTTTCGTAATAACTCTTTGAATCTTTCCCATACCTCATACAAGGACTCATCATCAATTTGTTAGAAAGCAGTAATTGGAAAGCAATAATCTCATTTCTCAGCTTAGCAATCTTGCTATGCAGGAAATACTTCACAAGAAATCTCTCTACTAACTCTTGCCATGTAGAAATCGAGTTCGGTGGCAATGAGTTTAACCAGGCTCGAGCTCTGTCCCTCAGCGAGTACGGGAACAGTTTTAATCGTAATTCATATTTGGGTACTCCGGCTAGCTTGAAATATTCGCTCACCTCCATAAACAGTCTTAAATGAAGATGAGGATCTTCAATAGGCATTCCACTGAACTGGCCCACTGTCTGAAGCATCTGGAACATGATTGGCTTCAGCTCGAATTGTTGTGCCTTGATCTCAGGTCTTCTAATACCTAGATTAAGGTCATTAAAAACTGGCACGGCATATTGTCATAAAGCTCTATCCCTATCATCAGCAATAAGGATAGGATTTTGAGCAAGGTTTACTCCATTTCCTTGATTCATATTCTCGAAATTCATCTCTTTGGTCCTTCTCTGGTTCGCTTGTCTTCTTCGGTTGCGAAAGGTTCATTCTATTTCAGGGTCTACTGGGAGTAAGTCGATAATTCGGTCAATACTCATAAACACCTGAAATAATAAAAGAAGAATTAAGTAAGTAAGTAAAATTGAACAGGAAAATAAAAGAACCAAAATGTAAAAATAAATTCACAAATAATGTTTTTTTTAAACAGTCCCCGGCAACGGCGCCAAAAACTTAGAACGGTGGAAATGTGCAAGTGTACACAATCGTAACAAGTAATAAAGTGACAAGTAAATGTCGAGTTATCGTACCCACAGGGACCGTAAAAAGCAATATTTATGAAATTAATTAAAACACTTTGGTGAGGTAAAAATAATTTTGGTTTGAAAAGAGTGATTTATAAACTAAGATTTTAAAACTGAGCAAACAATTTAAATAAAATAAAAGAGTTCTAGTGCACGATTTCAATTAAGATTTAATCAAGATGATATAATTGTGTTGGATTAATTATACCTGTTTAACTTAGAAATATTAAATTCGTGCTTATGTTGTTATGAATAAATTCACGGCAACCCAGTAATTTGCTAACTTATGAACATATTTACTAATTAAAAGAATTCCATTTATCTCTTGAACATATCCCTATGCCAATTCAACCGACTAAACAGATTTAATAAATTAAACATGCTATTGCACATACACACTTATTGAATTAAATTATCTCTCACATATTCCTATGTCGATTCAACCAATTAATTCAACTTAATAAACATGTAAAAGATTATGTGAAGTAACAAAGTAGCCATTCCTTGAAACAATTTAATCACAACAATCTTGCAAGTTATGCAAGGCATATGTATCGCCAAATACAATGCTAATTTAATTTTCAGTTACTTTAGAAGAATTAAACATGCACTGATTAAGTACTGAGTCCATTAATTGCAATTTCAATCTGTTTAAACAATTAATTCTTTAGTTATCTAAACAATTATAATGCCAGATAACCTAAGCATGATTTTACTTAATCAAGCATTTCACTGAGGCCTATAACAGCATAAACACTAATTTAATAATTCAAGTAGGCAAAATATAATCAACCCAACACAAGTTAAATTCATGCTAAATTGATTAAAATAACCATTTCAACAACAATATTTTTCATAGATAGGTTCATCATAAAAACAACAGAAATTAAAAAGAAAGGGAACATAAAGCAAATCCAGTGTTTCTCTGCAGCTTGACTGTTGCTCTGTTCTTAGTCTCCGTTGTCTTCGCCGAGCAAGGCTTCTATGAATCCTTGATTGCTGCCCAAGATGGCTGAAGAACACCTCTTTCTCAAGAGAGGAAATCGGCACAAGACGAAGGGAAAATGGGATGGAGGAATGGAGAGGAAACTTTGAGAGAAGTGAAGAGAGGATGAGAGAATGTTGTGGAATGAGGGATGTTGAGGGATGCTTTGAAAAGGACAGCATAGGGTGGCTTTTATAGCTGAAGAGGGCTGCTAAAAATAGCAAATTCAGCAGCCAAGAGAGCCCTCCCATGGCCGGCCACACACATGGCAAGGTTGAAGCTTTCAACCTTGCTAAAAATAGGCTGGGGCAAATCTATAAAGCCTAAAATAAAGGTGAGGTTTGAAAGTAATTTAGAGGTTTTTCAAGGGCCTTTTTGCAAGCATATTTTATCAGCTAATTTTCTGATTTGGGTCAGCCAATCAACGGTTCTGTCAGCCCAATTAGTGGCTGGTCCGGCTCACTTCATTCGGCTAGGCCCTTTCTTCATAATTAATTAAAATTAATTCATTTAACCTAAATTAAATAGGAAATAAATTAAAATTAATTTAATTATGAATTAATACACATTTCTGGACCGTCTTGGGCTGGAAATTAATTGGCCTCGATACTTCAAATTGCTCTCGATTTTGTTCTTCTCGCAGTGTTCATCGGGTCCTTTTTCTCCAATTGTGTAATTCTATCAAAAAATAACCAAATTTAATAAAAATAACTATAAAATTAATTAAAATTCATAATGTTCATATTTTTAACATAATTTAATTATTTTATAATATTTAATTATTTTTTGACAAGAATTTAACCAAATTTGCATGAATTTAAGTAGAATTGGGTATGAAAAAGTATATAAATTTTTGTGTTTCTAATGGAAAATAAACAAAGTAAGCTTTATAGCTTCGTAAGCTCGTATGATATAAACTTAACTAATCATAAATACACCATTCATCAATTTAAAAAATTAACATGAAATTCATGATTACCAACAAACCTTTCACATGCTTGTACATACACTTATATGCAAACTTCGTAACTTCTTCAATTTAAAGCTCATATTATGCATGTACATACCTGTACCAATTCATAACAAGCTCATACATATTCGGAATACCATTTAATATTCAATATCTCGCACGCTAAGTGCCGTACATTACTGACGCTATCTCAAATCGCACACTAAGTGCCATATATAACCGAAGCCATCTCGATCTCACATAGTAAGTGCCATATATAGCCGAAACTATCTCAATCTCGCACACTAAATGCCATATATAGCCAAAGCTATGTCGAACCGCACACTAAGTGCCACATATAGCTGATTTGTTGTCAAAGATGACTGTAATCCCGTATATACAATTTATACAATATTAAAGCATTAAAAGCATAATTATAACAGTGCTTATTACATACAGACTTACCTCATATATTAAAACAGCAAATCGAGTCGATTAGTCAATAACTTTCGTTTTTCTCTGATCCTGATCTGAATTCCATTTTTCTTGATCTAAATATATTAAAACTTAACTCATTTAATCAACTATTTATTCAATTTAATCCAAAATATACATTAGGGCTATTTTACATATTTGCCCCTAAACTTTCATATTTTTTACAATTTAGTCCTTATTTCATAAAATTGCAAATTCATGCAATTTAGTACAAACCCATGCTTAGAGAATTTAATACATGTTACTAGCAGTCCATATTTTCAATTTATTTACACTTTTAACCACCATATTTCATATTTTCTCCATTTAATCCCTTTTTTGACATTTTTGTCAAAAATCACTTTACAAATGCTATTAATCTAACATTAAACCTTCCAAATCTATCATAAATCATCAAATTACTCAAGCATTCAACAATGGGAACATGATAAATCTTTAACAGTTTCAAAATTTAAGGTACGGACTAGCTAGAATACGAAGCAACAGTCTCAAAAACATAGAAATCATTAAAAACCGAGTCAAAATCACTTCCAATTTAACTTTGCAAGTGTCGAACCCTAAAACAACTTCTATGGCTTCATCTTCTTTGTATTTTTGACTAATGTAGATATTTGGTTTTGTTTTATTTATTTTAAGTTAAATTACTAAACTAGAAATATAACCTTAATAAATAACCATTTAAATCATCCATTCTATGTCCATAAATGTCCACTTATACTTTTAATGGTATAATTACAACATAAAGACCTTTAATCTAAGGTTCTATAGCTATTAGATACTTTTATCTAGTAGAACATAAATTTTGCACTTTACGCGATTTAGTCCTTCTTACCAAATTAAGCATTCAAACAATAAAATTCTTTAACGAAAATTTCACACAACAATATTATCATGCCACGGACATTAAAATAATAATAAAATAATTATCTTGACCTCAAATTTGTGGTCCCAAAACCACTATTTTGATTTGACCAAAAATGAGTTGTTACAATGTGTCACACACGGCTGAGACACACGCCCGTGTCTCTACCCGTGTGGACAAAAATAGGCTATTTTCCAAACCATCTTTCTCACCCAAATTTTCATCCACCTAAACATGTCAAATGGCATAGAACATAGCATCAATAGGCATTCAAACCAATCTCGATCAAGCCTAAAATCATACTATACCAATATCAACAACTATAATTCTCATAAGATCATGTTTTGCCAATTCAAAACATACCAATTTCACATTTACAAATCACCTAATGGTTAACTTCATATATACATTATCTTGCCTAAAACCACATACATACCATATCTCAAAATTCAACCATTTGGTGCTCAAAACACCAATTAACAACAAACATTCACATAGCAATTACCAACCACATAACAAAAGGCCATTTGCACATATATATATATATATACATAACCAAATATACCAACATAAGCCAAATCACATAGCTATACTCATAACCAAACATATAGACCATATTAACCACAACACCTATACATGCCATATAACCAAATAAACAAGTTCAAAAGTACCAAAATGACAACTGGATAGTGTGTTGAGATCTCCGACAACTCCTAATTCGAGCAAGCTTCGAAATCACTATAAAACACATAAAAGTAAACAAAGTAAGCTATAAAGCTTAGTAAGCTCGTATGGTTAATAAATAAAACTTACCATTCATTCACAAATTAAGTTATCTATCATAAAACACTACAATTTAACTTAATCATAAGGTGAATACATGTTCATTCACATACTAGATCATATAACTCACAAATTTCATAGATTCAATGCTTATACGGTTTACGTACATACCTACACTGATACATATCAATCTCTTACCCTTTCATATCTTCAATATCATATACTCAGGAATCTCGCACCCTAAGTGCCAATACCAGGCCGAAGCCATCTCAATCTCATATCTCATATAATGCTCACTCTCAAGCTATTCACGGGTTTGCTCACACAAGCAAATGGTGAAGTCGTAACTACATGGTGCTACTCACACAAGCTGATAAGAATCTGAAACACATGTCAAAAAACTCAGGCACCGGTAGAATGTACGGACCAGTACCCAAAACACAATAACCCCTAATGACATATCATTTGTATCCTATCTATTCCTATGGCTCAACTAGGATTTCACATGGCCGAATCTTCATCGAACATTTTCGTAAGATCGTATTCATGAATAATACAATTATAAAGAATTTAAAACACAATTTCAATAATGCTTATTAACATACAAACTTACCTCGGATTTATACAATGAGAAATGAGCTATCAATCCACTACTTTGTTTTTCCCCGATCTAACTTTGAACTTTACTTTTCGTGATCTATATATAATCAAATTTAACTTATTTAATTATCATTCTATTCATTTTAACCCAAAAATCATATTATCGCAATAATTACACTTTTTCCCCTTGAATTTTAAATTCTTTACAATTTAGTCCCTAGCTCATAAAAATGCAAATTCATGAAATTAATTCCACATCCATGCTAGCCGAATTTCGTATAGACCCTTAGCTACCAAAATTTTCATTATTTTACACATTTCACCATGAATTTTACACATTTAACAAATAAATCCCTGATTGACAATTTTATCAAAAATCACTTAACAAATGTTGTTTATCTAACAACAATCATTCATTTTCTATCATCAAACATCAAAATACACACATATTAATCAATTTTAAAACCTTAAAACTTAAAAAATTTTGCAAATTAGTCCGTGGGCTAGCTAGATTAAGCTACAACGACCCCGAAAACATAGAAATCATTAAAAACGGGACAAAAATTATACCTAATTGGACAATAATGCCTTGGCTGAATGTTGCTCAACCAAAAATGGGTTCTCCATCTTCACAATCGGTTTTATAAGAAAAGAAAAGATGATGCGTGGCTTTTGTTAATTAATTTTAACCTTAATTACACAATTACTTAATTATCCTTAAACATTAATCAAATTTACACAAATGTCAAGCCATTATCATCCACTAACTCATTAAAGGGCTATTTACCACTTAAGGACTTCCACTTTGAAGTTTTATTGCTATTGGACACCTTTAGCTATTAGAGCCTAATTATTACACTTTACACGATTTAGATCTTTTTATCAAATTAAGTAAGCAAATGATAAAATTTCTTAACGAAATTTTCACATAATCATACTATCATGCTGTAGACCTCAAAATAATAATAAAATAAATATTTTGACCTCAGATTTGTGGTTCCAAAACCATTGTTCTGATTTGACTAAAAACGTGCTGTTACATTGAGAGTTAGTGGGTTAGAGGGAAGTGGGAGAAAAATTAGGGATATGTTGTCACATTATTTAATTTTTTTATTTTTTGTATCTTTTTTTCTCTCTCCTACAAAAAAATCCCCAAGTCTGTCATTTTTCTTCCAGTTAATTAGCAAAATTCCCTTTTTCCTTGCCTTCTAAATTCTGTCTCAATCTTGTCGTTCAATCTCGGTATTTCAATTCTTCAGTGTTCCTGTGTGACTTGGTAAGTATAAGGAGTGAATTTTCGTGTAATTTAGGGAATCAATTTTTTTGTCCCTTTAACCGTTCTAAATCGATTCGATCCTTTCCTTTTCAGTAATGTGGTGTTGGGTTGTTGGCAGCGAATTGTGAGGAACGAAATTCTCCTCTTACAGAACCGTAGTCGGGTTTGTTCTAGAAGTTGGGTAAGTATTGAACACTTGAATTTCATCATTTTCGATTTCATTGGTTCGGTTTAATTGAGGATTAGTATTGATTTTAGGGAGTTGTTATGTCAATTTTAGGTTTTGGAGGTCTTAGAGGCGTTTCCGCATCAAAACTGTATTAGGTGTGTACTCCTAACACGAAAAATTAAGCTTCGGTGAAAGTCAGAAATAGAGTCTGTCGTTGCGATAAAGGCATGTGGTTGTGATAAATCGTAATTTATACATATTTTTACCCCATGCTTAACATATTTTATGGATGATTTTTCCTTAGAATTGGTGAATCTGATGCTCCTAATGCTTTAATTTCATCTTTTATACTTAGGCGAGCATAGGAGAGTGAAAGGAACGAGAAACGGGCCAAAAACGGAGAAAATGGGCCAAAGTACAAAATCAACACGGCTTAGACTTCCTCACACAGGCAGACCATACTGCCGTGTCAATTTGGCAGAATCGAAGCATGACTCATACGGGGAGAACACACGCCCGTGCCAGTCTAACAGGTTCGAGCACGGCCTGAAGTAGTCACACACGGGCGTGTCACACGGTCGTGTCCCTGCCGAGCCTAAGTTGAGTCCAATTCAGAAAAGGCTAATTTCGAGGGTTCTTAGGCCTTCCAAAGCCTATAAATACCCCCTAAAGGAAAAGAAAAGGGGGTATAGAAAAGGAGGCAGGGAACTACTCAAGGGAAGCCGATTGATCCATCTCAGAAGCCGGATTCACCATCAAGACTAAAGATCACCCCTCAGTTTCCCTTCAAGAGTTTTGGGTTTTCTTTATGTTTTGTATTCATTATTCTTTTGAGAAGTTTTCCTTTTTAGTTATGAACTAAATCCCCTAAATACCTAAGGGGAATGAAACCTAAGACGAATCTTGTTATTATTTTCTGAATTGTATGATAAATATTTAACTTGTTCTTAATTATATGTTCTCAATTCTTGTTTTGATATCCCAGGATACTAATTCAAGGTAAGCTCTTATTCAGAGGAGGAATAGACCCTGTCTAAGAGTACATTTGTCATAATTAAGCGGAGTCGATTGCACGCCTAGAGATAGGGTGACAAGATTTTGCCAGATTAGGGTGAAACCTAATAAAGGGACCCATAGATCGAGTTAATGCAACCTTAGGGTGTTAATTAGAGAAAAGTCTCAATTATTCAATATAGGGATTAGACGTTATTAGTCTTGAATAGGGATAATAACATAACTTAAGGATCTCTACGGAACAATTTAAATGAATAAATCGTCTAATTCAGAGTCAGAATAACAAGTGAAGTCTAGGTGGATTCTTCCTTCGGTATTGTCTTAATTCAATCGCTTTTCCAAAAGTAATTCCCCAATTCTATTTTCTCTGAATTCTTAGTTTAGATAATTAGTTAGTTAAAACAAAACCCCCTTATTCTTAGGTTAGATAATAAAAAGATAGTCAATACTAGTACTTTTAGTTCCTTTGGGTTCGACAATCCGGTCTTGCTAAAACTATACTACTGTTCGATAGGTACAATTGCCTACATCGCGATAATAGTTAGTTTCAAGAACGATTAATTATAAATTTATAAAACTTACCTGTTACAAAAATCGTGATCAGGTCGGCTATATTGTTGGTCGTGTACAAGACACGACTATCTGTCTGAAGAATACGTGGCCATACGCAAGAACGACCATGTGACGGTGTGAGTGTGGTTGTGTGGACCACATGGGCTAGGCCAGATTGGGTGTGTAGGCCCACATGGGTATGCCACACGGGTTGGGTTTTGGGTCAGGCCGTGTGGGCCACATGGGCAAGGCCAATCTAGGCGTGTGGGCCCAAAATTCTAAAATTTTCCCTAGGGTCGCACTGGTCGTTTGATCGATTGTGGACTTACCGTAGGGTCTGTAAGGGCTAACCGAACACTAATTCATGTGATCTGATATGCTGATGGTCTAATTTAAGGACACTGATATGTATGTATGACTGTTTTATTTGAGTAGTTATATGTTATCTATATACGAGCATGTTAGTCATGTTAATTCTGTATTTTGTATCTGTGTTTAGGGTGGGATTGGTATATGTAGAGGAAGTGGTCTGTATGGCAACCTTTCGCCTATATTCTAGTATCTTGATTGCATATTATCTATTATGTGTTGCCTCAACACTATATGGTGTATAAGGATGGATAGGTGTTTTTAACCGCACATGGTGTGATGGGATGGATGGAGATGGTGTGTAGAGGATGGGGGTAGGATTCTGTATATACGTTCTATTTATCTGATTCTTATATTTGTATCAGTTATGGACTTAGGTCCAAATCTGTATCTGATTGTATATGAAATATTGTGTATGTTGCATGGCTATTTCTTTTGGGTTACACACTGAGTTTACGAAAACTCACATCTGTTTGTCTGTTATATTCAGGTAATCCACAAACTTAGGCGGGTTGGTGCGACGGAGGCTCAGCGGTGACCACTTGACCAAGATCGATTTTGATTTAGTAATAATGGTTTTCTTTTAAAATTTGGTTTTCTTGGGAGTTTGTAATTTTTGGGCCTCTCTGGACTGTATGGTTTTAACTTTTGGATTTAGATTTCATTTTTCTTTCTTGTCAGCAACATTAACAAAAACATTACGCAAACAAATGGTTTTAACAAATGGTCTTTGGAAAAATGAGCTTGGTTTTGTTTTAAATGATTTCCAAAATTTTGCTGTGAAATAAATGGTTAATTTTAAAGAATAACTTAAAATAGTTTCAATAATGTATATGTATAAACGAATATGTTTTATAATACTTGGGCGCTTTATCAAATAACTAAACATGATTTTATCAAAGTATTGTCAGTTTCAAAACCCTTCATCGTAACACTCTCGAATTCGGCCATAACGTCTAGAACGAATTTGAGGTGTTATATTTAATGGTATCAGAGCAAGTTGTAAAACTCAAATTCAGCCTCGTATTTTTGGATCTTATCAACTAGCGGCTTATTCAATCGTAGAAGTTCCACACCTTGAAGGGCTACAGGAATCGGTTGGGGATTAGGTGGGGGTAGAGGCTGTTGAGCAGCCGGATTCGTTCTAACAAACTCCGAGAACTACTCATTCATCATTTGGAAAAATACTTCTTTAGCCTCTCCTCTGTGACTACTCGATACATGTCTAGATTCAGACGGCACTACCCCTTGAATGGAAGCTGGCACATTACTCTCAACATCATCACACTATCACAGTTTATATATGGCATGTATAGTTAGACTCTCACACACGTTACGTTAGTTTGAGAATCGACTAAACCGTAGTTCTGGTACCAATAAATGTAACACCCCTCACCCGTATTCAACGCCAGAATAGGGTTACAAAGCATTACCAAACTTACAAAACAATTTAAACCTTCATTTCACATACTTTTACTAATTTCATACAAATTATCATTCAATAACATTCACATTGTCCCTAAGACGAGCCCACGAGGCCCAAAACATGTATTCAGAATGGTTCAGGACTAAACCAATAACTCAAGAGATTTTTTACAAACTACATGTGACACACGCCCGTGTGGCTCGGCCATGTGTCTCATACAGCTAGAGATACGCCCGGGTTACAGGCAATATGGATGTTTGAAATAGAAGCACATAGTCGTGTCCCAGCCCGTGTCCGAGCCCTTGTAACCCTCTGACTTAAGTCACACGGCCAACACACACACTCGTATGGCTAGCCCACGTGCTCTAAAAATGGCCACATACTCCCGTGTGCTAGGCCGTGTGCTAGGTCGTGCCAAACCTGCAAGATATACTAACTTATGCCACACGGCCAAGTTAAACGCCCGTGTGTGAAGTTGTGTGGAGCATACTGACTTGAATTTAATCTCAACACTAAGGGACACACATCCATGTTCATGACTGTGTATCACACATGGCTGAGACACACGCTCATTCTCTACCAGTGTGGGCAAAAATAGGCTATTTACCAAGCCAATTTGCCACCCAAACTTGCACAAACCTTCACCAAACCAAATTGCACAATTCATAGCATAATTAGGCATCCAAACCAACTAAATCAAGACTAATTCATGCAAACTTAATATCATTATCCACAATGCACACAAGTCACAAAATAAACCAATCCATTTATACCAATTTCACATACACATTTCAACTAATTAGACATTCCCAAACATGCATTATTATGCTCAAATTCATAGGCCTACATCTTCTCAAATATTAACCATTTGTCATCCATAATTCCTACTATCAATAAGCATCACAAAACCAACCTCAACCATATAACATAGGCCACATGCACACATATATAAACATAACCAAACAACCAAGTTAAGCCAACTCTCATGGCTATATATATACAAATCAAAACATAGATATTTACAAGCCAATTCAAATGGAAAAACTCACTATCAAACTACATATCAAAATGACCATAATCCTATACATGCCATATGACCAAAACTTAGTTTCAAAAGTACCAAAGTGATAGTCGGATAGTGTGACGAAGTCTCCAACGATCCCCATATCCGAGCTAGCTTTGATATCACTATAAAACACGAAAAATAAACAATATAAGCTATAAATCTTAGTAAGCTCGTATGAAAATAATAAACAAGTCTCACCATTCATTAATCAATTCAAATTAAATGACATAATATGCAACAATACATTAATCTCAAGCTAACATGAATCTAACCACATACTTGATCATAAACTCACAACTTTATTTGATTCATTGCTCGTATAGATTTCTGAACATACATATCTATTTCTCACCATTTCACATCTTTAAAATACCTGTTGAACCATTCGAAATAAAAGACGGATACTCAAAAGTCTCGCACCCTAGGTGCCAATATCATAGCCCGAAGCCAAATCAATGAAGCTCGCACCCGAAGTGCCAATACCATGGCCTGAAGCCAAATCAATGTAACTCGCACCCGAAGTGCTAATATCATGGTCCGAAGCCAAATAAATGTAACTCGCACCTGAAGTGCTAATATCATGGCCCAAAGCCAAATTAATGTAACTCGTGCCTGAAGTGCTAATATCATGGCCTGTAGCCAAATCAATGTAACTCGCACCTAAAGTGCTAATATCATGGCCCGTAGAGAAATTAATGAAGCTCCAAATGACATTTCCTTCATGTCCTAATTTATTCCTAAGGTTCAACCAGGATTTCTAATGTCAAATCTTCATCAAATGTGTCTGCAAGTTCGTAATTCACAATTCATGCATTATCAAAGCATTTAAAACATAAATATAGTAATGCTTACTACATACGAACTTACCTCAGACACAAAAAAGGCTAAATAAATCGATTAGTCGAGTACTTTGTTTTTCCCTCGATCTAGATTCAGATTTTGGTTTTCTTTATCTATATGTAATCAAAATCAGCTTATTTAATTATTTCTCTATTCAATTTAATCCAAAATTCACATTAATACACTTTTACACTTTTGCCCCTAATGTTACACATTTTTACAATTTAGTCCTTATTCATAAAAACACAAATTCGTGCAATTTAACCACAAACCATGCTAGAAAAATTTCAATTAGGTCCCTAGCAGCCCATATTTTTCATTTATTTCACATTTTAACCACAAAGTTTACACATTTCAAATTTTAATCCCTAATTTGCATTTTCACTAAAAATCACTTAACAAAACTTGTATAACTGTCATCAAACATTCATTATCTATCATCAAACATCAAAATACTCATGTATTCATCAATGGTAACTTTTTAAATCTTTAACAGTTTTGCAAAATAGTCCCTAGGCTAGCTAGACTAAGCTGCAATGATCTCAAAAATGTAAAAATCATTAAAAATCGAGTAAAAAATCACTTGCAATTGAACTAGAAAATGACTGAAAGCTTCAAGCCCTAAAATGGTGTTCTTTTTTCTTTAATTTCAACAATTGAAAAAGATGGGTAAGAAAATTTGAATTTTGTTTTACTTATTTTACCATTTATTTATTAATTAATAATATAACCTTAAAAATACTTAATAATTACACCAAATGCCATGCAACTATCATCCACTATGTTATAAATGGGCTAATATCCACATAAGGACCTTTATTTTAAATTTCTATAGCTATTAGACACCTTTAACTAATAGAACTCCACTTTTACACTTTACGCGATTTAGTCCTTTTTACCGAATTAAGCACTCGAAAAATAAAATTTTTTAACAAAAATTTCACACAAATATATTATCATGCTGTAAAAATTAAAATAATAATAAAATAATTATTTTCACTTCAGATTTGTGGTCCCGAAACCACTGTTTCGATTTGACTAAAAACGGGTTGTTACAAGGGTACTCAACCGGATCGTCTGAAGTGGACTATTTTAAGACTGCTTTCTAGGAAAAATATGTGGGCACAAGTTATGTTGATGCTCATAGGCGTGAGTTCATAAATCTCACAGAAGGTGATAAATATATGGCAGAGTATGAGATCGGGTTTCTGAGTTTGAGTCATTACGCTCGACGCATGGTGGCATCCTAGTATAAGAAGTGTGTTCATTTTGAGGATGATTTAAGGGATAGTTTGAGGGTTCTAATTGATCCATAGAGGGAGCGTGAATTTTCTATTCTTGTGGATAAGGCAAAGATCGCCGAAAAGGTTAAGCGCGTGGAGCGCCAAAACAGAGATCGTGAGAGAGGCAAGAATAAGAGGGATTTAGAGCCCTTTAGTTCTGTTCAAATGCCTAAGAAATGGGTCAAACCTGATGGGGTTGTTAGAGTGGGAGTTCCCATTGCTCCTACTGGGATTCAGCCTTATGGTGATTGTGGTAGGCGCCATTCAGGCGAGTGTTGGAAGAGATTAGGGGCTTATCTGCGGTGTGGATCTTTGGAGTGCCAGATTAGAGAGTGTCCACGTCTTGCTGATTAGATGCAAGCTGTGGGATTGGGCTTTGTTCAGCTACAGAAGGTAGTACAATAGACACCTAGGGGTCGTGGATTGGCTAGGGGTGGTAATGGTATGGGCCGAGGACAGAGAGCGTCGGGAAAAGGTGCTAATTAGACTAAAGTGAGGTAGCATACACTAGTTTATGCTACTTGACACTGAGAGAACAGATATGCCACTGATGTGATCACAGGTACGTTTTTAATTTTTGATGCTCCATATACTACTTTGAAAGACATAGGTTCTATACACCTCTATGTAACTAGTTCAGTTTCTGAGAACTTGGGGATTTCTGTTAAGTGTACTTCTGGTGAGATTATTATATTGAGTTCGTTGGGACAGTCTATTTGGGTAAATAGACTTTATAGGAACATTCTATTGGAAGTACAAGGGATTGTGTTTCCGAAAAATCTAATGAAGCTACCGTTTGGGGAGCTCGACTTAATTCTGGGTATGGACTAGTTAGTTGAGTACTAAGTTAGTATGGACTGCGCAACTAAGAGGGTTGTTCTAAGGACCAAGGATGATCAAGAGGTAGTTGTGATTGGCGAGCGTCGAGATTACTTGTCTAATGTAATCTCCGCTCTAGTGGCTAAAAAATTAATTCGAAAAGGGTGTGAGGCATATGTGGCCTATGTTAGTGTTTCAGTTTCTAGAGACTCTTCTGTCAGAGATATCAGAACAATGAGGGAATTTTTGGATGTTTTTCCTAAGAAGTTACTGGGTTTACCTCTAAATTGAGAAGTTAAGTTTGGCATTGAGGTTCTTTCAGGTACAGCTTCGGTGTCCATCGCTCTATACCGCATGGCACTGAAAGAGCTTAAAGAGCTTAAGGCTCGACTCAACTTTAGGAGCTTCTAGATTATGGTTTTATCCATCCTAGTGTATTTCTGTGGGGGCACTAGTTTTTTTTGTGAAGAAAAATGATGGTACCATGAGGATGTGCATCAACTACAAGCAGTTGAATAAACTGACTGTGAAGAATAAGTACCCAATTCTAAGGATCAATGACTTGTTTGATCAGTTTCATGGGGCTTCGATATTTTTGAAAATAGATCTTTATTCTAAGTATCATCAGCTTAAGATTAAGGAAGCTGATATTCATAAGATGGCTTTTAGAACTCATTATAGGCACTACAGGTTCCTAGTTATGCCCTTTGTCTTGACGAATGCTCTAGCTGCATTCATAGATCTGATGAACCGAGTTTTTTAGTCGTATCTAAATCAGTTCATCATAGTCTTCATCGACAATATTCGGGTGTATTCTAAGACTGAGGATGAGCATGATGAGTATCTTAGAATAGTGCTTCAAATATTTCGAGAGAAATAGCTCTACACTAAGTTGAGTAAGTGTGAGTTCTGGTTGCGAGAGGTAACATTTCTGGGGCACATCATTTCTATTGAGTGGATCTGAGTTGATCCTAGAAAGATCGAGGCTGTGCTTGATTGGAAACAGCCTAAGAGCGTATCTAAGATCCACAATTTTATGGGTTTGGTGGGATATTATTGAAGGTTTATCGAAGGGTTCTCACTGATTGTAGCTCCTTTGACTAAGCTTCTTTGCAAGAACGTTCCCTTTGTCTAGTCTAATGTGCAACAATCGAGCTTTGAGAAGCTCAAGTTTGTTTTGACTCAGGCTTCTATTCTGATATAGTCTAAATTTGGTAAGGAGTTTATGGCTTACGGTGATGCATCCAATGTCAATTTGGGATATGTGTTGATGCAAGATGGTAAGGTTGAAGCTTATGCGTCCTGTCATCTTAAGTCACACAAAGGGAATTATCTAGCACACGATCTCGAGTTAGCTGCTATGGTATTTGAGTTAAAGATTTAAAGGCACAATTTGTATGGTGAGAGGTGTATTATCTACATTGATTGCAAGAACCTCAAGTACCTCCTTACTCAAAAGGAGTTGAATCTTAGGTAGAATCGATGGACTGAGGTGCTCAAAGAGTATGACTGCACGATAAAGTATCATCCTGGTAAGGCCAATGTAGTGGTCGATGCTCTTAGTCATAGAGCAATGACTAATTTGAAAGCGATGTTCGCTCATCTTATTGTGTTCGATGATGGGGGTCTATTAGTCGAGTTGCAAGTTAAGCCTCCTTGGATTGGGTAGATTCGAGAAAAACAGTTAAAGGATGAGTCTCTGGGCTTTTGGTTTCGTCAGGTTGAGAGTGGTAGAACATCTAATTTTGGACTGAATAAGAATGGAATTCTGTATTTCCAAGGTCGGGTTTGTGTACTGAATAATTCTTATCTGAGACAGTCAATTTTAAGGGAAGCGTATAGTAGCCCTTATGCTATGCATCCCAGTGGCAATAAGATGTATTGGGATCTCTATAAGCTGTACTAATGGCAAGGATTGAAACGTGAGGCAACGGATTTTGTTGCTCGTTGTCTAACGTGTAAGCAAGTTAAGGCTAGGCACCAGTTGCCTTCGAGTTTGTTACAACCAGTTAAGATTCTCTTATGTAAATAGAAGCAAGTGAATATGGACTTTGTTAGTTGGTTGCCTTTAACACCTACTAAGAAGGATTCTGTTTGGGTCATCATGTCTCGATTGACCAAGTTTGCCTATTTTATTCCGGTTCAGATGGACTACTCTCTGAAAAAGTTAGCTAAGCTGTATATTTATGAGATTGTGGGACTGCCTGGGGTTTCAGTTTCGATAATCTCTGATAGAGATCCCTACTTCACTTCTCGGTTCTAGAAGAAACTGCATGAGGCTTTGGGTTTGAGATTGGACTTCAGTACTTCATTCCATCCTCAAACTGATGGTCAATCTGAGAGGGTGATTCAGATATTAGAGGATATGCTTAGGAGTTGTGTAATTGATTTTCGAGGTAGTTAGGAGGATATTATACCGTTAGATGTGTAACATCCCAAATTAGGGTCTAGTTAGAACAGTGGTTTTGAAACCATAAATCTAAAATAGAAATAATTATTTTATGATTATTTGATGGCCCATGACATGATTGCATGTTTGTGTGAAATTTTCATGAAGAAAGTCTATGCCTAAAATGTCCAATTTGACTTTAGGGACCAAATTGAACAAGTTGTACAACTTGTGTTCTAGAAGCTTTAAGCATGAAATTTCATTGGATTATTAATTAGAGGTCCTTAAATGGAAATTTGACCAAGTTCTAAAATTTTGGACAAAATGGGCATGAATAGGAAAAATTTGAAAGAAAGGCCCTAAGGGTATTTTTGTCTTTTGGTAAATAAAAGAATAAAAAGGGAAAAAGAAATCAAAATTTGTTCATCTTCTTCTTGCTTGTGCCGAAATTCCAAGGGCCACCATAGCTAGGGTTTATTCATCTTTTCAAGCTTGATAGTAAGTGCTCCCTACCCCGTTTTTAATATTCTTTACATTTTTGAAGTTGTCATCAACTAACCTAGCTATTTCTACATTATTTTGAGATAGGGTTCATGTATAAAATTTGTCTCATGTGTAACATGGTTTTATTTTGATGTTTAATGGAGGAAAATAAATGTTTGATGTGTGATAAACATCTTTTACTAAGTGATTTTTAGTGAAAACACCTAAAAAAGGGCTTGTTTGTGAAAGGTGTAAAAATGATTAGTAGAAATGTGAAATAAAAGAAAATATACGCTGATATGAGATAGAATATGATTTGGCTAGGCTTGGGTAACCAAGAAATTGCATGTGTTTCATTTTATGGGCCTAGGGACTAAAGTGTAAATAAGTGAAAAGTTAAGGGTAAAAAGGTAATCTTACCAAAGTATGTGTTATGGGTCAATATGAGCAATGTATGTATTGAACAAGTTGAATTTGGTATTATAGATCAAGAAAAATGTGATTTGGGTCTTGATCGGGGAAAAAACAAGGTTTACGAAGAGTAGACTCGTTTCTATCATTTTTTTACCGAGGCAAGTTCATTTGAAAATAATGCAACCTGTACCATAATTTGAATGCTTTAATATTTCATGTATGATAAATACTTATATAATTGATATGTTGTTGTATTATGTGTTTATTGCCTAAATTTTATCATGAAATATACTTTGATTATTTCATGAGTATGTGATTGGTACCATGAATATTGAAATCGACAATACGAGCAAGCTCAACAGAATGTGGTATCGAAGAATCCCGTTTGAACCTTAGGAATAGTTAGGATACAAGTGACATGTCACTAGGAATTATGTAATCCGAACTCATTGAGTTGTGGTCTGAATTCATGATATATGTGACATCCAAACTCATTAAGATGTGGTCTGAGTTCGTGATATATGTGACACATGTTTTGGCATCCGGGTACTGGTCTCGTATATTTTATTGATGGTGAGGTAGTCCAGCATGTGTTGCAATACCTGACAACCTACATGAGCAGACCCGTGAGTAACTCATAAACAAGCAACATGTGATCTGAGATATGAAGTAGCATTGGCTACATATAAGGCACTTAAGTGCAAACTTCCGAAGTATCTGACAGTATTCCGGGTAATATCCCGAATTAGGGCCTAATCGAAATAGTGGTTTTGTGACCACAAACCCGAGGTAGAAAAATTTATTTTATTATCATTTTAAGGTCTATGGCATAATTGCATGATTGTGTGAAAATTTCATTTAGAAATTTTATCGATAGAGGGTCCAATTTGATATTTAGGACTAAATTGCAAAAGTTGTAAAATGTGTGTTCTAGTTCACAAAGGTATTAAGCACTTGTGAGTAATGGGTTTTTAAAGTGGAGGTCCTTGGACAGTAATTAGACCATTATACTAGTTTGGACAAAAATACCTAAAGGAAGATAAAACACCATAGTTTTTAATTAAGGGCATTTTGGTCATTTAGTTATTAAAATGAATTAAAAACAAAATTAAAAGCCAATTTTTGTCCATCTTCTTCATTAGGCCGAAATTTCAAGGGTCCTCCATAGCTAGGGTTTGTTTCAAGCTTCCAAGCTCCATAATCAAGAGAAACAAGATTCAAGTCGTGATCGAGGGAAAAACAAAGTTTACGAGGAATAGGCTCGATTGCTAATATTTTGTATCGAGGTAAGTTCATGTGTAAATAAGGTAACATAATTTTATTTTAAGTGATTTAATGTTATTTATATGACATGATACTTATTATCATGAAATATGATGTTTTGTGAATTATTATTTGCCGATATGCAAATTATGTGAACAACTTGATAAGCATGAGATGTTAGCAAGTATCGATTTCTATATTCCCAAGAAGGCGATCGAAATGTGTAATTGAAAAGAATCTCGTTTGAACCTTGGGAATAGATTAGGGTACAAGTGACATGTCACTAGGATGGTTGAGTTTCGAACTCGTTGAGTTGAGTCTGAGTTCACTTATGGATGTGAACACCCGAGCTCGTTGAGTTGAGTCCGAGTTCGTTTATGGACAGGTTACATGGTAGCTTGGCTACATAGATTCAAAAGCTATTGAGCTTGTTCAGTTATGAGTATAGCACTTACGTGCACACTATCCGCGTATCCGAAATTATATTCCTACGTGTTCAACGGCAGAATCCTAAGAGAATATTGAGGATGCTTAAAACGAAAGTGATTTGATGATGAATGTGTTGAAGAAGTCAAAATGGACAGTTTTGACAGGCAGAAGAATCGGGATAGGTCGAAGGCTCGTTCACACTATCCGAAGACCTAAATTGGTAAAATGGCTTGTATATTTTGAGTGTGGCATGTATAACAATATACTCACTTTGTATAAATGATCATATGATATGGTTATGGTTTGGTAAGAAAAGGGTTTGTAAATGATTAGCTATTGGAATGGCTAATCAAGTTTATATATGATAATATGTATGCTTTATGTCTTAACTAAACCATGAAAATCCTTGGAATGGTAAACTTGGCCATAAAACAGAGTCATACAGCAACAGTGATGTGAATTTGAAAAATCATTAAAAATAGTATAAATGGAAAATGATGAATAAGTTATGAAATTAAAGCTTGATGAGTCTATTTTCATATGGATGGAACAAAACAAGTAAATGAGTTATATTTTATGAGATATTTAAGTTTTTGTGGAACAGGGTCATAGTGGTCTCTGAATCCCCTGTTTTGAATTTAAAAATTTACCAAAAATTGTAAAAAAATTATTAGAAGTTTTACTTTATATTTACAGATTCCTTATTGAGTCTAGTTTTATGAGAAACAAAAAGCATAATCATTGAAACTCTGTACAGGGAGATATCTGATTTGTAATACACAGGGGTCAAAGTAGTCGAACCCTGAAACAGGGGAGACTTTAACTAATAAACTATACAAAAAAAAATTAATAGATATATATATGAGTCTAGTTTCAATGAAAATTTACGGATCTTAATTTTGAGTTTCGGAACTCGAGATATGAATTTTTAAGCGACTGTGACGCAGTTAGCCAGCTTGTCTGGAAATTTTTAAAAATAAATTGTTTGAGCTGTTTAATTAATGAATTAAGTTTAGTAACACCTCAAGCTCGACTCTGACGATGGTCTCGGGCATGTGGGCGTTGCATTCCGAGTGTTCAACAGGTACTTCAAAGAAGTTCTATGAGTAATCATAACGATTGTATCAAGACACGAAAGTAAGTTATAATGTGCAAGTGGACATAGGTATGTACATCAAATTCATGCGAATGACACGAAATGTGATGAGCTCGTGGTAAGAATATGTATTTATATATATATGAGGAATAAGTTTATGAGAATTGATAAATTGCAAGATTATGTTCGTTATGTTAAATGCATGATTTAAGCATGTTTAAGTTGTATTTTGTTTTCATGTGAACTTACTAAGTTTTATGCTTACCCCATTTCTTTTCCATCTCTTATAGTTTCGCCAAGCTAGCTGAGGGATTGGAGAACATCAGAGACTCGATCACACTATCAATTGAACATTTGGGCATAGTTAGCTTTATCATTTTGGATATGGCATGTATATGGACTTGGCCTTTTTGTCATGTGTCATATTAATTAGCCGATGTGTTGTCTCATGTGTCTATTATGATTATTTTGTATTTGGCCATGAGAGGTGACTCATATTGATTATTTTGAGTTGCAACCCTAATTATTGATGCATGAGTGCAAATGTGCTTATGCTTTAATGTGGTTATAGTTGTTATGGTTAATGAGTGTGATGGATGGCATGTATGTTAGGTGTACGAAATATGATTACTGTGTTTAACAATAAATGTGATGCAAATGTATAACTTCAAAGTAGGTTAGTAATGATAATAGTCAAATATGAAATTGGTGTGGGATGCCATATGAAAGAATAATAATTTGGATAGGTGATATATTGACATTGTTAAGTCATAATTTAACCATTAATGTGTCTACTTAAGGGATTAAATGTGTCATATTCCATGTCATGAAATGGGTCTAAGTCTGTGAGTGCTTAAGGGTGGCAAATGACTTGGAAAATAGCCTAGAAATTGTCCACACAGTTAGAAACAAGGGCATGTGTCTAGGCCATGCGTGACACACAATCTGCGCCATGGGCATGTGATCCGGCCGTGTGTCCTTTGCGCCCTAATTATGCAAAACAGAATGCCCAGTAGTAAGTGTTGAGGAGCTAGGTTCAAGATTAGACTTCAGTACTACTTTTCATCCTCAAACAGATGG
The DNA here is from genome assembly GCF_025698485.1 of Gossypium arboreum. Classification (NCBI taxonomy): domain Eukaryota; kingdom Viridiplantae; phylum Streptophyta; class Magnoliopsida; order Malvales; family Malvaceae; genus Gossypium; species Gossypium arboreum. The sequence continues at coordinate 13,291,745 of NC_069076.1, read as the reverse complement.
TCAGTCGAAGAGGGTGATTCAGATACTAGAGGACATGTTGAGGAGCTGTGTTTTCAATTTTTGAGCCAGTTGGGAGGAGTAATTACCATTGGAAAAGTTCACCTACAATAACAGCTACCAGTCTAGTATACAGATGGCACCTTACGAGGCATTGTATGTCATAAGTGTCGCACTCCCTTATGCTAGACTAAGTTGGGTGAGTGACGTATTCTGGGTTCGGAATTAGTTTTAAAAACTGAGGACAAGGTCTATTTGATTCGAGATTGACTGAAAACGACTTCTGGTAGGCAAAAATCTTATGCAGATCTGAAGCGTCGAGAGATAGAGTGTTTAGTGGGAGGATTCATTTTCCTCAAGGTCTCACCATGTAAGAAAGTACTGAGGTTCGATCACAAGGACAAGCTAAGCCCTCGGTTTATTGGGCCGTACCAAATTCTGAAACAAGTGGGGCTAGTTGCATACCAATTGCAGCTACCTCCAGAGTTAGATCGCATACATGATGTGTTTCACGTCTCAATGTTGATATATTACCGCTCTAATCCAACGCATATTGTTCCTGTGGAGGACATCAAAGTTAGACCATATCTGACCTTCGAGGAGGAGCCGGTTCAGATCCTGGATCGTAACGTAAAGGTTCTGAGGAGAAAATATATTCCACTAGTTAAGGTTCTATTGCATAATCATAGCACTGAAGAGGTTACGTGGGAGCCTGAAGATGCAATGTGTCAGCAGTATCCTCATCTGTTCTGATCAGGAAAAATTTTGACGCTGAAATTTTCATACAAAGTTCACGGTATAGAACCCTTGTTGTTCATCCTATTGTCTCGGCTCGTCCGAAATAAAATAAATAAAAAAGTCTCTTCAAAAATCTGTATTAATTTGACACAACTGTGTACCTGCTTCAGTGGTTAAGTGTTCTAGGTGTGTGTGAGAGGTACTAAGTTCAAGCCACAACTTAGGTAAATTTTGGTATTTTAATGAATAAATCATGAACTTGGTCTATTAGGCTTACAGTTTATTGTTTGTAAAATATGTCAGAATGGACCTGCTGGTCTAATGGTTAAGGGGTGTGTTGTTAAGCTGAAGGTATTGTGTTTGAATCTCTGCAGTGGCAAAGGGATTATTTTACTGCGAGTTTGGCTAAGAGTTTGTGTTTTACATAAAGTCTGAGTTGAGTGGCTAGTGGAGAGAATTAAGGGATGTGGATTAGGGGGTTATCAGTTTTTTTGGGATTCTACTTTCTTTTTTTACAAATTTTGGCTACCCTTCTCCCTTTTCCCTCTTTTGCTGCCGATTTCCCTTCCCCTAATTCGATTGCTGCTAAAATTTCCCTTGCCTTCCTCTTATCCATTTTATTTTCGTAATAGCCAGCTTTGGCGACTCTTAGACGTGGTAATCGTTGGTAAGTGTCTGTTTATTGATATGGAGCGCTGCTCTGAGTAAATGATTAAGTGGTGTTTTACTACTGTTCAGGAGTCGTTCAGGAGGCTGGAATCAATGTTTCATTGAGTTGATTTGAGGTGATGATCGTTTTGAAGCGGTAAGTTGGTCTTTCATTTTGGGGATTGATTGTTGGAGAATGGTTTTCGAATTTCTAAAGGTTGAATATCTTGATTATAGGTATCGGCGGTCTCGGGGTTGTGAAAAGTGAAAATACAAACCAGGTGTGTACCCAAAAACATAGAAAATGAGAATCGACGAACAAAACTATCGATGCTGCACGGGAGTGTGGTCGCCTGTGTGACAGGTCATGTGGCAATACACAGCCGTGTGGTCAACGAACTAGGCTGTGCACGAATAACAAAGGCACATGACACTGCCATGTGACGGCCGACGAGGCCGTGTGAGAGACACGGGCTTGACCAATTGGGTTGTGCGGGCCACACGAGCATGTGGGCCCATACAGGTGAAACACACATGCGTGTGGGATTTTGGGCTAGGCCGTGTGATCCACACAACCAAGGCCAATTTGGGCCGTGGGCCCACACGACAGGCCACATGGGCGTGTGAGTCCACTTTTCTGAAATACTCTGTAAGGTTGCTTGGGTCACCCAAGTCGAATGGTACCTACTGTAGGGTCAGTAAGAGCTACTTTGACCCCTAATTACGCGATCTGACTATGTGATATATGTGTTTTAGCATGTTACTCTTATCATGTATATGATTTGAATGTACGATCTGTTAAATTGCATATTAGCATGTTATATTTCTATGTTGCATTGCATCGGGGTTGGGTTGGTATTACTTGCAGGAAGTATTCTGAAAGGCTCTTAAGCCTGATATCTGACAGCTCTGCTACAATTAACTAATTATGTGTCGCACTTCAGTATAGCATGGTGTGTAGGGATGGGTAGGTTGATTTTATCCCCACCTGGTGTGTAGGGTTGGACGGAGTTGCTGTGTAGAGGCTAGTGAGTAGGACTCTGTTATTTTGTTCTATTTTAGATGGTATATCTAAGATGGGCTAAGGTCCTATTTTGTATCTGATTCCGTATCTGAGTGGGCTAAGGCTCACACTAATTCTGTAATGGGCTGAGGCCCGAATTGTTTATATAAAGGACTGATTTCGGATGTTATGCTATGTGCATGGTTTCTGTGGGGATTACACACTGAGTTACGAAAACTCGCCCTTTTCTATTTAATCTGTGTAGGTAATCCCCAGACTTGATGGATCGGTGCAGTGGAGGGCTCAAAGGTGACCACCATGACCAAATTGCTTATTTACCATTTTTGCGGTTATATCTTTTAATTCTTGTTGGTATTTTATGTATGATGGACTTTGGGACTATTTGGTTTTAATTTTGGATTTTGAACTATTGATTATGGATTTATAAACTACAACGTAACAAAGTACAGTTTTCCTAAAATAAACTAAGAATTTTCGTAAATAAAAACGATTTCGAAAATTATTGGGTTTCAAAAGCTTCCGTATAAAAGAAATGTTTTAAAGCAAATCAATTAGTCGATGTCTTCCCGAACTAAGCAAAAGATAATCACTGGAATGGTTTTAAGGTCAGTGCGTTTTCAAAAACACTCTCATGTGACATCGCCAGATTCAGCCATAACATCCAGGCCGGGTTTGGGGTGTTACATTTAGTGGTATCAGACCCTGGTTGCAAAACCCAGCTGTGGATTTGGGTTTTAAACATTGGTTTTAAGGAAATGATATGTAAATAATTTGAAAATTTTTTGGAATAAGTATGTGGTACACCGAGTCTCCAGTGCCAATCCTGTAACTTTTTGAAACTCTGTTTAGAATTTTCTGAAAGTATGATTAGAATATACTGAAACTACTTTAAGTAGTGTATTACACTGAAAACACTCTAGGTAGTGTAAACTAAAAACTGTAGTGAGACTACTACTCGCGATAACCGACTCTGAATATTCTGATACTGTACTGTATAAAATATATGTTAAAAAAATATCAAAATTGCTAACTAATGCATAAAGCTGTTAATATAGATAAATTCTAAAATTTACGATGAGCGCACGTGGTACTCGTGGATGGGGTACTAGAGGCCATAGAAGTGCTCAAGTGGGGTCCTCGTCATCTGGGAATCTGCCTAACTTGGATACTAGTGAGTCATCAGTATCACCTATGCCAGAGACTGGGTCTTGAGATCGTGTGGCTGGGGATGATGCACTATCCCAAGCCATACTATAGATTTTGGAGAGGGTCGCTAGGCCCAACACTAGAACTGAGGGCCAAGGGTCGATTACAAAACGGCTCCGGTCTAATGGGGCTGAGTTATTCAGAGGTGTCGCTGGAGTCACCCCTAACATGGCCGAGTATTGGATGGAGGCCACGAAGAGAATTATGGACAACCTAGATTTTACTGTTGAGCAGAAGCTTAAAGGGGCTGTATCTCTGCTTCGAGATGAGGCGTACCAGTGGTGGTTGACGGTTAAGGAGGGTACCCAGCCCGACCAATTGACATGGGATTTCTTTAAGACGGCCTTCCAGGGTAAATAAGTGGGGGCTAGTTACATTGATGCTAGGAGGCAGGAGTTCCTTAATCTCACTCAGGGGGATCATTCGATGGGCGAGTATGAGGCTGAGTTCTTGAGGTTTAGTCATTATGCGTGAGGCATGGTGGCGACCGAGTATGAGAGCTGTGTCTAATTTGAAGATTGTCTTAGGGACAGTTTGTGAGTTTTGATAGCTCCACAGAGGGAGCGTGATTTTTCTACTCTAGTGGAGAAGGCGAAGATTGCCGAAGAGTTAAAGCACACTGAGGGCCAAAATCGAGACAGAAGGAAGAGTAAGAGGGATTTGGAACCCTCGAGTTCTAGGATGAGGCCTAAGAAAAAGGTCAGGACTAATAGGCCAATGAGAGTTGGGCCTCCTGTTCACCTATTATGGTAGAGCTTTGTGGGCATTGTGGTAGACGCCATCCGGGTGAGTGTTGGAGGACTACTAGGGCATGTCTGAGATGTGGGTCCACTAAGCATCGTGTTAGAGATTGTCCATTGAGAACTGATCAGATGCAAGCTCCGGTTATTGGGACTGCACAGTCGTCGTGGTAGTTCAGCAGCCACCTAGGGACCGAGGTCAGGCCAGGGGTGGTAACGGCTTGAGCTGAGGGCAGAGAGCACCGGGCAAAGGTGCGAGACCGATTGAGGCGAGGCAGCCTGCTTTGGTTTATGCTGCTCGTCGCCATGAGGACCAAAATGCTCTAGACGTCATTACGAGTACATTTTTAATATTTGATATACCTTATCTTGCACTGATAGACATAGGCTCTGTTCACTCATATGTAACTAGTACTGAGTCTGAATCTTTGGGGATTCCACTCGAGAGTACTGATAGTGATGTAACTGTGTTAAGTCCTTTGGGACAATCTGTCTGGGTTAGTAAGTTGTATAGAGACATTCCGCTAGGGGTCCAAGGGACAGTGTTTCTGGCTGATCTAATGGAGCTTCTATTTGGGGTGTTTGATCTAATTTTGGGAATGGACTGGCTAGTTAAACACCGGGTGAGTCTGGATTGTGCGACGAAAAGGGTTGTCTTGATGATCGAGGAGGACAATGAGGTAGTCATGATTTAGGAACGATGTGACTATCTGACTAATGTGATTTCTGCGTTGGCAATAGAAAAGTTAGTGAGGAAAGGGTGTGAGGCATTCTTGGCCTATGTCAGTATTTCTAATTCTTGGGACTCTTCGGTTAAAGACATCAAAACCGTGAGGGACTTTCTAGATGTGTTTTCTATTGAGCTACTAGGGTTGCCCTCTGAGCCGAGAGGTAGAGTTTGGGATTGAGTTAATTCCTAGTACAGCTTCGGTGTCTATCGCCCCTTACCAAATGGCACCGAAGGAGCTTACAGAGCTTAAGGCTCAGATTCAGGAACTGTTAGATCATGGGTTCATTCGTCCCAGTGTGTCTCCATGGGGAGCATCTGTTCTATTTGTAAAGAAGAAAGATGGGACAATGAGGATGTGCATCAATTATCGACAGCTCAACAAGCTAATAATCAAGAATAAATACCCACTTTCGAGAATAGACGACTTATTCAACCAATTCAGAGGGGCTTCTGTGTTTTCTAAGATTGATGTACTATCGGGATATCATTAGTTGAGTGTAAACGAGACTGACGTGCATAAAACAACATTTAGGACTTGCTATGGACATTACGAGTTCCTAGTTATGCGCTTTAGTTTGACTAATGCACCAGCAGCATTTATGGACTTGATGAACAGTGTGTTTCAGCCTTATCTGGACCAATTTGTGGTGGTATTTATCGATGACATTTTAGTGAATTCTAAGATACAGGATGAGCATGATGAGCATCTCAGAGTGGTTCTACAGATTCTTCGTGAGAAACAGTTATTTGTGAAGTTCAGTAAGTGTGAATTCTAGCTCCGAGAAGTGACTTTTTGGGACATGTGGTTTCGGCTGAGGGGATTTGTGTTAATCCTCGTAAGACTAAGGCTGCATTGAGTTGGAAACAGCTAAGAATGTATCTGAAATCCCCATCTTTCTAGGGTTGGCAGGATATTATCGATGATTCGTAGAGGCGTTCTCCTTGAACGCAGCTCCGTTGACTAAGCTTTTGCGTAAAGGATTTCCTTTCGTTTGGACGGTTGCACAGCAGAAGAGCTTTGATAAGATCAAGACTGTTTTAACTTAGGCTCCTGTTCTGATACAGCCTAAGCCGCATAAAGACTTCGTGGTATTCAGTGATGCATCGCGTGTGGGTCTGGGTTGTTTTCTGATGCAAGATGAAAAAGTAGCTGCTTATGCATCTCGACAGCTCAAGACTCATGAGGCTAACTATCCAACACACGACTTGGAGTTGGCAGCGGTTGTCTTCGCTCTAAAAATCTGGAGGCATTACCTGTATGTTGAGTAGTGTACTATCTACACTGATCACAAAAGCCTCAAATATCTCCTCACCCAGAAGGAGTTGAATCTTAGGCAGCATAGATGGGTTGAGCTGCTTAAGGATTATGACTGCACCATCAAGTATCATCCTGATAAGGCCAATGTGGTGGCCGATGAGTTGAGCCATAGAGCCATAACTGATCTAAGAGCGATGTTCGCTCGACTTAGTCTTTTCGACGATGGGAGTCTGCTAGCTGAACTTTAAGTGAAACTGACATGGATTGATCATATTAGAGATAAATAATTTTGGGATAAGTCTCTTGAGTTGCGTTTCCGTCAGGTTGAAAGTGGTGTTACAATGAATTTTAGGATTAATAAAGATGGGGTATTATGTTTTCACAGTTAGATTTGTGTACCGAATAATCAGGATTTGAGACTGTTGATTCTGAACGCGATGTATAGTAGTCCTTATGCCATGCATCCCAGCCAGAATAAGATGTACCGAGATTTGTGAGAGTTGTACTGGTGGCCAGGGTTAAAACGTGAAGTTACTGACTTTGTTTCTCGCTGTTTGACATGTCAACAGGTTAATGCTGAGCATCAGCTACCTTTGGGTTTACTGAAGTCGGTTAAGATACCAACGTGGAAATGGGAGCGAATAATGATGGGCTTTATTAGTGGGTAGCCTCTAACACCCACTGAGAAGGATTCTGTCTAGGTCATCGTTAATCGATTGACCAAGTCAGCTCACTTCATTCCGGCAAGGACAGACTTTTCTCTGCAAAAGCTGGCTAAACTCTACATATCTGAAATAGTGAGACTGCATAGGGTTCTTGTCTCGATCATCTCTGATAAAGATCCTTGCTTCATGTCTTGGTTCTAGAAGAAACTTCATAAGGCTTTGGTTCAAGATTAAACTTTAGTACTGCGTTCCATCCTCAGACAGATGGTCAATCGGAGACGGTGATTCAGATACAGGAGGACATGTTGAGGAGCTGTGTTATCAATTTCTGAGCTAGTTGGGAGGAGTATTTACCATTGGCAGAGTTTGCCTACAATAACAGCTACCAGTCTAGTATACAAATGGTACCTTACGAGGCACTGTATGGTCGTAAGTGTCGTACTCCCTTATGCTAGACTGAGTTGGGTGAGCGATGTATTCTGGGTCCAGAATTGGTGTCAGAAACTAAGGACAAGGTCTATTTGACTCGAGATAGACTGAATGCGGCTTCTGATTGGCAGAAATCCTATACAGATCTGAAGCATCGGGCGATAGAGTATTCAATGGAAGGCTTCATTTTCCTTAAGGTCTCACCATGGAAGAAAGTACTAAGGTTCAGTCGTAAGGGCAAGCTAAGCCCTCAGTTTATTGGGTCATTCTGGATTCTGAAACGAGTAGGGCCAGTTGCATACTAGTTAGAGCAACCTCCAGAGTTAGATCACACACATGATATGTTTCTCATCTCAATGTTGAGACGTTATTGCTTTGATCCTAGGCACATCGTTCCTGTGAAGGACATTGGGATTAGATCAGATCTGACCTTCTAGGAGGAGCCAGTTCGGATTTTGGATCGTGACGTAAAGGTTCTGAGGAGAAAATTTATTCCACTGGTTAAGGTTTTATGGTGTAATCATTGCACTGAAGAGGCTACGTGAGAGCCTGAAGATGCGATGCGTTAGCAGTATCCTCATCTATTCTGATCAGGTAAAATTTCAAGGCTGAAATTTTCTTTTAGGGGGTAGAGTTGTAACACCTTAAAATACCTGTATATGTATCTGTATTAATTTGACACAACTATGTACCTACTTCAGTGGTTAAGTGTTCTGGGTGTGTGTGAAAGGTCACAAGTTCAAGCCACAACTTGGGTAAATTTTGGTATTTTAATGAATAAATCCTGAACTTGGTCCATTAAGCTTATATTTTACTATTTGTAAAATATGTCCGAATGGGCTTGCTGGTCTGTGGTTAAGGGGTGTGTTGTTAAGCTGGAGGTCTTGTGTTCAAATCTCTACAATGGGAAGAGGATTATTTTTCTGTGAATTTCAGCCAAGAGTTTGTGTTTTACCGAAAGTCTGAGTTGAGAGGTTAGTGGAGAGAATTAAGGGATGTGGATTAGGGGGTTATCAGTTTTGTTGGCATTCTACTTTCTTTTTTGGCAAATTTCAGCTACCCTCTTCCCTTTTCCCTCTTTTGCTACCTATTTCCCTTCCCTTATTTCGGTTGCTGCCGAAATTTCCCTTACCTTCCTCTTGTCCATTTTATGTTCGTAATAGCCAACTTTGGCAACTCTTAGATGTAGTAATCGTTGGTAAGTGTCTATTTATTGATATGGAGCGTTGCTCTGATTAAGTGATTAAGTGGTGTTTTACTACTGTTTAGGAGTTGTTCAGGAGGCTGGAATCAATGTTTTGTCGAGTTGATTCAAGGTGGTGATCATTTATTTAGTGGTAAGTCAATATTTCATTTTAAAGATTGATTGTTGGAGACTTGTTTTAGAATTTCTAAAGGTTGAATATCTTGATTATATGTATCGGCGGTCTTGGGGTTGCGAAAAGTGCAAATAAGAACCAGGTGTGTACCCAAAAACACAAAAAAGAGAATCGATGAGCGAAACTGTCGACGCCATATGGGCGTGTGGTCGACAACTTAGGCCGGACGCGCGTGACATAGGCGCATAACACGGTCGTGTGACGACCGGTAAGGCCGTGTATGAAACATAGGCTCGACCAATTGGGCCATGTGGGCCACACGGGCATGTGGGCCCACACGAGTGAACCATACCGGCTTGTGGGATTCTAGGCCAGGCTGTGTGATCCACACAGCCAAGGCCAATTTGGGCAGTGTGGGCCACACAGTTGTGTTGGCCTACACAGGTAGGCCACATAGACGTGTGAGCCCATTTTTCTAAAATACTCTGTAAGGTTGCTCGGATCGTCCAAATCGACTGGGACGTACTGTAGGGTCGATAAGAGTTACTTTGACCCCTGATTACGTGATCTGACTTTGTGATATATGTGTTTTAGCATGTTACTCTTATCATGTATACCGATTTGAATGTACGATCTGTTAAATTGTGTATTAGCATGTCATAATTGTATGTTGCATTGTATCGGGGTTGGGTTGGTATTACTTGGAGGAAGTATTTTGAAAGGCTTTTAAGCCTGATATCTGGCTGCTCTGCTACAATTATCTGATTATGTGCCGCACTTCAGTACAACATGGTGTGTAGGGATGGGTGGGTTGATTGTATCCCCACATGGCGTGTAGGGTTAGATGGAGTTGGTGTGTAGAGGCTGGTGGGTAGGACTCTATTATTATGTTCTTTTCTGCATGGTATATCTGAGATGGGTTAAGGCCCTATTTTGTATCTGATTCTGTATCGGAGTGGGCTAAGGCTCACACCAATTCTATAATGGGCTGAGGCCCGAATTGTTTATATAAAAGACTGATTTCAGATGTTATGCTATGTGCATGGTTTCTGTGGGGATTACACACTGAGTTGCAAAAACTTACCCTTTTTTGTTTAATCTGTATAGGTAATCCCTAGACTTGATGGATCAGTGCAGCGGAGGGCTCAACAGTGACCACCACGACCGAATTGCTTATTTACGATTTTTGCGGTTACATCATTTAATTCTTGTTGGTATTTTATGTGTGATGAACTTTGTGACTGTTTGGTTTTAATTTGGGATTTTGAACTATTGATTATGGATTTATAAACTGCAACACAACAAAGTACGGCTTTTCTAAAATAAACTAAGATTTTTCGTAAATAAAAACGATTTGAAAATTATTGGGTTTCAAAAGCTTTCGCGTAAAAGAAATGTTTAAAAGCAAATCAATTAGTCCACGTCTTCTCGAACTAAGCAAAAGATAATCATTGGAACAATTTTAAGGTCAGTGCATTTTTAAAAACACTCTCATGTGAAATCGCTAGATTCAGTGTACCACCCCTTACCCATGTCCGATGCTGGAACAAGGTACGAGGCATTATCAGACTTAATCATTCACAAACATACAAAAATCAGGCTACAAAATTTCTTTTAATTCAAAACTTTTCATACACATGCATAATGTCCCATACATGGGCCTACGAAGCCCTAAACATACATTAGGATTGATTTGAGACTAAACTGAGAACTTTGAGAAGTTTCAGGAAAACTTAGAAAATTTTCCCATAGAACAGGGTCACACGCCCGTGTGGACATAGGGACACGCCCGTGTGCCTTTGGCACGCCAGTGTACCTTTAGCATGCCCGTGTACTCAGGTCGTGTAACTCTCTGTTTATAACGTTAGCATGTAAATTGAACCACACGGCTGGGCCACATGCCCGTGTCTCCAGGCCGTGTCCCTTACAAGGTTGAGACACACGACCGTGTCTCAGCCCATGTAGTCAACACTTAGGCTATTTTCCAAGCCTTCATGTTACCCATAAACCCTTACAACCTTATGCATATTAAAACCACAAATCATGGCATCATTTTAGTGATTAAACAACCTTTATTAAGACATTTTCATAACATGTACATGTCCTCTTACAAGCTATGCATCTACTCATGCAATACCAAGTATAGATTCCTTAATCCACATTCATAAGACTTGTCATTTTGACGATCACTTTTACCATTATACTATTGTTATCAACTTATCCATCAGGCACTCATGTTCAACCATTATCACATTGTTTTTATAATGTGCAATTTCTACATGGCTATGACCACCTCAATTGGTCATAGAGCATACATCCAACACACATGTCATATTACCGACCAAGCATGGAAAACAAACATAATCGCATCATAAACATTAAACATGACATGAATAGCTAGGTTTACAAGCCATAATCAATATGAGCTACATCTCATGGCCATATACATATAACTCAATATAAGCCAATACGTTTGGCCAAAGCATAATAACACATGTCAATAAACTAGATCCCTATACATGCCACTCACTTGAAATTTCTAATATATGCTTCATTATTCCAAAAGTATAGACTTGATAGTGTGATGCTGCCTTTAACAATCTCCAACCCTGTGCTAACCTGACAAGCTAAAAGAAATGGAAATGAGGGAGTAAGCTCCACGCTTAGTAAGTCCATATGAAAATAATAAGCAATATGCCAACATGCTTCTCAAGCTAATACAACCATAATTACACTTTTACTTATATTTTGGTCATGATGTTTTCTCGAGTCATAGTTACCAATTTATTTATATATGGAGCTAAGGAACTCCAAATTAAGATACTCTAATTTTTCCTGAAACTAGACTCACATATCTTCTTACCATAGAATTTTTAGAATTTTTGGTCTAGCCAATAAGTACAGTTTATTCCTTAAAGTTACCCATTTTTTACTTTCTAATAGTTCCAACCCCTCTTCATTAAAAAGACTTGGATGATGTTACTGTCTATTTCTCTTGAAAATAGACTAATTAATAATTCTAAGCATATAAATTATAACCCATAACTATTTTTGTACAATTTTCAATGAATTTCTCAAATCAGAACAGGGGATTTCAAAATCATTCTGCCTCTGTCTCACAACAATTTATATATTTCATAGTATTAAACTCCTTTTCTTACATCGTTTATTCTATGTGAAACTAGACTCATTAAGCTTTAACTTCATATTTTATTCAGCCTCTAACTCAATTTCCACAATTTTTGGTGGATTTTCAAAGTTGGACTACTACTGCTGTCCAAAACTATTTTAGTGTAAATTAATGATATTAAGTTTATCACACCTTATTAATTCATTTTCACCACATTGGTAAAAATACATGTTTATACTCATAAGTATAGACCTATAATCATAATGTCATCATAAAATCATTCTCACAGGCATGACTTACCTATTTACATCCTCACCAAATGTGTATCATAAATCGAAATCATTTCTCATGAGTTTGGCATACATACCTGTGTTACTCAACATGCTCATATACTTAGTGATATTCATTCCTTATCAATCATACAACATGAATTAGATTCATATCTCATCAATTTCATGTAAGTGCCTGTACCACTCACAACATAGCCATAAGCTCTATCATTCGATATAAACCATACATCTCCCGTTGAACCATTTGGAATACTACAGGATATTCAATAGCTCCAAACATGGGATAAGATGCCGACGCCATGTCCCAGACATGGTCTTACTCTGGCTAGCACATCAAAGTCGATGCCATGTCCCAGACAGGTCTTACACTGACTTTCATATATCGAGGCTGATGTCGTGTCCTAGATAGGTCTTACACTGGCTCTCATCTATTGGGGTTGATGCCATGTCCCAGATAGTTCTTACACTGACACACAACAAGCTGACGCCATGTCCCAGATAGGTCTTACACTAGCTCTCGTCTCAATGCCGATGCATGTCCCAAACATGTCTTACACTAGCACACATATATCACCTAATGTCATGGCATGAATATCCAAATCTATTCCTCATGTTCAACTGGGAGTTTTTATTACATTAATTTCTCATCATGTGTACTCATATTCACAATCAAAACAATTTATGCAATATCAATTCAATCACGCATCATAACAATATGGTTGCATTATTAACATACAACTTACTTATTTCAATAGAATGTCATATTCCACCAACATATAATTAAATACAATCATAGTAAAATATATTTCAAGTATATTAACAATAATATGGATAACATGCTTATTTAGTCACACAGACTTACCTCGAATACAATTTCGACTAATTACTCCATTTTAGTCCATAACCTCGTACTTTCTGATTTAAGCTAAAATCACAATTTTCTTGATCTAACATGATGAAATTCACTCATTTAATCATTACATTAATTAAAGAATTCTATAATTCACAATTTGGCAAAATGACCGTTTTGCCCTTAGACTTTACAAAAATTATGATTTTACCCTTAGGCTCGTAAATTGATTTTTATCAAATTTTCTCACTACCCAAGCCTAGCTGAATTCTTTTTATACTAGGAGAAACCCACAATTCTCATTATTAATCATACTTATCACTCATTTTGCCATCTTTACAAAATAGTCCGTATTAGGTGTTTTCATGAAAATCCTTTCACAAAAGTTGTTTATTACACAACCAAGACTCATTTTTTCCATTCAAATTAAGAAAAAAACATAAATACTTTCATGGAAAATCCCTAGACTATCAACCATTTCACAAAGTAGTCCCCCCATTAGCTAGATTAAGCTTTAAGGGTTCCAAAAAAAAATTATCAAGAAAGACCACCAAGAAGACTTACTTGCAAGAGTTTAAGGTTGTTGAAAATTTTGAGCTTCCATGGCTATTTTCTTGAAGAGAAATAGGTGGAGAAAGAAGGAGAGAGATGAGAAAATGACAACTTTTCCTATTTGTTTTATTTTATTCAATTTTATCACATAATTTCAACCAAATGTTGACTTTTCTATTTCTTTGTCTCCAATGGCCGGCCACCTCTCTCAAAAGGGTCTATTTGCCCTTTAAATACCTCTACAATATTATTCGTAGTCAATTTACACCTTTAGCTAATAAAATAGGACTTTTGCACTTTATTCGATTTAGTCCTTTTTCACAATTAAGCTCACAAACGCTAAAATTAACTCACCAAATTTTTCATGCACTCATATAATCATGCTATAACACATAAAATAACATTAAAAATAATTTCTCCCACCCCAGAATAGTGGTTCCAAAACCACTATTCTGGTTAGGCCCAAAATCGGGCTGTTACATTCAGTCATAACGTCCAGGCCAGGTTTGGGGTGTTACACGTGTAACTTGGTCATGTGACCTTATTTTCTTGGTGACGTCATAGTCAGAGAGTTACACGGGCTGAGGACAAGGGTGTGTCCCATGTCACACGGGTGTGTGTGACTACACGGCCTACCCACATGGGTGTGTGACTCTCCAAAACAAAAAAATTCTAAGTGATAAAAAGGTTTTAAAAGTTATCGATTTAGTCTCAAATCGCTTTCGATGTATGTTTCGGGTATTGTAGTCCCTTATAATGGACAATATGTTTTGGGTTTTGTAGACCCTTATAAGGGACAATTTGCATGTGATTGAAAAGTTTTATATGTGGATGAAACTTTGTGGCTCAATTTTGTACGTGTATTTACGTTTAAGTTTGGTAATACCTCGAACCCTGTCCCGACTTTAGATACGGGTAAGGGGTGTTACAAACTACATTCGCCTACAATAATATTTTTTAGTCTATCATTCTGATGGCACCTTACGAGGCTTTGTATGGTTGTAAGTGTCGTACTCCACTATGTTGGACTGAGTTGGGTGAGCGACAGGTTTTGGGTCCTGAGTTGGTCTCTAAGACTGAATATAAGGTTAGACTAATTCGAGATCGTTTGAAGGTGGCTTCTATAGACAGTAGTACTACGTGGATCTAAAAAGGAGGGATATCGAGTACGCTGTGGGTGGCTTTGTATTTTTTAAGGTATCTCTATGGAAGAAAGTTCTAAGGTTCGGTCGTAAGGGCAAGTTGAGCCCTAGGTTCATTGGGCGTATTGGATTCTGAAGCGTTTGAGACTAGTCAATTATCAGTTAGAGCTACCTCTTGAGTTAGACCATATCCATGATGTGTTTCACGTCTTGATGTTGAGGCGATATTGGTATGATCCATCTCACGTTATCTCTACTGAAGAGATCGAGGTTAGACCGAATTTAACTTTTGAAGAAGAGCCAGTTTAGATTTTGGATTAAGATATTAAAGTTTTAAAGAGGAAATCCATTCCATTAGTTAAGGTTCTATGGTAGAATCATGGCACTGAGGAAGCCACGTGGGAACCTGAGGACTCGATGCATCAGCAGTATCGTCATCTATTTGGATCAGGTAAATTTCGATGCTGAAATTTCTTTTAGGGGATAGAGTTGTAACTTCCTGAATAATTTAAGTCTGTTTTTGTGAAACCTGACACAAATGTGTATCTGCTTCAGTAGTTAAGTGTTCTAGGTGTGTGTGTGAGGTCTAGAGTTCAAGTCCCACATTTGGAAAATTTTAGTTATTTTTTATCCTAGCCTTATCTTTGGTGGGTTGGGTTATATTTTATCTTTAGCAAACTCAAATCAAAATGAGCCTGTTGGTTCGAGTAGTAAGGAGTTATTGTGTTGGAGGTCCTGTGTTCAAATCCCTACGTGAGTGTAGTGATAATTTTTGCTTCAGGTGTCTAAAAGAGGTTTAGAGGAACTGAAATTCTGATGTGGTTGAAAGTTAGTCGGAAGTGGGAGACAAATTAGGAATCTGTTGTCACATTCTTTAATTTTTATTTTTCTTTTTATTTTTTTGTATCTTCTTTTTCTCACTCCTCAAAAAAATCCCCAAGTCTATCATTTTTCTTCCTGTTAATTGGCAAAATTCCCTTTTTCTTTGCCTTTTGAATTCTGTCACAACTTGTCATTCAACCTCGGTATTTCAGTTCTTCAATGTTGTTGTGCAACTTGGTAAGTATAATGGATGAATTTTCGTGTAGGTTAGGGAATCATTTTTTTCCTCCCTTTAACTGTTCTGAATCAATTCGATCCTTTCCTTTTCAGTAATGTGGTTTTGGGCTATTAGTAGCAAACCGTGAGGAATAAAATTCTCCTCTTGCAGAATCATAGTGGGGTTTGTTCGAGAAGTTGGGTACGTATCGAACACTTGAATTTCATCATTGTCAATTTCTTTGGTTTGGTTTAATTGAGGATTAATATTGATTTTGGGGAGTTGTTATGTCAATTTTAGGTTTTGGTGGTCTTGAGGTTGTTTCTGTATCAAAACTATATTAGGTGTGTACTATTAACATGAAAAATCGAGCTTCAGCGAAAGCCAAAAATAGAGTCTGTCAATGCCACACGGACGTATGGCTGGCCATGTGGTTGGCCATGTGCCAGACACAATCGTGTGTTTGACGAAGGTGTGGCTGTGCTCAAGACACGACCATGTGACAGTGTGAGTGAGGCTGTTTAGGCCACATAGGTTAGGCCAGATTGGCCTTGTAGTCCCACACAGGCGTATGGGTTTTGGGTCAGGCCATGTGGGCCACACGGGCAAGGCCAATCTAGGTGTGTGGGCTACACAGGCATCTGGGCCCAGAATTCTGAAATTTTCCTTAGGGTCACATGGGTCGTCTAGTCAACTATGGACCTACCGTAGGGTTGATAAGGGCTAACCAAACCCTAATTCATGTGATCTGATATGTTGATAGTCTGATTTGAGTAGGACACTGATATGTATGTATGACTGTTCTGTTAGAGTATATATATGTTATCTGTATACGAGCATGTTAAGTATGTTAATCTGTATTCTATATTTGTGTTTGGGGTGGGATTTGTATATGTGGAGGAAGTGATCTGTACAGCTACCTTTCACCTATATTCTGGTAGCTTAACTACATATTATCTATTATGTGTCGTATCGACACTATATGGTGTCTAGGGATGGGTGGTTGTTTTTAACCGCACATGGTGTGATGGGATGGATGGAGATGTTGTATAGAGGATGGGGTAGGACTCTGTATATCCATTATGTTTATCCGATTATAATATCTGTACCTATAATGGACTTAGGTTCAAATCTATATCTGATTGTATATGAAATATTATGTATGTTGCATAGCTGTTTCTATTGGGTTACACACAAAGTTAACAAAAACTCACATTTGTTTGCCTGTTCTATTCAGGTAATCTACAGGCTTAGGCGGGTTGGTGCGACGGAGGCTCAGCGATGACCACTTGACCAATATCTGTAACGCCCCAATTTGGAAGTATTGGGCCTTGAGTCTGGGTTCGGGTAGAAGACGGCCCGAATAATTTGGATGTTTTAATTATTATTATTATTATTATTATTATTATTATTATTATTATTATTATTATTATTATTATTATTATTATTATTATTATTATTATTTAGTATGTTTAGTCTAGAAATTGAATAAATTACGATGGATTTATTGTGTGGGAAAAGGCTTGGGTTTGATTTAAGACTCTAGAAAAATTTTAATTTTATGCTACCTTAGGGAATATGGGCAGTAGGCGTTATTAATAATTTGGGCTGCGTTTTAGCATAAAGGAGCAGTTTGCACAGTGGCTAAGCACGCTAGGAAGGCATGGGAGGTGCCTGGGTTCAAGGCACGACGTTTGCAAATGGTTGTTTTTTTACAACCAAAAATTTCCGCAAGGAGGCCTTATAAATATTTCGAGAGGAAAGGTGACACAAAAGAGGCGCGTGGTCAAGTGGCAAGGAGGCGTTAAGAGTGTGCATGTAGTTAGGGGTTCCAGTCTGGTAAGTAGCATATTTTGTTTTATTTTTAAACAAATTGGGACTGCAGCAGATAAGTCTTAAGATTAGTTGTGAGCAGATTATATCATGAGAAGAGCTTCAGTGCAGTGGCAATAGCGTGCTAGGCCTGTCGAGAGGTTATGGGTTCGATTCCAGGGGAAGGAAAATTATGTTTTATTTTTAAAAGGGCCAGAACTGAAGCAGGTAAGGTTTATAAATAATTATGAGAAGATCGTGACATGGAAGGAACTTCGGTGCAGTGGCAAGAAGCATAGGTGTGAGGTTAGAAGGTCGCGAGTTTGAGATGTATTGCAGGCGAAATTTCATTTTTAAGTAACTAAGGTTTCAGCAGGTAAAGGTTAACATTAATTGTGACCCTATATTAGTAAAGAAAGAAGCGTGGTGTGGTGGCCAACAGCGTGCTGGGCAACCTGGATGTCCCAGGTTTGAGCAGCGTTAAACGTAAAAGGGTGCTTCTTTTTGTTGTACGAGCGTGGGAAGGACCATACAGGATTGAAACTCTACCAAGAATGTGAGTCGGTGAAGCGGTGGATCTTTGCTATAAATGGAGAGTTTGAATTAAATCCAAACTTTGAATTTGGCCAAGAATTAGGGAGCTAATGAAAGAATTAAAATTGGAAAAGGACTTTATTTTATTCTAATCTTATCTTATTTCTTTTGATCATATTCTTTTCTATTTTTCCCAAAAGCTGAACAATTCTCTCTTTTTCTATTTTCTTTCCTCGAAGCCAAATTATTTTTAAAACAACTTTTTCTTCTCAAATATTGGTTGCCGATTACTCCTTTGGTTGAAACCATATCTCCTTTCCTTTTAATCTTTCAAAAAACCGAACCTCTAATCTTACATCTCTTCCTCTACTGATTGTCTCTTCGATGGTGAACTTATCGTCACCTATTTTTTCTTTTAGATCGCAATAGCCATATTCTAGGATAGATCCAAAAGCCGAAAAGCCTCATTTTTTAGTGATTCGAGAATTAATATCTAGTTCTATTCTCTACTCGCATTCTAAGATTGGATTCACTGTGGATCTGAGATTGGGGAAGTGTTTGAAACGCTCTTGACAAGTACATCATTGGTGGTAAGTACTCGGAATCTTATTTCCATTCTTTATTTCGGGATTTAAAGAAAAGCCGAAAACCCCTATATGCAAAGGGTGCCTGTCGACTAAACTAAAAGGGTAGTGATGTTATTTGATTTGTTTTGCTATAGTGTGGATTAAAGGCTACTAATCAAGGGCTTGGATATTTGGAACGACCAGAATTAGATCTAGTCCATTTTTCCGGCAAAGGTAAGAACTTTAGTGCCTAAGGTGTTAAGGGCCAAATATGGTAAGGGTTTGATGTGTTAAGTTGTTATGGATTCATAGTTTAACGTGTTAGTAACTGATTGTAGGCAACTCGTGTGTGGAACTCGTCAACGTTCCGTCGAAAAACAGGTGTGTAAACGACACCCACTCATAGACTAAATCGGCAAAAGCCGAAAAGCTGAAATGCCGGAAAGCCAGCATTTTGTGAACTTACAAGCGTGCGAGCGATCGTGAGATGGTTTTTTGTTAGTTTTGGTAATCTAAAGCGGTATGATTGTAGAGTGCGCAATTTCGTGCACTTCGGTATATTTGGGCTTAATAGGCCAAAAACGGGTTAATGGGCCAACAGGCCCAATTCAGTAAAGACGCTCGGTAAGTGTTTCTGTTGATGCGTTAACAGTTGTAGAATGTATGTAAACCCTAAAATAGTGAATTTTACTAAAACACCCCTAAGTATGAAAATTACCGTTATACCCCTAGGGTTAATTTTGACTGAAATGCATGATATTCTAATTATGTTTGTTGTATGCCATGACATGTATATCTGTTGCATGGGATCTGGGTTATGTTATGGAGGAAGAACCCGTTCTGGTGGCTGTGCCACATATTCTGATATAAGCAACTTTGCTGCGGATTATAGTTAGTGCCGCAACCGGTGCTAACACTGTAAGTGTAGGGATGGCGTGGGTGATTTATTCCCCACAGGAAGTGTAGGGATGGACGGAGGCAAATGCAGGGTTGGTTGGGGTTATCATGCATTAATCATATAAGACTGTTTTGCTATGGGCCAACTATATTGAAGTGGGCCCAACTATGTTAATATGGGCAAGGCCCAATATATCTGGACTTGTAATAGGGCTATGGCCCAAATTGATACTGATATGGGTTAGGCCCAATATACTCTGATACTGTAAGGGGTTATGGCCTAGATTAGTATTGATATGGGCTAAGGCCCAGTTAACACTGATTTCTGAATAGGGCTTTAGGCCTAGTAAAGCTTGAACCGATTTGGGCTCTGATTGGAATACTTTACACACTGAGTTTTCCAAACTCACCTCGTTTCTCTTCCATCCTTGCAAGTGAGCCCTAGTTGGTGGACTTGGAGCTGGGCGGGGTTCAGAGTGGCCACGAAGATTAAGTTTCTGTTTTCTTTAAAATAAGTTTCGCATTTATTATTTTGATTATTTTTATTCTGGTTTAAGTCGTAATAAGGCCGCTCTTTTTATCATTTTTAATATTTTGGGTTATTAAATTGGTTAGCTCTAGGGCGCGTTTTATAAAAGTTACTTATTTTCAAAATATCACGATTATCGAGCAAAGCTTCCACAACGTAAATGTTTTCAAAGGAAATAAATATTTTAAATGGATTTAAACTTAATTTTTTGTTCGTGGACAAGTAATATGCTTTAAGTGTGGCAATAGACGTGTGCATCTCTAGGATTGGATCCATGAAGAGCTTGGTACTTAAGTAGTCCAATAGACTCACCTCCTCTTTTCTGGCTTCCTACCTGGTGCACAGCTTCCATTCACTTTAATCTATAACGAAAATATTCTTTTCAAAGATTTTTAATTAAAACATGAGTTTCACAATAACGCTCCAATGAGTTTTACATCAAGAAGGGTTTTCAATGAAAACACGGTTTTCGAAAAACACTTAAATGTGACACGTCGAATTTGACCGTAACGTCTGGGCCGTGTTTGGGGTGTTATAAGATCTGTTTTTATTTAGTAATAATGGCTTTATTTTAAAATCTGGTTTTCTTGGGAGTTTGTAATTTTTGGGACTCTCTGGACTGTATAGTTTTAACTTTTGGATTTGGATTTTGTTTTACTTTTTTTTCCACAATGTTGACAAAAACATTACATAAACAAATGGTTTTAACAAATGGTCTTTGGAAAAACGAGCTTGGTTTTGTTTTAAACGATTTCCAAAATTCTACTGCGAAATAAACGGTTAATTTTAAAGAACAACTTAAAACAGTTTCAATAATGTATATGTATAAACGAATATGTTTTATAATACTTGGGTGATTTATCAAATCTAAACATGATTTTATCGAAGTATTCTCAGTGTCAAAACCCTTCATCATAACACTCCAGGATTAGGCCATAATGTCTAGGTTGGGTTTGAGGCGTTACATTGAATGCAATGAAGTTGAAAGACATATATTGGTAGATTTGGCATAGGTGAAGTTTACATGTGAATGCATGAAATGCCATGATTTGGTTTCAAATAGATTGGGATCATGATAGATTTGCATTAAGTTGGAAATGGTTTGGTATCTATTTGGCATGAATATCTAATGATGAAGATGGTATAATATTTTTTGGATCAAATAGAGAGGTGTGCATGTTTTCAATTGGAACCAAATGGTTCATTTTTACCAAAAGCAGGGTCCAAGTCCCAATAGCCACCCTCCGTTGTCGCAATATTGGCTGACAATAAGAGACGTTGCGATGTTGAATGGCACGAAGTCATGACGTGACTTACTGTTTTGGCGACGTCATGACATGAAAGTGATAACATCACAACGTCAATCTTGAAATTTTAAAACTTTGTGATTTTGTCCTATTTCATGTTCGGGTGACAAAAGAGCTTTTGTAAGCTCGATTAAAACTCAAAAATGATTATTTATCATGAATTGAATGTGGTTGACACTTAATTACATGGGTGAATGATTATTTACTGGATATTTGACTGTAGTTGCTCTAGCAAAAAATGTAGCAACTTGTACCTTAGACTTGGCGGTCAGGTCAAGCGAGGGGTGTTACATGCCCACTATTTCCCATTTGCCAAAAGCTGCTCCAATTAGAGCTTGACTTGTGTGCCCAAATAGTAATAGTGATGACAGTTTCAATGGGAACCCAACTAATACGCAATATTGTATTGCATGTTCCAAAAAAACTTCATCATTAAATATATACAAATGTACATATGAATGTACATATATGAATATTTTTACCCCACCATAATTTCAACAGACTTTTATATTTTTAATCATTTCAAATTCAAATTTCAAATTTCAAAACAATTATATGTAAAGATAAAATAAATACATCAATAAAATACATAGTATTTCAAGCCAAGCATCCCCAAACCTTCATTTCTTACACCTGTAGTGTGAACTTCCCTAACAAGCTCACAAAGGTCACTTTATAACCTTCTCTCACTTGAGAGGGGGCCAATTGTTATACCTTACATAGTGGACCTCGTGGACCTTATATCATACCTACCCAATCTCATAGGGTACCAATAGAGAATTTGACACATGTCTCTCGATGGAGCTGATGACATGACGAACCTAAATTAGTCTGTGAACCTAACTTGGCATACTTCAGAGATAGGCATCTCTGTTGAGATTACATGAAAACAACATGGAGGCTCAGAGTAAATGATTATTGGTCATCCTAAAATGTCTAATCTTAAGACGTAGCATCATTTACCAAGTGTATCAAATCAAACTTCCATGTCAACCACCTCAGGACACGTAGCTAAACTTGTCTCCCACTATAAAAGGACCATGCAAACAACTCATACGGACACATGCTCACCCTCATTCCAAAAATTCCCAAAATTTCACCAAGAATCTCCTTCCCAACCTTCACCCTACCTTCTTTCGTGCAACTAACATCTTTCTCCTTTGTTCACCTCAATAGTTAAAAGCTACCACACGATAATACAATTTTCCTGTGAGTTAAAATTATATTTTTGCATGGATACGAATGTAACAACCCATTTTTCTGTAGTGTCAAAATAATGGTTTCTAGACCACAAATATGATGAGAAAGTTTGTAAATATTATTATTTAATATTTACGAGTCAAACATGGTTTTAAAAAGGTTTTGATATGGTGAATTTTTATATATAAATAATTTATTAAGTTCAAGTGGTAAGACCCTGAGGTCAAGTGGTTTTAGAAAATGAGGTATCGGGACCTCATTTTTATAAATCAAGTTGTAAATATTTTTATATATATTTATAGAGTGTCATTAAGGTGGTATTAAAGTTTCGTTGAAAATTTTAACATTTCGATAGTTAATTAATTAAAAAGACTAAACCGTAAAAGATGTAAAATTTGATCATTATTTATTTGAGTAATTAAATGGTTTATTGAATAAAGGAAAAGGGAATTAAATGGTAATTATACCATTTAAGGATTTAGTGGACGGTTTTGGGCAACTAAAAGCATGAAATTTGGATGATTTTTTTATGGACAAAATGGTATTTTTTATTATTAAATGAACTAAAAGAAACAAATGGCCAATATGCTATCATCTTTTTGAGTTTTCTAAGAACACAACCGAATACCATGGAGTTAGGAATGAAGCTTTCGGCCATGGTGACTTTCTCTTGCATGGTAAGTGATTCTTACCTGGTTTTTTTGTAATTTTGATGTTTTTGAAATCGTTGCAACTAGGTCTAGCTAGCCCGTACCTTCGATTTTGAAACTGTTAAAGGCTTTGAATGCTTCCATTGATGAATCTATGTGATTTTAGTTATTAAATGATGAATTTGATATGTTGGTTAATATTTAAAAGTATTTTGTTAAGTAATTTTGATGAATTTTCTGATTAAAGACTAAATTGTTGAAATAGTAAAAATACGAGGATTTGATGTGAAATTATTGAAAATGTGGGCTGTTTTTTGTGCCATGAATATTCGGATGATTTGAATTGGCATTAAAAATGTTTAATTTGCATGTTTTAGGCTCAGGGACTAAATTTAATAAAAGTAAAATGTTAGGGGCAATTTTGTAAAAATATCAAAAATGACTAAATTGTATAAAATACATTGTTTTACTATCTAAATTAATATACTGAGTGAAATTATTAATTTGGATTAAGATCGAATGGAAAATCGAAGAGAATAAAAATTACCAAAATGCCCCAATACTTTGTCATTTCTACAATTTAGCCAGGTAAGTTAGTTTCGTTTAATTTTAGTAAATTTTTAAATGAAATACATGAACCTAATTGCATAATATTAGATTATATTGATGTTTGTAATTGAAAACGAAAATAATGAATTGATATTACGTCAATCATTGATTGAGATACTCTGAGCCATTATTACAAATTAGTCCTATAAGTTCATTTAATAAGAACTCAATTATATTTCTAATTGTTTATGAATGTTAGAGTTTAAATGATATAAAATTACTAATATTAAATTTATTTGTTGATATAATTTTTTATATCAATGGAGATAAGATACATTCGCACGTAAAACCATAGCGAGGCTATGGCAATTATTCAAACGTAAGACCATGGCAGTGTTTATATGTAAGACCATAGCTGGGCTATGGCATTCTGATGATAAGACCATAATTGGGCTATGGCACTACAAATTTAAGACCATGGCAAGGCCATGGCAATGCATATGTAAGACCATAGTTGGACTATGGCATAATCGAAAACGTGTACTAGGGTTTCAATCGTGTTTATAGTATTGATCAATTGTAGAAAAGGGATGGTTTCAACCATCGTTTAACACCCTTTGTATGAGCTTTGGTAAGGGTTTCGATTGACTTCACTACAACAAATATGGAAAGGTATGATGTACTAATGATCAAAGTATGAATATTCATGAATATGAAAGGTATGATTTAAATGATGCTATGTTTATATACCATATCTTTCCATATAATGGTATCGCTGAGTTATGTGTCTAATCACTAGCTTGTGGCTATAGTAAATAGTGTTATGCAAGTGAAATGGTAAGTGATCAATATGAACCAAGGCATGTGTGTATGAAACTTATTGAAATGGTGATACATGGAAAACATGATATGTTATGAAGGATGATAAGTTCAATTGGATTATGCTCAAGTATAATAGTTATCTATGTTAAGTTCACATGAATTATATTCAATTATACTAACATGTGTTGTTGGTGGTGCTTAGGCTAGTGCCAAGTTTGTGATTGAATTATATCATGTTTAATATTAATGAAAATACATTGAAACGGTAAGTGCTCAATTGGTAATGTGTTTATGTCCATGAAAAAGTGGAATAAATCTAAGTATGTAATTTCTTATGCAATGGTTGATTATGTAGTTTATTCCAAAATAACTATGTTTAAATGCACTAGCTTGTAGTCATGGTTGAAATTATGCTTATAACTTGTGTGTTATGCATATGAAATGGGTGAGGAACGGTAATGAAATGGTAAATTCATAGTTGAAATGAAATTTGAGGAAAAGGAAGTAATGAGTTTGAATAATGTATTATATGTGAGAATTTTACGTATACTATGGATGTATATACCTATAACATGGATAAATACACTAAGTAGGAAATTGATAATGTTGTTTATACTTATGATAAGCATTAAAATAGAATGAAAAGAGAGTAAATCAAAAGTGTATAATCTTATAGAAAGGTTGGTGATTATCCATTAAGACCCATAAAATTCTATCATGTTATGAATGATAAATATATGTGACATTAATGAACTTACTCATTTGTGAGTTGTTGATCATATCGATTTATGAATCTTATGGAACTGGCATAGATTTATGTGTATTCTATAAAGTTTATTATTGAAATGGAATATTAAAGTTTATACAAACTTACTAAGCATTCATTGCTTACATAGTTTTTCCTTTACTTTATAGATTATCGGAAGCGCGATCGGGTTGGAAACTAGCCGGAGATCTATCACACTATTTGTCAAATTTATCGGTAGATTTTGATGCTTTGGTTGTGGTTATAATGGAATGTATAGGTCGACTATGTCAAATGATTAATTAATGATATTGGCTTGTAATGTTGCTTTGAATTTGTGAAACTTATGCTATTTTAATGCCTTGATGGTTGGTGTGCTTTTGAAACTTTGATGTTTAATGGTTGGTGTTTATATGATCAAATTGATGCATGGTTTTTATGGCCAAGGTGCTAAGTGTTGGCATGTTTGCAAAATGATCATTTAGAGCATGATTTGATATGGAATTTAGTCAAAGTATAATTGGTTGAATTATGACCCATTTGGTACGTTTGAATGTGAATTTGGCTTGCGATCAATTATGGTATAACTTGGTATGGAATTAAGCTAAATAAATATGGATGTAATATGGTTAAATATATATGAGTTAGATATATGTGTATTTAGGATGCATGACAGCAACGGTTCAAATGATAAGTTATATTGACATGGTATAAGTAAAGTATGATATGTTTTAAAATGTGATTGAGGTGTCTTTTGGCATATTAGTTGAATGAATTTTGGTTATTGAAATTGGTCATTTTATGCATGTTTAAACATGTTTTGATACCTCAACTATATGTGCAAATGGCTTGTAAGGGTGTGCTTAAATTGGGCGAAAGAAATGGCTTGAATTTGGCCTATTTCTTGTCTACACAGCCTAAGACACGGGTGTGTGTCTCAACCATGTGTGTCACACGGCCATGCAACACGACTGTGTGTCCCCTATAGTTTTTTTTTAATGTTGTATTTCGAGTGTTACACGGCCTGGCAGACGGGCGTGTGGTTTGGCTGTGTGAATCAAGTCAAAGAGTTACATGGGCACGGGCACGAGCTGGGACACAATCGTGTGTCCCTATTTCAAATGTGACACGGCTTGAGACACAGGCGTGTGTCTCAACCGTATGAGTCACATGGCCGTGTGACCCTTGCAGTTCAAATTTCCTAACTTTTTCTTGAACTTTTTGATTGTTTTCGATTTAGTCCCGAATCGTTTCTAATGTGATTTTAAGGCCTCGGGGGCTCAAATAAGGGACGATATGCATGTGTTTGAATGCAATATGATGTGTTTTATAAAATGGTTGTAATTGAATATTTTATGTTAAAAGTTTCTGGTAATGCTTCGTATCCCTATTTTGGTAATAGAAACGGATTAGGAGTATTACAACAAACCTGCCTTAGAGATTTGATATTTTAAAATCATTGAAAAAAATATTTTTACATTTGTGTGGATTTGAACTAGTAACAATTCATCAAAGTTTAAAATTCTTTCTTTCAACATTTTTAATTTTGCAAAATATTTTTATTAAAATCAATAAAAACAACTTTTTTCATAATTTTCATATATTTTCATTTTCATCTTTCAAAAATCATTTTCAAAATTTTCAACCAAACACATTTTTTAATTTTTTTATTTTTCAAGAAAATAAAACGAAAATGATATCTATTTGTTGAAACCAAATGGTTACTTTCACATAATTATTTAAATGAATCACATTCTTATATTTGAAATAAATTAATTCTTTAAAATTAATAAATTTTAACATAACACATACGAGAATCATTTTTCCACTAATTAAATTAAGAGGAATGAGGAACGTATTTTTAATTATAATTAGCATGGTTTTCGACTCACATTTTAAATTATTTTGGACTAAATAGTTAAAATTTAAAGGTTTCAATATTCTCTAAGTTTCGTACAATTTGTATATTTAGAATTTAATTCCATTTTTTTATTTTTAAGAATTTAATACCTCTATTTTTCAAATTTAAAATTTAAGTCTAATTGTTAACATCGTTAAAATTCTTCTATTAAATTTATTGGTGTGACATTTTAAAATTTAAAAAATATATATTCACTCAATAATCATGTCACAAAAATAGCATTATAATGGATTTGAATTTAACAAAAAAGTTAACGATGTTAACAATTCTTTAAATTTACATCAACATTTTAATTAGACTAAAATATTTAGACTAACTAATGATATTATAAACGTTGAAGTACCAAATTATATAAAATAAATAAATCTCAAATTTAACATAATACAGAGACCAAAATTGAAATTTGAGACTAAAATAGTTAATTAACCATTGTTGTTAAAAATATATATCAAGTGTCAAAAGAAGAAAACCTTAGGTATTCCTTTTATAGTAGTATAGATGGGGATACGTCAAGGAATCCACATTAAAGTATGTTAATCGCATATTGGTGGACCAGACTAAAGAAAAGCTTATTCCGAAGTAGAGTATAAATTATTGTAAAAAGCTTAGATTGGCATTTCTATAAGACTAAAAAACACCATTTTTCCTTCCGAAGATTTTTCCTTTTTTTTTTTTGTTAAATAATATGAAATCTATAGAAATTAATTTAAACAATGATATTTAAATGTAAAAATATTATATAACTTTTAAAGTGTTAATTTTATGATATCAATCAAAATTTTATTTGTTTTTATATAAAGTTTTTATAAATATGTAAATATTATATATTTTTGTTTTAAAGTGTTAAAATGTAAATAGTTGTTAGCTTCATTGTTTCCTTGATGTTAATTTGCTTAAAACTCTCTTGCACACCGAATATAGGTGGGGTAAATATAACCTTAAAGATAGTGGCTTAATACACACCTTGGAGCCTTGTGCTATTTCTTCATTTTATATTCGAGTTTCATTTGTGTGTTCAAGATTTTTCTCACCGGAGATTTGTACTAACAATTTTAAGGTTAAATTTCATGATGACTACCACAACACATGAAAGTGGAACACTAAGGGAGTTGGCTTCCAACTTTGTCAAACTTGATCGATTTAGTGGTGGCAATTTTCAACGATGGTAGAAAAAGATGCACTTCTTATTATCAACTTTGAATATTACCTATGTTTTGGATACTCTAATACCAGAAGAGAATGAAAACGAATATGTTGCTACAAACCGAGAAAGGCAAAAATGGGACAACCTAATTACTTGTGCATAAGCCACATATTAAATGGTTTATCCGATGGTTTGTTCAACACCTACCAAAACGAGATCAGTGCTAAGGAATTATGGGACAAATTGAAGACAAGATACACGACCAAAGATGCTACAAGTAAGAAATTTCTTATCAGTCGTTTCAATAATTATCAAATGGTTGATGGTCGTTCTGTTATAGAACAATTTCGTGATATTGAAAAAATGCGAAATCAATTTAAGCAATATGATATGAAAATGGATGAAATGATTGATGTATCTTCCATTATAGACAAACTTCCTCCATCTTGGAAAAACTTTAAAAGAACTTTAAAACATAAGAAAGAGGAAACATCTCTTGAGGATTTGGCAAATCATCTTTGTATTGATGAAGAATATCGAAAGCAAGACCAGAACATAGATTCTGAAAATGCTAAAGTGTATGTTGCAGAGAAAATACAGACTACTAAATCATCCAAGAGAAAGTTCAAACTAACTAATAAAGCACCTAACTTAAAAAAGAAACAAATGGCTCATGCTACCATTGTGGTAAGCCGGAAGGTTTCAAGAATGATTGTCGATTTTTAAAGAAGAAATCATCTTCTAAGGCTAATAATAACGAAAAGTTTGTTGCAATGATATCTGAAATTAATATGGCACAAGATGATAATGCATGGTGGATTGATACTGGAGCAACCAAACATGTGTGCAAAGACAAAATCATGTTCACAAAGTTCACACAATGTGAAAATGACAATGTCTTGTACATGGGAAATTCTTCCACAATAGAAATCAAAGGCAAAGGGTCTGTTGAACTACAATTCACTTCTGGAAAGGTTTTAACCTTGAATGATGTACTCTATGTACTAGAAGTTAAGAAGAATTTAGTGTTTGGAATTATGTTGAATAAGTTTGGTTTCAAACTTATTTTTGAGGCAGATAAGTATATTATGTCTAAGGGAAGAATTTTTATAAGGAAATGATATGTGTATAAGAGCATGTTCAAACTCAATATTATTAATAAGATTAAAAATATTATTTCATTTATATGGTTAAATCTTCTTGTTTATGGTATTATAGATTTGGTCATTTGAATTATAGAAAATTGAATGACATGCATAAGTTAGATTTAATCCTTGTTTTTAATAATAATATTGAAAATGCAATACATGTATGTTGACTAAAATTACAAGAAACCCTTTCCTTAAAGGCTAAAGGAAAACAAAGTTGCTTGATATGATACATAGTGGTTTCTATGACATGCATAATACTCTTACATTTGGTGGAAAGAAATATTTTATTACTCTTTATTGATGATTGTTCCAGATATTTCTATATATATTTATTACATTCAAAAGATGAAGGACTTGATAAATTTAAAGTTTATAAATTGAAGTCGAACTTTAGTGTGAATCATTTATCAAGTGCTTAAATTGAATATAGGTGGAGAATACTATAATCCAAGTTATTTTGAATCCACTAGAATTATCCATCAAGTTTCAGCCCCTTACACACCACAACAAAATGGTGTAGCTAAAAGGAAAATAGAGTCTTGATTGAAATGGTAAATTCAATGTTATCATATTCAAGTCTTAGACAAGGTTTTTGGGGAGAAGCTATTCTAACGGCTTGTTATATATTGAATAGAGTTCCTAATAAGGAAAATAAAAAAACCCCTTATGAACAATGGAAGAAAAGGAAACCAAACCTTAATTATTTTAAGGTTTGGGGTTGTAGAGCTATTGTCAAAGTTTCAACAGCTAAATATAAAAAGTTAGGTGAAAGAGGAATTGAATGCATATTTATAAGATATGCACATAATATCAAGGCATATAGGTTCATGTAAATGAACCAAATGATACAATTTCAATTAATATTATTATTGAATCAAGAGATGCTATTTTTGATGAAAAAAGATTCAACTCTATTTCAAGACAATTACAGCCACAACAGTTGATTCATTCTTCAAATGAGAATGAATTCTATTGGAACAAATTGATAATAATAATGAATCTTGTCAAGAATTAAGAAGAAGTAAAAGGATTAAAAATGTTAAAGATTCTGGACCAGATTTTATTATGTTTCTTGTAGAAGGAAAAGTTGAAGGTTTATGCAATAAGATACATTATTGTTATAATACAAAATTTGATCTTATTACATTTGAAAAGGAAATGAAATCTCAAGACTCTGCTTTTTGGAAAGAAGTAATAACTGACAAGATGGATACAATAATGAAAAATTAAACTTGGATCTTAGTTGATCTTCCACTAGGTTCCAAACCAATAAGTTATAAATGGATCTTCAAAAAGAAAATGAAGGTCGATGGAACCATTGATAAATTTAAAGCAAGGTTGGTAGCCAAAGTTTTTACACAAAAACAAGGTATTGATTACTTCGATACCTATGCTCCAATAGCAAGAATTACTACGATTACTCTTAATATCACTTACCTTAATGTATAATTTGGTTGTTCACCAAATGGATGTTAAAACTACATTTTTAAATGGTGAATTGGAAGAGGAAGTGTACATGGAACAATTGGAAGGATTTGTTGTTCCAGGACAGGAGCATAAGGTATGTAAGCTTGTTAAATCTCTTTATGGGGTTAAACAAGCACCAAAACAACGGTTCCAAAAGTTTGACAAGGTTGTTTTAGCTAATGGCTATAAAATAAATCAATTCGATAAATGCATATACAGCAAATTTGAAAATGGAAAAGGTGTCATTATTTGCTTATATGTAGATGACATGCTCATTTTTTACATGAATTTGGAACAAATAGAAAACACAGAAATTCTTGTCAAACAACTTTGCTATAAAGGATATGGGTATAGCAGATGTTATTCTTCGGATTAAAATAACTCAAGAGGAAAACATTATAGCTTTATCACAATCACATTACATTGAAAAGGTGCTTAAAAATTTTGATCTTTTCAATTGTATACCAACATCTACACTCATGGATCCTCAAATAAAATTAGTATTTAATGCCATTAGGAAAATTGATCAATTGAAATATGCAAGTCTAATTGGTTGTCTTATGTACATAATGACTTGTACAAGACTAGATATTGCATATGTTGTTGGGAAATTGAGTAGGTACACAAGTAATCCAAGTAGTTTGCATTGGCAAGCTTTGAATAGAGTACTTCGGCACTTAAAGAAAACTATTAACTATAGATTATGCTATAATGGATACTCTTCTGTTTTAGAAGGGTATTCGGATGCTAGTTGGAATACAAGTTTGGAAGACCATGCATCTACTAGTGGATGGATCTTCATTTTTGGTGGAGGAGCCATTTCTTGGGGTTTAAAAAAACAAACATGTATTACTGATTCCACCATGGCAGAAGAATTTATTGCATTAGCCGCTGCATCTAAAGAAGTAGAATGGTTAATAAATTTTTTTTATGATGTACCTTTATGGCCTAAACTAATTTCACTTATGTTTATTCGTTGTGATAGTGAGGTTACTCTAGCAAAGGCATATAGCCAAGTATATAATGTAAAGTCTAGACACGTTGGATTAAGACATAGCTATGTTTGACAATTAATCTCATATGGAGTGATCACTATTAATTATGTGAGGTTAAGTGAAAAATTGGTGAATCCTTTAACAAAAAGTCTTGTTATAGATGTAGTTAACAAGACCTTAAAAGGGATGGGACTCAAGCCCATTAATTAGAGCCACTCATGATGGAAACTCAACTCAATGCTTGGTATAACTTCAAGTCTTGAGTTCAATGAGACAAAATATATCATTAGTATGTGACTATTAGCACTATAAATAAATTCATCCTAAGATTACAGTGCTAGGTACCCGTAATGATAAGGGAATGATGAGTAACATACTCTTAATGGACATATAACATAAATATGTTAAAGTCTTATAATTACGGGAACACTCTTGATGGGATCTACCTATGTTAGTGGAAGTGTGGCCACTTCTAGGAGCTCAAGGGCTTGGCTCTAACATCACTTATGAAAAGAGGACACAAACACATGGCCATAATGGTGTCCATGGATACTATGCATTAACTGATGTTGAAATCATTGTGTGAGATGTGTTTGGTTAATCAAATGGAATAGTTGGTTCAAAGCTTAGTCTACCATGCAATTTCGATTAACTTTAACATGTTTTCACTATATGAAGGTTCAATCGTAAGACACCATTTATGCAAATCGATTTACAAGAATATCAAAATCTAAAATATTTTGAAAATGAGGGGAGATTGTTGGAACATTTTCAAATATTTATATGTTCCAAAAACTATAAATGAATGGGTGTAATTAATCAAAAGTTAAATCTTTTGGTCATTGGTCAAGAGTTATATCACTTGATTTTTGAAAAGAATTATAATTATTCAAACTATATTACTTGAATAGTTATAATATTAGATGGATAATTATATATCTTTTTAAAGATGTTATTATTCAGAAAAGACACCTATTAAAAGACGTCTCTATGAAGAGATATGAAAATTCCTATAAATAGGAATGAGATTTCATTTGGAAATCACACAAACAAGTTCTAAGAATTCTTTCTATCCTTCCTCATTTTCTAATATTATTAGATTGTTCTATAAAGAGTTACTGCAGAAATTCTTTGTAAAAATTTAGTTTATTGTTATATATTACTCAGTGCTTAATGGATTATTCTCATCGGTGCAAAACGTAAATAGTCAACGGCTTCATTATATCCTCGAGGTTAATTTGCTTGAAACTTTTTTGCACATCGAATATAGGTGAGGGCGAATATAACCTTAAAGATGTGACTTGATACATGCCTTGGAGCATTGTCCTATTTCTTCATTTTCTGTTTGCAAATTTGATTCTAAAGATGGGTAGATTGATTATAGTCTATTGTTAAAATCTTAATTGTAGTCCAAATTTTATTAGTTTTTTTTTTTTGTTAATTTTATTCCTTGTTGCTATTTTTACAGTTGAGATTTCATTTGGTTGTTATTATGATATTATTATCATAATTTATAATTATTTTAGTTTAATATTTTTTATCTTGATTTAATCAATATTAATCTTCGCATGGTAAAATGCTTTATGTTTAATCTTAGAAAATCTTTATCCTTATTTCAACTATAAAATAAATAAATAAAAGTTGAAGGATAAATTTAAATTATAAACTGTCGAAGTTTAATTTCTTCAAGTTTGAATTATTATTTAATTTAAATTTATTCTTAAAATATGAATATAAAATAATTTAATCACGGTTATCACAAAGAAATAATAAATATAAGGTGAGTACATGAATTATTATTTTTGAATATAAGTATACGAATTTTTATTTTTAATAAAAATAATTTAAAATTTTTAATTAATTATAAAAATAACTTATTTTTTATTATGTACGTAAATGACTTGAATAATTTTTAATTAATTATAAAAATAATTTACTAACTTACCACGCTGCCAATTATTGACTATTAAATTAAAAGAATAATTTTTTAATGGAACTAATTTATTTGACACTACTTGTAAAAATATTAAAAATATCAATATTTTGAAATATTTTGAAATCTAAAATAAATAATAGTGATTGAGCCATAAAAATAACATCACCTGTCAAAATTTTTATTTAAGTGATTATTTTTTTAATTTAAAAATCAGATTAGTGACACTCAAGAGTATAGATGTGATTGTGGAACTCTCTCTTTTAGGTAACTCCAATGCAGTATACTTATATATAGTTTATGCGTAATTTCGTATGATTATTAGTTTGCTGAAGTATTTAATGAGGTCTGACCCAAAAATGACTGCTCTTAATTAACGATTTGAGAAGGGTTTTTATTAGGTTCTTTCTTTTTATATCCTACAGGTAGGAAAGCTTCATAATTAATTAACGATTTGAGAAGGGTTTTTATTAGGTTCTTTCTTTTTATATCCTACAGGTAGGAAAGCTTCATAATTAATACGTGGTGTTAACATTTTGTATGCTTTGACCAAATAAAATTTTAATTTTAAATATTTTAAAAAATAATCAATTTTAAAAAATTTAACATATTAAGGTGATAGTATCATTCTCTATCACTCCACCAATATTATTTATTTTAGGCTCTCAAAATATTTAAAAATATTGATATTTCTCTAATATTTATATATGTGACGTCAAATAAATTAGTTTTACTAAAAGATTGATTTTTCTAATCTAGTAGCCAATAATTAATTGATATGACAAGTTGATAGCACCAATTTCTTTAACTTCATCAATTTTTATTATTACTTTCAAATTATTTATGTACATAATAAAAGAATAAATTATTTTTGTAATTAATTAAAATTTCAAATTAATTTTATAAAAAAACCCTGAATTTTCAGGCTTACATAGTTTAGTGAGAAAAAAGGAATGACAATGTATTTCCCTTCTAATCATTTAAAAATATGTGATTAAATTTTTTGCATATCTATAATTTTTAAAAATTAATTATAAATTTTTAAAACTAAGATAATTTTACAAGTTTTTTTAAATTATTATTTAAAATTTTTAAAATATATTAAACAATATTTTAACTATAATTTAGGAGTCAAATTAACTATTAACTCTTGAGTTAATGTATCATGTCGTTATTTTGTTAAAAGTGATTGAAATTTATGGACAAATAATCAAAAGTAACAATTAAATAACTTAATGATTATAATGTTATTTTAGATGATGAAATTAATTTAATAAATCATGAGGTATGATGTCGTTATCTATAAAAATAAAACACATTTGATGATAAGTTAGTTATTTCTTTAAAAAATAATCAGAATTAAACATTACTACAGGCGTGACTTCTAGAAAAAAACATGTTGCAGAGTTCAAAATGATGACTTCAATCAGTTGGCCACCTATCAATTTTAGCCAATCAACATTTAATAAACGAATGGTCACCACTTTCATGAAAACAGAAAAGAAAACGACTGTAAAAAAGGAATTTTGACCTATCCTTTCTTTAGGCTTCTACACTGATTGATTGAACCAAGTTTTGAGATACTTCCGTCAATGCTTCTTGAAGTATCATTGGTGTGACACCACAACCATCGTTAAAGTAAAACCAAGTCAAAAGATCGCAATGGGTGGGGTGGGGGGAGGCACTTTTTTGCCTGTCCTAATCTTCACTCCATCAAATGGAAACTTCATACTAGAATTTTTAATATAGGGTGGATCCTAAATTTTCACACAATGTGGAATATGGTACTTATTCGAATAAAATGTCCATATTAGTACCTATATCATATTGTGGTGTTTCCATGAGCACCAGAACCTTAACACCGTATACTTCACATGCTGATTTGGCAATCACAAACAAATGATTGACAGGTCTCATATATAATTTTAAGGGTGTGTTTGATTTGTCGAATATTAAATTATGTTCCATAATAGTTATTGGCAATTGGGGTGAGCGTTCGATCGAATCGAATCTAATCGAATGAAAAAATTTCGAGTTAATTGAGTTGACGAATCATATTTTATCATCCTAATTTGATTTGAAATTTTCTCGAATCGAGTCGCGTGAGATGGAATCCAAATTGAATATATTTGTTCGAGTTAAATTTTAAAAAATGATTTTGGGTCTTTGTAACTACTTTCACCCATCGTAATAAAATTTGTTCACCTTAATCAAAATTTTTATTAACTTTCATCACCTCATAATTTATTTATTAAACTTTTATATATGGGTTAGCTTCTTTACTTGTTTTGTTGTTTCAATTATCTTCAAATTCTTGTCATTTTATATTTTGAAATTAAAAAATATATTAAATATAAAAATGTGATTTTTAATAAAAGTTATTTTAAAGATAAAATGTAATATAAAATTTTAACATGAATATTTAATGGCATAATTAATAATTCAATTTTAATATAAATATTCAATATGACTAAACAATTCAATAATATAAATAATATAAAATGTGAAATTTAATTTAATAATATAAATAGTAGATATAAATAAAATTATTACTATTTATGTTTAGTGATTTTTTGGATAATTTTGATTTTTTATTTGAGAGTAAAGGGTGAGAAGTAAAATTTTAGGGGAAAAATAAAAAGTTTTGGGGATTAAAAGTTAGAGGGAAAGTAAATAAACAGGGGGAAAGTGGGAGGGAGTAAAAATTTTGGGGGAAAATAAAAAGTTTTAAGGGTTTTTGGGAGTAAAATTTTGAGAAAAAGTAAATGGGATAGTAAAATTTTGGTGGGAAATAGATTTTGGGTAGATTAGGAGGTTGGGATGGAAGGGGATTAAAAGTTTTGGGAGAAAGTGGGAAGGAGAAAAAGTTTTGAGGGAAAAGTAAAAAAGCTTGGAAATTTGGGGTAAAAATGTAAAATATTATAGTTTGATATTCGAAGTATTCGAGTTATTCGAATTCGAAAACTCAACCCGATTTGAACTCGAACTTTGAAAAAAAATTCGAGTGGACTCGAATAACTCGATTAACTTGAATAACTCGATTCGTTTAACTCGAAATTTGAATTTTTTTTATTTTTCGAGTCGAATCGAGTTTTGCTCACCCCTATTGACAATAATCCACACTTTGGAAAGACAAAAATATAGGTATCAAAATGTTGACACTAGAAATCTGAGATTTAAGGCACCAAGAGTGGGATTGAGATTTGGCATGAGATAATTGCAAATTTTGGTCCCTAATTGTATAGTAACTTTGCTAGTTGATCCTTTAACCTTCACTATAAATAGGCCTAATCATTTCTCATTTTTTTAATCAACTCACATTTGTCATTCTCTACTTAAGGCATTTTTCCCTCTCTTTGTAAATCTTCACTTGTATTTTGGAGTGAAATATATTCGGTAGTGCTCGAGGATGTAGGCAAAATTTGCTGAACCTAGTTAAAATTCTAGTGTTCTTTATTGTATTATCTTGCATATTTTGTGAGTGTGATTGTAGTGATTTATTGTGCTATTAAATTATGATAGAGGGATATTCTGGCTATGAAAGACTTGGTACTTAAGCAATCCTTGTGATCTATCTCTCTTTCCTAGGAATTGAACTTAGTGTGATTTTTAATATAATAATTTTACTTTTTTACATGCTTCCGCACAACAATAGTATTATGGGAATGTAAAATTTTAGGGAGAATATAAAATTACTTTGTTTGGTTCATTTGGTTAGAATGAAAAATTAAGATGTTTAGTTTATGAAATGTAAGATTATATAGAAACACATTTTATTTAATTGTTCTTATTATAGAATAATTTATTTTCTTACCAAATATAATTCCTTTAATATTTTTAGTTTCAATTTTTATAAAATTATGATAAATTACAATTCTTATTTTTTATTACAATTTATAAATTAATAAATAAATATATGATGTTAGAAAAAATATTCATAAAAGTGATTGTAACACCAATTATAATTATAATCATAATTGATATATGAATAAATAAATTATTAATAAATATGAGATGAAAAAGTCTGCTTCATAAATTTGTTTACGGTGATGAAATTAACAAACTCCGAAATGAGATGAAGTTGCTGCGAGAGAAGAAGAAAGCATAAAAAGTCGGAGGTTGATTTGGTGTTGGAGGTGTGGTTTTGTAATACCTTCCTTATGAACTTCATTTTAATTTTATGTATTATGTCAAAATTTGTGTTAATTTGATTTTTTTATGATTTTGAAATTTTGTTTAATTTATGAATTTTTATCTAAGTTGTGGTAATATATAACATATAAATAAAAATTAAAATTTTATAAATTTATAAAAGATATAAATGTATAAATGAACTAAAATCACATTTATAATGAATTTGGACAAATAGTTATCAAGATGTATTTAAATTTGGACAACCATCTCTCTATGATTTTTTATGTAATTTTTGCTGTACTTTTTTATTAATTTATATATTTTTTAAATTTTAAAACAACAAAAACAATATGATATTTTATAAATTAAAAAAACATATAAACTTACTAAATTAAATTAAATTAATATGTAGGTTGCCCCTAATTTGTCTAAAAGTATTTAGTTCGTATTCTTTTTACTTAGTTGGTATCTAAACTTGTATTCATTCATTAGGTTAGTACCTTCACACTAACATAGTTAGTTTGGGTTGAAGTGGCATAAATGGCCAATCCAATGATGACATGTGGCAGCCTATCAACATAACATGTGACTAGCATAAATTATAAAAAAATATTTTAAATTATATAAATTAAGGGTGAATATTTTATACATTCGCAGAGTATTTTTTTATCCACATGCAGCTTTAAAAAGTTCACATGTTTCTTTCTTCCTTTCTTATTTTTATATTTTACTAGAACTTGTTAACACCTTGACCCTACTTGTAGAGTCTAAAAACTCCACTGATAATGTACTAAATAATTTCTCATAAATTAATAAAAAAAGTGTAATGTTTTACATCAAGAATGAACCTAAACAAATGGTTGTCTAGAGATATCTAAATCTGGACACTCATATGTCAAGATTCATTCCATATGTATTTTTAGTAAGTTTATATATATTTAACTTTTTATGAAATATTAGGTTATTATTTTTTAAACTAAAAATTATATGAAATTTTAAAATATATAAATTAATAAAGAGTAAAAAGTTACATCAAAAGTGACTAAGATAGGTGATTTTCCGATTCAAATGCATCTGGACAATCATATTTCCAAATTCATTGTAAATAGTATTTTAATTTTTATATGTTTATATATATTTATAAATTTTAGTTATCTTATATATTTATATATTTTAAAATTTACAAAATTTTATCATTATTTATTTATATATCATATAGTGTACATTTTATATATTTTTCAAATTATTATAGGCTTTTTATATTTATTTACGTGTACATATTTTTATGTTTTTAAGTTTAAATTTTATATATATTTTAAAATAATAATAACCTAAAATTGATATTTTATAAAAAATAAAAATATATAAACTTACTAAAGAACGTCTATAATAAATTTAGACAATCATATGTTCATATCCATTCTTGATGTGAAATATATATATATATATATATATATATATATATCTTTTTAATTAATTTACATATATTTTAAAATTTTTATTTTATATCCACCACATTTCGTAATGAGAGATGTTACGTGTCACATGTGATTGGCTATAAGTGCCACATTAGCAAAATTCATACGCAATCATTCATATAATCGTATAACAAGACGTCCCTTGTAACACCCCTTACCCGTGTCCAACACCGAGAAACCGGGCCATAAAATTTCGTTCAAATTTAAAATTTATTCAAGAACATGCATATCGTCCCTTCTATGGGCCTACGAGCCCCAAAACACACATTGGGTGCGGTTCAGGACTAAACCGTGAACTTTAGAAAAATTTTCTTAAAACAAGGTACACGTCTGTGTGGACACAAGAACGTGCCCGTGTGCCCTTGTCACGCCCGTGTCCCCAGACCGTGTAACTCTCTATTTATGACGTCAGCATTAATTTAATATCACAGGGCCAAGTCACACGCCCGTGTGCTAAGCCGTATGGTGAATTTAATTTTTGCATTTAAAGTGCAGACTTCATACAGCCTAGGCACACGCCCATGTCCTAAGACCGTGTCCTCTATATGGCTGAGATACACGGCCGTGTCTTTGCCCGTGTGTTTACTACCATGCATATTGACTTATAAAATTAGGGTGCAGGGGGCACATGGCCAGACTGCACGCCAATGGGGCTGATCATGTGTCACACACGGCCTAGACACATGCCCGTGTATCTACCTGTGTGGACAACTTTGAGGCTATTTTCCAAGCCCTCTTGTCACCCTTGACAACCCTAACACACACTCATATGCCAATGGTGGTTAGCATGGCATAAAAGGGTTACTTAGACATCCATAGCTTAAACTTATGCATGATAAATTCATATCAAGTTTACCTAATTGGGACTCCTTGATTTGTTAAGTTCATTCAATACATTTCTTTACCTTTATTAATATAGTGACCATACCAATTGGCATCATTTATCCATCAAACATAAATTCCACATTATATTAACCATTTGGCACACACCACAGAAGTAATAACACATCTCATGCATGTAACAATATTTAGGGATTTCAATCCAATAATCAATATGAGTCATATTTCATGGCCATATACAAAATGGAATAATATACCAAAAGGAGTAATCACTTTGGCTAACAAATATGACACATATAACAAAATACTAAGTCCCTTATACATGCCATACTTAAACGTAGTAAACTGATTATACCCCAAAAGATTTGTTGATAGTGTGACTCAAGCTCCGACGTCCACGATCCCCGAGCTAGCTTGACGATGCTAAAAGAAAAAGGAAAGGAGAGAAGGGTAAGCACAGGGCTTAAGAAGTTGCATGTAAATAAATAACAACATAAGTCAAGATATTCATAGATTAAACATATTATCAATTATCACTACAGTATCATACTACACACATGAATGTAGTCAAATTGACATTAAATGTCATTAAACATCAAGCTTATCTTACTCATTTCTACTCATGCTAAATTTCCCATCACAAATTGAGTTCAATTCTCATGAGGTTTACGTACATACGTGTACCGAACATTCTTAATCATATCACTCCATTTCTTAACCCAACATCGTGAATGACCCTTGAACCACCAAAATACTAAAGGACACTCAGGATTATCATACACCAATTAAAGTACCAATGTCATATCCTCGACATGGTCTTACATGAATCTACATATCATTGCCAACGTCATGTCCCAAACATGGTCTTACACTGGCACACATATTATATTCGATGCCATGTCTCAGACATGGTCTTACACAGGCACATATATCATTGTCGATGCCATGTCCCAAACATGGTCTTACACTGGCACACATATCATTTCTGATGCCATGTCCCAGACATGGTCTTACACAGGCACATTTATCATCACCGATGCCATGTCCCAAACATGGTCTTACATAGGCACATATATCATCGTCGTCGATGCCATATCCCAGACATGGTCTTACACAGGCATATATATCATCGTCGATGCCATATCCCAGACATGGTCTTACACAGGCACATTTTTTATCACCAATGCTATGTCCCAGACATGGTCTTACACAAGCACATTTAGCATGGTGTCATGACATCCAAGTCCTAAGTACTCCTTTGGGTCACCCGGGCTTATTAGATACGAGGCTATCACTAAACTTTCATTGGATCATCACAAGTCAATTTTATTAAAGCATACATACATGTATCATATAATGTCAAATATTAAATATGTAATATTGGAGTCGTTGAATTACTTACACACAACTTACCTCGGTGCAAAATATGGCA
The DNA here is from genome assembly GCF_025698485.1 of Gossypium arboreum. Taxonomy (NCBI): domain Eukaryota; kingdom Viridiplantae; phylum Streptophyta; class Magnoliopsida; order Malvales; family Malvaceae; genus Gossypium; species Gossypium arboreum. The sequence goes on along the minus strand of NC_069076.1, from coordinate 13,249,882 downwards.
AATTTGCGATTTAGTCCATAACCTTACCTTTTCCTCAGTCAAGTTCTATCCCTCGTCCCTCTTGATCTATAACAGCACATTTAGCTTATTTAATACACACATTATTCATTTCAGTCCAAAAATCATGATATGAAAAAATTACAATTTTGCCCCTAGATTTTTACAAAATTATAAAATTACTCCTAGGCTCGTAAAATGAAAGGTACCCATTTTTCTCATTATTCAAGACTAGTCGAATCATTTTCCCTCTTATACCAACCCACATTTTTCATTTATTCACACATTTACACATAGTTTCTACAACTTTTACAATTAGGTCCTTTTTATCAATTTCACCAAAAACCACCTAGTAAAAGTTATTTATCACACCTCAAACCTCCATATTCTTCCACTAGACATCAAGCACAAGCATGTCATTCATGTGTATGTTTTTGAACATGAACCCTAGCTCAAATTAAAGGTAGAAATAGCTAAATCGAGTTACGAGGATTTCAAAAATATAACGAACATCAAAAACAGGGCTAGAATGCACTTACTTTGATCTTGAAAGAGGAAAGAAACCCTACCTACGGCTTCTCGTGAAATTCGGACAAGGAAGATGAAGATGGACACGAATTTTAACTATTTTTCCCTTTTTATTCTTTTATTAACCAATGGACCAAAATGCCCTTCCATTAAAACTTTGATATATTATCCTTCCTATGTCCATTTTTGTCCATAATGACATATAATGGTCTAATTGCAAAATAAGGACTTCAATTTTCAAATCTCATCACAATTAAGCCTTTAAATCAACTAGAACACATGTTTTTCACTTATTATAATTTAGTCCTAATGATTCAATTGGACACCTTATTGGTAAAATTTCTCATCGATATTTTCACACAATTATTTAATCACACAGTAGACCTTAAATATTTATCAATATAAATATTTCTACCTCGAATTTGTGGTTTTGAAACCACTATTCCGACTAGGCCCTACTTCGGGATGTTACATCCCTCCACCACATCAGGGTCTCTGTAGAGGCATACAATACTCGATAATCAGCAACAAATGTTGCATCCTGATATAATTAGTAATGATCTCCATACAAACCAATTATCCCGTACTATCACATATCCCGTACAAGCGCACATATAACCCTATTGACATGCCAATCGTATCCTATCTTTTATTATGCACACTCAGGCATATTTAACACATAAGATCATTTCTTTACCATTTAGCTCACATCTCACCTTTTGCACCAAATTGCAAACAATTCAAATTACAATCAAACATACACATATTCATAATTCAAATGTATAACAATTTAAATAAAACCATACCATATGAACTTACTTGGAAAAATTAGCAATTAAGTTAGATCCTCAAGGGCTATTCAATAATTTTGCCTTTTCCCCGATTATCCTTGGTTTGGTTCAATTCCCTATCTATACAATAATTCAGTTTAATTTATCAGTATCAAACATTTTATAACATAATATTATATGCATGAATCAATTCGATTTTATTTTATCCCTAATTTTTTTACATTTTATTCAATTTAGTCCCTAAAATCAAAATTGTTATAACTTTCAAATTTGAGTTTCGATTTTGAAACCTATATCAATTGCATCCTTTTAGGACCCTCAACTAATCAATAATTCTAAAAATTTCATATCAAATTTGAAATCTATGCACTTTATTCCATATGTTCAAAAACTAGCAATTAAACTTTACAATCTAGTTCTTTTTCACTTCTAAGCTTAAAATCTAATAATTTAATACCAATTTCTTCAAGAAACCATAAATGGTAACTTTTAGAAATTCTAATAGTTTTGCAAATTGGTACATAGGCTAGCTAAATCAAGCTCCCATGACCTCAAAAACATAAAAATTATAAGAAAATCACTTGAAATCTTACCAATTTAAGGGACAAAAAGTTGAATTACTTGAAACCCTATTTTTCTTTCTTATTTTGGTGATGGAAAATAAGATGAATGAAATTGCTTTGTTTTTCCTTTAATCATTTTAACTTATATACTTAATTTAAACTTAATTAATTAAGATTAATTTAATTAACCATTAACTAATAAAACCTTAAGCATAATTAGCCAAAGTTAGTGGATTGCAATCAATATCCACCATCATTTGACATTTTAAAATTGGCCCAATTGCTCAATTGGTTCCTTAATCAATTAAAAATCTACAGCGATAAACTTTTACAATGTAGTCATTATACCTTAATTAACTACCAATTTGACAAAATTAAGGGACCAAAATTTAATAAAATTTAATATTAACCTCTTAAATATATGGAATAGAACATCGAAAATGAGGTTCCAAAACCATTATTTTTTATACCACTGAAAAATGAGTCATTACAAGTAATATGATGTGATGTGGTATAGGTTAAGCTCGAAGGCGCAACCTGATATAATTTTAGCTTGAACGAGCAACCTACTGTGGTTTAGTTCACCCGTTTATTCGAGTCTATTTTACTAGTGTTCCATATAACAAAACACTATAACTGAAATTGGAAACTTGAAAATGTATTGAAATGGATTTTGTGTAAATGATGTAATCTTATAGGTTGATGATAAAAGGTGGCATTGATATGTTATCATGATTTGTGGCTCAAATTGGAATGCTTTGGTATGAAATGATGTTATTCTTGATATGTTAATGTGCCTAACCTATTTGGATGTCAATGTTGGCATGTGTTTAAATATGACATTATGTGCCAAGGATGATCAATTGTATGCCTAAATGTTTGGTATTTAATATGCTTATATATGATCAAGGTAAGCATAGTATTTTCCATTTGAACTTACTAAACATGTATATGCTTACTCTAGTTGCTTCTCTGCTTGTAGATCATCACCTTGCAGAATTTGCCAACCAGATCAACGCGAAGCATACATTATTAATAAGATAATATAACTATGTTCATTTTGTGTCTAAATATTATGGCATGTATATATGGGTAATTAGTTGTGCAAATGGTTATTTTGAGTGAATTTTTACGTGGCAATTGTGACTATGGTTGAATTTGTATGCTAAAATTGATAAGTGGACTATTTAATCCATGGTTTTGGTTGTGTTTCATGCCATTGGTGTAATGATTTTAATTTGCACAAGTTGGTAAGTTAAGGTGGTGAAGTGAAGTAGTTAAATAAGACATAATGATGAATAATAATATCGTATTTGAGAATTATGGTATGTTTGTATGTTTTGTGTAACACCCTCTAACCCTTATCCGTCCTTGAAACAGGATTATAGGACATTACCGGTCTGTACAGTTCAATTATAATCTTTTATTAAAATAAATGTTTCTAACCCTGCAAATTAAAACTTCAACCAATACAATTTGCTAACATTCAAACAATCCAAATACACTTAAATATGCTCAAATCTTACCAATCTAAAGCATTTTATAACCTATCCAATGAATCTTTTTAAATATATCACTTACTATATCAATTAGTTCAACTTCATACTATATACCATTGACAACCATAATTTACTTATTTCATCAAGACTTTCACGACCTAGATGACTCTCATAAGACGTCTTAGGTACATGCCATTACCAATACTCAAGATGCTTTACCTCATTGAATTCGGGATCGGCTTGGGATGCTGATTCAACGGTCTAGCCTTAACCTGCACACGAAAACAAACCGTACGCTGAGTATACACTCAGTGGTATTTCTATAATCCGAACACTTAAACAATTATAAAACAAATTAATTTATATATATTGAACTTTTCAAACTCAATGAGTATTCAAACATTCACTTTCCAACCAATGTTTTGGTCGAATTTAAATTCAAAATCATTTATTATTTTTCAATAGCAAATTAATCAATCAATAATATTCATTAACGATCAGTCAATCAGAACAATTAATTATTTAGTAATAGTCAGTTATTCGGTAACAATCAATTATTCAATAATAATCAGTTATTCAGTATCAATCAACTGATTGGTTATCCAGTAACAGTCAATTATTCAGTAAAAATCAGATATACAGTAACAATTAAATTATTCGGTAACAGTCGATCTTTCCAGTTCCTTTATTTACCCCTATTAACATGACTCGGACCTAGACGGATACACGGATCCAACCAACACACCAAGATGCGGCACATAGTGCCTCATCGGTCAAGCGAGAACGATAAGATATGAGAGCGATGACAATTACGAATACCTCATCGAAACAAATCCGAAACAGTAACAGTAACATTACGGTACACAGAGTGCCTCATCGGAACAAATCTGAAATAATAACAGTAATGTAACAGTAACAATATCCGACACACAAAGTGCCAAATCATATGAGAACAGTAATAAGAATAGTAGTCGGCACATAAGTGCCTGATCAGTAAGCAGGCAAAACCCGTACTCTTCCATATCCTATGGCATGCCAACTATATCCGATTAGTCCGACTAGTTAATAGGGTATTTAATTCATTTTTAGTTTTCAATTAATTCATATTTTAATTAATTAACTATATATTTTCAATTCAATATAATTTCATTCACTTTTCACTAATAAATATTCAATTTCATAATAATCACAATTTTCTATCAATTTTATCACATTTCCAACTACATATACTTTTCAATATAACAAATATTTATTATTCAATTTCCACATCAATATTCATTTCAATTCAAACATTTATATATATTCATAAATCAATTCAATATAAATTTATCACAAACTAAATTAATCCATTTCCATTATAAACACAATAATTCTCACTTCAACATTTATTAATTGCATTGAATAAAAAATATAACAATTAATAACTAGGTTCGGATTATAGAAATACAAGCCGTATTTTCTTGAGCTAACTCCTGTTGTCTTTGCCATTTTTCCTTGCTTAGTAGAGATTTCCCGAGACAACGTTAGCTATGGGAATTAAAACAATTCATATTCGTTAATTCACTATTAATTTATATCTAATTAATACAATTTCTATTCCATTTCTACTTTAATTTCAATTTAATCTTAACTAAATTCACTTACTTTTTCTATCTCAATTCATACTTCATTTCTATTCAAATTTTGTCCAAACTCATACTTAACTATTAATTTCCAGCATATTTTTCTAATTTCGAAATTTCATCAATTTAGTCCCTACAACATAAAACTTATGAATTACTTTACAATTCAATCCTTATTTCATTTCTAACTTGAATTTCTATCAATTTAACCCTTATTTCATCATTTTACTCAACATGAACATTATCTAGAAATCTAGTAACTTTCAAAATATTAACTTAATTTCATCAAAATCTTATTCCAAAGCTTCTAAAACATCAAAATTAAATAAAAAGGGCTAAATTGACATACCTATTTAAACCTCAAGCTTCAAACCTTCAATTTTCCCTTTCTTCTTTCTTTTCTCTTTTCTTTCTTTCTTTCCCTGCTTTTCGTTTTGCCTATTCTATTTCTATTTCTATTCTTTTTTTTTCATTAAACCATTATATATATATATATATAATATAATAACTTAATAATTATCCATTATAAAAATCTATTTAATAACAAATATTCTTTTAACATTTGTATCCATTATAATATCACACTTGTCTTTCACTAATCTATTTATTATATAAATATCTTTTACTTAATAATAATATATAATTTAATAATATACTTATATAATAAGTAAATATACATGTATTTTACAAATGTATGTATATTAGTATCACAAATGTCACTATACATACCATACATTTGTCAACTTTTTATTTATTTATCATATAATATTAATTTAATAATAAATACATTAATATTTACTTAAATAATAAGCAAATACATATATATATTACGAATGTGTGTATTATATTTATTATACTTGTATTTTATTTTTGCCATACACTTGGCACTCTTTTTATTTTATTTACTTATTTAGTCCTTTTAATTTTCTTTATTCTATAATTAAACTTTCACACTTCATTCAATTTAACCCTTTTATCCAATTATTCTTAATTAAATTAAATTCACTTAATTAAACTCTAATTAACCACTCATTTTACTTCGTAAATATTTTTAAATAAATATTTACGAATCCACTTTTCAGAAATAAAGACCCGAAAATACACTTTTTCGACATCGGTAAAATTCAGGTCATTACATTTTGCATGGCATAAAGCTTATTTTATGTATGGAAAATGTGTGATTGGTTTGGTAATTATATGATGAATTATCATAAGTGTGGGAATGGTCGTTTTGGGGCCTTATAACCAACCATTGAAATCTTATGTTAACTTGAAAATGTATGGAATTTGGAATATAGTGGACTATTGAGAATGTCGTGACTTCACACCCTAAATGTCGCGATGCCAGGCTATCTTGCCGTGACGTACCTTATTGATGTTGCGACATCGACTCTATAATGTTTTAAAAGCTTTACAATTTGGTCATCTTGTTGGAAAGTTGGTTACTGTCTTCAAGGACGCAACACCACCCATTGGATGTCATGACGCCAACCTTTGAAGTCATGACGTTGAACTCCAGGGTCGCGACGTCCATTTGGTATAGTTTGGAAAACTTTACAATTTGGTCCTCGGGTCATGAAGTATGTATACTGTTTTAAAGGTCGCGACATTGATTCCCTGATGTCGCGACATCAACTTGAAATCTTTGAAAATTTTGCATTTTAGTCCTCCAATGCTCTCGGGTCATCAAAAGAGCTTTCGGAAGCTCGTATAAACTCTGGTTCGAAATATATTATGATATACTAATATAATAATCGTGTTTATGAAATTGAGTTCTTATAATGATGGAGAAATACATTATGTTTAAATGAAGATGTTTTGGTAATGATTGTACATCCCATAGCTCGAACTTAGCGATCGGGTCAGGTATGGGGTGTTACCGGTTAGGTGTTCATCTTCCCTAGGTGTTACTTAGGTTCAAATTACTATTGTGCAAAACAAACCATTTTGTTAAAAAAATATTTTTAAAATATATAAAGAAAAATATATCAAAATAAATAGTTGATATTTTAAATAAAATATATTTAACATAATAATATATATTGAAAAATATATTTTATCATATAATTATTTATTATTTTGTCTATGTAAATAAAAAATTATTAATCAAAATATGAATTAAACAGATAAAAATAACAAGCAAAATATATCAAAACAATTAGTTGATATTTTTTAAAAATAAAATATATTTAATATCATATTATATATTAAAAATATTTTTATCATATAATTACATATTTAATATTTAGTCTATATAAAGAAACAAATATAAAAAACCCTATTTAGTCTATATAAAGAAACAAATTTAAAAAAAAACCCTTAAAAGCAACATGAATTAAAAATGAAAACATACCAAGATCACACTAACAAAATACCATGTGTAACCAATAAACCTTTATTGACACAAAACAGTTTTCTAAAAGCGATTTTCTAAAAAAATCCTATAAAGAGTGTTTTTGGAAGCCAAAATTAACTTATTTCCCTAAATAATATTAAAATGAATTAAAACCTTAATATCTTTTTAAAAATCAGTAAAGTTTATTTTCAATTTTTAAAAGGAAATTCATTAATTTATTTCATGAATAGGATTATACTATTCGAAGAAAAGAAAACAATAAACATCTATCATAGACAGTGAAGGGCAAGCTCCATGAACATAGTAAATGTTTAAATCTCAACATCAAATGAACATTATGGCACGTTAATAATTGATTCTATCACAACTCAAGTGCGACATATTTAGAGTAATTGTAAGAATTTAATACGATAAGAAAATTAGTTTTTAATGGTTCGAAAAAAATTAGAAAAAAATTACACACCCACCAATTTAGAAAGAACAACAACAAAATCATTCCTAAAAGCACTTACAAAAGTAATACTACATGTATAAGCACGACTAAAAAATATGCTATAAGAGTAGACAAAAAATTTCTAAAAGTAAATACTTATTAAACAATGAAAAAAAAACTTAAAATAACACGAATCCAAATCAACTTGTGAAATAATTCATTATTCACTCTTTAAAAAAAATACTAGTGGCTGATATAGTTTCAACGAAGGCATGCATCTTCATTTATCCATCACAATTTGTGAAGATATTAAAGATACGTATAAAATAAAATTGCAAACAAAAATAAAGAAAGAAAAAAAAATAAAGAGATAGTTGGAGGGAGAGAAAAAAAAAACGGATAATAGTCAAAGCTAGCATGACTGTTAAGCAAAACCAAAAAAAAAAAAATGAAGCAAAAGACTAAAAAAAGAAGAAGAAAATTTTAAAATTCTAGAGAAAGTTGTTAATTTAATTTTGCCCAAAATTAAATCTAACTCACAATCAAATAAACCTTAATAAAATAAGCTTGGTTCTATTATTATCTAATTAATCCAGTCCAATAGAATTAAATTTCTGACAAGCTAATTCGGTTGTAACTCAACAATGAAGATTCCAATAAATTCCAGACGTTGGACAGCAAAGCAATGACATCATACTTGAAACCATTTAGCTTTTCTGACTGACGCACTCTGTCTTTATTAATAAGCGGGAGAAAACTAAACCACACAAACCGAATCAGCTTTCCCATCCTTCGCTGTTAAACTCTTCCACACTTAACTTCTCTTTTCCTGTTTCCGTTTTCATTTCGACGATGAAGAAAGCGGAGCTAGTGTTCATCCCATTCCCCGCAAAGGGCCATTTGGTATCCGCAGTTGAAGTGGCTAAGATTTTAGTGGATCTCAATTCCAACCTCTACATCTCTTTTCTCATCATCAAGCAACCCGTCGGCGCTGAACGCACCGCCTACGCCGACTCCCTCACCGCTGCCACCACCACCACTCGCATCAAATTCATTCACCTCCCTCAACCTGATTCAGACATAGATGCGGCTAACTTTATTAGGAGTGTAGTTCAAACCCAGGAACCACTTGTGAGAGAGGCCGTCACCAAAATAGTTGAGCACTCGAACTCAGTTCCCGGCTCACCTCGACTCGCCGGGTTTGTTCTCGACTTATTTTGTACTTCTTTTAGAGACTTGGCTAACGACTTCGGCGTTCCTAGCTATCTGTTTTGCACTTCGGGTGCTGGTTTTCTTGGCTTCCTATTTTTCATTCAAGCTCTTCATGATGAGCAAAATTTTGAGTTCGTTGAGTTAACAGACTCGGAGACTGAGTTCACTATTCCATCTTATGTCAACCCGGTTTCCGCTAAACTCTTTCCATCTGGAACGTTCAAGCCTGAAGGTTTTGGTTTACTCCTTTCCATGGCGAAACAAGTGAGAGAAATGAAGGGCATCATGGTAAATACATTTTTAGAGCTCGAATCGCATGCAGTTGACTCCCTTTCTAATGGCAAGCTTCCACCCGTGTACCCGGTGGGACCCATATTGAATACTGAAGGCTCTAGCGGGATCCATCAGAATTATGACTCAATCATGCAATGGCTCGATCAACAACCACGTTCATCTGTGGTGTTTCTTTGCTTTGGGAGCATGGGAAGTTTTAGTGCGAATCAGGTAAAGGAAATCGCTTGTGCCCTGGAGCAGAGTGGGCACCGATTCTTGTGGTCTCTACGTCGAGCCCCGGAGCAGGTAAACGGTAAGATGGGACACCCGACTGATTACGAGAATGTGGCAGAGGTGTTACCGGAAGGATTCTTGGATCGAACGGCTGAGATTGGTAAGATCATAGGGTGGGCACCACAATCGGCCATCTTGGGCCATCCTGCGACAGGAGGGTTTGTGTCGCACTGCGGCTGGAACTCGACATTGGAGAGTATATGGTTTGGAGTGCCAATGGCGACGTGGCCGCTCTACGCAGAGCAACAGCTGAACGCGTTGCAATTGGTGAAGGAGTTGGGATTAGCGGTGGAGATTAAAATGGACTACAGGATAGATGGCGGGGGTGAGGTTGAACTCGTGAAGGCGGAAACAATAGAGAGAGGAATTAGGCGGTTGATGGAACATGATAGTGACGTTCGGAAGAGGATGAAAGAGATGAGTGATCGGAGTAGGAAGGCTTTGAAGGACGGTGGATCTTCACACTCCACGTTATGTCGTTTTATTGATGATGTCGTGGACAACATGCCATGAAACTTCAGCACATTGCCATTGCTATTATTATTTCTAAAATAATGTATTCAAAATCAAGATTTAGCTTAGCTTATTTAATATACTTATATTAGAAATATATAAATTTGGCACACTCATTTTGTGATAAAATGTATAATATATTGCTATTTCTCCTAGTGCAGGAGAGGGGTTTCTTTATAGAATATTTTTAATAATGTTGAGGTTGTTACGAGATTATGAGTGTAACTACTCAAGTTTCATATGTGAAAATTTATCTTATGAAGGAATAAAACTTTAAAAATTAGATTAATTCGAACTAAGTAAATTGGATTTCTTATTTTGTGAAAATATCTTGAAATTATTTGATTTATCTTAAACTTTATCAGGATATTGATAATCCTAGTTTATTGGCTAGGTTGGTGGGGATTAATATTATAATTGATATTTTTATCAAGTCCAATAATACTTAATAAATTTTAGACTTGCATAGGTTAGATATATTGAGAGTTTTAGCACTTGACCTATTCATTTGTAAGTTGTTTTAGTGAGTACAATTTGTAAGTAAAATAAGCAGTGTAACACCTAGTTACCTAACCCGGTCACTGGATCTGACCTACAAGGTGTCACATTTATTTTCGGAGCAACTATGATTAATTTAAATTCGATTAAAATCCATTAAACATTCATATATAAGTAACACATATGTATAAAATGGTGCATAATCGTTTGTGGGTGTCATATGAGCTTACAAAAGCTCTTTTGCTAACTCGATATTGAAGTAAGACCAAATTGTAAATATTTCAAAACTTTGAGTTGACGTTGTGACATCGGGATCTCCTCATTGCAATGTAACTCTCTGAATTAGGCTCGTCGTGACCTTGAGTACACGTCACCGCAACATGAATCATTGGTTGTTCCTCGTTGCGACGTTGGGGATACGTCATCACGACGTGACATACTGTTTCCATAAAAATTAACATGGTACAAGTTTGTGAGACCTATAGTAATACTTAACATTTCAATTACAACAACAACACGAAAACAATATGCCAACTGCATTCAAGCCAAAAGATGCTATCACATAAAGACCATCAATGGAGGAGTTAGGCCAATGTTGTGTTTTTCAGAAAATCAGAATGCAAAATTTTCAGAAATATCTTACTCATCTCCGCTACACACCAAAATAAAGTTCCCAGAACTCTTCCACCCAAATCACACCAATAGATAATTGTGGACAGTACCACCAGATTTACAGTTAAAATTGCCAGATCAGATATGCGTGGTTAAGCCACCATAATTGCAGACAAGCTGCCAGACAGAGTTGTGGATAAACCACCAGATAATACAGATCATTAAACTGCCAGAAACTTCATCATTTGACATCATCCCAAACCCCATACAATGTATCATGACATGTATATTCAAAATCAGAGTGATGAGCATGTAGGACATGCTGTTGTCTAATAATAGGACAAAAAGCATGGTAATTCACACTACACAGGTTAGATTTTTAGATCTCAATGAATCATATTAGATTTGCTGTAACAGCCCGGTTTTAGCTAAATCGGAATAGTGGTTTCGAAACCACAGATCCGATGTTGGGAAATTATTTTAATATTATTTTTGGTATTTATGACATATTATTTGATATGTGTGAAGATTTCGTGAGTTCATTTTATTGTTTGAATAGTCAATTTGAGAAAAAGGACTAAATCGCATAAAATGCAAAAGTTGCATTCTATTTGTTAAAGGTGTCAAATAGCTGTGGCTTTTAAATATGATGGCCTTAAATGGTAATTAGACCATTTTAAATATTACTGGACTTTTATGGACATGTATTAAAGTATTTTGATGGTTATTTACTAAGGTTAAAAAGGTAAATTAGTTAATTATGTTAAAATAAATAAAACCAAACATTTTATCATCTAATTTCATCTTCCATCACCGAAATTCAAGAGCAAAATATATCATTGTTAGGGTTTACATTCGGCTATGCTATAATTGCCAATTAAGTGACAGTTTTAGCTTGATTTTTGATAATTTCTATGTTTTTGTAATCGTTGCAGCTCAATCTAGCTAGCCCATACCTTTAATTTCGAAACTGTTAAAGATTTTAAGAGTTTTCATTGATGGGTTTATGTGTTCTTTGGTGTTTGAAGATGAAATATGAATTTTTTATGATAGATTTTCATGTTTTGTAAAGTGATTTTTGATGAAAATGTATAATAGGGATTAAATTATGAAATGTGCAAATTGAGTGGTTAAAATGTGAAATAAATGAAAGTTATGGGCTGCTAGGGGCACTATGGTAATTCAGCTAAACTTGGGTTTATTGAAAATATTTGAATTTTGTGTATTTGTGAAATAGGGACTAAATTGTTAAAAATGTAAAAGTTTAGGGGCTAAAGTGCAAATAGGGCTAAATGTATGTTTTGGACTAAATTGAATGAGTGGTTGATTAAAGAAGTTAATTTTGAATATATTTAGATCAAGAAAAGAGGAATCTGGAATTAAATTGAGGGAAAGGCAAGATTATCGAGTAATTGACTCATTTCACCGTTTTCATAATCGAGGTATGTTCGTATATGGTAATTTCATTATAAAAGTATGTTAAAAGCTTTGATATTGCATAAACTATGATTATAAGATTATGGATTATGTTCAAATTGTGAAAACGACTCTACGAATGCATTCAATGATAGAAATGGAAAGTGTAAAGTCCCGGTTGAACTTTAGGAATAGATTTGGATACTAGTGTCTTGTTATTAAATGATAAGTTTAGTTGGCTTCGGGCCATGATATTAGCACTTCGGGCATGAGTTATATCAATTTGGCTTTGGGCCATGCATATCGAATGATTTGGCTTCGAGCCATGATAATTGTTTTACGGATAAGTTACCTTGATTTAGCTACGAACCATGGTATAGGTACTTATCGTATAAGGCTATTGAGTATCCAATTTCTATTCTGAATGGTTCAATGGGTAAACGAATGATGTGGTTGAAAAAAAAGGTTAGCACGAGACGATACAGGTATGTACAAAACCTATTCAAGTATTAAATAGAGAAAGTTCAATGAGATTGTATTTAATCATGTTCTAAGACATGAGAAAGGTTTGTAGTTAATGTGAAATTAGTTGATTTACATTTATTCGATGAATTAAGTTATTTACATATGAGCTTACAAAGCTATGAAGCTTACTTCGTGTTATTTTTCTATGTTTTATAGTGAATCAAGGCGAGTTTGGATCCGGGAATCGTTGGGAATATCATTACACTATCAGACATCTATTTGGTACTTTTGAGTTGTGTATATATGGTCCATGGCATGTATAGGCTAGATGTCGTGTTTTGGTTGTGATTATAACTATGAGAGTTGGCTTGTAAATGATGTTAATATTGATGTATTTTTGGCAAATAGAAATGGCTTATTTTGGCATGTTTGGTATGAGTACGGTTAATTAAATTGTGGAGTTTAAATGCTTGAGAAATGCTTTAATGAAGTATGATTTTAGAATTTGATTTGATAAGTAATTGATTAGGTAAATAACATTGAATTGAGTATTGAAATTGGTTGAAATGGATATTGTATGAATTGTGCATTTGGTTGATGATTTTGACTGCATAATTGAATGATGAAATGGTACCATTTTGATTGTTTAGGTGTGCATGAATAAGGGTGGCAAATTGGCCTTAGAAATGGCCTATTTTTGTCCACACGAGCGTGTGTCTCAGCCGTGTGTGACACAGGGTAATGTTATACAGCCGTGTGTCCCCTGGTGTTGTTATTAAAATGAAGTCAGTATGCTCCACACAGTCTCACACACGAGCGTGTGAATGGCCGTGTGGTACAAGTCAGTATACCTTACAGTTTTGGCACGGCCTAGTACATGGGCGTGTGTGACCATTTCGAAGGGCAGACGGGCTAGACACACGGGCGTGTGATTGGCCATGTGACCTAAGTCAGTATGTATGCCCTGTTACAACACGACCTGAGACAAGGGCGTGTCTGGAGTCGTGTGAGGCACGCGGCCTGTTCACACGGGCATGTGACCCCTATATGGTTGAGATTTTACTAAGTTTCCAAAATTTTGGTATGATATCAGTTTAGTCCTGAACTACTTCTAACGCATGTTTAAGGCCTTGTAGGCCCTTATAAGGGAAAATGTGAATGTGTTGAATGATTTATGAGAATGAATGCTTTATGGTTGATAAATGTAGGTTACACTTTGTGTATAGATCGATAATACCTCGTAACCCTACTCCGATGACAGATACGAGTTAGGGGTGTTATATTTATTGGTATCAGAGCTACGGTTTAGTCGATTCTAGAACTAACATAGCGTGTGTAAGAGTCTAGCTATACATGCCATATATACTCTGCAATAGTATGATGATTCTTGACAGCTTAAATTGTGTTTTTGTATAATAATGGATCCTGAATGAGCTGTAGCTGATGATGTAGTGAGTAATGCACCTGCTCTTGCTCAAGGGGCAGCGCCATCAGATTCTAGGCCTGTAACGAGTAGCCACGAGGGAGAGGCTAAACAAGCCTTTTTCCAAATGATGAACGAGTGGTTCATGGAGTTTGTTCAAATGAATCCGGTTGCTCAACAACCTCCACCCTGCCTATTCCTCAACAAATCCCTGTTGTTCTTCAAGTTATAGACCTAATAAAGTTGAACAAATTAAAAACAGTTGGCTCTCATGCTAATTTTAGAACTCAAGTTGCAATGAGCTAGCATTACCACTTGCAAACAATGTCTCTTGTTTTGCTTCTTTCTCCTTTCATTTTATTTTCAGAGGAAAGGGAGAAGCCAGAGTTATTGGTCGAGTCTCCTGACAAGAGGAGAAGAATTACTAAAGATTCTGGTAAAACAGAACAGCATGTATGGATTACCGCTACTTGTAGGATTTTTAAAATTTTAACAACTTATGAATGAGATATAATTTATGGGATCAATAATAGGTGAGTCAACTTGTTGCTCAACTCTTCCAAATGCGAGTTCACATGAAGAATTGGATGGGTATCATGGAGGGTGGTTTTATTCCTACATTAAGCAATCTCGATGATGCAATGAAAGCAGAACAAACAGTACCTTGTCCGCAACTCTACACATGCACACTTACGCAGAAAGTTTCATTCATATGACTATAAAATTGGTTCATGATTGATGGAATCCTATCAAGACTCATAATGCATATTCAGTGATTTTTGGCAAGTTAGATTCTGTAATAATTGATGTTTGCATTTTTCTCCGATGTATTAGGCTCCTCCTAGTACAGCTAGAAGAAAGAGGAGATCAGAGTCGAGAAGGCAGTTTGCAGACACGGCATCAACAAGGCCAAGCCCTCGTGGTTTTGGTGCAAAGAACTAGGAGGAACTCGAGTTTGAGGACCATATGACTGTCTAGTTATCTGCTTGTAGTGAAAACAGTTGGCTCTCATGCCGATTTAAAAATAATTGTCACCTTTTCCTTCTTCATTTATAGCTCCTCCTTCAGCTACTTCATCATCTTCTTCTTCCTCTGCTTCTTTTCCTCAGGTTTTTGGTGAGCATCAACAATTGGACTTTTTCAGGCAGTCGTCTAATCAAAGCCAGGTAAGTGGGTCAGATTTTCTAGTGCCTTCATGGTCTCATCCTAGTAATTATCCTTCATCCACTGGTTCATGGTAATCCCAAGGTTTTTTAGAGATGCGGGTGGCTTGGGTTTGTTCAGCAACTGTTGTTGTGGCTCCTGATTTGTAGCCATTGTTTTGTTGTAGGAGAAAGAAGATGAAGAAAAAAGAGAGAAGAACAAGAAAAAAAAAAGAAGCATAAAGAGAAAGAGGTTGAGGGAGAAGAAGAAGAAGAGAAAGATGAGAAGAAAAAGAAGAAAAAATCATTCTGACCAATCATCTTTTTCTTTTCTTGTTTGACTTTTGACTACTCATCCATCGTGGCAAGTTAACTTGCCATATCAGCTAGTTAACTTGCCACGTCAGCAATTCTGTTAATCCTTTAACGGTAACTGTTAATCAGTGACTATTTTGTCACTTTTTTATAACATTGTGACTGTTTTGTAACTTTTCGAAAGTTGAGTGACTGAAATGAAACCTAGGTGACTGTTTTGTCAGCTGCCCTAAAGTTGGGTGACTGTTGGTGTAATTTACCCTTTTTTTAAACACATCATTTGGTAATAATTGTTCAATGATTAAATAAAAAAAAAAGTGGTGATGTCTATCTCTCTCCCTCCACTCTTGGCAGTGTTGCAAACATACCATTTTGAAAAAAAATGGTATTGGCATATCGTTTAGATATTTGTTTTTTTATTATTATGTAGGTAAAAAAACTCACAATTGAATTAGATTTTTTAAAAAATATTTCTACTATTAAAAATACACGTTTTTTATCATTTTAACAATTTGAAAATTTTTAAATTATTTAAAAAAGCCTACTTTAAATTTATGTTAAAATCTTTTAAATTTATTCATTTATATTTTAGCTTAGTAAAATATCACATCGTATTAACACATAGTTTAATAAAAATAGTGCCACATATTTAATAATATTACTTGTATGTAAAAATTAAATTAAAATTAAAGTTTTATGTTTATGTATAATATTGCATATTAATTCAAAGTTTTATTTAATTTTAAGATACATTCATTAAATTATTTTTATGTAAACTTAATTAGATAGCATTATGTAGAAGGTTTTAATGGAAAGGAAATTTATTAAAATATAAAAGTAAAAATAATTTTCTCAAAGTTAATATACATGATTAAATTAAAATTTTAATATTTACCATGTATTTGCATAAAATATTATTACAAATATACATAAAATAAAATATAAAAATAAAATATAATTATAATTTATAAATTTAAAAATATATATAAACTTAGAGGCAATGAGGTATTGGCTTAATGATAACTTTTAAGGTCTTGGGAAATTTTAAGATCCTATGTTTAAGTTTTGTTCAATATAAACTATGTGTGAGTTCTCAATTCATACTTATTTATATCTTACTTGTGAGAGCTCTATACAAATTTATAATAGTATAGGTCTGAATATATATTGTTTAGCAATTCATTGTGTTTTATAATGATTAACTCTAATTATAGTTGTCAATTGATTTTTAGTTCGATTGACATGCGTATTGTTGCCAGATTATCATCCTATTTATGGGTTGAGGAGAGGTTATGAGCAGCTCTAAACATTATGTCAAAAAAAAAAAAAAAAGATATAATCAAAATTTATAATAAAATTGTTCGAGAAAAAAACTTATTCATGAAAACCTCTAATCATAAAATATTAATAATTATTGTTTTGTTGGATTTTTAGTTCTTTCTCATATATAACATATTTAAATATAAAAATATTAAAAAAAGTCATTCTAATGAAAATTTTAAATTTAACCAGAATGTATTATATAATTTTTAAAAATATTCTAGGAGTTTAATATTTTAATTGAGAAACCATGAAATTCTTCATCTGTGTAATCGAAATACCAAACCATTTAAAATAATTAATTATATTCTCTCTTTCTAATATTCAGCTCCCTTGTTTTTTATTATTCTATGAGTTGCTTAGATTTTTTTTTCAAACAAAAACTATTGATTGTATTCCATCAAAAAATTCGGTTGATCATATAAAAAACTATTCACCAATAATCTCTACAAGAGCATTGCCTGTCCCTAAATCGATGAAACCGGTTATTATCTCTAACAATAATTTCTCTCCCAACAATCCCTGATATGAACTTGAAGGCACTATGGCAATCTCCACAAATTCTAAGGTTTTTTGTGATTCTTATAGGTACTCCAGGAGGTATAACTATAAGACCAAAGGCAAGAGCAATCTTCTCACTATGGTACCCAACCTCTGACATTTTCTCTTCTTCTTCTAAGTCGAAGAGTGCAAAATCGATGTCCGGAACATAGCCAGCTGCCTTCATGTCATTCCCGAGTTTAGCCAACATTTCTTGTATCTTAGAATTCATCTCATGTGAAGTATCCTTTGCTTGGAAGGTGTGGACTTTGTTCTTTACTGTGATCCAACTGCAACCTGCACCCTTTTTTATCCCAACATCTTTCATCTCCTTCCTCACAAGATCAGCCTCCTCCCACCTCCCAGTAGACGCAAACAGATTAGATAGCAACACATGGTTGCCCGAATCTTTAGGATCAAGTTTGAATAGTTTATTAGCTGCTATCTTCCCCAATTCTGGTTTCTTATACACCCTACAGGCGTTCAAAAGTGCCCCCCAGATGGAAATCGTAGGATGGATTGGCATTTCCCTGATAAACTCATAAGCACGCTCAACCATCCCAGCTCTCCCTAACAAGTCCACAATGCAAGCATAATGCTCTGCCCTTGGTTGAATTCGAAACCTTTCCTTCATTGATTTGAAAATTTCCATGCCCATTCTTACTGCCCCTGCTCTGCTACAAGCTGATAATACACAAACCAAAGTCACATAATTGGGAACAACTTCACCCCAAGACAACATGTCTTGAAACAATGACAAAGCCATATCAGCAAGCCCTTGATGAGCATAGCTACCAATCATTGCATTCCAACTAACTAAATTCCTCACAGGTATCTCATAAAATGCTTGCTCTGAGTCATCAATGCTTCCACATTTACCATACATATCGACTAACGCACTCCCAACGAAAACATTCCCTTCAACACAAGCCTTAACAGCAAGTGCATGAATTGATCTACCCAACTCAAGCCCCGCCATCCCCGCACAAGCACTGATAACACTCGAGACCATAAAATCAGTAGGTTCGATCCCTTCTTTCCTTGCCTCCAAAAACATTCCACAGGCATTCTCTTCTTCGTAGTTTTGCTCATAAGCAGATATCAATGAGCACCAAGAAACAGCATTTCTTTTCTCCATCCCATCAAAAACCATCATCGCGCCTTCCACCTCCTTACACTTGCCATAAAAATCAACAAGTCCATTGCAGACGGACAAATTCCGATCAAAACCGCTTCGGATCACATATCCATGTAACTGCCTCCCTAAATCCAAATACAAAGCATCTGAACACGCATTAAGGAAAACGCAGAAGGTAACCTGATCAGGTTCGCCGCCAATCCTTCTAAACTGAATAAAAACATTCACAGCTATATTCGGCTTCCCATCAAGCACCGCATTAGAAATATTTGCATTCCACATTGCAATACTTCTCTCAGGCATTTCTTCAAACAATTTGGTTGCTTCATCTCTAAGCCCCGTTTTCATATACATATCGAAACAACTACACCCAACAAAGCAATCGAAAATCTGGGCAGACTTTAAAGCCAGCGCGTGAAGTTGCTTTCCCACAACAGGTAGCCGAAGCGAGGCGGATGCCTTGAAAGCGCAAGGGAAGGTGAAATCGTTGGGAGAAATTCGTTCTCTACGCATGCGGGAAAAATGGAGGAGAGCGGAAGAGAAAAGCCCGTTCTGGACATGACCCGAAATGAGGGCCGTCCAAGTGACGACGGAACGTGAGTGAGGCGGGGTTTGCAAGAGGACGAGGTGGGCGGAGTTGGGGAGGTTGAGTTTGGAGTACATGTTGATGAGGTGGTTGGACAGGAAAGAAGGGAGAGGGATTTCAAGAGTTCTGAGAATGTGGGCGTGAGTGACTCGGCCGAATAGGAGGGACCGAGTGGAGATGGCGGATTCGAGGAGGAACCCTAGCTCGTTGGCGGTGAGAAATGGCATTGGTTTTAGTGGTGGAGGGTATGATCATGGTTCGGGATTTATGGCGGCAAAGCTTTGAATACAGGACAGATGACTTTGAAATGTTATATTGTGTCCTTATAAATTAAATTTGTTTTATTTTTAAAGTTACTAATATTCACATTAGTTAATTTTTTTATTACAAAAATTACAAAATATTAGTAAATATTTTTGGTCACCTAATTATAAAAAGTTACAAATTGGTCACTCAACTATTCAATTGTCTTTTTTGGTTTTTAAAATTGGCATAATACTATCTTTAACCCTCAACATTGATAAATATGTTAATTTAGTCTTGATTCTAAAAATATTTAACCATTAACATCTACAAATTGTGTAATTGGTCATTTTTTTACAATTTTACTTTTCTTTGTGACATTGAGGGTTAATTTTAAGAGAATGAGAAGAGATAAAAATTATTATCTTGGACCTTTTAGTGTTTTCAATTTTGTATATTTTCAATAAAATTTAGTTGATAAATTTGTTTTTTTAGCTTTTTAGGTGAAAGGGTTACAATGAAAAGCAGAAATGCAATATAGACCAAATTACACAATGTGTAAATGTTGAGGGTTAGATTTTTTTTAGAATCAAGACTAAATTGACACAATGTATAAATATTGAGAGTTGCCTTTGTTAATCATCTGGTGATAAAAAAAAGACAAAGTTGAATAGTTAGATGATCATTTTGTAACTTTTCATAGTTGAGTGATTAAAAAAAATACTAATAGTTGGATGACTACTAGTGTAATTTACCTTTGTTTTATAACAAAAAGCAAATATGTTTTAAACTAAAGAAACCTTTTCCATTTAAAAAAAAAACGATACAAAATAAATAGATTATATTTCATTCACTATCCTTGATAGGGCTCTATGCACCATTAATATATCACAATTCATCACATCTTTAATGAGTAAAATTAAAACAATTAAAAAAGACTTCTTAATAAGTATTTAAAAATTGTGATGCGATGATTGTTCATCTCATTCCTTAACCAATGCCCCTGCCTGATACCGATACTGATTTAAACTTACGATGTTCAAGAAATTAAGCAAAAACAAAAAGTACTGATACCTTAAAGAAAGTGTCGATACCTTTCAAAATTTATTGATATCTTACCTAGTGTTGATACCGTTTTAAGATTCGATGTTTTGAAAATTAAAGAAAAATTGGCCGAGTATCGATACCCTCCCCATTGTTGGACAAACGAGTTTGAAAAATGCAACAGAAAATAAATTTAGGGAAAAACTAGAGTTTTAATTTTTTGTTCCAAAATTAGATCTTGGTTGTGATATCTAAAGTAATAAACACTTAATCAAAATTATACCTTTTCGATTGAGCTCGCTTTGAATCAGAAAATTTTTCACAAAAATTTCCAGTGAGGTGATTTAACAATTTCTCTAAACTTTTGGTTCAAGTTGTAAATCAGAAAAATATCTCTAGAAATTTTTTGGAATAATCTCTTCAAAGAATTTTCTCTCTACAACTTTCTCTTGAATTCAAATTAACTCAGTGCTCTCTTTATATAAGGAGAGTGTAGAGAGTTCAACTATAATTAAACTTTATCACTTTAATATTAAATTAATATAATCTTTATTCAAGATAAATATTAGATTAAATTTAATATTAAATCTTATTAAAATAATAGAATGTTTATCTTGTAGATAAATATTGTAACATTCGAAATAGGGCCTAAGCTAATAAAGTGGTTGCGAAACCACAAATTTAGGGTAAAAAATATATATATATATATATATATATTATTATTTTGAGGTTCATGGTATGATTACATGATTGTGTGAAAATTTCGTGATAAAATTCTATGCATAAAGTGCTTAAATTGAGGTTAGGGACTAAATCGAATAATTTGCAAAACTTGCATTCTAGAAGTTTTAGTATGAAATTATTTTGGAATATTAATTAGGAGATCTTAAATGGTAATTTGACCAATTTTAAGTTCATGGACAAAATTAGGACATGGAAGGAATTTTTGAAAGTTTAGTAAGGAGGGCATTTTGGTCATTTGGTTATTAACATTAATAAAAGGTGAAAAAGATGATAAAATTGTATCATCTTCTTCAAGTTACCAGCAGAACCTTACCTCTCTCCATAGCTGGGGTTTATTCAACTTTCAAGCTTCATAGTAAGTGATTCCAAGCCCGTTTTAATGATCTTTACGTTTTTGAAGTCCCTAGCTCGATAAAGCTTATGCTAGCAATAATTTAAGTTAGGAATCAAATTTGGAAAAATACCCATAGGTGAAATTTGTGTATTTTGATGTTTTATGATGGAATATGAGGTTTTAAATTATGTTAGACAACTTGTGCTACTTGGTTTTAAGTGAAAACGAGTAAAAGGCTTAATCGGTAAAAATACCTAATAGTCATAAGTACATGTTAGTGTGTGAATTTGATGTTGCCATAGAAGGAAAAATGATCAGAATGTCATAAAACATAAGAAAATAGGATGAAGTTTAATTTACGAGCCTTGGGGCAAAAGTGCAAATATGTGAAAGTTTAGGGCAAAATGTAATTTTTCCAAAGTTTGAGTAAAGGGTTGTTTTGATAAATGTTGATATTAAATAAGCTAAATTTGCTATTATAGATCAAGAAGAGCGAAATTCGAGAGTAGATCGGGAAAAGAAAAAGTAAAGGACTAAATTGTAAAGTTTAGTCACATTTTGTATCGAGGTAAGTTTACAGAAATAAATGCAATATTCTTTTATTTTACATTATTATTGTCAATTTCAGCATTTATATATTTATGTTATGAAAATATTTAAAGTCGAATTTAAGGTGAAGTGACAGAGGAAAAGTGTTAGAAAGCCGGTTGAACCCTAGGAATGTTAGGATATTAGGGTTGACAGACGAACGAAATGAGCCATGTAAGTCCATATTAGAAATATGGCTTTGGAGACAGGATTGAGCCATGTAAGTCCATATTATATATGGCATTGGAGACAGAATAATTCATGTAAGTCCATGTCAAAGACATGGCATTGGCGAGATATTGATAGACAGAAGCGACCTAGTATCCTTAGTATTCCGAGTGGTTCAACGGGTCAGGATACGAGTTAAATTACAGTGAATTAACAGCAAAGGAAAAGTAGATTATACTTATGAAAAGGAAAGGTCGTAAGAAAGAAGGTAAGGGAATAAAGAAGAAGATAGAAATTGAGAAGTAAAGAAATTTATGATGTTAGATGATATTATGCATAATTATCCATTGTGTTGAATGTTGTGATTTATTTGCTTGTAAGCTTACTAAGCCTAGTGCTTAATCTCTTTATTTTCTTCTTCTTATAGTACTTATCTAGCCACTCGGGGATCGAAGGAAACGTCGGAGGCCGATCACACTATCAAAGAAATAACTCGGTATAATTAGACGTTTTGTTTTGTGTATGGCATGTATAGAAACTTAGCCACTTTTGGTATAATATGAACAATGAATGATGTGTAAATACTTGCTAGTGATTAGCTAATAAAAATGGCCGATGATATGCATGTTTATTAATATGTATGATTGAATGGTGATTATCACATGAAAATTATGAAAATGTGAAAGTAACCTAAAAACAGATTCAAGTAACAGCAATGACGTAACTTTGAAAAATCACTAAAATTTTATAAACATAGTTTGAAGATGAATAATATATGAAATTAAAGCTTATTATGTCTATTTTCTTATGGAATAAGAAAAATAGGTAAAGGTATTATATTTCATGATATAACTGAGTTTTAGTGAAATAGGGTCAGAGCAATTTCTGGAACCCCTGTTTCAACTTTGGAAATTCACCATAAATTTTACAAAACTAATTAGAAGGTATACTTTATATGGTTATAATCCTTGTTGAGTCTAGTTTTAAGAGAAACAAACGGCTTAGTGATATGAATTTTGTACAGGAAGAAACATGGTTCGTAGTAACAAGAGGTTAGTGCAGTCGAGTTTTGAAACAGGGGAAACTTTAACTAATAAACTGTACTAATTGGCCAAGTCAAAAATCTATGAAAAAAATTAGTAGATAGATATATGAGTCTAGTTTCAGGAAAAATTTACGGATCTTAATTTCGAGTTTCGAACTCAAGATATGAATTTTAGGCGACTACTGACGCAGAATGGCAGCACATTCGAAATGCTTAAATAAACAATTTAAACCTATTTAAGGGATAGAATAAGTTTAGTAATACCTCGTGCTCGATTCTGGAAACAGTCTCGGGTAAGGAGTGTTACAAATATTAAATTAGATTTAATAATAAAATAATCATTTTAATATTATGTAATGCCCTGAATAATTTATTTCTATTTCTGTAAATATCAGACACAATTGTAACAGCCCATTTTCATTGAAATCGGAATAGTGGCTTTGGAACCAAATCTGAGCCGAAAATAAAATTTATTTTAATTTTATTGCATGGTTCGTATTATGATAGAGATGTCATGTGAAAATTCTGATAAGAAAATTTTACCAATTATGTGCTTAATTACGGGAAGGACCAAATCGCATAAAATGCAAAAGTTGAATTCTAGTAGCTAGAAGGACTAAATAGCTATGGAATTTAAAACTTGAGGTAGAAGGATTAAATAGCTATGGAATTCAAAACTTGAGGTCCTTATATGGTAATTAGACCACTAATCAAAAGTTAGTAGATATTTTTGATGATCCATCCATGGAAATTTAGAAAAAGGGTAAGGACTAAATTGGAAATAGAAATAATTAAAGATGATAAATAATTAAAAATAGAATTAAAATCATTTTATATCATCCTCTTCCCCAAATATTTCATGGAAACCCTAGGAAAGAAAAAACAATCTCTCTTGGCTTAATTGGGTAAGTTTTCTTATCCCGTTTTTAGTCATTTTTATATTTTTGAAACCGGGATAGTTTAATCTATCTGTTTGGGGGATTAATAAGAAAATTTATCAAAGCATAGAAGTTATGTCATGGATGAATATGTTGAAAATTAGAAATTTATGGTAGAAAATGAAAGGTTGTTGATAGATAAACAACTTTTATAAAGTGATTTTTGATGAAAACATGATTTAGGGACTCATTTGTAAAGTTGTGAAAATTGAAGAAAAATTTTGAATTTTATCGAATATGTGTTGTAAATTTTATATTGAAAATCTTTTAGGCTTAAAAAAAAGGAGTAAATTGCATGAATTTCATTTTCCGAGCCTAAGGACAAAATTGGAATTTATGGAAAGTTTAGGGGCAAAATGGTAATTTTGCCTAGGATGTAAATTGAGTCCAAATGAATATGAAATGTGATAAATTGATAATTAAATTCATTTATATAGATCCGGATAACTCAAATTCAAAGTTAGATCGGGGAAAGGAGAAAGTTTCGAATTAGTAAATCTATTGTAACACCCCAAACCCGTGACCGTCACCGGATTTGACCACGTGGTGTTACCGGGCTTACTTCCCTTATTTCTCTCTTGGAAATATTTAATTTCTGACCCAGGCAGGCTAACTAACTGCGTCACTGTCACCTTAAAAATCCTATCTTAGTTCCAGAACTCGAAAATCAGTTCCGTAAATTTTCCCTGAAACTAGACTCATAATCCCATCTACACATTTTTTTCTATAATTTTTGGTTGAGCCAATTAGTACATTTTATTAGTTAAAGTCTCCCCTGTTTCAGGGTTCGACTACACTGACCTTTGTGCACTACGACTTGGATATCTTCCTGTACAGGGCTCCAACACTTAAGCCGTTTCTTTCTAGAGAAACTAGACTCACAAGGGAATCTGTACATATAGAGCATGACTTCTAATTCTCTCTGGTTAATTTATAGTGAATTTTCAAATTCAGAGCAGGGGATCCAGAAACCGTTCTAGCCCTGTTTCGCGAAAACCTGAATATTTCTTAAAATACAGCTCATATGGTCGTTTTGTTTCGTCCATATGAAAATAGATTCATCAAGTTTCAATTTCATAATTTATTCACTATTTAATTCTACTTCTGCTATTTTTAGTGATTTTTCCATCTCACCTCACTGCTGCTGGCAGCATCTGTTACTAAAGCAAACAATGACTATTTCATAATTCTTCCATGGCCAACTATTTCATCATACATAGTACAAAATATGGCCACCTTATCAAAATTAAGGTTTCTAACGCTCGTGACTATAGGTTTTAGAATCACACTCAACCGACCACATCGGCCATTTTCGCATGGCTTAAAGTTTACAACCCACAATTCGATAAAACAAAATAGCCTATACATGCCAAATGTTCTCCTAGTTCAACTACGAAGACAATACCAAAAGATTTCCAGCGGTGTGATGACTTCAACGACGGTTCCGAGCACGCATAAACGAGGCGAATCCAAGAGACCTAAAATGGGTGACAAGAAAACATAGAGGCATTTCCATACATCATCTCATTTCGCAATAATCATGCAATCAAATGAACTTTCATCTATTCCACGATACTTTATTTACGGAATGCAATTGAAATCATCACATAGATTTAAAACTTACCAACTCAACCCCGAGCATGAACATAGCATCTATTAGCCATGAACTCAAGGTACTTACTTTTTCCGCTGTCCGTACTCAACTCAATAAAGTCACCCTTCCGTATAAATATTCAATCGAAATATATATATAGAGTTCGCATACATAGTGCTTAATACTCGATCACGCACACTTAGTGCCATGTGATTTAAGCCCGCACACATAGTGCCATATAGTCCAAACTCGCACACTTAGTGCCATACATTTCAAGCTCGCACACTCAGTGCCAATCTCGTCATCGTACACATTTACTTCTCGCACGCTTAGTGCCGAAAGCCAACTTTCTACACATTTCACTATCTCTTTTACATTCAACGATATCATCTTTTCATCTCATTAAACACAATTGCATAGATTTTACAATCATTTAAGAAATATCAAATATATGCTTAATGACTTACCTTGTGTTGGGCAAAGAATTTCCAAGTCGGCTACTCAATAACCTTCGCCTTTCCCTTGCTTGATTCTCCTTCTTTAACTCCTTGAGCTTGATTTAACAAATAAATTGATTCAATCATTTGAGTATAGAAAAGAGGAACTCAAGGCACTTAGCCCACATATGTTCACTAGACATTAAAGTCACATAAGTACGGAATTCATGAATCAACTCAACACACAAAGCCTTCAACATGCTTACTCGTGGCCGAACAACACAACCCCTTAGGTACTCATTCATGGGCCGATTATGCATGTTGATGTTGAGGCCAATTACATGTTTAATACCACACATGAATGGCACACATTTTACTAGCTAATGCTTTACATATTGTAGCTCAATACACATCTATCATTTACTTCATATCCAAAACATAATCACAAGAAAATACATACTTTGAGATAGTATATATGTCATACCAATACATCATGTGCAAACATATGTACACATATAGGTGCAAGGCCGAATCTCAAGGTGTTCATAACCATCCAAAACACAAATTTTTACCAATCAAGTAACAAGCATAAATCATGCTCATGAATGCACCATGGCCGAATACCTCACAACCATACCCTTTCAACTTCGGTCATGGTTAAACAAAGAATTCAATGTTTTACTCAAGATTGCTACAAAGAAATTTCAAGAGTAGTCAATCCATCACTACATGCATCATTAGCAAGCTTCACATTTAGCATGCAATGGCTTTAACACAATAACAACCTTGGCCAAATACCATTTCCATGGCATAACAAGGATTTGAACCATGGCTAACATGAACATCAAGTTAGCAACTAAAACATGCATGAATCTCATGACACAACCTCAAACATACCTTAATCTTGATGCAAGTATAGCCAAATCTCCTTCTAGTTCTCTTCTAAACCAAGTATGAAGCAAAACTCCTTTTTTTTCTTAGTATTTTCGGCCAAAAGGGATGAACAAGGATGAACAATTTTTTTTTTCATTCTTTTTGTAACACCCCGTACCCGAGACCGTTGCCGGAGTCGAACACAAGGTGTTAACGGACTTAATTCATTAATTAAACAGCTCATACAATTCATTTTAAAATTTCCAGACAAGCTGGCTAACTGCATCACAGTCGCTTTAAAAATCATATCTCGAGTTACGAAACTCGAAATCAAATTACGTAAATTTTTTCTGAAACTAGACTCATATATATATCTACTAATTTTTTTCTAGAATTTTTGGTTGGGCCAATTAGTACAGTTTATTAGTTAAATTCTCCCCTGTTTCAGGGTTCAACTACTCTGACCTCTGTGTATTACGAATCAGATATCTCCCTGTACAGAGCTTCAATGACTATGCCGTTTGTCTCTAATAAAACTAGACTCAATAAGAAATCTGTACATATAAAGCGTGACTTCTAATTATCTTTGTAAAATTTATGGTGAATTTCCAAAGTCAGAACAGGGGATCCAGAAATCGCTCTGGCCCTGTTTCACAAAAATTTAAACATCTCATAAAATATAGCTCATATACCTGTTTCGCTTATTCCATATGAAAATAGACTTATCAAGCTTCGATTCCATAACTTATTCATTATTTAATTCCATTTCTACTATTTTTAGTGATTTTTTAAACTCACGTCACTGCTGCTGTCTGAATCTATTTTATGGTAAATTTTACCTATTTCATGGTTTCCATGGATTAGCTAGCAATTTGACATACATAATACCAAATATGATCATGATTAGCCATTCCAATGGCTAATCATTACCAAGCATTTCTATTTCCATACAACTCAATAACCATATCATAAGACCATATATACAAAATGATTATAATGCTATACATGCCATACTCAAAATATACAAGCCATTATGCCAAGATGGTATACGGATAGTGTGGCGTGCCTCCGACCGTTTCCGATTTTCGAGCTGGCTTGTCAACACTACAAGGAATGAAAAGGAGGAGTAAGCATAAATGCTTAGTAAGCTCACATGCAAATAGCAAGTAACATAACCATATAAGCAAACATAAAACATCATTTGCATAATCATCACCAAGACATTCATATCACCTTTTCATTTATCATCTTACCATATTGTTGTTATATCGAGTTTTCAACCCGAGGGTTAAGTACATACCTGTTCAAATTATCCATTTCACAACACTTACCAATACGTCCCTTTCATCTTGAGTATTCCTCCATTTGAGTAGAACTTTACCCGTTGAACACATCGAATATAATTCGGATACATGGAAAGTTTGCACATAAGTGCCACATATGTAGCCAAGCTACCATGTAACCCGCCCATAAGTGAACTCGGACTCAACTCAACGAGCTCGGGCGTTCGCATCCATAAGTGAACTCGGACTCAACTCAACGAGTTCGGATGCCTAGTTACATCTCACGAACTCGGACTCAACTCAACGAGTTCGGACGCTCGCATCCATAAGTGAACTCGGACTCAACTCAACGAGTTCGGATGCCCAAATATCCCATCGACATGTCACTTGTATCCTAATCCATTCACGAGGTTCAACGGACCTTTCTCCCAATCATGTGTCTCAACCATCTTCTACGGAATGCCGATACGATACTCGGTAGTATTTCACATTTTCCAAGTATATCACATAATTTGACATATTATCAAACAATTATCACAAGTATAATATTTCATAATAATTATCATATCATTTAAAAACATTAAAACATTTAAAATAATAACTATGTTACCAACATTTACATATGAACTTACCTCGTATGCTAAAATGGCTATTTTTACCATTTCGTCCACCACTTGGTATTTTCCCCATTTTAGCTCAATTTCAGTTTTCCTTGCTCTATCATTTAAAATATAGTCTAATTAGGACTCACATTATTCAAATTGACCCAAAATCATATTTTGGAAAAATTACAATTTTGCCCCTAAACTTTTGCATATTTACACTTTTGCCCCAAAGCTCGTAAATTAAAATTCAGCCTATTTTCTTATGTTTTATGACATGCTGATCATTTTTCCTTCTATGGCAACATCAAATTCTCACTCTAACATGTACTTATGACTATTAGGTATTTTTACCGATTAAGCCCTTTTGCTCGTTTTCACTTAAAACCGAGTAGCACAAGTTGTCTAACATAATTTAAAACTTCATATTCTATCATAAAACACCAAAATACACAAATTTCACCTATGGGTATTTTTCCAAATATAAACCCTAGGTTAAATTATTGCTAGCATAAGCTAAATCGAGCTAGGGACTCCAAAAACGTAAAAATCATTAAAACGAGGCTAGAACGAACTTACAATCGAGCTTGGAAGCTTGAAAACCCTAGCCATGGTTTCTCCTTGCTATATTCGGCCATGGGGTTGAAGATGAGCAAAATTGGCTTTTAATTTTGTATTTTAATTCATTTTACCCTAAATGACCAAAGTGCCCTTACTACTAAACTTTCCAAAATTCCATCCATGTCCAATTTTTGTCCATAGACTTAGAAATTGGTAAAATTACTCTTTAAGGACCTCTAATTAATAATCTAATTCAATTTTATGCAAAATACTTCTAGAACACAAGTTTTGCAATTTATTCAATTTAGTCCCAAATTTCAAATTAGGCACTTTATGCATAAAATTTCTTCACGAAATTTTCACACAATCATGCAATCATATCATAGACCTTAAAATAATCATAAAATAATTATTTCTATCTCGAATTTTGTGGTCACGAAACCACTATTCCGACTAGGCCCAAAATCAGGATATTACACTTTTCTTACCCATACACCTTTGTTTATTATTTCTCCCTAATGCACCAACAAAACATGTTTCATGACATGTTTAGCCCATACTCCCTTGTCATGGCCGGCCACTTCATGTTAGGGGGGAATTTGACATGCAAATCCCTTATTTTTGCATGCATTATCAACTAGTCATCACACATTTCCCCATCATACTTTCAAAGTTTACTACTAGGTCCTTTCTAGTGAAATTCACATTTATAACTCTAAATCGAAACATCAAAAATGTCACACATGAATTAACACATATTATAGGCATCAAAATAAATTTTAAATTATTTTTATGCCTTCGCTTTGTGGTCCCGAAACCACATTCCGCCTAGGGTCGTTTAGGGTGTCACAACTCTCCCCCACTTAAGAAATTTTCGTCCCGAAAATCTTACCGGTAAATAGGCTCGGGTATCGCTCTTTCATAGAGTCCTCAAGTTCCCAAGTGACTTCTTCAATTCCGTGTTTATGCCACAACACCTTCACTAATGGGATTTTCTTATTGCGCAACTCTTTTACTTCGAGCATTAGAATGCGAACCGGCTCTTCTTCATAACTCAAATTAGGCTGAACCTCGACCTCAGATGGAGTAATTACGTGTGTCGGGTCAGACCTATATCGTCGAAGCATCGAGACATGGAAAATGTTGTGAATCTTTTCAAGCTCAGGGGGTAAAATTAATCGGTACGCTACTGGCCCAACTCGTTCGGATACTTCATACGGACCGATGAACCTTGGACTCAATTTGCCCTTACGGCCAAATCTAAGCACCTTCTTCCAGGGTGAGACTTTGAGAAATACCTTGTCTCCAACCTGATATTCAATGTCTTTTCTTCTCAAATCCGCATACGACTTTTGGCGATCCGGCGACTTTCAAACTTTCACGAATTACTCGAACTTTTCGCTCGGCATCCTTAACGAAATCAACCTCAAGATTTTACTTTCACTAAGTTCACCGAATAATGGGGTACGGCATTTACGACCGTATAAAGCCTCGTAAGGCGCCATCTTAATACTTGATTGAAAACTATTGTTGTAAGCGAATTCAATCAAAGGTAAATACCGTTCCCATGAACCACTAAACTCAAGGATGCAACATCTCAACATATCCTCGAGTATTTGAATTATCCGTTCGGATTGACCATCGGTTTAGGGATGAAAAGCAGTGCTAAAATGCAGCTTGGTACCCAAAGCCTCTTGCAATTTCTTCCAAAATCGCGACGTAAATCTTGGGTCTCTATCCGACACGATAGAAATAGGCACCCCATGCAATCGAACAATTTGGGAGATGTATAATTCTGCCAATTTATCGAGCGAAAAATCCGTGCGGATAGGGATAAAATGAGCCGACTTAGTCAATCTATCAACAACAACCCAAATCGCATCTTTCTTGCTCGCTGACAATGGCAGTCCGGATACAAAGTCCATGGTGACTCGATCCCATTTCCACTCGGGTATCGTGATCGGCTGAAGTAATCCCGATGGCACTTGATGTTCCGCTTTCACTTGTTGACATATCAGACACCTTGAAACAAATTCAGAAATGTCTCGTTTCATACCGGGACACCAAAATTGACGTTTCAGGTCATTGTACATTTTAGTACTACCCGGGTGGATTGACATTCGACTACTGTGAGCCTCGTTCAAAATCATCGAAACAAGTTTCGAATTCCTTGCAATACATAATCGACCCTTGAACATCAAGCAATCATGGTCGTCAATCTGAAACTCCGATTCCTCATTCGAAACACATTCGGCTCGCTTAGCGACCAATTCGGCGTCGACCTTCTGAGATTCAAGTACTTGATGAATCAATAACGGTTTGGCCTCTAGTTCGACTACTAGCACCTCATCGGGTGAAACGGATAGGTGAGCATCCATCGCTCTCAAGGCAAACAATGCCTTGCGACTTAGAGCATCGGCCACCACGTTGGCCTTTCCCGGGTGATACTCAATGATGAGTTCATAGTCTTTCAACAACTCAAGCCAACGTCTTTGTCGTAGGTTTAAATCTCTTTGAGTCATCAAATATTTGAGACTCTTGTGGTCCGAATAAATATGACACCTTTCTCCAAACAAGCAATACCGCCATATTTTCAAGGCGAACACTATGGCTGCTAGTTCAAGGTCATGGGTCGAATAGTTTCTCTCATGCGGCTTTAGTTGTCTCGACGCGTAAGCCACAACTCGACCTTCTTGCATCAACACACAACCTAACCCAAGCAAGGATGCGCCATCAGATATGACAAACTCTTTCTGGGACTCTACTGTACTAGTCTGGGGCCTCGATTAAACAAGTTTTAGTCGATCGAAACTTTCTTGACAACATTCGACCACTCGAACTTAACATCTTTTGGAGTAGTTTCGTCATTGGCGCGACTATCATCGAAAAACCTTTCACAAATCGTCGATAGTATCTGGCAAGCCCCAAAAAGCTCCTAACTTCGGTAATATTCCTTGGAGGTTTACAATCAACTATGGCTGAAATTTTGTTCGGGTCCACTCTGACACCCGATGCGGACACCACGTGCCCCAAAAAGCTAACCTCTCTCAACCAAAATTCACATTTACTGAACTTTGCATATAACTGCTTATCTCGTAAGATTTGCAACACTAGCCTCAGGTGTTTAGCATGTTCAGTTTCATCTCTCGAATAGACCAAAATGTCATCGATAAATACAACTACGAACCGATCCAAGTATGGCCTGAAAATTCTATTCATTAAATCCATAAATACCGCAGGGGCATTAGTGAGCCCAAACGGCATCACTAAGAATTAAGTAGTGACCGTACCTCGTTCTAAAAGCGTCTTGGGTATGTCGATTCTCGGACCTCAACCGATAGTACCCGACCTCAAATCTATCTTTGAAAACACCGAGGCTCCCTTTAATTGATCAAACAAATCGTCAATTCGTGGCAACGGATATTTGTTCTTTATCGTCACTTTATTCAAGCGACGATAGTCGATGCACAATCTCATAGTTTCATCCTTCTTCTTCACAAACAATCTTTGGTGCGCCCATGGAGAAAAACTCGGTCGAGCGAAACCTCTATCCGTCAATTCTTGCAATTGAACCTTCAATTCCTTTAATTCCGTTAATGCCATACGATACGGGGCTATTGAGATCAGCGTAGTACCGGTACAACCGATGCGAATTCCACTTCTCGAACCGGTGGCAATCCGTAACTCCTCGGAAAAACATCTCGAATACTCACAAACCACGGTACCGATTCGAGTTTCCTTTCCGTCTCTTTACTTTCAAACACATACGCAAGGTATGTTTCACACCCCTTTTTCACATACCTCCGAGCGGTCATAGAAGATACTATCGCCGGCACTCCTTTTAAATCAGTAGACTCGATTCGGACTACCTCGTTATTTGCACTCCTCAAATCAATGGTTTTCCTTTTGCGTCCACCATCGCATCATGTACTGATCACCAATCCATACCAAGAATAACATCAAATTCATCAAATGGTAGAAGCATCGGTCGGTAGGAAAACAGATTCTCGAATTATTAGGGGCATCTCTTGCACACTTTATCAACGAGTACATATTGACCCAAAGGGTTTGACACTCGAATTACGAACTCAGTAGACTCAACAGGTAGAGTCTTACTGGATGGTAAGGTTTCACATACATATGAATGAGTAGAGCCGGGGTCAATCAATGCGATCACACTAGTATCAAAGAGAGTAAAAGTACTAGTGATAACGTCAGGGGAGGATGCCTCCTCTCGTGCACGGATGGCATATGCTCTAGCAGGAGCACGGGTCTCGGATCGAACAGCCGTATCAGGGGCTCCTCTCTGATTACCACCCCTACCTCCAGAAATTCTCGGGGGCCTACCTCTAGCCGTCGTTCCACTAGGTCTTGCACCTTGCATCTTATTCTTCTCATCTAGCTCTGTGCAATCTCTAATGAAGTGGTCCTTCGAACCGCATCCATAACAGGCCCTATAACAGACTTACCCCAACATTCACCTGGGTGTCGTCTTCCACATTGGGGGCATTCAGGTCTCTCTTGACGATTATTACCCACACTAGCTACCGAAGTAGCTCGGGAGTCCGTCAATGGTCGGGCTCTGATGGAAATTCTCGCAGTCGCCCTCGACTTATTAGTGTCCTCCCTGAACTTCTTTACCGCCAAGAACGGAGCTTTACTCGCCAATCTTTTACGATAATCTCTTGCTTCAAATTCAGCCTTCTTCTTCTCCTTTCCAAGTTCTTCCGCCTTGTAGGCTCGTTCGACTAGTGTTACGAACTCCTTTATCTCCAAAATACCCACTAGCAGCTTTAAATCTTCATTCAATCTTTCTTCAAATGTTTTGCACATAGCAACCTCATCAGCCACACACTCCCGAGCATACCGACTAAGTCTTACGAACTCATGTTCATATTCGAGATCTGATCATACGGCCTTGCTTGAGTTCCAAGAATTCCTTACGCTTCGATCGATGAACTGTTGACTAATGTATTTCTTTCAAATTCGATTGAAAGAAATCCCAAGTAACTCATTCGTTTGGGACTATGGAAATTAAAGTCCTCCACCAATAGTAAGTGAGTCTCGCAACAAGGATATAGCACACTTAAGACATTCATCGAGTGTGCATGCAGTTCATCTAACACTCGAATGGTGTTATCGAGCGAACTCGGCCTTTTCGGCATCATCAAGAACTATGGCCTTGAACTCCTCACCCGCGCTTCCTAATCAGTCTCTGGTGGTTTACTCAACCTCACAGGATCAGTAACTGAAGGCATTACGGGCTCTTGGGGTGGAGTATTTAAATTCAGGAATTGCTGAACAGCCGGATTGGTTCGGGCATATTGTGCGACCCACTCATTCATCATGGTGAAGAAGGCTTGTTTCGCCCCTTCAGCTTGATTATTCGCGGATGACTGAGGCTCAACAGGCGGTGTCCCTTGCGCGGGAGCATCCGCTACACTTTCAACGTCATCCGCCAAGGGTCTCTCTATCCCGGGTTCCATTTGCTAATCAAAACAAAAATTTCAACCGTCAGAAGTCATCACATTTTTTTAAGCACTAACAATTTGGCATGTATAGCTAGACTCACACGCGCTATGGTAGTCCTAGAATCGACTAAACCATAGCTCGGATACCAATAAAATGTAACACCACAAACCCGTGACTGTCACCGGATTTGACCACGTGGTGTTACCGGGCTTACTTCCCTTATTTCTCTCTTGGAAATATTTAATTTCTGTCCCAGGCAGGCTAACTAACTGCGTCACTGTCACCTTAAAAATCCTATCTCGAGTTCCAGAACTTGAAAATCAGTTCCGTAAATTTTCCCTGAAACTAGACTCATAATCCCATCTACACATTTTTTCCTAGAATTTTTGGTCGATCCAATTAGTACATTTTATTAGTTAAAGTCTCCCCTGTTTCAGGGTTCGACTACACTGACCTTTGTGCACTACGACTTGGATATCTTCCTGTACAGGGCTCCAACACTTAAGCCGTTTCTTTCTAGAGAAACTAGACTCACAAGGGAATCTGTACATATAGAGTATGACTTCTAATTCTCTCTGGTTAATTTATAGTGAATTTTCAAAGTCAGAGTAGGGGATCCAGAAACCGTTCTGGCCCTGTTTCGCAAAAACCTGAATATTTCTTAAAATACAGCTCATATGGTCGTTTCGTTTCGTCCATATGAAAATAGATTCATCAATTTTCGATTTCATAATTTATTCACTATTTAATTCTACTTCTTCTATTTTTAGTGATTTTTCTATCTCACCTCACTGCTGCTGGCAGCATCTGTTACTAAAGCAAACAATGACTATTTCATAATTCTTCCATGGCCAACTATTTCATCATACATAGTACAAAATATGGCCACCTTATCAAAATTAAGGTTTCTAACGCTCGTGACTATAGGTTTTAGAATCACACTCAACCGACCACATAGGCCATTTTCGCATGGCTTAAAGTTTACAACCCACAATTCGATAAAACAAAATAGCCTATACATGCCAAATGTTCTCCTAGTTCAACTACGAAGACAATACCAAAAGATTTCCAGCCGGTGTGATGACTTCAACGACGGTTCCGAGCACGCAAACGAGGCGAATCCAAGAGACCTAAAATGGGTGACAAGAAAACATAGAGGCATTTCCATACATCATCTCATTTCCGCAATAATCATGCAATCAAATGAACTTTCATCTATTCCACGATACTTTATTTACGGGAATGCAATTGAAATCATCACATAGATTTAAAACTTACCAACTCAACCCCGAGCATGAACATAGCATCTATTAGCCATGAACTCAAGGTACTTACTTTTTCCGCTGTCCGTACTCAACTCAATAAAGTCACCCTTCCGTATAAATATTCAATCGGAAATATATATATAGAGTTCGCATACATAGTGCTTAATACTCGATCACGCACACTTAGTGCCATGTGATTTAAGCCCGCATACATAGTGCCATATAGTCCAAACTCGCACACTTAGTGCCATACATTTCAAGCTCGCACACTCAGTGCCAATCTCGTCATCGTACACATTTACTTCTCGCACGCTTAGTGCCGAAAGCCAACTTTCTACACATTTCACTATCTCTTTTACATTCAACGATATCATCTTTTCATCTCATTAAACACAATTGCATAGATTTTACAATCATTTAAGCAATATCAAATATATGCTTAATGACTTACCTTGTGTTGGGCAAAGAATTTCCAAGTCGGCTACTCAATAACCTTCGTCTTTCCCTTGCTTGATTCTCCTTCTTTAACTCCTTGAGCTTGATTTAACAAATAAATTGATTCAATCATTTGAGAATCGAAAAGAGGAACTCAAGGCACTTAGCCCACATATGTTCACTAGACATTAAAGTCACATAAGTACGGAATTCATGAATCAACTCAACACACAAAGCCTTCAACATGCTTACTCGTGGCCGAACAACACAACCCCTTAGGTACTCATTCATGGGCCGATTATGCATGTTGATGTTGAGGCCAATTACATGTTTAATACCACACATGAATGGCACACATTTTACTAGCTAATGCTTTACATATTGTAGCTCAATACACATCTATCATTTACTTCATAACCAAAACATAATCACAAGAAAATACATACTTTGAGATAGTATATATGTCATACCAATACATCATGTGCAAACATATGTACACATATAGGTGCAAGGTCAATCTCAAGGTGTTCATAACCATCCAAAACACAAATTTTACCAATCAAGTAACAAGCATAAATCATGCTCATGAATGCACCATGGCCGAATACCTCACAACCATACCCTTTCAACTTCGGTCATGGTTAAACAAAGAATTCAATGTTTTACTCAAGATTGCTACAAAGAAATTTCAAGAGTAGTCAATCCATCACTACATGCATCATTAGCAAGCTTCACATTTAGCATGCAATGGCTTTAACACAATAACAACCTTGGCCAAATACCATTTCCATGGCATAACAAGGATTTGAACCATGGCTAACATGAACATCAAGTTAGCAACTAAAACATGCATGAATCTCATGACACAACCTCAAACATACCTTAATCTTGATGCAAGTATAGCCAAATCTCCTTCTAGTTCTCTTCTAAACCAAGTATGAAGCAAAACTCCTTTTTTTCTTAGTATTTTCGGCCAAAAGGGATGAACAAGGATGAACAATTTTTTTTTTCATTCTTTTCTTACCCATACACCTTTGTTTATTATTTCTCCCTAATGCACCAACAAAACATGTTTCATGACATGTTTAGCCCATACTCCCTTGTCATGGCCGGCCACTTCATGTTAGGGGGGAATTTGACATGCAAATCCCTTATTTTTGCATGCATTATCAACTAGTCATCACACATTTCCCCATCATACTTTCAAAGTTTACTACTAGGTCCTTTCTAGTGAAATTCACATTTATAACTCTAAATCAAAACATCAAAAATGTCACACATGAATTAACACATATTATAGGCATCAAAATAAATTTTAAATTATTTTTATGCCTTCGTTTTGTGGTCCCGAAACCATATTCCGTCTAGGGTCGTTTTAGGGCTGTCACATCTATATACGTGAACAAGTGTCAAGGTAAATTCATGTAACTTAATTGAGCATGTAAATATGTTTAATTGGATGTTGTATTTGTATAGAATTTGGTTTATTTGTATGTGAACTGTTTGGATGTTACAATATAAGAAATGAATACATGCTTGAAATTGTTTGAAAAGGGTTAAGTTCCGTTTGAATATTGAATTTCGATGTATAAATGTTATTTGCCTTATTGAATGAGGTCCTGCATTTGTTGCTGATGGGATTTAGCTCGGACGAGTAATCCTATTGACCTCATTACAGAAAAGATTTAGCCTGGACTGATAATCCTGATATAAGCCTCTTGAGCATATTTTATAGATAGGATTTAGCTTGGACGGGTAATCTTGATTAAGCTCTTATGAGCATATGTTGGAAACAGGATTTAGCTTGGGCAAGTAATCCTGTTATGTGATATGTGGCTCGAGAGTGTGCTCGCTGATTATGTGCCATAATGGGTATTCTAGACTATAAAATGATGGGTTATTGAATTGTACACCTTGAGTGTACTATCTGAGTATCCATCAGAATTTATCAGAATTTTAATAATTCAATGGATACAATACTTGACATGTTATGAGAATTATAAGACGAAATTAATAATTTCTTGAAAGAATATAGCATGATGAGCTCATCTATGTTTACTTGATGTATATGGGAATTAAGTTACTAACTTGTTTGATTGAATGCATGTGTTTAGGCAATTTTGCCAAGTTGATGGAAACATGTTATTATATGCTTAATTTTAATAAATGAGATTGGTAAGTTTAATTCCAGTTATACGAACTTAGTAAGCATATAATGCTTACTAGGTTTACTTTTCTCTGTTTTATAATGCTCGGAAGTTCGCGAAGGTTGGTGAATGGTTGGAGCATCATCACACATCCACAAGCTTATTTTGGTATAAATAGTAAATTTATTTTGGTATAATGGCATGTATAGGTTAACTTGACCATAGATGGTTTGAATATGTTATTTGTAAATTAGCCATTGGAATGGCTAATAATGGTTTGTTTTGGTACTTATAAAGCATTATGTCATGGTAAATACATATATGTTAAGTATGTATGATCAAGTGATGTTTACGTTTAGGTTATACTAAGATAAGATTATAAACATAATAATAATGCAATGATATATCATATTAGATGTTAGAATTTGCTTGAAAACAATGCTTGAATTGGTTGGTATATGAATGTAAGTTTTGGTGCAGGATATTGGTAAAATTTTGGGTGAGAAATGAAGCTAGAAATGGCTTTATTTTATCCACACAGGTAGACACACAGGCGTGTGTCTAGACCGTATGTGACACACGGCTTGGTACATGGACGTGTAGTTAGATCGTGTGTCCCCTGCATTTTAAATTTGAGAAATAGAA
Organism: Gossypium arboreum; assembly: GCF_025698485.1. Taxonomy (NCBI): domain Eukaryota; kingdom Viridiplantae; phylum Streptophyta; class Magnoliopsida; order Malvales; family Malvaceae; genus Gossypium; species Gossypium arboreum. The sequence goes on along the minus strand of NC_069076.1, from coordinate 13,209,928 downwards.
TGCTTAAAATTAAGCACACGGGCAGAGAAACGGGCGTGTGTCTTAGCCTCGTGTGCTATACGGTCTAGAACACGGGCGTGTGTCCTGGCCGTGTGAACCCTACACCTAAGTTTTGAAAAATAAATTGATCACATGGCCTACTCACATGGGTGTGTGGCTATCCATGTGGCACAAGTCAGAGAGTTACACGGGGTCGAACACAGCCTGTAGCACGGGCGTGTCTGAAGGTCACACGGGCGTGTCTTAAGGTCACACGGGCGTGTCCCTAGACTACACGGGCAAGTGAGCCCTGTACCTAGGAAAAATTTTCAAAATTTTGCGAAAAATTCTTTGAGTCCTCGATTAAGTCCTTATTTAATTCTAATACTCGTTTTAGGCTTCGAGGTTCCATTTAAGGGACATTAAGAATAATCTTGGAAAATGAATAGTAAATTATATGAAATATTTGTAAATGTTCTGTAAACTTTGATAATACTTCATAACCCTATTCCGATGACGAATACAGGTTAGAGGTGTTACAATAACTCTGTATATGCTTCAGTGGTTAAGTGTTCTGGGGTGTGTATGAGGTCTTAGGTTCAAGTCCCAAATTTGTTAATTTTTTCATTTTTGATCCAAGCCTTACCCTTGTTGAATGAGTTTTTATAAAATTGTCTGTTAATTCATATCAGAATGAGCCTGATGATTCGAATGGTATGGGAGTTGGTGTGTTGGAGGTCTTGTGTTTGAATCTCTATGCAAGCGAGGGAATTAATTTTTGTCTCGTTTGATTGAGAGAGTTTGGATGGGATTAGGAGTCTGTGTGAGTGGGTGGTTGTAGATGAGAGAATAGTGGGGAGTTAGGATATAGGGGAGTTATCAGGTTTAATTTTATTTTTTTTCAAAAATTCATTTTTCTCTTTCCTTCAAAAAAATCTGACGTTAAAAATTCTTCTGTTTTCCCCTTTCTGGTATTTTATTTTCTCTTTCTCTGCAAACCTTTGCTTTGTTCTTCTGTATTTCAGTTTGTCAATCTATTGTTCAATCATGCTGTGGAATTGTCGGGTTTTCCTTCTGATTCAGTGAGTAGAATTTTTCTATTGCTTCCATTAGTTTTGTGATAATAGCGGTGTTTGAATTTTGAAAACCATTATTAGGGATTTATTCGATAAAATCCATGTTAGGTGAAGGTTGTGAGGCAGAAGATTTGTGACAGCCCTAAAGTGACCCTAGTCGGAAAGCGGTTTCGGGACCGCTAAGCCGAGTCACCAAATTATTTGAATATAATGATTATTATCTAAAATATGTGAATATGAATGTGTGAAAGTTTTAAGCTTCGATTTAGTCAATTGCATGTGAATTTAGCTAATAGGACTTATGTGTGACACTTTTGAAATGTGATAGGTCGATCTATAAGGATCTATTAGTGCATGAGATCAAAAGGGTGGACTTGCATGTCAATTTCCCCCTTAATTAGTAAGTGGCCGGCCATGACAAGGAGGGTGGACAAAATTTTATGGGCAAAACATGTCATAAACATGTTATGTTAATGCTTATGTTAGGAATAATAAAATAAAGAACATGGGCAATAAAATATTAGTGTTAGTAGGAGGAGAAACAAAAAAAAATGTGTGTGGTTGCCCCCTTCATTGCCGTGAATTGAAAGAAGAAAAAAAAAGAGCTTCATTCTTTGGTTCTTCTTGGCCGAATTGAAGAAAGGAAGAAGAGAGGTTTCAGTCACCTTGAGCTTAAGGGGAGGTTAGTATGTTGTGTTAGATTCTTAAATTTTAAACTTGTTTCTAGTTAATTAGCTAATTTCTTACACAACCCATGGCAAAAATTTTGAAATCTTGGTGATGGCTTGAGCATTCGGTTTTAGTTATTAAAGGATGAGATTGGGTTATAATCTTTATGTTTTATGAAGAATTGTTGAAGAGAAGGGTTTAAGTAGTCAAATTATAAATTTTAATGCTCATGAGTACAATGGCCAAACATAGATTTGTCTAAAGAATTGAACAAATGCCGTGTGAGTGATTGAAATGAATGAATTGGAGGTTGGATCATGTTAAGATTCGGCCTTGTACATAAACATTAAGAGTTTGATGTTTTTGTGATTTTTGGAAGGTAAATAAGGTTATACACAAGATGAATACTAAGATTTTGGTTGACTTGTTTTTAGTGAGGTTCGGCCAAGGACCTTATGTGCAAGTTTATTCGGTTTAAGTAGAGTAAACGTGACGGGTAGATATGGAGTAATGTGTATATTGGTTCGGCTGCTAAGCAAGGAAATAATTGTTGGTAACATAGTATCTATGCACTTATGAATATATATATATATATGGTATTTTAAGTATAATTGTTCATTGATAAGGTTGGTTAATAGTTCAAGTAAGGATTACTATATTTGATATGTACACAAATTGAGGCAATAGGTTCGGCAATTAGCTTAAGACATACGGGTAATATCATATGTCCGATCATAGTTAAACATTCGATAATTGTGATTCTTTGGCTACAATGTTTGAATATCGCCATGGGGAGAATATATGATCGGTTGCCTAATATTAGTTCGAAATGAATCTAAATAAATAGATATTTGTATATAGTAAAGTTGGATAAGTAATTGAATAAATTTATTTGTTTATTAAGCTCAAGAGCTTAGAGGATCAAAGTTGGATAAGGGAAAGGAAAAAGTTGTGACAGCCCTAAAGTGACCCAAGTCGGAAAGCAGTTTCGGGACCGCTAAACCGAGTCACCAAATTATTTGAATATGATATTTATTGTCTAAAATATGTGAATATAAATGTGTGAAAGTTTTAAGCTTCAATTTAGTAAATTGCATGTGAATTTAGTCAATAGGACTTATGTGTGACACTTTTGAAATGTGATAGATCAAAACATAAGGATCTATTAGTGCATGTAAGAAAAAGGGGGGGACTTGCATGTCAATTCCCCCCCCCATTTAGTAGTGGCCGGCCATGACAAATAGGGTGGACAAGGTGTGATGGGCAAAACATGTCATAGACATGTTATGTTGGTGCATCATGGGAGGAACAACAAAATAAAAGTTAGTAATAAAGAAATGGAAAAGGAAAATGATGAAAGAAAAAAAGGGATCATCATTCATGTTCTTGCTAGCGAATCTAAAGAAAAAAAAAGGAACAAGAGCATTCGGTGATGAAAACAAGTTGTGTCCTTTGATTCTTCTTGGCCGAATTGAAAGGAGGAAGAAAGGAGTGAAGCAATCGGCCATCTTAGGTCAATATTAAGGTAAGGTGTTCATATTAGTTCTTGAAATTTTAGTTGATCTTGAGTGAGATATCAAGTTATTTTTTTTTTGTAACCCATGATGAAAATTTGATTTTGGATTGAGTAAGGTTTTTGACTATCGTAGTTAATAATGGTGAGTTTTGTTGTTTCGTGTTAAAGTTAGGTGAATGATGATGGATGAGTGTTTGAACCATAAAAAGAATTCGGCTACCTTGTTATGAACTAGGGCCGAATGTGAGTTGGTTGTGGTTGAATATTGCATGCTTGGTAGAATGGTGGATGAAAGTGCCGAATGTGGTCTTTGGTTTGGCATGAAGTGATAAATAAAGGTTTAAAAGATAGCTTAAGTTAATTGATACTCACTAATGAGTTCGGATGGAAGCTTTGTTAAGTGGGAAATGAGTGGCCGAGAGAGAGAATTATGGACTATTGCCGAATGTATGTTGGATTGATAGAGTCTCCAAATTGATTCTATGTGTGTATGCATGACCGAATATAATCGGCCACATGAGTAAAGAAATGGGTTATTTGATATGTGGTAAAAGTTAAGTGTTAAACGAAATGGAAATGAAATCATATTGGAATATGTATACTCGACCACATGAATGAGTACATAGGTTGATGTGTATGTTCGCCATAGGTAAACATATTGATGGCTTTATCTTGACTTAGAAAATTCGGCTAAGGTGAATATTGGCTAATATGTTGAGTTGATTCATGATTTCATATGTATGTGACTTTAGTGTCTAATGTATATATATAAGCTAAGTACCTTGAGTTCCTCTTTTGATGCTCAAATGATTAAATCAATTTATTTGTTAAATTAAGCTCAAGAGCAAAGGGAACTAAATCAGATAAAGGGAAGGAAAAAGTGGTCGAATAGCCATCGAAATCGTTCGACAACATCCGAGGTAAGTTTTCGAGCAATGAGACTTAGTTTATGATTTGATTAAGTCATAACGTATGTGCATAGAGATCGTGTTATAAAGCAAACTAAACCATGCTGTTTGTATGTGGCTAGTGAGCCGAAATGGGAATGCTTAATACGTGACTTGTGTTTGAACTGTAATTATGAAAATGAAATTAGATGTGTCATGATTTATTGATATGTGCATGAATGTTCGGATGATAACCGGGCTAAGTCCCGAGAGCATTTGAGCTAGTGGCTAATTCCGGGCTAAGTCCCGAAGGCGTTTGTGCGAGCTATTATATCCGGGCTAAGTCCCGAAGGCATTTGTGCGAGTTATTATACCGGGCTAAGTCCCGAAGGCATTTGTGCAAGTTACTATAACCGGGCTAAGTCCCGAAGGCATTTGAGCTAGTGGCTATATCCGGCTAAACTCCGAAGGTACTTGGTTTGAGAACGAGTGATCTTGCTGTAATAATTTAAATTGATACGCTCGTAAAACCCAACGATGAGGTACGTTTCGTATATGCATTAGGGTGGTGATTCCGTTTAAATAATATTCGCTCAGTAAATTAATGAGCTTAGGCCTTAGCTAAGTTGATCTTTGTGTCTCGAATATAAGGGTTGGTAATGTGAAGTAAGTATGATATTGAGAATTTGCGCATATGAGATTATCCGTTTAGCCATATGAATGCTATACTTTGGTTGTGTCTAATTTCATGGCTCAAACTTACTAAGCATTAAATGCTTACTCCGTTTCTTTGATTCTCTGTTTTATAGATTTTGGGTTCGTCAGCTATCGGACTCGGGATTGTTGAAGTCGAAGTCGTCCACACTATCAAAGCCCCTTTTTGGTACACTTTTGGTTGAACTTTGAAATGGCATGTATAGGACTACCCGTTTTGTTGTTGGTCATGGACCCTTTGGTTTTGTGTAAATTTGGATAGCCATGCGAAAATGGCTTATATACACTTTGAGCTTAGTATTATAATTGTCTTGTATGATGTTCATTAAGAGGTATGGAAATGTTTGGGAACGATTAGCCGTTGGAATGGTTAATCATGATCATATTTTGTGCTAGATATGCTAAAGGGCTAGTTGAATCATGGAAACTATGTAATAGGTAAAGTCTACCTTAAAAATAGATGCTGATAACAGCAGTGATGTGAATGTGAAAAATCACTAAAAATAGTAGGAATGGAATTAAATAGTGAATAAATTATGTAATCGAACCTTGATGAATCTATTTTCATAGGAAAGTAACGAAACGATCCTATGAATAGTATATTATGAGATATTTAAGTTTTCGCGAAATAGGGCCAGAGCGATTTTTGGATTCCCTATTCCGACTTTAGAAATTCATTACAAATTAACCAAAGATAATTAGAAGTCATGCTATATATTTATAGTTTCCTTTTCGAGTCTAGTTTCTATAGAAACAAACGGAATCAGTATTGAAGCCCTGTATAGGGAGATATCCAAGTCGTAATGCGCAAAGGTCAGTGTAGTCGAACCCTGAAACAGGGGAGAATTTAACTAATAAACTATACTAATTGGCTCGACCAAAAATTAGAGAAAAATATTTGTAGATTGATATATGAGTCTAGTTTCAGGAAAAATTTACAAAACTGATTTTCGAGTTTTGAAACTCAAGATATGATTTTAAAGACGACAGTGACGCAGTAACCCGTGTGTCTGGAAATTTTTAAATGGACTATAGAAATAAGTGAACTAAGGCTGTTAACCCCTCGTGTCCGACCCCGGTGACGGTCTCGGGTACGGGGTGTTACAATTTTATTAGTATCAGAGCTACAATTTAGTTGATTCTAGGACTACCGTACTACGTTTGGGTCTAGCTATACATGCCATTATGTGATTATTTGATAGTGTGGTGATTTCTGACATTTGCAAATGTGTGTATTTATAGTAATGGATCCCGATCCGACCGAAGCGGTAGTGATGATCTCGAGTGTAGCGCTGCTCCCGCACAAGGGACAGCGCCGGCGGACTCTCAACCTAATGCTAGTAATCCGAATGATGAAGCTAGACAAGCTTTTTATAGCGTGATGAATGATTGGTTCAACCAATACATTCGAACTAATACGGCTGTTCCACAACCTCCATTCCCGACAAATACCACCCCCGCACCTACCATAACTCTGGTAACTGACCAAATAAGGTCAAATAAGCCCCCAGTTGACCGAATCCGAAAACACGGGGCTACTGAATTTAAAGCTACGGACAGCGATGATGCCGAGCAAGCTGAATTTTGGTTGGACAACACTATCCGGGTACTCGATGAGCTATCTTGCACACCCGATGAGTGCCTAAAGTGTACTATCTCCTTGCTACATGATTCTGCCTACTATTGGTAGAATACGTTGACTTCTGTTGTGCCCAGAGAGCAAGTAACTTGGGAGTTCTTCCAAACTGAGTTTCGAAAGAAGTATATCAGTCAGAGATTCATTGACCAAAAGCGGAAGGAATTTCTTGAACTCAAACAAGGTTCCATGTCGGTTACCGACTATGAACGAAAATTTGTGAGGCTTAGCCGATACGCACGAGAATGCATTTCTTCAGAGGCCATGATGTGTAAACGTTTCGAGGATGGACTGAATGATGATATAAAGTTGTGTGTTGGCATTTTAGAAATCCGAGAATTTGTGGTACTCGTCGAGCGAGCTTGCAAAGCTGAGGAGCTCAGTATGGAGAAAAGAAAAGCTGATATGGGAGCAAAGGAGTTTCGTAAGAGGTCTTCGGGGAGGCCCTTTCAATAGTCATCGAAGAAATTTAGAGATGATTTGGGCCGATCTAGAAACACTTCGGGCTTTTCTAGACGAGATCGCAATCGACCCCTTGTGAGTGCACGAGTCACTTCGGTCGCCAGTGTTGGAACTGATCGTCGAGACAGAGCGGAGTGCCAGTATTATGGTAAATGGCATTCGGGGAGTTATAGATTCCATGACCGCTCCTGTTACAAGTGCGGGTCAGTTGACCACTTTATTAAAGATTGCCCGAGGTTGTCTAAACAGAATGTAAATCAGAGTGGGAAACCGGGTGCTACCACTACTCGAGGTAGACCATCTAGAAATACGGGCAATGCTAGTGGTGTTCAGAGAGGATCTAGAGATGCAACGACCAGATCTAAGGCTCGTGCTACTACTAGAGCTTATGCTATACGCGCACGCAAGGATGCTTCCTCGCTAGACGTTATTACCGGTACTTTTACTCTCTTTGATTCTAATGTGATTGCTTTGATTGACCCCGGTTCTACTCATTCTTATATATGTGAAACCTTAGCATCCAGTAAGACTTTACCTATTGAGTCTACTGAGTTCGTAATTCAGGTGTCAAATCCCTTGGGTCGTTACGTGCTTGTCGACAAAGTGTGTAAGAAATGTCCCCTAGTAATTCGAGGTTCCTGTTTTTCGGCGGACTTGATGCTTTTGCCGTTTGATGAATTTGATGTTTTCCTCGGTTTAGATTGGTTGACCGTGCATAATGCGGTTGTGAATTGCAAAAGCAAGACTATTGATTTGAGGTGCGCAAATAACGAGATAACCCGAGTTGAGTCTACGGACTTAAAGGTGTTGCCAGCTGTAATATCATCAATGTTGGCCCAGAAATATGTAAGAAAGGGGTGCGAAGCATACCTTGCGTATGTACTTGATGACAAAGAGTTAGAAAAGAAACTCGAATCTGTGCCGGTGGTTTGTGAATACCCGGATGTTTTTCCTGAGGAATTACCGGTACCTGTTCGGGAGGTAGAGTTTGGTATTGAGCTTGTACCTGGGACTACGCCAATTTCGATAGCTCCATATCGTATGGCACCAACCGAGTTAAAAGAGTTGAAAGCTTAGTTGCAAGAATTGACGGATAGAGGTTTCGCTCGACCAACTTTCTCTCCTTGGGGTGCACCAGTATTGTTTGTGAAAAAGAAGGACGGAACCATGAGGTTGTGCATCGACTATCGTCAGCTGAATAAGGTGACAATAAAGAATAAATATCCGATGCCACGTATTGTCGATTTGTTTGTTCAACTAAAGGGAGCCTCAGTGTTTTCGAAGATAGATTTGAGATCGGGTTATTACCAGTTGCGAGTTCGAGATTTGGATATACCCAAGCGCGCCAGAAGCGAGATACGGCCACTACGAGTTCTTAGTGATGCCGTTTGGGCTCATTAATGCCCCTGCGGTATTTATGGATTTGATGAATCGAATCTTTAGACAGTATTTGGACCGGTTCGTAGTTGTGTTTATTGATGACATTTTAGTCTATTCAAGAGATGAGACCGAACATGCTGAGCACCTGAGAATAGTGTTGCAAATTTTACGGGATAAGCGGTTATATGCTAAGTTCAAGAAGTGTGAGTTCGGTTAAGAGAGGTTAGCTTCTTGGGTCATGTGGTATCCGCGATCGGGTATTCGAGTTGACCGAGCAAAATTTCAGCCATACTTAAGCTGGAAGCCTCCAGAAATATTTCGAGGTTCGGAGCTTTTTGGGACTTAGGTTACTACCGACGGTTTGTAAAAGGTTTCTCGATGATAGCCACAGCAATGACGAAGCTACTTCAAAAAGATGTTAAGTTGAATGGACGGAAAAATGTCGAAAAGTTTTGATCAACTGAAAACTTATTTGGTGAAGCTCGATACTAGTGCGGCCGAATCGGGCAAAGAGTTTGTCATTATAGTGATGCATCCCTACTTGGGTTAGGTTGCGTATTGATGCAAGAAGGTCGAGTTGTGGCCTATCGTCGAGATAATTAAAGCCACATCGAAAAATTATCCGACCCATGATCTCGAATTAGCGCCATCGTATTCGCTCGAAAATATGGCGACATTACTTATTTGGTGAGCAGTGCCATGTATTTTCGAATCACAAAAGTCTCAAATATTTGATGACTCAAAGAGACTTAAAACTGCGACAAAGACGTTGGCTGGAGTTGTTGAAAGATTATGAGCTTGTCATTGACTATCACCCGGGAAAGGCTAATGTGGTTGCGGATGCCTTAAGTCGTAAATCACTGTTTGCTTTACGAACGATGAACGTGCACTTGTCCGATCTATCCGACAACGTGTTAGTAGCTGAATTAAAGGCCAAACCATTATTGATTCATCAAATTCGGGAGGCTCAGAAAGTCGATGACGAATTGGTTGCAAAACGGGCTGAATGTGTTTCGAACATGGAATCAGAGTTTCAAATTGATGACGACGATTGTTTGAGGTTCCGAAGTCGTTTGTGCATTCCAAGGAATTCAGAACTTATTTCAATGATTCTGAACGAAGCTCATTGTAGCCGAATGTCAATTCACCCGGGGAGTACGAAAATGTACCACGACCTAAGACGTCAGTTTTGGTGGCATGGTATGAAACGAGACATTTCCGATTTTGTCTCGAAGTGCTTAGTATGTCAGCAAGTGAAGGCGGAACATCAAGTGCCTACCGGTTTACTTCAACCGATCATGATACCTGAATGGAAATGGGATCGAGTCACGATGGATTTCGTATCTGGGTTGCCAGTATCGGCAAGTAAGAAAGATGCGATTTGGGTTGTTGTGGATAGGATCGACTAAGTCGGCTCACTTTATTCCGTGCACGCAGATTTTTCAATGGATAAACTAGCTGAATTGTATGTTTCTCAGATTGTGAGATTACACGGGGAACCTATTTCTATCGTGTCGGATAGAGATTCGAGATTCACCTCACGATTTTGGAAGAAATTGCAAGAAGCTTTGGGTACCAAGTTGCATTTTAGCACCGCTTTTCACCCCCAAACCGATGGTCAATCCGAGCGGATAATTCAGATACTTGAGGATATGTTGAGATGTTGCATCCTCGAGTTCAATGGTTCATGGGAACGATATTTACCTTTAATTGAATTCGCTTACAACAACAGTTTTCAATCAAGTATTAAGATGGCACCTTACGAGGCTTTGTACGGTCGTAAATGCCGTACACCATTGTTTTGGACCGAGCTTGGTGAAAGTAAAATTTTCGGAGTTGATTTGGTTAAAGATGCTGAACAGAAAGTAAAAGTAATCCGTGAAAGTCTGAAGGCAGCCACAGATCGTCAGAAATCGTATGCGGATTTGAAACGAAAAGACATTGAATATCAGGTGGGAGATAAAGTGTTTCTTAAAGTTTCACCTTGGAAAAAGATACTCAGATTTGGCCGTAAGGGCAAGTTGAATCCGAGATTCATTAGGCCGTACGAAATCTCCGAACGAGTTGGTCTAGTTGCGTATAGATTGATTTTGCCCCCTGAACTTGAAAAGATTCACGACGTCTTTCATGTTTCGATGCTTCGACGTTATAGATCTGATCCGTCACACGTGATTAATCCATCAGAAGTTGAAATTCAATCTGACTTGAGTTATGAAGAAGAACCGATTCGTATCCTAGCTCGTGAAGTGAAAGAGTTGCGAAACAAAAGGGTTCCGTTAGTAAAGGTGTTATGGCTCAAACACGGAGTCGAAGAAGCTACTTGGGAAATCGAGAACTCTATGAGAGAACGATACCCAAACCTATTTACTGGTAAGATTTTCGAGGACGAAAATTTCTTAAGTGGGGGAGAGTTGTGACAGCCCTAAAGTGACCCTAGTCGGAAAGCGGTTTTGGGACCGCTAAACCGAGTCACCAAATTATTTGAATATGATATTTATTGTCTAAAATATGTGAATATAAATGTGTGAAAGTTTTAAGCTTCGATTTAGTAAATTGCATGTGAATTTAGTCAATAGGACTTATGTGTGACACTTTTGAAATGTGATAGATCAAAACATAAGGATCTATTAGTGCATGTAAGAAAAAGGGGGGGACTTGCATGTCAATTCCCCCCCATTTAGTAGTGGCCGGCCAGGACAAATAGGGTGGACAAGGTGTGATGGGCAAAACATGTCATAGACATGTTATGTTGGTGCATCATGGGAGGAACAACAAAATAAAAAGTTAGTAATAAAGAAATGGAAAAAGGAAAATGATGAAAGAAAAAAAAAGGGATCATTATTCATGTTCTTGCTAGCCGAATCTAAAGAAAAAAAAAGGAACAAGAGCATTCGGTGATGAAAACAAGTTGTGTCCTTTGATTCTTCTTGGCCGAATTGAAAGGAGGAAGAAAGGAGTGAAGCAATCGGCCATCTTAGGTCAATATTAAGGTAAGATGTTCATATTAGTTCTTGAAATTTTAGTTGATCTTGAGTGAGATATCAAGTTATTTTTTTTTGTAACCCATGATGAAATTTTGATTTTAGATTGAGTAAGGTTTTTGACTATGGTAATTAATAATGGTGAGTTTTGTTGTTTCATGTTAAAGTTAGGTGAATGATGATGGATGAGTGTTTGAACCATAAAAAGAATTCGGCTACCTTGTTATGAACTAGGGCCGAATGTGAGTTGGTTGTGGTTGAATATTGCATGCTTGGTAGAATGGTGGATGAAAGTGCCGAATGTGGTCTTTGGTTTGGCATGAAGTGATAAATAAAGGTTTAAAAGATAGCTTAAGTTAATTGATACTCACTAATGAGTTCGAATGGAAGCTTTGTTAAGTGGGAAATGAGTGGCCGAGAGAGAGAATTATGGACTATTGCCGAATGTATGTTGGATTGATAGAGTCTCCAAATTGATTTTATGTGTGTATGCATGACCGAATATAATCGGCCACATGAGTAAAGAAATGGGTTATTTGATATGTGGTAAAAGTTAAGTGTTAAACGAAATGGAAATGAAATCATATTGGAATATGTATACTCGACCTCATGAATGAGTACATAGGTTGATGTGTATGTTCGGCCATAGGTAAACATATTGATGGCTTTATCTTGACTTAGAAAATTCGGCTAAGGTGAATATTGGCTAATATGTTGAGTTGATTCATGATTTCATATGTATGTGACTTTAGTGTCTAATGTATATATATGAGCTAAGTACCTTGAGTTCCTCTTTTGATGCTCAAATGATTAAATCAATTTATTTGTTAAATTAAGCTCAAGAGCAAAGGGGAACTAAATCCGATAAAGGGAAGGAAAAAGTGGTCGAATAGCCATCGAAATCGTTCGACAAATTCCGAGGTAAGTTTTCGAGCAATAAGACTTGTTTATGATTTGATTAAGTCATAATGTATGTGCATAGAGATCGTGTTATAAAGCAAACTAAACCATGCTGTTTGTATGTGGCTAGTGAGCCGAAATGGGAATGTATCGTGACTTGTGTTTGAACTCTAATTATGAAAATGAAATTAGATGTGTCATGATTTATTGATATGTGCATGAATGTTCGGATGATAACCGGGCTAAGTCCCGAGAGCATTTGAGCTAGTGGCTAATTCCGGGCTAAGTCCCGAAGGCATTCGTGCGAGCTACTATATCCGGGCTAAGTCCCGAAGGCGTTTGTGCGAGCTATTATATCCGGGCTAAGTCCCGAAGGCATTTGTGCGAGTTATTATACCGGGCTAAGTCCCGAAGGCATTTGTGCAAGTTACTATAACCGGGCTAAGTCCCGAAGGCATTTGAGCTAGTGGCTATATTCGGCTAAACTCCGAAGGTACTTGGTTTGAGAACGAGTGATCTTGCTGTAATAATTTAAATTGATACGCTCGTAAAACCCAACGATGACGTACGTTTCGTATATGCTTTAGGGTGGTGATTCCGTTTAAATAATATTCGCTAAGTAAATTAATGAGCTTCCGGCCTTGGCTAAGTTGATCTTTTGTGTATGAATATAAGGGTTGGTAATGTGAAGTAAGTATGATATTGAGAATTTGCGCATATGAGATTATCCGTTTAGCCATATGAATGCTATACTTTGGTTGTGTCTAATTTCATGGCTCAAACTTACTAAGCATTAAATGCTTACTCCGTTTCTTTGATTCTCTGTTTTATAGATTTTGGGTTCGTCCGCTATTGGACTCGGGATTGTTGAAGTCGAAGTCGTCCACACTATCAAAGCCCCTTTTTGGTACACTTTTGGTTGAACTTTGAAATGGCATGTATAGGACTACCCGTTTTGTTGTTGGTCATGGACCCTTTGGTTTTGTGTAAATTTGGATAGCCATGCGAAAATGGCTTATATACACTTTGAGCTTAGTATTATAATCGTCTTGTATGATGTTCATTAAGAGGTATGGAAATGTTTGGGAGCGATTAGCCGTTGGAATGGTTAATCATGATCATATTTTGTGCTAGATATGCTAAAGGGCTAGTTGAATCATGGAAACTATGTAATAGGTAAAGTCTACCTTAAAAATAGATGCTGATAGCAGCAGTGACGTGAATGTGAAAAATCACTAAAAATAGTATGAATGGAATTAAATAGTGAATAAATTATGTAATCGAACCTTGATGAATCTATTTTCATAGAAAAGTAACGAAACGATCCTATAAACAGTATATTATGAGATATTTAAGTTTTTGCGAAACAGGGCCAGAACAGTTTCTGGATTCCCTGTTCCGACTTTGGAAATTCATTACAAATTAACCAGAGATAATTAGAAGTCATGCCATATGTGTATAGTTTCCTTTTCGAGTCTAGTTTCTATAGAAACAAACGGCATCAGTATTGAAGCCCTGTACAGGGAGATATCCAAGTCGTAATGCGCAAAGGTCAGTGTAGTCGAACCCTGAAACAGGGGACACTTTAACTAATAAACTGTACTAATTTTCTTGACCAAAAATTCTAGAAAAAAGTTTTTAGATTGATATATGAGTCTAGTTTCAGGAACAATTTACGAAACTGATTTTCGAGTTTTGAAACTCAAGATATGATTTTTAAGGCGACAGTGATGCAGTAACCCGTGTGTCTGGAAATTTTTAAATGGACTATGGAAATAAGTGAATTAAGGCTGTTAACCCCTCGTGCCCGACCCCGGCGACGGTCTCGGGTACGGGGTGTTACAAAAGTGATTGAATAGCCGCCGAAATCGTTCGACCACATCCGAGGTAAGTTTTCGAGTAACGAAACTTAGATTATGATTTGATTAGATTATGTTATAAGCAAATCAAAATCATGCCCTTTGTATGTAGCTTTTGAGCTGAAAATGATAATGCTTGATAAGTGACTTGTGTTTGAATTCTAGTTACGAAAATGAAATATTGATGTGTCATGATTTATTGATATGTGCATGGATATTCGGATTGATAACCAGGCTAAGCCGAAGGCATTTGTGCGAGTTACTATATCGGGCTAAGTCCCAAGGCATTTGTGCTAGTTACTATAACTGCCAAGTCCGAAGGCAATTGTGCGAGTTACTATAATCGGGCTAAGTCCGAAGGCATTTGAGCGAGTAGCTGTATCCGCTAAACCTCGAAGGTACTTGGTTTGGGAATGAGCGATCTTGCTGTAATAATTTCAATTAATACGCTTCGTAAAATCCCAACGATAAGGTACGTTTCAGTATATACATAGGAGTAGTGATTTCGTTTAAATATTATCCGCTCATCGATTAGTGAGCTGGCCTTTGGTTAAGTTGATCCCTTATGTATGAATATAAGGGTTGGAAATGTGAAGTAGGACTGATTTTTGAGAATATGTGTATATGAAATTATCCGTTTAGTTATATGAATGCTATACTTGATTGTGCCTAATTTTATTGCTCAAAACTTACTAAGCATTAAATGCTTACTCTGTTCTTTGAATATCTGTTTTATAGATTTTGGTTCATCAGCTATCGGACTCGGGATTGTCGAAGTCGAAGTCGTCCACACTATCAAAGCCCTTTTGGTACACTTTTGGTTGAACTCGAAAATGGCATGTATAGGACTACCCTTTTGTTGTTGGTCATGTACCCTTTGGTTTTATATAAATTTGGATAGCCATGCGAAAATGGCTTATATACACTTTGAGCATAGCATTATAATTGTCTTGTATGTTGTTCATTGAGAGGTATGGAAATGTTTGGTAACGATTAGCCATTGGGAATGGTTAATTATGATTATTTTGATGCTATGTATGACAAACTCTAGTTGATTCATGGAAAACCATGAAATAGGTAAGGTTTACCTTAAAAACAGATGCTGACAGCAGCAGTGGTGTGGATTTGAAAAATCACTAAAAATAGTAAGAATGGAATTAAATAGTTAATAAATTATGTAATTGAACCTTGATGAATCTATTTTCATAGGGAAGTAATGAAATGATCATATGAACAGTATTTTATGAGATTTTAAAGTTTTCGTGAAATAGGGCCAGAGCGGTTTCTGGATTCCCTGTTCGGACTTAGGAAATTCATTATAAATTAACCAGAGATAGTTAGAAGTCATGCCACATATGTATAGATTCCTTTTCGAGTCTAGTTTCTTTAGAAACAAACGGCATAAGTATTGAAGCCCTGTACAGGGAGATATATAAGTCGTAATGCTTGAAGGTCAGAGCAGTCGAACCCTGAAATGGGGGAGACTTTAACTAATAACTTGTACTAATTGGCCCGACCAAAAATTCTAGAAAAAAAATTTTTAGATGGATATATGAGTCTAGTTTCAAGGAAAATTTACGAAACTGATTTTCGAGTTTTGGAACTCAAGATATGATTTTTAAGGTGACAGTGACGCAGTTAGCCAGCTAGTCTGGAAATTTTAAATGGATTTGTAAAAATAAAGGGAATTAAGTCGTTAACCCCTCGTGTCCGACTCCGAAAAGCGGTCTTGGGTGCGGGTGTTACAATTTTATTGGTATCGAGCTACGGTTTAGTCGATTCTAGGACTACCGTAATACGTTTGGGTCTAGCTATACATGCCATTTTGTGATTATTTGATAGTGTGGTGATTTACGACATTTGCAAATATGTTTATTTATAGTAATGGATCCCGATCCCGACCGAAGCAGTAGTGATGATATTGAGAGTGTAGCGCTGCTCTGCACAAGGGACAGCGCGGCGGACTCTCAACCTATTGCTAACAATCCGAATGATGAGGCTAGGCAAGCTTTTTATAGCGTGATGAATGATTGGTTTAACCAATACATTCGAACTAATACTACTGTTCCACAACCTCCATTCCCGACTAATACCACCCTCAAGACCTACAATACCTCCGAATCGACCGAATAAGGTCAAATAAGCCCCATTGATAGAATCCGAAAACACGGGCTACTAAATTTAAAGCTCCGACAATGATGATGCCGAGCAAGCTGAATTTTGGTTGGACAACACTATTCGTACTCGATGAGCTATCTTGCACACCGATGAGTGCCTAAAGTGTACTATCTCCTTGCTACGTGATTCTACCTACTATTGGTGGAATACGTTGATTTCTATTGTGCCCGAGAGCAAGTAACTTGGGAGTTTTTCCAAACCGAGTTTGAAAGAAGTATATCGATCGAGATTCATTGACCAAAAGCGGAAGGAATTTCTTGAACTTAAACAAGGTTCCATGTCGATTCATCGACTATGAACGAAAGTTTGTAAGGCTTAGCCAGATGCGCTCGAGAATGCATTTCTTCAGAAGCCGTAATGTGTAAACGTTTCGAGGATGGACTGAATGATGATATAAAGCTGTTTGTTGGCATTTTGGAAATTCGAGAATTTGTGGTACTTGTCGAGCGAGCTTGCAAAGCCGAGAAGCTTAGTATGGAGAAAAGAAAAGCTGATATGGGAGCAAAGGAGTTTCGTAAGAGGTCTTTGGAGAGGCCCTTTCAACAGTTATCAAAGAAATTTAGAGATGATTTGGGCCGATCTAGAGACACTTCGGGTTTTTCTAGACAAGATCGTGATCGACTCCCTATGAGTGCACGAGTCACTTCGGTCGCCAGTGTTGGAAATGATCGTCAAATGTAAGCGAGTGTCGATATTATGGTAAATGGCATTCGGGAGTTGTAGATTCCATGACCGCTCTGTTACAAGTGCGGATCAGTTGACCACTTTATTAAAGATTGCCCGAGGTTGTCTGAACAGAATGTAAATCAGAGTGGGAAACCTGGTGCTACTACTGCTCGGGGTAGACCATCTAGGAATACGGGCAATGCTAGTGGCGGTCGAGAGGATCTAGAGATGCTACAACCAGATCCGAGGCTCGTGCTCTGCTAGAGCTTATGCTATTCAGCGCACGCGAGGATGCTTCTTCGCCAGATGTTATTACCGGTACTTTTACTGTCTTTGATACAAATGTGATTGCTTTGATTGACCCCGGTTCTACTCATTCTTGTATATGTGAAACCTTAGCATCCAAAGAAGACTCTACCACCATTGAGTCTCTCGAGTTTGTAATCGGTGTCAAATCCTTTGGGTCGTTACGTGCTTGTCGACAAAGTGTGTAAGAAATGTCCCTTAGAAATCGAGAGGTTCTGCTTTTCCGCCGATTTAATGCTTTTACCGCTTGTGAATTTGATGTTATCCTCGGTATGTATTGGTTGACCGTACATGATGCAATTGTAAATTGCAAAAGAAAAACCATCGATCTGAGGTGTGTAAATAACGAGATAATCCGAGTTGAGTCTACTGACTTGAATAGGTTGCCACCGTAATATCATCAATGTTGGCTCGAAATATGTAAGAAAGGGTGCGAAGCATACCTTGCGTATGTACTTGATGACAAAGAGTTAGAAAAGAAGCCTGAATCTGTGCCAGTGGTTTGTGAATACCCGGATGTTTTTCCCGAAGAATTACTGGGTTACCACCTGTTCGGGAGGTAGAGTTTGGCATCGAGCTTGTACCTAGGACTACACCGATTTCGATAGCTCCATATCGTATGGCACCAACGGAATTAAAGGAATTGAAAGCTCAGTTGCAAGAGTTGACGGATAGAGGTTTCGCTCGACCAAGTTTATCACCTTGGGGTGCACCAGTATTGTTTGTGAAAAAGAAGGACGGAACCATGAGGTTGTGCATCGACTATCGTCAGCTGAATAAGGTGACAATAAAGAATAAATATCTGATACCGCTCATTGATTATTTGTTTGATCAACTAAAGGGAGCCTCAGTGTTTTCAAAGATAGATTTGAGATCGGGTTATTATCGATTCATAATTCGAGATTCAGATATACCCAAAAGCGCTTTCGTAAGCGAGATACGGTCACTCTGAGTTCTTAGTGATGCCGTTTGGGCTCACTAATGCCCCTGCGGTATTTATGGATTTGATGAATCGGATCTTTAGACCGTATTTGGATTGGTTTGTAGTTGTGTTTATTGATGACATCTTGGTTTACTCAAGAGATGAAACCGAGCATGCTGAACACCTGAGATTAGTGTTGCAGATTTTATGAGATAAGCAGTTATATGCTAAGTTCAGTAAGTGTGAGTTCTGGTTAAGAGAGGTTAGCTTCTTGGGTCACGTGGTATCTGCATCGGGCATTCGAGTCGATCCGAGCAAAATTTCAGCCATACTTAACTGGAAGCCTCTGAGAAATATTACTGAAGTTCGGAGCTTTTTGGGGCTTGCCGGTTACTACCGACGGTTTGTAAAAGGTTTCGATGATAGCCACACCAATAACGGCTACTTGAGAAAGATGTTAAGTTTGAATGGACGGAAAGGTGTCGAGAAAAGTTTCGATCAATTGAAAACCCATTTGACGGAAGCTCGGTACTAGTGCGGCCGAATCGTGCAAGGAGTTCATCATTTACGTGATGCATCCTTACTTGGGTTGGGTTGTGTATTGATGCAAGAAGGTCGAGTTGTAGCTTATCGTCGAACAACTGAAGCCATATAAGAAAAATTATCCAACCCATGATCTCGAATTAGCTGCCATCGTATTCGCTTTGAAAATATGGCGACATTACTTATTTGGTGAGAAGTGCCATGTATTTTCGGATCACAAAAGTCTCAAATATTTGATGACTCAAAGAGACTTGAATCTGCGACAAAGGCGTTGGCTTGAGTTGTTGAAAGATTATGAGCTTGTCATTGATTATCACCTGGGAAAGGCTAATGTGGTTGCGGACGCCTTAAGCCGGAAATCACTGCTTGCTTTACGAGCGATGAATGTACACTTGTTTGTTCTACCCTACAATGTGTTAGTAGTTGAATTAAAGGCCAAACCATTATTGATTCATCAAATTCGTGAAGCTCAGAAGGTCGATGATGAATTGGTTGCAAAACGGGCTGAATGTGTTTCGAACATGGAATCAGAGTTTCAAATTGACGATGACGATTGTTTGAGGTTCAGAAGTTGTTTGTGTGTCCCAAGAAATTCAGAACTTATTACGATGATTCTGAACGAAGCTCATTATAGCCGAATGTCAATTCACCCGGGAGTACGAAATGTACAACGACACGAGACGTCGGTTTTGGTGGCATGGTATGAAAGCGAGACATTTCGATTTTGTTTCAAGTGTTTAATATGTCAGCAAGTGAAGGCGGAACATCAAGTGCCCACGGGTTTACTCCAGCCGATCATGGTACCTGAATGGAAATGGGATCGAGTCATGATGGATTTTGTGTCTGGGTTGCCATTGTCGACAAGTAAGAAAGATGCGATTTGGGTTGTTGTTGATAGACTGACTAAGTCGGCTCATTTTATTCCCGTACGTACGGATTTTTCATTGGATAAACTAGCTGAATTGTATGTTTCCCAGATTGTGAGATTACACCGGTGCCCATTTCTATTGTGTCGGATAGAGATCCGAGATTCACCTCACGATTTTGGAAGAAATTGCAAGAAGCTTTGGGTACCAAGTTGCATTTTAGCACCGCTTTTCATCCCCAAACCGATGGTCAATCCGAGCGGATAATTCAGATACTCGAGGATATGTTGAGATGCTGCATCCTTGAGTTTAGTGGTTCATGGGAACGGTATCTACCTTTGATTGAGTTTGCTTACAATAATAGTTTTCAGTCAAGCATTAAGATGGCGCCTTACGAGGCTTTGTACGGTCGAAAATGCCATACACCATTGTTTTGGACCGAGCTCGGTGAAAGAAAAATTTTCGGAGTTGATTTGATTAAAGATGCTGAGCAGAAAGTAAAAATAATTCGTGAAAGTCTGAAGGCAGCATCAGATCGTTAGAAGTCGTATGCAGATTTGAAACTAAAGGACATTGAGTATCAGGTGGGAGATAAAGTGTTTCTTAAAGTTTCACCTTGGAAAAAGATACTCAGATTTGGGCGTTAGGGCAAGTTGAGTCCGAGATTCATTGGGCCGTATGAAATCTCTGAACGAGTTGGTCCAGTTGCATATAGGTTGCTTTTACCCCCTGAACTCGAAAGGATCCACAACGTTTTTCATGTTTCGATGCTTCGACGTTACAGATCTGATCCTTCGCACATAATAAGTCCCTCCGAGGTTGAAATTCAAGCCGATATGAGTTATGAAGAAGAACTCTATGAAAGAACGATACCCAAACCTGTTTACCGGTAAGATTTTCGGGGACGAAAATTTCTTAAGTGGGGGAGAGTTGTGACAGCCCTAAAGTGACCCTAGTTTGAAAGCGGTTTCGGGACCGCTAAACCGAGTCACCAAATTATTTGAATATAATGATTATTGTCTAAAATATGTGAATATGAATGTGTGAAAGTTTTAAGCTTCGATTTAGTCAATTGCATGTGAATTTAGCTAATAGGACTTATGTGTGACACTTTTGAAATGTGATAGGTCGATCTATAAGGATCTATTAGTGTATGAGATCAAAAGGGTGGACTTGCATGTCAATTTCCCCCTTAATTAGTAAGTGGCCGGCCATGACAAGGAGGGTGGACAAAATGTTATGGGCAAAACATGTCATAAACATGTTATGTTAATGCTTATGTTAGGAATAATAAAATAAAGAACATGGGCAATAAAATATTAGTGTTAGTAGGAGGAGAAACAAAAAGAAAATGTATGTGGTTGCCCCCTTCATTGCCGTGAATTGAAAGAAGAAAAAAAAAGAACTTCATTCTTTGGTTCTTCTTGGCCGAATTGAAGAAAGGAAGAAGAGAGGTTTCGGTCACCTTGAGCTTAAGGGGAGGCTAGTATGTTGTGTTAGATTCTTAAATTTTAAACTTGTTTCTAGTTAATTAGCTAATTTCTTACACAACCCATGGCAAAAATTTCGAAATCTTGGTGATGGCTTGAGCATTCGGTTTTAGTTATTAAAGGATGAGATTGGGTTATAATCTTTATGTTTTATGAAGAATTGTTGAAGAGAAGGGTTTAAGTAGTCAAATTATAAATTTTAATGCTCATGAGTACAATGGCCAAACATAGATTTGTCTAAAGAATTGAACAAATGCCGTGTGAGTGATTGAAATGAATGAGTTGGAGGTTGGATCATGTTAAGATTCAGCCTTGTACATAAACATTAAGAGTTTGATGTTTTGTGATTTTGGAAGGTAAATAAGGTTATACACAAGATGAATACTAAGATTTTGGTTGACTTGTTTTTAGTGAGGTTCGCCAAGGACCTTATGTGCAAGTTTATTCGGTTTAAGTAGAGTAAACGTGACGGGTAGATATGGAGTAATGTGTATATTGGTTCTACTGCTAAGCAAGGAAATAATTGTTGGTAACATAGTATCTATGCACTTATGAATATATATATATATGGTATTTTAAGTATAATTGTTCATTGATAAGGTTGGTTAATAGTTCAAGTAAGGATTACTATATTTGATATGTACACAAATTGAGGCAATAGGTTGACAATTAGCTTAAGACATACGGGTAATATCATATGTCCGATCATAGTTAAACATTCGATAATTATGATTCTTTGGCTACAATGTTTGAATATCGCCATGGGGAGAATATATGATCGATTGCCTAATATTAGTTTGAAATGAATCTAAATAAATAGATATTTGTATATAGTAAAGTTGGATAAGTAATTGAATAAATTTATTTGTTTATTAAGCTCAAGAGCTTAGAGGATCAAAGTTGGATAAGGAAAGGAAAAGTGATCGAATAGTCAGCCAAATCGTTCGACCACATCCGAGGTAAGTTTTCGAGTAATGAAACTTAGATTATGATTCGATTAGATTATGTTATAAGTAAATCAAAATCATGCCCTTTGTATGTAGCTTTTGAGCTGAAAATGATAATGCTTGATAAGTGACTTGTGTTTGAATTCTAGTTACGAAAATGAAATATTGATGTGTCATGATTTATTGATATGTGCATGGATATTCGGATTGATAACCGCGCTAAGCCCGAAGGCATTTGTGCGAGTTACTATATCCGGGCTAAGTCTCGAAGGCATTTGTGCGAGTTACTATAACTGGGCCAAGTCCCGAAGGCAATTGTGCGAGTTACTATAACAGGGCTAAGTCCCAAGGCAATTGTGCGAAGTTACTATAAGCGGGCTAAGTCCCGAAGGCATTTGAGCAAGTAGCTATATCCGGCTAAACCCCGAAGGTACTTGGTTTGGGAATGAGTGATCTTGCTGTAATAATTTCAATTAATACGCTCGTAAAATCCCAACGATAAGGTACGTTTCGTATATGCATAGGAGTAGTGATTTCGTTTAAATATTATCCGCTCAGTCGATTAGTGAGCTTTCGGGCCTTTGGTTAAGTTGATCCCTTATGTATGAATATAAGGGTTGGAAATGTGAAGTAGGACTGATTTTTGAGAATATGTGTATATGAAATTATCCGTTTAGTTATATGAATGCTATACTTCAGTTGTGCCTAATTTTATTGCTCAAAACTTACTAAGCATTAAATGCTTACTTCGTTCTTTGAATCTCTGTTTTATAGATTTTGGTTCGTCAGCTATCGGACTCGGGATTGTCGAAGTCGAAGTCATCCACACTATCAAAGCCCTTTTGGTGCACTTTTGGTTGAACTCTGAAAATGGCATGTATTGAACTACCCTTTTTGTTGTTGGTCATGTACCCTTTGGTTTTGTATAAATTTGGATAGCCATGCGAAAATGGCTTATATACACTTTGAGCATAGCATTATAATTGTCTTGTATGTTGTTCATTGAGAGGTATGGAAATGTTTGGTAACGATTAGCCATTGGGAATGGTTAATTATGATTATTTTGATGCTATGTATGACAAACTCTAGTTGATTCATGGAAAACCATGAAATAGGTAAGGTTTACCTTAAAAACAGATGCTGACAGCAGCAGTGGTGTGGATTTGAAAAATCACTAAAAATAGTAAGAATGGAATTAAATAGTGAATAAATTATGTAATTGAACCTTGATGAATCTATTTTCATAGGTAAGTAATGAAACGATCATATGAACAGTATTTTATGAGATTTTAAAGTTTTCGTAAAATAGGGCTAGAGCAGTTTCTGGATTCCCTATTCGGACTTAGGAAATTCATTATAAATTAACCAGAGACATTTAGAAGTCATGCCACATATTTATAGATTCCTTTTCGAGTCTAGTTTCTTTAGAAACAAACGGCATAAGTATTGAAGCCCTGTACAGGGAGATATATAAGTCGTAATGCATGAAGGTCAGAGCAGTCGAACCCTAAAACATGGGAGACTTTAACTAATAAACTGTACTAATTGGCCTGACAAAAAATTCTAGAAAAAAAATTTGTAGATGGATATATGAGTCTAGTTTTAGGGAAAATTTACAAAACTGATTTTCGAGTTTTGGAACTCAAGCTATGATTTTTAAGGTGACAGTGACGCAGTTAGCCAGCTAGTCTAGAAATTTTTAAATGGACTGTAAAAATAAGGGAATTAAGTCTGTTAACCCCTCGTGTCCGACTCCGGTAAGGGTCTCGGGTACGGGGTGTTACAAGATTTCACTACAGCAGCTTAATTCGAGGTTGTGGTTGTTTTTGTTAGCGGTGAGTTAGTTTTTGTATTTTTGGTTAATCCTGATAGACCCAGAAATAGGTTACTAAAGGTTTTAGGTACTCTGTTTTTAGGTGTTGGTATTCTCAGAAGTGGTTTCGTGTAAAAAATGTACCAAGTGTGTACCCCTTACGCAGAAAATCGAGTTTCGGTGAAAGCTGAAAAACTGCACTGTCAACACCACACGGACTTGTGCCTGGCTGTGTGTTTGGCCGTATGCGAGACAGGGTCGTATGGTCGACAAAGGCATGGCCGTGAGCTAGACACGACCGTATGTGGTGCCAGTATGGCCGTGTGGTCCACACAGGCTAGGCCAAGTAAGGCGTGTGGGCCACACGGGCATGTGGGTTCTAGGCCAGGTAGTGTGGGCCACACGGGCATGTGGGCCCAAATTTTTGAAATTTTCCCTAGGGTCACATGGGTCGTTCCGATCGACTGTGAGCCTGTTGTAGGGCCGATAAGGGCTAACTAAAACCTAGATTATGTGATCTGTTATTCTGATAGTATGCTCTGAGTAGGACATTTTTATGAATGTCTAATTATCCTGCTATATATATATCTGATATCTGTACACAAACATGATAAGCATGTTATATCTATATCTGTTTTTGGACAGGGCTTATATATGTGGAGGAAGTGTTCTGTATGGTATTCACCGCCTATATTCTGGCAGTTTGGCTGCACTTTATCTGATATGTGTCATAATGGCATGATACGGTGTGTAGGGCTAGGTGGGTGTTTTTAACCCCACATGGCGTGATGGGATGGTTGGAATTGGTGTGAAAAGGATGGGGGGTAGGGTTTTGTTTATTTGATCTGCGTATATGCATTTGTTATCCGTATCTAAAATAGACATTAGTCTGAATCTGTATCTGACTGTTTGTATTGATTTCTATATAAATTGTATGCCTAATTCTTTTGGGTTACACACTAAGTTTATGAAAACTCACATCTGTTGTCTGTTCTGTTTAGGTAATCCACAAACTTAGCCAGATCAATATGACAGAGCCTCTTGGTGACCACGAGTTTATAAACGGTTAATAATTATGATTTTATAATGATTTTAAGGATTATTTCTGGAGTTTTGTAATTTATGGACTATCCAGACTGTTTGATTTTATTTTGGAATTTGGATTTTGATTTGACTATTAATTTCCGATGGTTTACTTAAACAATGGTTTTCTGAAAATACAAACGGGATTACCAAATTTTACGTTTTATGGCTTTCGCTGTAACTAAAGTTTTGGAAAATAAATAATTTAAATAAATGTTTTCCAAAATGGATATAAACGAGTTTCAACTTTGAAAACTTGAATGATTTAACGAAACGACTCTGTTTTCAAAACCAACCTTTGTAACATCTCCGGATTCGGTCATAATGTCTAGGCCGAGTTTGGGGTGTTACATTTAGTGGTATCAGAGTCAGGTTACAAAACTCAGGCTGTGAATTTTGGGTTCCAAAATTATGACTTAAAAAGAATTGGTTTCTAAATTATTGATAAAGTATGTGGTATACCGAGTCTTCAGCACCGATCCTGTAAGTATGTCTGAACTTAGATAGAAAACTCTGAAACACTGTAGTTAGTCCTTTATAAAACTGTACTGAAATAGATAGAGACTGAAACTTCTGAAAATATTTCTGAACTTCTGATAATTTATGCACAAAATATCTACTAATAAAAATTAGAACTGATACATAAAATTTTATAATGTAGATAAAATTTAAAATTTACGATGAGCACTCGTGGAACACGCGGACATAGTATTTGGAGCCGTGGTAGAGGTCGTAGGGGGCTCGAGCTGAGTCTTCCTCTCTGGGCAGTATGGAAAACTTTAGATATGAATGAGATGTCGGTTTACTGCTCTCGAGATCGGATCTCAAAGCCGCTTCAGTTTGGGGCCGACGACTTATCACTGAGCAATGTTGAGGATATTAAAGAGGGTCACTGGACCTCATTCTAGATTTAGGGGCCATGGGTTGGTAACTAAACGACTCCGGTCCAATGGTGCTGAGTTGTTTAGGGGTATTACTAGAGTCGCCCCTACTGTGGTTGAGTATTGGTTGGAGGCCACCGAGAGGATCATGAATGATGTAGACTGTACTCTCGAGCAGAAACTAAAAGGTGCAGTCTATTTGCTTCGTATTGAGGCATATCAGTGGTGGTTAACGGTTGAGGAGGGTACTCAGCCTGATCGACTGAACTGGAATTTCTTTAAGACTAACTTCCAAAGAAAGTATGTGGGGGCGAGCTTTGTAGATTCTCATAGGCGTGAGCTCATGAATCTTACGCAAGATGATAGATCTGTGGCTGAGTATGGGGTCGAATTTCTAAGGTTGAACCGTTACGCTCGAGGCATGGTGGCATTTGAGTATGAGAAGTGTGTCCGTTTTGAAGACGTCTGAGACTATGTCTAAGGGTTCTGATTGCTCTACAGAGGGAGCGTGAGTTTGCAGTTCTGGTTGATAAGGCAAAGATTGCCGAAGAGGTTAAGCGTGTGGAGTGCCAGAATAGGGACAGTGAGAGAGGCAAGAATTGGGACCAATTTTTTCAGCCATATATGGATAAGATTATCGTGGTCTTTATCGACGACATTTTGGTTTACTCTAAGACTGAGGGTGAGCATGATGAGCTTCTTAGAGTAGTACTTTAGATACTCTAAGAAAATAGCTCTACCGTAAGTTGAGTAAGGGTGAGTTCTGGTTGCGTGAGGTAACTTTTTTAGGGCACATGGTTTCTGTTAAGGGGATCTGAGTTGATCCTAGAAAGATTGAGGCTGTGCTTAATTGGAAACAGCCCAAGAATGTTTCAGAGGTTCGTAATGTTCTAGGACTTACGGGGTATTATCGACGTTTTGTTAAGGGGTTCTCTCTGATTGCAACTTCTTTGACTAAGCTTTTGCGCAAGAGTGTTCCTTTTGTTTGGACTGAAGAGCAACAATAGAGCTTAGAGAAGCTCAAGTCTGTTTTGACTCAGGCTTCTGTTCTGATATAGCCTGAATCTGGTAAAGAGTTCATGGTCTACTGTGATGCATCGTACATCAGTTTGGAATGTGTATTGATGCAAGATGGTAAGGTTGTAGCTTATGTGTCCCATCAGCTTAAGACACACGAGGGGAATTATTTGATGCATGACCTCGAGTTAGCTGCTGTAGTTTTTGCGTTGAAGATCTGGAGGCATTATTTGTAAGGTGAGAAGTGTATCATTTACATTGATCACAAGAGCCTCAACTACCTCCTTACTCAGAAGGAGTTGAATCTTAGACAGCGCCGATGGTTTGAGCTACTCAAAAATTATGACTGTACGATAGAGTATCATTCTGATAAGGCCATTGTAGTGGCCAAAGCTCTAAATCGTAGAGGGATGACTAATTTGAGAGTGATGTTTGCTCGTCTTAGTCTGTTTCATGATGGGAATCTGTTAGCTGAGCTGCAAGTTAAGCTGACTTGGATTGATCAGATTTGAGATAAGCAGTTGAGGGATGAATATCTGGGTTTATGGTTTTGTCAGATTGAGAGTGGCAATACTTTAGATTTTGGGCTGAATAAAGATGGAGTTCCTTGTTTTCGGGGTCGGATCTGTATGCCAAATGATTCTGATTTGAGGCAGTCAATTATGAGGGAAGCGCATAGTAGTCATTATGCTATACATCCCTATAGAAATAAAATGTATCAGGATCTCCGTGAACAGTATTGGTGTTTGGGTTTAAAACATAAGGTTACGGAGTTCGTTGCTCATTGTCTGATGTGTCAGCAAGTTAAGGTTGAGCATCAGTTGCCTTCCAGTTTGCTACAACCCGTTAAGATTCCTTTATGGAAGTGAGAATGAGTAACGATGTACTTCATTAGTGGGTTGCCCTTAACACCCACTAAGAAGGATTCTATTTGTGTCATCGTGGATCGATTGACCAAGTCCGGTTATTTTATTCTGGTTCAGACAGACTACTTTCTGTAAAAGTGAGCGAAGCTCTATATCTCTGAGATTGTAAGCCTGTATGGGGTTCCTGTATCGATTATTCCTGATAGAGATCCTTGCTGTACTTCTCAGTTTTGGAAGAAATTGCATGAGGCTCTAGGTTCGAGATTGGACTTTAGTACTGTGTTTCATCATCAGACCGATGGTCAATTTGAGATGGTGATTCAGATACTGGGGGATATGCTTCGGAGTTGTGTGATAGATTTCTGAGGTAGTTGGGAGGATTATTTGCTACTAGCTGAGTTTGCCTACAATAACAGTTTCCAAGCTAGCATCCATATGGCACCTTACGAGGCTTTATATGGTCGTAAATGTCATATTCTGCTATGTTGGACTGAGCTGGGTGAGCGTCAGGTTTTGTGTTTGAGCTGGTTTCTGAGACTGAAGATCAGATTAGACTGATTTGGGATCATTTGAAGGTGGCTTTTGATAGACAAAAGTCTTATGCAGATCTGAAGAGGAGAGATATTGAGTACTCTGTAGGGGATTTCGTCTTTCTTAAGGTTTCTCTGTGAAAGAAAGTTCTGAGGTTCGGTCTTAAGGGCAAGTTAAGCCTTAGGTTTATTGGGCCGTATAAGGTTTTGAAGCGTGTGGGACCAGTCGCTTATCAGTTGGAGTTACCTCAAGAGTTGGACCGTATCCACGATGTTTTCCATTTCTCAATGTTGAGGCAGTATCGGTCTGATCCATCTCACGTTGTCTCTGTTGAGGAGATCGAGGTTAGACCAAATTTGACTTTTAAGGAGAAGCCGATTTAGATTTTGGATCGAGATGTTAAGATTCTGAGGAGGAAGTCTATTCCGTTAGTAAAGGTTTTGTGGTGGAATCATGGCACTGAGGAAGCAGCATGGGAACCTAAGGACTAAATGTGTCAGTAATATCCTCATTTGTTCTGATCAAGTAAATTTTGAGTCGAAATTTCTTTTAGGAGGTAGAGTGGTAACGCCCTAAATAATTTATTTCTATTTCTGTAAATATCTTACACAACTATGTATCTACTTTAGTGGTTAAGTGTTATGGGGGTATGTATGAGGTCTTAGGTTCAAGTCCCAGATTTTTTAATTTTGTCATTTTTGATCCAAGCCTTACCCTTGTTGAATGGGATTTTATAAAATTGTCTATTAATTCATATCAGAATGAGCCTGATGATTCGTGTGGTAAGGGAGTTGGTGTGTTGGAGGTCTTGTGTTTGAATCTCTATGCAAGCGAGGGAATTAATTTTTGTCTCGTTTGACTGAGAGAGTTTGGATAGGATTGGGAGTCTGTGTGAGTGGGTGGTTGTAGATGAGAGAATAGTAGGGAGTTGGGATATAAGGGAGTTATCAGGTTTATTTTTATTTTGTTTCTTTTCCAAAATTCATTTTTCTCTCTCCTTCAAAAAAATCTGACGTTAAAATTTCTTCTGTTTTCTCCTTTCTGGTATTTTATTTTCTCTTTCTCTGCAAACCTTTGCTTTGTTCTTCTGCATTTCAATTTGTCAATCTATTGTTCAATCATGCTGTGGAATTGTTGGGTTTTCCTTCTGATTCGGTAAGTAGAACTTTGTCTATTGCTTCGATTGGTTTTGTGATAATAGCGGTGTTTGATTTTTGATAACCATTATTAGGGATTTAATCGATAAAATCCATGTTTAGGTGAAGGTTGTGAGGCAGAAGATTTCATTACAGCAGCTTAATTCGAGGTTGTGGTTGTTTTTGTTAGCGGTGAGTCAGTTTTTATGTTTTTGGTTAATCCTGATTGACTCAGAAATAGGTTGCTAAAGGTTTTAGGTACTCTGTTTTTAGGTGTTGGTAGTCTCGGAAGTGGTTTTGTGTAAAAAATGTACCAGGTGCATACCCCTTAGGCAGAAAATTGAGTTTCGGCGAAAGCCGAAAAACTGCACTGTCAACACTATACGGGCGTGTGCCTGGCTGTGTGTTTGGCCGTGTGCGAGACATGGCCGTATGGTCGACGAAAGCATGGCCGTGCGCAAGGCACAGCCGTATGTGGTGCCAGTGTGGTCGTGTGGTCCACACAGGCTAGGCCAAGTTAGGCGTGTGGGTTTTGGGCCAGGTTATGTGGGCCACACTGGTGAGGCCAAGCTGGGCGTGTGGGCCCACACAGACATGTGGGCCCAAATTTTTGAAATTTTCCCTAAGGTCGCATGGGTCGTTCTGATCGACCTGTTGTAAGGTTGGTAAGGGATAACTAAACCCTAGATTATGTGATCTGTTATTCTAATAGTATGCTTTGAGTAGGACATTGTTATGAATGTCTAATTTTTCTGCTATGTGTTTATCTTATATGTGTCATAATAACACGATATGGTGTGTTGGGTTGGGTGGGTGTTTTTAACCCCACATGGTGTGATGGGATGGTCGGAGTTGGTGTGTAAAGGGTGGGGGCAGGATTCAGTTTATTTGATCTGCATATCTGTATCTGCTATCCGTATCTAAAATGGACACGAGTTTGAATTTGTATCTGATTGTTCATATTGATTTCTGTATGAATTGTATGCCTAATTCTATTGGGTTACACACTGAGTTTACAAAAACTCACATCTATCGTCTATTCTGTTCAGGTAATCTACAAACTTAGGCGAATCGGTGCGACGGAGCCTCTTGGTAACCACGAGTTTATAAACGGTTAATAATTATGATTTTATAATGATTTTAAGGATTATTTCTGGAGTTTTGTAATTTATGGACTATTCGGATTGTTTGATTTTATTTTGGAATTTGGATTTTGATTTGACTATTAATTTGTGATGGTTTACTTAAACAACAGTTTCTGAAAATACAAACGAGATTACCAAATTTTACGTTTTATGACTTCTGCTGTAACTAATGTTTTTGAAAATAAATAAATTAAACAAACGTTTTCCAAAACAGTTATAAACGAGTTTGAACTTTGAAAACTTGAAAGATTTAACGAAACGACTCCATTTTCAAAACCAACCTTTGTAACATCTCTGGATTTGGCCATAACGTCTAGGCCGAGTTTGGGGTGTTACATATTAAATTAATAAAATAATATTAAGATAAGTATTAAATTAAATTTAACAGTTAACTATTAAAATAATATCATATTTGGAATAATTAATCTGAAATCAAATTATCTGGTAAGATTCCAGTAAGAACGTAACTCTTACACTGACCAACCACCGATGACCAACCACCGTCGACTATCGGGACGCCACCATCACAGCCACTGGCACCATCGTGTCCAGTGATGCAGGTGCGACACCCTTACAACACCCTGAGCCAATTTGACTACTGTCATTTCATCTGCGTGAGCGACTACTCGATCGGTCAGTCTAGTCAATAATTGGACTGCCGGCTCGATCTCGACCAGTTTTTGGGTTTTGGGCTCGCAGGCCCAATTTACAATCTCAGGTTCAATTTTCAAGTTCAATTACCCATTGGGTCAATTGTTTGACTTGAAAATTAATTCCAAAAATATCATATTAATTTTAATTAATTTAATTTTACTTGATCAAAATTAATTTTTCCAAAACTCACTTAAATTTTCCAAATTAATTTTTCAAGAAAATTTTTTAATTAAATTCTCTAGTTGAACAATTCTTATGACCACTTAATTTAATTCCATATTGAATATATTGACTCAATTAAATTATTCCCAAAGTTGTAAAAAAAATTATAATTCAAATGCAGTCTGATCGAGCTTTTGTTGAGCTAGAGGAGGGACCAATAAGACATATACAATTATGCTCTAGTAATTGCAGTTATGTCCAAAAGCATCTTTCAATAATTTGCAATTACTTAATCATGGAGTCAGTTCATAAGAAGTATCATGATTGAAAACTCATTGTATACTCTTTAGGAGAGCAATTCATCCAACTGCTTTGTCCAATGACCTCGTCATGTGTGTGTTACCCTCACATGATATCCTTAATTCATTTGAGTTAAATTCATTCACTCAATACAATCATATTTTATCTTATTGTCACCATTATGTCTTCTTAATGATTAATATGATCACTGTTAAAAAATGGTTGTGATATATTGCTTGTTTGAGAACAAGAAACCTGTGGCCACGTTTCATATTTATCAATCTAGACAATGCCAATGAGAGGATATCATTAATTCTTTAATTGAGCTATGAATTCCACTATTGCTACTAAAGCCATGCCATACACAAGTCGAGTACTCAACATACCGACTATGGGCTTGATCATCTTTAGAGCATAAGCCTCCACTTATATCAAAGCACATGAGGTGCATATGCATAGTCAATGACTAACTCAGGGATTTAGGTAAATCACACCATGAATGTCACAAGTGAATTAATTTACAAACGAATTCAGAATTAATTCATCATGTGTCCAGTCCAATGTATCATTCTACCAATAATACATCTATGTCTCTACTCGTGGAGTCAACTGCTCCGATAGTCAAGACTAGCCATCTCCCCAATTGGAATTGTAAATGATATAATAATTCTTTTCAGTATTTGAATCAAATGCTCACTTCGATTCTTTTACGAGATTACAAACTTATTTAGATAATCTACTAAAGTAAGTTGTTTTTCTCATAATGTAAACATTCTTTACAATGCCACTTATCTTTCAGTTTGAGCTTTAGACAATCAATGAGCTAATATTTTCTTGTCACAATTTCACTATGTATGCAAAATATAAAAGACAAAAAATACAAAAGACATAATAGTGAAATATGAAACTACCTTTATTTTTTCAATCATCATTCAAATAAATAGAAAACAATTACATGTTTACTACAATATGGGCACATTTCCCAACAATCTCCCTCTTGTCGTAGTTAAGTGATGTGTCATGTTTTGCATTCTCATATCCTCGACGTGTTTGTTAAAGCTCATTGTTACAAGAGTCTTAGTAAACGTATTTGCAAGGTTATCTTCAGAAGCTACTTTCATCACATCTATAATTCCTTTTGCTATTGCCTCTCATATCAAGTGATACTTCTGATCAATGTGTTTCGTCCTCTTGTGACTTCTCATTTCCTTGGTATTTGCTATTGTAGCACTATTGTCACAATAAAGTGTTATAGCTTTTTCTATACCAAGAATAACTTCAAGTTTGATTAAGAACTTTTGAAGCCATATTTCTTCTTTTGTTGCCTCAAAACCAGTCACATCCTCAGCCTCCATAGTAGAGTCAGCAGTACAAGTTTGTTTTACACTTCTTCATACAATAGCTCCACAACCTAGAATGAATACATTTCCCGACGTCTATTTCCTCAAATCTTTGCAGGTTTGAAAGTCCGAGTCTATGTATCCAATATGAGTAAAGTCTTTCCCAGAATACACAAGCATATAATCCCTGGTTCTTTTAAGATACATTAATATATGCTTTACAGCTTGCCAATACCTGAGACCTAGATTCATCTGATGATAAACCGTAATTTATACATATTTTTATCTCATGATTAGCACATTTATGGATGATTTCTCCTTAGATTGATGAATTCGATGCTCCTAATCCTTTAATTTCATGTTTTATTCTTAGGTGAGCACATAAGAGTAAAAAGAATGAGAAACGGGCTGACAACGGAGAAAATAGGCCAATATGAGAAATCAACACGGGCTAGACTTCCTTACACAGGTAGTCCACATGGCCGTGTCAATTTGGCAGAATCAAAACACGACTTACATAGGTAGACCACACGCCCGTGCCTATTTAACAGCCTTGACCACGGTCTGAAGCAATCGCACATGGGCGTGTCACACGGGCATGCCCCTGTCGAGCCCAAGTATAGTCCTGTTCAGAAAATGCCAATTTTGAGGGCTCTTGGGCATTCTAAAGCCTATTTAAACACCTGAGGAGGCAAGGAATTACTTAAGGAAAGTCGATTGATCCATCTTAGAAGTCGGATTCATCGTCAAGACTGAAGATCTCCTTTCAATTTCCTTCAGGAGTTTTGGGTTTTCTTTATATTTTGTTATCTTTACTCTTTTGAGCTGTTTTCTTTCATAATTATGAACTAAACCCCTTAAATACCTAAGGGGAATGAAACCTAAGACGGATCTTGTTATTATTATCTGAATTGTATGATAAATATTTGAATTGTTCTTAATTATGTGTTCTTAATTCTTGTTTTAATATTCCAGGATATTGATTCAAGTTAATGCGCTTATTCAGAGGAGAAAAAGTCCCTGTCTAAGAGTAAATTTTTTCGTAATTAAGCGGAGTTGATTGCACGCCTAGAGATAGGGTGACAAGATTTTACCGGATTAGGGTGAAACCTAATAAGGGAGTCCATAGATCGAATTAATGCAACACTAGGGTGTTAATTAGAAAGAGATTTCAATTAATTAACCTAGGGTTAAACGTTATTAGTCTCGAGAGAGATAATAATATAACTTAGGGATTTCTGCGGATCAAGTGAATAAATCGTCTAATCCAGAGTTAAATAACAAGTGAAGTCTAGGTGGATTTTTCCTTGGATATTGTCTTAATCAATCGAGTTTTCCCAAAAGCTTTTCCCCAATTTTCTCTCTGTGCACCTTTAGTTAAATTAATTAGTTTAGATTAACAAATCCCTTAATTTTTAGGCTAGATAATAAAAAGAAAGTAATTACTAGTACTCTTGGTTCCTTTGGGTTCGACAATCCGGTCTTGCTAAAGCTATACTACTGTTTGATAGGTACACTTGCCTTCATCGTGATAATAGTTAGTTTTAAGAGCGATTAATTATAAATTTTTAAAACCTGTCACGAATATCACGTATCAAGTTTTTAGTGCCGTTGACGGGGAACTAAGATATTAAGAACACTCAATTTTTATTACTTTAGCCATTTTACATTATTTGCAATTTAAAATTTTATTTTATTTTCTAATTTTTCTTTTATTCGCTCCTGGCAGGTTTTTATAGTGTATGACTAGAAGAAACCCGTCGGGACCATTACTGTTTGATAGTGAGATCGATCGCACAATTCACAAAAATCTAAGAGAAATAAGGCGAAGCTTAAGATACACAGAGGAAGAGCAAGAGGACGATACTTCAACCACAACCGAGGATATGGCTAAAAATCAGGAAAATCCGCTACCTCCTGCGATTGCTGCTAATCAGAATCTTGCTCTGCGTACTATGTATGATTATGCTAAACCTTCTTTAACAGGAACTGAATCAAGCATAGTTAGGTCTGCTATCACTACAAATAATTTTGAACTGAAACCTAACACAATTCAAATGATATAGTAATTTGTTCAGTTTGATAGTTTGCAAGACGAAGATCACAATGCTCACTTGGAAAATTTTCTGAAACTTTGTGACACTTTTAAAATTAATGGCGTTTCTGATGATGCCATTCATCTTCGGTTATTTCCTTTTTCATTAAGAAAAAAAGCTAAACAGTGGTTGAACTCGTTACCACGAGGGTCAATCACTACTTGGGAACAAATGACCGAAAAGTTTTTATTAAAATATTTTTCGCCAGCTAAAATGGCTAAATTACGTAATGATATTCTTCGTTGTTCTAGACATAGAGGAGGATAGTAATGTTCCTTTAATTTTAGGGAGACCCTTTTTAGTAACTACTAGAACAATAATTGATGTTGGCACAAGTGAACTCACACTTCATGTGGGAGACGAAACAATCACCCTTCAAGCTCGTAATTCGAGTAACACATCAAAAATCAAGGGTGATTGTATAAATCGTACTACTAATACTGATTATATGGTAAAACCCTCTGTACAGAAAACTGGTTCAAAGAGCGCACATGAGCCTTGTTCGAGTGACGACAAGGGACCCATCTATGAAGAACAAAGGCTACGAGTTGATGAACTAGATGAATGGCGGACACATAAACCGAGGACACATGATAAACCAAAATCAAGCCATGACGAGCTCAATATCTCAAAAAAGCAACTCAAAGTTGGAGACAAAGTACTACTAGATACAGCAGACCCTCGGATTGCCACCTCTGAACCTAATGGAGAAATCCCTCTTACGGTACTTAGCATTTTCCCATACGGCACAGTCGAGGTAATTCATCCCAAATTCAGTACATTCAAGGTAAATAGTACTCGTCTAAAACCTTATCCTGAGGAAACTGATAGTAGGGATGACGAGTGTAAACTCCTTGAACCACCATGACCATGCAAAGAGAAGTAAGTCGAGCTTAGACTCTAAATAAGCGCTTCTCGAGAGGCAACCCGAGCACTAACAATATTGATTTCTTTAAAATTTTAGTTTTTAACATTTAATCACTAACTGAGTCATTGAAACACAGGTGTTCTAATCCACACGGCCAGGCACACGGGACGCAACATGGCTATACGATACGCCCGTGTGAAAATAGAGCAAAAACGTTTCCCTAACACGGGATTCGATAAGTTGCCACGGCCGTGCGACATAGCCATGGGCAATCCTACCAAATTAACATGGGCGTGTAACACGCCCGTGCCCATCGACCGTGGTGGAGCCTGTCAAAACAGCATGGGCGTGCGCCTTCATACACGGGTGTGGGATCAGTGAACGAAGAATGACACAGCCGTGCAACATCGTCGTGTGCACCAATGCGCCCAATTTCAAAAACCACGAAACGCACGGGCTAAAATGAGGGTACACGGGCATACCCCACGGCCGTGTTCCTCAATTTCTTTATAAACACCTATTATTTTTATTTTTTTAATTTTGTCTTTATTTATATGTTGAAATTACTTTTTATTTTCCTTTAATACTATTTTTATTTTATCTTGAGATTTTATAATTTTTATTCGGCTATTTTTTTACGAGTAATTATGTTTCTTTATATTTCCTAAGAGAAGTTCCTGATTCTATCACAGTTATAAAGAGCTCCAAAGCTGGAAAAGGTTCTCCACGACTGCCATGTCCTGCCCGACTACCACGATAACTTCTTCGCTGGACACTATGGTTGTGGAACCAACCTCTACCACCACCGAAGTATCCTCCTCCACTCTTATCAGGGCACTTGGCCGATTATTCTCCATAACTCTATTTCAAGGAATCCATTCATCATTCAGGAAGTTTAACTTCTCCCCCTATCTTATGATCTTAGATCTATACCATCCTAAATCTAACTTTGTACATTGAGGGCAATGTACATCTTAAGTGTGGGGGGTCTTTTATATCATTATCAGAAAAATCCCTAAATTTTGTCTTATTCTCATTTGATCTTCTCATATCATTATTAGAATGAATTTTGATTGATTTATGATTTTCTATTAATATGTTTTGATTTAAAACATAGGCATTTATGCATTGACTATTCAAACTTTAAGCAATTAGAGAATCAAGCATGATAAAGTTTATTTTTTAGAATAAAAATTTTTTAGGTTGTTCCCCTAAGTTTAGGTATTATCTTGAGTTGAAATTCACAGGTTTAAACATCAAAAAGCCATAATTTTTGTGAGATCTTGAGCCTTTAGAGCATCTATTATTTCTTTCATGCTCACTTTTATTGTTGCTTTGAGTGCATCAATATTGAAGTGTCATTCTAGAACTTGCTTGATTATGCATGTCAAGACCACGCCATTTGATTTGATATGTCGAGATGATAAAGACACTTAAGTTTAACCCACTCACTCTATAAAAGCTTACCTTCACAATTAACCCCTTAAGCCTAACAACCCAATCATTAATTTACCCTCAATATTAACCCTTAACCCATTATTATTGAAATCCCCTAAATTAATTTGATCCCTATTTTTATCAAGATTTGATTTGAATAAATTGCTTAGCAATGTTTTATTTTTAATAGATAGCCTTTGTAACTTGACTTGTTCTAAAATAATAATAATAATAATAATAATAATAATAATACAATACATACATATATTTTAGTAGTTATTCATCGTTTTTTAGCTTAAGTGTTAATTGAAGCTCAATTGTATTCAATTAATGATTAGTTATTTTTCTAGTTAGGTAACTTTTCAATTCAATCTCGATTCTAACTTTTTCTTTCAGCTTGTGACCACACCCCCTAACCAAAGCCATGTTACAACCCTCTAAAGACCTTTTGATTGACATATCATCTCAATTTATAGTGGTGGAGATTTGATTTTCATGCAAGCCTATGGTAACAATGTTTCATACTGACTAATGAGTTCTTCATTTATTGTGCTTAAACACCTCGAGTGATTTGAGTGAATTTTTAGTGAGGATGTTAAACTTTGTGATATTTTGAATCAAAGGTAATCGCTTAAATAAGGGGAGACACCTATGCTTTCGTGATAAAATGCTCAACTTGGAATGTTTGAAACTTTGATGTTCTTCTAGTTGAATTCTCAATGTATGATTACTTATGGTTTATTTTGAAATATTATCGATAAGGATTATAAGTTGAGAATAATTTATTTTGATTGTGAGTTGAGGATTTTGCTTGAGGACAAGCAAACGCTTAAGTGTGGGGGTATTTGATAAATCATAATTTAGGTATTTGATAAACCGTAATTTATACATATTTTTATCTCATGCTTAGCACATTTATGGATGATTTCTCCTTAGATTGATGAATTCGATGCTCCTAATCCTTTAATTTCATGTTTTATACTTAGGTGAACACAGGAAAGTAAAAGGAACGAGAAATGGGTCAAAAACGGAGAAAATGGGCCAACATGAGAAATTAACACGGATTGAACTTCCTCACACGGATAGTCCACACGGTCGTGTCCATTTGGCAGAATTTAAGCACGACTTACACGGGTAGACAACACGCCCATGCCTATTTAACAGCCTTGATCACGGTCTGAAGCAATCACATACGGACGTGTCCCTGTTGAGCCCAAATATAGTCCTATTCAGAAAAAGCCACTTTTGAGGGCTCTTAGGCATTCTAAAGCCTATTTAAACACCTGAGGAGGCACTAGAAAAGGAGAC
Organism: Gossypium arboreum; assembly: GCF_025698485.1. Taxonomy (NCBI): domain Eukaryota; kingdom Viridiplantae; phylum Streptophyta; class Magnoliopsida; order Malvales; family Malvaceae; genus Gossypium; species Gossypium arboreum. The sequence continues at coordinate 13,171,314 of NC_069076.1, read as the reverse complement.
ACGGAGTAGGAGGCAAAGAATTACTCAAGGAAAGTCGATTGATCCATCTCAGAAGCCAGATTCATCGTCAAGACTGAAGATCTCCTTTCAATTTTCTTCAAAGGTTTTGGGTTTTCTTTATGTTTTGTTATCTTTACTCTTTTGAGAAGTTTTCTTTCATAATTATGAACTAAACCCCTTAAATACCTAAGGGGAATGAAACCTAAGACGGATTTTGTTATTATTATCTGAATTGTATGATAAATATTTGACTTGTTCTTAATTCTTGTTTTAATATTTCACTATATTGATTCAAGTTAATGTGCTTATTCAGAGGAGCAAAAGTCCCTGTCTAAGAGTAAATTTGTCGTAATTAAGCGAAGTTGATTGCACGCCTAGAGATAGGGTGACAAGATTTTGTCGGATTAGGGTGAAATCTAATAAGGGAGTCCATAGATCGAGTTAATGCAACACTAGGGTGTTAATTAGAAAGAGATTTCAATTAATTAACCTAGGGTTAGACGTTATTAGTCTCGAGAGAGAAAATAATATAACTTAGGGATTTCTACGGATCAAGTCAAATGAATAAATCGTCTGATTCAGAGTTAAATAACAAGTGAAGTCTAGGTGGATTTTTCCTTGGGTATTGTCTTAATCAATCGAGTTTTCCCAAAATATTTTCTCCAATTTTCTCTCTGTGCACCCTTAGTTTAATTAATTAGTTTAGATAAAAAAAATCCTTAATTTTTAGGCTACATAATAAAAAGAACGTAATTACTAGTACTTGGTTCCTTTGGGTTCGACAATTCGGTCTTGCTAAAGCTATACTATTGTTTGATAGGTACACTTGCCTTCATCGTAATAATAGTTAGTTTCAAGAGTGATTAATTATAAATTTTTAAAATCTGTCATGAATATCACGTATCATCTGATATTGGCTAACCGTTACTACTACAAAACAGACATCTAGACGTTTGCAAAGCATCACGTACATAAGGCTTCCAACTGCCAAAGCATATGGAACCTTACTCATATGCTCTCTTTCTTCTGTTGTCTTAAGATAGTCATCTAAAGAAAGATGAAAACATAATGCAGTTGGCAGAACGCCTGGCTTTTCATTGCTCATTGTAAAACATTCTAGCACCTTATCGATGTATAAAGCTTGAGATGCTATCATTTTATTCTTTCAATCCATAAGGATTCGAATTCCAAGAATATAACTAGCCTTCAGTCCTTCATGCTAAACTATTGAGCTAACCATAGTTTAACCGATGACAATTCTCCTACATCGTTTTTGATTAATAGAATATTATCAACATACAAAATGAGGAACACCACCTTTTTGTCCTTTATACGCTTATGAACGCAAGGTTCATCAACGTTTTCCTCAAATCCAAAAGTCTTGATCGTTTGATAAAAAAAAATTATTCCATGAGAGAGATGTCTGCTTAAGTCTATAAATGGATCTTAGCAGTTTGCAAACTTTTTGCTCCTTTCTTTTGACAACATAGCTAGTGGGTTGAGCTATGATAAACTGTAATATATACATGTTTGTACCCTATGCTTGGCATATTTATGAATGGTTTTTTCCTTGGTTTTATTGAATTCGATGCTCCTAATCCCTTAAATTCATATTTTATACTCAGGAAAACTTAGGATAACCAAAAGAGTGAGAAACGGGCCAAAAACAGACAAATTGGGCCTAAATCAGTGTTTCACACAGCCTAAACACTTCCACACGAGTGATCCATATGCCTATGTGTGACACACGGGTAGAGCACACGCCTGTGTGTCTTGGCCGTGTCAATATTAATCGAAGTCAGAATTGTACATGGCCTGAGCATCTTCATAAAGTGTGGCACACGGTCGTGTCCCTGTCGAGCCCAAGTCTAGTTCTACTCAGAAAAGACTTGTTTTGGGCTAATTTGGGAATTTGAAAGTCTATATATAGACTCTAGAAGGGGATTAGAAGGGGAGACAGAGAGTTGGAGGCAGAAAATACTCGCGATTAGCCATCGGAAACACCTCGGAGCCAGGATCTACATCGAGACTGAAAATTTCCATTAAATTTCCTAGAAGTTCTTGGGTTTTCTTTATGTTTTTTTGTTTTCCAAACTTTGAGATGTTTTCCATTATTATAACGAACTAAACTCCCTAAATACCTAAGGGAGATGAACCCTATGACAAATCTTATTATGCTTTGATTTATATGATAAAAACTTGTTCTTGTTCTTAATTATGAGTTTTAATTCTTGCTTTAATATTTCAGGATATTAATTCAGGTTTTTGATATGCTTATTTAGTGGAGCAAAAGTCCCTGTTTAAGAGTAGATCATTCATAATTAAGTGGAGTTGAATGCAGTCCTAAAGATAGGACGACATAAATCTGTCGGATTAGAGTCAAATCTAATAAGGGAATCCATAAAGTGAGTTAATGCGACAATAAGGGTTTTAATTAGAAAGAGATTTCAATTAATCAACCTAGAGTTAGTTGTTCTTAGTCTCGAGAGAAGTATTAACATAAATTAGGGATTTCTACAGAATAAGTCAAGTGAATAAATCATCTAAGTCAAAGGTAATAAGTGAAGTCTAGGTGGATTCTTTCTTGGGCATTGTCTTCTCAATTGGTTTTCCTAAAGTATTTTCCAACTTTCGCCTCTGTCGTAATCTTAGATAAATTAGAAAATTAGTTTAGTTTAAAAACACCCTTAAATTCTTAGGCTAGATAATAAAAAGAGAGTAATTACTAGTACTTTTAGTCCTCGTGGATAAGATATTCCGGTCTCACCATAACTATACTACTGTTCGATAGGTGCACTTGCCTTAAGTCGAATTATTAGTTAGTTTTTCAATCATCAAGTTTTTGGCGCCGTTGCCGGGGACTAAGATATTAGGAATGCTTAATTTTTATTACTTTAGCCATTTATTTTATTGCAATTTAAATTTTATTTAAATTTTGTTTATATTACTAAATTTTATTTTATTTACTTCTGGCAGGTTTTTATAGTTTATGACTAGAAGAAACCCGTCAGGACCATTACTTTTTGATAGTGAGATCGAAAGCACAACTCATAGAAACCGAAGAGAAATAAGGAAAAGCCTAAGATACATAGAGGAAGAGCGAGAGGATGATATTCACACCATAACCGAGGAAATGGCTAAAAATCAGAATAATCAGTTACCTCCTGTGATCGCTGCAAATCCAATAAATCAGAATCCTGCTCCTCTTACTATGTATGATTATGCTAAACCTAATTTGACAAGAACTGAATTGAGTATAGTTAGGCCTACTATTGCTGCAAATAATTTTGAACTGAAACCTAACACGATTCAAATGATGCAACAGTTTGTTCAGTTTGATGGCTTGCAGGATGAGGATCCAAACACTCATTTAACAAATTTTCTAGAACTCTGCGACACTTTTAAGATCAATGGCATTTCTGACGATGTCATTCGCCTTCTGTTATTTCCCTTTTCATTGAGGAATAAGGCTAAACAGTGGTTGAACTCGTTACCATGAGGATCAATCACCACCTAGGAACAAATGACCAAAAATTTTTGCTTAAATATTTTCTGCTAGCTAAAACAGCTAAACTAATGAATGATATTTCTTCTTTTGTACAAATGGATTTAGAAACACTCTATGATGCATGCGAGAGATACAAGGATCTATTGAGAAGATGCCCACACCATGGGCTACCACTTTGACTACAGGATCAAACTTTTCGCAACGGCCTGAACCCTTCCCAAGACAAGCAGAATGTGAGGGTATTAAGGTAAACGATGAACTTAAGCAAAAACCCTCTATTGAAGAACCTCCTAAATTGGCACTTAAACAATTGTCAAATCACTTTGAATACGCATTCCTTGGAAATAATTCTACATTGCCAGTGATTATTGCTTCTAACTTACAACCCAAGGAGAAAAATGAGTTACTCCAAGTATTAAGAGAGCATAAAAGGGCCATAGCTTGGAAAATTTCTGACATTAAAGGGATCAGCCCTTCTTTTTGCCCCCATAAAATTTTAATGGAAGATCAATATAAGCCATGTGTGCAAGCTTAAAGATGATTGAACCCCAACATGAAAGAAGTTGTTAAAGCTGAGGTAATTAAACTCCTAGATGATGGAATTATTTATCCTATTTCTGACAGTTCTTGGGTAAGTCCAGTGCAGGTTGTCCCTAAGAAAGGAGGCATGACTGTTGTAGCCAATAAGAAAAATGAATTAATCCCAACAAGGACAGTCACAGGTTGGAGGGTTTGCATTGAATATAAAAAGTTGAATGATGCCACAAGAAAAGATCATTTTCCCCTGCCATTCATTGACCAAATGTTGGAAAGATTATCAGGGCACATGTACTACTGCTTTTTAGACGAACTCTCTGGCTATTTTCAAATGCCAATAGCTTCTGAATATCAAGAAAAGACGAAAATTACATGTCCATACAGTACGTTTGCTTATCGTAGAATGCCTTTTGGATTATGTAATGCTCCTACTACTTTTCAGCGCTGCATGATAGCCATCTTTGATGAACTCGTAGAAGACATCATGGAGGTATTTATGGATGACTTCTTGGAATTCGGTAACTCTTTCCATCTTTACCTTAAAAATCTAGAACGAGTTCTAATAAGATGTGAGGAAACGAACCTTGTACTTAACTGGGAAAAATGTCACTTTATGGTTCAAGAAGGTATTGTTTTAGGACATAAAATTTCTAGTAAAGGGATTGAGGTTGATAAATCTAAAATTGAAACTATTGAAAAACTACCTCCCCCTAGTTCGGTTAAGGCTATTAAAAGCTTTTTAGGACATGCTGGGTTTTATAAAAGATTTATTAAAGACTTTTCTAAAATAGCTAAGCCTTTGACTAAATTACTAGAAAAAGATGTGCCCTTTAATTTTGATCAGGAATGTTTAGAAGCATTTAATACTTTAAAGGATAAATTGATTAATGCTCCAATTATAATCGCACCTGATTGGAATTTACCTTTCGAACTAATGTGCGATGCGAGTGATTTTGCAGTAGGTGCAGTTTTGGGACAATGAAGAGACAAGCATTTTCGACCAATCTATTATGCCAGTAAAACTTTGACAGCTGCACAAGAAAACTACACCACCATGGAGAAAGAGCTGCTAGTTGTGGTTTTTGCATTCAATAAATTTAGGCCATATCTAATATTGTCTAGAGTTGTCCTTTACACTGACCATTCTGCTCTTCGCTACCTTTTGACCAAGACTAATGCAAAACCTCGACTCATCTAATGGATTATGTTATTGCAGGAATTTGACTTGGAGATTCAAGATAAGAAAGGAGCTGAAAATCTCGCGGCTGATCATTTTTTCAGGCTTGAAAATTCAAGTACCAAAAAGCTAGATGAAGTTTAAAAAAATGATTTGTTCCCTGAAGAACAATTTTTTGCTATATCTGATTCTGAGGTACCTTGGTTTGCAGATATTGCTAATTTTTTAGCCGCTAACATTATCCTAAAAGGGTTGACACATAAGCAAAAGAAGTGACTCTTCACTGATGTGAAAAACTACTATTGGGAAGACCCTATTTTTCCGTATATATACAGATCAAGTCATTAGGAGATGCGTTACAAGGTTAGAAGCAATTAAAATATTGGAACATTCCACTCAAGACCGATTGGAGGACATTACAGTGGAAATAAGACCGCACATAAAACACTTAAATTAGGTTTTTATTAGCCTACACTATTCAAAGACGCCAACAGCTATGTTGCAACTTGCGATAAATGCCAACGAACAGGTAATATCTCCAAACGTGATGAAATGCCTCAAACATATATGCTTTCATGCGAAATATTTGACGTTTGGGGTATCGACTTCATGGGTCCATTCCCTAGCTCATTTGGGAATAAATACATCTTAGTAGCCGTTGATTATATGTCCAAATGGGTGGAAGCCTAGGCTTTACCTACTAATGATGCTAGAGTGGTAGTACGATTTCTTAATAAACTATTCTCTTGATTTGGAACACCTAGAGTAATTATCAGTGATAGGCGTACTCATTTTTGTAACGCCCAATTTGATAAGACCCTTAAGAAATACGGAGTTCACCACAGAACAGCTACCCCTTACCATCCTCAAACTAGTGGACAAGTTATCCTAGAAAAGACAGTAGAATCAAACAGGAAGGACTGTGCGATGAAAGTAAATGATGCTTTATGGGCTTATAAAACTGCTTTTAAGACCTCCATAGGGACATCACCTTACAGACTTGTTTATGGAAAAATTTGTCATCTACCATTTGAGCTAGAACACAAGGCATTCTAGGCTATAAAGTTTCTAAACCTTGATCTTAAACTTACAGGTGAAAACATGTTGATGCAGTTAAACAAGTTAGATGAGTGGCGAACCAATGCATATAAAAATTCAAGCCTATACAAGGAAGCAACGAAGCACTGCCATGACGCTCATTTAAGGCAACATAAGCAATTTGAAGTTGGAGATCTTGTCCTGTTATATAACTCGAGGCTCAAATTGTTTCCTGGGAAGCTTGAATCACGATGGTCAGGCCCTTTCGTAGTCCAAACTGTCTTTCCATATGGCGCAGTAGAGGTAAGTCACCCATCACAAGGCACTTCCAGGATAAATGGACATAGTCTCAAACTTTATAACGGTGAGAATTTTAAAGACAATAGAGAGGAGGTACGACTCCACAAACTTCCCTAAATATACCCATAAGGTAGAGTCGAGCTTAGACTCTAAATAAGCGCTTCTTATGAGGCAACCCAAGCACTAAGCTCACTAAATAGAGTTTAATTTTTCTTAACTGTTCATAGTTTAACTGTAGGAAATTTTGACATTTGACAGGGGCAAACACGGCCTGGCCCATGGGCGTGGTCAAGCCCGTACTGAAACAAGACTCTTATTTTTTTTCCCAAACACAGGCACATGGGCTGGGACAAAGGAGCCACGGCCTTGCGATACGGCCATGTGAATCCCACGGTCAAGGGACACGGGCGTGTCCCAGACCGTGGTAAAACTATACCTTAATTTTTACAAAAATTCAGCAGAGACACGGCCTACGATAAAACACCATGACCGTGCGAGGCGACCGTGGGAGACACACGGCCTGAGACACAGTCGTACAAGAGGCCGTGTGAGGACTTGCCCAAAAATTGAATCAATAAATGAAGTCAGGATCGAACACGAGTGAAAGCCACAACCGTGCTTAAAGGTAGTGCACAATCCTGACCAATAGACACGGGCGTGGAGGATCTAACAAGGGCGTGGGAGAAGCGAACGAACATGCACACGGCTGTGCAATTCGATCGTACGTACCGGCTACATGGACGTGTCTAATGGCCAGTGTGCGAACCTGACTACGAAAACACGAAAAACACGAGTTGAAAGACTAACACACGGGCGTGGGCCGCAGTCGTGTGGCCCAAAATGGGGCTCACACAATTGTGGCCCCCTTTTAAATTACCCCTAACCCTAATTCCTTCCCTATTCCCTTTACCATTCATCATCTTCTTCCTTCAGCCACCCTTCTTCCTCTTTCCTTTTTCTTCCCCTTCTCACTATTCAAACCCTTTCTCTTCATCGACAACTCCTATTTTCCTTTCATTTCCCCTTATCCCTAACTTCCCCCTCCGAAATCCTCTTCCCCAAACAACCCCAACAACTCACCCCATACCCCACCGTCGTACAACCACCGCACGTCACCGGCCACTTCCTCATCTACTCCTCGGATGACCAACCTCCTCCCTCTACCAAGGACTATTACGTTTGTCCATTCTTTCTTCTCTATTATCTTCTTTTCTCTTACTAATTTTATGTTATCTCTTGTTTTATTTGACTGTTTTTTATTAACCTTCACACTTCTAATGATATTCTTATTTATGCTCTTTGTTCTTGTTTAGTAATTTAACATTTTAGTTGAACTTACCCTATGCATTATAATACATTTAGTCATTCTTGTGTTTCCATGGATTTTATACCTTCATGCTTTACCCACACCATATTCCATATTATCATCCCCATATACATTGTTTCCTCACCAATTTATTGGTTTTATGTCCAATATAAGTTGTCTATATTATTCACTAGGTATTTCATTTGACACTATTCTTGTATTCCTATTGCTAAAAATGATTTGATATGTCTACCAATTAGGATGTGGTTATGAAATATTTCGATTTAGTTTCAACCTACTTGCATACTTATCCATGCTATTCTTGGGGATTATTTCTATTAATAACTTCGACTTTTTATTCGCAGGCACAATATGACAAACTCTAGAGGTAAGAAGACTTTCATCCCCGCCTCGAAGAAGCGAAAAAGAGCAGTATCCTCCTCAGGTCCTACTACCGAGATACGGCACCCATTCCTCTAATTTCCACTGGGACTTCAGGAGGAACTATTCCAGATGCTACGGGCCCGACCCCTAGGTGTGGGCCGTTGCATTGATTGGACCGCACTAGAGTAAGTCTATCTAGCCGATTCAGTTCGAGCCCTCTTAGCTACTGCTCCTTGGGACCGGTTCTTTGACATCATCGAGCCGACATATCTAGAATTTACCTTGGAACTAGGCTTAACTTTCCAGTTACAGACAGTGATGGTGGAACATGACAACCCAGGGACAGTTTAACTCCATCTTGGAGGTCTAGTACGTCAATTGAGCGTCCCCGAATTTGGAGTTGCCTTGGGACTCTATACGGATGAGTTCATGGATGCCGACATCTTCCCCACCTTCCACCGTTACATTCATCATTCGCCTTCAGTGTGCTAGAACGACCTCCAACCTGCTACAGGTGTTTACGATCCTAGTCATTCAAAGCCATCGACACTACCTCTAGCTCTGCACTATCTCCATGCCCTTTTAGCACACACATTAACGGGGAGGCGAGAGAGCACTGGCGTCGTCAACACTCACAATGCCTACTTCTTGTGGAGCATGAGGAGAGGGCACATCTTTAATCTTGCGTACTTCATCGCCCTTGCTATTCTAGGTGGATTCTTTCTTGGGTATTGTCTTCTCAATTGGTTTTCCTAAAGTATTTTCCAACTTTCGCCTCTGTCGTGATCTTAAATAAATTAGAAAATTAGTTTTGTTTAAAAACACCCTTAAATTCTTAGGCTAGATAATAAAAAGAGAGTAACTACTAGTACTTTTAGTCCTTGTGGGTACGATATTTCGGTCTCACCATAACTATACTACTGTTCGATAGGTGCGCTTGCCTTAAGTCGAATTATTAGTTAGTTTTTCAATCATCAAGCTATATAAATAATCCATCCAGATAGTCATTCAAGAATGTTGTCTTGACATCCATTTGCTAAATCTCGTAATTAAGTGCAATAGCAATGGATAAGAGTATGCGAATAGACTTGGGTATGGCTACTGGAGAAAAAGTCTTATCGTAATCGATGCCTTCTTTCTGTATGTAGCCTTTCCCTACAAGTCTAGCTATGTCTGTTTCCATTTTCCCTTCCGTATTTCTCTTATTCTTGTAGATCCACTTACACCCTATGAGTTTAATCCCAATCGGTAAGTCTACAAGTTCCCACACTGTATTGGATATCATAAAATCTATCTCGGTATCAATGGTTTGTTTCTAAAGCTTAAAATCAATGTCCTGCATAACCTTCTCGTAAGTGAATGGATTATCATCCTCATGATTGGCTTCCGTATTATAAATACTACCATTATAGATCAAGAAGTCTGGTTTCTTAGAAACTCTCCTATTACTATGAATTCCCCTATGATGTTGACCGTTTGCAGGTCTTTCTTCAACTTTCTCGAGAATTGAACTTGGTGATTGTTCTACCACTTCCAAAAGTTCCTCAAGTACCACTTTGCTTTGAGGCTTACAGTTTTCCATATATCTTTCCTCGAGGAAAGTAGCATAAGTAGAAACTTTAATCGTATTATCTTTCAAATTGTAGAATAATCCTTCCTTTGTTTCTTTTGGATATCCTACAAACATACGCACTTCTGTCCGTGCATCCAAATTTTTTACATCCTTATCCAGAATGTGTACTAGACAACCCCATATTATAAAGTGATTTAGAGTGGGTTTCTTTCCATGCTACAGTTCATAAGGTGTCTTACTAGTAGACTTGGTTGGCACATAATTCAGAATATAGCAAGCCGTTTGTATCGCATATCCCTAGAAAAAAGTAAGAAGTTGTGAATAGCTTAACATTGGATGAAGAAGTTGTGAATAGCTTAACATTGGATGAACCATGTCAATCAAGGTTTTATTCCTTCTCTCAACTACACCATTCTACTGTGGAGTACCCAGCGCAGTAAATTGGGATAAAATCCCATTCTCTATGAGCTATCCTAAAAACTCAACAGACAAATATTCCCCACCTCGGTCAGACTAAAGATTTTTTATGAATAAACCTAATTGATTTTCCACTTCCGCACAAAACTCTTAAATTTTATCAAAGTTTTCGCTTTTGAGGTGTATTAGATACACATGATAATCCACATCGAGAATAATCATCGATAAAAGTCACGTAATAATCGTAACTTCCTCGGACAATGATTCTCATAGGACTACCTACATTAGTGTGCACAAGTTCTAAAGGTTAGTTGTCCCTTGTATGTTTTGCATTAAAAGACCTATTGGTCATTTTATCTTCCAAGCAAGACTCACATTGTGAAAGACTAACTTTGTAATGACCCGACAATCACGGGTGTTGAAAAGTGCATTTTTGGGACTCTATTTTTGTAAATCAAACTCGTAAATATTTATTAAAAATATTTACGAAGTTAGTTGTATGGTTAATTAGGTTTTGATTAGGTGAATTTGCATGAATTAAGAGTAATTAGGTATAAGAATTAAATTGCATAAAGGGTGAAAGTTGAATTATAGATTAATGAAAATTAAAGGGACTATATAAGCAACTATAACATTGCTTATAAATGAGGCAACATAAGATAGATATTTATTAAACTTAAAGTTAAAATATATATTATAATATTATAATATATATATATCTTCCTTATTAAGTATATATATTATATTATATATTATAATAAGTAAATATAATAAATAAAAGAAACAAAAAGAAAGATGAAGGTTAAACGAAATAGAAAGAAAAAGAAAGCAAAAGAAAAAGAGAAAGAAGGAAGGAGAAAAATACAAAGCTAGGGATTTCAATTGTTCAAAGCTCAATTGGTTAGTCAATTTAGTCCCTTTTTCTTGTAATTTTTATGTTTTTGGAATTTCAGTATTAAAAACTACCCGACCCATGTCAAAATTTTAGAAATTATTGAGTTTTTAGATGTTGTTAATGTTGGATAATTTTAGTATTAGGGATTAAATTGATAGATTTTTAAGTTAGAAATGAAAAAGGATTGAATTGTAGAATAAATTGTAAATTTTGAGTAATAGGGACTAAATTGTGAAAAATGAAAAATTTAGAAATTTATGTGAAAATAGGGAGTTGAATTTAGTCTAAAGTGGAATTTGCTTGAAAATAAAGAATTAAATGTGAAGAATAAAAGTTAGTCTCGGTTTAGGGACTAAATTGAAATTTAGGCAATATGTGAGTAAAAATTGAAATATTCAATATGAAATTGAATTGTGTTGTATTGATGATTTTTAATTGTTTTAATTTCGTAGCTAACCTTGTATCGGAACCCTCGACTAAAAAAGGAAAAGATAAAGTCGACGAGGAATAGCTCGAAATTTTCGATTTGTATGTCTATAATCCGAATTTTGTTGTTAATTGTTATAATTCAATTTAATGTATATGATAAGTGTTGAGGTGAGAATTGTATTTTGCAATTGAAATCAATTGATTTAGTATGTGATGAATTTATTAAATTTATATTGATTGAATTGGTATATATATTGAATATATATTGATTATTTGAATTGAATTGAATATTGGTTGTATTTTGAAAGTGAAATTAAACCCTATTAACTGTATCGGGCTGAGTCGGATATAGATGGCATGCAATAGGATTGGAAAAGTTCGGGGATTTCTTCGACTTCGAGTCGATGAGACACTGGGTGTCAATTTATTACTTCAGATATATTCGATGAGGCACTGGATGCCAATTTACTTCGGTTTAGCCGATGAGACACTGGGTGTCAAATTATACTTCGAATTATCCGATGAGGCACTGGGTGCCAAACTGGTGTGTTTGGTTGAATCTGTATATCCGTCCGAGTCCGAGTTGTGTTAATAGGGGTAATTAATTGAAATTGCATTATGATTTATGTTAGATGATATTGTATGTGAAATGAAAATGGGACAGTGAATTGAAATATGGATTGAGGCACATAAATTGTGTATTCATGAATTGGATATGGAATGAACAAAATTATTGTTTAAATGATATGTGTATTATATTGTGAAGAGCTATTTATATAGCAAATATGAGAATTGAGATATTGTGAAACAAATGAAATGTGATATGGTTATTCAAATATTTAGATTGTATATTCGTGATTTCATTTTTTTTTATATTCGGATTATAGAAATACCATTGAGTTTTACTTAGCGTACGGTTTTGTTTTCTGTGCCCAGGTTAGGTACTAAATTTTGATCGCCAATTCAGCATCCAACAATGGTCCTGAACTCAAACGTGGTGATGTTTTATCCTTTTGTGTCGGCATGCACCTAGGGTGTCTAAATAATAATTATTGTATGGTTTGATTGTAAAGTAAATGGGATTATAAGTTTAACATTGGTTGGTTATATACATATAATATGTGTTTATGTTTGAGGCCATATTATGGCATATTTTAAGTTAATGCTAAAATGAACATGATTTAGGTAAAATAGATTAAATTTGACATGTTTACAAGTTGGATTTGAATGATGTTCTATTGATATGTTTTATTGATGTAATTGTGGTACCTATGAGGTACATCGGTTAGGCACCTAGGATGATTATTATGACATGTTTTGGATGCGTTTGATTGTGTTTTGAAATTATGTCTGTTTGATCGGTAATGCTTCGAAACCCTCTTCTGGCAATGGATGTAGGTTAAGGGTATTACAAAATTCCTTAAGCATACTTAAGGGACCATCTTTCACGATTCTAGTGATTGTTTCTTCGTTAATATGAGCAAGTCTTAAGTGCCTTAGGTACCCCTCATTAGAGTGAGAAGTTTTAAGCTTTTTATTCACTATTTTAGTTTGAAGCATCGAGTATTTATTTGGTTTGATAAAGTAGAGATCGTTTTCCATCCATCAATAACAAATTAAAGAATGATTTTTATGAATAGCAATCCCTTTTATTGAATGCCAATGTATAACCGTCATAAAATAAATATGCTACAGAAATTAAATTCCTCTCAAATTAGGTACATAAAACACGTTCTTTAAAACAATCTTCGTAAAATTATCAAAATGTAAAATAATTCTTTCCACTGCTTTGGCTCAAACATAGCTCCTATCTCCGGTCCTCAATGAAAGGCTCCTGTCACGTAAACTTCTCGTTTCACTGAACCCTTGAAAAGAAACACACACATGGTTAGTGGCTTTAGAATCAATATCCTAATTGTCAATTGATTCTTCCACTAAGCAAGCTTCAGGCACAAAGAGTTTCATACCTTTGCCCTTTTCGACTAGGTAATCCAAATACATCTTGCAGTTTGATTTGAAATGCCCTTTCTTGTTGCAGAAGAAACATTTTATCTTTTTAGCATCTTTTGACTTCTTAGCATTCTTCCTATCTATACGTTGGAACCGAATAATTAATCAGTTTTTTCTTTCCCTTAGCTTTCTGTTTCTCCTTAAAGAATGAACGCCCACAGCTAAGTTTGTCTCAAGTTTCTCCTGAACCTACTTACCACCATTCAGCATCAACTCATAGGATTGTAATTCATTCATAAGCTGAGTTAAGGTAAGCATCTTATTCCCCCAGTTGTAAGCGGCCTAAAACCAACAAATTTATTTGTTAATGATTTGAACACTATTTCAATTTGCGTGTTCATGTTTAATTCAGCCCTATTTTCCTCTACTTCCACAAAGAATCCCATCAGCTTAAGCATATTTTCTTTGACTGGAGTGTCAGTTTTCTATTGAGAGTTCGTCAAATTTGTAATAGCGGATTGTTGAGCCAATGCAACTTGGCTTTCGAGCAAATCTTCCAATTTTTTCATGATCTCTTGGGTAGTATGAAAATTCTCATATTGCTTTTGCGATACACTACTCATGTTAGCTAACATATAACATTGAAAAATCGAGTCAGAATCTCTCCAACGATTTCTCACTTTGGGCTGAGCTTCAGGAGGGCACGTTTCGTCAAGAACGAATTTGTGTTTCTCATTACTGAGAACTATCAACAAGTTTCGTTTCCATTCTCAAAATTTATCCCTATTTAATTTATTATTAGTAAGAATGCTAATAAGAGGAGTATGAGACATTTTTGAACTGAGAAAATAAAGGTTTCACTAATTACTATCTTTGTATTAAGTAAATATTTTTCATTTCAGCAACGTAGTGCGGCTAGTGTAGGAACCGGCTCGAAACTTTATCTTGCTATCACTTAAGGACCGTCAATGGAGGTCGTAGGTCTTGTTCAATAATTTTCTCCCACTCAATATATTAAAAAACATGCAATGTTTTTTTTTTATCCCAAATTTCAAGAATGACCATACAATAGTCCTAGTGACATTGTTACCTAATCCAAATGACATGCTTCCAATATACGCATGACATACTATGAAAATTTTATAATATCCATTCATCAGAATTCATCAATCTTAAAACAAACAATTTTGATTCTCCGCGGTTTTTCTTTTAAGGAAAAAACCGAAGAAGTAAATGCGAACCGTGCACCAGGTAAGGTCCCAGTAAAAAGAGGTGAGTAAAATTTGACCACTTAAAAACCAAGTCTTTCCTAGCCAGAGCCAATCCTAGACATGCAACTTATCATTACCACACTTCTCACAGTTATTGAACAACCTAAAGAAGTGAATAGAATAATACAACACATGTATTTTCTCATTACCACTCTTTTATTTTTAATCAATCAACTGTGGATCATCTCATATATATATATCACAATTATAACATTACATAATATAAATATTATAAACAATTATAAAATAGATATATAATGAGATAGGTAATTAAAATAAAAATACCAGCCAAGGTTTCCATGGTTCTATTTCTAAAAGATAAATGGAAAAATAAAATTCCATAATTTTTCACCACAAGGCATTCCTTGGGTCTTCAACCGTCATCACATCTTTTCCTTGCCAATGACTCTTTTTGGAAAAATTACATTTAAGTCCTATATTCGTTTTCGGCTCACAAGAATTTTATGAATTTTAAAAAAAAAGTCATATATAGAGATGATAGTGCACGATCTATTTCTTAAGAACCACAACTTTGGAAATAAAAAACAATTATATAATAAATATATAATATCACATTCATTCCTATATATAACTCAAAACATGCAAAAAATCTAAAGAATGTTACTTTCTATGTAATTAAATCATTCAAGAAGAAGAGAAATTTATTTTAATTATCTATTTATATTTATAGATAGAACACAACCTGGCTTTGATACTAGTTTTTAGAAAAATGGGTTTAGAAAACGTAGCAAAAAATAAATTTAGAGAAAAAACTAGAGTTTTAAATTTTTTTCCAGAATAAGATCTTGATTGTGATATCTAAAGTAATAAACATTTAGTCAGAATTGTACCTTTTCGATTTGTCTAGGATGAACGCTTCGACCGAGTAGTCTTCTCTACTATCTTCAAGCTCACATTTGCCAAGTATAGATTCGCTTCGAATCATAAAATTTCACAACAATTATCAGTGGGGTAATTTTGCAATTTCTCTAAACTTTTGGGTCAAGTTGTAAATCAGAAAAATATCTCTAGAAATTTTCTAACATAATCTCTTTAGAAAATTTTCTCTCTACAACTTTCTCTTGAATTCAAATATGTGTAAATAATGATCCAAGGCTCTCCTTATATAGGAGAGTTTAGAGAGTTTGACTATAATTAAACTTAATCACTTTAGTGTTAAATTAATATAATATTTTTCAAAATAAATATTAAATTAAATTTAATATTAAATCTTATTAAAATAATAGAATGTTTATCTACAAAATATGCATTAAATTAAATTTAATATTAAATCTTATTAAAATAATAGAATGCTTATCTACAAGAAAAGTATTATTAAATTAATAAAATAATATTAAGATAAGTATTAAATTTAATTTAATATTAAACTATTAAAATAATATTATTTTTAGAATAATTAATCTGAAATCAAATTATCTGGTAGAATTCCAGTAAGAATGTAACTCTTCTACTACTCAACCATTGATTACCAACCATCGCCGGCCATCGGGATGCCACCTTTGCAGCTAGTAGTACTGCTGTGTCTGGTGATGCAGGTGCGACACCATTATAGCACTCCAAGTCGGTTCAACTACTGTCGGTTTGGTTCGGGTCAGTGACGACCCGACCAATTCGATCTAACCACTAGTTGGATCGTCGGCTCGGTTTCACATATTGGGCCTGGTTCGACCAGTTTTTAGGTTCACATATTGGGCCTGGTTCGACCAGTTTTTAGGTCATGATCTCAGTTTTTTGGGGTTTAGGTCTCGTTTTTTGGGCTCCTGGACCCAATTTTCGATCTCAGGTTCAATTTTCAAGTTCAATTACTAATTGGGCCTTGTTTGACTTGAAAATTAATTTCCAAAAATATCATATTAATTTAATTAATTTAATTAATTAAATTTTACTATCAAAATTAAATTTTCTAAAACTCACTTAAATTTTCCAAATTAATTTTTCAAGAAAATTCTTTAATCAAATTCTATAGTTGAACAATTTTTATGACCACTTAATTTAATTCCACATCGAATAAATTGACTCTATTAAATTATTTTCAAAGTTGTAGAATTTTCTTCTGATTCAAATGTAGTCCAATCGAGCTTTTGTTGAGCTAGAAAAGGGACCAATAAGATATTTACAATTATGCTCTAGTAATTGCAATTATGTCTAGAAGCATCATTCCAATAATTTGCAATTACTTAATCATGGAGTCAGTTCATATGAAGTATCATGATTGAAAACTCATTGTATACTCTTTATGAAAGCAATTCATCCAACTGCTTTATCCAATGACCTCATCATATGTGTGTTACCCTCATATGATATCCTTAATTCCTTTGAGTTAAATCCGTTCACTCAAGACAATCATATTTTATCTCATTGTCACCATTGTGTCTTCTTAATGATTAATATGATTATTGTCAACAAATGACTGTGATAAATTGCTCATTCGAGAACAAACAACATATGGCCATGTTCCAAATTTATCAATCCATACAATGCTAGTGAGATGATATCATTAACTCTTTAATTGAGCCATGAATTCCACTGTTGCTAGTAAAGCCGTGCCATATACAAGTCATGTACTGAACATACTGACTATGGGCTCGATCATCTTTAGATCATAAACCTCCACTTATATCAAAGCACATGAGTTGCATACGCATAGTCAATGACTAAGGGATTTAGGTAAATCACACCATGAATGTCACAAGTGAATTAATTTACAAACAGATTTAGAATTAATTCATCATGTGTCCAGTCCAATGTGTCATTCTACCAATGAATACATCTATGTCTCTACTCGTGGAGTCAACTGCTCCGATAGTCAAGACTAGCCATCTCCCCAATTGGAATTGTAAATGACATAATAATTCTTTTCAGTATTTGAATCAAATGCTCACTTCGATTCTTTTACAGGATTACAAACTTATTTAGATGATCTACTGAAGCAAATTGTCTTTCTCATAATATAAACGTTCTTTACAATGTCACTTATCTTCAATTTGAACTTTAGACAATCAATGAGCTAATATTTTCTTGTCACAATTTCGCTATGCATGCAAAAATTAAAAGACAGAAAATAGAAAAGGACATAATAGTGAAATGTGAAACTAACTTTATTTATTTAGTCATTGTTCAATTATTTAGTCATTGTTCAAATAAATAGAAAACAATTACATGTTTACTACAATATGGGCACATTTCCCAACAATCCTCCCCAAGGTAAGGATACTTCATAGTAAGTATAAATACACTCTTTATTGTATCGATACTATAGGCTTTAACGATCACTAAAATTAGACATTAAAGGCCCAATATATCGATACCCCTTCAAATGTATCGATACCTTTTGTTGTAGGAGTCATTAATGCGTTGGTTTTTTACACCTCTAACAACTCTATTCAATTTCTCAACAACCACAATGGTTGAAAATCAATTATGGGTTATAAATACCATCTTCCAAAGCTTCTATAACAAAAAGAGAGATTACAAAAGATCAAAAGCTATCAAGAAAGATAAAAAACTTTTATACCAACATTTGTGCTTTAAATTATTCATCTTTTTCTTGTGTGAGCATTCTTTTATTCTATCAGCTCAAGTTTTGTTATTGTGTAAGTGCTTAATTGGAAAACATCTTAATCTTGTAAGGATTGTTTTTTTATTTGCTCATTTGTCTACTCTTTTGAAAGAGTTTAAGTCTTATGATTTGGGTAGAAATCTTGAGGGAATTGTAAGGCCAAACCTTGTCCTCAAAGGTTAATCAAAGTAGTGAATTTGGGAAAATTCTTAGTGGTAGAAATCTAAGGTAGTGGAGTAGATAATTGGGGTTGAACCACTATAAATTATTGTGTTTATTGTCTCATTTTTTTATTCTTGCTTCCACAAAATTTTAAAAGGCTAATTCACTCCTCTCTTGGCTATTTCGGTTGATTGATAGAGCAAACAAAATGATTAATTGAAAATCTCAAATATTTGAGTTTGAACCGTAAACATAATCACATGAAAAGTGGGTCAGTTTACGATTGAGGTTGAAAAATGCTTTTGAAAAGTACTATGAGAAAGTGCTTTGAGAAAGTGCTTTGAAAAAGTTTAACAGTGTTTACCATTATTGTTAAAAAGTACTTTTGAGAAGATAAAATGTCTATTTTAGACATGATGCAAGAAGATAGAATATATATTTAAATGATACTTATATAGGATTATTTATATGACATGAAATATATAAACTTCAATTACAATAAAAATCATATGCAAATATACCCATTACAAATTAAAGTATATATATGAGGGCAAATAACGTGTACTCAATATAAATATTACAAAAAAAAACCAAATATATTACTTTCCTGATTCAAAATGAGTTTATTAACTATAAGTAATGCCATCCCTTATTGATTCCATTTCGTAACTAGATGATTTGTTTAATTCACCATATCATAACTTTCTCCATTATGCACATCTTCTGGGTCTAAAATATTCTCATATGCTTCATCATTAATTTTATATTCCATAAAACCTGCATCACCTTGACCTACATGTTTTCGAATAAAATTGTGTATTACCATTGTAGCAATAATAATCAACCTTTGTTTTTTGAAACTATAACTCGAAATATAGCTTAAAATGACCTATTTTTTAAAATACCCTGACAGTTTGCTCAATCATACCATGCAATGATGGCTGTGAATGATTGAATACCTCTTCTTTACCAGATATAGATCTACCTTTATAAAAGTTAGGTAGATGATATCTTTGTCCTCTATTGGTTTGAGAAAGCCTTTCATTTAAGTATATCTAGAATCACTAAGATAATATTTTCCTATACATCATAAGATAATAAAAATAACTCTAAAATGTATACTCAAAGAATTTATAGATTATTTTAAAAAATAAATATTTCAAATATTTTACCATTTGGTGCGTGTTGAAATTTAAGTCCTGGATCTCGAATTGTATTAAGAAATATTCTAGCTTCATGCGCTGACCTTTCCTATCTAGCCACTACAAAGGTGAAGCACATATTAAAATCTCATATTGCCATGACATTTTGAGTTAGGACACATTTTCTTTTGATATAGGGAAATTGTTCATTTGGTGTAAGAATAATAACAATATGTGTACAGTCAATTGTACCTATGCAATCCTAAACAAATATGATCAAATATCAACATGCAGTTATATCAATGTTACTCCTTAAAATCAAATTTAATGTTATAATATTAAAATTTTACCTTAAAATATGGCATGTATCTAGAACTAGTACATATTTGTTCTAGTACTGAGCTATGTTAAAGTTGTGTGATTCAAATTCATGTTAAAAATAAAATACAAGTGGCAGGATAAGGGGATCTACGAGGGCTTCCTCTATTTGATGTTGATTAGAATAAGGTGTTTTAACCTTACTATATTAATTCTTTTTTACTTTGAATAGAATAAGGTTTTTAAACCTATAAATAGATATAATCGTCTCCCGTCTTGTGTCATTCGAATTTGACATAGAGAATTTTCTTCTCCTCTGCCTGTGGTTTTTTCCCAAAAGGGTTTCCACATAAAATTATATGTGTTCTATTTTTCTTTCTTTCCTTTACAACACATTGTCTTTGTCAATGTTTTATTTTCACAATTTGTATCAGAGCTTTTTGGGTTACTTATATCGATCATGATAATAACGTCACTGAAGTATGAAATTCCATTGTTAGATCGCAATACTAGATTCGCGTTGCGGTAAATAAAGATGCAGGCAGATCTTGTGCAGATGGATTTGGAGGATGCCTTGCTAGGGATAGATAAGGTGCCTTCGACATTGATGGATGAAGAAAAAAAGCGTAAAGATTGAAAATTTTTAATGCAATTACATTTATTTTTGTCTAACAAAATTCTATAAGATGTGATGAAGGAGAAGATCATTGCTGTATTACGGGAAAAACTGCAGCAACTATGCATGTCAAAAACCTTGACTAGTAAGTTATATATGAAGCAGCGTTTTTATACTCATTGTTTGAAGGAATGTGCGTCTGTGCACGAACACTTAACTGTGTTTAAAGAAATTGTCTCGAATTTGGAGGCTATGGAGGTTCAGTATGATAAAGAAGATTTAGGGTTGATTCTACTTTGTTCATTACCCTCATCTTATTTAATCTTTAGAGACATGATTTTGTATAGTCGCGAATCTCTCATAGTTGATGAGGTCTATACTTCTTTGACCTTGTATGACAAGATGAAACATAGTGGTTGGATTCGACTCTCAGAGAGAGGGTCTCAGTGTTCGTGGGAGACAACAATAAAATACCAATTATGATCGTGGGAGGACAAAGGATCGAAATCCTCATAGTAAATCTAAGGGTAGATCAAGAGAGAGGCTGTAAATCAAAAGGGAAAAGAACTAGAAAAATTTAGTAAAACTGATGTTGTAAAAGACTACAGCGATGGTAAACTCCTAGTTGCTTTTGGCAACAATTCTAAAGTAAGCGAGGAGTGGATTCTTAATTCTAGCTACACCTTCCATATGAGTGCCAATCGGGATTGGTTTACAACTTATGAAATAGTGTCTAAATGTGTTGTTTTGATGGGAAATAATGCTTCATGTAAAATCGCAAGTGTTGGCACAACCAAAATCAAGATGTTCGATGGAGTCGTTAGAACACTTAGTGGCATACAACATGAACCAGAATTAAAGAAGAATTTGATTTCATTGAGTACTCTTAATTCAGAAGGACACAAATAAAGAGTTGAAAGTAGGGTTTCGAAGATTTCCAAAGGTTCCCTTATTGTGATGAAAGGGCAGAGAAAAATTGCCAAGTTATATGTTTTACAGGGTTCTACTGTTACTGGTGATGCAGTAGTCGCTTCCTCTTCCTTGTCAGATGATGATGTTACTAGAATTTGGCATATGCGTCTAGGGTGTATAAGTGAGAACGACATGGTAGAATTGAGCAAAAGAGGACTTCTTGATAGGCAAAGGATTTACAAATTGAAGTTCTATGAGCACTACATTTTTGCAAAGCAAAAGAGAGTTCGATTCCCTAAAGGAATCCATAACACAAAGGGAACGTTGGATTATATTCATTCTAATCTTTGGGGACCATCTAGAGTGCCTTCGAGAGTTGGAGCTAATTATATGCTAACACTTATTAATGATTTTCTAGAAAATTTTGGGCGTTCTTTCTGAAGTAGAAAAGTAATGTGTTTTCCGCATTCAAGTCTTGGAAAACTATGGTTGAGAAACAGACAGGAAAATAGATAAAACACCTCTGTACTGATAATAGCTTGGAGTTTTGTTATGATGAGTTCAACAAATTTGACAAATTAGAAGGGATCGTGAGACACTTGACAAGTTGTCATACTCCACAGCAAAACGGTGTTATAGAACAAATGAACTAAATGATCATAGAGAAGGTTAGATGTATGTTGTCAAATGCTAATTTACCAAAATCGTTTTAGGCTGAAATAACCTCTACTGCATTTTTTTGGTCAATCGATCTACATCCATTGTCATTGAAAAAAAGATGCTACAAGAGGTATGGTCTGGTAATCATGCTGATTATTCTGATTTAAATATTTTTTGTTGTCCTGCGTATGCTCATATTGATAATAGAAAATTAGAACCGAGATCCATTAAATGCGTTTTTTTTTTGTTATAAGGTTGGTGTAAAAGGATATAAGTTATGGTGTCTTGAAATATAAAAGTTTTGATTAGCAGAAATGTTATTTTTTTATGAAACTGCTATGCTGCCTAACTTATTTCTTAAAGACTCTTCAAATAAATAACAACAAAAGCGGGTGGAACTTCATATTGATCCAGTATCTACAACAGAGTCGACTCCTCAAGATAGTATAGAAATCAAAATAGAGTCGCTTCTTCACCACAATATTCTATTGCAAAAAATAAAACTAGAAGAGAAATTAAACCTCTAAAAAGGTATGCTGAGGCTGATGTAGTTGCTTATGCTTTAAATGTGGCTGAAGATATAGATGCAAATCAAGAGCCATTTACTTATTCCAAGGCAGTTAGATGTGAAGACTCAGAAAAGTGGATGTTTGTCATGCAAGAAAAGATAGAATCATTCCACAAGAATAGAACATGAAATCTTGTGAAGCTTCCTAAAGGTAAGAAAGTTGTTCATTGTAAACGGGTGCTCAAGAGGAAAGAAGGGACTCCAGGAGTTGAAGAACCTATATATAAAGCAATACATGTTGCAAAGGTTTACAGTCAGATTCTAGGTGTGGACTTCACAGATATGTTTTCTCCAGTTGTGAAGAATAGTACGATTCGAGCCTTGCTTGGTATTGTGGCCATGTATGATTTGGAGCCCAAACAGTTAGATGTAAAAATAACGTTCTTGCATGGAGAACTTGAGGAAGATATTTACATGCAACAACCAGAGGGCTTTACAGTATCAGAAAAAGATGACTATGTTTGCCTGCTGAAAAAGTCCCTTTATGGCTTGAAACAGTCACCAAGACAGTGGTACAAAAGGTTTGATTCTTTTATAACTACTCATGATTTCAAAAGAAGTAGCTTTGACAGTTGTATTTATTTTAAGAAAAATAGTGATGGTTCTTTTGTGTATCTACTCTTCTATGTTGATGATATATTGATAGCAGTGAAAGATAAATGAGAGATAAGAAAGGTCAAGGCCCAACTTAGTGAAGAATTTGAGATGAAGGATTTGGGAGCAACAAAGAAAATACTTGGTATAGAGATTCTTAGAGATAGAAAAGCAAATAAATTGTACCTAAGTTAGAAAGAGAACATTGAGAAAGTTCTTTGCAGGTTGAATATGTAGAGTGCTAAGCCTGTTAGTACTCTTTTAGTAGCCCATTTCAGACTTTCATCAGCTTTGTCTCCACAATCAGATGATGAGATTGACTACATGTCACATGTTCCATATTCTAGTGTAGGGGATCTTTTATATATGCTATAAATAGACGTAATTGTATCTCCTCTTGTATTATTTGAATTCGACGTGGTGAATTTTCTTCTTCTCTACCCGTGATTTTTTTTCGAAAGGGTTTTCACCTAAAATCTGTGTATTCTATTTTTCTTTCTTTTCTTTGCGATACATTGCCATTATCGACATTCTATTTTCATAAGCTAAAAGAACAATCATCTGGTGCAATTATATCAATAATCATCTTTGAAACTTTCTCAAGCACAATTCTAAAGTATCAATTTATTGTTCTTTTGAACCTTTGAAATCTCTTTCGACATTAAGAAACTTTTGAACCAAGGTTACAAATATACACAAAGATGCTTAACATTTCTTGAGAAGACAAATTTATTAAACCTTGCAAATTGTATTGTGCTTCCAAAACCCTTAGCAAACTTTTGAATACAATACTTGACATTATAAAATTAATCATGCAACATGATTCATGACCACTAAGGATTTCTCAAATCCATGCCTCACCCGACTATTTTGTATAGTTATTTCAATATATATTTCTAATAATGCATTTGCACAGAATAAGTTTCAACACTAAATAACTTATTAAAATTGTTCACCTTTTGTAAAACCTCATTCCTTTCTTTCTCATCATCACTTTCATCATTATTAGAATCGTTGATGTCACTGTTAATTATAATTTTCACCTCTAAAAAATTTCCTATCAATATTAAATATTTCAACAATATAAGACTAATGCTAAACATAAAGACATCCACCAACATACAAACATAAATAAATAGCTAGGCATCATCAGATAAAAATACATCGTCCAACCAAAGAAAGTAAACATCCTTAGCAAACGTAAATAATGTGTCAAATATTATCAATCTCAAATGGACTTGTAATTGTCCAAAGCAAACTAAGGATTAAAACATAACTATTAAAAGTAAAAGGAACCTAGAGAAGTTCAGTGATGCATATCTCAAGGGTTAATAATACTAGAAAATTTCAAACTCTTCTCCACTTCCTTCTTAAATTACCGAACTTTAATATTCAGAGATATTGATAAAAACACATTCACTTCTTGTTGATTAATAACTTGAGAGCGATAAAGTTAATTAGTTTTTGGAATTCCTTTTAACAAGTTATCAAACATTTTGATAATTTATGAAATTCCATATGGATTCATAACAAGAGTCAAGAAAGACATAGCTTGACTCATATTGTCAACTGCACTACATAAATTTTTTATTTTGTTAAGTAATCATGCAACCCCTCCAATTTATTTTTGAGGATTTTTAATTTTAAAATGAGATCCAACCTCAATAGATTTCCTTTTTTGATGTAATTGTTAAGGCTCATATTGAAATTCATTAGTGTGATTCATTCCATCTTAGCCACATCTTACTTGTCTTGTCATATGAATATCATTAATTGCATTTTCATCTTTTATTTTCTTCAGGTGTCTCATTAATATTAGAGAGTGTATCCGAAATATACTGTTCAAAATCAAAATGAAAAAAGAAAAAAAAAAAGGAGATGAAGAACTTACCTTGAACCGTGGATTAGCTTGGAAGTAGAGATGTCAAAGTAAATGGCAATAATGACGTTTGGCTTTATGGCTGAGTGAATTGAAAGTGCAAAGCTATACGCTTGTAACTATTAATAAGGTTTAAAATGTAAATGTATTGAAAAATCACTTTTATTTTTTTGGGCTTGGATTAAAAAAATCATTTATCATTTTTTTTATTTAAAAGGATGGTTTGGATTGAAATACCCTAGACCATAACATAAACATTAATTATTCATTTCATTCGATTTTTTATAAAATAATCTGAAATTTTTATTAATTGAAAAACATTCACTTTTTTTTATTATACACGTAAATGACCTGAAATGAATAATAAAATTTAGTGGATTTAAAGAGATTGACACCACTACATGCCACGTCAACAAATCATTAGCTGCTAGAATTAAAAAAATTAAATTTTTGGGTGAGCCAATCTATTTGGCGTGATTTGTATAAATACTACTTTAATACTAGTATTTCTAAATATTTCGGGGGCCAAAAAATAAATAGTAGTGGTGGAGCCAAATACATTAGTGACACCACCTTTATTATGTTAATATCTTTTTAAGTGGTTTTTATTTTAATTATAAAACTAAAATTATTATTTTATTTGGTGGAGCCATAGAAAATGGTGTGACCACCATGTTGTCATTTTTTGAGTTTTTGTTTAAATTATTTTTAATAAAAATAAATTTTATTTTGATAGAACTATTCTTTTTGGCGTAATCAAAGGACTATATATACCTCAATGGCAATTCAGTCTAAGGTGAATATTTTTTTTTTAATTTTATTAAGTTAGAGGATGAAAGAGAGGGAGATCATGATTGTTTTTTTATTTCATTTTTATGTTTTTGTCTTTCTGTTTATTTAGAAAATTTTATAATTTGAAGGTATGTTTTAATTAACGATAATTTGGCGGAGCTTTGGCAAAAATAAATTTAATAGTCCTTTTCGGGAGTGTAGATCTGATTCTTTAATTTCATATGCGCTGAAAATTTTAAGTCAAAATAGGGGTCTCAGTTGCTAGTGATTTATTTGATAACATGTTCAAATTGATTATGTAAGTCTTTTCGTTGTCTGTGGTAGGACGATAACGAGTTTAAATTGGTTTTGTAGCTAATGAGTGAATTATTTGGGATTCTCTGGGTCATCGAGATGTTTAAAAGTCTATTGGAATCACAAATCGAACCGCATGGGTGAGATTATCAATATCAGCAGTGTCCGAGCTGCAAAATATTAACACCGAAAAACTTGCTCGGTCGACTTACTCATGTTGCAATTAAACATGGTATTTTTTAATTTGTAAGACAAAATACTATTGGTCTTGAACAAAATCAAAATAATAGTTTTTTCATTTAGCTCCACCACTATTATTTATTTTTTGGCTCCCAAAATATTTAGAAATATTAATATTAGAGTGATATTTATACGACTTACGCCAAATAAACTGACTCTATTAAAAAAATAATAATTTTAACTCTCAGTGATTGGCTGGCATGAGAAATAGGTGACCTTAATTTATTATTATTGTTTTTTTTACTCCAACAACTTTTATTATTAATTTTAGCTAATGAGTCGTTTTTATAATTAATAAAAAAATTTGGAGTTATTTTTATATAAAAAACGATTTCATTCCCTCCTTTAACCTTTTTTAGTTTCAAAATTTGTGTTAAATTTCTGCAAAACTCATTATCCGTTCCAAAATATTGCAATGCCAACAGCCACTGCTACCCTTTCTGTATCTTTCGCTCCTTCCAAGAAACCTCACTTAAGCTTCTGCCCTTTTGGCGCCACCTCCATCACCCTCACCAATTTCACTTCTCCTCCCATCCGCAGACCCATGACGACCTCCGCCGTTTCCATCGAGAAAGAAACTGTAATCTCCGAGAGGCCCCACACTTTCCTCCGTCAAACCGACGGCGAAGATAACGGGTCCATCAGGTCGCGCTTCCAGAGTATGATACTGGAGATGCAGGAAAGCGTGTGCGGCGCCCTGGAGGCTCTCGACGGAGCCGGGAAGTTCAAGGAGGACGCTTGGACCACGCCCGGAGGAGGTGGAGGAATTAGCAGAGTGTTGCAAGATGGTGCTGTTTTTGAAAAAGCTGGTGTTAATATCTCTGTTGTTTATGGAGTTATGCCTCCTGAAGCCTATCGAGCTGCCAAGGCTTCTGCTGCCGATCAGAAGCCCGGTCCCGTTCCCTTTTTCGCCGCTGGCATCAGCTCCGTAATTCATCAGTTATCGCTATTTCTTTCAAAGGAGAAAATGCGGATACTTGCTATCGTTTTGGTAACTTTTTTTTTTTTTGTGGCAGGTTTTGCATCCGAAGAATCCGTTTGTGTGACATCCCAAAATTGACCCTAGTCGGGATGTGGTTTCGGGACCACAAAACTGAGGCATAAAAATAATTTATAATTTATTTTGATGCCTATAATATGTGTTAATTCATGTGTGACATTTTTGATGTTTCGATTTAGAGTTATAAATGTGAATTTCACTAGAAAGGGCCTAGTAGTAAACATTGAAAGTATGATGGGGAAATGTGGGATGACTAGTTGATAATGCATGCAAAAATAAGGATTTGCATGTCAAATTTCCCCTTAACATGAAGTGGCCGGCCATGACAAGGAATCATGGGCTAAACATGTCATGAAACATGTTTTGTTGGTGCACTAGGAGAAACAATAAACAAATGAGTATGGGTAATAAAGAAAGAAAAAAAAATGTGTGTGTGTGAGTGAAACCCCCCTTGCCGTGCATTGTGGAAGAGAAAAGAAAAATTTTGTTCATCCATTTTCTCTTCTTTGGCCGAAAATACTAAGGAAAAGGGAGGATTTTTGCTTCATGCTTGGTTTAGAAGAGAACTAGAAGGAGATTTGGCTATACTTGCATCAAGATTAAGGTATGTTTGAGGTTGTGTCATGAGATTCATGCTTGTTTTGGTTGCTAACTTGATGTGCATGTTAGCCATGGTTCAAATCCTTGTTATGCCATGGAAATGGTATTTGGCCAAGGTGGATTTTGTGTTAATGCCATTGCATGTTAAATATGAAGCTTGTTAATGGTGTATGTGATGGGGGATTGATGGCTCTTGGACTTTCTTTTTAGTATTTTTGAGTGAGACATTAAGTTCTTTGCTTAATCATGACCAAAATGATGGTGTTGTGATGTATTCGGTCATGGTATATCCACAAGTATGATTCATGCATGTTGCATGGTAGGTAAGATTTGAGCTTTGAATATGTGTTTGCACATGATGAATTGGTATGACATATATACTATTTCAAGGTATATATTTGCTTGGGATGATGTTTTCGGTTATGTAGTACATGAGAGATGTGTATTGAGCTACAATATGTAATGCGTTAGTTAGTAAAATGCATGCTGTTTTTGTGTGGTATTAAGTGCATAATCGGCCTCAACATGGGCATGCATATTCGGCCACATGAGGGAAATTGGTGTGCATGCATTCGGTTAGAGGCAAGCATATTGATGCCTATTCTTGGCTTAGAAAATTCGCTAAGAGGAATACTAACTAAGGTGTTGAGTTCGATTCATGATTTTGTACATATGCGACTTTGATGCCTAATGAGTAGATATTTATATATTGGCTAGGCATCTTGAATTCCTCTTCCGATGCTCAAATGATAAAACCAATTTATTTGTTAAATTTAGCTCAAGAAGCTAGAGGTGGAGAATCAAGCAAAGGCAAAGGAAAGATAATCGAGTAGTCGATTGGAAATCGTTTCATCCAATATAAGGTAAGTCATAAAGCATATATTTGGCATTGATTTAAATGATCATAATATATATATGCAATTGTGTTTAATGAATTGATGTGTAAGTGGAAATGTGTGTATGGAATGATGCCATTGTTGAATGTATAAAGGTAGTAAAATGCATAACGTATTGGTCTTGGCACTAAGTGTGCGGGTATAAATGGACACGGTGACAAGATTGGCACTAAGTGTGCGGATTTAAAATTTGTACAGCACTAAGTGTGCGAATTTGATTATATAGCACTATGTGTGCGAGCTGATTATATAGCACTAAGTGTGCGGACTTATTATATGCTTTTGCATCACTATTGGCACTGAGTGTGCGATATTATCGAGTTGATCACGGACAGCGGATCGGGTAAGTACCTCGAGCTCATGATGAATAGAAAATACGTCCATGCTTGGGGTTGAATTGGTAAGCCTTAAATCTATGTGATGATTGAAATTGTATGGTTGTGCTGGAAAATGAGTTAATGTGTAAAAATGCTTGATTATCTTGTTGTGTAGAATATGAAATGTGGATGTATGAATTGGTGCGAGATTGGACCGAAAGGTTCGAGGTATTATGGTATGGATTCGATATGGACGAGTACCTAGTTTCATTTGTTGTACATGTAGTAGTAATTTTATCGATGGATTGACGAATGCTTATGACTTACTGAGTTGTAAACTCACTCGGTGTTTTCTTGTCACCCATTTTAGGTCACTTTGGGACTCGTCTTGTTGTGTGCTCGGAACCGTCGTTGAAGTCATCACACCGGCTGAAATCTTGTGGTATTACTTTTTTTTTGTTGTTGAAGAACATTTGGCATGTATAGGCTATTATATTTTGTCGATTTGTGGGATTGTAAACTTTAAGCCATGTGAAAATGGCCTATGTGGTCGTCGAGTGGGATGCTAGAACCTATAGCCACGAGTCTTAGAAACTCAAATTTTGTTAAGGTGGCCATAATTTGTGTCATGTATGATGGATGATTAAGGCCAAGGAAAAATTCATGAAATTGGCATAGTCTACTGCAGTAACTGTTGCGGACAGCAGCAGTGAGATGAGATTGAAAAATCACTAAAAATAGTATAAGTAGAATTAAATAGTGAGTAAATTATGGAACTGATCCTTGATGAATCTATTTTTATATGGACGAAACGAAACGACCATATGAGCAGTATACTGGGAGATATTAAAGTTCTCGTGAGACAGGGCCAGAACGATTTCTGGGTCCCCTGTCGTGACTTTGAAAATTTACCATAAATTATCCAGAAAGAATTAGGAGTCATGCCTTATATGTACAGATTCCATTTTGAGTCTAGTTTCATTAGAAACAAACGGCACCAGTATTAAAGCCCTGTACAGAAAGATATTCAAGTTGTAACGCGCGGAGGTCAGAGCAGTCGATCCCTG
The DNA here is from genome assembly GCF_025698485.1 of Gossypium arboreum. NCBI lineage: Eukaryota > Viridiplantae > Streptophyta > Magnoliopsida > Malvales > Malvaceae > Gossypium > Gossypium arboreum. Next base: position 13,140,892 of record NC_069076.1, on the reverse strand, counting down.
TAACATGGGTGACTTTAACTAATAAACTGTACCAATTGGCCCAACCAAAATTCTAAAAATAAATCCATGGATGGATATATGAGTCTAAATTCAGGAAAATTTACGAAACCAGTTTCCGAGTTTTGGAACTCGAGATATGATTTTTAAGGCGACGGTGACGCAGTTTTCCAGCCTGTCCAGAAATGCCAAATTGGTCGGTACTTTAAGAGGATTTGTCTCGTTAACCCTCGTGTCCGACACGGCGTCGGTCACGAGTTAGGGTGTTACAATTTTATTGGTATCAGAGCTATGGTTTAGTCGGTTCTAGGACTACCATAGCGCGTGTGAGTCTAGCTATACATGCCAAATTGATAGTGCTTAATAATGTGATGACTTGACGGTTGAAATTTTTGTTTTAATTAGCGATGGAACCGGGTAGAGAGACCCTTGGCGGATGACGTTGAAAGTGTAGCGGCTGCTCTGCGCAAGGGACACCGCTGTTGAGCCTCGGTCATCCGCGAATAATCAAAATGAAGGGGCGAAACAAGCCTTCTTCACTATGATGAATGAGTGGGTCGCGCAATATGCCCGAACCAACCCGGCTGTCCAACCATTCCCGAATTTAAACACTCCACCCCAAGAGCCCGCAATGCCTCCAGTTACTGATCCTGTGAGGCTGAGTAAACCACCTGTGGACTTGATTAGGAAGCGTGGGGCCGAGGAGTTCAAGGCCATAGTTACTGATGATGCCGAAAAGGCCGAGTTCTGGCTCGATAACACCATTAGAGTGTTAGATGAACTGTCATGCACCCCCGACGAATGTCTTAAGTGTGCTATATCCTTGTTGCGAGACTCAGCTTACTATTGGTGGAGGACTTTAATTTCCATAGTCCCAAATGAACGAGTTACTTGGGATTTCTTCCAATCCGAATTTCGAAAGAAATACATTAGTCAACGGTTCATCGATCGAGCGTAAGGAATTCTTGGAACTCAAGCAAGGCCGGATGATCAGATCTCGAATCTGAACATGAGTTCGTAAGACTTAGTCGGTATGCTCGGAGTGTGTGGCTGATGAGGTTGCGATGTGCAAAAGATTTGAAGAAGGATTGAATGAAGAGTTAAAGTTACTAGTGGGAATTTTGGAGATAAAGGAGTTCGTGACACTAGTCGAGCGAGCACTGCAAGGCGGAAGAACTTGGGAAGGAGAAGAAGAAGGCTGAATTTGAAGCAAGAGATTACCGTAAAAGATCGACGAGTAAAGCTCCGTTCTCGGCTACAAAGAGGTTCGTGGAGGACACCAGAAGTCGAGAACATGCGGGAATTTCCATTAGAACCCGACCAGCGACGGACTCGAGCTACTTGAGTTAGCTAGTGTGGGCAATAATCGTCAAGAGAGACCTGAATGCCCCCAATGTGGAAGACGACACCTAGGTGAATGTTGGGGTAAGTCATTAATAGGGCTGTTATGGATGCGGTTCAAGGACCACTTCATTAGGGATTGCACGGAGCTAGATGAGAAGAATAAGATGCAAGGTGCGAGATCTAGTGGGGGCGACGACTAGAGGTAGACCCCGAGGGTTTCGGGAGGTAGGGCGGTAATCGAGGGGAGCCACCGATCTACTGTTCGATCCGAGACCCGAGCTCTGCTAGAGCATATGCCATCCGCGCACGAGAGGAGGCATCCTCCCCGACGTTATCACCGGTACTTTTACTCTCTTTGATACTAGTGTGATTGCATTGATTGACCCGGCTCTACTCATTCATATGTATGTGAAACTTTAGCATCCAAGAAGACTCTACCGTTGAGTCTCTCGAGTTCGTAATTCGAGTGTCAAACCCTTTGGGTCAATACGTACTCGTTGATAAAGTGTGCAAGAGATGCCCCTAATAATTCGAGAATCGCTTTTCCTACCGATCGATGCTTTTACCATTTAATGAATTCGATGTTATTCTTGGTATGGATTGGTGACCGTACATGATGCGTTGGTGGATCGCAAAAGGAAAACCATTGATTTGAGGAGTACAAATAATGAGGTAGTCCGAGTCGAGTCTCTCGATTTAAAAGGAGCGCCAATGATGATATCTTCTATGACCGCTCGGAATGCGTGAAAAGGGTGTGAAACATACCTTGCGTATGTGTTTGGAAGTAAAGAGACGGAAAGAAACTCGAATCGGTACCGATGGTTTGTGAGTATTCGGATGTTTTTCCGAGGAGTTACCGGATTGCCACCGGTTCGAGAAGTGGAATTGCATCGGTTGTACCGGGTACTACGCCGATTTCAATAGCCCGTATCGTATGGCGTTAACGGAATTAAAGGAATTGAAGGTTCAATTGCAAGAACCGACGGATAGAGGTTTCGCTCGACCGAAGTTTTTCTCCATGGGGCGCTTTGTATTGTTTGTGAAGAAGAAGGACGGAACCATGAGGTTGTGCATCGACTATCGTCAACTCAATAAAGTGACGATAAAGAATAAATATCCATTGCCACGAATTGACGATTTGTTTGATCAATTAAAGGGAGCCTCGGTGTTTTCAAAGATAGATTTGAGGTCGGGTACTATCGGTTGAGGGTCCGAGAATCGGACATACCCAAAACCGCTTTTAGAGCGAGGTATGGTCACTACGAATTCTTGGTGATGCCGTTTGGGCTCACTAATGCCCTGCGGTGTTTATGGATTTAATGAATAGAATTTTCAGGCCATACTTGGATCGGTTCGTAGTTGTATTTATCGATGACATTCGGTCTATTCGAGATGATGGCGAGCATCTTGAACACCGAGGCTAGTGTTGCAAATCTTACGAGATAAGCGATATACGCAAAGTTCATAAATGTGAATTTTGGTTGAAAGAGGTTAGCTTTTTGGGGCACGTGGTGTCCGCATCGGTGTCGGTGGACCCGAACAAAATTCGCCATAGTCGATTGAAACCACCAAGGAATGTTACGAAGTTAGGAGCTTTTGGGGCTTGCGGTTATTACCGACGATTTGTAAAGGTTTCTCGACAATAGCCACGCCAATGACAAAGCTACTCCAAAAGGATGTTAAGTTTGAATGGACGGAGAAATGTCGAAAAGTTTCGATCAATCGAAAGCTTATTTGGTGAAGCCCCAATTCTAGTGCAACCCGAATCGGGCAAAGAGTTTGTCATTTATAGTGATGCATCCCTACTTGGGTTGGGTTGCGTATTGATGCAAGAAGGGCGAGTTGTGGCCTATGCGTCGAGGCAACTAAAGCCACATGAGAAAAATTATCCGACCCATGATCTCGAATTGGCTGCCATCGTATTCGCCTTAAAGATATGGCGACATTACTTATTTGGTGAGAAGTGCCATGTGTATTCGGATCACAAAAGTCTCAAATATTTGATGACCCAAAGAGACTTGAACTGCGACAAAGGCGATGGCTCGAGTTGTTAAAGGATTATGAGCTCGTCATTGATTATCACCGGGAAGGGCTAATGTGGTTGCGGATGCCTTAAGCCGAAATCACTATTTGCTTTATGGCGATGAATGTACACTTGTCTATTCTACCCGACAATGTGTTAGTAGCGAATTGAAGGCCAAACCATTGTTGGCTCATCAAATTCGGGAAGCTCGAAAGTTGATGAGGAGTTGCTTGCAAAACGGGTGAGTGTGTTCGAACAAGGAATCGAGTTTCAAATTGATGATGACGATTGTTTGAGGTTGAAGTCGTCTGTGTGTTCCAAAGAATTGAACTTATTTCGATAATTCTAAATGAAGCCCATTGTAGTCGAATGTCAATCCACCCGGGTAGTACTAAAATGTACAATGACCAAACGCCAATTTTGGTGGCCGGTATGAAACGAGACATTTCAATTTGTTTCAAGGTGTCGATATGTCAACAAGTGAAAGCGGAACATCAAGTGCCATCGGGATTACTTGACCGATCATGATACCCGAATGGAAATGGGATCGAGTCACAATGGACTTTGTATCCGGACCGCCATTGTCGGTGAGTAAGAAGGATGCGATTTGGGTCGTTGTCGATAGACTAACTAAGTCGGCTCACTTTATCCCCGCACGCACGGATTTTTCAATGGACAAATTAGCGGAATTGTCGTTTCTCGATTGTGAGATTACGGGTGCCTATTTCTATCGTGTCGGATAGAGACCCAAGATTTACGTCGCGATTTTGGAAGAAATTGCAAGATGCTTTGGGTACCAAGCGCATTTTAGCACCGCTTTTCATCCCCAAACCGATGGTCAATCCGAACGGATAATTCAAATACTCGAGGATATGTTGAGATGTTGCATCCTTGAGTTTAGTGGTTCATGGAACGGTATTTACCTTTGATTGAATTCGCCTACAACAATAGCTTTCAATCAAGCATTAAGATGGCGCCTTACGAGGCTTTATACGATCGTAAATGCCGTACCCCATTATTCGGATGAACTTAGTGAAGGTAAATTCTTGAGGTTGATTTGGTTAAGGATGCCGAGCAAAAGTTCGAGTAATTCGTGAAAGTTTGAAAGTCGCCGGATCGCCAAAAGTCGTATCGGATTTGAAAAGAAAAGATATTGAATATCGGGTTGGAGACAAGGTCTTTCTCAAAGTTTCACCTTGGAAGAAGGTGCTTAGATTTGGTCGTAAGGGCAAATTGAGTCCGAGGTTTATCGGGCCATATGAAGTATCCGAACGAGTTGGGCGATCGCATATCGATTAATTTTGCCCCCGAGCTCGAAAGGATTCACAACGTTTTCATGTCTCGATGCTTGACGATCTGTGTCCGATCCATCACACGTAATTGCTCCATCCGAGATTGAGATTCACCTAATTTGAGCTATGAAGAGGAACCGGTTCGCATTATGATGCGTGAAGTAAAGGAGTTACGCAATAAGAAAATCCCGTTAGTGAAGGTGTTATGGCATAAACACGAATTGAAGAAGCCACTTGGGAACTTGAGGACTCTATGAAAGAGCGATACCGAGCCTATTTACGGTAAGATTTTCGGGACGAAAATTTCTTAAGTGGGGAGAGTTGTGACATCCCAAAATTGACCCTAGTCGGGATGTGGTTTCGGGACCTAAAAGCGAGGCATAAAAATAATTTATAATTTATTTTGATGCCTATAATATGTGTTAATTCATGTGTGACATTTTTGATGTTTCGATTTAGAGTTATAAATGTGAATTTCACTAGAAAGGGCCTAGTAGTAAACATTGAAAGTATGATGGGGAAATGTGGGATGACTAGTTGATAATGCATGCAAAAATAAAGGATTTGCATGTCAAATTTCCCCTTAACATGAAGTGGCGGCCATGACAAGGAATCATGGGCTAAACATGTCATGAAACATGTTTTGTTGGTGCACTAGGAGAAACAATAAACAAATGAGTATGGGTAATAAAGAAAGAAAAAAAAAATGTGTGTGTGTGAGTGAAACCCCCCTTGCCGTGCATTGTGGAAGAGAAAAGAAAAATTTTGTTCATCCATTTTCTCTTCTTTGGCCGAAAATACTAAGGAAAAGGGAGGATTTTTGCTTCATGCTTGGTTTAGAAGAGAACTAGAAGGAGATTTGGCTATACTTGCATCAAGATTAAGGTATGTTTGAGGTTGTGTCATGAGATTCATGCTTGTTTTGGTTGCTAACTTGATGTGCATGTTAGCCATGGTTCAAATCCTTGTTATGCCATGGAAATGGTATTTGGCCAAGGTGGATTTTGTGTTAATGCCATTGCATGTTAAATATGAAGCTTGTTAATGGTGTATGTGATGGGGATTGATGGCTCTTGGACTTTCTTTTTAGTATTTTTGAGTGAGACATTAAGTTCTTTGCTTAATCATGACCAAAATGATGGTGTTGTGATGTATTCGGTCATGGTATATCCACAAGTATGATTCATGCATGTTGCATGGTAGGTAAGATTTGAGCTTTGAATATGTGTTTGCACATGATGAATTGGTATGACATATATACTATTTCAAGGTATATATTTGCTTGGGATGATGTTTTCGGTTATGTAGTACATGAGAGATGTGTATTGAGCTACAATATGTAATCGTTAGTTAGTAAAATGCATGCTGTTTTTGTGTGGTATTAAGTGCATAATCGGCCTCAACATGGGCATGCATATTCGCCACATGAGGGAAATTGGTGTGCATGCATTCGGTTAGAGGCAAGCATATTGATGCCTATTCTTGGCTTAGAAAATTCGCTAAGAGGAATACTAACTAAGGTGTTGAGTTCGATTCATGATTTTGTACATATGCGACTTTGATGCCTAATGAGTAGATATTTATATATTGGCTAGGCATCTTGAATTCCTCTTCCGATGCTCAAATGATAAAACCAATTTATTTGTTAAATTTAGCTCAAGAAGCTAGAGGTGGAGAATCAAGCAAAGGCAAAGGAAAGATAATCGAGTAGTCGATTGGAAATCGTTTCATCCAATATAAGGTAAGTCATAAAGCATATATTTGGCATTGATTTAAATGATCATAATATATATATGCAATTGTGTTTAATGAATTGATGTGTAAGTGGAAATGTGTGTATGGAATGATGCCATTGTTGAATGTATAAAGGTAGTAAAATGCATAACGTATTGGTCTTGGCACTAAGTGTGCGGGTATAAATGGACACGGTGACAAGATTGGCACTAAGTGTCTTGGATTTAAAATTTGTACAGCACTAAGTGTGCGAATTTGATTATATAGCACTATGTGTGCGAGCTGATTATATAGCACTAAGTGTGCGGACTTATTATATGCTTTTGCATCACTATTGGCACTGAGTGTGCGATATTATCGAGTTGATCACGGACAGCGGATCGGGTAAGTACCTCGAGCTCATGATGAATAGAAAATACGTCCATGCTTGGGGTTGAATTGGTAAGCCTTAAATCTATGTGATGATTGAAATTGTATGGTTGTGCTGGAAAATGAGTTAATGTGTAAAAATGCTTGATTATCTTGTTGTGTAGAATATGAAATGTGGATGTATGAATTGGTACGAGATTGGACCGAAAGGTTCGAGGTATTATGGTATGGATTCGATATGGACGAGTACCTAGTTTCATTTGTTGTACATGTAGTAGTAATTTTATCAGTGGATTGACGAATGCTTATGACTTACTGAGTTGTAAACTCACTCAGTGTTTTCTTGTCACCCATTTTAGGTCACTGGGACTCGTACTGTTGTGTGCTCGGAACCGTCGTTGAAGTCATCACACCGGCTGAAATCTTGTGGTATTACTTTTTTTTTGTTGTTGAAGAACATTTGGCATGTATAGGCTATTATATTTTGTCGATTTGTGGGATTGTAAACTTTAAGCCATGTGAAAATGGCCTATGTGGTCGTCGAGTGGGATGCTAGAACCTATAGCCACGAGTCTTAGAAACTCAAATTTTGTTAAGGTGGCCATAATTTGTGTCATGTATGATGGATGATTAAGGCCAAGGAAAAATTCATGAAATTGGCATAGTCTACTGCAGTAACTGTTGCGGACAGCAGCAGTGAGATGAGATTGAAAAATCACTAAAAATAGTATAAGTAGAATTAAATAGTGAGTAAATTATGGAACTGATCCTTGATGAATCTATTTTTATATGGACGAAACGAAACGACCATATGAGCAGTATACTGGGAGATATTAAAGTTCTCGTGAGACAGGGCCAGAACGATTTCTGGGTCCCCTGTCGTGACTTTGAAAATTTACCATAAATTATCCAGAAAGAATTAGGAGTCATGCCTTATATGTACAGATTCCATTTTGAGTCTAGTTTCATTAGAAACAAACGGCACCAGTATTAAAGCCCTGTACAGAAAGATATTCAAGTTGTAACGCGCGGAGGTCAGAGCAGTCGATCCCTGTAACATGGGTGACTTTAACTAATAAACTGTACCAATTGGCCCAACCAAAATTCTAAAAATAAATCCATGGATGGATATATGAGTCTAAATTCAGGGAAAATTTACGAAACCAGTTTCCGAGTTTTGGAACTCGAGATATGATTTTTAAGGCGACGGTGACGCAGTTTTCCAGCCTGTCCAGAAATGCCAAATTGGTCGGTACTTTAAGAGGATTTGTCTCGTTAACCCCTCGTGTCCGACACCGGCGTCGGTCACGAGTTAGGGGTGTTACAGTTTGCTCCTACATTGCATTTTAATTATAGGTATTTTGAGACTGATGCTCCGAAAGGTACTTACTTTATCGTCAATTATTTATTATTAAGTTCTTGAACAGTGAATATTGAAGTGGTAACTTTAGAACCCGGGTAGTTTTACAGTGTTACCTGATTTCAAGAACTAAGCTTCCGTTAGGTAGAGACTAGAGAGTCGTTATCTATCCCCATAATAATCTAACAAAAACAATGCATTTCTTCTTATTTGCAATTCAGTAGCAATGTATATTATGCTGTATGGTTTGCTTTGGTATGAGTTGCATTAGGCATTTTGAGCTTTGAAGTTAAGTGGTTTAAGCTTAGGTGGTAACCTCTCTTGAAAATGTGCAGATACTCCTGGAGCACCTAGACAATGGTGGTTTGGTGGTGGAACTGATTTGACTCCAGCTTACATCTTTGAGGAGGATGTCAAGCACTTCCATTCAGTAAGTTGGATTTTTCTTCTTTCCATGGTTTTGTGGCAATTTTTTGTATATTATACTAACCCGTAATAAAGCTTGAGAATCTGCTTTTTGCATGATTCAAATACCAAGGAGCTTACGTAGTTAAATTAATTCAAATACTGATACTTTAAGAAAATAGAAAACCAACATGAAGAAATTCAAGTATTTGAGCAAAACCTTCATATTTCAATATCTTACAAATATCATATAGCAGATTTTGTTCTAAGCACATAGATTAAATTCTATAAGAGCAGCAACCTCTGTTCCTTTTACATATTCGTATTAGACGGATAGATACACTGGAGATTAATGTTTCTACTGCCAGTGCATTGCACATCTCAGCCTTATAGAAAACTGCAAAATTCTATAACTATGCTATGTCTGTATGTGCAGAACATTGATTTAAGTCTTGTAGACTTTGAAAATGAAATGTTTTGCTGAATGTTTGTTTGCTAATGTTGGCATTCTTTTCTAGGTACAAAAAAGGGCTTGTGATAAATTTGATCCATCCTTTTATCCTCGGTTCAAAAAATGGTGTGATGACTACTTTTTCATTAAGGTATGATCTTGCCACAATTTTTTTGGGGTATTTTGTTAGTTTCTATTTATTTCCCTGAGTTTTAGAATATGTGTATAGCATTTGAATTAACAAATGGGCAGATAATCACTTTCTCAAAATGTACATCTTTTAAACGGTTTTCTAGAGTAGGATGGAGGCGGTGCTATTCGGGGTGGAAACTTTGTAATTTTTAGTAACATCAGTAGCCTTCGTGGTGATCATATATGTTCTAAAACCTTTCTTTTGATAGAAACATATTCTCTTGTTGCATATTCTCATAATATTACCTGTTTTCCCATTCAATTATGGATTAAAATTTTAAATTCATGTTTACTTTTAATTTTTATGCAGCATCGAGGTAAGAGACGAGGGCTTGGAGGAATATTTTTTGATGATCTAAATGATTATGATCAAGAAATGCTTCTTTCATTTGCCACTGGTAATTCCTCATGACTGAGTTAACTGTTGGATGTTAGCTATTCCAGGGGATTTGCTGTTTTTCTCTGCATCATGTTTCTATTTGATCTGCAGAATGTGCGGATTCTGTGGTTCCTGCATACATACCCATCCTAGAAAAAAGGAAGGATACACCATTTAATGAGAGCCAAAAGGCATGGCAACAGCTTCGGAGTGGCCGCTATGTAGAATTCAACTTGGTTTTGGATTGAGCTATAACTAAACTAGAGAGATTCACATCTAAGATTTCTCCAAACCAGATCCTTATAATTTTGATTTGTTAATGAAAGGTCTATGATCGAGGTACAACATTTGGACTGAAGACAGGAGGTCGAATTGAAAGTATTCTTGTGTCTCTTCCTTTAACTGCACGATGGGAATATGATCATGTAAGCTTTATTTACCTATTTCCATCTTCCCGTCCAAGTAAACTTTGTTACACATTTCGTGAAAATGTTTGTGGTGATATATTACCAAGGAGCTATAACTGATTATGAGAGGCCTATTTCTTGCTTGACAAGCAGAAACCAGAAGAGGGAAGTGAAGAGTGGAAATTGTTAGATGCCTGCATGAATCCTAAGGATTGGATCTGATCCTTATGCATCAACCCCAAGGTATGTCTGATATTGGTTGAGTTTCTTTGTATAATTTTGACGTTTCCTTTTCATTCCCATATTTTCAGTTCCTCCCCCTCGCCCGCCAATTCTCTGTCCTATCTCTTTTTCTATAAGGGGGTCTTTTTCCTGTGGCAGAAGTTGTAGTTATCTTGGTGGTTCTATAACATTAAGGTGATAGGGGGACTCTTATTATAAACCATGTGAATGTGATCCGATACTTCTTCCTATAATACACATTGTCTAGATGCTACAAATTGCTAACAATATTTTGAATCTGTTGACATCCGTGTTTAATTAAGGAGTTTTCTAGAGATGAGATCTGTTAATGTGTTCAAGCAAAGATGTTAATACAATCTGGTTAGCTATTGGAACTAAGCAGAATTTAAACTCCCATGTAGTACAAAGTCTCTGATTTATAAGTGTTCATTTTGATCTGACATACTTAAACCAATAGTGTTCTATTCATTTTCCCTCCTTTCCTTTCCCCTCCTTTTAAGAGAACCCATTAAAGCACGTGTTTGCTGGTGAATTAGGAATAATAAATAATTAAATAATATAGTTATATTTACATGATAACTCTTTTTCTTTCATGCCTGTTTATATTATTTTCAATTTTTCTTATTTTTGGTATTAAGAATAGTAATCTCAAAATTTTATTCATAATTGTGGTTAAATTGGTTTCAGTTAAAGTACAGATTTAGTTCATTGCAAGCGATAATCAGAAACTTCAAGCATGAATAATGGTTTTGAACATTAAAGTGTGCTTATTTTCCATTAAAAAATTGGTTTTGACAACGGAATAATCTTTTATCTTTCCCCTGTTCCTAATTTTTTAAATGTTTTTTAAACCTTAATAAATGAGTTATTTTACTAATTTAATTTAGGAAATCTGAAATTTCTTTAACAATTAATGAGGTAATCCATATTACAAAGATAATATTGACCAAGCAATAATATCTTGTTCATTTCTGGCTTCCCAACCAAAGAAAGTTTGGGAATAAATCTATTTCATAATATTGTCTCAAAAATCTGCAATTTTTTCTTTAAATAAAAATTCGCAAGTTTTTGTTTATGCAATTATTTTTGTCTTTGGCAACAAATCATAAGACATTATGATAATCCCTTTTTCTTATTTACATTATGATATCATAAAACCATAGACTAATATAAAGGCACTATTCTTTAGACCCTATCAGCTTCATAGAATGAAACAAGCTAATAATTACCAGCTAAATAGGCTGCTCAATAGCTGAATTAAATTGCTATATGTAAGCCAAACTGCTCGTTCAAACTCTGAATAATTGGTCTTCCAAAATGGCTCTTTTGTGTGTCATGGATGATCAGTTGTTTCTGAACTGACATTTACCGAAACCTGTCATTTTTCATTGCAAAAAAAATTGTTACTAAAAATGAGAAATTCATTAGTTTATTTTTCTTCGCATATTGGGAAAGTTCAGATTCAGAAACTTACTAGGATCAACTGTAACAAGCATGGCAGTTCCTCCAAAATCACAAGTGCCACCGCTCCCCTTTTTGTTTTGCCAGTAGCTGTTGAACGCATACGATGCATGAGAGATCATCGTGTTGGGTTGGAAGCAGGCTTGGTTGGGTTGAATCGACTTGCAATCCGCACCAGACCCACATGCATAATCCATGGCTGCTTGGATCAATGAATCAGGCACTGTTGGCTTAGCCACACACCAAGTACCAGACCGTGACCCTTTGTGTGGGGTAGAACGAGGTGGTGGGTTCAGCACCGGCGGTTCAGAAATGGGTTGGCCTGGAACTTGCTTAGGGGGCGTTGACACATTTTTTGGTGGGTTAGGTTGATGTTGAGGTGGACTTGAGAAAATGCTAGGTGGATTGAACCCATGCTCGGGAGAAGCTGCTTCCGGTGGATTTGCTGGCGGGCTATGGATGATGTTACTCGGTGGTGGAGGTGTTGGTGGGCTGTGGATGATGTTACTTGGTGGTGGAGGTGTCGGTAGGCCGTAACTCGCCGGAGGTGGCAGAGGGTTGGAAGGCGATTGTGGGGTAAATGGAGGAGAGTGGTCAGGCTGAGGAAGTAGTGGTGATAATGAGTCAGAATGTAGTAGGTAGAAAGGTGAGTCAAGGGTATATGGATCACCATCGAAGCCGATACGATCCGTTGTTTTTAGCTTTTCATGGAGGTTTGAGCCTTGGTGCTTCTTCCATATATGAACCATGAGTCTGGCATCTTTACAGAATTTGCACACAAAAGAAACAACAAATCATACGAAGTACATTCATTCAATCCATCGATTGAAAATGAATAGAATGGGAAAACAAAGGAATTTACATACCAGAATGAGTGAAGAGAATGGAGGCTAAAATGCATAAGACTGCATAGAGAAAGCTTAAACAGTGGGGCCTTGACTCCATGGCTAGGCTTGTAACAGAGATGAGCAAGGGTTGGGGGATGATCCAGGCTGAATAAATATATAAGAAGAAGAGGGGCAAAGGACATCTGGTGGACAGGGAGAAGGAAAAAGGAGTGAAACAAGGTGGGGGCAGAAAGGGGAACCGTCAACATAGGGAAACTAAAGAAGATCCAAAGGCAATCAATGCTGTAATCAGATTCTAATAATTTCTTTCAGCTTCGTAGAATATATGCTTGCTTGGGCATGGGGAAAATTGGAGGGTTTTCAACTTTTGATTTTGCTTGCTTTCTACTCAGACAAAGAATACTACTTATTTGATATTCATTAAGCATCCGATGAAAATAAATTGCATTTACTGTTTAGGATATTGGGGAATGTTTTAAAAAGCGACTAATAATTGAATTTAAATATACTTGTTTATAATTAAGTAACTCAAACATTTGAAGGTTAGAGATTTACGCGGTTATCGGGGAAATCAACTAAAAATTTGACTAATGGAAGTGTATTTATTAATTAATAGTATAATTACGGTGAGTAAATATATTATTTCCATGAAGACTAAAAATATTAGTAATTATTATCTTTTGTTATTTAATCGATAAATTTAAATTATTGATTGAAAATTAAAATTAATTAAATTAATTGCTAACGAACACGACAAAGAACAATTTAGGAAAATAATTGAATAATAAGCAAGAAGCAAAACAATATCCAGAAGAGAATTCACTTAGACTTCATCTGTCACTATTAATATAAACTAAACAATTTCTTCACTTAGTATCTTGATCTGTAAAAATCCTTGAATTATGCTAATTTTTCTTTCGATAATAAGAGCAATTGATTCTAGGTTAATTAATTGAAATTTCTTTCTAATTAAAACCCCTATTATCACATTAACTCGGTCTATGATTACCCTTATAAAATTTGACTCTAATCCAGTTTATTTATGTCGTCCTATTTTTAGGATTGCATGTAACTCCACTCAATTACGCTAGATTTATTCTAAACAAGGTCTATTCCTCCTATGATTTAAGCACATCAAACATGAATCAATAGTCTAGAAATATCAAACCAAGAATTAAACACACATAATTAAGAACAAGATCTAAGTATTTTATTGTGTAAAATAAAAATCAAACAATAAAATTCATCAGAGGGTTCATCTCCTCTATATATTTAAAAAAATTAGTTCATGCTTGAAAATAAAAACATTCAAGAGACAATTTAACTGAAAGAAATAAAGAAACTCATTATAATCTCCTGAGAAATCAACTAGGAATCTTCAATCTTGACGAAAATCTGCTTTAGAATCAACTTCAATAGTATATTTCAAGTTGTTTTCTTGAATATTTTATGAAGACTCTCTCCTATCTTTTTATTTTTGTCATATATATGTATTAGAATGTCTGAAAAATATAAAAATTATGTTTTTCCGCTATTTAGGGTGCAAATCCATGTAATCAACACAACCTTCCACATGGCTGTGTGGCAGCTTGTGTGACTCACATGGTCGTGTAGAAATGGTCAGCCCATGTGACTCTTGTAACTTGCTCCGATTTTTTAGTTTTCATTTGTTTTTTGCTCTTTTTGCTCCTAAATGTTTTCCTAAGTATAAAAACATGAATTTAAAATATTAGAAGCAAAAAATTCACTATCAGCATCGAATAATCACCCAAAAATGCATTAAGAATGAGACTAAAACATGTTACTTTTAGCAATTGACTCTATGGATGTATAATATTGAAAATTACTATTGTCTTAGAAAATGTTGGATGTACCTCATTCCGTCTTGTATTGCTTCAATTTAATTTTGTTATCTTTAATATTTTCAATTTTTGTAAATCAAGTAAATATTTAAAATGATTCTTCAAAAAAATATTTAAACATAAAATATATGACTTTTTATGTTACGTTATTATATTTTATCCTTTTAATAGTTTACATATACAAAGATAAAATGATAATTTCATATGATGGAGCAAGGTGAGACAGGACAAACAATCATCATAATTGCTTCATATTCTTTTATCCAAAAGAAAAAATATGCTTCGCCTATCTTGTATCTACTTTTCAAAAAAAAAAAAATCTATTCCATTTAAAACAAATTGATTTAAAATCTATTGTGTGATTCAAATTTTACAATCTCTATTCATACTTCAATTTATTAAAATTCTACGTTAGGGAGTGACTATAATCCAAAGATTTTTTTGTTGAATTCAAAAAAGAAAATGAACATCAAGATCCATCATACATCAATCCATCTTCCTTTAATTTTTAATTTGTTGTTTAATCTTTTCAATTCTTTTATTTTTATTTTAATTATTTAATTCTAGATTTTACACATTCTGAATCTAACGTTGAGAATTCAAGATTAGTTCTTTTTATCCGTTTTGGGTTTCACTTATCAAATTCGAAATTTGGAGCAAAACAAAATGAATTAAAAATATCAATTTGCATAATATTTTTCTTATAAATTTTCATTTTATACTTTTTAAATTATTTCAAGTTAATTTATAGATTTAGAATTACTTTTTATAAACAGGCTAATTTAATATAAAATATACAATTAGATTTTGTTTGAGTAAACTTATGAATCAAAATCAAATATAAAAGATTTTATTTATTCAAATCAAAATTATATTCAATAACATAACTACTTTTATACATATTTAGTCAAAGATATTTCTCCCACCTTATTCTATTAAACATGTTCCGCTATAGTCACATTCGCCAATTCTCTCCTCACATCAAATCATATTATTGATTTAACAATAAACTACTGAATGTCAAGTCTACCTATTAAAGAATAACACGTGGCATGAAGAGGTTAAGCTTGTAGATGCATCTCCTATTCTTTAGTAGAGGATTTCTCTCTCTTCCTAACTCCCCACTCTTTACCACAGTACATCAGCTATCTCTTTCTATTATCATTGGGTATTAAAGATAAATGTTGGATCGAATTAAATGAAAAAATTTCGAGTTGATAAATGATATTTTATTATCTTAACTTGGTTTGAAATTTTCTCTAATCGAGTAGAGTGAGCTGAAATTTGAATCAAATCGAATATATTTGTTCGAGTTAAATTAAAAAAATGACTTTGGGTCCTTGTAACCACTGTCACCTACTGTAATCCAATTTGTTATTAACTTTCATCCCCTCATAATTTATTTATTAATATTTTATATATAGGTTAGCTTCTTTGTTTGCTTAGTTGCTTCAATTATCTTTTGATTCTCGTCACTATATATTTTGAAATTAAAAAATATATTAAATGTAAAAAATATGAATTTTAAATAAAATTTATCTTAAAGATAAAATGTGAAATTGATACTAACATAAAATTTTAATACAAATATTTTATGACATCATCAATAATTCAATTTAACAGAAATTTATAAAGATTTAATATGATTAAATAATTCAATAATATAAATAGTAATAAATGTGAAATTTAATTTAATAATATAAATAGTAGATATAAATAAAATTATTACAATTTAGGTTTAAAAAACTTTTTGTTTGATTTCTGATTTGGAGTAGAGGGTGAGACGTAAAAGTTAGGGAGAAAATAAAAAGTTTTAAAGGTTTGAGGGGTAAAACTTTAAAGGGAAAATATTCAAAAAAAAACTGAGGGTAAAATGGGTTGAGGTAGACTGAGTGGGGGTCAAAGTTTTGGGGAAAAAGTGGGAGGGAGTACAAGTTTTGGAGGGAAAGTAAAAAGGTTTAGAGGTTTGGGGTAAAAATGTAAAAATTATAGTTTGGTATTCGGTTTATTTTAATTATTCGAATTCGAAAACTCAACTCAATTCGAACTCAAAATTCAAAAAAAAAAATTCTAGTTGACTCGAATAACTCGATTTGTTTAACTCAAAATTTAAAATTTTTTCGAGTCAAATCGAGTTTTCTCACCCCTAATTCTCATCTTATGACTTTTTATCGATATAGGGTGAAGCACCATTCCTCCATTAATTTTGTTTTCTTCCAACCCATATTTTTATTATCAACAATTGATCCGATGAGTATGAACGAACATGACTCACTTTGGAGACATTACCACAAATAGAGATGAATAGGAGCCATATTAGACCAGTTCATAGTAGTAGTTTCCCCAACACTAACTAGTAATGTAATATTAGGATTTGAAATATTTAAATAAAGTTGTTATTATCTTCTATCCTAGTTTTGAATTATTTTATTTTATTTCTATTTTAAATGCAATTGTTTATCTTTACCTCTATAAATAGAGGTTTCTATCCCATGCTTTTTTCTAATGACATGCTTTTTGATCTTGGCCTATATGCATTTTTTTACGTTTTTGCTCAAACAAGTATATTCTCGAATCTTTATATAACTCAAATTATTAGCCCTTTTTGGCTCAAATAACGCAATCTCTTATTTTCTAACTATTTACTCTTATTTACCAATAAATTTTCTTTATTACTAGCCAATCATCGGTTTCTATCTACCAATTCAAAATGTGATGTTTGTGCTCGATTATCTTAGTAGTCAGTTAAAGAGCCTTGCCTAATGGATGTCAAACCACATTTTGGATTCAGTTCTACGCTGTCATAATTCATAACAAGAGTTCGTCATTTCAACTTGTGACGCCCTCAACCCGATCCGATTTTACCAGATTCGAATCTCGGGTGTTACTTCACATAACTTAGCAATATTTCAAAATAGTCAACTTGAGGCTAATGACATTAAACATTTTTCTTAACATTTTATCAAAAATGTCACTATTATTGAAACAAAGAGAAGCATTTAAAAATTTAAAATAAAATAAAATAATACATGAAATTGGTCACAACTTAATACAACACAAGGTTTATAAAAATACATTCTTAAGGCATAATCCTACTAAATGCAAGTTTTCCAAAATGTCCACTGTATGCATAGTATCCCTGTTCATTGCTTTTCTGGTGTATTCTCGGCGTTGTCCCTCCAAACAAACTCACTTAAATAGTAATACCTAAAATATAAACATAACATTCATAAGTTCAGAGGAACTTAGTGAGTTTGGACACAACATGCCTTTTTAACCTTTCTTGCTGGATTCTTCATTTTGAATTTTTGGATTTCCCATTTTTATCTTCGGGGGATACCTTCACACCGTCAGTTATATAATTACATACTTAAACTCCACTTACCATTCTTAACATATCATCATTCATCTAACTAATTGGCTAACTCCAAATCTTAATAGACGATACTAGCTTTTTCTTTTCTCTTAAGACAACTTTCAACGGTTATTCTAGAATAATTATGTAATATCCCAAAATAGGGCCTAGTCGGAACAATGGTTTCAGGACCACAAATTCAACGTTGAAATATTTATTTTATGATTATTATGAGGTCCAGAATATGAAAATATGCATGTGTTAAAGTTTCATGAGGAAATTCTATGAGTAAGGTGTCCAATTGGAAAATAAGGACCAAATTGAATAAAGTGCAAAACTTGGATTCTAGAAGCAATTTGTATGAAATTGCTTTAGATTATTAATCAGAAGTCCTTAAAGAGAAATTTTCCCAATTTCTAAGTTTTGGAGAAAAATGGGCATGTATGGATGAAATTCTAAAAAAGGGCTTAAGGGCATTTTGGTCATTTGGCTAATTAATGAAATAAAATGGGAAAATGAAGGCAAAAATCAGCCATTCTTCTCCCTCATCCAGCCGAATTTCTCAAGCCTCCATAGCTAGGGTTTTCAACATTTTCAAGCTCAATAGTAAGTGCTCCCAAGCCCCGTTTTTAATGTTCTTCGTATTTTTGAAATCTCGGTAGCTTACTCTCTCCATTTCTACCCATATTTTGAGTTAAGGTTCATGTTTGAAAAGTTACCCATGTGTGAAATGTTTATTCTTTGATGTTTTATGGAGGAATATGAAAGTTGGATGTGTGTTAAACATCTTTTTCTAGGTGATTTTCATAAAAAACCCCTAAAAGGACCTTTTTGCAAAAGGTGTAAAATATGTGATAGAAATGCAAAATAATGGAGAAATATGGGCTGCCATAAGAGGAAAGAACATTCGGCTAGGCTTGGGTAATGTAGAAAATTCATACATTTCATCATATGAGCCTAGGGACTAAATCGTAAATAATGTGAAAGTTTAGGGGCAAAATGGTCATTTTGACCTGGGTGAAATTTGCACTCAAAAAGTATAATGTGAGGTATTAATAATTCATTTTTATTGTTATAGGCCCCAAGGAACAAATTTCGGAGGTCGATCGAGAAAAATGAAAGGTTTCGGAATAACCGAAACACGAAACCAAAATGAATACTAGGTAAGTTCGAATAACTTTAAGTAAACTATTAATATGCCTAATTACATGTGTTATGAATGCATGATATTTAGTTATAATGATGGCATGAAAATCCATGAAATATGTTAATAATAATGATATGATAATAAATGTCCCGGTTGAAGTAAAAAGGGAAATTCGATGGATAAACCCTGGCTTACATGACTTGAGATCCTGCATGTGTTGTAGAAAAAGGATTTAGCCCGGACGGGTAATTTGTTGATCTCAAATATAGAAAAGATCTAGCCCGGACGGATGTTCCTTGAATGATCGAACCTCCCGAAGAATATGTGTGCATTGTGGATTTAGCCCGGACGGGTAATCTGACTAGGATCTGAATTTAGCCTGGACTGGTAATTCAGATCCGAGCTCATTACAGGTGTTTGTCACTACAAGGGATTTAGCCTAGACTGGTAATCCCGACATCACCCTATAAGTTGATATTACGGGGGATTTAGCCTGGACTAGTAATCCCGCCACATGATGTGAGGTTCGTGAGAGCGCGTACTTGAGATGATCACTCTTATGACTTAACGGTAAATGGATAACCTATCAAGATTTCCAAGAAACTCAACGGGATTAATATGAGATGTAAAAACAAAATTGCTGGATGATGAGTTCATTTGAGACAAATTACATAGTGTATTGTTATGGGACTAACTTGTTGATTGAGTGCATGTGATAGGGAAACTATTTCATGCTTGTTGGTTTTATTGCCTAATATGTATGCATGCTAATTAATTGGTAAGTTTACTTTCCAGTTATTCAGGCTTATTAAGCATGTAAGTGCTTACCCCTCTCTTTTCCCTATCTTACAGAGTTCGAGGACTCGTAGAGGTTGGAAGACGGTTGGAGAATCAACACACTATCATCTTGTCTAGCTTTGGTATATAGATACTCTTATTTTGTTCAATGACATGTATAGGGCTTTTGTTATTTTGTTATATGTGTCATTTGATTAGCCAATATGAAGGATTATAAAAGTATACATATTCATTTGTATATGGCCAGGGGAATTGGCTCATTTTGGTGTAGGTTACGACCTACCCAATTGTGCATGATTATGTTCCAATGTTATTGTGATGACTAAATATGGTGTGTTACAATTAGTCATATGTAATATGACCAAATCACATGGGGTGGTTAGGCCACAATTTCACAATGTGTTAAGACAATGAGCCAAGCTTAATCGAGTTACCAGTCATAGAAATCCTTAATATAAAGGGGATAACCGAGCATGTATAAAATCGATGAGATGTGGTTTACATGCAATGAGGTATATTAAGGTCATTTAAAAGTATAATTAGACCATGTTAAGTGTTGCTGAAAACTATAAGTGGGTATGAACATTAGAGGGTGACCAAAGGCTTCGAAAATAGCCCAATAAGGTCCACACGGATAGCCCCATAGGCATGTAGTCCGTCCGTGTGTCCCCTGCACCTAAAAGTTTTAAGTCAGAATGCATAGTAGTAAACACACGGGTAGAGGCACAGCCGTGTGTCTCAACCGTGTGGAGGGCATGGCCTAGCACACGGGCGTGTGTCTTGGCCGTGTGCCCCTAAATGCATGCTGACGTCTTAAACAAAATGTCCAAGTTCTTGGACACGAGCGATCACACGGGTGTGTCTAGGTCGTGTGAGGGGAACGGGCTAGGGACACAGGCGTGTGCTCAGCCATGTGAAAACCCCTGTAGGTTCGAAATAGGAAATAAATTCAATTAATTCCACATGGGTAGGGGATACGGGCGTGTCCCAAAGCACACGGGCGTGTGCATTGTCTCCACACGGGCTTGTGAGACATTAACCTAGAAATTTTCTTAAAATTTTCTTAGGTCCTCGGTTTAGTCTCAGACCATTTTCAATGTATGTTTTGGGCCTCGTAGGCCCATAATAGGGACACTAAGATGTTGTTTGATTGGGTTTAAATTAGAATGAATTTTTATAACCGTATTTCCCAAAAATATCCGAGTACGTGCCTAGTAATGCCTTGTACCTGGTCTCGGTCTCGGTCTCGGGTACGGGTAAAGGGTGTTACAAATTAATTGCAGACACTATTCTTGGCGGATACCACTTTCACACTTTTGGCAGATTCTCATATTAAACTTGCTAAATCAGATCATCAATCGGATCATACCCTAATTCAACCCAACACATACTCATACTGGTGAGGAACACTCTAGATCATTTAGAAGAATTTCATATATCTTTGTTACAGGGACCAGACACCCAAGATAGCGAACAACTTAGATTCCATCAAATATCAGAACAAGACATGATACTATTCAAATATAATGAATACTAGATAACTCAGAATTCCACCTTACATAGCACAGATAAACTCAAACTGACAGACTCTTATATCGAATACGCCCATATACTAAATTGACAGATAACCACGGCAGATACCCTCTTTGAACATACTGATTCATACTTCTTTTCAAGAAACTTCCTTTAAGACTTGCTCGATTTCCTCACAGTTCTTTTCAAACCAAATAACTTCAAATAGATCATATCCTTAACATAGACTTATTAGAGTATGCCACAAGGGCCAATCAGAATACGCCGCAAAGGTAACATACATAATATGCCACAAAGGTAATATACATAATACACCACAAAAGCTAACATATTATGCCACAAAGGCTAATAGAATACCAAAAGTGCCAATCAGAATGCAAGGCCAAACAAAATGCCACCCAGGCACCCCATGAGCTGCCGTGTTTGCAATATGGATTTGACTAAACTCACATCACGTGAGGTTTGCCCATCATCGCCCTGGGACACGTAGAAAACCCCAGTCGATAAATACAACTCATTTTCCCTTTCTAGAATGTAACATGACCATGGACTTTCTTCAAAATTATCATGCCGAAATTCATGTTTACTGTCTGGATGGGCTTTATCGAATACTATCGCTGTGTCAAAACTCACATCAGATAAACTCCTAACTCTCAGTTACACCCTATTTCCCCAACATTTTCAATCACACATCATATACCTAACATAAGTATACATTCAGGTAAGCTAAACTTATTTTCTTGACCAAATCATACTTTAATACACTTTTCATACACATCAACACGATCACGTATCACAGTATACATCTAAGGCACCCATACATAGTTGCTTCACAGAATCACATGCACTCATACATACAATCCATTACATACTAGACTCACAAAGACACATTACCAAGGTTTCATACATATTTTTAGCATCCATTCAAGTACTCATACACCATTACTAGAACATCGATCACAAAAGATCTATCTAGAGGGACTTGTAGGAGTCGATATTAGGAACTAACTTGAGACTCACCTACTACAGCTTAAAGCTCCAGACTCAAACATCCTTCTCGAACCAGCAATAACAACTGCTTAAAGAGCATGGATTCACCATTAAAACCCATTTACAAAAGAATTGCTAACATTTCATGTACAGATAATCCCATGCAGGACCTCTTATTCATAACTTATTGCCTATATACTTCATAGCATCCTTACTCTTAACATGCAAAGTTATTAGACTTACTAGGATATGGAACATCCTGTGTTTATTCCCAAGAATCCTTAGCTTCTAGTTTACATAAGAAGAGAAACCAACAAATAACATTTAAATTTTAGAAAAAAAAGGATTAAAGAGTAATCTTGGAGGAAGATGAAACTTTTCTATAAACCCTTTTAAATAACCTCATCCCATTTAGTGGAACTTGACAAGTGTCATGAAATTTCAGAATTTGTCCTTCCTAATGGCCTATAGATTCCGGATGAAACATAAATGAGACTCTTGTCCATATGCTATTTGATAAGTTAGTGCAGTTGGTTTCTAAATAGATCTAGTTACCAAAACCTACTCTTCACAGCACTTGACACAAACTAGGTGTATTATACCTTTGGCGGTAACCTACTCAAGACTTTATTTTCTTTTATCAAATTCTTTCTTTTTTTGAAAAAAAATGTCAAGAACTAAATCTTGATATACTTCTATGGGCAGATATTCAATTCGCCAAAACATTAGTTCGCTAGAAGCTTATAAATTGGCAGACAAACTACCAGAGTGCGCCAGAACAGACAACTTCTAGTCTACAAGCCTTCTATTTGAATAAGCCAGATTTGGAGTGTGACACAACATCCTTAGTTGGAAAATCCATTTTTCTTTTTACATCAAGTTTTTGTGCTTTTTTCGTAATTGTCAACCCAAGATTGTTGCTCTATCAACCTTCAATCTTGTAAGGGCATAATAATGTAATCTTAGAATTTAAAATGTTCATACAAAGTTGTTATTATATTTTATCCTAGTTTTGAACTGTTTTAAATTATTGTTTTATATTTTTCTATGTTAAATATAATTATTTATATTTTCCTCTGTAAATAGAGATTTTTGTTAATAAATCAAGTGAAGTGATTTCATAAGACTCATTCTTTGAATACCCACCAACTTAATGCAGACTAAGGCATAAAACATTTTTATGTATTGCATAAATTAAGAACAACTGGGATATAAAAAACAAGGAGGATATTGTAAGCTGTAGAAGATAACTTTAGGGTAAATTACACCAATAGTCACTCAACTTTGGGGTAGCTAACAAAACAGTCACCTAAGTTTCATTTCAGTCACTCAACTTTTGAAAAATAACAAAATAGTCACTAACATTATAAAAAAATGACAGAACAGTCACTTATTAATAGTTTCCGTTAGTGTCTTAAAGGGACCACTGATGTGGCTAGTTAACTTGCCACGTTGGATGTCCACAATGGGAACCCACCTAATTTAAGAAGAAATTGATAAAAAAACCTAAAAAAACCTTTAATAACAGAAGAAGAAGAAGATAGGGATTACCAATTTAAACAGCCCCTTCAGCACCAATTTAGGGTTTTAAAGGCATAAAAAAGAAAATAAATGTTGTGTTATGAGTATTCTTTTATCTAAACGCATTACAATTGATTTCTTCAATTGTATCTAGATTGGCGTGTATCAGATAAATGGATAAATCAATCTAGGTACAACGAACATCTGTTCTTCATCATTATGAAGTTAGTCTATTGTTAAGCTGAAGTTTCCTTTATGGTTGGTAGTAGGTAGCCTGAGAAGAAGCATGGGCTAAAGTTTCGGCCCTTGAACTTGAAATAAATGCTACGATACATGATCTTGATTATGAGAGGAAGAGGCTAAAAGGTGTCAGGGAAAAAATTATGCTTCGGCATGACTTCTTTGACAATAGCTATTGTTTGATCTTTAGTTGCAGATTGGTGTAAGCATTTTGCTGAGCAAGGTTCTATCCTTTTGTATATTGTGGCTTTGGTATTAACATTGGCTGCCATCAATACCTAGGAATTTTATCAATTGAGGATGGTGATATTTTTGTGGTTGCTTCCCAAAGAAACATAGCTACGAGCATTTTATTCTACAACTGAGGGAATCTCCATATTGTTTGCAAAACAGCAAGGGGATGAAGGGGGCTAAAGGGGTTGTTTAAATTGGCAATCCTTATCTTCTTCTTCTTCTTCTTATTTTTTGTTATTAAGGTTTTTTTTTTCAATTTCTTCTTAAATTGGGTGGGTTTCCACTGTGGACATCCAACGTGGCAAGTTAACTGACCACATCAGCTGTTAACTTGCCACTTCATCGGTCTCGTTAAGACACTAACGAAAACTATTAATCATTGACTGTTTTGTTACTTTTTTATAATGTTAGTGACTGTTTTGTTATTTTTCAAAAGTTGAGTGACAAAAATAAAACTTAAATGACTGTTTTATTAACTACCCAAAATTGAGTGACTGTTGGTGTAATTTACCCATAATTTTATTATTCACAAAAAAGAAATATTACAACCTGCAACTACAAGCGAAAAGAATAATATGCATGCCTAACAGCTATGAAAGCTTCGCTCATGGGTTCGATGGGGCCCTCCATCATCCCCTCTTCAATGGTTATCGAAACCTCATTCCGATTCAATCCGGGTAGTGGCGGGTGGGAGAATCACTTTGTCACAAGCCTGTCCCTAAAGTTCTCCCATGCTTTTCTATAAGGGTTCAAGAAGTCAATATCCACCTCAATTCCCTTACAAACATCCATTTCTATATCGCCAAGATCAAACGAGTCAGCACAACTTGAATCGCTAAAATGGTACCTGTTGGAAAATAAGGTACCACACGATTAACCTCCACCATAGCAGCTTCCATGATCTCCGCATTCAACTGATCCTTCGTTGCTAACTATTTCTTCTAACTTTCTATTTTCTTATCTTTGGCAGCCACTTATTGGTTCAACTCTTCTCTTTCTTCATGAGCTTATTCTGTGCCTTCTCTAAGGCCTCCTCATGCTCCAATTTTATGGCAACTACCTCAACCTTATGATTCTTCTTCAGCTTCGCCAACTCAGATTCATATGGTTTCTTCCATGCTACAAACTCCGCAACATGATCATCCACCTTCATCTTGTATTCATTCATTTGCATCTCCAAGTCATCCTTACCTTTTCCTTTTTCAAATTCTCATGATTGGTTTTTAGCAGATAATGGGTGGATTTCAGCGTTGCTTCTTGGGTGGAGATATCCGTAAGCAACTTTTTAAACTTCACTGCTTGCTCAGTGGCCTTGTTAATAGAGGCCTTTAATGCATTCTTCTGAATATGATTACTGGTAGACATGGAATATTAAAATTTTAAGAAAGTTATATTGTTTCGAATGGTTCATTGAATATTTTATTAGGAGTGTGGCGACAGCTTTTGAATTACCTGTCAAATAAAATATAATATTTAAGAAAGTTATATTGTTTCAAATGGTTCATAGAACAAGCAATCACAGTGTTTTTTTTTTTAAATTGAATAAGTTAATACCTTAAACACAAATAAAACAAACGTTAATTTTGTACTTGTAATTTCTTTTTACATTTCATTGATAAAAATTGTAAGAAAATAATTTTCAACTAATAACGTAAGAATCACATTTCAATTAATTAATTTTTAAAAGTGCTAACTTTCCATCCTACTAAACATTTTCTTAAAATAGACTATTAGAAAAATCACCTAATAATTAAATTCGTATATATTTGTTTATAATTATACATATATAGTATGTCCAAATAACTATTATGATTAATTAGTTCTATTTATTTGAGTGCAATTATATACTTCAATTCTTACAATGAGAGTTGAAAATCGAGAGAAATATTTTCACTAAAAAAATCGAGAGAAATATGTGAAGTAATTATCATGATACCTTTCAATTTTTATCCTTTTAAAATGTTATTACACTCTAATAATCAAATATATTTATGAAATTAGAATTCCTTGTAACTATAATAAAATGTAATTATTATCTAATAATTACTATTTTTATTATTACTGTGGTGTTCAAACACTTTGACTTATGCTTAAAATGGATGAAATTATTAATTTTATTTGTTTAAAGGAAGAAATATGAGTAAACTTGTAATGAATTTTGAATGAGAATCAAATATATTTAAGTTGTTTTATCAACATAGAATTCTAGCCCTTGTTCTTAGTTTTCAAGGCATCTTGAAATACATCAAACCAACTTTTAAACTTAAAATAGTCATTTTATCGAATTATATGTAACGAATTACAAATTAGATAACCTTTACCTTATTAAATAAATTATGTGACTATCATGTGATTTCATTAATTGGCATAAGTATGACATCACTCGATTAAATTAAAATAGGAAATATGGCTTGGGTTTTTTAGTTGGCGGTTGAGTACCTTAAGTCTATATATAGGATTTTTTTTTTTGAGTAAACTACACTCTATGTCACCTTAAGATAGTGTTGTTTCTATTTTAGTTATTTAAAATTTTTTTGTCAATTTAATCATGTTAATTAAGATAATTGTTTGAATTGATCACTGCCATTAAATATTTTATTAATCTACTAACGGAGTGCTGATGTGATAATTTTTTTATTACTTTTGACTAAAAAAGCTAAAAATCAAGAGATAAAATCTGATTTTTCATACTCCTATTTAAAAGGGACAGTTTTATACAATCTCTTCTCTATTTATAACATAAGAACCACCAATTCTCATCACCACTCATCTCCTACTCCCTCATCTTTATCGCTGTTCACTCCATCGTACCTGCACCATAACAACCACCTTATACAAGCATTTGATTTCCAGCCAAATCAGCAGTTTGCAATTATTGTCAAGATCCCAAAAAGAACAACTAAAATTCAATCATAGGTGGGTATCCGATTGATAAGTGTCACAGCTTGCCTGAACAAGGCTTCCTTTAATTTGCTTTTTAGTTCGTTCTAATTATTCAGATTTCAAGAATGCAGGACTAGTTCTTTTTTAATCGTTTTCAATTTCATACGTCAAATTCGGTATTCGGATCAAAACGAAAACGAATTAAAAATATCAATTTGGATATTATTTTTTTTATAAATTTTATACTTTTTAAATTATTTCAGTTTAATTTATATATTTAGTAGTGTTTTATATAAACAGTGAATTTTTTTAATTTAAAATATATAATTCGGTTTTGTTTGAATATAGTTTTAGGTTTTAAACTTATGAATCAAAATTAGAGATCGCAAAATTTGAACCATCCGATAAATTTTAAATCGGTCCATTTCGAATGGAGTGGTTTTTTTTTGTTTGAAAAGTGGATGCGGTGCAGTGTGGGGTGCATTTTTTTCTTTTAGATAGTGGGCATAGAACGGTTATGGTAATTGTTTACCTCGCCCCGACCCACTCCACTATATAAAATTATTATTTGATTCTTTTATATAAAAATTATTAAAAAAGATAAAAATATAATAATGTAATATAGAAAAAAAATCATATATTTTATGTTTAAATATTTTTGAAGAATTATGTTGAAACATTTACTTGAATTTAAAAGTTTGAAAAAAAATAAAAAGATAAGTAGCAAAAATTAAAACAAAAAGGAACGGGGTGGGGTGGGGATGGATGCATCCAACATCCATGAAGGTGGTAGTTGTTTTCAAGATTATATATCCAAAGTGGAGTAGGACAAGTGGTGGAGTAGAGCGTTCCAATAGTGGAACGGTTGTGGATTTAGCACTATTCGCCCTCACATTGCTCAATTGCCATCCCTAATCAAAATCAAATACAAATTATTTTATTTATTCAAATGAAAATCAAACTCAAGAACACAAGTATCATTACACATATTGAGTCCGAGATACCTTCGCCACCTTACTCTATAAGACATGCTTGCTATGGTCAAATCTTCCAATCGTCTCCTCCTCCACAAGAGCTACTATGCTAGAGGTTAAGGTTACACAAGTCAACTACCCTTGATAACCTAGTTACTCTAATGAGACAACTATCATTGGCCATGCCGGACCATATTATTGACCTAACAAAGAACCATTGAATGCCAATCTATTAAAGAATAACATGTTGTATGGAGAGGTCAACCTTATATACGCATCTTCTAACCTTTGGTACGGAATCTCTCTCTCACACACACACATTCTTTTTTCGTTTCCTCCTCCTTTCCTTCAAGTTTCCCGCTCTTTATCATGATATCTCAGATACTTCTTCCTACCGTCACCCTACAACTTTCTATCAATATAGGATGAGCCAACCCTCTTCCATCGTTTGTTGTTCTTATTGGCTCCTCTGCTCTATATTTTTACTATTAAAAATTGGTATGGTGAGCATGGGAAAGCATGATTCAATCTAGAGACATTCTTACAAGTAGATATTAACAAAAACAACCTATGGACAAACCTTAGACCGGTTCATGGTGTCACACCCAAAATTTTGATCAAAACTTGGCCATATTGGATCAGCGATCCTAAGTTATTTTATATGATTTAATTAAATCCTATGACATCCTATTTTTACCGAATTGTAAAATTTGAGGGGAGAATTAGGCATTAATGATGATTGTTAATTTTTCTGATAGGCTTGTTGGGAAGTAATGACTTGTTTCTAATATTTTATCTTAATTTGGGTTAGTGATTGCATGGAAAGGTGTTGAGAGGTTAATAAGAGAGTGGCTATTTAAGGGGAGAAAGAAACTAGTGAAGATATATTTTTCCTTCTTCCAACTTCTTCTCAACTATCCTTTTCTCTTTGGGTTTTTTGGAATAAAAGACAGATGAACGAAGGGATTGAGTTGCATGCTGGTAAAAAATAGAAAATTACCTTAATCAAATGCAAAATTGGTGAGTTGGTAACGTTCCTATACTCTTCAATATCTTTTAATTTTGAAAGAAAGAAATAAACTACGGGCATTCAGCTAAATGTTGGTTGTGGATTGTAAGGAAAAGAAGAAAGTTAAGTAGAGAATTTACTCTGCATGTTGTTAGAACTTGATTGTCTTACACTTAAATGTCTTACGGCCGATGTAACATCCCGAATTAGGGACTAGTCGGAACAATGGTTTCAGGACCACAAATCCGACACAATAAAATTTTTTTATTATATTTTTATGGTATAAAATTTATGGGATGATTTGGTGAAAATTTCGTTCAAAAATTTTGACATTTGGGCACTCAATTTGGTCAAAATGATTAAATTGTAAAAAGTGAAAAAGTTGAGTTCTACATGTTAGAGGTATCTAATTGTTATGAGGTTTTAAATTGGAGGCCCTTAAATGGTAATTAGACCATTGGATAATTTTTTGGACAAAAATGGACATGAAATGGGTGAAATAGAATATTTTTAAGTTAGGGGCATTTTGGTAATCTAGTAATTAAAATGAATTAAAAACAAAATTAAAAGCCAATTTTTGTCCATTTTCTACCCCATGGCTGAAACTTGAATGGAGAAGACATAGCTAGCATTTTCAAGCTTCCAAGCTTGATTGTAAGTCCGTTCTAGCCCCGTTTTTAATGATTTTTACGTTTTTGAAATCCTTGTAACAAGATCTACTCATTTCTACCCATATTTTGAGCTAGGGTTTGTGTTTAAAAATTTACCCATGGATGATATGCATGTTTTTTGATGTCTAATTGTAGAATATGAATGCTCGGTGTGTAATAAACGACTTTTACTAAGTGATTTTCGGTGAAATTATCAAAAAGGACCGTTTTGTAAAAGTTACAAAATTTGTCATAAAAGTGTGATTTAGTGGAAATTAGGGGCTTCTACAGTTATGAAAATGATTTTTCTAGGCTTAAAATGCAAGGAAATTGAATAAAAATTATTTTACGAGCCTAGGGGCCAAAGTGCAAATATGTAAAAGTTTAGGGGTCAAAATGAAAATTTGTAAAAGTATGATTTTTGGACCCATATGAATAATGTGACTGATTAGTAAGCTAAATGTGGTATTATAGATCAAGGAAAATGAGATTCAGGCATAGATTGGAAATGAATGAGATTATGGACTAAATCAGAATATATAGTCATGCTCGAACCTGAGGTAAATTCATGTGATTTTAATAATGCAATATTGTATTTGAATGCTAATGCTTCGATATTACACGATTTGTAAGTATATATATGTGAATAATTTGATATTATGTGATTATTTTGATGATATAACATGTTTTTGATGTTTTGCTATTATGATGAAAATGTTGTAATGCCATGTGATTATGAGATATTTCTATGTGAATGAAGCCACAATTCGAGTACGTCCGGTAAAGGTTTGGAAGTTTGATGGAATATGATGTTTCTTTGAAATGAGTAAGTTTGTATGTAAATAATATTTCAATTCTTTTTATGTTATTATCTTTTGTTACTATATGAGATGTGACTGCCTATAGAATGATCAATTGATGTAAACAACGAATTGGGATTGACTAAGAACGAGTTAGTAAAATGTTGAAAAGTGAAGAATTTCTCAACTGAACCTTCGGAATAGAAGAGATATGAATGATCTGTTGTGAGAACACATGTGTAGTACTATGTGCAGACTACTATGTGTTTAAGATAGTTTTAGGTCACGTGTGTAGTACTAAGTGCAGGCTACTATGTGTACCAGATTGTTAGGTCGCATGTGTAATACTAAGTGCAAGCTACTATGCGTACCCGATAGTTTCGATCACGTGTGTAGTACTAAGTGCAGGCTACTACGTGTATCAGATGGTTAGGTCACTGTGTAGTACTAAGTGCAGGCTACTACGTGTACAGGATTGATAGGTCGCATGTGTAGTATTAAGTGCAGGCTACTATGCGTACCCGTTAACTTCGATCACGTGTATTGTACTAAGTGTAGGCTACTACATGTATTAGATGGATAAGTCACGTATGTAGTACTAAGTGCAGCTACTATGCATACCAAAGAGCTTTGGTTACAAGGGTGGTATATGCACAGGCCACTGGGTATCTGTCATTATTCCGATGAGTTCAACGGGAAATTTACTAAGTGAAAATACATATGTACATGACTATGTGATGAATAAATACAAGTATATCTATGTGAAAATTTGTGAATAATGTGCTCAATAGTTGAGCGAAACTTTTGGTAAGGTAGAATGGAGTAAGTGAAATTATGTAAAAGTGAAATTTTGTAATAAAATAATTTTGGACATCAGCAGTTGTGTGACTTTGAAAAATCACTAAAAATGGTATAAATTGAATTAGAGGTTGAATAAGATATGAAATTAAATATTAATTAGTCTATTTTCTCATAAAAGAAACGGTGAAGGTAAAAGAATTTCATATTCTGTGGTAATTGGATTTTTGTAAGATAGGGTCAGAATGATTTTGGAATCCCCTGTTCTGATTTGGGAAAATCATTAAAAATTGTAAAAAAATAATTATGGGTCATAATTTTCATTATTAAAATAATTAATGATCTATTTTCAAGAGAATTGATGGGGACAACATCCGAGAGCTGTACCATGAGATAAATAATTTTTAGTGAAGAGAGGTCGAAACTGTCAAATAGTGAAATAGGGGTATCTTTAATGAATAAAATCTACTAATTGGCTAAACTAAAAATTTTGAAAATTTTATGGTAAAAATATATGTGAGTCCAGTTTCTGGGAAAATTAGTGATTCTCAATTTAGAGTCCTGTACCATGAAATAAATAATTTTTAATGAAGAGAGGCGGAACTATTAGATAGTGAAATAGGGGTATATTTAATGAATAAACTATACTAATTGGATAAACTAAAAATTCTGAAAATTTTATGGTAAGAAGATATATGAGTCTAGTTTTAGGAAAAATTAACAAATCTTAATTTGGAGTTTCGTAGCTCCAGATATAAATAAATTAGTAACTATGACTCGAGAAAATAGCATGACTAGAAAATCAGCAAAAGTGTAATTATGATTACATTTTCATGGAATCATGTTGATAATTTGCTTATTATTTTCATATGGACTTACTAAGCTTAAAGCTTACTCTCTCCTCTCCATTTCCTTAGTGTGCTCAGGTCAGCTCGGGGTTGGAGATCATCGGAGGCAGTATCACACTATCAAGCCAACAACTCCGGAGTATTGTCATATGTGTATTAAATACTTTCAAGAGAGTGGCATGTATAAGAACTAGTTTTTATGTTAGATGTTGTAATGATTAGCCAAATGTATCGGCTTATATTGATTTATTGTATTGGGCCATGAGATGTGTCTTAAATGGTTATGACTTGTAAGCCTAATTATTCTTGCTATGTGTTAATGTTTGTGATGTGTTTATAATTGGTTGTTATGAATGATTAGTATAACACATGTACATGATGAATGCTCTAAGACCATTCGAGGTGGTCGTGCCCATGGAATGAATGTGTGGCATGGTAGTAAGTTGATAATGATTGAATGTGGACAATTGTAGAATGTGAATTGGAATGTCTAACTTGGTGTAACATGTGTAACACCCCGAACCCGAGACCGTCGCCGGAGTCGAACGCGAGGTGTTAACAGACTTCAACCCACTTATTGACAATTTTCAGACAAGCTGCCAATCTGAGTACTAGTCGCTCCAAAATTCATAACTTGAGTTTTACAACTCGAAAATCAGTTCCGTAAATTTTTCCTGAAACTAGACTCATATGTCCATCTACATATTTTTTTCTAGAATTTTTGGTCGAGCCAATTAGTACAGTTTATTAGTTAAAGTCTCGCCTGTTGTAGGGATCGACTACACTGACCTTTGTGCGTTACGAATTGGATATCTCCCTGTACAGGGCTTCAATACTAATGCCGTTTGTTTCTATAGAAACTAGACTCAGAGAGGAATCTACACATATATGGAATGACTCCTAATTATCTCTGGTTAATTTACAATGATTTTCCAAAGTTGGAACAGGGGATCCAGAAACCGTTCTGGCCCTATTTCACAAGAACTTTAAAATCTGTTAACTTATAACTCATATGACCATTTCGTTTCTTCCATATGAAAGTAGATTCATCAAGGTACACTTACATAATTTATTTGCTATTTAATACCATTCCTACTATTTTTAGTGATTTTTCACATCCACGTCACTGCTGCTGTCAGCATCTGCCTTTAGTAGGCTTTACCTATTTCATACTTTCCATGATTCAATTGGCCCTTTTTACATACATAGCACAAAGCGTGATCATGATTAACCATTCCAATGGCTAATCGTTTCAAAATAATTCCATACCTCATAAGGGTCAACATACAAACGATTATAGTTCTATGCTAAAAACGTATATAAGCCATTTTCGCATGGCTATCCAAGTTTACACAAACCGGAAGGTACATGACCTTCAACAAAGGATGGTCCTATACATGCCATTTCAAAGTTCAACCAAAATTTGTACCAAAATGGGGCTTCGATAGTGTGGATGACTTGACTTCTTTGATCCCGAATCCGATAGCTAACGAGCGAAACCTATAAAACAGAGAGCCAAAGCAGCGGGTAAGCATTTTAATGCTTAGTAAGTCTCAAGCAATGAAATCAGCTTTGACTAAGGTATTTTATTCACATGGCTAATTAAACCACTTTACTAATTCACATTCCCATACTCATACTTATTTCACATCACCGACCCTTATGTTCATACACAAAAGAACAACTTAGCCCAAGGCCGGTAGCTCGTTTATCAACTTAGCGCATACTTACTTGTAAGAATTCAATTAGTACAAGCACATACAAACATACCTCATTGCTGGAATTTTCACAAGTGTATAGGCTGAAATTTTCACAGCAAGATTGCTCACTTCGAATCACATACTTTCGGATTTAACCGGATATAGCGACTCATACGATTGCCTTGGTCATAACCGGATTTGGTGACTTGCACAAAGGCCTTGGTCTTAGCCGGATATATCAACTTCGCACGAATGCCTTGGTCTTAGCCCGGATATATCAACTTCGCACGAATGCCTTGGTCTTAGCCGGATATATCAACTCATACGAATGCCTTGGTCTTAGCCGGATATATCTCTAATGTTCACTTACATATATATCAATATTCAAGACACGTCCATAGTTCATTTTCGTTACTAAAGCTCTAACACAAAATATCTATCAACCTTTACTATTTGGCTCAATGGCCACACAAACAAGGAGCATAATTTTGATATAATTCAAGTAGGGTCATCACTCGAAGACTTACCTTGGATGTTGTCGAGCGATTTGACGGCTATTCAACTACTTTTTCCTTCCCTTTATCGGATTTAGCTCCCTTTGCTCTTGAGCTAATTTACACAAATTTAACTTATTAAAATCTCATCATGATAGCTTATGGCGAATATGACAAGGAGTGTAAATGGTCATATGGCCATCCTTTAGCTCAAATACACAATGGTCATGCACATTTTACATCACAACAAGCAATTCAATACATTCAAACATCAACGTGAAGTTCAAAGTACTTGGCCCTTATATACATTAGGCATCAAAGTTGTATATGTACGAAATCATAAATCGAACTCAACACATTAGTTAATATTCCTCTTAGCGAATTTTCTAAGCCAAGAATAGGCATCAATATGCTTGCCTCAAACCGAATGCATGCACACTAATTACCCCTCATGTGGCGAATATACACTTAATACCACACAAAAAAAACAGCATACATTTTACTACTAACACATTACATATCGTAATTCATTGCACATCTCTTATTTACTTCATAATCAACACATCATCACAAGCAAATATACACTTTGAATTAGTATATATGTCATACCAATCCATCATGTGCAAACATATATTCATGTAGGTGCAAGGGCGAATTCTCAAGTGGCTTATATCCCAAATATATACACATTTCCAAAGCTTAAATCTTACTTACCATGCAACATGCATGAATTATACTTATGGATATATCATGGCGAATACCACAACACCACACCATTTCAATTTGGTCATGGTGAAACAAAGAACTTAGTATCTCATTCAAAAAAATGCTAAAAGAAAATCTAAGAATCTTCAATCCTCCATCACATGTATCACTTTCAAGCTTGTTATTTAACATGCAATGGCATTAACACCACATTCACTTTGGCGAATTTCATTCCCATGACATAACAAGGATTTGAACCATGGGCTAACAAGAACATTAAGCTAGCAACTAAAAACATGCATGAACCTCAAACATACCTTAATCTTGATGCAAGTTTAGCCAACCTCTTCCTAATCCTCTTCCAAACCAAGTATGAAGCAAAACTCCTTCCTTAACCTTAGTATTTTCGGCCAACAAGAGAGTGAAAAGAGATGAACAAAATTTTTCTTTCTTCCTTTAGGACATTCGGCCAAGCTATGGAGGAAGATGGACACTTTTTTTTTTTGTTTCTCATCTACTAACATTAATTGTTTATTCCATACCCTTATTTTATTCTTTCCATCATAACCCATTTACCAAACATGTTTCATGACATGATTTTTGCCCATAAATCCTTGTCATGGCGGCCACTAGCTATGGGGAAATTTGACATGCAAGTCCATTGTTTTGCATGCATCCTTTAATTAGTCATCACACATTTCCCTCATACTTTCAAAGTTTATTACTAGGTCCTTTCTAGTGAAATTCACATCTATAATTCTAAATCAAAGCATAAAAATATCACACATGAGTTAACACACATTATAGGCAATAAAATAAATATTAAATTATTTTTATGCCTTGGTTTTGTGGTCCCGAAACCACATTTCGACTAGGGTCGTTTTAAGGTTGTCACAACTCTCCCCACTTTAGAAATTTTCGTCCCGAAAATCTTACCGAGTAAATAGGTTTGGATATTGCTCTTTCATAGAGTTCTCGGGTTCCCAAGTAGCTTCTTCTATCCGTGTTTGAGCCATAACACTTTCACTAGCGGAACCCTTTTGTTTCGCAACTCTTTCATTTCACGAGCTAGGATACGAATCGGTTCTTCTTCATATCTCATATCGGCTTGAATTTCAACCTCGATGGACTAATTACGTGCGACGGATCGGATCTATAGCGTCGAAGCATTGAAACATGGAAGACGTTGTGAATCTTTTCAAGTTCGGGGCAAGATCAAACGATACATGGCCGGGCCAACTCGTTCGGAGATTTAAATGCGGCCCAATGAATCTCGGCTCAACTTGCCCTTACGGCCGAATCTGAGTATCTTTTCCACGGCGAAACTTTAAGAAACACTTTATCTCCCCCGATACTCAATGTCCTTTCGTTTCAGATCCGCATACGATTTACGACGATCGGAGGCTATCTTGATTTTCACGGATTACTTTTACTTTTACATTCAGCATCTTTAATCAAATCCACTCCAAAATTTTGTTCTCACCGAGCTCGGTCCAAAACAATGGTGTACGGCATTTACGCCCGTACAAAGCCTCGTAAAGCGCCATCTTAATACTTGATTGAAAACTATTGTTGTAAGCGAATTCAATCAAAGGTAGGTACCGTTCCACGAACCATCGAACTCGAGGATGCAACATCTCAACATATCCTCAAGTATCCGAATTATCGCTCGGATTGACCATCGGTTTGGGGTGAAAGCGGTCTTGAAATGCAACTTGGTGCCCAATGCTTCTTGTAATTTCTTCCAAAATCGCGAGGTGAACCTCGGATCTCTATCCGACACAAGTAAATCGGTACCCGTGTAATCTCACAATCGAGAAAGCGTACAATTCAGCTAGTTTATCCAATGAAAAATCCATACGCACGAGGATAAAGTGAGCCGACTTAGTCGGTCTATCAATAATAACCCAAATTGCATCCTTCTTACTTGCGACAACGGCGGTCCGGACACAAAGTCCATTGTGACTCGATCCCATTTCCACTCGGGTATCGTGATCGGCTGAAGTAACCCTGAAGGCACTTGATGCTCCGCTTTCACTTGTTGACATATTAAACATCTTGCAACAAAGTCGGAGATGTCTCGTTTCATACCATGCCACCAAAACCGACGTTTCAACTCATTGTACATCTTCGTACTCCCCGGGTGGATTGCCATTCGGCTACAATGAGCTTCGTTCAGAATTATCGAAATAAGTTCCGAATTCTTTGGAACACACAAACGACTTCTGAACCTCAAACAATCGTCATCATCAATTTGAAACTCCGATTCCTTGTTCGAACACACTCACCCGTTTTGCACGCAACTCCTCATCAACTTTACGAGCTTCACGAATTTGATGAGTCAACAATGGTTTGGTACATTAATTGGCTACTAACACATTGTCGGGTAGGATAGACAAGTGTACATTCATCGTCAAAAGCAAACGGTGATTTCCGCTTAAGGCATCCGCAACCACATTAGCCTTTCCCGGGTGATAGTCAATGACCAGCTCATAATCCTTTAACAGCTCGAGCCAACGTCTTTGTCGCAGATTTAAGTCTCTTTGAGTCATCAAATATTTGAGACTTTTGTGATCCGAATACACATGGCACTTCTCACCAAATAAGTAATGTCGCCATATCTTTAAGGCGAATACGATGGCAGCCAATTCGAGATCATGGGTCGGATAATTTTTCTCATGTGGCTTTAATTGTCTCGACGATAGGCCACAACTCGACCTTCTTGCATCAATACGCAACCTAACCCAAGTAGGGAGGCGTCACTATAGATGACAAACTCTTTGCCGATTCAATTTGTACTAATCTTGGAGCTTAGTCAAATGAGTTTTCAATTGGTCAAAACTTTTCGACACTTTTCCGTCCATTCAAACTTGACATCTTTACAAGCGGTTTCGTCATGGGTGTGGCTATCATCGAGAATCCTTTTACAAACCGTCGGTAAGTAAAGCAAGTCCCAAAAAGCTCCGAACCTCAATAATATTTCTTGGAGGTTTCCGATTAAGTATGGCTGAAATTTTGCTTGGGTCGACTCGAATACCGATGCGAGATACCACGTGACCCAAGAAGCTAACCTCTCTTAACCGAACTCACACTTGCTAAACTTAGCATATAAGCGCTTATCCGTAAAATTTGCAACACTAATCTCGGTGCTCGCATGTTCGGTCTCATCTCTTGAATAGACCAAGATGTCGTCGATGAACACAACTACGAACCGATCCAAATATGATCCGAAGATCCGATTCATCAAATCCATAAATACCGCGAGGGCATTAGTGAGCCCAAGCGGCATCACTAAGAACTCGTAGTGACCATATCTCGTTCAAGGCGGTTTTGGGTATGTCCGAATCTCGGATTCATGGCGATAATAGCCCGATCTCAAATCTATTTTGAGAACACCGAGGCTCCTTCGAGTTGATCGAACAAATCATCGATACGTGGTAGCGGATACTTGTTCTTTATTGTCACTTTATTAAGTCGACGATAGTCGATGCACAACCTCATGGTTCCGTCCTTCTTTTCACAAACAACCGGTGCACCCCAAGGTGAAAAACTCGGCGAGCAAAACCTCTATCCATCAACTCTTGCAAGCGAGCTTTCAACTCCTTTAATTCCGTTGGTGCCATACGATATGGAGCTATCGAAATCGGTGTGGTCCGGTACAAGCTCAATGCCAAACTCTATCTCCGAACAGTGGCAAACCGGCAATTCTTGGGGAAAACGTCCGGTATTCACAAACCACGGCATGATTTGGGTTCTATTCCTAACTCCTTATCATCAAGTACATACGCAAGGTATGCTTCACACCCTTTTCTTACATATTTACGGGCCAACATTGATGATATTACGGTGGCAACCCCTTCAAGTTCGTAGACTCAACTCGGATCATCTCGTTGTTTGCATCTCAAATCAATAGTCTTGCTTTTGCAATTCACAACCGCATCATGCACGGTCAACCAATCCAACCCAAGAATAACATCAAATTCATCGAGCGGCAAAAGCATCAAGTCCATGGGAAAGCAAGTACCTCAATTACTAGGGGCATTTCTTACACACTTTGTCGACCAGCACATAACGACCCAAAGGATTTGACACCGAATTACGAACTCAAGAGACTCAATAGGCAAAGTCTTCTTTGGATGCTAAGGTTTCGCATATATAGGAATGAGTAGAACCAGGTCAATCAAAGCAATCACATTAGTATCAAAGAGAGTGAAAGTACCAGTAATAACATCTCGGCGAGGAGGCATCCTCGCGTCTTGCGTATAGCATAAGTCCTAGCTGGAGCGCGAGCCTCGGATCTGGTCGCACATCTCTAGATCCTCTCGACCACCACTAGCCTTGCCCGTATTTCCGGATGGTCTACCTCGGCGGTGGTAGTACCGGTTTCCCACTCCGATCTACATTCATTCGGACAACCTCGGGCAATCTTTAATGAAGTGGTCAACTGATCCACACTTGTAACAGAGCGGTCACGGAATCTCTGACTTCCAAAATGCCATTTGCCACAATCGGCACTCCGTCCTCTCTCGTCGATCATTCCCACCTCTGGCGATCGAAGTGATTCGTGTGGTCACGGGGTCGATCGCGATCTCGTCTAGAAAAGCCCGAAGTGTCTCTAGATCGGCCTAAGCCATCTCTAAGTTTCTTTGATGATGTTGGAAGGGCTTCCCGAATACCTCTTACGAAACTCCCTTGCTCCGCTTCCGCTTTCCTTTTCTCCATACTAAACTCCTCGGCTTTGCGCTCGCTCGACGAGAGTCACAAACTCTCGGATTTCCAAAATGCCAACATACGACTTTATCTCATCATTCAGTCCATCTTGAGCGTTTACACATCACACTTCAAGAAATGCATTCTCGCGCGTCTGGCTAAGCCTCACGAATTTTCGTTCATAGTCGATAACCGACATGGAACCTTGTTTAAGTTCGAGAAATTCCTTTCGCTTTTGGTCCATAAATCTCGATCGATATACTTTTTCCGAAACTCGGTTTGGAAGAACTCCCAAGTTACTTGTTCGCGGGCACAACAGAAGTCGAGTACTCCACCAATAGTAGGCGTAATCACGTAGCAAGGAGATGGTACACTTTAGGCATTCATCGGGTGTACAAGATAGCTCATCGAGTGCGGATCGTGTTGTCCAACCAAAATTGACTTGCTCGGCATCATCACTATCCGTAGCTTTAAATTCAGTAGCCCCATGTTTTCGGATTCTATCAACTGGGGCTTATTCGACCTTATTTGGTCAATTACGGAGGCATTGTAGGTCTTGGGTGTGTGTTTGTTGGGAATGGAGGTTGTGGAACAGTAGTATTAGTTCGAATGTATTGGTTGAACCAATCATTCATCACGCTATAAAAGGCTTGTCTAGCCTCGTCATTCGGATTGCTAGCAACAGGTTGAGAGTCCATGGCGCTGTCCCTTGTCTTGGAGCAGCGCCACACTCTCCACATCATCAGCTATCGCTTCGGTTGGGATCGGGATCCATTACTATAAATAAACACAAGTTCAAACGTCGAAATCACCACACTATCATATAATCACATAAAATGGCATGTATAGCTAGACCCCAAACGCATTACGGTAGTCCTAGAATCGACTAAACCGTAGCTCTGATACCAATAAAATTGTAACACCCAACCGAGACCGTCGCGAGTCGAACGCGAGGTGTTAATGAACTTCAACCCACTTATTGACAATTTTCAGACAAGCTGCCAATCTGAGTACTAGTCGCTCCAAAATTCATAACTTGAGTTTTACAACTCGAAAATCAGTTCCGTAAATTTTTCCTGAAACTAGACTCATATGTCCATCTACATATTTTTTCTAGAATTTTGGTCGAGCCAATTAGTACAGTTTATTAGTTAAAGTCTCGCCTGTTGTAGGGATCGACTACACTGACCTTTGTGCGTTACGAATTGGATATCTCCCTGTACAGGGCTTCAATACTAATGCCGTTTGTTTCTATAGAAACTAGACTCAGAGAGGAATCTACACATATATGGAATGACTCCTAATTATCTCTGGTTAATTTACAATGATTTTCCAAAGTTGGAACAGGGGATCCAGAAACCGTTCTGGCCCTATTTCACAAGAACTTTAAAATCTGTTAACTTATAACTCATATGACCATTTCGTTTCTTCCATATGAAAGTAGATTCATCAAGGTACACTTACATAATTTATTTGCTATTTAATACCATTCCTACTATTTTTAGTGATTTTTCACATCCACGTCACTGCTGCTGTCAGCATCTGCCTTTAGTAGGCTTTACCTATTTCATACTTTCCATGATTCAATTGGCCCTTTTTACATACATAGCACAAAGCGTGATCATGATTAACCATTCCAATGGCTAATCGTTTCAAAATAATTCCATACCTCATAAGGGTCAACATACAAACGATTATAGTTCTATGCTAAAAGCATTATATAAGCCATTTTCGCATGGCTATCCAAGTTTACACAAACCGGAAGGTACATGACCTTCAACAAAGGATGGTCCTATACATGCCATTTCAAAGTTCAACCAAAATTTGTACCAAAATGGGGCTTCGATAGTGTGGATGACTTGACTTCTTTGATCCCGAATCCGATAGCTAACGAGCGAAACCTATAAAACAGAGAGCCAAAGCAACGGGTAAGCATTTTAATGCTTAGTAAGTCTCAAGCAATGAAATCAGCTTTGACTAAGGTATTTTATTCACATGGCTAATTAAACCACTTTACTAATTCACATTCCCATACTCATACTTATTTCACATCACCGACCCTTATGTTCATACACAAAAGAACAACTTAGCCCAAGGCGGTAGCTCGTTTATCAACTTAGCGCATACTTACTTGTAAGAATTCAATTAGTACAAGCACATACAAACATACCTCATTGCTGGAATTTTCACAAGTGTATAGGCTGAAATTTTCACAGCAAGATTGCTCACTTCGAATCACATACTTTCGGATTTAACCGGATATAGCGACTCAGACGATTGCCTTGGTCATAACCCGGATTTGGTGACTTGCACAAAGGCCTTGGTCTTAGCCGGATATATCAACTTCGCACGAATGCCTTGGTCTTAGCCGGATATATCAACTCGCATCGAATGCCTTGGTCTTAGCCCGGATATATCAACTCATACGAATGCCTTGGTCTTAGCCGGATATATCTCTAATGTTCACTTACATATATATCAATATTCAAGACACGTCCATAGTTCATTTTCGTTACTAAAGCTCTAACACAAAATATCTATCAACCTTTACTATTTCGGCTCAATGGCCACACAAACAAGGAGCATAATTTTGATATAATTCAAGTAGGGTCATCACTCGAAGACTTACCTTGGATGTTGTCGAAGCGATTTCGACGGCTATTCAACTACTTTTTCCTTCCCTTTATCGGATTTAGCTCCCTTTGCTCTTGAGCTAATTTACACAAATTTAACTTATTAAAATCTCATCATGATAGCTTATGGCGAATATGACAAGGAGTGTAAATGGTCATATGGCCATCCTTTAGCTCAAATACACAATGGTCATGCACATTTTACATCACAACAAGCAATTCAATACATTCAAACATCAACGTGAAGTTCAAAGTACTTGGCCCTTATATACATTAGGCATCAAAGTTGTATATGTACGAAATCATAAATCGAACTCAACACATTAGTTAATATTCCTCTTAGCGAATTTTCTAAGCCAAGAATAGGCATCAATATGCTTGCCTCAAACCGAATGCATGCACACTAATTACCCCTCATGTGGCGAATATACACTTAATACCACACAAAAAAAACAGCATACATTTTACTACTAACACATTACATATCGTAA
The DNA here is from genome assembly GCF_025698485.1 of Gossypium arboreum. Classification (NCBI taxonomy): domain Eukaryota; kingdom Viridiplantae; phylum Streptophyta; class Magnoliopsida; order Malvales; family Malvaceae; genus Gossypium; species Gossypium arboreum. The sequence goes on along the minus strand of NC_069076.1, from coordinate 13,098,012 downwards.
TTCATTGCACATCTCTTATTTACTTCATAATCAACACATCATCACAAGCAAATATACACTTTGAATTAGTATATATGTCATACCAATCCATCATGTGCAAACATATATTCATGTAGGTGCAAGGGCGAATTCTCAAGTGGCTTATATCCCAAATATATACACATTTCCAAAGCTTAAATCTTACTTACCATGCAACATGCATGAATTATACTTATGGATATATCATGGCGAATACCACAACACCACACCATTTCAATTTGGTCATGGTGAAACAAAGAACTTAGTATCTCATTCAAAAAAATGCTAAAAGAAAATCTAAGAATCTTCAATCCTCCATCACATGTATCACTTTCAAGCTTGTTATTTAACATGCAATGGCATTAACACCACATTCACTTTGGCGAATTTCATTCCCATGACATAACAAGGATTTGAACCATGGGCTAACAAGAACATTAAGCTAGCAACTAAAACATGCATGAACCTCAAACATACCTTAATCTTGATGCAAGTTTAGCCAACCTCTTCCTAATCCTCTTCCAAACCAAGTATGAAGCAAAACTCCTTCCTTAACCTTAGTATTTTCGGCCAACAAGAGAGTGAAAAGAGATGAACAAAATTTTTCTTTCTTCCTTTAGGACATTCGCCAAGCTATGGAGGAAGATGGACACTTTTTTTTTGTTTCTCATCTACTAACATTAATTGTTTATTCCATACCCTTATTTTATTCTTTCCATCATAACCCATTTACCAAACATGTTTCATGACATGATTTTTGCCCATAAATCCTTGTCATGGCCGGCCACTAGCTATGGGGGAAATTTGACATGCAAGTCCATTGTTTTGCATGCATCCTTTAATTAGTCATCACACATTTCCCTCATACTTTCAAAGTTTATTACTAGGTCCTTTCTAGTGAAATTCACATCTATAATTCTAAATCAAAGCATAAAAATATCACACATGAGTTAACACACATTATAGGCAATAAAATAAATATTAAATTATTTTTATGCCTTGGTTTTGTGGTCCCGAAACCACATTTCGACTAGGGTCGTTTTAAGGCTGTCACAACATGAGTATAGGTAATAAACACATGTATGACAACATGTAAATGCTTTAATGGAATTTTACTAAAGGATGATTAACCATTAAATTGATGTTATAATGTGTGTTTATAATGTGTATAAGTATGGGAGAGAATTAAGGACAACATAAGGCTTGGAAAATAGCCTAAGTGTTGGCTACATGGGCAGAGACACGGCCATGTGTCTCAGCCGTGTGGAGGACACGACCTAGTACACGGGCGTGTGACTTGGCTGTGTGAATCAATTTGTTTTGCTGATGTCATAAACAAAAAGTCGCACGGCCAGAGGACACGGGCTTGTTGAAGACACACGAGAGTGTCCCTGTGTCTACACGGGCGTGTGACCCTGTTTCATGAAAATTTCTCTAAGTTTTCCCAGAGCTTTCTAAAGTCCTCGGTTTAGTCTCGAACCACCCCGATGTATGTTTTAGGCTTCAAAGGCCTGTATAAGGGACGATTTACATGTATTTGAAAAGTTTTAATTTGGTTGAAATTTTATGGCCCGATTTTGTATATTTGTGAATGTTTAAGTCCGGTAACACCTCGAACCCTATCCTGGATTCGGATACAGGTAAGGGGTGTTACAGCTGGTCCTATATGGTTTTTACTGTTTAGCTGGTGAAGACGAATGGGGACTGAACGTCAAGGGGGAAGTTAAGCTAGTAGGTGATGTGACCTTAAGGTATGTTTTCATAAATTCCTGAACTCAAATCTTCAGTGTTTATCTTGCATGCTTTGTACTGTAATGTTTAGGTTATGTGTTATGCTTATGGGAAAGTGTTACCTTGTCGTGGGAAAGTTACCATAATTACAGATGTATGCTATGAGATAAGGTGCATGTTGGTTGTGAGCTCAAATTACGGTATTGTTGAATTGTTTGATGAGTACAATGTTATGGTGTATATTGGTTTTTAAATTGTTCGCTAGTTACTCTGCATATATGTTGTTTTGGTGAGATTTATGTCATAATGTTGATGCATGATAAGTTTGGAGTGCAAATGTAACACCCCGTACCCGAGACCGTTGCCGGAGTCGGACACGAGGGGTTGACGGGCTTAATCCACTTACTTGCACAGTTCATTTTAAAAAAAATTTCCAGACAGCCGGCTAACTGTATCACTGTCACCTTAAAAATCATATCTTGAGCTCCACAACTCGAAAATTAGTTTCGTTATTTTTCCCTAAAACTAGACTCATATATACATTTACAAATTTTTTTCTAGAATTTTTGGTTGGGTAAATTAGTACAGTTTATTAGTTAAAGTTCCCCATGTTACAGGGATCGACTACACTGACCTTTTCATATTACGACTTGGATATCTCCCTGTACAGGGCTTCAATACTGATGCCGTTTATTTCTACAGAAACTAGACTCGAAAAGGAATCTGTACATATATGGAATGACTTCTAATTATCTCTGGTCAATTTATAATGAATTTCCAAATTCGGAACAGGGACTCCAGAAGCCGTTCTGGCCCTGTCTCACGAAAACTTAAATATCTCTTAACATACTGTTCATATGATCGTTTTGTTACTTTCCTATGAAAATAGACTCGTCAAGGTTCGTTTACATAATTTATTCACTATTTAATTCTATTCCTAATATTTTTAGTGATTTTTCACATCCACGTCACTGCAGCTATCAGCATCTGTCTTTAAGGTAGGCTTTACCTATTTCATAGTTTCCATGATTCAACTAGCCCTTTTACATATATAGCACAAAATAAGATCATGATTAACCATCCCAATGGCTAATCGTTTCCAAACATTTCCATACCTCTTAATGATCAACATACAAATGATTATAATACCATGCCCAAAGTGTATATAAGCCATTTTCGCATGGCTATCAAATTTATACAAAACCAAAGGGTATGTGACCAATAACAAGAAGGGTAGTCCTATACATGCCATTTCAAAGTTCATCCAAAAGTATACCAAAAGGAGCTTTGATAGTGTGGGCGACTTCAACTTCAAAATCCGAGTCCGATGGTGACGAACCAAAATCTATAAAACAGAGAATCAAAGAAACGGAGTAAGCATTTAATGCTTAGTAAGTTTGAGTTGTGAATTTAGACACAACCAAAGTATAGCATTCATGTAGCTAAGCAGATAATTTCATATGCACAAATTCTCAATATCATACTTACTTCACATTACCAACCCTTATATTCATACGGAAAGATCAACTTAGCCAAAGGCGGTAGCTCATTTACCAAGCGGCGAATACTTATTTGCAAGGGCTCAACTAATTCAAAGCACATACTGAAACATACCTCATTGTTGGGATTTTACAAGCGTATTAACTGAAATTTTTACAGCAAGATCAATCATTCCCGAATCACGTACCTTCAGAATTTAACCGGATATAGCTACTCGTTCAAATGCCTTCGGGACATAGCCCGGTTATAGTAACTCGTACAAATGCCTTCGGGACTTAACCCGGATTTAGTAACTCACACAATGCCTTCGGGACTTAACCCGGATTTAGTAACTCGCACAATGCCTTCGGGCTTAGCCCGAAATTAGTAACTCGCACAAATGCCTTGGATCTTAGTCGGATTTAGTCACTTAGCACAAAGCCTTGGGACTTAGCAGGACATCATTCGAATAACCATGCACATTTATCAATAAATCATGACACATTCAGTATTTCATTTTCGTTAGCAAAACTCTAACACAAGGCACTTATCACACTTGCAATTTCGGCTCAATAGCCACACACAAAGAGCATGATTTTGATTTGTTTAAAACATGATCTAATCAAATCATAATCCAAGTTCCATTACTCAAAACTTACCTCGGATGTTGTCGAGCGGCTTCTTGACTATTCGATCACTTTTCCTTTCCCTTATCCAAGCTGTGGTCCTCTAAGCTCTTGAGCTAATTCAAACAAATTTAACTTATTAAAGTCTCATTTTGCTAGCTTATGGCGAATATGACAAGGAGTTTGATAGGTCATATGGCCACCTTTTAGCTCAAATACACAATGATCATACGCATTTTTAATCACATCAAGCAATTTAATACAATTCATTCGAACATCAAAAGAGAAGCTCAAGGTACTTAGCCCATATATACATTAGACATTAGGGTCACATATGTACGAAATCACGAATCGAATTCAACATACTAGCTAATATTTCCCCCTTCGCCGAATTTTCTAAGTCAAGCAAAAGCCATCAATAGGCTACCTATGGCCGAACATACACATCAACTCATGTACTCATTCATGTGGCCGAACATACATGTCTATGTTGGGGCCGATTGCAACACTTAATACATTCTACAAGTATGGTCACTTGTATTGACTAAACACCATTTTGTTTCAAGTTCAAAACTTGGCTAATACACACATATACACTAGTAAATCAAACACTAGCATTTGCACTTCACCTAACTACCATTTCTCATCCAATAACGTGAACAACAACATATTTCTCTTCTACTTCCTACCATGGCCGAATGCATCACAGCACCATACCATTTCAATTTTGGTCATGGTTGAACAAGGAACTTAATGTCTCACTCAAGGATGCTAAAAAGGAGATTCAAGAGTCATCAATCCACCATCACATGCATCATTACAAGCTTCACTTTTAGCATGCAAATAACATCAACACAAATCCACCTTAGCCGAATATCATCTCCATGACATAGTAAAGATTTGAACCATGGGCTAGTTAGAACTCAAGCTAACAAAAGAACATGCATGAATCTCATGGCACAACATCAAACTTACCTTCACCTAGCTACAAGCATGGCGAATCTCTTCAACATTTCCTCCTTCTTTCTTTTGAATTTTCGGTCAATAAGAATGAAAAAGGATGGACACATTTTTTTTTCTTTTGTTTTCATCATTTTCTTTCTCCTTTCTTTTTTTTTTTCCATTTCTTTATTACTAACTTTATTTTATTGTTTCCTCCCATGATGCACCAACACAACATGTCTATGACATGTTTTGCCCATCATCCTTTGTCCACCCTAATGTCATGGCCGGCCACTACTAGATGGGGGGGAAATTGACATGCAAGTCCCCCCTTTTTCAACATGCACTAATAGGTCCTTATGTTTTGATCTATCACATTTCAAAAGTGTCACACATAAGTCCTATTGACTAAATTCACATGCAATTTACTAAATCGAAGCTTAGAATTTTCACACATTTATTTTAGACAATAAATATCATATTCAAATTATTTAGTGACTTGGTTTAGCGGTCCCGAAACCGCTTTCCTACTAGGGTCACTTTAGGACTGTCACAACTCTCCCCCACTTAAGAAATTTTCGTCCCCGAAAATCTTACCGGTAAATAAGTTTGGGTATCATTCTTTCATGGCATTCTCGGTTTCCAAAGTAGCTTCTTCGACTCCGTGTTTGAGCCATAACACTTTTACTAACGGAACCCTTTTGTTTCGCAACTCTTTCACTTCACGAGCTAGGATACGGATCGGTTCTTCTTCATAACTCAAGTCAGATTGAATTTCAACTTCTGATGGATTAATCACGTGTGACGGATCGGATCTATAATGTCGAAGCATCGAAACATGAAAGACGTCGTGAATCTTTTCAAGTTCAGGGGGCAAAATCAATCTATACGCAACTGGACCAACTCGTTCGGAGATTTCGTACGGCCCAATGAATCTCGGGCTCAACTTGCCCTTACGGCCAAATCTGAGTATCTTTTTCCAAGGCGAAACTTTAAGAAACACTTTATCTCCCACCTGATATTCAATGTCTTTTCGTTTCAAATCCGCATACGATTTCGACGATCTGTGGTACGCCTTGGACTTTCACGGATTACCTTTACTTTCCGTTAAGCATCTTTAATCAAATCAACTCCAAAAATTTTACTTTCACCGAGCTCGGTCCAAAACAATGGCGTACGGCATTTTCGACCATAAAAAGCCTCGTAAGGTGCCATCTTAATACTTGACTGAAAACTATTGTTGTAAGCGAATTCAATCAAAGGTAAATACCGTTCCCATGAACCACTAAACTCGAGGATGCAACGTCTCAACATATCCTCAAGTATCTGAATTATCCGCTCGGATTGGCCATCGGTTTGTGGATGAAAAGCAATGCTAAAATGCAGCTTGGTACCCAAAGCTTCTTGCAATTTCTTCCAAAATCGTGAGGTGAATCTCGGATCTCTATCCGACACGATAGAAATAGGTACCCCGTGTAATCTCACAATCTGAGAAACATATAATTCAGCTAATTTATCCATTGAAAAATCCGTGTGTACGGGGATAAAGTGAGCCGACTTAGTCAATCCATCAACAACGACCCAAATCGCATCTTTCTTACTTGCCGACACTGGCAACTCCATCGTTACTCGATCCCATTTCCATTCAGGTATCATGATCGGTTGGAGTAAACCCGTAGGCACTTGATGTTCCGCCTTCACTTGCTGACATATTAAACACTTCGAAACAAAATCGGAAATGTCTCGTTTCATACCATGCCACCAAAACTGACGTCTTAGGTCATGGTACATTTTCGTACTCCCCGGGTGAATTGACATTCGGCTACAATGAGCTTCGTTCAGAATCATCGAAATGAGTTCTGAATTTCTTGGAACACACAACCGATTTCTGTACCTCAAACAATCGTCATCATCAATTTGAAACTCCGATTCCATATTCGGAACACATTCAGCCCGTTTTGCAACCAACTCATCGTCGACTTTCTGAGCTTCACGAATTTGATGAATTAATAATGGTTTGGCCTTTAATTCGGCTACTAACACATTGTTGGGTAGAACAGACAAGTGTACATTCATCGCTCGTAAAGCAAACAGTGATTTCCGGCTTAAGGCGTCCGCAACCACATTAGCCTTTCCCGGGTGATAATCAATGACAAGCTCATAATCTTTTAACAACTCGAGCCAATGTCTTTGTCGCAGATTCAAGTCTCTTTGAGTCATCAAATATTTGAGACTTTTGTGATCCGAAAATACATGGCTCTTCTCACCAAATAAGTAATGTCACCATATTTTCAAGGCGAATACGATGGCAGCTAATTCGAGATCATGAGTCGGATAATTTTTCTCATGTGGCTTTAATTGTCTCGACGCATAGGCCACAACTCGACCTTCTTGCATCAAGACACAACCTAACCCAAGTAGGGAGGCGTCACTATAGATGACAAACTCTTTGCCCGATTTAATGCACTAAAATTGGAGCTTCAATCAAATAAGTTTTGATTGATCAAAACTTTTCGACATTTTTCCGTCCATTTGAACTTAACATCTTTTGAAGTAGCTTCGTCATGGGTGTGGCTATCATCGAGAAACCTTTACAAATCGTCGGTAGTAATCGGCAAGTCCCAAAAAGCTCGAACCTCAGTAATATTTCTGAGGCTTCCAGTTAAGTATGGCTGAAATTTTGCTCGTCAACTCGAATACCCGATCGCGGATACCACATGACCCAAAAAGCTAACTTCTCTTAACCGAACTCACACTTCTTGAACTTAGCATATAATTTCTTATCCCATAAAATTTGCAATACTAATCTCGGTGCTCAAAGATGTTCGGTCTCATCTCTTGAATAGACCAAGATGTCGTCAATGAACACAACTACGAACCGGTCTAAATCGTTCAAGATCCGATTCATCAAATCCATAAATACCGCAGGGCATTAGTGAGCCCAAACGGCATCACTAAGGACTCGAGTGGCCGTATCTCGATTCAAAGCGTTTTAGGTATATCCGAATCTCGAACCAAGAATCGGTAATACCCGATCTCAAATCTATCTTTGAAAACACCGAGGCTCCCTTTTGTTGATCAAACAAATTATCAATGCGTGATAACGGATATTTATTCTTTATCGTCACTTTATTCGGTGACGATAGTCAATGCACATCCTCATGGTTCCGTCCTTCTTTTTACAAACAATCTTGGTGCACCCCAAGGTGAGAAACTTGGTCGAGCGAAACCTCTATCCGTTAACTCTTGCAATCGAGCTTTCAATTCTTTTAACTCGGTTGGTGCCATACGACACGGAGCTATCGAAATTGGCGTAGTCCGTGTACAAGCTCAATACCAAACTCTACTTCCCGAACAGTGGTAAACCCGGTAATTCTTGGGAAAAACATCCGGTATTCACAAACCACCGGCACAGATTCGGGTTTCTTTTCCAATTCCTTGTCATCAAGTACATACGCAAGGTATGCTTCGCACCCCTTTCTTACACGCAAGGTATGCTTCGCACCCCTTTCTTACATATTTCTGGGCCAACATTGCTGATATTACGGTGGCAACCCCTTTAAGTCCGTAGACTCAACCCGGATTATCTCGTTATTTAGCATCTCAAATCAATAGTCTTGCTTTTGCAATTCACAACCGCATCATGCACGGTCAACCAATCTAAATCGAGGATAACATCAAATTCATCAAACGGCAATGACATCAAGTCCACGGAAAACAGAACCTCAAGTACTAGGGACATTTCTTACACATTTTGTTGACAAGCATGTAATGACCCAAGGGATTTGACACCGAATTACGAACTCAGAGACTCAATAGGTAAAGTCTTCATTGGATGCTAAGGTTTCGCATATATAAGAATGAGTAGAACCGTGGTCAATCAAAGCAATCACATTAGTATCAAAGAGAGTAAAAGTACCGATAATAACATCCGGCGAGGAAGCATCCTCGGCGTGCGGCGATGGCATAAGCCCTAGCAGAGCACGAGCCTCGAGATCCGTGGTAGCATATCTAGATCCTCTCGACCGCCACTAGCATTGCCCGTATTCCTAGATGGTCTACCCCGGCGGTGGTAGCACCGGTTTCCCACTCGATTTACATTACATTCGGACAATCTCGGGCAATCTTTGATAAAGTGGTCGGTGACCCGACTTGTAACAGAGCGGTCATGGAATCTACAGACTCCCGAAAGTGCCATTTACCGCAATCGGGCCGTTCGTCTCGACGATCATTTCCAACATCGGCGATCAAGTGACTCGTGCACTCACAGGGGTCGATCACGGTCTCGTCTAGAAAAACCCAATGTGTCTCTAGATCGCCCCAAATCCTCTCTAAATTTCTTCGATGGTGTTGAAAGGGCTTCCCAAGACCTCTTACGAAACTCCTTTGCTCCCATATCGCTTTTCTTTTCTCCATCTTGAGCTCCTCGGCTTTGCAAGTGGCTCAACAAGTACCACAAATTCTCGGATTTCCAAGATGCCAACATACGACTTTATATCATCATTTAGTCCATCCTCGAAATGTTTACACATTACGCTTCGAGGAAATGCATTCTCATGCGTCTGGCTAAGCCTCACAAATTTTCGTTCATAGTCGTGAATCGACATGGAACCTTGTTTAAGTTCAAGAAATTCCTTCCATTTTGATCCATAAATCTCGATCGATATACTTTTTCCAAAACTCGGTTTGGAAAAACTCCCAAGTTACTTGCTTTCTAGGCTGTGAAGTCAACGTATTCCACCAATAGTAGGCGTAATCACGTAGCAAGGAGATAGTACACTTTAGGCACTCATCGGTGTGCAAGATAGCTCATCCAAGACTGGATAGTGTTGTCCAACCAAAATTCAGCTTGCTCGGTATCATTCTTGTCGTAGCCTTAAATTCAAGAGCCCCATGTTTTCGGATTCATCAGCTGGGGCTTATTTGACCTTATTTGGTTAGTACGGAGGTATTGTAGGTGCGGGGTTGTGTTTGTCGGGAATGGAGGTTGTGGAATACCAGTATTAGTTCGAATGTATTGGTTGAACCAATCATTCATCACGCTATAAAAAGCTTGCCTAGCCTCATCATTCGGATTGTTAGCAATAGGTTGAGAGTCTGTCTTGTTGTCCCTTGTGCGGGAGCAGCGCTACACTCTCAAGATCATCACTACCGCTCGGTCGGGATCGGGATCCATTACTATAAATAAACACATTTGCAAATGTCAGAAATCACCACACTATCAAATAATCACAAAATGGCATGTATAGCTAGACCCACACGTATTACGATAGTCCTAGAATCGACTAAACCGTAGCTCTGATACCAATAAAACTGTAACACCCTGTACCCGAGACCGTTTCCGGAGTCGGACACGAGGGGTTGACGGGCTTAATCCACTTACTTGCATAGTTCATTTTAAAAAAAATTTCCAGACAGCCGGCTAACTGTATCACTGTCACCTTAAAAATCATATCTTGAGCTCCACAACTCGAAAATCAGTTTTGTGATTTTTTCCAGAAACTAGACTCATATATGCATCTACAAATTTTTTTCTAGAATTTTTGGTTGGGCTAATTAGTACAGTTTATTAGTTAGAGTCCCCCATGTTACAGGGATCTACTACACTGCCCTTTTCGCATTACAACTTGGATATCTCCCTGTACAGGGCTTCAATACTGATGCCGTTTGTTTCTACAGAAACTAGACTCGAAAAGGAATCTGTACATATATGGCATGACTTCTAATTATCTCTGGTCAATTTATAATGAATTTCCAAAGTCGGAACAGGGACTCCAGAAGCCGTTCTGGCCCTGTCTCACGAAAACTTAAATATCTCTTAACATACTATTCATATGATCGTTTTGTTACTTTTCTATGAAAATAGACTCGTCAAGGTTCGTTTAAATAATTTATTCACTATTTAATTCCATTACTACTATTTTTAGTGATTTTTCATATCCACGTCACTGCAGCTGTCAGCATCTGTCTTTAAGGTAGGCTTTACCTATTTCATAGTTTCCATGATTCAACTAGCCCTTTTACATATATAGCACAAAATAAGATCATGATTAACCATCCCAATGGCTAATCGTTTCCAAACATTTCCATACCTCTTAATGATCAACATACAAATGATTATAATACCATGCCCAAAGTGTATATAAGCCATTTTCGCATGGCTATCCAAATTTATACAAAACCAAAGGGGTATGTGACCAATAACAAGAAGGGTAGTCCTATACATGCCATTTCAAAGTTCAACCAAAAGTATACCAAAAGGAGCTTTGATAGTGTGGGCGACTTCAACTTCAAAATCCCGAGTCAGATAGCTGACGAACCAAAATCTATAAAACAGAGAATCAAAGAAACGGAGTAAGCATTTAATGCTTAGTAAGTTTGAGTTGTGAATTTAGACACAACCAAAGTATAGCATTCATGTAGCTAAACAGATAATTTCATATGCACAAATTCTCAATATCATACTTACTTCACATTACCAACCCTTATATTCATACAGAAGATCAACTTAGCCAAAGGCGGTAGCTCATTTATCAACCGCGAATACTTATTTGCAAGGGCTCAACTAATTCAAAGCACATTCAAACATACCTCATTGTTGGGATTTTACAAGCGTATTAACTGAAATTTTACAGCAAGATCAATCATTTCGAATCACGTACCTTGAATTTAACCGGATATAGCTACTGCTCAAATGCCTTGGGACATAGCCCGGTTATAGTAACTCGCACAAATGCCTTGAGACTTAACCCGGATTTAGTAACTTGCACAATGCCTTGGGACTTAACCCGGATTTAGTAACTCGACAATGCCTTGGGCTTAGCCCGGAATTAGTAACTCGCACAAATGCCTTCGGATCTTAGTTCGGATTTAGTCACTTAGCACAAAGCCTTCGGGACTTAGCCGGACATCATTCAATAACCATGCACATTTATCAATAAATCATGACACATTCAGTATTTCATTTTCGTTAGCAAAACTCTAACACAAGGCACTTATCACACTTGCAATTTCGGCTCAATAGCCACACACAAAGAGCATGATTTTGATTTGTTTAAAACATGATCTAATCAAATCATAATCCAAGTTCCATTACTCAAAACTTACCTCGGATGTTGTCGAACGGCTTCAACGGCTATTCGATCACTTTTCCTTTCCTTATCCAACTGTGGTCCTCTAAGCTCTTGAGCTAATTCAAACAAATTTAACTTATTAAAGTCTCATTTTGCTAGCTTATGGCCGAATATGAAAAGGAGTTTGATAGGTCATATGGCCACCTTTTAGCTCAAATACACAATGATCATACGCATTTTTAATCACATCAAGCAATTTAATACAATTCATTCGAACATCAAAAGAGAAGCTCAAGGTACTTAGCCCATATATACATTAGACATTAGGTTCACATATGTACGAAATCACAAATCGAATTCAACATACTAGCTAATATTTCCCCCTTAGCTGAATTTTCTAAGTCAAGCTAAAGCCATCAATAGGCTACCTATGGCCGAACATACACATCAACTCATGTACTCATTCATGTGGCCGAACATACATGTCTATGTTGGGGCCGATTGCAACACTTAATACATTCTACAAGTATGGTCACTTGTATTGACTAAACACCATTTTGTTTCAAGATCAAAACTTGGCTAATACACGCATATACACTAGTAAATCAAACACTAGCATTTGCACTTTACCTTACTACCATTTCTCATCCAATAACGTGAACAACAACATATTTCTCTTCTACTTCCTACCATGGCCGAATGCATCACAACACCATACCATTTCAATTTTGGTCATGGTTGAACAAGGAACTTAATGTCTCACTCAAGGATGCTAAAAAGAAGATTCAAGAGTCATCAATCCACCATCACATGCATCATTACAAGCTTCACCTTTAGCATGCAAATAACATCAACACAAATCCACCTTAGCGAATATCATCTCCATGACATAGTAAAGATTTGAACCATGGGCTAGTTAGAACTCAAGCTAACAAAAAACATGCATGAATCTCATGGCACAACATCAAACTTACCTTCACCTAGCTACAAGCATGGCCGAATCTCTTCAACATTTCCTCCCTTCTTTCTTTTGAATTTTCGGTCAAGAAGAATGAAAAAAGGATGGACACATTTTTTTTTCTTTTGTTTTCATCATTTTCTTTCTCCTTTCTTTTTTTTTCCATTTCTTTATTACTAACTTTATTTTATTGTTTCCTCCCATGATGCACCAACACAACATGTCTATGACATGTTTTGCCCATCATCCTTTGTCCACCCTAATGTCATGGCCGGCCACTACTAGATGGGGGGGAATTGACATGCAAGTCTCCCCTTTTTCAACATGCACTAATAGGTCCTTATGTTTTGATCTATCACATTTCAAAAATGTCACACATAAGTCCTATTGACTAAATTCACATGCAATTTACTAAATCGAAGCTTAGAATTTTCACACATTTATTTTAGACAATAAATATCATATTCAAATAATTTAGTGACTCGGTTTAGCGGTCCCGAAACCGCTTTCCTACTAGGGTCACTTTAGGGCTATCACATCAAATGCATGCCCGATTGTAAGCATAAGCTTGTTGTATTGATAAGTTATTATTGGGTAAAGTACTATTGATTATGTTATATTGTTGAAAGCTTGATATGTGTTATTTTGGTGAAAATGAATGATATGCAGAGTATGGAGGGATGTAATGATGGATAAATGAATAAGGAGATGTCGTATTGTGCACTTTGTAGCACATGTTAATTGGCTTTGCAGAAGTTTGGTTGGAGGGTACGGAGAATGTATATGCATGTTATTTGGCTTTACGAAAGTTCAGATGGACTATACAAGGATATATGCGCACAAGCATGTGATGACCCTACGAGGGTTCTTCTCAAGTATGAGACTTCGTGGAGTCTAAGGCTTTAAGCATCATGTATGTATGCAAGTCCCATGGGCATGGACATACACAATTTATGATAGTCTGTAAGACTTGTCCCCATGTTTCAAGTTATTTCGATCTGTTGAGTATGTCCTCAAGTTTCCATGCCAAGGCTATATGTAGGTCTCTGCCATACAAGAGTTCGCATGGACTATCTTTCAAGCAAGAGTCAGTAAGGACTATTCTTCAAGAAAGAGTGCACATAAACTATCTTTCAAGAAAGAGTCCATATGGACTATATTTCAAGCAAGAGTTTGTAATGATTATTCTTTAAGCAGGAGTCTGCAGGGACTATTCTTCAAGCAAGAGTCCACAAGAACTAATCGATGAATATGAATCCTCAAGTATAAGTTCACCAAGGCATTATCCCACAAATTTAAGTCTGCCAAGAATGAGTTCACATGTATGAATCTGTACATGTGAGTCCACAGGTGTGGGTCCGTGAGAGCATGTCCACTAAATAGGGATCCGCAAGTAGAAATCCAGAGGTATGAACCCGCCAAGTTTGAATCCGTATGTATAAATTACCATGTGTGGGTCCACATGTAAAAGTCCTCAAAACATGAAATTTTATGCTTGAGTCTTCAGGGACCAACCACTAAGTGTTAGTTCACAATAGTATTATTCTGTCAAGGTACTCTGCACATGATTGACTGCTAAGCATTGATAACGAGCTGTCTTGTATAGAATCAATGTATATGTGTAAGAGGAACCATGCTACAAGATATACTAATGCATAAATGATAAAAATGGAGAATCGTTTCAATGTGTTAAATGTGCCAATTTGCAAGTTGCGCTAAGGCGAATGATGTCAAGAATGCATCATGATGACACATGGTCCACCCTCATGCAAGTGATGTCAAACATGAGACCAAGCCATTGAAGTCATACCATATTATAATGATATCAAGATTGGGTATGTTATTTTAATAACTAACGAGGTCTATTCAAACTTACCTAGCTTCTTGTTGTGCTTTTCTAGTAAGATGGACTATACAAGATGCTGGAGAGGGACTAAGCCAAAATCTTTTGAGCCAATGTGAGTTATTCTTCTAAGCCGTAGCATGCATATAGTGGGTAAATGTAACAAAATTTTAGTGGAACTAGAAACGGTGGTTTCAAAACCCTGTTTATCAATGATTGAGTCTGTAAGTTTTAATATTTAATATTTACTAGTCTATTATATTTTTATATGAAATCTTTGCTTGGTAATTCAATTGACTAGATAATTAATTTTAGTATAGGGACTAAATCGTAAAGATGGTAAAAGTTAGTCGTCCTTGACCTCTATGAGTTAAAAGGTTTTATATGGCAATTATCCACTTTTAATATTAGTGTACGGTTGATGCATAAATTTGGATGTAACATATGTTAAAATATTAGTAAAATAATAATATGATAATTGTGCGAGTAGGCATTTAAGTGGAAAGAAAAAAGATAATGATTTTCATTCTCATCTTCTCCACTAAAACTTCACCACTGTAGGAGGAAAGGAAAGCTTCAAGAATTTCCTTAGCTTTCGACCTTTCTTGCTAAGCAAATTGTGGTCTGTTTCTCATAAACTTTACATTTTGTGATTATTGTAACTTAGATAAATTAACCCGTGTGTCCTTTTCAAAACGGTTAAAGTTTCAAAGTGTGGCCATGGATGCATGCTTGGAGTTTTATTGCTAAATGGTTACATGAGAAGTGTAGTGGTGAAAAGGACCATCTATATAAAGTAAGAATTGTTAGTTTAAGTATAAGGATTAAAATATAAGGTTAATGAACAATACGATTAATGGAATAGAATTGACCTATATGTATAATAAACAGATGAATGACAAAGTTGAATTAAATTATGATATAGATCAATATTTGAACCCACCGAGAGAAGATCGCGAGAAGGGGAAATCGTTGGATAAACTCTTCCATGCATGTTACTATTCCGCCAGGTAAGTTCATACGATATAAACATTGTTTAATTTTTTTTGTTCTTTAATTGTATAATTGAAAATTTGGTAAGTCAAATTTGGTTTATTGAGTACAGAAAGGAGATATTTAATTATGATACAAAGGAATTATGACGACGTTATAAAATGAAATATTCCCGATAACTTAGTAAAAGACTCATACACAAGGTTACATGTTATTTCTAGATGACTCTGAGATCCAACATTTTTTGTGGACTCGAAGATGCATGTGACATAGATTTAGCCTAGACTGATAATCTGATGTCGTTTTAAAGGTTTAGCCTGGATTGATAACCTTATATGTATATACAATCCTGGCTAGGATATTATTGTGTCGATAAAGTTTAGCCTAAATGGGTAACCTGACACCTTTGTATATGATTAGCTCGGATGAGCCTCTAATGTAAAGTGTACATGTGTTTTGAGTTCTTTTACGATGTTTCATCGGGTATCATAAAACATGCGAGGTGTGAAATTTATGAATTATGGAATAAGAGGTAATGGAAGATTTGTTAAATTTTGAGTCCACGCCAGTGAGAGGAATGGGAATGAATCAGATATGAAAGTGTTAACATATTATGTTGCATACTTGATATATTGTATGTACATAAAGTGTTCACACTTAATATGTTGAAAATGATGTTGATTTGATAGGTAAATTGATAACACATTAGATTTACATTTAAATTCTGTATGAGGTAAGATAATGATTGATCTTGTATGAGCTTACTAAGTTTTCTTAATACTAAGTCCGACATTGTTTCATTTCCTATAAATTTTATACGTTCAGGTTGTATCGATTGGATCCCAAGAAGCTCACACTATCTGCCTAGAGATTTGGTAGACTTTAATTTATTTAGATTGGGTCATGGTATGAATATATGTGGATATTGTCACACTCCAACATCGGCGGATCCATGAAAAGGGCTAGTAGGCATGCATGTTTCTTATTTTGGCGCACTATGGTAGCATAGTTCACCATTTTATAGACTTCTAGAAAACTAGTTTGGTACATAAAGTATCTGCCTATAGAAGTATTTAAGGATTTCATCTTGGGGTATTCTTCAATTGAATAAAGAGTACGACAAATAGAGAGTACGCCTTAGAGTTTTGGCTGAGTTGGAAGTGCCTACTAAGTATATGAGAAAGCTGTATAAGACTAAAGTGTCTTTAAGACCACGCCACATGCTAGTTATCGCTATGGGTATGGTACACTCAGTTTGCTCGAACACTGTGCAAGTTGGTCCTGCAATGAGATTGGTTAAGAGATAACTGAATGGACTTGACTTGTCAAACAATATTTGCATCCAGATTTCCTTTTTATATTTTTCCCGGTTTTGGTAGGCATTTAAAGGACAATTTTAGTATGTATTTGACATTTGTCAAGACCTACTGAAGGGGAAACTAAATAAATATAATAGGAAGGGAACATTTTAGATGGTCATTTTTTCCTTCTGCTCTACGTTCTGGTTCTTCATCCTAACTTCTTATTCTTTAGGACTGAAAGCTAAGATTTTTGGTTTTATCAATGATGTTTCAATCTCCTGGTAAGTTCTATAACTTTTTATGTTGAGATTTATGAAGAATAAGGATGTTATAAGGTACAAGAACAGTAGAATATGAGTGAAAGGCCCTGTAATAGGGTCACATGAAATTGATATATTGGTAAATTGTCTATAAATGGAGTTTTAATGGAAGTTCCATGATCTTTTAAGCAGTTGGTGCTGCTGGTTCGGGTAGGACTATCAGAACAGGAACTTTAAGCTTAAGTAAACGTGAGGTTCATGCGAGTCTTTAACCTACCTTATACATGTTTATTTACAATGGTTATTCTTATTTTGACATCTTCTTAGATAATTGATAAGTATATGTGTGTGTGAAGTATCATAAAGTGTCTCCATGTTTACAAATGAGGTATATGATGTGCAACATAAATAAGATGATGTGTGGTATGTGTGTATGTGAAATTAGGTATTTGAGAGCATGAATCTGTTAGGAGTATAAATGAATTCTATGTAAGTGTGTTTTGTGTTAAATGAGAATGCACGACTAAGTTGTTGGAGATCAGGGGTTTGGCGGAGTGTCGGGAAAATATGTGATATGATAATGGACCTCATGGTGTTTTTAGTGAAGTCCATCAGAATAGTAAACACGAAGGCCATTATGGCAAGAATGTAGTCCGCTGGAACCAGAAACATAAGATCTGTCGGGACAATAAACACGAGAAGAGGCCAGTATGGTAGACATGTGGAAAGACCATGGCCGTGGCACTTCTCAGAAAATCAATACGATAAGATCAATTCTGTGATGCCTTTTTGGTGTATTCTATAACACCCTTGAGGTGAAATCTTGTTAACTAGATTTGTCGCGAGATCTGGGTACGCTTTGAGACTTTTCTGTTAGTTGACTTTATGGCAGTGATCTGGGTAAGTTTGAAAATATCCTTGTTTGGATAGCCTTGTGGTGAAATTTGAATTTGCCCTAGGGGTATTTCTTGAAAGATTTCTCAGTAGTGTTTCTAAAGAGTGAATCTGCCATAGTAGCTCGTCAGTATAAAGAACTTGGCGTATTTTAATTATAGGTGGTCTAAGTGTTAACTGGATCTGAGTTTGTCTATGCTATGTAAGGAAGTTATCTAAATTCTATGGTATCCATCAAATCTAAATATTTCATGCTATATATAGAGGTTATCGGGAGTCTATGTTGTCCACCAAACTTTGACGTTCTCATGATATGTAACATGATTGTCTTTGATTTCCTGGGATAACTTAGAATGTTCATCCATCAGAATAAGTTGTGGTTTGGGTTGATTTAAGATATGATCTGACTTGTTTCTTAATAATTTCCAAATTTAGAATAAGAATCTACCAAAGGTAGGATTCATATGAAGTTTATCTTAAAAGATTAGTTAGTATAAGTATCCGTCAAGAAAAATATCTATGAGTACACCATCCAGGGTAAAGTGTACGACATCTATTTGTGTAAGAATTAGTTGAAGGTAGATTCTAAATGAATATCTTTCTGAGTAATGCATCCATTTTTTGAAGAGGAAATGAGATCCGTATTGAGTGGTGAAATCTGTAATCTGCCTAATGAGTGAATTGGCGTATATGTAAGCGCCGATATTAGAAAAGTATCCACCAAAGACTGAAAGGAAAACTAGAATCTTCAAGTTAAGGAATTCAATAATAAATGTTCAAATGTAACCTGATTAAAATTCACTAAGTTTGTTTGAATTTAAAAGTGACTCTTTGGGATGTAGGTTTTGATTAAAGAGTAGGCGCGTCAGGAGGGACCAAGCCAAGATTGCGCCAAGTTGGCAGTTTGAGTTGTGATATTATGCATACAGAGGACACCATAGGAACATGGCGCTTAGTACTCTATGCCATGAAGAAGTTTGCCTTTAACAAAATTTTAAGTTGAAATGTCATATGTTGTTTCCAAAAATCTGATGTAATTATTAAACATTCTCTTTTATTAATCTTTTGTTTTAAGAATAGTAAAAAAAAAGAATAAGAAGTATGTTTTAAAATGGCTTTACGCTTGTTGTAAAATTTTTACTTAGTGTTTAAGTTTTGTAACATTCGGTATCCGGATCGGGTATAGGGTGTTACAGATATGATTATGCAAACTTGTCAAGTTTGAAGTTATTTATGTTTGTCTTTTGACATTTGTAAATGAATGGGACACAAGTCCATTTCTAGATATGTATACATGTAATGCTGTTGTATCCACATAGATGTTATTTTGAACAAGGCATAAGATTAAATGCATTTTAGTTTAACATTCAGTAGTAGAGGAGTCCACAGGACATTCCACAATATCGGAGTTCGTAGGACATTCCGCAGTATAGGAGTCCGCAGGACAGTCTATTGTTGAACTGTTTGCAGGAGAGTCTGCCATGTAATGGTTTGCCATGTATGTAACAGCTCGATTTTGGGCCTATTCAAAATAGTGGTTTCAGAACCACTATTCTGAGGCTGGAGAAATTATTTTTAATATTATTTTGGCGTTATAGCATGATTATATGGATACATAGAAATTTTGGTGAACTAATTTTAGTGTTTGTGAGTTTAATTGAGAAAAAGGACTAAATCGCATAAAGGGAAAAAGGTTTGTTTTGCTAGCTAAGTGTGCTAAATAGCTAGAGAACCATAATTGGGGGTATTTAAAGAGTAGATAGACCTTTAAGAAAGGCTTGGCCGGCCATAGAGATAAAGGAAATAGAAAAGTCAAAATTAGGTGAAGTTGGTGACCTATTTTGACTAGAAATAAGATTAAAATAAAACAAAGGACTTCATCTTTTTCCTTCCTTCTTTTCCACCAAAAATACCAGCAAAAATAAGGGTTTTGGAGCTTCAAAATATCAGCAACTTATATCCCTTACAAGTAAGTGATTTTGATGGCCTTTCTTGATAATTTTTGTACTTTTGGGACCTTTATAGCATAATCTAGCTAATGAGGGGACTATTTTGCAAAATGGTTGAAAGTCTAGGGTTTTTCCATGAGAGTATTCATTTTTTTTTGAATTTTTATGGAATAAAATGAACCTTGGTTGTTAAATAAACAAATTTTGTGAAAGGATTTTCATGAAAACACCTAATATGGACCATTTTGTAAAGCTTTAAAAGTGGATGAGAATTGTGTGAAATAATTGGAATTATGAGTTTCTACAAGATTAATAAAGGTTGGGCTAGGCTTGGCTGATGAGAAAATTTGATAAAAATCGTTTTACGAGCGTAGGGGCAAAATTGTAATTTTTATGAAAATTTAGGGGAAAAATAGTCATTTTGTCAAAGTATGAATTTTGGAATGCTTAATTTAATGTAATGATTAAATGAGTAAATTTTATTATTTTAGATAAAGGAAAATCGAGATTCGGGCTTAAATCGAGAAAGTACATGGTTTAGGACAAAAAGGGAATAATTAGCCGTTTTTGCATTTGAGGTAAGTCCATGTGACTAAATAAGCGTGTTATCCATGTTATTGTTAATAGACTTGAAATCTATCTTACTATGATGATGATATTGAGTATGAGAAAGTGATGCCAAATGTTAATAACATTTATGTGATGGTTGAATACATTGGAAATTTGATGGAATATGATATTCCATTGAAGCGAGTAAGTTGTACGTAAGTAAGGTAACCTTATCATTATCATATGTTGAATGAATGATTTTTACATAATATGGTTGAATAATGTATGATGAAAATTAATGTGGTAAATTCCCGGTTTAACCTAGGAATTGATTGGATATCCATGCCATGACATTTGGGTGACATGTGAGCCAGTGTAAGACCATGTTGGACATGGCATCGGGGTGATTGTGGGCCAGTGTAGAACCATGTTGGACATGGCATCGGTAGTGATATGTGTGCTAGTGTAAGACTATGTCTGGGACATGGCATTGGCCACAACATGAGAGCCAGTGTAAGACAATGTTTGAGACATGGCATCAGCAATTCACCTTCTTGTGTGTGACTTATCGGATATCCATTAGTACCCCAAAAGGATTCACGGGTTATTTTAAGGCTTATGATAATGATATGGAATGATATAATCATGTTGTGAGTGGTGCAAGTTTTTATTCGAACTTATGAGATATGAGTCTAATTATGTTGCCTTGATAGTAGAAATGATACGAGTAAGTTCTAGCTATGAAAATGAGTAAGCTATGTTTATGACCATGTTGAAAGGGTATAGGTATGTACTAAAAATTCATGAGTGATGAGCTCGATGCATACTGGACTTTTGGTAAGAATGTAAATGAGTAAGTCATACCCATGAGAATGACTTTGTGACGACCTTGTAAATATTAGGCCGATACCTATGGTGTGTAATTATGTGGTAAATTTGATGGATGATTATGAATGAGGCTTTTAGGTCGAATTAAATTGGGACATGATATGCTTATCCCTTCACCTTGTGGCCTAATGAATATGAAAAGAGAAATTGATTGGCATAAAAGCCTATTTAAAGATAATTATAAAGGGTAAAAATTAGCATTGAAACAGTTTTGGATAGCAGCAACAGTCTGACTTTGAAAATCCACCAAAAAATGTGGAAATCGAATTAGAGGCTGAATAAAACATGAAATTAAATATTATTATGTCTAGTTTCATATAGAAGAAATGGTGTAAGCAAAGTTCATATTATGAGATATTTGAATTGTTGTGTGACAAAGTAAAAATGATTTCAAAATCCCCTGTTCTGATTCGGGAAAATCATTAAAAATTATAAAAAAATAATTATAGGTTATAATTTATATGCTTAGAATCCTTAATGAGTATATTTTCAAAAGAAACAAAAGGGAACATCATCTGAATCCCGTATGAGGAGATAATTAATTTTTAGTGAAGAGGGGTTGGAACTATCAGAAAACGAAACAAGGGTGAATTTAAAGACTAAATTGAACTTATTGACTAGACGAAAAATTCTGAAAATTTTATGGTAAGAAGATATGTGAGTTTAGTTTCAGGGAAAATTAGCGAATCTTAATTTGGAGTTCATAGCTCAAGATATAAATAATTTAATGACTGTGACTTGAGAAAACAACTTGACCTAAACATGAGTAAAAGTGTAAATATGGTTGTATTACCTTGATAAGCAAGTTGATAAATTGCTTATTAATTTCATATGTAATTACTAAGCTATAAAGTTTACTCCTTTCCTTTCCTTTTCTTTAGTGTTGACAGGTTAGCTCGGGTTTGGAGATCGTCGAAGGCAGCACCACACTATCAAGCCATCACCATTGAATATTGATATATATATATATATTAAGAACCTTCAAGTGAGTGGCATGTATAGGGACTTTGTTTTTTTGATATGTGTTAACATGACTAGCCAAATGTATTGGCCTATATTGAGTTATTTGTATATGGCCATGAAGGGTGGCTCATATTGATTATGGTTGTGAACCTATTTATCTATACTATGTTCTAATGCTTATGATGTGATTATACTTGTTGGCCATATATGGTTGGTGTTATGAAATATGTGTATGATGAATGTTTTATGACCAATCTAAATGCTCAAGGCCATGAATTAAATGTGTAATATGGAAATAAAGATGTGAAGGATTAAGGGTAACTTAAAGGCTTTGAAAATAGACTAAGTGTTGGCCACACGAGCTGAGACACGGTCGTATGTCTCAACCGTGTGGGGGACACGGCCTTAGCACACAAGCATGTGGCTTGGCCGTGTGGTCCAAATTATTCGCTGACGTCATTGTCATAGAGTTACACGGCCTGAGGACACGGGCGTGTCGAATGCACATGGGCGTGTCCCTGTGCCAAGATGGGCGTATGACCTCATGTCATGGAAAATTTTTCTAAGTTTTCCCAAAACTTTCTAAAGTTTTAGGTTTAGTCCCTAACTATTTTCAATGCATGTTTAAGGCTTCGTAGGCCCGTGTACGGGACATTATGCATGTGTATGAAAAGTTTTGATATGAATGAAATTTTATGGTTCGGTTTTTACATGTTTGTGAATGATTAAGTCTGGTAATTGCCTTGTACCCTGCTCCAGCGTAGGAGACGAGTAAGGGGTGTTACATTTAGTGATATTAGAGCTATGGTTTAGTCGATTCTCGAACTAACCTAGCACGTGTAAGAGCCTAGCTATAGATGCCACAAATTGGTAATAGTGTGATGTCTCCTGTCGCGAATAAGAACTATCTTGTTTAGATAAAGGTACTCTCCAATCAAGCTATACCGAACACGTAGATAGTGATACTAAAGTATTCTAATAAAGTGCAGTTATGAGGAGTTAAAACTCGGAAAAGTACAAATAAGAATTCGTGAAATGATCATGTAAATATTTGTGATATAAAAAAATATGAAATAGACTGTGTACATGGCATAATGAGCTTATATATGTGATCGCGTGGTTTTGTGATAGGTTTTAAATATTTATAATTAATCATTCTTGAAACTAACTATTATTGCGATGTAGGCAAGTGTACCTATCGAACAGTAGTATAGTTTTAGCAAGATCGAATTGTCGAACCCAAAGGAACTAAAAGTACTAGTAATGACTGTCTTTTTATTATCTAACCTAAAAATAAAGAGGTTTTGTTTTAATTAACTAATTATCTAAACAAAGAACTCATAGAGAATGAAATTGGGGAATTGATTTTTGGGAAAATCGATTGAATTAAGACAATACCTAAGAATAAATCCACCTAGACTGTACTTATTATTCTGGCTCTGAATCGGACGATTTATTCATTTAACTTGTTCCGTAGAGATCCCTAAGTTATGTTATTATCCCTATTCAAGACTAATAACGTCTAATCCTTAGATTGAATAATGGAGACCTTTCTCTAATTAACACCCTAGTGTTGCATTAACTCGATCTATGGATCCCCCTATTAGGTTTCACCCTAATTCGGCAATATCTTGTCACCCTATGTCTAGGCGCGCAATCAACTCCGCTTAATTATGACAAATGTACTCTTAAACAGGGTCTATTCCTCCTCTAAGTAAGAGCTTATCTTGAATTAGTATCCTAGGATATCAACACAAGAATTAATAACACATAATTAAGAACACGTTAAATATTTAACATACAGTTCAGAAAATAATAACAAGATTCGTCTTAGGTTTCATTCCTCTTAGGTATTTAGGGGTTTTAGTTCATAACTAAATAAGAAAACATCTCAGAATAGTAAAGAATACAAAACATAAAGAAAACCCAAAACTCCTGAAGGGGGAATTGAGGCGGGATCTTCAGTCTTGATGATGAATTCGGCTTTTGAGATGGATCATCGGCTTCTTTAGAGTAATTCCTTACTCCCTCTTCTTCGTCTCCCTTTTCCTCCTCCTCTAGGGTGTATTTATAGGCTTTGGAATGCCTAAGAACCCTCAAAATTAGCCTTTTCTAAATTGGACTCTATTTGGGCTCGACAGGGGCACGCCCGTGTGACACGCCTGTGTGAATCGTGCTTTGAAACTGCCAAATTGACATGGCCATGTGGTTTGCCCATGTGAGGAGGTCCAGGCCGTGTTGATTTTGTATTTTGGCCCATTTTCTCGGTTTTTGGCCCATTACTCATCCCTTTTGCTCTCTTATGCTCTCCTGAGTATAAAACATGAAATTAAAGCATTAGGAGCATCGAATTCACCAATTCTAATAGGAAATCATCCATAAAATGCGTTAAACATGGGGTAAAAATATGTATAAATTACGGTTTATCAAATACCCCCACACTTAAGCATTTACTTGTCCTCAAGCAAAATTCTCAACTCACAATCAAAATAAATTCTTCTCAACTTATAATTTCTATCGATAATATCTCAAATTAATCCGTAGGTAATCATACATTGAGAATTCAACTAAAAGAACATAAAAGTTTCAAACATTCGAAGTTGAGCATTTATTCCAAAAACTTAGGTGTCTCCCCTCATCTAAGTAATTATCTTCGATTCAGAATATCACAAAGTTTCACATCCTCACTAAAGATTCAATCACTCGAGGTGTTTAAGGATAATAAATGAAACACTCAATAGTCAATAATGAAAAGTCATTACCATAGGCTTGTATGAAAATCAAATCTCCATCACTGTAATTTAAGATGATACATCAATCAGAAGGTCTTTAGAGGGTTGTAATGAGGGTTGGTTAGGGGGTGTGGTCGCAAGCTGAAAGAAAGGGTTAGAATCGAGATTGACTTGAAAAATTGCCTAACTAGAAAAGGAGTTAATCATCACTTGCGTACAACAGAGTTTCTTCTCAGAATATGGAATTACTAATATGTATATATAGTTTTTTTTTTGAAGAACAAGTTAAATAACATAGACTAACTATTAAGAACAAAACATAGATAATCAATTTATTCAACTCAAATCTCGACAAAAAAATAGGGATTAATTTAAGGGATTTCAACAATAATGGGTTAAGGGTTAATATTATGGGTAATTCAAGGAATGGCTTTGTTATGCTCAAGGGGGTTTACTAGGGGTTAATCATGGAGGTAGGCTTTTCATGGCATGAGTGGGTTAATCCTAAGTGCCTTAATCATTTTGACATATCAAATCAAATGGTATGGTCTCGACATGCATAATCAAGCAAGTTCTAGAATAGCAGTTCAATACTGACGCACTCAAAGCAATAATAAAGGTGAGCATGAAAGAATTAATAGATGCTCAAAAGTCTCAAAAGTCTCAAAAATCTCACCAAAATTATGGCTTTTTAATGTTTAAAACTTGTGAATTCTAACTCAAAGTAATACCTAAACTTTAGGTAAATAACCTAAGATTTTAAATTCTTAAAAATCAACTTATCCTGCTTGATTCTCTAATGTCTTGAGGTTTAAACAATTAGTGCATAAATTCCTATGTTTTAATTCAATATATATCAACAAAAATCATAAATAAATCAAAATTTATCCTAAATATGATATGAGAGCTTTTTTAGAGAACAAGGCAGTTATTCAGGGATTTTTCTGATAATGAAATAAATATCCCCCCCACAACTAAGATGTACATTGCCCTCAATGTACAAAGGTAGATACTAGAGTATAAAAATAAGATAGGGGGAGAAGTGAAACTTCCTGTATGATGAATTCCTCGAACTGGAGTTTTGGAGAGTAATTGGTTCAAGAGTGGATGAGGATACTCTGGCTGTCGTAGAGGTTCATTAGTCCATAAGTCCTGCGCCAAAAGAATATTATATCTAGTGGTAGCTATGGTCGTGGTCGATCAGGACATGGCAGTCATGGAGAACCTTTCCCGGTGGAGTTTTTAGTTCCTATGCCAAGATGAGCTTAAGAGCTCTATATAACTGTGATAAAATAAGGAACTTTTTAGGAGATATAAGGAAAATTAATTACTCATAAAGAGATAACCAAAATTGATAATTAAAAATAAAATTCTAAAATCTACTAAAATTAAAAATAAAAATAAAAAATAGTTTTAATAAAAATTAAAAACATAAAATAATAAATAAATGTTTTTAAACATCTTCATCGCTGGATGGTTCGTGAGGTGGGATTGGCAATGAGATGTGGAGGTGCTGACAAATCTGCTATAGAGTAATATCAATGTTGTCAAATTGTTGAAAACACTGCGACTCGAATCGAGTGAGGCGCTCAGAGATGTCAGCATATAAAGCCGCCGCATGAACTAGACGAGAGGGTGGTGGTGGCTGAGTCGTGGGTCCTTGTGTTGTGGGGGGACATCATCAGGAATGTCCTTGTAGGCCTCCTCCTCGGTAGATTGGGCGAGACGGTATTGGGGAGGGTAGGTTCCTCGGTGCCTCTCGATCATCCTCATGCTAAGCATGCTCGAGATGCCTTGTGGAGACATCGGGCCGATGAGGGTAAGGGATGATTCTTGGGCCGCGGAGTTGAGGAGCCCGAAGTGTCAAGCCAACCGAGTAACATAGGGGCTAATGGAGATGACCCCCTTCCTATGCCGCTCCGTCTGGTGCTGAATCGCGAGGGCGATAAAATAGGCAAGGTCGATGACATGACCGTGTGACATACACCATAAAAAGTAGGCATCGTGAGTGTTAACGACGCCAGTACTCTCTCGCCTCCCTGTAATGGTGTGACCCAAAATGGCGTGTACGTACCTCAGGGAGGGAGGGAGAGCTGATGTCTTGGAGCGACTGGGATTGTAGGTGGCCCCACCTGGTACTAGTACATTCCAGCACCGTGAAGGAGAACGATGGATATGGCGGTTGAGAGTATCTAAGTCATTCTCCTCCATGAATTTCTCCGTATATAAACCCAGTGTAGCACCGAACTCTGGGATGCTGAGTTGGCAGACTAACCCGCCTAGACGAAACTAGACCGTGCAGGGATCATCGTAGTTCGTCATTACGGTCTGAAGATGAAACGTTGAGCATAGTTCCATCGTGAGCTCGTGGTATGTTGGTTCGATGATCCCAAAGAACAGCTCTCAAGGGTCGGTGGTTAAGAGGGCCCGAATCATATCAGCCAACTAAACTTGTTCTACGGTAGCCCAATCGATGCAGCGGCCCGCAATTAAAGGTTAGGCCCGAAGGATTTGGAAAAGTTCTTCTTGAGGCCCTCGGGGAAACTGAAGGAGAGGGTGACTAATTTCCGTGGTTGGACCCGCGGAGGATGACGCTCCTTCCTCTTCTTTGAAGCAGGGACAACGGCCTTCTTTCCTCGTGAAGACAACATTAAAAGCTTGTAATATAAAGAATAATAAGAATAGATAAACGAATAATGATAATAAGTAAATTAATTCGAAGAAGTAAAAAGTCATGAATTTGAACTAACTTATTTCAGCCAAGACTACTGATATAAAGCAAACTCAACCATAATAACAATGAGAATGAGAATAGAAATGTAATGGGTATTTTCCTAATCTCAATTTAACACGAAATGTATGATAACTAATCTTAGGAATGTAAATTAAATGATAGACATTGGCATGGTAATAGCATGAGAATAAGCATAGTAATGTCATGACTAACCTAAGAATGCAAATTAAATGATAGAATAATGAGAAAAATGAAAAATAGTTCAAAAGATATGAAGATTATGTTGATACTAAGCATTAGAAATAAGTAAAATAGAAGTGAAAGGAGTAAACAAACGCTAGGGGAGAGAGATTGAGCATAAAAAATGGAGTGGGAAGCGGCGCACGTGCATGGCAGGGAGGGCGTGTGGACTTACAGCGGCTAGGTTTAGGGTTTTTGAATGGGGAAGAAAGTGAATAGTGTAGGGTATTTATAGATCTTGGGGCACACGGCTAGGGAACACGCCTGTGTTCCCCAATTTCAGCCTGTGTGATTCGTGAATTTTAAAATTGGGCGCGACTGACATTTAATACACACCCGTGTTCCTTGGGTGTGTGGGTGCATATGGCCGTGTTGCACAGCCGTGTCTGGCATTGTTCGCTTCTCTCATGCCAGTGTCTAAAGACCTACGTCCATGTCAATCTAACAGGTTCGATCACGGGTGCTAGCCACGGGCGTGTCGTACGCCCGTGTTGTTTTGGCAGGCTCGACCACGGCCATGTCGTACAGCCGTGGCATTTTATCATAGCCCGTGTTTGGGGGAACCGTTGCCCTGTTTTCACACGGCCATAAGCACGCCCTTGTGCTTGGCCGTGTCTCTGTGGAAAACCTATATTCAAGTGTTCTGTTAGTAAGTTAGATGTCGAATACTAAATTTTAAAGAATTTAATATAGTTAGTGCTCAGGTTACCTCCCGAGAACCGTTTATTTATAGTCTATGATCGACTTACCTCTCCGTTGAATGATCATGGTGGTTTGAGGAGTTTATACTCCTTATTCTTGCTATCAATCTCATCAAAATAAGGTTTTAAACGTGTGTTGTTTACCTTAAAAGTGTCGAACTTGGGATGACTCACCTCGACTGTACCGAATGGGAAAATGTTGAGTACTGTAAGAGGGATTTCTTCATTTGGTGCGGTAGCGACAATGTGGGGATCTGCGACAGCGAATAAGACTCTATCTCCAACCTTAAGTTGATTTAGAAAGGTATTGAGCTCGTTCTATCGTAGATTCAGTTTTTCAGGTGTTCTTGGTTTATGCGTCCACCATTCATCTAGCTCCTCGATTTGTAATCTTCGATCTTCATGAACAGGTCCTTTACTATTGCTTGAGAATGACTCGTGCGCTTCCTTCAAACTCATTTCCTATAAAGTAGGTTGTACCATACTGTCAGTTTTAGGAGAATGGGTTAAACGATCACCTTCAATTCCCGATGGGTTGCCAGAATTGCGAACTTGAAGGGTGATTGTTTCATCTCCCACACGGAGTGTGAGTTCACCTGTGCCAACATCAATAACCATTTTAGTAGTTTCTAAAATGGGCGTTCCTAGAATTAAAGGAGTGTTGCTATCCTCCTCTATGTCTAGAACAATGAAGTCAACGGGAAATATGAATTTATCGATTTTAATTAGCGCATCTTCAATAATACCCCTAGGGAATCTTATAGTTTTATCTGCTAATTGAATGCTCATCCTAGTCTGTTTGGGTTTCCTGAGACCTAGTTGCTTTTATAAAGCATGACGTTGATACTAGCCCCTAAATTAGCTAATGCATTATTAACATCTAAGCTACCAATTAAGCAAGTAATCGTAAAACTCCCTGGCTCTTTTAGTTTGTTCGGTAGCTTATTTTTCAGAATAGCTAAGTACACTGCGTTTAGCTCCACATGCGACACCTCGTCCAACTTCTGCTTATTTCCTAAAAGCTCTTTTAAAAATTTCATTGCGTTTGGCATCTGCGATAGGGCCTCAATAAACTGTAAGTTAATATGTAATTTTTTTAAGAGTTTAAGGAATCTACCAAATTTTTCATCTGAGCGGTCTTTCCTTGTTGCGTTGGGGTATGGCACACGAGGTTTATATTCGACATTCACTGATTTGTTTGTATTTTGATCTACCTCACCTTGACCTTTGCTTAACACAGTTTCTTGCCTCGGTTCTGGTTCAGGCTCCACAAATCCTTCTTCATCTTTAACATTAATCGTGTTGAGCTGTTCCCTTGGGTTGGGTTTAGTATTACTTGGCAAACTACCTCGTGGTCGTTCAGAGATTAGTTTGGAAAGCTGACCTATCTGAGTTTCGAGCCCTTGGATCGACGCTTGTTGATTTTTAAGTACTGTCTCGATGTTCTAAAAAAGGGTTTCTGACACCGATATAAACTTTGAGAGCATCTCTTCAAGGTTCGGCTTATTTTCCTGTTGGTAGGGTGGTTGCTGAAAACCCGTAGGATGTTGTGGTCTTTGATTTCTTTGACCGCCCCACGAGAAATTGGGATGATTCCTCCAACCTGCATCATAAGTGTTACTAGATGGATTGGTTTGAGGTCGAGGATTATTACCCATGTAATTTAATTGCTCGTTATCCATGTTGTGGCCGTAAGGTTGGTATTCTGAATGGCTTGTTCCACCTCCACTTGCTTCGCACTGCATCACTGGGTGAACCTGTGAAGAACTAAGAAAACCATCATTTTTCTTATTCAAGAGTTCTACCTGATTAGAGAGCATGGTGACCGAATCAACGTTATAAACGGTGACTATTTTCGTTGGCTTTGTCCTCATGACTTGCCACTAATAGTTATTCAGTAACATCTCTTCTATGAACTCATAAGCATCTTCAGGTGTTTTATTGTTGATGGTTCCGCCAGTAGCTGCGTCAACCATTTGCCGAGTCAAAGGATGCAGACCATTATGGAATGTTTGAACTTGGAGCCAAAGTGGTAACCCATGGTGAGGGCACCTTCTCAGTAAGTCCTTGTATCTCTCCCATGCATCGTAGAGTGTTTCTAAATCCATCTGCACAAAAGAAGAGATATCGTTACGTAATTTAGCCGTTTTAGCCGGCAGAAAATATTTTAGTAAAAATTTTTCGATCATTTGTTCCCTAGTAGTAATTGACCCTCGTGGTAACGAGTTCAACCACTGTTTAGCTTTGTTCCTTAATGAAAAGGGAAACAATCGAAGACGTATGGCATCATCAGAAATGCCATTGATTTTAAATGTATCGCATAGTTCTAAGAAGTTGGCTAAATGAGCGTTGGGATCCTCATCCTGCAAACCATCAAACTGAACAAGTTGCTGTATCATTTGAATAGTGTTAGGTTTCAGTTCAAAGGTATTTGCAACCATAGCAGGTCTAACTATGCTCGATTCAGTTCCTGTTAAAGAAGGTTTAGCATAATCATACATAGTGCCTGGAGTAGGATTTTGATTAACCGCAATTATAGAAGGTAGCTGATTGTCTTGGTTCTCAGCCATCTCTTCGGTTGGGGGTTGAGTATCATCCCCTTGCTCGTTCTCTGTGTATCTTAAGCTTCACCTTATTTCTCTTTGGTTTTTACGAATTGTGCAATTGATTTCTTCGTCAAAAAGTAGTGGTCCTGACGGGTTTCTTCTAGTCATAAACTATAAAAACCTGCCAAGAGAAGGAAAAATAAATTAATAAGTAATAATAAAATTAAATTAAATTGCAAGAAAAATAAATGGCTAAAGTAATAAAAATTGAGCGTTCCTAATATCTTAGTTCCCCAGCAACGGCGCCAAAAACTTGATCGCGTGATTTCGTGATAGGTTTTAAATATTTATAATTAATCGTTCTTGAAACTAACTATTATCATGATGTAGGCAAGTGTACCTATCGAACAATAGTATAGTTTTAGCAAGACCGGATTGTCGAACCCAAAGGAACTAAAAGTACTAGTAATGACTGTCTTTTTATTATCTAACCTAAAAATAAAGAGGTTTTGTTTTAATTAACTAATTATCTAAACTAAGAACTCACAGAGAATGAAATTGGGGAATTGCTTTTGGGAAAATCGATTGAATTAAGACAATACCTAAGGAAAAATCCACCTAGACTGTACTTGTTATTTTGGCTCCGAATCGGACGATTTATTCATTTAACTTGTTCTGTAGAGATCCCTAAGTTATGTTTTATCCCTATTCAAGATTAATAACGTCTAATCCCTAGACTGAAAAATTGAGACCTTTCTCTAATTAACACCCTAGGGTTGCATTAACTCGATCTATGGATCCCACTATTAGGTTTCATCCTAATCCGGCAAAATCTTGTCACCCTATGTCTAGGCATGCAATCAACTCCGCTTAATTATAACAGATGTACTCTTAAACAGGGTCTATTCCTCCTCTGAGTAAAAGCATATCTTGAATCAGTATCCTGGGATATCAACACAAGAATTAAGAACACATAATTAAGAACAAGTTAAATATTTATCATACAATTCAGAAAATAATAACAAGATTCGTCTTAGGTTTCATTCCTTTTAGGTATTTAGGGGTTTTAGTTCATAACTAAATAAGACAACATTTTAGAATGATAAAGAATACAAAACATAAAGAAAACCCAAAACTCCTGAAGGGGGAATTGAGGAGAGATCTTTAGTCTTGATGATGAATCCGACTTCTGAGATGGATCAATCGGCTTCCTTGGAGTAATTCCTTACTCTCTCTTCTCTGTCTCCCTTTTCCTCATTCTCTAGGGTGTATTTATAGGCTTTGGAATGCCTAAGAGCCCTCAAAATTAGCCTTTTCTAAATTGGACTCAACTTGGGCTCAGCAGGGACACTCCCGTGTAAATTGTGCTTCGAAACTGCCAAATTGACACGGCCGTGTGGTTTGCCTGTGTGAGGAGGTCCAGGCCGTGTTGATTTCGTATTTTGGCTCATTTTCTCCATTTTTGGCCCGTTTCTTATCCCTTTTGCTCTCTTATGCTATCCTAAGTATAAAACATGAAATTAAAGCATTAGGAGCATCAAATTCACTAATTCTAATAGGAAATCATCCATAAAATGTGTTAAGCATAGGGTAAAAATATTTGTAAATTACAGTTTATCAATATGATGGATTGACAATCCCATGGTGTATATGGTTGATTTGTTCAAGTGAATGCATGTGTTTAGATAACTTACTAAAAATACAGGTAGAAAGAATGTTCATGTATAATTATTTGAATGATTACGATTGGCAAGCTCGTATAACTTAAGTAAATGTGTTAAATTGTTCGGATAGTTTTATATGATTGTAATGACATGCATAAATCAAAGTTTCGATTGTAATGTATATTCATCCATGTTTGTTGGCCCTCATATGAGATGATGTGCTTAATATGTTTAATTAAGTGAATATATGTAACACCCCTAACCCGTACCCGTCATCGGACAAGGTTTAAAGGCGTTATCAGACATATTGAAACATTTAATGTTCATTTCACAAACATCATAGTATTGAAGATCAAATATCAATACAATGTCCCTTACATAGGTCATCGAGACCTTAACATACTTTATAAAGGGGTCGGGACTAAACTGATCTCATACAAAATTTTTCAAAACTTAGGCATTTTTCAAAGTTGTACAGGTTACACGCCCATGTGAACAGGCCGTGTGCCTCACACGGCTTTAGACATGCCCATGTGTCTAAGCCATGTCAAAACAGGGCATACATACTGACTTGTTCACACGGCCACAAGACACGTCCGTGTGCCTTGGCCATGGTCGAAATTGACTTGGGTCACACAGCTAGCCACATTCCCGTGTGCCTTGGCTATGCTCAAGCTTGACTTAAAATCGTAGGGTAACCCAGGGGACACACGGCTGTGCAACATGACCGTGTGTCGCACACAGCTGAGACACAAGCCCGTGTCTCTTCCTGTGTGGACAAAAATAGGCCATCTGAAAAGTCAATTTGCCACCGATTTTTGGTCAAAACTATAATCATCAAACCAAGCACATTTGCATCATAATTTCAGCCAATTTCAATACCAAAACATACATTATTTATATCATTACATTATCAACAATTTCCATATTCAATTCATCAACCAAATCATACCAAAAGTAAACCAAAATTATACCAAAGCATATGTTTCAATACTTCAACTTACATCATTCAATCTCATAACCAAAA
Organism: Gossypium arboreum; assembly: GCF_025698485.1. NCBI lineage: Eukaryota > Viridiplantae > Streptophyta > Magnoliopsida > Malvales > Malvaceae > Gossypium > Gossypium arboreum. The sequence goes on along the minus strand of NC_069076.1, from coordinate 13,063,901 downwards.
CTTACTATTTTCTCAAATAAACATATACCTTTACTTACTCAAAATGACCAATTTCTATAGCCATTCAAAACACATCATAATAATCATAATACTAATTTTGTTGTTTGAGTGCCCGATTAAATAAAAGGACTTAATCGCGTAAAATGAAAATTTGATGGTTATTTGTATAAAGGCCGAATTGCTATTATTTTATTAATTTGAAGTACCTAAGATGTAATTAGACCTTGGGAATATGGTGTGTACGGCAATGACCTTAGAATATGTGTTATGTTTATTTATTATTAAAAGGTAAAAATGTAAAATGGTTAATAATATATGTATAATACAACATAAAAATTTATAATATGGTTTTATATTATCATGTTCTTGCCGAAATAACAAAATAAGAAGAAAATTAAAAGAAACCTAGGTTCGACCACCTTCCAAGCTTGATTCAAGTTTCATTTTTACTCGGTTTTTGATAATTTTTACGTTTTTGAGATCGTTGTTAAGTTATCTACAAGACCCATGCTTGAATTTTTGATTTTGATGAATATTTTGAGTTATGAAATTGTTGAAAGCTTGTGATTTTTTTCGTTTGATGATGAAATATGAAAGATATGTTTTGGATTAACATGTTTTGTATTGGAGTTTTTGATGATTTTGAGTAATTAAGACTAAATTGCAAAAATAATAAATTGAGAGACTAAAATGTGAAATAAATGAAATATATGGACTTGTATGGACACTAGGAACATTCGACCAAACATGGGTATATTGAAATTTTTCATATTTTGTGTTTTGTGCAATAGGGACTAAATTGTAAAAAGTGTAAAATATTAGGGGTAAAATGGTAATTTTCCCATTTATGTGTTTTTGGACTAAATTGAATGAAAGTATGTTTGAATGAGTTTAATTTGAATATGTTTAGATAAAGAACCAAAGAAATCAGATTTGGATTGGGGGAAAATGAAAGTTGTCGACTAGTCGTCTCGTTCAGTTTTACATCGTCCGAGGTAAGTTTATAAGCAAATAGACGTACTTAATTTTAATTAAATGCAAATTACATATGCTGAAATGAAATATGCAAATTTATATTTACAATAGTCGTATGTATACAAGCTTGGATACTTTATTTTCGATTCGTTTCGACCGAGTTACGACGTCCGGAAGCCCCGTATGAACCTTAGGAATAGCTAGGATACATATGTCATGACATAGGATTCCGATATGTGATGTGCGAGTAAGACCATAAGATTTTGATATGTGATGTGTGAGTAAGACCATGGCGTCGATATCTGACTCTGATATATGTGTGCAAGTAAGACCCTGTCTGGGAAAGTGGCATCGATGTAATTACATGTAAGACCACATCTGGGATGTTGGCATTGTACGATATATGTGTGATTATCTGAGTGTCCTATCCAATTCCGAATGGTTCATTAGGCAATGTTAACTGTGAATGAATGTGTAAATTGAGCTAAAATGATCAGGTATGAATTAGTTTATTTCCTACTTGAAATAAGTTAAGTAAGTTACTTGATACTTGTTGTAAGTCTTGTATGAAGTAATGAAAGAATGTATGTGAATATGGTGAGAGTATTTGGCTTTATGATTAAATGATATGAATATTATGGAATTGGTTCTTGGTTACGTGTAATTATGACTAGGTATATTCGGCCAAATAAGTAGTATATGTATATGATGTTATATTATGATTCATGAGCTTGTGTGTAACACCCCATACCTGTAGCCCACGTCAGAGCGGAATACGAGGCATTACCTAACTAGATCTCATGCTCCCAAATGTCCACAAGTCACCAAGACTCGGTTCAACTTAAAACTTTTTCAATTTCTACTTTAAACTACTTGTTATGAGCCTACGATCCCGAAATCGACCATTGAAAACTGTTGGGGATCAACCCGGTCCTTAAACCATCTATAGAAAATTTGACTTTGAAACAAGGCACACGCCCATGTGAAAGGGTAACAAGCCCGTGTGGCCATTTCAACATGGTCATGTGATGGCCTATGTGGCTCACACGGCCTAAGCAATATAGGGACACACTCGTGTGGAATTTATTCTAAATGCACACCTACAAGGGTTTTCACACGGCTTGGCACATGCTCGTGTGCTTGGCCCGTGTCATTCATATAGCCATGACATGCCCGTGTCCTAGCCCATGTACAAAAACATGGACATTCTGTTTCTAATGTCAACATCCCCAAAATGACACACGGCCAAGGCACACACTCGTGTGCTAGGTCGTGTCCCTCACACGACTGAGAAACACGCCTGTGTCTCTGCCCGTGTGTTGTGTTTATTACCATGCATACTGACTTGAAATTTCCATGTACAGGGGACACATGGCCAGACCACACGTCCATAAGGCAAACCGTGTGTCACACATAGCCTAGACACACTTCCATGTGTTTACTCGTGTGGACAATTTAAGGTTATTTACCAAGCCTCTTTGCCACCCTTACTTACACAACATACACATTAGCAACCAAAGCCAATACAAGGCTAACTCATGCAAACAAATCAGCCACAATAAACCGCATTCCATGTGTGTATTTTACCCATTTATGAAGATAACATCCTTGTATATAAATCAAAATGAATATTAACCATCATTCGAGGCTTAATACAAAATGAGAGATTTATCCCAAGCCAACACGTTTGGCCAAATTGAAAATGACACAAAACACAAGTCTAGTTCCCTATACATGCCATATTCAAAAATATAAATCAAACTATACTGAATGCTTCGATTGATAGTGTGATTGATATCTCTGATTCCCGTTGATCCTTGAGCTATAAGAAAATGAAAAGGAGAGGGAGTAATCATAAAGCTTAGTAAGTTGCACATAAATAAATATACAGCATAACTTTATCATCCATCAACAAATATCAAAATATACAAGTGGCATACGCCAAACTTACTTATCAATATTCAATAAACCTCACATAGCATATAATTAAGCTCATATTTCATACATAACATATAGGTACCTGTACCACTCACAACACAGTTATACTTTCCTTGTTAACTTGAAATCATACATTCACTGTTGAACCATTTGGAACATTATCGGATAATCATTTAGCCTCAAACATGGGTGCAGGTGCCGATGCCATGTCCCAGACATGGTCTTACACAAGCTTTAGCATATCTGTGTCGATGCTATGTCCCAGACATGGTCTTACACTGACACATCTCATAGCCGGTGCATGTCCTAGACATGTCTTCCACTGGCTTACGTCTCGAGGCCGATGTATGTCCTAGACATGTCTTACACTAGCACTCGTCTCAATGCCGATGCCATGTCCCAGACATAGTCTTACACTGGCTCTCACAATGTGGCCGATGCGTGTCCCAGACATGTCTTATACTAGCTCACACAAGTGACCCAAACGTCATGGCATGAATATCCGATTTGTTTCCTAGGTTCAAATGGGAACTCTAATGTCTCTATTACCATCATGCTTTCCCAATTCCACAGTCAAGCAATTCATGCTATATTAAATTCAACTACAACTCAACACATAAGTTAACATTGTAGTTGTATTATTTACATACAACTTACCTTGGATTGGAAAATGTGGCGACAATTCGATTTAATCGATTTGCTTGGCTTTCCCTTGGCTTAAGTTTGGATTTGGTGATTCTTGATCTCTAATCAAAAAATGCACTTATATAGTCACTAAATAAATTAAGAAATCGAAAATTCATATCTTTAGTAAAATGACCATTTTGGCCCAGACTTTAACAAAATGACCATTTTACCCCTAGGCTCGAAAATCAATTTTTATCGAATTTCATCATATCTTAAGCCTAGCCGAACCCTTTTTACTCTTATAACAACTCCAAATTCCCACTATTTCACATACTTAACATCTATTTTAGAACTTATATAGTATAGTCCTTTGAAGTGTTTTCATTTTAACATCTTTCACAAAAGTTGTTCATAACACACCGAAGACTTATTTTCTTGCATAAAAACTCAGCAAACATTACAAACCCTTTCATGGCAAAGCCCTACACCTTTAATCATTTTGCGAACTAGTATCCTAATTTGAAAGCTCATGCTACAAGGGTCTCAAAAGTACAAAAATATTCAAGAAAAACCGTTAAAATCACTTACTTGTGAAGTGTGAAAGTTCCTAAAATTTCAAGCTCTTAAAATCCCATTTCTTTGCTGAAAATTTTGGTGGTAGAGAAGAAGATGAGAAGGTGATATCATCTTTCTCTTATTTTATTTCTATTTTAATCAATTTAGCCACCAAACCCACCAAACTTGGCCTTTTTGACCAAGTTTGTCTCCCATGGCCGACCATGCCTCCATAATGGGTCTAATTTCCCTTTAAAGACCCCCAATTTAGGTTCTCTAGTTATTTGGAACTTTTAGCTATCAAAATAGTTCTTTTGCATTTTATGCGATTTAGTCCTTTTTCACAATTGGGCTTAGAAACGTCACAATTAACTCACAAAATTTTTCATGCACTCTTAAAAACATGCTATAACATCTAAATAATTATAAAATAATTTACTCAGATCCCTAGACCACTATTTCGACTAGGCCCTAAATCGGGCTGTTACATTGTGTATACGAGTATATGTATATTAGGTTATGTAATGACATATTGGCTTTGAAAGTTGAATGATAATTGGCTAATTTGATATTGTGAGCATTCGGCCAAGGTAAAAATTGTGAATGTAAATGTATTATTTATGAAATTTGTTGAGACTAAGCGTGGAAGTGATAATGTAATTTGGTTTAGTTTATTTGACTTGATGATATCATTTGGGTTGTTTATTTGCTTATGACTTACTAAGCTACAAAATCGTACTCTGTGTGTGTGTTTGATTCTGTTTTATAATGATGATCGTTTTATGAATCACTAAACTAGACTACAATCACGACTAAGGCAAGCACACCTATCTAATGGTAGTATAGCTACGGTGAGTCCAGAATATCGTATCCACAAGGACTAAAAGTACTAGTATTAACTATCTTTCCATTATTTAGCCTAAAATATAAGGGATTTGTTTCAATCTAAAATTAACTAACTAATTAACTATTGAACATGAAAAAGAGCAAAATATGAAAAATACTTGAAGAAAACTTATAATGAGGACAATACCCAGGAAAGAATCCACCTAGACTTCACTTATTATTCTAACTCTAAATCAAACGATTTATTTGCTTGTCTTGATCCGTAGAAATCCCTAAATTATGTTAATATCTCTTTCGAGACTAAGAACAACTGACTCTAGGTTTATTAATTGAAATCTCTTTCTAATTAAAACTCTTATCGTCACATTAACTCTATCTATGGATTCCCTATTAGATTTGTCTCTAATCTGGTAGATTTATGTCATCCTATTTCTAGGATTGCATGCAACTCCACTTAATTATGCTAGATCTACTCTTAAATAGGGACTTTTGCTCCACTGAATAAGCACATCAAACTTCGAATAATATCCTGAAAATATTAAAACAAGGATTAAAAACACATAATTAAGAACAAGAACAAGTATTTATCGTGTAATTTAGATAATTAAATTATAAGATCCATCTTAGGTTTCATCCTCCCTAGGTATTTAGGGAGTTTAGTTCATAATGTAAAAGGAAAACATCTCAAATTTAGAAAAACTACAAGACATAAAAAAACCAAATAAACTTCGAGAGAAATTTGAATGGAGATCTACAATCTTGAAGTGCATCTGCTTCTAAGATGATTCCAACGGCTTCCTTTAAGTAATTTCTGCTTTCTGCTCTGTGTGTCCCTTTAGGTCCTCTTCTAGTGTGTTTCTATAGACTTTAGAATGCTCAGAAACCCTACAATTTGGCTTTTTTCGTGTATTTGGGAAACAGGGAGTGATATCGACACGGGCTACCACATGGGCGTGTGGACAGCCCGTGTGGTTCACTCGGGCATGTGTTCAGCTTGTGTGGAATTCGTCTTGGCCGTGTGGATCTTTCAATCAGCCTCTTTTATCCATTTTATGCTCCTTTTGTTCTCCTATGCTCACCTGAGTATAAAACATTAAATTAAGGGATTAAGAGCATCTAATTCACTAAATTACATGATAAACCATCCAAAAATATGCTAAGTATAGGATTAAAATGTGTTACTTTTATGGTTTATCAAGTATCCCCACACTTAAGCATTTGCTTGTCCTCAAGCACAATCCTCAACTCACAATTAAAATTAAACTCTCCCAATCCTAAATTCTCATTAATATTGTTTTATCATAATTTCACTAATAATCATACATTGATAATTCAACTAAAAGAGCACTAAATGCACAAACAATCAAAGTCTAGCATTTTAAAGCATGAAAACATATGTATTCCCCCTTATCTAAATAATTACCTTTAATTCAAAAATCAACAATAATTGACATCCTCACTAAAGATTCACTCAAATCACTCAAACTGTTTAAGGTTCAAAATTTAAGCACTCAAAAGTCAAACATGAAAAATTATTACCATAAGCTTGCATGAAAATCAAATCTCTACCACTATAAATGAGATGATACACAAATCAAAAGGTCTTTAAAGGGTTGTAACAGGGTTTGGGTTAATGGTGTGGATAAAGGCTGAAAAAGAAGGTTAGAATCGAGATCGAATTGACCAATTTCCTAACTAGAAAAATAAACTAACACTAAATACTTACATCAATCGAATTTATTAAAGATAAACAATAGCTTCTTCTCAGAATATGAAATTAACTACTTAAGATCAAGACAAAGAACTAATAATAATCAACATGTATGTATTTTTTTTCAGCTCTTTTTTTAAATGAATGAATGAATAATAAGGTAAAATTATACAACTAAAATAAAAGAACATAGTTAGGCATTTAACCAAATCAAATCTGGACAAAAAGGGAGTCAATAAAATAGGTAAATTTCTCAACGAATCAAAAAGTCTAATGTATGGTTTAATATTAAAAATAAATTAAGAAACAGTTTGTTAGGCTCAAAAGGGTTCACTAAGGGTTAGTTTGTAAAGGTAGGCTTTTTGTGGGGTAAGTGAGTTAAAACCTAGGCGCCTTTATCATCTCAGTATATCAAATCAAAGATGTGGTCTTGACATGTATAATCAAAGCAAGTTCTAGAATAACAATTCAATATTGACGCACTCATTACCAATAATAAAGTAAGCATGAAAAAAAGTATGCTCTATAGGCTCAAAATCTCACAAAAATTATGGCTTTTGATGTCAATCTTGCAAATTTTCAAACTTTAAGGTAATACCTCAATTTAGGGAAACATCCTAAAAATTTTAATTCTGAAAATAGACTTATCATGCTTGATTATCTAGTGTCTTAAAGTTTAAACCATTAATGCACAAGTGTCTATGAATTTAATCTAAAACATATCAATGAAAATCACAAATTAATACGAGTTCATTCTAAAAGTAATATGAGAAAATTACTTAAACACAAGGCATAATTGAGGGATTTTCAAATAATCGTATAAATAACCTCCCTATGCTTAATATGTACATTGTCCTCAATGTACAAACAAATATAAATCATAATACAAACAAAATATCAAAAGGTAGGGAGATAACTGAAACTGCCCTGAATGGTAGATGAATCTCCCGGAATAGTGAAAAGAAGAATTGTAGATAAATGTAGGGGTAGAGCAAAATTCTGATCAACGATAAGAAAATAGACACAATTTCAAGAAGATTAAAGGGTTACTCATTAAGAAACAACCATAATAATTAAAATAAAGTTCAAAATAGGAAAACAAAATAAAAATAAAAATAAAAATAAAAATAAAAATAGAAATAGAAATAGAAATAGAAATAGAAATAGAAATAGAAATAGAAATAGAAATAGAAATAGAAATAGAAATAGAAATAGAAATAAATATAAATATAAAGATAAATGGACTCAATGGTCCTCATCATCAGATGTGTACATCATCGGCGTGGAGGAGTAATATGTAAATGCTGACAGATCTGCTGCAAAGTCACATCAAGACTATCAAACCGCTCAGTACAGTACTGATAGAAACTCATGAACTCTTCATAGGACACTCCTCGAGAGCTAGCAGTGGAGGGAACATGTCGGTGACTCGATAGTGGAGGCTGTGGTGGGTCTTTGTGATAGGGAGAAACATCATCAGTGAAGTCTTCTGTGTCATGGTGAATGTTAGATTGGACTAGTCTATACTGAGGAGAGTCCACTCAACGTTGCCGCTCAATCATCCTCATATGTATCATGCTTGAGATGCCTTGAGGGGACATCTGACTGACTAAGGTAAGTGTTGAGGATTTCTCCGATGTGTCGAGTAAAAAAAAGTGTCGAGCGAGATGAGTCACATAAGGGTCGAGAAAGATGGGGCCCTTCTTATGGCGTTCAGTCTGATTATGGCACGCGAGTGCGATGAAATATGCTAAATCAAACATATGTCTGGTAGTCATGCTTCACAGGAAATAGGCGTCACAAGTACTAACCGCACCTGTGCTCTCTCTCTGACCTGTCAAAGTGTGAGCTAGGAGGGCGTGAATATACTATAGGGCTGGAGAGAGGTGTGTTGCCTTTGAGCGACTCGCATCATAGTTAGTCAGGCCGCCTGTGAGTTTAACCCAACATCGCGAGGGCGAGTAATGAATATGTCGGTGAAGGTGGAGAAAGTCCTCGGTGGTCATGAACCCCTCTGTGTAAAGTCCCAAAGTAGCACCGAACTCTGGGACACTCATGTGTCGCACTAACCTTCCAAGGAAAAAGGTGATGGTGCCTGGCTCATCATGGACCCACATGACTTGCTGGACCAAAAATGTGGCGCTAACTCTAAGGTGAGCTTCGAGTAGGTGGGCTTGATGATGGTGAAGAACCTATCCCACGGGGCTGTGGTAATAATTGCGCGCACATCATCAGCCAAACGGACCTACTCTAATGCAGCCTAATCAATGCAGTGACCCATACCGAGGGGTCGTACTCGATGAAGCTAGTATAGTTCCTCTTGAGGGCCTGCTGAAAATCAAAGAAAAGGGTGGCGAGCCTCAGCAGATGTGCTTGGGATGAGGTTCCATCGAGGCCTTTCCACTTTTTCGAAGTGGGGACAGCAACCTTAGATTTGCCTCGTGTGTTTGTTATGGTGTACCTAAAAAAGAGCGATTAAAATGTCGAATTGTCATAAAGGGAATAGGCGAGGGTGTACCAATAGCTAAGTTAAACTTGAACAATAAAAATAACATGCTTTTAACATGATAAAACAAAATGTTAGTACTAAACCAATAACCTAATAATGAACAGGAAGAACCAGAATCGTAATGATAAAATAAAAAAAAAATCAAATTACTAAAACAAGAGACATGAGCAATACTGCTAAGTAGCTTTAGAGTAACACAATTAATAGAGATGTCTAAAATATCAAGAACTAACAAAGAAACGACAATAAAGAATCAATAACAGTAAAATTAATAGAATAAAAATAACTAAAAAGACTAATAATGACAACAACAACAACAACAACAACAACAACAATAATAATAATAATAATAATAATAATAATAATAATAATAATAATAATAATAATAATAATAATAATAATAATAATAATAATAATTGGAAAGGGAATGTGCGGTGGAAGAAATCGACAGTGGTATGGTGGTGGTTAGTGGAAAAGGTTGAATGTGCGGTGGTGGTGGTCAGACAGAACAGGGATGGACGGTGCGAAGGGAATGTAGGGTGAGTTGTGGCTAGTACGGGTTTGGGGGGTAAGAAAGGAGAAGGAAGAGGGGAGAGTAGAGGGTGTTTGGGAAAAGGGGGTTGGTGGGGATGGGGGGTTGTGCGTCGTGGGGAAGAAAAAAACAGCTAAGAGGGCAAAGGGGATACAGTGGCCAAAAATGTAGGGGCTAGGTCAGAGGCGACTGGTGTTTGGGAGAGGTTTGGAGAAGAAGACAAGAAATAGAATATTAGGGTTTGTGGGTTAAAAAGGGGCACAATTGTGTAACGGTCCGTGTTGGGCCACACGACCATGTCACACGACCATGTCACACGCCCGTGTGGCTCAACTTCCAGCCCGTGTTCATCGAGGAATTAGAAGCCCGCTCGTCACACGGCCTCGGACACACTCGTATGTCTGGGCCGTGTGGTTTACACGTTTGCTTCTCCCACACCTGTGTGTCTAAACATACGACCGTGTGCCTTGCCTGTGGAGCTCTCTGACTTGTTTAAAATTCAAAAAATTTAGCTCTAGTTTTCACATGGCCTAGGACACACCCGTGTGTCCAGGCCGTGTGGTATACATGGCCATGTCACACGCCCGTGTGGCCTTTTTAAGCTCGTGTCTCTGTCGATTTTTGGGGATTTAAGCTTCAGGGCTCACATGTCCTAGGACACTCCCGTCTGTCCAGGCTATGTGGCTTACACGGCCATGTCACCAGGCTGTGTACCTCTCTGTCAATTTTCTTGTAATTTAAAAACTAACTCCCAAAGTCCACACGGCCATAGACACGTCCGTGTGTCACGGCCATGTGGGTCACATGGCCATATCGCACGGCCGTGTATGTCATTATTGCCTTATGTTAAGCCACACGGCCTAGGACACGGCTGTGTGTCCAGGCCATGTGAATCAAAAAACCTGCATAATATGAAGTAAAAAATAAGAAAATTAATGGGGTTAGTACTCAGTTTGCTTTTCGTGAAGCGCTTATTTAAAGTCTAAGCTAGACTTACCTCGTATTCTCATGGTCACGGTGGATCACAGATTCGAAACTCCTCTTTCTCGCTGTCAATTCCTTTATTTAAATAAGGTTTAAGTCGAGTACTGTTTACCTTAAAAGTGCCAAAATGCGAATGGGTCACCTCGACTGTACTGTATGGAAAGACTTTGAGTATCGTAAAAGGAGTCACTCTGTTAACGTTGAGTTCTGTGGTGGTAATTTGAGAGTCCATTTTATCTAACCAGACTTGGTCCCCAACCTTGAATTGATTGGTTCTCTTATTAGACTCGACATGGTGTTGCTTCTGCACCTCCTTGTCATAAGTCTGCCATTCGTCTAGTTCATCTATCTGTAGCATTCGTCGTTCATGGATGGCTCCATTGTTAATGCATGAACTAGGATGTAGCTCATTTATGTTTCTTGAAAGTGTTTCCTGCAAAGGGGATCGGACTACATGATTAGCCTTATTAACCGGATTTATAAGGTCATCTTCATTACTTGACATTTTAATCAAATCACGAGCCTGAAGAGTAACCATTTCATCACCTGCACGAAGCATTAGTTCACTTGTACCAACATTTATGATAGTTCTGGCAGTTGCTAAAAAGGGTCGCCCTAATATTAAAAGAACGTCACCGTCCTCTTCTATGTCTAAAACAACAAAATTTACTGGGAATATTAATTCATCAATTTTTACTAGTACATCTTCAATGATACCCCTTGGAAATCTAATAGTTTTATCTTCCAATTGAATACTCATCCTAGTTTGTTTGGGCTTCCCAAGACCTCATTGCTTAAACATTTTATAGGGCATGACGTTAATACTTGCCCCTAAGTCAGCCAAAGCATTATTAACAGCAAAACTATCGATTAAATAAAGAATAGTAAAACTCACTGGATCTTTCAATTTACTAGGTAGTATATTCTGCAAAATGGCCGAGCAAACTGTATTCAACTTCACATGCGACGAATCATCTAACTTCCATTTGTTTGCCAAAAGCTCCTTTAAAAATTTAACCAAGTTGGGCATCTGTGAAAAAGCTTCAATAAACGGTAAGTTAATATGTAACTTTTTAAAATGTTAAGAAATTTACCAAATTTTTCGTTTGTACGTCTTTCTTGGTAGCTTTAGGTATGGCATGCGAGGTGTATATTCTCTGCTTACCGGTCTTTGTTTGTTTTGGCTTTCATCCACCTTATCTTGACTTACCATAGTTTCTTGCCTCGGTTCTGGTTCGGACTCATCTAACCCTTCTTCATATTGAACAGTAATCGCATGAAGCTGCTCTCCTGGGTTAGTCTCGGTGTTGCTAGGCAAGCTACCATGTAATCTTTCTGAGATCAGCTTAGCAAGCTGACCTATTTGAGTCTCGAGACCTTGAATCGATTCTTGCTAATTTTTAAGCACTGTTTTAGTGTTTTGGAAACGTGTTTTTGACACCGAGATGAATTTTGTTAGCATCTCTTCAAGGTTCGGCTTCTTTTCCTGTTGGTAAGGTGGTTGAAAGCTTGGAGGGGGTTGTGGTATTTGATTGCCTTGACCACCCTAAGAGAAATTGGGATGGTTCCTCCAACCTGCATTGTAAGTATTACTATAGGGGTTATTCTGAGGACTAGAATTGTTAGACATATAGCTGACTTGTTCGTTAGTAGTGCTAGGGTCGTAAGCTAGGCATTCTGTATTGTTCATTCCCCCTCTACTTGTGTTACACTGCATCACCAGATGTACTTGCATAGAGACACATAAACGATCAATCTTTTTATTTAAAAGCTCTACCTGGTTTGATAACATAATGACCGTGTTGAGGTTGAAAACACCGCTGCTTTATTAGGCTTTACCCTCATGACTTGCCACTGATAGTTATTCAGTGACATCTCTTCAATAAATTCATAAGCTTCCTTAGGTGTTTTGTTACTTAGGGTTCCACTGGTGGCTGCATCGATTAACTACATAGTTGAGGGGTTCAAACCGTTGTAAAAAGTTTGAACCTATAGCCGTAAAGGTAACCCATGGTGAGGGCACCTTCTCAATAAGTCCTTATACCTCTCCCATGCGTCGTATAAAGTATCTAAATCTATCTGTACAAAGGAAGAGATATCATTCCTCAATTTGGCTATCTTAGCCGATGGAAAGTACTTTAGTAGAAACTTCTTGATAATCTGTTCCCAAGTAGTGATGGAACCTCGTGGTAACGAGTTCAACCACTGTTTAGCTTTATTCTTCAATGAAAAGGGAAATAACCGAAGGCGAATGGCATCATCAGAAACGCCATTTATTTTGAAAGTATAACAGAACTCTAAGAAGTTGACCAAATGAGTATTTGGGTCTTCATCCTACAAACCATCAAACTGAACAAACTGTTGAATAATTTGTATAGTGTTAAGTTTTAGGTAAAAATTATTTGCAGCAATTGCAGGTCTAACAATACTTAATTCAGCCCCTGCTTGTAATAGCCCAATTTTGGGACTGGTCGAAACAGTGGTTTCGGAACCACTATTCTGAGGCCGGAGAAAATTATTTTGATGTTATTTTATGTGATATAGCATGTTTGATAAACACCAAATTATACATAGTTTTACCCCAAATAGTTAGCATATTTATGGATGTTTACTACTAGATTTGTGGATTTTGGTGCTCTTAATCCGGTTATTTCATGTTTTGTACTCAGGAGAGCACCAATAGTCAAAAGGAGCCAAAAACGAGCTAAAAAGGGACAAAACAGACCAAATCGAGAAGATCACACGACCTAAGCCTTGCCACACAGGCATCTCACACGGCCGTGGCCTTCGGGGGTGTCGACCAAGGTTTACACGATTCACAAGGCCTGGCCATTGAGCCCACATGGCCATGGCAATTTAACGGATCGAACACAGCCTGGTAATCACGTCACATGGCCATGGCACACTGGCGTGTCCCTTTTTCAAAGAGTTATATTTTACATGGAAAAGGGTACTTAGGGAGGAAGAATACCAATCCAAAGCCTATATAAACACCCTAAGTATGACCCATAGAGGGGGGCCTCTTCTAGAACTTTTCTGGAATACAGAACCACATGCCAGGAATTACTTGAAGGAAGCTAGACGATCCATCACAAAAGCCGGAGCTACTCCAAGACTGAAGATCTCTTTCAGAATTCCTTCAGGGGTTTTAGAGTTTTCTTCATGTTTTATTATTTTTATACTTTTGAGATGTACTCTTATTTTATTATGAACTAAACCCCTTAGATACCTAAAGGGGATAAAACCTATAATGGATCTTGTTATTATTATCTGAACTGCATGATAAAACTTGATTTGTTCTTAATTATGTGTTCTTAATGCTTAAGTTAATATTCCGGGTATTAATTCATGATTTGATGTGCTTATGCAGAGGAGGAATAGACCCTGCCTATGAGTAGATTTGACATAATTAAGCGGATTTGATCGAACGCCTAGAAATAGGGTTACGAGATTTTACCGGATTAGGGTGAAACCTAATATGGGAGTCCATAGAGTGATTTACTGCTTCCCTAGGGGTTTTAATTAAGGTAGAAATTTTTATTAATTCAACTGATGGTTAGACGTTATTAGTTTCAAAAGGGATAATAACATAGGTTAGAGACTCTCACGGATCAAGTCAAGTGAATAAATCGTCCGGTTCAGAGTCAGATAACAAGTGAAATCTAGGTGGATTCCTCCTTGGGTGTCGTCTTTATCAATTGCTTTTCTTCAAGTCTTTTTTCAAATTTTCTCTTTGTTTTAATTAAATTAGTTAATTAGTTTAGATAATTAGTTTAATAAAAAAACCCTTTTATTCCTAGGCTAGATAATAAAAAGATAGTTATTACTAGTACTTTTGGTTCCCTTGGGTACGATATCCCGGTCTTGCCATTACTATACTATTTTCGATAGGTGCGCTTGCCTTTTTGTCATGATAATAGTTAGTTTAGGTTTGATCTTCGTTATAAATATTTATTACTTGTTACGAATCACGTGATCAATGTTCATAAAGGTGCATGAAAATTTTGGAAATTTTATTTTAGCGATATCTAGCTTAATTTCGAAAAAGGACTAAATCGCGTAAAATGTAAAAGTTGTATTTTAGTACCTAAATGTGTCTAATAGCTAGATAATTAAAATTGGGGGCTTTCAAAGTGCAATAAGACTGTTAAATAAAGCATGGCTTGCCATGGGAGACAAAATTGTTGAAAAGTCAAAATTAGGTTAAATTTGGTCACCAATTTTGACTAGTTTTATTTTTAACAAATCAAAAAGAAAAAGGCTATCACTTTTTCTCTTCTCCTCCACGAAATAAGCAGCAAATACAGGTTTTTGAAGCTGGAAAATTTCAGCAAAGAAACTCTCATGCTAGTAAGTGATTTTTAATGTCTTTCTTGATAATTTTTGCATTTTTGGAACCCCTAAAGCATGAGCTTTCAAATGAGGGGATTATTTTACAAAATGATTAAGAGTCTATGGTTTCCATGAAAGCATATGTGTTGTTTTCTGAGTTTTTGTGGAAGAATATGTGTCTTAGATAAGTTGTAAACAACTTTTATGAAGGAAATTTGCTTGAAAACACCTAAAAAGGGTTTTATTGCAAAGTTGTAAAATAAGTGTAAATGTGTGAAATAATTGAATTTGTGAGTTGATATAGTTATGAAAATGATTTGTCTAGGATTAATGAGTAAGAAAATGTGATAAAAATCATTTTACGAGCCTAGAGGCAATTTGGTAATTTTGGCATAGTATAGAGGCAAAATTGTTTGCCAAAAATGTGTCATTCGACTAATTTGATTAGTATATTGTTTTAATAAGTTAAATGTGATGTTATAGATGATGAAAAATGAGATTCGGGCTTAGAACGAGGAAAAATGAGAAATTGATGTTTAGGCCTCTTTTACCAATTTGGTGTCGAAGTAAGTTGTATGAAAACAATGCAACGTGTTGTTATTATTATATGTCTAATGTTTAAATATTGCATGAAATGGATATGTACATGTATTTTTCTTTAAGAAATGGATTCACGATATCTCGATGACATTCGATAAAGTTTCAATATGAGATTCCATGTAAGACCATGTTTGAGACATGACATTGGCATCGATATGTGTGATCCCATGTAAGACCATGTCTGGGACATGGCATTGGCATCGATATGTGTGAACCCATTTAAGACCATATCTGGGATATGACATTGGCATCTTACTGTGTGTACGAATTTCCCCGAGTATCCTTTAGTATTCCAAGTGGTTCAACGGGAAATTTAAAGATTATAACAAAGCTATGATAAGGAATGATTATGTCATGAAGTATTACAGGTATGTACAAAAAAATCGTGAGAAATGATTCGGTCTATGATGCACCTTTGGTAAGGATGCAAATAAGTAAGTCACGTTTATGAGAATGATTTTGTAATGACCTTATAGTTATGGGTCATGATGTATATAGTAATTGGTGAATACTATGAAATTGGCATGATTTGGAATAAGTCTTTGATACTTGATGACATTGAGATTATGGGTGTAACACCTCGAACCCGTGACCGTAGCCGGTGTCGGACACGAGGGGTTAACGGGCCAAATCCTCTCAAAGTACCAACCAATTTGGCCTTTCCAGACAGGCTGGAAAACTGCGTCACTGTCGCCTTAAAAATCATATCTCGAGTTCCAAAACTCGGAAACTGATTCCGTAAATTTTCCCTGAATTTAGACTCATATATCCATCCATGGATTTATTTCTAGAATTTTTGGTCAGGCCAATTGGTAAAATTTATTAGTTAAAGTCACCCATGTTACAGGGGTCGACTACACTGACCTTCGCGCGTTACAACTTGAATATCTCTCTGTACAGGGCTTTAATACTGGTGCCGATTGTTTCTAATCAAACTAGACTCAAAACGGAATCTTCACATATAAGGCATGACTTCTAATTCTTTCTTTATAATTTATAATAAATTTTCAAATTCGCGACAGGGGACCCAGAAACCGTTCTGGCCCTGTCTCACGAGAACTTAAATATCTCTCAGTATACTGCTCATATGGTCGTTTTGTTTCGTCCATATAAAAATAGATTCATCAAGGTTCTATTTCATAATTTATTCACTATTTAATTCTACTTCTACTATTTTTAGTGATTTTTCAATCTCATCTCACTGCTGCTGTCCGCAACAGTTACTGCAGTAGACTATGCCAATTTCATGAATCTTTCCTTGGCCTTAATCATCCATCATACATGACACAAATTACGGCCACCTTATCAAAATTAAAGTTTCTAAGACTCGTGGCTATAGGTACTTAACCATATCGAATCTATACCATAATTCCTCAGACCTTTCGGTTCAATCTCATACCAAGTCATACATCCACATTTCATATTCTACACAACAAGATATTTGAGGCATTTTCACACACTAACTCATTTCCAGCACAATCATACAATTTCAATCATCACATAGATTTAAAGCTTACCAAGCTCAACCCCGAGCATGAACATATTGCCTATTCGTCACGAGCTCAAGGTACTTACCCGATCCGCTGTCCGGGATTAGCTCGATAACGTCGCACACTCAGTGCCAATTGTAATGCAAGAGCATATGTCATACCAATTCATCATGTGCAAACACATATTCATGTAGGTGCAAGGGCCGAATCTTAAGTTGTTTATATCCAAATATAAACACATATCCAAAGCTCAAATCTTACCTACCATGCAACATGCATGAATCATACTTGTGGATATACCATGACCGAATACATCACAACACCATCATTTTGGTCATGATTAAGCAAAGAACTTAATGTCTTACTCAAAAATACTAAAAAGAAAGTCCAAGAGCCATCAATCCCCCATCACATATACCATTAACAAGCTTCATATTTAACATGCAATGGCATTAACACAAAATCCACCTTGGCCAAACACCATTTCCATGGCATAACAAGGATTTGAACCATGGCTAACATGAACATCAAGTTAGCAACTAAAACATGCATGAATCTCATGACACAACCTCATACATACCTTAATCTTGATGCAAGTTTAGCCAAATCTCCTTCTAGATCTCTTCTAAACAAAGAAAATGAAGCTAAAATCTCTTCTTCCTCTTAGGAATTTCGCCAAAGGAAGGAGGGAAAAGATGAACAATTTTTTGTTTTTCTTTCTTAGTCTTTGCTCAAAGAAAGGATGAATGACAACTTTTTTTCTTTCTTTCTCTCTAGCTACGGCACCATGGGGGGCATCCATGCTCATTTTTTTTTTTTTTCATTTCTTAATTCTTTCTACATAATGCACTAACTAAACATGTTGGAAACATGTCCCTTGCCCATAATCTAGACATGGCCAGCCACTCATCCAAAATAAATGGAGTATTTGACATGCAATTCCATTTATTTTGCTTCATTCCTTTATTAACCTCTTAAAATTAGCTACATATTTTTAAATCCTTTCACATGAGTCCTTTTCCTTTCAATTCACAATCAAATTAACTAAATCAAAGAATTCAAAATTCACACATGCATTTTCCCATATTCTAGACAATAAATATTACGTTCGAGCATGTCGGTGACTCGGTTTAGCGGTCCCGAAACCACTTCCCGACTAAGGCCAATTTTGGGATGTCACAACTCTCCCCCACTTAAGAAAGTTTCGTCCCTGAAAATCTTACCGGTAAATAGGGTTGGGTATCGCTCTTTCATAGAGTTCTCTGTTTCCCAAGTAGCTTCTTCTATCCCGTGTTTGAGCCATAACACTTTCACTAGCGGAACCCGCTTGTTTCGTAACTCTTTCACTTCACGTGCTAGGATACGAATCGGTTCTTCCTCATAACTCATATTGGCTTGAATTTCAACCTCTGATGGACTAATCACGTGTGATGGATCAGATCTATAGCGTCGAAGCATCGAAACATGAAAAACATCGTGAATCTTTTCGAGTTCAGGGGGCAAAATCAGACGATATGCCACTGGGCTGACTCGCTCGGATATCTCATATGGCCCAATGAACCTCGGGCTCAACTTGCCCTTACGGCCGAATCTAAGTATCTTTTTCCAAGGTGAAACCTTGAGAAACACTTTATCTCCCACGATGCTCGATGTCTTTACGCTCAGATCCGCTGCACGACTTCGACGATCGGAGGCTATTTTGAGACTTTCACGGATTACTTTCACTTTCTGCTCAAAGATCTCTAATCAAATCCACCCCGAAAATTTTGCTTTCACCGAGCTCAGTCCAAAACAATGGTGTACGGCATTTACGATCGTACAAAGCCTCGTAGGGTGCCATCTTAATACTTGATTGAAAGCTGTTGTTGTAAGCGAATTCAATCAACGGCAAATACCGCTCCGTGAACCATCGAACTCGAGGATGTAACATCTCAACATATCCTCAAGTATCTGAATTATCCGCTCGGATTGACCATCGGTTTGGGGGTGAAAGGCGGTGCTGAAATGCAACTTGGTACCCAAAGCTTCTTGCAACTTTTTCCAAAATCGCGAGGTAAATCTCGGATCTCTATCCGACACGATGGAAATAGGCACCCCGTGCAATCTCACAATCTAAGAAACGCATACAATTCGCTAGTTTGTCCATTGAAAAATCCGACGCACGGGACAAAGTGAGCCGACTTAGTCAATCTATCTACCACGACCCAAATCGCATCCTTCTTACTCACGACAATGGCGGTCGGATACAAAGTCCATGGTGACTCGATCCCATTTCCACTCGGGTATCGTGATCGGTCAAGTAATCTCAAGGCACTTGATGTTCCGGTTTCACTTGTTGACATATTAAACATCTCGAAACAAAGTTGGAGATGTCTCGTTTCATACCATGCCACCAAAACCGACGTTTCAAATTGTTGTACATCTTCGTACTCCCCGGGTGGATTGACATTTGACTACTGTGAGCCTCGCTCAAAATCATCGAAACAAGTTCCGAATTCCTTGGAATACATAATCGACCCTTGAACGTCAAGCAATCATTATCGTCAATCTGAAATTCTGATTCTTCATTCGAAACACATTCGGCTCGCTTAGCGACCAATTCTGCGTCGACCTTCTGAGACTTAAGTATTTGATGAATCAACAATGGTTTGGCCTCTAATTCGACTACTAGCACCTTCTCGGGTGAAATGGATAGGTGAGCATCCATCGCTCTCAAAGCAAACAGTGCTTTACGACTTAAAGCATCGGCCACCACGTTGGCCTTTCCCGGGTGATAATCAATGATGAGTTCATAGTCTTTCAACAACTCAAGCCAACGTCTTTGTCGCAGGTTTAAATCTCTCTGAGTCATCAAATATTTTAGACTCTTGTGGTCCGAATAAATGTGACACCTCTCTCCAAACAAGTAATGCCGCCATATCTTCAAGGCGAACACTATGGCGGCTAGTTCAAGGTCATGAGTCGGATAGTTTCTCTCATGCGGCTTTAGTTGTCTCGACGCGTAAGCCACAACTCGACCTTCTTGCATCAACACACAACCTAACCCAAGTAAGGATGCGTCATCAGATATGACAAACTCTTTAACGGACTCAATTTGTACTAG
This sequence comes from Gossypium arboreum, assembly GCF_025698485.1. Classification (NCBI taxonomy): domain Eukaryota; kingdom Viridiplantae; phylum Streptophyta; class Magnoliopsida; order Malvales; family Malvaceae; genus Gossypium; species Gossypium arboreum. Next base: position 13,043,699 of record NC_069076.1, on the reverse strand, counting down.
TAGGGGCCTCGGTTAAACAGGTTTTAGTCGATCGAAACTTTCTTGACAAGCGTTCGACCACTCGAACTTAACATCTTTTGAAGTAGTTTTGTCATCGGCAGCTATCACCGAAAAACCTTTCACAAATCGTCGATAGTATCCGCAAGCCCCAAAAGCTCCTAACCGGTAACATTCCTTGGTGGTTTCCAATCGACTATGGCTGAAATTTTGTTGGGTCCACCACGACACCGTCGCGACACCACGTGCCCTAAAAGTTAACCTCTTTCAACCAAAATTCACATTTTATGAACTTTGCGATAATCGCTTATCTCGTAAGATTTGCAACACTAGCCTCGGTGTTCAAAGATGTTCGGTTTCATCTCTCGAATAGACCAAAATGTCATCGATAAATACAACTACGAACCAATCCAAGTATGGCCTGAAAATTCTATTCATTAAATCCATAAACACCGCAGGGCATTAGTGAGCCCAAACGGCATCACCAAGAATTCAGTAGTGACCGTACCTTGTTCTAAAAGCGGTTTTGGGTATGTCCGATTCTCGGACCTCAACCGATAGTACCCGACCTCAAATCTATCTTTGAAAACACCGAGGCTCCTTTAATTGATCAAACAAATCGTCAATTCGTGGCAATGGATATTTATTCTTTATCGTCACTTTATTGAGTTGACGATAGTCGATGCACAACCTCATGCTTCCGCCCTTCTTTTCACAAACAATACTGGTGCGCCCCATGGAGAAAAACTCGGTCGAGCGAAACCTCTATCCGTCAATTCTTGCAATTGAACCTTCAATTCCTTTAACTCCGTTAATGCCATACGATACGGAGCTATTGAGATCGGCGTAGTACCCGGTACAACTTCGGTGCCGAATTCCACTTCTCGAACCGGTGGCAATCCCGGTAACTCCTCCGGAAAAACATCTGAATACTCACAAACCACTGGTACCGATTCGAGTTTCTTTTTCGTCTCTTTACATTCAAACACATACGCAAGGTATGTTTCACACCCCTTTTTCACATATCTCCGAGCGGTCATAGAAGATATTATCGCTGGCACTCCTTTTATATCAGTAGACTCGACTCGGACTACCTCATTATTTGCACTCCTCAAATCAATGGTTTTCCTTTTGCAGTCCACCACTGCATCATGTACGGTCAGCCAATCCATACCAAGAATAACATCGAATTCATCAAATGGTAGAAGCATCGATCGGTAGGAAAACAGATTCTCGAATTATTAGGGGCATCTCTTGCACACTTTATCAACAGTACGTATTGACCCAAAGGGTTTGACACTCGAATTACGAACTCGAGAGACTCAACGGTAGAGTCTTCTTGGATGCTAAAGTTTCACATACATATGAATGAGTAGAGCGGGGTCAATCAATGCAATCACACTAGTATCAAAGAGAGTAAAAGTACCGGTGATAACGTCGGGGAGGATGCCTCCTCTCGTGTCTGGATGGCATAAGCTCTAGCAGAGCACGGGTCTCGGATCGAACACCAGATCGGTGGCTCCTCTCGATTACCACCCCTACCTCCCGAAATCCTCGGGGTCTACCTCTAGCCGTCGCCCACTAGATCTTGCACCTTGCATCTTATTCTTCTCATCTAGCTCGTGCAATCTCTAATGAAGTGGTCCTTGAACCACATCCGTAATAAAGCAGGTTAACAGACTTACCCCAACATTCACCTAGGTGTCGTCTTCCACATTGGGGCATTGGTCTCTCTTGACGATTATTGCTCACACTAGCTACCGATATAGCTCGAGTCCGTCAATGATCGGCTCGATGGAAATTCCCGCATCGCCTCGACTTATTAGTGTCCTCCCGAACTTCTTTACCACGAGAATGGAGCTTTACTCACGATCTTTTACGATAATCTCTTGCTTCAAATTCAGCCTTCTTCTTTTCCTTTCCAAGTTCTTCCGCCTTGCGTGCTCATTCGACTAGTGTTACAAACTTCTTTATCTCCAAAATACCCACTAGCGACTTCAAATCTTCATTCAATCCTTCTTCAAATCTTTTGCACATAGCAACCTCATCAGCCACACACTCCCGAGCATACCGACTAAGTCTTACGAACTCATGTTCAGATTCAGATCTGATCATACGGCCTTGCTTGAGTTCCAAGAACTCCTTACGCTTCGATCGATGAACCGTTGACTAATGTATTTCTTTCAAATTGGATTGAAAGAAATCCCAAGTAACTCGCTCATTTGGGACTATGGAAATTAAAGTCCTCCACCAATAGTAAGTCGAGTCTCATAACAAGGATATAGCACACTTAAGACATTCATCGGTGTGCATGAGTTCATCTAACACTCGAATGGTGTTATCGAGCGTAATTCACTCTTTCAAAGATCATCGGTGACTATGGCCTTGAACTCCTCGGCCCGCGCTTCCTAATCAAGTCTGGTGGTTTGCTTAGCCTTACAGGATCGAAGAACCGGAGGCATTGCGGACTCTTGGGGCGGAGTATTTAAATTCAGAATGGTTGGACAGCCGGGTTGGTTCGGGCATATTACGCGACCCACTCGTTCATCATGGTGAAGAAGGCTTGTTCGCCCTTCATTTTGATTATTCGCGGATGACCGAGGCTCAACAGGCGGTGTCCCTTGCGCGGAGCAGCCGCTACACTTTCGACGTCATCCGCCAAGGGTTTCTCTATCCCGGGTTCCATTGCTAATCAAAACAAACAAAAGAAAATTCAACCGTCAGAAGTCATCACATTATTAAGCACTAACAATTTGGCATGCATAGCTAGACTCACACGCTCTATGGTAGTCCTAGAACCGACTAAACCATAGCTTTGATACCAATAAAATTGTAACACCCCGAACCCGTGACCGTCGCCGGTGTCGGACACGAGGGGTTAACGGGCCAAATCCTCTCAAAGTACCAACCAAATTGGCCTTTCCAGACAGGCTGGAAAACTGCGTCACTGTCGCCTTAAAAATCATATCTTGAGTTCCAAAACTCAGAAACTGATTCCGTAAATTTTCCCTAAATTTAGACTCATATATCCATCCATGGATTTATTTCTAGAATTTTTGGTTGGGCCAATTGGTACAGTTTATTAGTTAAAATCACCCATGTTACAGGGGTCGACTACACTGACCTTTGCGCGTTACAACTTGAATATCTCTTTGTACAGGGATTTAATACTGGTGCCGATTGTTTCTAATGAAACTAGACTCAAAATGGAATCTGCACATATAAGGGATGACTTCTAATTCTTTCTGGATAATTTATAGTAAATTTTCAAAGTCGCGACAGGGGACCCAGAAACCGTTCTGGCCCTGTCTCACGAGAACTTTAATATCTCTCAGTATACTGCTCATATGGTCGTTTCGTTTCGTCCATATAAAAATAGATTCATCAAGGTTCAATTTCATAATTTATTCACTATTTAATTCTACTTCTACTATTTTTAGTGATTTTCAATCTCATCTCACTGCTGCTGTCCGCAACAGTTACTGCAGTAGACTATGCCAATTTCATGAATCTTTCCTTGGCCTTAATCATCCATCATACATGACACAAATTATGGCCACCTTATCAAAATTAAAGTTTCTAAGACTCGTGGCTATAGGTTCTAGCATCCCACTCGACGACCACATAGGCCATTTTCACATGGCTTAAAGTTTACAACCCACAGTTCAACAAAACATAATAGCCTATACATGCCAAATGTTCTTCAACAACGAAGATAATACCAAAAGATTTCCAGCCGGTGTGATGACTTCAACGACGGTTCCGATCACGCAAACAATACGAGTCCGAGAGACCTAAAATGGGTGACAAGAAAACACCGAGTGAGTTTATAACTCAAGAAGTCATAAGCATTCATCAATCCATTGATAAAGTTACTACAACATGAAACAATAAACGAGGCTAGGTACTCATCCATATCGAATCTATACCATAATTCCTCGGACCTTTCGGTTCAATCTCATACCAAGTCATACATCCACATTTCATATTCTACACAACAAGATATTTGAGGCATTTTCACACACTAACTCATTTCCAGCACAATCATACAATTTCAATCATCACATAGATTTAAAGCTTACCAAGCTCAACCCCGAGCATGAACATATTGCCTATTCGTCACGAGCTCAAGGTACTTACCCGATCCGCTGTCCGGGATTAGTTCGATAACGTCGCACACTCAGTGCCAATTGTAATGCAAGAGCATATAGTGAATCCGCACACTTAGTGCTATGTATTCAACTCGCACACTTAGTGCTATATAATCAAACTCGCACACTTAGTGCTGTACAATTTTAAACCCGCACACTTAGAGCCAATCTTGTCACCGTGTCCATTTATACCCGCACACTTAGTGCCGAGACCCATACCTTATGTATTTTGCTGCCTTTATACATTCAACAATGGCATCATTCCATACACATACATTTCCATTTACACATCAACTCATTTAAACACATTTGTATATATATTATGATCATTTAAATCAACACCAAATATACGCTTAATGACTTACTTTGTGTTGGGTAAAACAGTCCAAGTCGGCTACTCGATGACCTTCGTCTTTCCCTTGCTTGATTCTCCTTCTTTAACTCCTTGAGCTTAATCAATAAATTAACTAGTTTAACCATCTTGCTAAACATTCATAATTCAATTACACATGCATATGTATGTTTGTATATTCGCAACCATCCTCACTTATTACCCATTTAGTCAATTATCTAAGCCAAGATAAGGCTTCAATACGGTTGCCTCTAACCGAAAACATGCACACCAATCTACTTCATTTGGCGAATATGCATGTCTATGTTGAGGCCAATTTTACACTTAATACCACACACAAAAAAACAGCATGCATTTACTAACTAACGATTACATATTGTAGCTCAATGCACATCTCTCATTTACTACATAATCGAAAACATCATCACAAGCAAATATACACCTTGAAATAGTATATATGTCATACCAATTCATCATGTGCAAACACATATTCATGTAGGTGCAAGGGCGAATCTTAAGTTGTTTATATCCAAATATAAACACATATCCAAAGCTCAAATCTTACCTACCATGCAACATGCATGAATCATACTTGTGGATATACCATGACCGAATACATCACAACACCATCATTTTGGTCATGATTAAGCAAAGAACTTAATGTCTTACTCAAAAATACTAAAAAGAAAGTCCAAGAGCCATCAATCCCCATCACATATACCATTAACAAGCTTCATATTTAACATGCAATGGCATTAACACAAAATCCACCTTGGCCAAACACCATTTCCATGGCATAACAAGGATTTGAACCATGGCTAACATGAACATCAAGTTAGCAACTAAAACATGCATGAATCTCATGACACAACCTCATACATACCTTAATCTTGATGCAAGTTTAGCCAAATCTCCTTCTAGATCTCTTCTAAACAAAGAAAATGAAGCAAAATCTCTTCTTCCTCTTAGGAATTTCGCCAATGGAAGGAGGGAAAAGATGAACAATTTTTTGTTTTTCTTTCTTAGTCTTTGCTCAAAGAAAGGATGAATGACAACTTTTTTTTCTATCTTTCTCTCTAGCTACGGCACCATGGGGGCATCCATGCTCATTTTTTTTTTTTTTTTTCATTTCTTAATTCTTTCTACATAATGCACTAACTAAACATGTTGGAAACATGTCCCTTGCCCATAATCTAGACATGGTCGGCCACTCATCCAAAATAAATGGAGTATTTGACATGCAACTCCATTTATTTTGCTTCATTCCTTTATTAACCTCTTAAAATTAGCTACATATTTTTAAATCCTTTCACATGAGTCCTTTTTCTTTCAATTCACAATCAAATTAACTAAATCAAAGAATTCAAAATTCACACATGCATTTTCCCATATTCTAGACAATAAATATTACGTTTGAGCATGTCGGTGACTCGGTTTAGCGGTCCCGAAACCACTTCCCGACTAAGGCCAATTTTGGGATGTCACAACTCTCCCCCACTTAAGAAATTTTCGTCCCCGAAAATCTTACCGGTAAATAGGGTTGGGTATCGCTCTTTCATAGAGTTCTCTGTTTCCCAAGTAGCTTCTTCTATCCCGTGTTTGAGCCATAACACTTTCACTAGCGGAACCCGCTTGTTTCGCAACTCTTTCACTTCACGTGCGGGATACGAATCGGTTCTTCCTCATAACTCATATTGGCTTGAATTTCAACCTCGATGGACTAATCACGTGCGATGGATCAGATCTATAGCGTCAAGCATCGAAACATGAAAGACATCGTGAATCTTTTCGAGTTCGGGGCAAAATCGACGATATGCCATTTGGACCGACTCGCTTCAGATATCTCATATGGCCCAATGAACCTCGGGCTCAACTTGCCCTTACGGCCGAATCTGAGTATCTTTTTCCAAGGTGAAACCTTGAGAAACACTTTATCTCCCACCTGATGCTCGATGTCTTTACGCTTCAGATCCGCGTACGACTTTTGACGATCGGAGGCTATTTTCGGACTTTCACGGATTACTTTCACTTTTCATTCAAAGATCTCTAATCAAATCCACCGAAAATTTTGCTTTCACCGAGCTCACCAAAACAATGGTGTACGGCATTTACGACCGTACAAAGCCTCGTAGGGTGCCATCTTAATACTTGATTGAAAGTTGTTGTTGTAAGCGAATTCAATCAACGGCAAATACCGCCTCCGTGAACCATCGAACTCGAGGATGCAACATCTCAACATATCCTCAAGTATCCGAATTATCCGCTCGGATTGACCATCGGTTTGGGGTGAAAGGCGGTCTTTGAAATGCAACTTGGTACCCAAAGCTTCTTGCAACTTTTTCCAAAATCGCGAGGTAAATCTCAGATCTCTATCCGACACGATGGAAATAGGCACCCCGTGCAATCTCACAATCTAAGAAACGTACAATTCGGCTAGTTTGTCCATTGAAAAATCCGTACGTACGGGGACAAAGTGAGCCGACTTAGTCAATCTATCTACCACGACCCAAACTGCATCCTTTTTACTCGCTGACAATGGCAGTCCGGATACAAAGTCCATGGTGACTCCATCCCATTTCCACTCGGGTATCGTGATCGGCTGAAGTAATCCTGAAGGCACTTGATGTTCCGCTTTCACTTGTTGACATATTAAACATCTCGAAACAAAGTTGGAGATGTCTCGTTTCATACCATGCCACCAAAACTGACGTTTCAAATCGTTGTACATCTTCGTACTCCCCGGGTGGATTGAGATTTGACTACTGTGAGCCTCGCTCAAAATCATCGAAACAAGTTCCGAATTCCTTGGAATACATAATTGACCCTTGAACGTCAAGCAATCATTGTCGTCAATCTGAAATTCCGATTCTTCATTCGAAACACATTCGGCTCGCTTAGCGACCAATTCTGCGTCGACCTTCTGAGACTTAAGTATTTGATGAATCAACAATGGTTTGGCCTCTAATTCGACTACTAGCACCTTCTCGGGTGAAATGGATAGGTGAGCATCCATCGCTCTCAAAGCAAACAGTGCTTTACGACTTAAAGCATCGGCCACCACGTTGGCCTTTCCCGGGTGATAATCAATGATGAGTTCATAGTATTTCAACAACTCAAGCCAACGTATTTGTCGCAGGTTTAAATCACTTTGAGTCATCAAATATTTTAGACTCTTGTGGTCCGAATAAATGTGACACCTTTCTCCAAACAAGTAATGCCGCCATAGCTTCAAGGCGAACACTATGGCGGCTAGTTCAAGGTCATGAGTCGGATATTTTCTCTCATGCGGCTTTAGTTGTCTCGACGCGTAAGCCACAACTCGACCTTCTTGCATCAACACACAACCTAACCCAAGTAAGGATGCGTCACTGTATATGACAAACTCTTTATCGGACTCATTTGTACTAGTACCTGGGGCCTCGGTTAAACAGGTTTTAGTCGATCGAAACTTTCTTGACAACGTTTCGACCACTCGAACTTAACATCTTTTGAAGTAGTTTTGTCATCGGCAGACTATCATCGAAAAACCTTTCACAAATCGTCGATAGTATCCGGCAAGCCCCAAAAAGCTCCTAACTTCGGTAACATTCCTTGGTGGTTTCCAATCGACTATGGTTGAAATTTTGTTCGGGTCCACCCTGACACCCGATGCGGACACCACGTGCCCCAAAAAGCTAACCTCTTTCAACCAAAATTCACATTTCTTGAACTTTGCATATAATCGCTTATCTCGTAAGATTTGCAACACTAGCCTCAGTGTTCATCATGTTCGATTTCATCTCGAAAAGACCAAAATGTCATCGATAAATACAACTACGAACCGATCCAAGTATGGCCTGAAAATTCTATTCATTAAATCCATAAACACCAGGGCATTAGTGAGCCCAAACGGCATCACCAAGAATTCAGAGTGACCGTACCTTGTTCTAAAAGCGGTTTTGGGTATGTCCGATTCTCGGACCCTCAACTGATAGTACCCCAACCTCAAATCTATCTTTGAAAACACCGAGGCTCCCTTTAATTGATCAAACAAATCGTCAATTCGTGGCAATGGATATTTATTCTTTATCGTCACTTTATTGAGTTGACGATAGTCGATGCACAACCTCATGCTTCCGTCCTTCTTTTTCACAAACAATACAAAGTCGCCCATGGAGAAAAACTCGGTCGAGCGAAACCTCTATCCGTCAATTCTTGCAATTGAACCTTCAATTCCTTTAACTCCGTTAATGCCATACGATACGGAGCTATTGAGATCGGCGTAGTACCCGGTACAACTTCGATGCTGAATTCCACTTCTCGAACCGGTGGCAATCCCGGTAACTCCTCCGGAAAAACATCTGAATACTCACAAACCACTGGTACCGATTCGAGTTTCTTTTTCGTCTCTTTACTTTCAATTTACTTTCAAACACAAACGCAAGGTATGTTTCACACCCCTTTTTCACATATCTCCGAGCGGTCATAGAAGATATTATCGCTGGCACTCCTTTTAAATCAGTAGACTCGACTCGGACTACCTCATTATTTGCACTCCTCAAATCAATGGTTTTCCTTTTGCGATCCACCATTGCATCATGTACGGTCACCAATCCATACCAAGAATAACATCGAATTCATCAAATGGTAGAAGCATCGGATCGGCGGAAAACAGATTCTCGAATTATTAGGGGCATCTCTTGCACACTTTATCAACAAGTACGTATTGACCCAAAGGGTTTGACACTGAATTGAACTCGAGAGACTCAACGGTAGAGTCTTCTTGGATGCTAAAGTTTCACATACATATGAATGAGTAGAGCGGGGTCAATCAATGCAATCACACTAGTATCAAAGAGAGTAAAAGTACCAGTGATAACGTCGGGGGAGGATGCCTCATCTCATGCGCGGATGGCATATGCTCTAGCAGGAGCACGGGTCTCGGATCGAACAGCCGTATCAGTGGCTCCTCTCTGATTACCACCCCTACCTCCTGAAATCCTTGGGGGTCTACCTCTAGCCGTCGCCCCACTAGATCTTGCACCTTGCATATTATTCTTCTCATCTAGCTCCGTGCAATCTCTAATGAAGTGGTCCTTGAACCACATCCGTATGAGTCTTGTTAACAGACTTACCCCAACATTCACCTAGGTGTCGTCTTCCACATTGGGGGCATTCAGGTCTCTCTTGACGATTATTGCCCACACTAGCTACCGATGTATCTCGGGAGTCCGTCAATGATCGGGCTCTGATGGAAATTCCCGCAGTCGCCCTCGACTTATTAGTGTCCTCCCTGAACTTCTTTACCGCCGAGAATGGAGCTTTACTCACGATCTTTTACGATAATCTCTTGCTTCAAATTCAGCCTTCTTCTTTTCCTTTCCAAGTTCTTCCGCCTTGCGAGCTCGTTCGACTAGTGTTACAAACTTCTTTATCTCCAAAATACCCACTAGCGACTTCAAATCTTCATTCAATCCTTCTTCAAATCTTTTGCACATAGCAACCTCATCAGCCACACACTCCCGAGCATACCGACTAAGTCTTACAAACTCATGTTCAGATTCGAGATCTGATCATACGGCCTTGCTTGAGTTCCAAGAACTCCTTACGCTTCGATCGATGAACCGTTGACTAATGTATTTCTTTGAAATTGGATTGAAAGAAATCCCAAGTAACTCGTTCATTTGGGACTATGGAAATTAAAGTCCTCCACCAATAGTAAGTCGAGTCTCTAACAAGGATATAGCACACTTAAGACATTCATCGGTGTGCATGGCAGTTCATCTAACACTCGAATGGTGTTATCGAGCGAATCGGCTCTTTCAAAGCATCATCATGACTATGGCCTTGAACTCCTCGGCCCCGCTTCCTAATCAAGTCTCTGGTGGTTTGCTTAGCCTTACAGGATCGAGAATCGGAGGCATTGCGGACTCTTGGGGCGGAGTATTTAAATTCGGGAATGGTTGGACAGCCGGTTTGGTTCGGGCATATTGCGCGACCCACTCGTTCATCATGGTGAAGAAGGCTTGTTTCGCCCCTTCATTTTGATTATTCGCGGATGACTGAGGCTCAACAGGCGGTGTCCCTTGCGCGGGAGCAGCCGCTACACTTTCGACGTCATCCACCAAGGGTCTCTCTATCCCGGGTTCCATTGCTAATCAAAACAAACAAAAAAAAATTCAACCGTCAGAAGTCATCACATTATTAAGCACTAACAATTTGGCATGCATAGCTAGAATCACACGCTCTATGGTAGTCCTAGAACCGACTAAACCATAGCTCTGATACCAATAAAATTGTAACACCCCGAACCCGTGACCGTCGCCGGTGTCGGACACGAGGGGTTAACGGGCCAAATCCTCTCAAAGTACCAACCAAATTGGCCTTTCCAGACAGGCTGGAAAACTGCGTCACTGTCGCCTTAAAAATCATATCTCGAGTTCCAAAACTTGGAAACTGATTCCGTAAATTTTCCCTAAATTTAGACTCATATATCCATCCATGGATTTATTTCTAGAATTTTTGGTTGGGCCAATTGGTACAGTTTATTAGTTAAAGTCACCCATGTTACAGGGGTAGACTACACTGACCTTCGCGCGTTACAACTTGAATATCCCTTTTTACAGGGCTTTAATACTGGTGCCAATTGTTTCTAATGAAACTAGACTCAAAATGGAATCTGCACATATAAGGCATGACTTCTAATTCTTTCTGGATAATTTATAGTAAATTTTCAAAGTCGCGACAGGGGACCCAGAAACCGTTCTGGCCCTGTCTCACGAGAACTTTAATATCTCTCAGTATACTGCTCATATGGTCGTTTCGTTTCGTCCATATAAAAATAGATTCATCAAGGTTCAATTTCATAATTTATTCACTATTTAATTCTACTTCTACTATTTTTAGTGATTTTCAATCTCATCTCACTGCTGCTGTCCGCAACAGTTACTGCAGTGAGACTATGCCAATTTCATGAATCTTTCCTTGGCCTTAATCATCCATCATACATGACACAAATTATGGCCACCTTATCAAAATTAAAGTTTCTAAGACTCGTGGCTATAGGTTCTAGCATCCCACTCGGCGACCACATAGGCCATTTTCACATGGCTTAAAGTTTACAACCCACAGTTCAACAAAACATAATAGCCTATACATGCCAAATGTTCTTCAACAACGAAGATAATACCAAAAGATTTCCAGCCGGTGTGATGACTTCAACGACGGTTCCGATCACGCAAACAATACGAGTCCGAGAGACCTAAAATGGGTGACAAGAAAACACCGAGTGAGTTTATAACTCAGAAGTCATAAGCATTCATCAATCCATTGATAAAGTTACTACAACATGAAACAATAAACGAGGCTAGGTACTCATCCATATCGAATCTATACCATAATTCCTCGGACCTTTCGGTTCAATCTCATACCAAGTCATACATCCACATTTCATATTCTACACAACAAGATATTTGAGGCATTTTCACACACTAACTCATTTCCAGCACAATCATACAATTTCAATCATCACATAGATTTAAAGCTTACCAAGCTCAACCCCGAGCATGAACATATTGCCTATTCGTCACGAGCTCAAGGTACTTACCCGATCCGCTGTCCGGGATATAGCTAGTGGCTATATCCGGGCTAAGACCCGAAGGCATTCGTGCGAGTTATTCTATCCGGGCTAAGACCTGAAGGCATTTGTGCACGTGATTATATCCGGTTATATTCTGAAGAATCTTGGGCTGGAGGTGAGTGTTGGTTGCTGTAATAAATTCAATTAGTACACTCGAAAAGCCCAAAGGATAAGGTACGTTATATGTGCATTGGAAAGTCGACATGTTTGAGCAACATTCGCTCAGTCGACTAATGAATTTCAGTTATCGAATTGATTGATACTTTGTGAAAGTATATAATGATGAAGTGTGAAGTAAGAATGTGTATTAATGAAATGATGCATGTGGCTATGTGAATGTATTGCTGTAATTAGAGTTGATTATATTCCTTGAGACTTACTAAGCATAAAAATGCTTACCCCGTTACTTTGGCTCTCTGTTTTATAGATTTCGCTCGATAGCAATCGGATTCGGGATCAATAAAGTCGAAGTCATCCACACTATCCACGCCTCTATTTTGGTATAAATTTTGGTTGAACTTTGAAATGGCATGTATAGGACTACCCCTTGTTGGTTGAATATGTTGTGATGTATATATGTACGGCCATGCGAAAATGGCTCGTAAAAGTGAAGCATCGACTTAGACTAATTGTGGTTTGTATATATATTTGGTGTCATGATGTGGCTATGGCTTGGAAATGGGAATGTTGGTCACATGATCAGCCATTGGCATGGTTAAAATGATCATATATGAACCTATGTATGGCAAGACTAGTTGGTTCATGGAGACTACCAAATAGGTAAGACCTACCTTAAAACAGATGCTGCCAGCTGCAGTGACGTGAATGTGAAAAATCACCAAAATTCGTAGGAATGGAATTAAATAGTGAATAAGCTATGTAAATGAACCTTGATGAGTATATTTTCATATGGAAGAAACGAAATGGTCATAGGAGTTACATGTTAAGAGATATTAAAGCTATTTTGAGACAGGGCCAGAACGGTTTCTGGGTTCCTGTCGCAACTTTAAAATTTACTATAAATTATCCAGAAATAATTAGGAGACATACCTTATATGTACAGATTCCATTTTGAGTCTAGTTTCATTAGAAACAAACGGCACCAGCATTAAAGCCCTGTACAGAGAGATATTCAAGTTATACCGCGCTAAGGTCAGAGCAGTCGATCCCTGTAACATGGGTGACTTTAACTAATAAACTGTACCAATTGGCCGGACCAAAAATTCTAGAAATAAATCCATGGATGGATATATGAGTCTAAATTCAGGGAAAATTTACGAAACCAGTTTCCGAGTTTTGAAACTCGAGATATGATTTTTAAGGCGACAGTGACGCAGTTTTCCAGCCTGACTGGAAATGTCAAATGGATGGGCAAAACAAGTGAACTTGGCTTGTTAACCCCTCGTGTCCGACACCGGCGATGGTCTCGGGTTCGGGGTGTTACAATATTGCCTATTCGTCACGAGCTCAAGGTACTTACCCGATCCGCTGTCCGGGATTAGCTCGATAACGTCGCACACTCAGTGCCAATTGTAATGCAAGAGCATATAGTGAATCCGCACACTTAGTGCTATGTATTCAACTCGCACACTTAGTGCTATATAATCAAACTCGCACACTTAGTGCTGTACAATTTTAAACCCGCACACTTAGTGCCAATCTTGTCACCGTGTCCATTTATACCCGCACACTTAGTGCCGAGACCCATACCTTATGTATTTTGCTGCCTTTATACATTCAACAATGGCATCATTCCATACACATACATTTCCATTTACACATCAACTCATTTAAACACATTTGTATATATATTATGATCATTTAAATCAACACCAAATATACGCTTAATGACTTACTTTGTGTTGGGTAAAACAGTCCAAGTCGGCTACTCGATGACCTTCGTCTTTCCCTTGCTTGATTCTCCTTCTTTAACTCCTTGAGCTTAATCAATAAATTAACTAGTTTAACCATCTTGCTAAACATTCATAATTCAATTACACATGCATATGTATGTTTGTATATTCGGCAACCATCCTCACTTATTACCCATTTAGTCAATTATCTAAGCCAAGATAAGGCTTCAATACGGTTGCCTCTAACCGAAAACATGCACACCAATCTACTTCATTTGGCCGAATATGCATGTCTATGTTGAGGCCAATTTTACACTTAATACCACACACAAAAAAAACAGCATGCATTTACTAACTAACGCATTACATATTGTAGCTCAATGCACATCTCTCATTTACTACATAACCGAAAACATCATCACAAGCAAATATACACCTTGAAATAGTATATATGTCATACCAATTCATCATGTGCAAACACATATTCATGTAGGTGCAAGGGCCGAATCTTAAGTTGTTTATATCCAAATATAAACACATATCCAAAGCTCAAATCTTACCTACCATGCAACATGCATGAATCATACTTGTGGATATACCATGACCGAATACATCACAACACCATCATTTTGGTCATGATTAAGCAAAGAACTTAATGTCTTACTCAAAAATACTAAAAAGAAAGTCCAAGAGCCATCAATCCCCCATCACATATACCATTAACAAGCTTCATATTTAACATGCAATGGCATTAACACAAAATCCACCTTGGCCAAACACCATTTCCATGGCATAACAAGGATTTGAACCATGGCTAACATGAACATCAAGTTAGCAACTAAAACATGCATGAATCTCATGACACAACCTCATACATACCTTAATCTTGATGCAAGTTTAGCCAAATCTCCTTCTAGATCTCTTCTAAACAAAGAAAATGAAGCAAAAATCTCTTCTTCCTCTTAGGAATTTCGGCCAAAGGAAGGAGGGGAAAAGATGAACAATTTTTTTGTTTTTCTTTCTTAGTCTTTGCTCAAAGAAAGGATGAATGACAACTTTTTTTCTTTCTTTCTCTCTAGCTACGGCACCATGGGGGCATCCATGCTCATTTTTTCTTTTTTTTCATTTCTTAATTCTTTCTACATAATGCACTAACTAAACATGTTGGAAACATGTCCCTTGCCCATAATCTAGACATGGGGCCACTCATCCAAAATAAATGGAGTATTTGACATGCAACTCCATTTATTTTGCTTCATTCCTTTATTAACCTCTTAAAATTAGCTACATATTTTTAAATCCTTTCACATGAGTCCTTTTCTTTCAATTCACAATCAAATTAACTAAATCAAAGAATTCAAAATTCACACATGCATTTTCCCATATTCTAGACAATAAATATTACGTTCGAGCATGTCGGTGACTCGGTTTAGCGGTCCCGAAACCACTTCCCGACTAGGGCCAATTTTGGGATGTCACAATGGGTCCATGCTTACGATGCAGAGCTTTTTTTTCTTACCATGATAGATGATATGATGTTGTATTAATTTGGTGAACAATAATTGTGAATGAGTAAATTAGCCTGGACAGTTTTGGGCTACTGCAGTGGTGTAACTTTGAAAATACACTAAAAATATTGAAACATGAGTTCGAGGCTTAGTAAAAGATGGGATTAAATCTTATTGAGTCTAGTTTCTTATAAAATAAACTTTGTAAGCAAAACAATTTTCTATAATGAGATATTTGAAGTTGTGTGAGACAGAGTCAGAATGACTTTGAAATCCCCTATTCTGATTTTAGAAAATCATTATAAATTGTAAAAAATTATTTATGAGTTATAATTTATATTTTTAGAATCCTTAATGAGTCTATTTTCAAGAGAAATAGACGTAAACATTATTCGATCCCTGTGCTATGAGATAATTAAACTTTAGTACAAAAGGGTCAGAACTATTAGACAGTGAATCAGGGGTAACTTTGAGGAATAAACTATACTAATTGGCCTAAACCAAAAATTCTGGAAATTGTATCGTAGAAATATACATGAGTCTAGTTTCAAGGAAAATTAATGAAACTAAATTTTGAGTTTCGTAGCTTCAGATATAAATATTTTATTGACTATTGTGCAAGAAGACAACTTATCATGAACTTGAGAATATGTTGAGAACATTGATAAAAACATGTTAATGAGTTGCTTATTTTTTTCATATGAACTTACTAAGCGTAAAGCTTACCCCCTTTCTTTCCCATGTTCTCTAGTGTTGCAAGGTTAGCTTGGGTTGGAGTTCGTTGGAGATATTATCACACTGTCAATCTATCGCTATTGTGGTAAGTGATTCTATATGCTTCAAGTTTATGGCATATGTAGGGCTTAAATATTTGAGTATGTGATATTATGTTTTAGCCAAATGTATTGGTTTACATTAACTATTGAGGTTGTAAACCTAGTTATATATGCATGCATGTGCTATCGTCGTATGTGATGAGTTTATAATGATTATGGCATGAATGTGGTAAAGACGTGAGTAAAATCTATGATATCTATTGCATGCGAAATTGACATGATCATAACATGCTTATGGATGTTTAAGTGCTCATTTATGCCATGTTGTATGCTCTTGTATAAGTATGTGTGCATGTGTTGTGAGGGTGACAAAATGACTTGGAAAATAGCCTTGTGATTGCCAACACTGGTAGGCACGCGGGCGTGTGTCTAGGCCGTGTGTGACACACGGTCTTCCCCATGGGTGTGTGACCTGGCCGTGTGTCCCTTGCACCTTGGAAATTCAAGTCAGTATGCATGGTAGTAAACATACAAGTAGAGACACGGCCGTGTGTCTCAACTGTATGGTGGACACGGCCTAGCACACGGGCTTGTGCCTTGGCCGTGTGTCTTTTTTAGTTCATGACCAAATGTACAGAGAGTTACACGAGTGAGGGACATAGGCGTGTCCTGATAAACACTAGGCTGTGTGGTGCACACGGGCAACCAAAACGGCCATGTCAAAATGATCATACGGGTGTGTGCCATATACCCACCTGGGTGTGTGGAGCTTTAAAGCATGAATGTTCTAAGTTGTTCTTAAGTTCTCAATTTGATCCTGAACCACCCCGAATGTATGTTTTGGGCCTTGTAAGCCTGTATAAGGGATAGTATACATGTGAAATGAAAAGTTTTAAATTGATTAAAATTTTACTGCCCGGTTTTTATATAGTTGGTTGAGTTTAAGTTCGGTAGCACCTCGAACCCTGTCCCAGCGTCGGATACGGGCGAGGGGTGTTACATTTAGTGGTATCAAGGCTAGGTTTAGTCGGTTCTTAGACTAACATAGCATAAGTGAGTCTAGCTATACATGCCATAGTACTACTCGTGATAGTGTGATATCTCTCGTCTCTAACGAAACCATTTGCTAAGACAGGAAAGACTCTCAACCGAGCAAATCTTGATAACCATAAGAGTAATATTGAGATTATTGAATCATGCT
Source organism: Gossypium arboreum (assembly GCF_025698485.1). Classification (NCBI taxonomy): domain Eukaryota; kingdom Viridiplantae; phylum Streptophyta; class Magnoliopsida; order Malvales; family Malvaceae; genus Gossypium; species Gossypium arboreum. The sequence goes on along the minus strand of NC_069076.1, from coordinate 13,026,243 downwards.
TGTGATATGTCGAGTTTAGGAAAGGTATGAAAGGAAATTCATGATTTTTACATGAATTAATACTCCATATGTGATAATCATAAGTTAAAGAATGTGGAAACATGGAATGAGACGAAAGATAAGTCGTGATAAGATTTTCCATGCATGTTAGTATTCATACGATGTTATGTGCCTAACTCTTTTGGCCAAGTGATTATGAAAACAAAAATTTACTAGAAATGACAAAATGTGTGTATAAGTGCTTCTATTGAATGATTTGTAATTAGTATGTACATGTAATTGACATTTATGTTTAAATTTTTGAATTAAAGATGTCATAAATGTTATGATAGCATGAAAACTGAAATGAAAGATCAAATTGAGTAGAACGCTAGAATTGAGTATGATCGTTCGATTATGAATTGACGGATAAGAACATGGTTGGACCATGGCAGTGCAAGTGATATGTGTGCTAGTGTAAGACATGTCTGGAACATGCATCGGCCTCGAGATATGTGTGCTAGTGTAAGACAAGTCTAGGACATGTATCAGCCACATCGTGAAAGCTAGTGTAAGAGCATGTCTGGAACATGGCATCAGCTTGATATGTGTCAGTGTAAGACCTGTCTGGGACACGACATCGACACAGATGGACGAGAGCTAGTATAAGACCATAGTTGGACTATGGCATCAATTGAATGATGTACTCAAAACCGTAAGACGTTCTCTAATTTGGTAAATGTTGGTAAGTAAAATAAGGCTAAGTGTTGAAACTTGATTAGACATCAATGATGATTCGAGTAAAAGAAATGAAAATTTGTATTGCAATAAATTCACTAACTTTATTTCATCTTCCATAACCGTTTGCTTCATGAGTAATCACTACATGCATTCAATTCTCTATCAAAGAAGCTGGTGTCTTTTTGGTTGCTTACGGAGACTTCAAAAGACTTTGAAAGCAACTTAATTGAAGAAGTAAATCATATTGAAGGTTGGAGTTACTTGGAATAGAATTTCTATAGTTTTTACTTTTCATTAGGCCTCATTATTAGCTTCATTAAAAGTGACCTTTCAGCTAGCTTTCCTTTTAACACTATAAATTCATGTAACCAGCCTTTTGAGAGAACACTTTGGAATATTTTTTGTTAATGATATATTGCCAAATTATTTAGGCAAACTTTTCTCTGTTTTCGTTCAAAGATTTGTTGGCTACCTAGTGTTCTAGTTGTATCATCCATTTTCTTTGTTGAAAACCGAACTTAACACTACTCGTAGTATGGCGTTCAAACATACTGAGGTTCCTATCTTGCTAGATAGTGGGTCGAGGTCACCTTAATAACTCTTAACCGAACTAAAGGGCTTATAAGCAACGGGTCATTACCAAATCGGTATTGGTTCTTGTTTGCACTTTTGGTTCAATCCATTTTCTTTTCTTAACATTTCGAACTAAAATAAATTCCTTCTTTCACATCTTACCCTTTTTCATATCATATTCTTAAACCAACTACTAATTTGTCAAACAACTTCATTCCATACCAATTTCACTAAACTAAATTGCCAATTACTTATCGTAGACGATTGGGCATTTTTCATACTACTCGACTCACCTCGAGGCGGATCATATTATTTGGTATCAGAGCTACAAAAACGAGGAGTACGAGCATTCAAAATTACTCCCGGGATAGTCTGTGACTCATCAAGTAAGTTTCAAAAAAAATCGAAAAAAAATTCAAAAAAATTTTGAAAAAAAATTTGAAAAAAAAATTTTGAACATTATTTTACTTCTTCTCCATTTTTCATCCTGAAACTCTTACCCTCTCATCTACTTCCATCTTTGACCTTTTCGCCACACTATACCTGAATTTTTTTTTCTTATAAGCCTACCCTGTATTAAATGACATCATCCCTTGTTACCCATTTGAAACCGACCACCTAGACTAAGGTTAAGCCTCGGCAAATCTGCTTACGAAATCACGAGAAAGGTAAAGAAAGGTAAAAGGCACGAGAGTTGTGAGCGCAATAGAGTGGGGATAAAAGCCTATTCTCGAGCGTAAAACACGAGTGTGAGTGCCAATAAAATTTTCTTGTGAGTGACTAGTGAGGTTTGTGGTGAGGTATTCATTTTCTGTTTTGTTTTATTCACTTTTCTTTTCATCTATTAATCATGTCTCGAGAAGAGTTTTCAGCCTTTGAATTTCAATATTTGCTAAAAGAGATGGAGTGCACGCTCGATCGAAAAATCAAGCCTATCCAAGAAAAGCTAGACCATCGAGCAAGAGATGAACGGAAGAAAAATTCACCAACTCAGAAAACGGAGTCAAGAACATCACGGAGACACACATCTAATGACTACTCGAGAAGAGATTTCTATCGTGATACCTATTCGACAAGAAATTCGAGTAGAAAGAAAGAAAGCTTCGAGTCTAAGTTCTTTCAAGATAATGAACGAGGGAGCCCAAGTAATTCTTCATATGTATCCATGAAGAATCATTCACGAAGAATTGATCGTGAACTTTATCTAAGTGATTTCACATCTTTCAAACAAAATACTTATCATGCTGATTCACTTGTATTATCTTCAAGTTGTAAAGAAAAACTAAGAGAAAAAAAATAAAAGAGAGGCAAGAGGCGAGTAAGAGAGAAAATGAAAGATTCTTGAAAGAGATCGAGAAAGTCATTGAAAAAGCCGTTGAAAAAGAAAAAGAAAAAAAAGAGAGTGAAAGAAAAGAGAGGCAAAAGATGATCATGAGAGAAAACGAGTGGATTCTAAAAGAAATCGAGAGAAGCAAAAAAGAAGTCGAAAAAGAAAAAGAGTGTGTGCAAGAAAGTAAAGTTGAAAAAGAGAGTGAGAAAAAAGAAAGTGTGGAAGAAACGATTGTTCTTGAAGAAAAAGATAGTGTTGTTTCCACTAACCAATCTATGAGTTCTTCTTGTCTTACCTCTTCTTTTCAGGTTCCTAACAATTCGTGTGACGAACTTCAACTTCAATACTTTCACGATGAGAGATGCTTTCGTATGATCAAAAAAGGAAAGGTTGAAGATAAAATCCATCCGCAAGTATTCAAAGAAAAGGAATCTTTAGAAATCGAGCCACGGCAAACAGGTTTGAAAGTTGTCGGTAAAATTTTTGATGGCTTAATTTATAAAAGATTCCTTTATTTTGATTTAATTAGCCCTTATTCTTTATGTGTGGTTGATAAGTCCATTCTAAGTGGAAGTATGAGGGGGTGTTCTCTTGACTTGTTTTGTGGTGAAAAACTTGTTGATGATGTTCAATTAAATCGGCAAGCACATAATATCATCTTACATGGTAACGATTCTTCACAAAAGACATTTAAGTTTGATTGTGGTGATTATGTGAATCAACTACTACCTTGTGCAAAATCTTTAAATTTGTGCCCATCTGTCCTGATGAATGTAAGGAATTTTGATTGTTTGTTTTCATATATGCACAAATTCTTTTGGATCAGCATGTTTGAAATCATGACACGCATGAAACCTTTGTTTCATTTTCTAGCAAGTGAACAAAATTATGTGTTTAAACTTGGAATTTGTTATTTTGGTTCGATATGTGGAAAATTCAAGCATTCCAAATTTTGTGCGACCAATTTTGTTTGATTGATGCTTGGCTTTTGACTAAGGGAGCGAAATTTAAAAATTCTGAATACAATATAAAATCGTTCCTTGATCATTTTATTTGGCTATCCATAAATTTCTTGTGTCATTTTAAAAAGGTAAGGCCAACTCATATTTTTGATCCTGGCATCGATTCAGCATGTCCCTTAAAGTTGAACATCTACAGTGTCACTAACTCTTTTACTTTTCGTGAAGGTGATACTTTGAGAGATGCGAGTTGTTCTTGTATTTCTCCTACATTTTAGGTTAGTTCGAGTAAAGAGCTACGACTTTACTATCTTTCCGAAGAGAGGAGGTTTACGTTGATTGAAAAAGGTACTGCTCAAACTGATCCACATTCATTCATTCATATTGGAAAACAAGGTGAGTTTTCTGAATCTTTTAAGATTCAACCACCCCCTTTGAATGTTGATGGAAACATTGTTTATGTTTTGGTTTCTGAAATGCATTTGTACCTTGATGAGGTTTATTGTTCTTTTTTGATTAGTAATGGATGGTTTGAAAATGATGAGAACATTACTAACAAAGGTTGTGTCCTTGATGTGCATTCTTCGATTGATGGAGAAACCACATGTTTAAACAAGGCTGTGCACATAAAACTTGTGATGTATGAGTGTTTTATTTATATGCATGCCTTATTACTGAATTTGGATATCCAACTTGCAAAGGTAAAACTTGTCAATTATTTTGAATTCAAAAATCAATCAAGTGCTCAAGTATGCACCAAGACTTCGAAAAGGAATTGTTCATTCTTGATTCATCATTTTATTAATCCTTGTCTTTATGACGATGACAATATTTTCTTGTGTCAAGCTGTGAATAAACTCTCGAAAAGTTCCTTCTGGTTTAACCTTCATTGTATCACTAACTTGTTTTATTCTTTTGTAGGTGACAATGTGAGGTGGTACCCTCTTAAAGAGGGAGGGCTGATTTGTGATCAAATAACACTTATGCATCATTTAATCCAGCAACTAGTTTAATTAATAGAAGCATTATTAAATGAACTTTAACTCATGCATCACTAAATTATCCTAGTAACTAGTTTATTTAAAGAAGCATCTATTAAATCAAGTTCATAAAAAACTCAATTAATTGAACTAAGATGAATTGAATTAATGACCATCAACTCATTATTAAACTAAGATGCTTAAATGCATGGTTTAAAATGCAAACTAAATGAACAAATGAGTTACTTAATGCAAGACTTAATTTAATAAAGCTGACTTAAACTAACATGGGAGTCACATAATGCATGACTTTATTAAATGCAGAACACATAATGCATGTCATAATTAAAATATGTATTTAACAAATAAGACATAATTAAAGACTAAAGTAACTAAAATAAATCAAGTCCTTATTCCAACAGCATAAATGAATTTAAATGTCTCATTTTGCATTTGGGCCCCTCGAGTTTAGGCTAATCTCGATGTCGTCGAGATGTACCGAAACATGATGCGACTGGGATTGCATCAGTATTCATATGAAATAAAGTTGCATGTGTTGCTAAGATATGTGAAAGTGTGTTCATAACAAGTTGGAAATTTGAGATGTTTGAATCAGATGTGCATGATACTGTGTTGTTGTTAAGTGTGTATATGTAACATCCCGAAATAAGGCCTAAACGGAACAGTGGTTGCGAAACCACAAATTTGAGGTAGAAAAAAAATTATTTTATTATTATTTTGAGGTTCATGATATGATTACATGATTGTGTGAAAATTTCGTGATGAAATTCTATGCATAAAGTGCTTAAGTTGAGATTAGGGACTAAATCGAATAATTTGCAAAACTTGCATTCTAGAAGTTTTCAGTATGAAATTGCTTTGGAATATCAATTAGGAGGGTTTAAATAACAATTTGACCAATTTCTAAGTTTATGGACAAAATAGGACATGGATGGAATTTTTGAAAGTTTAATAAGGAAGGGCATTTTGGTCATTTGGATATTAAATGAAATAAAAAGGGAAAAATAACACAAAATTCATCATCTTCTTCATTAGCACGAAATTTCAAGGGTTCTCCATATCTAGGGTTTGTTTCAAGTTTTCAAGCTCCATAGTAAGTGATTCCAAGCCTCGTTTTTAATATTCTTTACGTTTTCGGAGTCCCGGTAGCTCGATAAAGCTTATGCTAGCAATAATTTAAGTTAGGGTTCATATTTGGAAAAATACCCATAGGTGAAAAGTGTTTATTTTGATGTTTTATGATAGAATATGAGGTCTTAGATATGTTAGACAACTTGTGCTACTCGGTTTTAGGTAAAAACGAGTAAAAAGGGTTTAATCGGTAAAAATACCTAATAGTCATAAGTATATGTTAGAGTGAGAATTTGATTTTGCTATAGAAGGGAAAAACGATCAGCATGTCATAAAACATAAGAAAATAGGCTGAAGTTTAATTTATGAGATTTGGGGCAAAAGTGTAAATATGCAAAAGTTTAGGGGCAAAAATGTAATTTTTGAAAAGTTTGAGTAAAGGACTGTTTTGATAATGTGAATATTAAATAAGTTAAATTTGCTATTATAGATCAAGAAGAGCGAAATTCGGGAGTAGATCGGGGAAAAGAAAAAGTAAAGGACTAAATTGTAAAGTTTAGTCACATTTTGTATTGAGGTAAGTTTACAGTAAATAAATGCAATATTCTTTTATTTTACATTATTATTGTCAATTTCCACCATTTATATACTTATTTTTTTGAGAATATTTAAAGTCAAATTAAAGGCGAAGTGATAGAGAAAAAGCATTAGAAAGCCCGCTTGAACCTTAGGAATGTCGGGATATTGGGGTTGACAGGACGGAGACAGATGAAATGAGCCATGTAAGTCCATATCAGATATATGGCTTTGGAGACAGGAATGAGCCATGTAAGCCCATATTAGATATATATATGGCATTAGAGATGAAATAATTCATGTAAGTCCATGTCGAAGACATGGCATTGGCAGGATGTTAATAGACAGGAACGACCCTAGTATCCTTAGTATTCCGAGTGGTTCAACGGGTCATTGTACACGTTAAGTTACAGTGAATTATCAGCAAAAGGGAAGGTAGATTATATTTATGAATAGTGAAAGGTCAGGTAAGAAAGAAGGTAAGTGAGTAAAGAAGAAGGTAGAAAATGAGTAGTAAAGAAAGTTTATGAGGCTAGGTGACATTATGTATAATTATTCATTATGTTAAATGTTGTAATTTATTTGCTTGTAAGCTTACTAAGCCTAGTGCTTACTCTCTTTATTTTCTTTTTCTTATAGTTTTTATCAAGCCACTCGGGGATCGAAGGAAACGTCGAAGACCCGATCACACTATCGAAGAAATCACATTGGTATAGTTAGACGTTTCGTTTTGCGTATGGCTTGTATAGGAACTTGGTTTCTTTTGATATGATATGATCAATGAATGATGTGTAAATACTTGCTAGTGATTAACTAATAGAATGGCTGATGATATACATGTTTAATAGTATGATTAAGTAGTAACTATCACATGAAAGCTAAGAAAAATGTGAAAGTAACTTAAAAACAGATTCAAGTATCAGAAATAATGTGATTTTGAAAAATCACAATAAATTATAGAGACATGGGTTGATGGTGAATAATATATGAAATTAAAGCTCATTGTGTCTATTTTCATATGGAATAAGCAAAACAGGTAAAGGTTTTGTATTTTATAAGTTATCTGAGTTTTGGTGAAATAGGGCCAGAGCAATTTCTGGATTCCCTGTTCCAACTTTAGAAATTCACCATAAATTTTAAAAAAATAATTAGGTGGTTTACTTTATATGTTTAGAATCATTGTTTAATATAGTTTTAATAGAAACAAACGGCATAGTCATATAATTTTTGTACAGAGAGAAAAGTGGTTCGTAGTAAGTAGAGGCCAGTGCAGTCGAATTCTGAAACAGGGGTAACTTTAACTAATAAACTGTACTAATTGGCTAAGTAAAAAATTCTATAAAAAAATTAGTAAATAGATATATGAGTCTAGTTTCAGGAAAGATTTACGAATCTTAATTTCAAGTTTTGAAACTCGAGAAATGAATTTTTAAGCAACCATGACGCAGAAAAATAGTTTATTCCAAAAATTAAAGTAAGTGGTTTAGAGTTGTTTAAAAGGTAAGATAAGTTTAGTAACACCTCAAGCTTGACTCTGGTGACGGTTTCGGGCGTGGGGGTGTTACAGTATACGTAACACCCGAACCCGAGTCTGTTACCGGAGTCGAACACGAGGTGCACACAGACTTAACTTAATTATTTTCACAGTCCATTTAAAAAATTTCCAGACAAGCTGGTTACTACATCACTGTCGCCTTAAAAATCATATCTTGAGTTTCAAAACTCGAAAACTGATTCCATAAATTTTCCCTGAATTTAGACTCATATATCTATCCGTGGATTTATTTCTAGAATTTTTGGTTGGGGAAATTGGTACAGTTTATTAGTTAAAGTCACCCCTGTTTCAGGGTTCAACTACACTGACCTTTGCGCATTACGACCTGGATATCTTCTCGTACAGAGCTTCAATGCTCATTCCGTTTATTTCTAATGAAACTAGACTCAAAGGGGAATCTATACATATAAGGCATGACTTCTAATTATTTCTGTATAATGTATGGTAAATTTTCAAAGTTGGAACAGGGGATCCAGAAACCGTTCTGGCCCTGTCTCACGAGAACTTTAATATCTTTTAATATACTGTTTATATGATCGTTTTGTTACTTTCATATGAAAATAGATTCATCAAGGTTAGATTAAATAATTTATTCACTATTTAACTCCATTCCTACTATTTTTAGTGATTTTTCAAATCCACGTCACTGCAGCTGACAGCATCTGTTTTTAAGGTAGGCTTTACCTATTTCATAGTTCCCATGATTCAACTAGCCCTTTAACATAAATAGCACAAGATAGGATTATGACTAACCATCCCAATGGCTAATCGTTTCCAAACATTTCCATGCCTCTTAATGAACAACATACAGTGATTATAATTCCATGCCCAAAGTATACTTAAGCCATTTTCGCATGGCTATCCAAATTTACACAAATCGAAAGGTACATGACCTACAACAAAAGGGTAGTCCTATACATGCCATATCCAAAGTTCAACTAAAAAAAGGTACCAAAAAGGGCTTTGATAGTGTGGTTGACTTCGACTTCGATGATCCCGAATCCGATCGCTAACGAGCCAAAATCTATAAAACCGAGAAACAAAGAAACGGAGTAAGCAATTTATGCTTAGTAAGTTTTGAGCCATAAATTTTCACACATTCATAAATACATATTCTAGACAATAAATATTACGTTCAAACATTTTGGTGACTCGGTTTAGCGGTCCCGAAACCACTTCCCGACTAGGGTCAATTTTGGGCTGTCACAACTCTCCCCCACTTAAGAAATTTTCGTCCCCGAAAATCTTACCGGTAAATAGGTTTGGGTATCTCTCTTTTATAGAGTTCTCGAGTTCCCAAGTAGCTTCTTCTATCCCGTGTTTGAGCCACAACACTTTCACTAGTGGAACCCTTTTGTTTCGCAACTCTTTCACTTCACGTGCTAGGATACGAATCGGTTCTTCTTCATAACTCATTGGCTTGAATTTCAACCTCTGATGGACTAATTACGTGCGACGGATCAGATCTATAACGTCGAAGCATTGAAACATGAAAGATGTCGTGAATCTTTTCGAGTTCAGGGGGCAAAATCAAACGATATGCAACTGGGCCAACTCGTTCGGATACTTCATATGGCCCAATGAACCTCGGACTCAATTTGCCTTTACGGCCAAATCTGAGTATCTTTTTCCAAGGCAAAACTTTAAGGAACACTTTATCTCCCACCTGATACTCGATGTCTTTTCGTTTCAGATCCGCGTACGACTTCTGACGATCGGAGGCTATCTTCAGACTTTCACGGATTACTTTTACTTTCAGTTCAGCATCTTTGATCAAATCCACTCCGAAAATTTTGCTTTCACCGAGCTCAGTCCAAAACAATGGTGTACGGCATTTACGCCCGTACAAGGCCTCGTAAGGTGCCATCTTAATACTTGATTGAAATCTATTGTTGTAAGCGAATTCAATCAAAGGCAAATACCGTTCCCATGAACCACTGAACTCGAGGATGCAACATCTCAACATATCCTCAAGTATCTGAATTATCCGCTCGGATTGACCATCGGTTTGGGGGTGAAAGGCGGTGCTGAAATGCAACTTGGTACCCAAAGCTTCTTGCAGTTTCTTCCAAAATCGTGAGGTGAATCTCGGATCTCTATCCGACACGATAGAAATAGGTACTCCGTGTAATCTCACAATCTGAGAAACGTACAATTCGGCTAGTTTGTCCATTGAAAAATCCGTGCGTACGGGGATACAGTGAGCCGACTTAGTCAATCTATCTACAACGACCCAAATCGCATCCTTCTTACTCGCTGACAATGGAAGTCCGGATACAAAGTCCATTGTGACTCAATCCCATTTCCACTCGGGTATCGTGATCGGCTGAAGTAATCCTGAAGGCACTTGATGCTCCACTTTCACTTGTTGACATATTAAACATCTCGAAACAAAGTCGGAGATGTCTCGTTTCATACCATGCCACCAAAACCGACGTTTCAAATCGTTGTACATCTTCGTACTCCCCGGGTGAATTGACATTCGGCTACAATGGGCTTCGTTTAGAATCATCGAAATGAGTTCCGAATTCCTTGGAACACACAGACGACTTCTGAACCTCAAACAATCATCATCATCAATTTGAAACTCTGATTCCTTGTTCGGAACACACTCAGCCCGTTTTGCAACCAACTCATCGTCGACTTTCTGAGCTTCACGAATTTGATGAATCAATAATGGTTTGGCTTTTAATTCAGCTACTAACACATTGTCGGGTAGAATAGACAAGTGTACATTCATCGTCAGAAGGCAAACAAAGTGATTTCCGGCTTAAGGCGTCCGCAACCACATTAGCCTTTCCCGGGTGATAATCAATGACAAGCTCATAGTCTTTTAACAACTCGAGCCAACGTCTTTGTCGCAGATTCAAGTCTCGCTGAGTCATCAAATACTTGAGACTTTTGTGATCCGAAAATACATGGCACTTCTCACCAAACAAATAATGTCGCCATATTTTCAAAGCAAATACGATGGCGGCTAGTTCGAGATCATGGGTCGAATAATTTCTCTTATGTGGCTTCAATTGTCTTGACGCATAGGCCACAACTCGCCCTTCTTGCATCAATACGCAACCCAACCCAAGTAGGGATGCGTCACTATAAATGACAAACTCTTTGCCTGATTCGGGTTGCACTAAAATTGGAGCTTCAGTCAAATAAGTTTTCAGTTGATTGAAACTTTTCTGAAATTTCTCCGTCCATTCGAACTTAACATCCTTTTGAAGTAGCTTCGTCATTGGTGTGGCTATCGTCGAGAAACCTTTTACAAATCGTCGGTAATAACCCATGAGCCCGTGAAGCTCGAACTTCAAGAATATTTCTTGGAGGCTTCGATTAAGTATGGCTGAAATTTTGTTCGGTCGACTCGAATACCCGATCTGAGATACCACATGACCCGAGAAGCTAACCTCCTTAACCGAACTCACACTTCTTGAACTTAGCATACAACCGCTTATCCCGTAAAATTTGCAACACTAACCTCGGTGTTCAAGATGTTCGGTCTCATTTTCAAATAGACCAAAATGTCATCAATGAACACAACTACTGAACCGATCCAAATATGGTCCGAAGATCCGATTCATCAAATCCATAAATACCGTAGGGCATTAGTGAGCCCAAACGGCATCACTAGGAACTCGTAGTGACCATATCTCGTTTTGAAGGCGCTTTTGGTACGTCCAAATCTCGAATTCAAGAATCGATAATAGCCCGATCTCAAATCTATTTTTGAGAACACCGAGGCTTCTTCAGTTGATCGAACAAATCATCGATACGTGATAACGGATATTTGTTTTTATTGTCACTTTATTAAGTCGACGATAGTCGATGCATGACCTCATGGTTCCGTCCTTCTTTTCACAAACAACACTTTGGCGCACCCAAGGTGAAAAACTCGGGCGAGCAAAACCTCTATCCACTAGCTCTTGCAACTGAGCTTTCAACTCCTTTAATTCCGTTGGTGCCATACGATACGGAGCTATCGAAATTGGAGTGGTACCAGGTACCAATTCGATGCCAAACTCTATTTCCCGAACAGGTGGTAAACCCGGCAATTCTTCAGGGAAAACATCCGGGTATTCACAAACCACCGGCACAGATTCGGGTTTCTTTTCTAACTCCTTGTCATCAAGTACATATGCAAGGTATGCTTCGCACCCCTTTCTTACGTATTTCTGGGCCAACATTGCTGATATTACAGCTGGCAACCCCTTTAAGTCCGTAGACTCAACCCGAATTATCTCGTTATTCGCGCACCTCAGATCAATAGTCTTGCTTTTGCAATTTACAACCGCATCGTGCATGGTCAACCAATCCAAACCAAGAATAACATCGAATTAGGTCGAGCGGTAAAAGCATCAAGTCCGCGGAAAACAGGAACCTCGAAATACTAGGGGACTTTTCTTACACACTTTGTTGACAAGCACGTAATGACCCAAGGGATTTGACACCCGAATTACAAACTCAGTAGACTCAATAGGTAAAGTCTTACTGAATGCTAAGGTTTCGCATATATAAGAATGGGTAGAACCAGGGTCAATTAAAGCAATCACATTAGTATCAAAGAGAGTAAAGGTACCGGTAATAACATCTGGCGAGGAAGCATCTTCGCGTGCGCGTATGGCATAAGTCCTAGCAGGAGCACGAGCCTCGGATCTTGTTGTAGCATCTCTCGACCTTCTCTGACCGGTACTAGCATTGCCCGTATTTCTAGATGGCCTACCTCGAGCAGTGGTAGCACCCGGGTTCCCACTTTAATTTACGTTTTGTTCAGATAATCTCGGGCAATCTTTAATAAAGTGGTCGGCCGATCCACACTTATAGCAGGAGCGATCATGGAACCTACAGCTCCCCGAATGCCATTTGCCACAATGCTAACACTCCGTTCTGTCTCGACGTTCATTTCCAATACCAAAGACCGAAGTGCCTCGTGTACCCACAGGGGGTCGATCACGATCTCGTCTAAAAAGGCCCGAAGCGCCTCTAGACCGGCTCACATCATCTCGAAATCTCTTCGATGCCTGTTGAAGAGACTTTCCCGAGGACCTTTTTCGAAATTCTCCAGTTCCCACATCAACTTTTTGTTTCTCCTTTCTAAGCTCTTCAGCTTTACAAGCTCGCTCGACAAGTACTACGAACTCTCGTATTTCGAGAATGCCAACGAACATCCTTATATCTTCATTCAGCCCATCCTCAAGCGTTTACATAATAGCCGGACGAAACACATTCGAGCGTATCTACTAAGTCTAACAAATTTTCGTTCAGAGTCGAAGAATCGACATAGAGCCTTGCTTAAGATCAAGAAATTCCTTTCGCTTTTGGTCAATGAATCTCGATCGATATACTTCTTTCGAAACTCGGTTTGGAAGAACTCCCAAGTTACTTGCTCTCGGGGCACAACAGAAGTCAGAGTACTCCACCAATAGTAGGCGGAATCGCGTAGCAAGGAGATAGTACACTTTAAGCATTCATTGGGTGTACAAGATAGCTCATCGAGCACCCGGATAGTGTTGTCCAACCAAAATTCAGCTTGCTCGGCATCGTCGCTATCCGTAGCTTTAAATTCAGTAGCCCCATGTTTTCAAATTCTGTTGACTGGGGGCTTACTTGACCTTATTTGGTCAGTTACCAGAGGTATTGTAGGTGCGGGGGTTGCATTAGTCGGGAATGGAGGTTGTGGAACAGCCGTATTAGTTCGAATGTATTGGTTGAACCAATCATTCATCACACTATAAAAAGCTTTCCTAGCCTTATCATTCGGATTGCTAGCAATAGGTTGAGAGTCCGCCGGCGCTGTCCCTTGCGCGGGAGTAGGCGCCACACTCTCCACATCATCAGCTATTGCTCGGTTGGGATCGGGATCCATTACTATAATTAAACACAAATTCAAATGTCAGAAATCACCACACTATCAATTAATCACAAAATGGCATGTATAGCTAGACCCAAACGTATTACGATAGTCCTAGAATCGACTAAACCGTAGCTCTGATACTAATAAAATTGTAACACCCCGAACCCGAGTCCGTTACCGGAGTCGAACACGAGGTGCACACAGACTTAACTTAATTATTTTCACAGTCCATTTAAAAAATTTCCAGACAAGCTGGTTACTGCATCACTGTCGCCTTAAAAATTATATCTTGAGTTTCAAAACTCAAAAACTGATTCCATAAATTTTCCCTGAATTTAGACTCATACATCCATCCGTGGATTTATTTCTAGAATTTTTGGTTGGGGAAATTGGTACAGTTTATTAGTTAAAGTCACCCCTGTTTCAGGGTTTGACTACACTGACCTTTGCGCATTACGACCTGTATATCTTCTCGTACAGAGCTTCAATGCTCATGGAGTTTGTTTATAATGAAACTAGACTCAAAGGGGAATCTATAAATAGAAGGAATGACTTCTAATTGTTTCTGAATAATTTATGGTAAATTTTCAAAGTCGGAATAGGGGATCCAGAAACCATTCTGGCCCTGTCTCACGAGAACTTTAATATCTTTTAATATACTGTTTATATGATCATTTCGTTACTTTCATATGAAAATAGATTCATCAAGGTTCGATTACATAATTTATTCGCTATTTAACTCCATTCCTACTATTTTTAGTGATTTTTTACATCCACGTCCCTGCAGCTGACAGCATCCGTTTTTAAGGTAGGCTTTACCTATTTCATAGTTCCCATGATTCAACTAGCCCTTTAACATAAATAGCACAAGATAGGATTATGACTAACCATCCCAATGGCTAATCGTTTCCAAACATTTCCATGCCTCTTAATGAACAACATACAGTGATTATAATTCCATGCCCAAAGTATACTTAAGCCATTTTCGCATGGCTATCCAAATTTACACAAATCGAAAGGTACATGACCTACAACAAAAGGGTAGTCCTATACATGCCATATCCAAAGTTCAACTAAAAAAAGGTACCAAAAAGGGCTTTGATAGTGTGGTTGACTTCGACTTCGATGATCCCGAATCCGATCGCTAACGAGCCAAAATCTATAAAACCGAGAAACAAAGAAACGGAGTAAGCAATTTATGCTTAGTAAGTTTTGAGCCATAAATTTACACACAACCAAAGCATAGCATTTAAGTAGCTAAACAATAATTCATATGCACAAATTCTCAATGACATGCTTACTTCACAATATCAACTCTTATATTCATACACAAATAACGGCTTAGTCAAGGCCGGTAGCTCATTTATCAACGGAGCGAATGCTCATATATCGCTCATGTGTGCAAAGCACATACTGAAACGATACCTCATTGTTGGGAATTTCACAAGCGTATTAACTGAAAATTTTTACAGCAAGTTCATTCATTCCCAAATCACGCACCTTGAGTTTAACCGGATATAGCTACTCGTTCAAACGCCTTCGGGCATAGCCCGTTATGGTAGCCCGCACAAATGCCTTCGGACTTAACCGGATATCACAACTCGCACAATTGCCTTCGGGCTTAGCCCGGATATCACAACTCGCACAATTGCCTTCGGGCTTAGCCCGGATATCACAACTCGCACAATTACCTTCGGGCTTAGCCCGGATATTACCCGAACATTCGTACACATCTTTGTTTCAATTTCATAACAAAAATTTATGCACAAATCACTTAAACAAGAAATGTCATTTCGGCTAAATGGCCACATACAAAGGGCACGATTTTGATTTGCTTATAACATCATCTAATCGAATCAAAATCTAAGTTTCGATACTCGAAAACTTACCTCGGATGTTGTCGAATGATTCCGATGGCTATTCGACCACTTTTTCCTTCCCTTTATCAGATTTGGTTCCCCTTTGCTCTTGAGCTTAATTTAACAAATAAATCGATTTAATCATTTGAGCATCGACAAGAGGAATTCAAGGCACTTAGCCCACATATATTCATTAGACATTAAAGTCACATATGTACGGAATCATGAATCAAACTCAATGCATTAGTTAATACTCTCCTTAGCCGAATTTTCTAAGTCAAGATAAAGCCTTCAACATGCTTATTCATGGCCGAACAACACATTAACCTAGGTACTCATTCATGGGCCGATTATGCATGTTGATGTTGAGGCCAATTACATGTTTAATACCGCACATGAATGGCATACATTTTACTAGCTAATGCATTACATATTGTAGCTCAATACACCTCTATCATTTACTTCATAACCGAAACATCATCACAAGAAAATATATACTTTGAGATAGTATATATGTCATACCAATACATCATGTGCAAACATATATACATATAGGTGCAAGGGCCGAATCTCAAGTTTATTATAACCAAATATAACCGTATATCCAAAACACAAATTTTACCTATCATGCAATAAGCATCAATCACACTTATGAACATACCATGGCCGAATACATCTCACACCATACCCCTTTCAATTTTCGGTCATGGTTAAACAAAGAACTCAATGTCTTACTCAAGAATGCTAAAAAGTAATTTCAAGAGTAGTCAATCCATCATTACATGCATCATTAACAAGCTTCACATTTAGCATGCAATGGATTTAACACAACATCAACCTTGGCCGAATACCATCCCCATGACATAGCAAAGATTGAACCATGGGCTAACATGAACATCAAGCTAGCAACTAAAACATGCATGAATCTCATGGCACAACCTCAAACATACCTTAATCTTGATACAAGTATGGCCAAACCTCCCCTTAATCCTCTTCTAAACCAAATATGGAGCAAAAATTCCTTCTTCCTCCTTAGAATTTTCGGCCAAAAGAAAGAATGGAAAGGATGAACAAATTTTTTTTCTTTTCCTTTCTTCAACATACGGCAAAAAAGGGGGGGGAAGAATACCACACACACCATTTTTTTTTTGTTTCTCTTCCTACATCCTTAATTTTTAATCATTTTTCTACATCATGCATTAACAAAACATGTTATGACATGTTTTCTTTGCCCATAAACCTTGTCATGGCCGGCCACTATCAATTAGGGGGGAATTTGACATGCAAGTCCTCCCTTTTGATTACATGCACTATTAGGTCCTTATAGATTAGCCCATCACATTTCAAAAGTGTCACACAAGTCCTAATAACTGAATTCACATGCAATCGACTAAATCGAAGTTTGAAATTTTTACACATTCATAAATACATATTCTAGACAATAAATATTACGTTCAAACATTTCGGTGACTCGGTTTAGCGGTCCCGAAACCACTTCCCGACTAGGGTCAATTTTGGGCTGTCACAGTATATATGTGAGAGTCGAAATATTTAGAGGCTTTACAATCTTCACCCCCTTACCAGAATAAAGTTATATGATAAAATTTACGAGAGATAGGTTGCATAAGCTTGCAAATGTAAAACTAAAGAGTGCAATAATGGAGTATTATGGGATTAGTGATGACAAAATTAATCAGAGGAATGATATCGGAT
This sequence comes from Gossypium arboreum, assembly GCF_025698485.1. NCBI lineage: Eukaryota > Viridiplantae > Streptophyta > Magnoliopsida > Malvales > Malvaceae > Gossypium > Gossypium arboreum. Next base: position 13,009,035 of record NC_069076.1, on the reverse strand, counting down.
TTGCAAAGATGTCTGAGTATGACAGATTCAATTAAGTAAAAATTATGGCTATCTCTCTCTTCTGAGTATTCTGTATTTTCCTCTATCCTTGGGAATATGTATGGTTGTCCATTCCTAGTGAAAATTTTATTGTATGAGAATGTTAGCAATTATGATATTAGACGAAAAGCTCTGTTAATTTGGTTAGTTATGGCCAACATTTCTTATCTCTTCGGAATTCTTTTCTGATATGCCGGAATGAAGTCGATGGTGAAAATTCAGGTGAGACCATTCTGATGTTTCTATTGATTATGGTTTTGCATATATATATATGCGGGAAATATATTATCTCTATTATGATGGAATTCCAGAGCGTATAGACGATAGTTTCTTTCTGGTTTTCTCTAAGGGATTTTTTTCAAACCTTCCTCATTATATTCTTCTGTGTTATATTCTCAGATTTCTAATATGGTATTATATCTTGGAATTCTTTATCTTGGTTTTTCCTATCGTTCTTATTTTGAGAATTATACTCTTTGACTTGCAATAACAATGTCCATTATGATTATGCTACTGGTTTGATAATGGAAGTGTGGGAATTCTAGTATTTGGATTTCTCTAATTTTCGCGTAAAGGATTATTATCAGCAAAGGTAAATTAAGTCATGTGCATTAAGTTTATTCTCTGGTTCAGGAATAATGTTGTGCAATTATAGGTAAATAGACGTACAGCTTGAGATGAAGAAATTTTATTCTTAAAGATATGATACAGAAACATATTAGTTGGATTTCTCTTATTCGAGAGATGTTGTTATAAGTAAAGTTGTCCTGATTAATAAAGAGACCACATCTATGAAGTTGGAATCCTTTTATTCGTGTTAGTAAAGTCTAAATAGTCGATGGCCTGAGCATAGAGATGTGACTATAAATAATAAATTAGGCTAGTACAACATGATTCAACTTTCAATTTGGAATTTCAGGGAGGATCTAATTTCTGGCTTGTGTTATTATTATTTCCAAGTAAGATTTGAGTACCGAAAAACTCTGGGTTATGCAGAGAATTGAGTAGAGAGCTTACAGTAGCATCTTGCCTATTCTTCCAAAGGATATTGAATTGCCTACAGGGAAAAGTCAAATATCAAATGTATTCGAGATTATTATTGTCGGTGATGACATTGAAAAGAAAATGAGAAAAGACTGTTATGAATTTCGTATCGGGATATCTCTCATTTCCGAGAAAAGGAGAAATGCCAATTGGTTTGTGTTAGATTGATGATGGAAGTCCGCATGATTAATTTTAGTATGTGCAGATATATTATTCGACAGATGTGATTGAGTTATATGTTTCTAAGTTTATAGTTCCAAGAATGTCAGCCTCCAGTATTTTGAATTGAGCTCCGAGGTTTATACCGCAATTATGGAAAGGCGGAGAATCCTAAGTATGAGACTGAGATGAATTATAAATTATGAGAAAAAGGTGAAAGTGACTCGTGAAAGTTGAAAGTAACTTCTTCAGGTAAGATTTTTGGGGACAAAATCTCTAAAGGGAGAAGAATTGTAACAGCTCGATTTTGGGCCTAGTCGGAATAGCAGTTTGGGAAACACTATTCTAAGGCTGAAGAAAACTATTTTTATGCTATTTTATGTGATATAGCATGTTTATAAAGGTGCATGAAAATTTTGGTAATTTTATTTTAGCGATTTCTAGCTTAATTTCGAAAAGGGACTAAATCGCGTAAAAGGTAAAAGTTGTATTTTAGTATCTAAATGTGTCTAATAGCTAGATAATTAAAATTGGGGGCCTTTAAAGTGCAATAAAACCCTTAAATAAAGCATGGCTGGCCATGGGAGACAAAATTGTTGAAAAGTCAAAATTAGGTTAAATTTGTTCACCAATTTTGACTAGTTTTATTATTAACAAATAAAAAAGAAAAAGGCTATCACTTTTTCTCTTCTCCTCCACTGAAATATGCAGCAAAGAAAGAGTTTTGAAGCTATAAAATTTTAGCAAAGAAACTCCCATGCTAGTAAGTGATTTTTAATGTCTTTCTTGATAATTTTTGCAGTTTTGGAACCCCTAAAGCATGAGCTTTCAAATGAGGGGATTATTTTGCAAAATGATTAAGAGTCTAGGGGTTTTCCATAAAATCATATGTGTTGTTTTCTGAGTTGTTGTGGAAGAATATGAGTCTTAGATGAGTTATAAAGAACTTTTATGAAGGAAATTTGCTTGAAAACACCTAAAAAGGGTTATTTTGCAAAGTTGTAAAATAAGTGTAAATGTGTGAAATAATTGAATTTGTGAGTTTCTATAGTGATGAAAATAATTTTTCTAGGATTACTGAGTAATAAAATGTGATAAAAATCATTTTACGAACCTAGGGGCAATTTGGTAATTTTGGCAAAGTATAGGAGCAAAATTGTAAATTTTGCCAAAAATATGTCATTGGACTAATTTGATTAGTATATTGTTTTAATAAGTTAAATGTGATGTTATAGATGATGAAAAATGAGATTCGGGCTTAGAACGAGGAAAAATGAGAAATTGATGTTTAGGCATCTTTTACCAATTTGGTGTCGAAGTAAGTTGTATGAAAACAATGCAACGTGCTGTTATTATTGTATGTCTAATGTTTAAATATTGCATGAAATGGATATGTACATGTATTTTTCTTTATAAAATGGATTCACGATGTCTCGATGACATTCGATAAAGTTTCAATATGAGATTCCATGTAAGACCATGTTTGAGACATGACATTGGCATCGATATGTGTGATCCCATGTAAGACCATGTCTGGGACATGGCATTGGCATCGATATGTGTGAACCCATTTAAGACCATATCTGGGATATGACATTGGCATCTTACTGTGTGTACGAATTTCCCCGAGTATCCTTTAGTATTCCAAGTGGTTCAACGGGAAATTCAAAGATTATAACAAAGCTATGATAAAGAATGATTATGTCATGAAGTATTACAGGTATGTACGAAAAAATCGTGAGAAATGATTCGGTCTATGATGCACCTTTGGTAAGGATGCAAATAAGTAAGTCACGTTTATGAGAATGATTTTGTAATGACCTTATGGTTATGGGTCTATGTTCATGATGTATATAGTAATTGGTGAATACTATGAAATTGGCATGATTTGGAATAAGTCTTTGATACTTGATGACATTGAGATTACGGGTCCATGCTTACGATGCAGAGCTTTTTTTTCTTACCATGATAGATGATATGATGTTGTATTAATTTGGTGAACAATAATTGTGAATGAGTAAATTAGCCTGGACAGTTTTGGGCTACTGCAGTGGTGTAACTTTGAAAATACACTAAAAATATTGAAACATGAGTTCGAGGCTTAGTAAAGATGGGATTAAATCTTATTGAGTCTAGTTTCTTATAAAAGAAACCTTGTAAGCAAAACAATTTTCTATAATGAGATATTTGAAGTTGTGTGAGACAGAGTCAGAATGACTTTGAAATCCCCTGTTCTAATTTTAGAAAATCATTATAAATTGTAAAAAATTATTTATGAGTTATAATTTATATTTTTAGAATCCTTAATGAGTCTATTTTCAAGAGAAATAGACGTAAACATTATTCGATCCCTGTGCTATGAGATAATTAAACTTTAGTACAAAAGGGTTAGAACTATCAGACAGTGAATCAGGGGTAACTTTGAGGAATAAAATATACTAATTGGCCTAAACCAAAAATTCTGGAAATTGTATCGTAGAAAGATACAAGAGTCTAGTTTCAAGGAAAATTAATGAAACTAAATTTTGAGTTTCGTAGCTTCAGATATAAATATTTTATTGACTATTGTACAAGAAGACAACTTATCATGAACTTGAGAATATGTTGAGAACATTGATAAAAACATGTTAATGAGTTGCTTATTTTTTTCATATGAACTTACTAAGCGTAAAGCTTACCCCCTTTCTTTCCCATGTTCTCTAGTGTTGCCAAGTTAGCTTGGGTTGGAGTTCGTCGGAGATATTATCACACTGTCAATCTATCGTTATTGTGGTAAGTGATTCTATATGCTTCGAGTTTATGGCATATGTAGGGCTTAAATATTTGAGTATGTGATATTATGTTTTAGCCAAATGTATTGGTTTACATTAACTATTGAGGTTGTAAACCTAGTTATATATGCATGCATGTGCTATGGTCGTATGTGATGAGTTTATAATGATTATGGCATGAACGTGGTAAAGATGTGAGTAAAATCTATGATATCTATTGCATGCGAAATTGACATGATCATAACATGCTTTTGGATGCTTAAGTGCTCATTTATGCCATGTTGTATGCTCTTGTATAAGTATGTGTGCATGTGTTGTGAGGGTGACAAAATGACTTGGAAAATAGCCTTGTGATTGCCCACACTGGTAGGCACGCGGGCATGTGTCTAGGCCGTGTGTGACACACGGTCTTCCCCATGGGTGTGTGACCCGGTCTTGTGTCCCCTGCACCTTGAAAATTCAAGTCAGTATGCATGGTAGTAAACACACAGGTAGAGACACAACCGTGTGTCTCAACTATGTGGTGGACACGACCTAGCGCACGAACGTGTGCCTTGGCCGTGTGCCTTCTTTTGTTCATGACCAAATGGACAGAGAGTTACACGAGTGAGGGACACGGGCATGTCCCGATAAACACTAGACCGTATGGTGCACACGGGCAACTGAAACGGCCATGTCAAAATGATCACACGGGCGTGTGGAGCTTTAAAGCATGAATGTTCCAAGTTGTTCTTAAGTTCTCGGTTTGATCCCGAACCACCCCGAATGTATGTTTTGGACCTTGTAACCCGCATAAGGGACAGTATACATGTGAAATGAAAAGTTTTAAATTGATTAAAATTTTACGGCCGGGTTTTTATATAGTTGGTTGAGTTTAATTCCGGTAGCACCTCGAACCCTGTCCCAGCGTAGAATACGGGCGAGGAGTGTTACATCGCTAAATTAGGCTTAGCATAATCGTACATAGTACGAGGAGTTGGATTCTGATTTACAGGATTTGCGGCAACCACAAGAGGTAGCGGATTATTCAGATTTTCAGCCATCTCCTCCTTAGTATTGGTATCTTCCTTGTGCTCTTCCTCTATATACTGTAGACTTCGCCTTATTTCTCTATGATTTCTGCGAGCTGTGCTTACGAACTTACCTCGATTATGAAAATGGCAAAATGAGTCAATTACTCGATAATCTTGCCTTTCCCTGATCTAATTTCAGATTTCTCTTTTCTTGATCTAAATATATTCAAAATTAACTTCTTTAATCAACCACTCATTCAATTTAGTCCAAAACATACATTTAGGCCTATTTGCACTTTAGCCCTTAAACTTTTACACTTTTAACAATTTAGTCCCTATTTCACAAATACACAAAATTCACATATTTTCAATAAACCCAAGCTTAGCCAAATTACCATAGTGCCCCTAGCATCCCATAACTTTCATTTATTTCACATTTTAACCACTCAATTTGTACATTTCATAATTTAATCCCTATTATGCATTTTCATCAAAAATCACTTTACAAAACATGAAAATCTATCATCAAAAATTCATATTCAATCTTCAAACATCAAAGAACACATAAAATCATCAATGGAAACTCTTAATATCTTTAACAGTTACGAAATTAAAGGTACGGGCTAGCTAGATTGAGCTGCAACGATTACAAAACATAAAAATCATCAAAAATTGAGCTAAAACCATATTTAATTGGCAATTATAGCATACCTGAATGTAAACCCTAAAAATGATATATTTTTCTATTGAATTTTAGTGATGGGAGATGAAATAAGGTTTTATTTATTTTAACATAATTAACTAATTTACCTTTTTAACCTTAGTAAAAACCATCAAAATACTTTAATACATGTCTATAAAAGTCCAATAATATTTAAAATGGTCTAATTACCATTTAAGGCCATCATATTTAAAAGCCAAATCTATTTGAAACCTTTAACAAATAGAATGAAACTTTTTCATTTTATGCGATTTAGTCCTTTTTCTCAAATTGACTATTCAAACAATAAAATTAACTTACGAAATTTTCACACATATCAAATAATATGTCATAAATATCAAAAATAATATTAAAATAATTTCCCAACATCAGATCTATAGTTTCGAAACCACTATTCTGATTTAGCTAAAATTGGGCTGTTACAACTCTCCCCCCTTAAGAATTTTCCTGCCCGAAAATCATACCACTGAATAGGTTAGGGTATTGTTTTCTCATAGCATCCTCAAGTTCCCATGTAGCTTCTTCAACCCCGTGTTGATGCCATAATAGTTTCCCTAATGCGATTTTCTTATTTCTTAACTCTTTGATCTCACGAGCTAAAATTCAAATTGGTTCTTCAGCATATGACATATCAGACTGAATTTCAACCTTGGTCGGGGAAATGACATGTGAAGGGTCAGATTGGTATCATCGAAGCATCGATACATGAAACACATTATGTATTTTCTCTAACTTAGATGGAAAAGATAGTCGATATGCCACTGGCCCAACTCGCTCAGTAATATCATAAGGTGCGATGAATCGCGGACTCAATTTCCCTTTCCAACCAAACCGCAATATCTTTTTCCACGGTGACACTTTCAAAAACACTTTATCCCCGATTTGGAACTCAATATCTTTCCGTTTCAAGTCTGCATATGATTTTTGTCGATCCGAAGCTACTTTCAAACTATCGCGAATTACTTTCACTTTTTCTTCAGTCTCTCTGATTAGATCAACCACGTGAATCTTATGCTCGCTAAGCTCAGTCCAATACAACGGTGTTCTACATTTATGACTTTATAAAGCTTCATACGGTGCTATCTTTATACTCAATTGGAAAATATTATTGTAAGCAAATTCAATCAATGGTAGATATTTCTTCCAGCTACCTTCAAACTCAATAATGCAACAACGCAAGATATCCTCAAGTATCTGAATAACTCGTTCAGATTGACCATCCGTTTGCAGGTGAAACGCGGTGCTGAATGTAGCTTTATACCTAAACCTTCTTACAATTTCTTCCAAAATCACGAAGTGAATATCATATCTCTATCAGAAACAATAGATAGTGGTACTCTATGCAATCGAAGAATCTCTGAGATATATAGCTCAACCAATTTATCAAGGGAGAAATTTGTATGTACCGGAATGAAATGAGCTGATTTCGTCAATCTGTCAACAATGACCCAGATCACATCTTTCTTTCTCGGAGATAATGGTAAACCTAATACAAAATCCATTGTTACTCTATTCGACTTCCACTTAGGATTCATAATAGGCTATAATAATCCTAACGACACTTGATGCTCAGCTTTGACTTGCTAACAAATCAAACATTTCGAAACAAATTTTGAGATATCTCATTTCATACCGTGCCACCAACAAAGCTATTTCAAAACATTATACATTTTCGTGCTTCCCTGATGTATTGATAAACAACTACTGTGTGCATCATTTAGAATCTTCTGAATGAGTTCAGAATTTCTTGGTACACATATTCTATTACGAAACATCAAACAGCCATCAGGCCCGATTCGAAACTCTGAATCAGAAGTCGACTCACACGAGCTCGTTTTGCTTGCAATTCATTATCAAATTTTTGAGCCTCACAAATCTACTGTAGAAATAACAGTCTCGCTTTCAACTCGGCTACTATCGAACCATCGTCAAACAAAGCTAACTGTGTGTTCAAAGTACATAAAGCAAATAAGGACTTTCGACTCAACGTAAAGCAAATAAGGACTTTCAACTCAAAGCACCAACAACTATGTTCGCTTTCCCCAGATGATTGTCAATCACTACTTCATAGTCTTTTAACCATTCTAACCATCTCTGATGTCTCAAATTCAAATCTTTTTTGGTCATCAAATATTTCAAGCTTTTTTGGTTGGTATAAGTATGGCATTTCTCACCAAACTAGTAATGACGCCAAATTTTCAATGCAAACACTATCGCGGCTAACTCTAGATTGTGCGCCAGATAATTCTTTTCATGTGGCTTCAATTGTCTCGAGGCATAAGCTACAACTTTGCCTTCTTGCATCAAAACACAACCCAGGCCATTTAACGATGCATCACTAAAAACTACGAATTCTTTACCTGACTCAGGCTGAACTAACACTGGTGCCTCTGTCAATAATGCTTTCAACTGTTCGAAGCTCTGCTGACACTTTTTGACCACTAAAATTTAACATCTTTTTGAAGTAATCTTGTCATAGAAATCGCAATCATCGAGAAGCCTTTCAAAAATCGTCTATAATAGTCTGCTAGTCTCAGAAATCTACGGACTTCGGATACATTTCTCGAAGGCTTCCAATCTATAATCGTGAAAATTTTGCTCAGGTCAACTCAGATACCCGCGGCTGAAACTATATGTCCCAGAAAGCTAACCTCTCATAGCTAAAACTCACATTTGCTGAACTTTGGAAACAACTGCTTATCTCTCAAAGTTTGTAACATGATTCTCAAATGCTCATCATGCTCATCTCAAGAGTAAATTAAAATGTCATCAATAAACACAACTACAAATAGGTCTAAATACGGCCTAAAAATCTGGTTCATCAAGTCCATAAAACTAGTAGGTGCATTTGTTAGTCCAAAAGACATAACAAGAAATTCGTAGTGTCCGTACCTCATTCTAAATGCAGTCTTTGGCACATCTGAGTCTTTAACTTTCAACTGGTAATAACCCGATCTCAAATCAATTTTTGAAAACATTGTTGCCCTTTTTAACTGATCAAACAAATCATCTATTCGTGGCAAAGGGTATTTATTCTTGATCGTCACTTTGTTGAGCTGTTGATAGTCTATACACATTCTCATCGTTCCATCTTTCTTTTTCACAAATAATATCAGTGCATCCCAGTGAGAGAAACTCGGTCTAGCAAAACCTCTATCTGTCAACTTTTGCAACTAGGCTTTCAATTCTTTTAACACTGTCGAAGCCATTCTGTATAGAGCTATCGATATTGACATTGTTCCCGATACTAATTCAATACCAAACTCAACTACTTTGTTAGGTGGTAAACCCGGTAACTCTTCGAGAAATACATCTGGATACTTGCACACAACTAGAACTAATTCAAGTTTTGTTTCTGTCACTTTCGTATCAAGTACATAAGCAATGTAAGCTTCACACCCCTTTCTCACAAACTTCTGAGCTAACATGGATGAGATCACAGCTGGCAAACTATTCAGATCATCAGATTCAATTTTAATAGTCTCATTATTCAGACATTTCAGTTTAACCGTCTTTCGTCTACAATTCACTATAGCATCATGCATCGCTAGCCAATTCATACCTAAAATTACATCAAATTCATCGAATGGAAACAACATTAGATTAGCTAGAAAACAGAAGTCCTAATTCATTAACGGACAATTTTTGCAGACTTTGTCAACCAAAACACATTTGCCTAAGGGGTTCGATACTCTAATCACAAATTCAGTAGACTCTACAGGCAAAGTCTTACTAGATACTAAACTCATACATATATAAGAATGAGTTGATCCTAGATCTATCAGTGCAATCACATTAGTATCATAAAGAGTGAAAGTACCGGTGATAACATCTAGAGATGACGCTTCTTCGCGAGCGCGAATAACATAGGCTCTAGCAAGTGCTCTGGCTTCAGACCTCACAGCTGAATCCTTTGTCACCCCTCTACTACAATTTCTGGCAACTCTAGGTGGTCTACCTCTATTCGACGTGTTACTTGATCTCACATTCTGAACTTTATCTTTCTCATCTAGATTAGGGCAATCTCGGATGAAGTGATCTAGTGAACCACATTTGTAACAAGCTTTATTATTTTTATTCCAACATTCTCTATAATGTCGCCTCCCACACTGCTCACACTCAAGTTTGTTGTCTCTCACACTGCCAATACTCGCTACTGATGTAGCTTGAGCTTTAGAACCTGGGTATTGTTTTCTACAATCTCTATTCAAATATTCATTTAAAACATTTGGGCGAGCATATGAATCTCTGAATTTCTTTGATGAAGATTGATACTGCTTACTTATCGATCTTTTTCTCAAGTCTCTAGCCTCTAAATTTGCTTTTCTTTACTAAGATCCTTGGCTTTACAAGCATTTTCAACCAGAACGAAAAATTCTTTCAACTCTAGAATTCCAACTAGAAGTTTTATATCTTCGTTCAGCCCATCAACAAACCGCTTGCACATTATTTCTTCAGTAGACACATACTCTCAAGCATACTTGCTTAATCGTACGAATTCTCTTTCATACTCAGTAACAGTCATTTGATATTGTTTTAACTCTAGAAACTCTTTATGCTTTTGATCAAGGAATCGCTGACTTATATATTTCTTTTGGAACTCTGTCTGAAAGAATTTCTAGGTAACCCGTTTTTTCGAAACTACTGATATCAACGTTTTCCACCATTGATACGTGGTGTCTCTCAGCAAAGATACAACACATTTAATAGATTCATCAAAAGTACAAGATAATTCATCGAATACTCAAATTATATTTTTGAGCCAGAACTCAGCTCTCTCAGCATCATCATCAACAGTAGCCCAAAACTCATCAGCCCTATGTTTACGAATCTTATCTACTGGCATGAGAGCCTCTAAAATCAGCAAAACTTCTTTGAACCCTTGTGCAGCAGACTCAACCAATTGAGCACTAGTCTCATCTCCTTCCATTTTCTCTTATTCTTCTTCTACTTCTTTTCCTCTTGTTCTTATTCTTCTTCTTCTTCTTTTTCTTCTTCTTATTCTTCTTCTTCTCTTCCTCTTCTTTTTCTTCTCTGTTTCTTCTCTTGTTCTTTTTTTCTCTTCTTCTTCTACTGCCCAAGGGTGTTTAGGGTTAAAAATGACTGTTAAAATGATAGCTAACCACTGTTAAATGCCATGTCATCTTTCTATCACGTCTGTAACGAAAAATGGTTAAAAGGACTGTTTTGTAACTTTTCGAAAGCTGAGTGACTGAAATGAAACCTAGGTGACTATTTTGTCAGCTACCCCAAAGTTGAGTGACTGTTGGTGTAATTTACCCATAAAAAATTATATTTTATGGATTGAGGGAGTGAGAGAAGTGACACTAGTATCCAAGTTTTAATTAAAACTGGTAATAAAAGATGTTATATGGTGAGGTGGGGTGGAGGAGGAGAGATAGGCGACACCATTGTCCTAACCGCCTATGACGATAAGACCGATCACTGGTCACGACTTGGGAAAGGGAAAAATGAGGCTTGGGAAAGGGAGAAATAACCGAGTTGGGAAATGGAAAAAAATAAAGAGTTGAGTTTTAGGGAAAAAATGGTATTTGTTTCAGCATATATATGTATGTGTTGTGTGGGGTTGGGGAACGAATTTTTATTTTATTTGTAGAACAGGAAGAAAGAAAGGAGAAGGGGACTAAGGTTATGACTTTTATTTTATTTTTTGTTTTTGATTTATAGGTTATGAATGTTATTTTTTTTATTTTAGAAATAGTTTTTTGTGTTGATTTTTATTGAGATTTTGATCTTATTTTAATTTATTTTACATAGGGGAAGAAAGAAAGAAAGGGTGTTTGAAAGAAACCCAGTCGGTATGTTTTGTTTTGTTTTCTTTAATATTTGTTTATTTTTATGTTTTATACTAGATGCAAATAACATATGATCCCATTGAGTTTATTTATTTTTGATAGTTCCTATTTTTGTTTTAACATTTTTTTGTTTTTCATGAACTTAATAAATGGTCCCATTGTGTTGAAATTTTGAGAGTTTTTTATTTATTTACTCAACTAGTATAAAAAGATTATTAAGTCAAAAACGTGATGTTGTATAATTTTATTTGCAAATATTATGTATTTGTTTGTTGGTTTTTATCCCAAAATAAAAAATAATAATAACTCAAATGGCATGCCCAATAAATTATTTATCAAAATGGTACGTTTGCTACAAATAAATCTTGAAATGGGTTATTTGCTTCAAATTTGTGCATTGACCAATTTTGGTATTTAATTATTATTTTTGGATTATTGTGGTAAAAAAACTCAAATATGCCATAAATTTAGTATGGTAAGAAAATTAATTTATATATCTTACATTAAATTGATTGAATACTAATTAATTGAACTGAATTGTCTTTACAAATTTTTACAGTTTAAAATGTTTAATATTTGCTGCATAATAAAAAATTTATTGGGATAAAAATGGTTTTGAAAAACTAAATGAAATGGTTTTGAAAAAATAAATGATCGACTTTTATTATTGTACCCCAAATTACGTTGTTTTTGATTTGTTTATATGAGTAAAAATATTATTAAATCTTCAAAAGGTACAATATTCATTTTTGTTATTTGTTCAGGCGATGATTAAATTTTTTACTTGAAACTGTTATATCAAAATGACTTTTTTTTTTATATCATAGAAATGAATCACACATCAAATACGATTAATGTGTTGGTAATAAAATTGTTATTTGTTATTCAGGTATCAAGTTATAAAATTCCACATAATTTTTTATTTAATTGGTATATATTAACTATTACGGTTGAATATCTGGTTTAGGGTCCGTATCATGTACTGAGGGGTTGTGTCAATGATGTAGGCTATCTACCAGATGAATGTCATATGCCATACTTGGAGACATCCGGATTCGGATAGGCAACATTGATCCGCATGTTTGATTTGAAGTACGACTTGATGTCTCATTTGGTCGAGCAGTGGCGCCAAGAGACCCACACATTTCATTTGTCGTGTGGGGAGTGCACCATCACTCTGGAAGATGTTGCATTGCAACTTAGGCTCCCAATAGACAACATTGTGGTCACGGGTTTTAGTACATTATTTGATCCGGAGACCCTTTGCTATGACTTACTAAGATGCTCACTCGATAATGGTGACTATAAATTAACGACTCATGGTTGAAGAAAAAATTCGAGTATTTACTGAGTACTACCATTGAGCGAGAGGTGATGTGCACTGCTCGAGTGTATTTAATGCATATAATAGTGAGTGTACTCATGCTAGATGAAAATAACAATAAGGTCCACTTGATTTATTTGCCCCTGTTATTTGATTTATACGTTGTCCCTTTGTACAGATGGGGCTTCATAGTACTAGCTACATTATATCGCAAGCTTTTTCGGACGGCGAAGCGTCATGCCGTGGATATAGGCCAGTGCCTAGTATTGCTACAGTCATGGGCATTTTACAAGATGTCATTTTTGGTGTTAGTTACTCACCAAACATATGTCTAATCACTCGTGACTTAATTTTATTATAGCAAATGTTTAACTTAATTTTATTTGACTTAATTTTCAAGTTTGTATTAATTTAATTATAGAAAATGTTTGACTTAATTTTATTTGAAAGCAATATACATGTCAAAATATAAATATGAAAATTTCATCATAGTCATAAATTTTTTTTATTACAAGCTTGAAAATGGAGTACATTAATTCATATTTCACCCGATCACGACGATTGTTCAATACGATAGGTTCGATGCGGGCATTAGTCCGGTTACAACCAGCTACTTTGCACATGCCACAAAGTTTGTCGTTGGTATTCTCCATCATGTTCATTTCATTATGGATCATGGTGACTTGCAGGCAAATTTTTGGGTTCCTACATAACCCCTTGTCCAGGACAAGCTCGAAAGTCAACGGAGGCTCTTCCCATGTTGATAGATCATGCAGGATAGGGAACTCGTTTCCCCAAATACGCAATGTACGCTCGAGAGTGTACACCTCATTGATATATTGTTCAGTATTGATCGGGCCTCAAGCATAACCTGTAACGATGTGTGCACAGGGGTAATAAAGTGACTGGAACTTCCCGCAATCGCACCATCTATTTTGGAGATCAACTCCGTAGGACCTAGGTGGGATATCGGGTCATTTTCTGATGGACTCTGTAACTCGAAATGTTTCTAACTATCGAGAATATGTTTCTACATTCATCGACCTCGATCTCTAATGGTTCACATCTATTACCTTCCTAACATTTTCAACAAACACATGTCTTGCCTCCATTTGGTTGACTTGTTTTAGCCTCATTATTGGTATCACGGTTACCAGCTTGTAGAACGTAGCTGAAAAAATAGATGAAATTGAAAGATGTTGTGTTCACCTCAACATGGAGTTAACCTTCTCTGCTATGTTGGTGGTCATATGATCATATCAAGCCTCGTCATCAAAACTTTAAGCTCGTGGCCACGGCTCCGTAGTACCTAACCACTCTCAGAAAGAAGCATTCATTTCACCTTGCATGCCACCCTCAAGTTTAGTCATCATTTGCTTGAAAAGGAGTGACTCTAGCTCATATGTTGTGTATTTTTTAATAAAATACATGTTACAATCTCGAATTAATTTGTTGAAGTATTAAGAACATTTAAAACATATGTTGAAACTATATTTTACCCATTTTCAGAACTTGTTTCTGCCAATCTGCATTCTTGTAGTCTTGGTGGAAGTTAGCCGCAATGTGCTAGATGCAATAAACAAATCTCTATGGAATGTCGGAACGCCTAATCGCGACAGTTATTCCCTTCGCTCTACCTAATATGATGCAAATATTGTCATCCCTAACAACATACATCCACAAGTTCGTCAGGAATAACTCCCATGATTCGATGTTCTCCTTGTCCACAATGACAAACGCTATTGGCAGTAAGTTCTGGTTGTAACAACTCAAAATTTACAGGTATTGAAAATTTAAATTTTTAGGTCATAATTTTTGCAAAATGAATTTGTAAATATTTATTAGAAATATTTACGAAGCTAGTAGTGTAGTTAATTAGACTTTGGTTAAGTGAATTAGCTTGAATTAAGGCTAATTTAGTGAAAGGATTAGATTGAATATAGTGTAAAAGTTTAATTGTAGAACAAAGAAAAGTCAAAGGACTAAATTAGTAAATAAGCCTTATGTGACAAGTGTGTGGTAAGTATAAATACATGTGTATTATTTTAATTGGTACAAATGTATGTATATATATGTATTCATTTATTATTTAAGAAATAATAATTATAATTAAAAATATAATATAATATAATAAAGAAATTAAAAGAATAAAAGAAATAAAATAGAAAAAGAAAGAACAGAGAATTGAAAATGAAATAGGAAAGAAAAAGAAAGGAGAAAAGAAAAAGAGAAAATTAGGGTTTTGAAACTTGAAGCTTAATTTGGTAAGTCAATTTGATCCCTTTTCTTGTAATTTTGATTTTTTTGGAATCCTAGAACAAAGCCCTACTTGAATTATGTTAAAATTTAGAAAGTTAGTGAATTTTTAGTTGTTAATTAAGTTGAATAAATAGATGAATTATGAGATAAAATGATAGAAATTCAAGTTAGAAGTGGGAGAAGGATTGAATTGTAAAGAGAGATATAAGTTTTGCAATAGTAGGGATTGAATTGAGAGGATTCTATAATTAATGTTTTATGCTGTAAAATTTAAGAATTGGAATAGTTTAAAGTGATAATTGAATAAAAATATAGGATTTATTTTGAAGAGAAAGAATGGTTATGGTGATAGGACTAAATTGGAATTTAAACAAAAGTTACATGGAAAATAGAAGACTGTATTATTTAATATATATATTAATGATTTTAAATGTTCATTTTTTTGTAGCTAACGTAGCACCGGAAACATCATCGAAAAGGGAAAGGAGAAAGTGAACGAGGATATCGAGTAAACTCGAGAATTACGGTTTGTATTTCTATAAACTATGCTTAATAATTTAATAAATGTAATTGCTATTCTTAATTTGTTAGCATGTATGATGAATAATGTGATGGAAATTATTACTGTTTCTATATAAAAATGAAATGATTTGAATACCCTATTAACAGTATCGACTAGTCGGATATAGTTGGCATGCCATAGGATTGGAAGTGTTCAGGGATATTCTGACTTTGTGTCGATGAGACACTATGAGTGTCGCCTTACTATTATTGTTTCGGATTTGTTCCGAAGAGGTACTCCGTACCTGACTATTACTGTTACTGTTACCCTTATGGTGTATTCCGCCTTCGATTGATGAACACCATACGATATCCCGGTGTGTAGATTAGATTCGTGTATCCGTCTAGGTCCTAGTTACGTTAATAAAGGTAAATGAAGGTACTGAAGACTGACTGCTATCAATTATATAATTATGACTGAATGTTGATTATTATTATGTATAAATATTGTAACACCCCAAACCCGAGACCATCGCCGGTGTCGGACCCGAGGGTTAACAAACCAAGTTCACATGTTTTTGCCCACCAATTTGACATTTCCAGTCAGGCTGGAAAACTGCGTCACTGTCGCCTTAAAAATCATATCTCGAGTTTCAAAACTCGGAAACTGGTTTCGTAAATTTTCCCTGAATTTAGACTCATATATACATCCATGGATTTATTTCTAGGATTTTTGGTCGGGCCAATTGGTACAGTTTATTAGTTAAAGTTACCCAAGTTACAGGGATCGACTGCTCTGACCTTCGCGCGGTATAACTTGAATATCTCTCTGCACAGGGCTTTAATGCTGGTGTCGTTTGTTTCTAATGAAACTAGACTCAAAATGGAATCTGTACATATAAGGTATATCTCCTAATTCTTTTGGATAATTTATAGTGAATTTTTAAAGTTGCGACAGGGAACCCAGAAACCATTCTGGCCCTGTCTCACAATAGCTTTAATATCTCTTAACCTGTAACTCCTATGACCGTTTCGTTTCTTCCATATGAAAATAGACTCATCAAGGTTCATTTACATAGCTTATTCACTATTTGATTCCATTCCTATGAATTATGGTGATTTTTCACATTCACGCCACTGCAGCTGGCAGCATCTGTTTTAAGGTAGGACTTACCTATTTGGTAGTCTCCATGATTCAACTAATCTTGCCATACATAGGTTCATATATGATCATTTTAACCATGCCAATGGCTGATCATATGACCAACATTCCCATTTCCAAACCATAGCCACATCATGACCCCAAATATATATACATACAACCCACAATAAGTCTAAGTTCATGCTCCCCTTTTGAGCCATTTTCGCATGGCCATACAAACTTACATTACAACGTATTTAACAAACAAGAGGTAGTCCTATACATGCCATCTCAAGTTCAACCAAAATTTATACCAAAATGGAGGCTTGATAGTGTGGATGACTTGACTTCAACGATCCCAAATCCGATTGCCTCGGCGAAATCTAGAAAACTAAGAGCCAAAGCAACGGGTAAGCATTTTTATGCTTAGTAAGTCTCAAGGAATATAATGAACTATAATTTACAGCAATACATTCACATAGCCAAATGCATCATTTCATTAATACACATTCTTACTTCATACTTCATCATTGTATAAGTTCGCAAAGCATCAATCAATTCAATAACTGAAATTCATTAGTCGATTGAGCGAATGTTGCTCAAACACGTCGACTTTCCAATGCACATATAACGTACCTTATCCTTTGGGCTGTCCGAGTGTACTAATTAAATTCATTTCAGCAACCAACACTCACCTCCAGCCCAAGATTCTTGAATATAACCGGATATAATCACGTGCACAAATGCCTTGGTCTTAGCCGGATAGAATAACTTCATACGAATGCCTTGGGCCTTAGCCGGATATAACCACTAGCACAATTGCCTTGGTCTTAACCCGGATATAATTTCCAGCATAATTGTCTTGGGCTTAGCCGGATATCATTCAATTTCTCATGCACACATACATCAATAATCATTGGACATACATATTTCATTTTCGTTACTAAGGCTCAAACACAATTAATATCATTAGCATATTCGCCTTGGGACTTAGCCGGGTGGAATTCAAATACTCATACACACATAATCAATAATCATACACATCCATATTTCATCTCACATAATTCAAGTAAGGTCACTTCTTGAGGACTTACCTCGGATGTTGTCGAGCGGCTTTTTCGGCTATTCGATCACCTTTTCCTTCCCTTGTCCAATTGTGGCCCTCTTAGCTCTTGAGCTTAATTCAAACAAATTCAATTTATTAAAACCTCATTGTGCTTGCTTATGGCGAATATGACAAGGATTTTAAATGGTCATATGGCCACTCTTTAGCTTGAATACACAATGGTCATGCACATTTTATACTACATCAAGCAATTCAATACAATTTATTTGAGCATCAAGGAAATGCTAAGGCCTTCAATAGGCTACCCAAGGCGAATATTCATGTACATGTTGAGGTCAATTTTGCATAATACCTCACAAAACAGCATGCAATCTACTAATTTATGCTTTGCACATTGTGGCCCAAAACTTATAATATAGCATCAAGCACTTATATGTGTGCTAGGCGAATTGTGCTTGCAATTTCACAAGCATTCTTCCACATTTTCTTCTTTAAATCAATATATTCATCACTTAGTTCATAACCAAACATAATGTGCAATCATATATATGCATATATGAGCATGGCGAATTTTCAAGGTGTCCATAGCCATCCAAAACACAAACTTTTAACTAACATGCAAGAAGCATGAATCATGCTCAAGAATGCATCATGGCCAAGTATGACAATCATGCTCCTTTTCAACTTAAATCATGATAAAACAAAGAGAAAACTCAAAATCTTACTCATGAGTAGAAAATCCATCATTGCATGCATCATCATCAAGCTTCACACTTAGCATGCAATGGCTTTATCACTATAACAACTTTGGCCAAATACCATTTCCATGGCATACCAAAGATTTGAGCCATGGCTAACATGCACATCAAGTTAGCAACCAAAACATGCATGAAACTCCCAACACAACCTCATACATACCTTAATCTTGATGCAAACTTAGCCAAATCTCCTTCTAGATCTCTTCCAAACCAAGCATGAAGCAAAAATCCTCCTTCTTCCTTAGTTTTGGCTCAAAGAAAGGATGAACAAAATTTTTTCTTTCCTTCTCTACAACTCACGGCAATGGGGTATGCCACTCTCTCACACACATTTTTTTTTTCATTCTTTTCTTACCCATGCTTATTTGTTTACTATTTCTCCCTAATGCCCAACAAAACATGTTTCATGACATGTTTGACCCATATTCTTTGTCATGGCCGGCCATTACTTGTAGAAAGGGGAATTTGACATGCAAGTCCATTATTTTGCATGCATGCTTTAATTAGTCATCACCTATTTCCCTATCGTACTTTCAAAGTTCACTACTAAGTCCTTTCTTATAATTTAGCACCTAATTAATAAAAATCGAGACACGAAATATTTACGCATACCAATTCCACATACAATAAGTACGGAATATAACACTTAATTATTCTTGTGACTCGGTTTCGTGGTCCCGAAACCACTCTCCGACTAGGGTCACATTCGGGTGTCACAACTCTCCCCACTCAAGAGATTTTCGTCCCGAAAAGCTTACCGGTAAATAGGTTCGGATATCGCTCTCTCATTGAGTTCTCGGTCTCCCAAGTAGCTTCTTCTATCCCGTGCTTGAGCCATAACACTTTCACTAGCGGAACCCGCTTGTTTCATAACTCTTTCACTTCTCGTGATAGGATACGAATTGGTTCTTCCTCATAACTCATATTAGCTTGAATTTCAATTTCGATGGACTAATCACGTGCGATGGATCGGATCTATAACGTCGAAGCATCGAAGCGTGGAAGACATCGTGAACCTTTTGAGTTCGGGGGCAAAATCAAACGATATGCCACCGGACCGACTCGCTCGATATCTCATATGGCCCAATGAACCTCGGGCTCAACTTGCCCTTACGGTAGAACACGAGTATTTTTTCCAAGGCGATACCTTGAGGAACACTTTATCACCCACGATACTCGATATCCTTACGCTTCATATCCGCGTCGACTTACTCGACGATCGAAGGCTATCTTCAAACTTTCACGGATTACTTTCACTTTGCATTGGCATCCCTAATCAAATCCACCGAAAATCTTGCTTTCACCAAGCTCGGTCCAAAACAATGGTGTACGGCATTTACGCCCGTACAAAGCCTCGTAGGGTGCCATCTTAATACTCGATTGAAAGTTGTTGTTGTGGCGAATTCAATCAACGGCAAATACCGTTCCCATGAACCACTAAACTCGAGGACGCAACATCTTAACATATCCTCAAGTATCTCGAATTACCGCTCGGATTGACCATCGGTTTGGGGGTGGAAGGCGGTCTTTGAAATGCAACTTGGTACCCAAAGCTTCTTGCAACTTTTTCCAAAACCGCGAGGTAAATCTCGGATCTCTATCCGACCACGATAGAAATAGGCACCCGTGTAATTTCACAACTGAGAAACGTACAATTCCGCTAATTTGTCCATTGAAAATCCGTGCGTCGGGGACAAAGTGGGCCGACTTAGTCAATCGATCTACCACGACCCAAACCGCATCCTTCTTACTTGCGACAATGGCGGTCCGGATACAAAGTCCATTGTGACTCGATCCCATTTCCACTCGGGTATCGTGATTGGTGAAGTAATCTGAAGGCACCGATGTTCCGCTTTCACTTGTTGACATATTAAACATCTTGAAACAAAGTCGGAGATGTCTCGCTTCATACCATGCCACCAAAATCGACGTTTCAAATCATTGTACATCTTCGTACTCCGGGTGGATTGCCATTCGGCTACAATGGGCTTCATTGAATTATCGAAATGAGTTCAATTCTTTGGGACACATGACGACTTTTGAACCTCAAACAATCGTCATCGTCGATTTGAAACTCCGAGTCCTTGTTCGAACACACGCAGCCCGCTTTTGCAACCAACTCGTCATCGACTTTCTGAGCTTCTCGAATTTGGTGTGTCAATAATGGTTTGGCTTTCATTTCAGCCACTAACACACTGTCGGATCGGATAGACAAGTGCACATTCATCGCTCGTAAAGTGAATAACGATTTACGACTCAAGGCATCCGCAACTACATTCGCCTTTCCGGGTGATAGTCAATGATCACTCATAATCCTTTAACAGCTCGAGCCAACGTCTTTGTCGCAGATTTAAGTCTCGTTGGGTCATCAAATACTTGAGACTTTTGTGATCCGAGTATACATGGCACCTTTCACCGAATAAGTAATGTCGCCAAATCTTTAAGGCGAATACGATGGCGGCCAATTCGAGATCATGAGTCGGATAATTTTTCTCATGTGGCTTTAATTGCCTCGACGCATAGGCCACAACTCGACCTTCTTGCATTAATACGCAACCTAACCCAAGTAGAGAGGCGTCGCTATAGATGACAAACTCCTTGCCGGACTCGGGTTGCACTAGAATTGGGGCTTCAGTCAAATAAGTTTTCAGTTGATCGAAGCTTTTTTGGCATTTCTCCGTCCATTCGAACTTAACATCCTTTTGGAGTAGCTTCGTCATCGGCGTGGCTATCGTTGAGAAGCCTTTTACAAATCGTCGGTAAGTAACCGCAAGCCCCAAAAAGCTTGAACCTCGGTAATATTTCTCGAGGCTTCCAATTTAGTATGGCTGAAATTTTATTCGGTCGACTCGAATACCGATCTGATACCACATGACCCAAGAAGCTTACCTCTCTTAACCGAACTCACACTTGTGAACTTAGCATATAATTGCTTGTCCGTAAAATTTGCAGCACTAACCGCGGTGTTCAAGATGTTCGGTCTCATTTCTTGAATAGACCAAGATGTCATCAATGAACACGACTACGAATCGATCCAAATATGGTCTAAAGATTCGATTCATTAAATCCATAAATACCGCGAGGGCATTAGTGAGCCCAAACGGCATCACCAGAACTCATAGTGACCATATCTCGCTCAAGGCGTCTTGGGCACGTCTCAATCTCGGATTCGCAATTGATAGTAGCCCGATCTCAAATCTATTTTCGAGAACACCGAGGCTCCTTGAGTTGATCGAACAAGTCATCAATACGTGGCAACGGATATTTGTTCTTTATCGTCGCTTTGTTAAGTCGACGATAGTCGATGCATAGTCGCATGGTTCCATCCTTCTTCTTCACGAACAACACCGCGCACCCCAAGGCGAAAAACTCGGGCGAGCAAAACCTCTATCCACCAATTCTTGCAACCGAGTTTTCAACTCCTTCAATTCCGTTGGTGCCATACGATACGGAGCTATCGAAATTGGGTGGTACCGGTACCAATTCGATGCCAAATTCTATTTCTCGAATGTGGTAAACCGGCAATTCTTGGGAAAACATCCGGGTATTCACAAACCACGCACAGATTCGGGTTTCTTCTCGATTCCTTGTCATCGATACGACGCAAGGTACGCCGCACCCTTTTCTTACATATTTCGGGCCAACATCGCGATATTACGGTGGCAACCCTTTAAGTCCGTGGACTCAACCCGAATTATTTCATTATTCGCGCACCTCAAATCGATAGTCTTGCTCTTGCAATTTACAACCGCATCGTGCATGGTCAACCAATCCAAACCAAGAATAACATCGAACTCATCGAATGGCAAAAGCATTAAGTCCGCCGGAAAACAAGAACCTCGGAACACTAGGGGACTTTTCTTGCACACTTTGTTAACAAGCACGTAATGACCCAAGGGTTTGACACCGAATTACAAACTCGATGAGACTCAATGGGCAAAGTCTTTTTGGATGCTAAGGTTTCACATATATAAGAATGAGTAGAACCGGGGTCAATCAAAGCAATTACATTTGTATTGAAAAGAGTGAAAGTACCGGTAATAACATCCGAGAGGCAGCATCCTCGCGTGCGCGTATGGCATAAGTCCTAGCAGAGCACGAGCCTCGAGATCCGATGGTAGCATCTCTAGATCCTCTCGACCGCCACCGACATTGCCCATATTTCTAGGTGGCCTACCTCGGCGATGGTAGCACCGGGTTTGCACTCGACTTGCATTCTGTTCATGCATCCTCGGGCAATCCTTCATAAAATGGTCGGCCGATCCACACTTATAGCGAGGAGCGATCACGAAACCAACAGCTCCCGAATGCCATTTGCCACAATGTGGACACTCGTCCTCTCTCGCGATCATTTCCGCCACCGCAATCGAGGTGACTCGTGTGGTCACAGGGGTCGATCGCGTCCTCGTCTAGAAAATCCCAAACGCCTCTAGACCGGCTCGCATCATCTCGAAATCTCTTGATGCTTGTTGAAGAGACTTTCCGAGGACCTCTTCGAATTCTCCAATCCCCACATCAGCTTTTTGTTTCTCCTTTCTAAGCTCTTGGCTTTACAAGCTCGCTCAACAAGTACTACGAACTCTCGTATCTCGAGAATGCCAACAAACATCCTTATATCATCATTCAGCCCATCCTCAAGCGTTTGCACATAATAGCCGGACGAAATGCATTCTCAGCGTCTGGCTAAGCCTCACAAACTTTCGTTCAGAGTCGATAAGCGGACATAGAACCTTGCTTAAGATCAAGGAACTCCCTCCGCTTTTGGTCGATGAATCTCTGATCGATATACTTTTTTGAACTCGGTTAGAAAGAATTCCCAAGTCACTTGCTCTCTAGGCACCACAAGTCGAGTACTCCACCAATAGTAGGCGGACTCGCGTAGCAAGGAGATGGTACACTTTAAGCACTCATCGGGTGTGCAGGATAGCTCATCAAGCACCGGATAGTGTTATCTAACCATAATTCAGCTCGCTTCGGCATCATCATCATCCGTAGCCTTAAATTCAGTGGCCCCATGTTTTGAATCCTATCGATGGGGCTTACCCGACCTTATTGGGTCATCACGGAGGTATTGTAGGTGCGGGGTTGCATTCGTCGGGAATGGAGGTGGTGGAACAGTAGTGTTGGTTCGAATGTATTGATTAAACCATTCGTTCATCACACTATAAAAGGCTTGCTTAGCCTCGTCATTAGGATTGCTGGCCATAGGTTGAGAGTCATGGCGCTGTCCCTTGCGCGGGAGCAGCGCCACACTCTCCACATCATCAGCTATCGCTTCGGTTGGGATCGGGATCCATTGCTATAAACAAACATGAAGTCAAATTGTCGAATTCATCACACTATCGATTCATCATTTAATGGCATGTATAGCTAGACCCCAAACACATCACGGTAGTCCTAGAATCGACTAAACCGTGGCTCGATACCAATAAAATTGTAACACCCCAAACCCGAGACCATCGCCGTGTCGGACCCGAGGGTTAACAAACCAAGTTCACATGTTTTTGCCCACCAATTTGACATTTCCAGTCAGGCTGGAAAACTGCGTCACTGTCGCCTTAAAATCATATCTCGAGTTTCAAAACTCGGAAACTGGTTTCGTAAATTTTCCTGAATTTAGACTCATATATACATCCATGGATTTATTTCTAGGATTTTGGTCGGGCCAATTGGTACAGTTTATTAGTTAAAGTTACCCAAGTTACAGGGATCGACTGCTCTGACCTTCGCGCGGTATAACTTGAATATCTCTCTGCACAGGGCTTTAATGCTGGTGTCGTTTGTTTCTAATGAAACTAGACTCAAAATGGAATCTTTACATATAAGGTATATCTCCTAATTCTTTTTGGATAATTTATAGTGAATTTTAAAGTTGCGACAGGGAACCCAGAAACCATTCTGGCCCTGTCTCACAATAGCTTTAATATCTCTTAACCTGTAACTCCTATGACCGTTTCGTTTCTTCCATATGAAAATAGACTCATCAAGGTTCATTTACATAGCTTATTCACTATTTGATTCCATTCCTATGAATTATGGTGATTTTTCACATTCACGCCACTGCAGCTGGCAGCATCTTTTTAAGGTAGGACTTACCTATTTGGTAGTCTCCATGATTCAACTAATCTTGCCATACATAGGTTCATATATGATCATTTTAACCATGCCAATGGCTGATCATATGACCAACATTCCCATTTCCAAACCATAGCCACATCATGACCCCAAATATATATACATACAACCCACAATAAGTCTAAGTTCATGCTCCCTTTTCGAGCCATTTTCGCATGGCCATACAAACTTACATTACAACGTATTTAACAAACAAGAGGTAGTCCTATACATGCCATCTCAAGTTCAACCAAAATTTATACCAAAATGGAGGCTTGATAGTGTGGATGACTTGACTTCAACGATCCCAAATCCGATTGCCTCGGCGAAATCTAGAAAACTAAGAGCCAAAGCAACGGGTAAGCATTTTTATGCTTAGTAAGTCTCAAGGAATATAATGAACTATAATTTACAGCAATACATTCACATAGCCAAATGCATCATTTCATTAATACACATTCTTACTTCATACTTCATCATTGTATAAGTTCGCAAAGCATCAATCAATTCAATAACTGAAATTCATTAGTCGATTGAGCGAATGTTGCTCAAACACGCCGACTTTCCAATGCACATATAACGTACCTTATCCTTTGGGCTGTCCGAGTGTACTAATTAAATTCATTTCAGCAACCAACACTCACCTCCAGCCCAAGATTCTTGAATATAACGGATATAATCACGTGCACAAATGCCTTGGTCTTAGCCGGATAGAATAACTTCATACGAATGCCTTGGGCCTTAGCCCGGATATAACCACTAGCACAATTGCCTTGGTCTTAACCGGATATAATTTCCAGCATAATTGTCTTGGGCTTAGCCCGGATATCATTCAATTTCTCATGCACACATACATCAATAATCATTGGACATACATATTTCATTTTCGTTACTAAGGCTCAAACACAATTAATATCATTAGCATATTCGCCGGGACTTAGCCGGGTGGAATTCAAATACTCATACACACATAATCAATAATCATACACATCCATATTTCATCTCACATAATTCAAGTAAGGTCACTTCTTGAGGACTTACCTCGGATGTTGTCGAACGGCTTTTTCGGCTATTCGATCACCTTTTCCTTCCCTTGTCCAATTGTGGCCCTCTTAGCTCTTGAGCTTAATTCAAACAAATTCAATTTATTAAAACCTCATTGTGCTTGCTTATGGCGAATATGACAAGGATTTTAAATGGTCATATGGCCACTCTTTAGCTTGAATACACAATGGTCATGCACATTTTATACTACATCAAGCAATTCAATACAATTTATTTGAGCATCAAGGAAATGCTAAGGCCTTCAATAGGCTACCCAAGGCCGAATATTCATGTACATGTTGAGGTCAATTTTGCACTTAATACCTCACAAAAACAGCATGCAATCTACTAATTTATGCTTTGCACATTGTGGCCCAAAACTTATAATATAGCATCAAGCACTTATATGTGTGCTAGGCGAATTGTGCTTGCAATTTCACAAGCATTCTTCCACATTTTCTTCTTTAAATCAATATATTCATCACTTAGTTCATAACCAAACATAATGTGCAATCATATATATGCATATATGAGCATGGCGAATTTTCAAGGTGTCCATAGCCATCCAAAACACAAACTTTTAACTAACATGCAAGAAGCATGAATCATGCTCAAGAATGCATCATGGCCAAGTATGACAATCATGCTCCTTTTCAACTTAAATCATGATAAAACAAAGAAAACTCAAAATCTTACTCATGAGTAGAAAATCCATCATTGCATGCATCATCATCAAGCTTCACACTTAGCATGCAATGGCTTTATCACTATAACAACTTTGGCCAAATACCATTTCCATGGCATACCAAAGATTTGAGCCATGGCTAACATGCACATCAAGTTAGCAACCAAAACATGCATGAAACTCCCAACACAACCTCATACATACCTTAATCTTGATGCAAACTTAGCCAAATCTCCTTCTAGATCTCTTCCAAACCAAGCATGAAGCAAAAATCCTCCTTCTTCCTTAGTTTTGGCTCAAAGAAAGGATGAACAAAATTTTTTCTTTCCTTCTCTACAACTCACGGCAATGGGGTATGCCACTCTCTCACACACATTTTTTTTTCATTCTTTTCTTACCCATGCTTATTTGTTTACTATTTCTCCCTAATGCCCAACAAAACATGTTTCATGACATGTTTGACCCATATTCTTTGTCATGGCGGCCATTACTTGTAGAAAGGGGAATTTGACATGCAAGTCCATTATTTTGCATGCATGCTTTAATTAGTCATCACCTATTTCCCTATCGTACTTTCAAAGTTCACTACTAAGTCCTTTCTTATAATTTAGCACCTAATTAATAAAAATCGAGACACGAAATATTTACGCATACCAATTCCACATACAATAAGTACGGAATATAACACTTAATTATTCTTGTGACTCGGTTTCGTGGTCCCGAAACCACTCTCCGACTAGGGTCACATTCGGGGTGTCACAAATATCATACGGATGTATGATTGTTGAAAGGTATAGAATGATAAGAAATGTGTAAAGCATTGTTTAACTACATTAAAAGCTATAAGATGAAGGTAAAAGATTAAGCCACTAAGATTATGAAAGTAAAAGCTTAGAGTTCAAATGCAAATACATGACTTATTATTGCTTTAAGTATTAGTTTATAGAAATACCACTGAGTGTATACTCAATGTACGGTTTGTTTTCGTGCGCAGGTTAGGTACAAAGTAACTAGCGTCTCAGCATCCGAGCCAACTCCCGAACTCAAATACTTGGTAAAGTTTCCTATCTTAAAGAATGGAATGTACCTTGGCTGTTTTAGTGTTATTTTGAATATGAATATTACTAGTGTAAGGATGATAAAGGTTAATCTATATAAGCAAAAATTTATGTTTATAAATAAGTCCTTTTTGAATTGATTTGAATGATACTTAAGCACTTTTTGAAGTTTTTTTGTTTAACGATTATTGATTATATGTGTTAGGTTATTGTATGATGGTTTAAATGAGTATTAAGTGTGTTTTATCATGTTTTGGATTGGTTGAATGATTGAATCTTAAATTGCTTGTTGTATAAAATTTGCAGGGCTGGTAAATTTTAACTATAAGGTTCATTTTGAGTCCACACGGCTTGTCACACGGCCGTGTGACCAGACTGTGTGAGACACAAGGCTAGCATACGGGCATGTTGTTAAGCCGTGTGTGCCCTGCAGCTAAAATGCTACAAACAGATTGCCACACGGGCTGAGCACACGGGCGTGTGCCTTGGCCGTGTGAAATTAATTTGTTTTTAGGCAAAAGTCAGAGAGCTCCACGGGTTGATCACATGGGTGTGTCATATCAACCACACGGGCGTGTCACATAAGCCACACGGGCGTGTGATACTATTCAAAGAAGGAACTTTGAAATTTCACGAAATTTTTTTTAAGTTTTCAATCGAGCCCCGGTTTATTTTAAATGTTCTTATTAAGTACCATGGGCCCATTAAATGTATTTAAGGATGTACAGTATTGCATTTATTCTTCTTTTACATGTAAATGTACTGTAATGACTGGTAATACTCCATAGTCCTGTTCCGGTGACGGGATGGGGTTAGGGGTGTTATATTTAGTGGTATCAGAGCTAACCGTGTTTAGTCAATTCTAGGATTAAGTTGAGTATTGAAAAGAGTCTAGAGGTACATGCCATTTTTATGTTAACTTTGAGCCGGGATTGGATGCTGATTTATATATACTGATTAATTAACTCTGTTTTATAGTGTATAAAAGATGTCTGACAAAAGTATCGAAGGTACCGATTAAGAAATGAATAGTAGAGATGAATCACGTGATGTAAATGAGTCTGAATCCGTAATTCCAACTGTAAACCTGGTAGGTAATCAACCACTGAATACTGGAAGAGATAATACAAATATATGTAGAATGATTGTCGAAGCTCTTTAAAGAGCGGTAGGACGTATGTCTGCTACTACTTCTACTCCTACTACCCGACGAGCCCCTATTAAAGAACTGAGAAAATACGGAGCTACAGAATTTCTGGGATCAAAGGGAACTGATTCAACAACAGCTGAAAATTGGTTGGAAACCACTAAGAGAATTTTGAAGCAATTAGAATGCACGCGACAAGAAAGTTTAGTATGTGTTGTTTCTCTGTTACAAGAAGAAGCTTATATATAGTGGGAATCAGTGATTCAAAATGTATTGGGCGAACAGGTAAATTGGGAATTCTTTCAACGGGAATTTTAGAAGAAGTATTTGGGAGAGACATATATGGAAGACCGGAAACATGTGTTCTTAATGTTGAAGCAAAAGGACATGTCTGTAGTGGATTATGAACGAGAATTTCTAAGATTGAGTAGATATGCAACTGAATTTGTACCGACTGAAGCTGATAGATACAAGCAATTTCTAAGAGGACTGCGAGATAAATTCCAACTGCAATTGATGCCTCTACCTATTACAGAGTTTTCAGCTTTAGTAGAAAGAGCTAAAATGATTGAGTAAGTGATGGGAAAGAGTAAAAAGTCCGAAACTGTCTGTTCAACTGGAAAACATCCTGAAATTACTAGTTCAAGTCTGCAATTCAAATGATCGAGAGAATCCCGAGGTAGTGGAAGATTCAGTTCAAGATCAAAAAGAGGAGACAAAAGTCGAAAGAGACAAATTACTGTATCTTTTGGCAATGTCAGAAGCCAAACTCAGAACACTGAAATTCCAGAATGTGAGTATTATGGAAACAGACATAGAGAAGAATGTAGAAAGATAACTGGGGGTTATTTCCGATGTGGATCCACTGATCATTTTGTAAAAGATTGTCTGAAGATTAGTAAGGCAGCAACGACGATATCACAAAGATCTGAATCTACTTCCAGAGGCCAAGGGTTAGGCTGAAGTGGTTCAGTTGCTAAAGGAGGTACCAGAAGAACTAGTGAAAATGCTACATAACAATTTGAAGTAAGAGCTCCAACCTGAGCATATGTTGTAAGAACTCGAGATGAGGGTGATGCTCATGATGTAGTGGCAGGTATATTCTTATTACATTCAGAACCTATTTATGTTTTAATAGATCCAGGATCGTTACATTCCTATGTTAATACAAAGTTGGTTGAGACGGGAAATTTAAAACCTGAATTGTCTAGAGTAACGATAGAAGGGTCTAGTCCTTTGGGGCAAACTATGTTAGTTAATCAGATATGTCAAAGATGTCCGTTAATGATTCAGGATAAGATCTTCTCTTTTGATCTGTTGATTATGCCATTCGGCGACTTTGACATTATACTGGGTATGGATTGATTGTCAGAACATGGAGTAATTTTGGACTGTTATAGAAAGAAATTTACTGTTCAGAATGAGTATAGTGATCAGATTGAAGTAAATGGTATTCGGACCAGTGGGACTGTTCGTGTTATTTCAATAATTAAAGCTAGTAAGCTTCTTTATCAAGAATGTGCTGCTTTCTTAGCATATGTTATTAATTCCAATTCAGCTGAAAGTCAATGTAGTAAAGTCCAAACTGTATGTGAATTTCCTGATTTTTTTCCTGAAGAATTACCTGGATTATCCCCTAATCGAGAGGTAGAATTTTTGATTGAAGTATACCAAGGGACGGATCCAATGTCGATACCTCCATATTGAATGTCACCTACTGAGTTGAAGGAACTGAAGGTACAACTGCAAGACTTATTGGACCGCGGGTTTATACGACCTAGTACATCACCGTGGGGAGCTTTAGTGTTATTCGTTAAAAAGAAAGATGGTCTGATGCAGTTATGTATTGATTACCGATAGTTGAATAAGGTGACTATCAAGAACAAATACCCGTTACCTTGCATTAATGATTTATTTGATCAACTAAAGGGAGCTTCTGTATTTTCAAAAATTGATTTGAGTTCAGGATATTATCAGTTGAAAGTAAAGGAAAGTGATGTACCGAAGACAACATTTCGTACACGGTATAGGCATTAAGAATTCTTAGTGATGCCATTTGGATTAACAAATACTCCAGTTACTTTTATGGATCTTACGAATTGGATTTTCCAACCGTACTTGGATCAGTTTGTGGTGGTTTTTATTGATTATATTCTAGTATACTCAAAGTCTGAAACTGAACATGAATAGCATCTTCGAATTGTTCTACAAATATTACAAGAGAAGCAATTATATGGGAAATTGAGTAAGTGTGAGTTTTGGTTAACGGAGGTTGTATTTCTTGGTCATGTAGCATCAGCAGATGGGGTTAGAGTAGATCCAAAAAAGATTGAAGCTATACTTTAGTGGAAGGTTCCCAGAAATGTGTCAGAGGTACGTAGTTTCCTTGGGTTGGCCAGATATTATCGAAGGTTTGTGAATGGATTTTCAAAGATAGCTTTATCGATGACGAAGTTACTGCAAAAAAAGTCCCATCTGTATGGAATGATCAGTGTCAGCAGAGTTTTGAAACATTGAAACAAATGTTAACAGAGGTACCAGTGTTAACTTTGCCAGAATCGGGGAAAGATTTCGTTGTGTACAGTGATGCTTCTTTAAATGGACTTGGGTGTGTATTGATGCAAAATGGAAAGGTAATTGCTTATGCTTCACAGCAATTGAAACCGCATGAACGTAATTATCCGACACATGATTTAAAATTAGCAGCTGTGATATCAGCTTTGAAGATTTGGAGACATTACCTATACGGCAAAAAGTGTTACATTTACACTAATCATAAAAGTCCCAAGTATCTTCTGTTAGAGAAAAAATTAAATTTAAGACAACATCGGTGGATAGAACTTTTAAAAGATTATGATTGTGTTACTGACTATCATTCGGGTAAAACTAATGTTGTAGCTGATGCACTGAGTAGAAAGGCTACAGTTGAACTGAGAACAATGCTTGCACAGCTTAGTGATGGAGGTGTTTTAGCCGAATTGAGAGTAAAGCCGATAATGTTTAATTAGATCAGGTCAGTACAATTGACAGATGACAAATTAATGATAAAAAGAGAGATGGTACAGAAAGGTATAGCAGACAGTTTTAGTATTGATGAAAATGATTGTCTGAGATTTTAGAATCGGCTCTATATCCAACTAATTTTGAAATAAAGGAGTTGATTCTTCGAGAAGCTCATAATGGTCAATTTTCCTTACATCCTGGAGATATGAAAATGTATCGTAATTTATGGGAATTTTATTGGTGACCAGGAATGAAAAAGGATATAACTGAATATGTGGCTAAATGTTTAACTTCTCAACGGATAAAGGCAAAACATCAAGTTCCAACAGGGTTGCTTCAGCCTATTAATATTCCTAAATGGGAATAGGATCGAATAACAATGGATTTTGTAACTGGGTTGCCACTGCCTACAAGTAAGAAAATGCTATTTGGGTGATTGTCGATCGACTTGCAAAGTCAACTCATTTTATAGCAGTCAGAACGGATTGGTTACTTCAGAAATTGGCAGAAACTTATATCCGGGAAATTTTGAGATTACATGGTATTCCTATATCGATAATTTCTAACTGGATCCACGGTTTACATTGAGGTAGAAGCAGTTGTATGAGTCTCTTGGTACTCGACTTCATTTTATTACAGCTTTTCATCCACAGACTGATGGACAGTCAGAACGAGTCATTCAGATTTTAGAAGACATGCTCTGAGCTTGTATTATTGATTTTGAATCAGGTTGGGAACGTTATTTACCGTTAGTTGAGTTTGTATATAACAATAGTTACCAATCAAGTATTCAAATGGCACCGTATGAAGCTTTGTACGGTCGGAGATGTCGATCACCAGTGTGTTGGATAGAGTGTTGGATAGAATTGAATGAAAGAAAAGTGGTTGGTCCAGAGTTGATCCAAGAAATAGAAAGTACTGTTAGAAAGATTTGAGAAAGATTCAAAGCAGCTTTTGATAGACAGAAATCATATGCAAATTTAAAAAGACGAGACATAGAGTATTCAGTTGGAGACAAAGTATTTTTGAAAGTTTTTCCTTGGAAGAAAATTATGAGATTCTATCGGAAAGGAAAGTTAAATCCTCGGTTTATTGGACCTTATGAAATTTTAGAGAGAGTTGGACCGGTAACGTATCGTTTAGCCTTACCCCCTGAATTATAGAAAATCCATGATGTCTTTCATGTTTCCATGTTAAGGAGATACAGATCAGATCCTTCTCATGTGATTTCAATTGAAGATATAGAGATTCGAACTGATTTGTCATATGAAGAATGACCGGTTAAGATACTGGCACATGAGGTAAAGGAATTACGCAATAAACGAGCTCCCTTAGTAAAAGTGTTATCGAGAAGTCATAATATTGAAGAAGCAACGTGGGAACCGGAGGATACAATGAGATCACAGTACCCCATCTCTTTTCAAGTAAATTTCGAGGACGAAATTTATTAAGGGGGGAGAAATGTAACGACCCAAAATTTACGGGTATCGAAAATTTAAATTTTTGGGTCATAATTTTTTAAAAATGAATTCGTAAATATTTATTAGAAATATTTACGAAGCTAGTAGTGTAGTTAATTAGACTTTGGTTAAGTGAATTAGCTTGATTTAAGGCTAATTTAGTGAAAGGACTAGATTGAATATAGTGTAAAAGTTTAATTGTAGAACAAAAAAAAGTCAAATGACTAAATTAGCAAATAAGCCTTATGTGACAAGTGTGTGGTAAGTATAAATACATTTGTATTATTTTAATTGGTACAAATTTATGCATATATGTATTTGCTTATTATTTAAGAAATAATAATTATAATTAAAAATATAATATAATATAATAATGAAAGTAAAAGAATAAAAGAAATAAAATAGAAAAGAAAGAACAGAGAATTGAAAATGAAATAGGAAAGAAAAAGAAAGGAGAAAAGAAAAAGAGAAAATTAGGGTTTTGAAACTTGAAGCTTAATTTGGTAAGTCAATTTGATCCCTTTTCTTGTAATTTTGATGTTTTTGGAATCCTAGAACAAAGCCCTACTTGAATTATGTTAAAATTTAGAAAGTTAGTGAATTTTTAGTTGTTAATTAAGTTGAATAAATAGATGAATTGTGAGATAAAATGATAAAAATTCAAGTTAGAAGTGGGAGAATGATTGAATTGTAAAGAGAGATATAAGTTTTGCAATAGTAGGGATTGAATTGAGAGGATTCTATAATTAATGTTTTATGCTGTAAAATTTAAGAATTGGAATAGTTTAAAGTGATAATTGAATAAAATATAAGATTTATTTTGAAGAGAAAGAATGGTTATGGTGATAGGACTAAATTAGAATTTAAACAAAAGTTACATGGAAAATAGAAGAGTATATTATTTAATATATATATATATATATATATTAGTGATTTTTAATGTTAATTTTTCTGTAGGTAATCTAGCACCGGAAACGTCATCGAAAAAGGGAAAGGACAAAGTGAACTAGGATATCAAGTAAACTCGAGAATTACGGTTTGTATTTCTATAAGCTATGCTTAATAATTTAATAAATGTAATTGCTATTCTTAATTTGTTAGCATGTAAGATGAATAATGTGATGGAAATTATTACTGTTTTTGTATAAAAACAAAATGATTTGAATACCCTATTAACAGTGTCCGACTAGTCGGATATAGTTGGCATGCCATGGGATTGGAAGTGTTCAGGGATATTCTGACTTTGTGTCGATAAGACACTATGAGTGTTGCCTTCATCATATCGTTCGGATTTGTTCAAGAGGTACTCTGTACCTAATCAGCATCTTTATCTTATTCTTGTTAATGTTATCATTACCCTTATGGTGTATTCCGGCTTCGGCCGATGAAACCCCATATGATATCCCAGTGTGTGGGTTGGATCCGTGTATCCGTCCAAGTCCGAGTTACGTTAATAGGGGTAAAAAAAGGTACTGAAGACTGACTGCTATCGATTATATAATTATGACTAAATGTTGATTATTAGTATGTATAAATATCATACGGATGTATGATTGTTGAAAGGTATAGAATGATTAAAAATGTGTAAAGAATTGTTTAACTACATTAAAAGCTATAAGATGAAGGTAAAAGATTAAGCCTTTAAGATTATGAAAGTAAAAACTTAGAGTTCAAATGCAAATACATAACTTATTCTTGCTTTAAGTATTAGTTTCTAGAAATACCACTGAGTGTATACTCAGCGTACGGTTTGTTTCCGTACGCAGGTTAGGTACAAAGTAACTAGTGTCTAAGCATCCGAGCTAAAGTAACTAGTGTCTCAGCATCCGAGCTAACTCCCGAACTCAAATACTTGGTGAAGTTTCCTGTCTTAAAGAATGGCATGTACCTAGGTTGTTTTAATGTTATTTTGAATATGAATATTACTAGTGTAAGGATGATAAAGGTTAATCTATATAAGCAAAAATTTATGTTTATAAATAAGTCCATTTTGAATTGATTTGAATGATACTTAAGCACTAATTTTTGAAGTTGTTTTGTTTAATGATTGTCGAAACCATTTTTTGAAAAAAACGAAGTCGACTTTATTTTGAAAATGAAAACGATAAAACGGGAGTCGCCACCAATCCTTTTTGATGAGGTGTGATCGAGTCTCCTGGTAATTCAGTCGTTTTAACAAAAATTTAAATTTATTAAAACGATTATTTTTTGTGTACAAATTTCAGAAAAACGGGTTCCGGAGTCGGTTACGCACGAGGAAGGGTTAGCACCCTCGATACGCCCAAAATTTGTATCTAGTTGATTAATTAATGTCTTGGTGTCGAAAATTTGAGAACTTTTGAAGATTTTAAAAGTACGATCCTTTGTTAAAATATTATTGAATTAAAATTTTTAAGAAAATGACATATTTCACGTTAATCGAGGAAAAGAATTATGTCCCGTAAGTTAGGACACAATATCTTAAATCCCCGAAACGAGGATAAACACCGAAAATTATTTATTTTGAAAGATATTTAATTTTCTTGGTTTTTAGAAAGAAATCATACTCCGTAAGTTAGAATACGATTTTTCTTAATACCGAGATTATTTAAAAAAAATTTAAAAACATTCGTATGTTCGGATTTATCAAGAAAATCAAAACCCCGTAAGTTAGGGAACGACTTTTCAAATCTCGAATTACAAAAAAAAAATTATTATTAAAAAAAATAAAATTTTATGTATCGAGCAAGGATTAATGTAACACGTTTTTGTAGTAAAAATGTGAAAACGAATCACAGTGTTAATACGCGTGACAACATAATAATAGATGCAATAATATGAGCAAAAATTATAAAATGAGCAAAGATATAAAAATAAGATAAATAAAGACGAGGCTAAAAACAATAATAATAATAAATGAACTATAAAAGAGTGTAAACAAATAAAAAGCAAATAAATAAGAAAATATTTAATAAAATAAGTAATAATAATGATAATGATAACAGTAAAAATGATAGAAATAATGTTAATAAAGATAATAAAAATAGTATATATATAATGCTAACAATAATAATATAGAAAAATAGCAATAGTAAAATAACGATACTAATACATAAATATAAATAGAGATATAATACATAAAATATAATAATAACAAAAATATAAATAGATAAGAAATATAAATAGATAAATAATAATTAGATAAATAATAATAGTACTAGAATAAGAGAATAAATATAGATGGAAATAATAATAATAATAATAATAATAATAATAATAATAATAATAAGACTATAATAAAAAGAATAACAACATGTAAATAATAATAATTATTATTATAATTATAGTAAAAGAAAATAATAATAAAATTAATTAATTTAATAATAAAGTTGCTAAATAATTAAAAAGGGACTAAATTGGACTTAAAAACAGAAATTTGGGGTAAATCTGGAATAAAAAGGAAATGGGAGGACCTATTTGACAACGCGAATATCATGGAGGGACTAAAAGAGAAATAATCCCTTCCCTCTAAAACGCACAGCTTCAAGGGGGACTAAATTGGAGACGAAATAAATTAAAAGGGCAAAATTAAAATTTAAAAAAACTTGATTGTATAACATGAAAAAGCGGAAGGGCCAAAAGCGCAAATAACCCTTCCACTTAAAAACCATTTGAGGCCAGTCCGAAAACGACATCGTTTTGAGGGCCTATAAAAGTAAGATTTTTTTTAAAAAAATCATTCTTCATTTGTTTTTTTTTTAAAAAAACCTTCCCCCCCTTCTCTTCTTCTCTCTGCAGGGGCTGAGAATCCAGTGGGAGCTCCGGTCGATCATCGCCGCGCCAGCCACCATTCGCCGGTGCCAGAGCCGCCGTATGCTACGGCGAAAAGGCCAAAAGTCACATTTTTTCGACGAAAAAGATATGTTTTCTTTTTTTTCCTTTTTAATATATATTTATATATAAATATTTTTAAAAAGAGATATATAGGTAAAAACTTAGTTTTGAAAATAAAGAAAAAATAAATAAAAGGAAAAGAACAAAAAATAAATAAACCTTAGCCTGTTTGGGAGTTGTTTTTCTTTTCTCTTGGACTGCTCGTTGTTTCTTATTATTTGAATGCTAGAATTGGTCTTTTTTTATTCAAAAAATCGCCGAGAGATTCCAATGTTCTTGCTTGCCTTTTATATAGCCATTTTTACATGGTTTTTCTTTTACTTCTTATGTTTGTTGTCTTTTCTAATTGATGTTTTGCAGGTGGTGGTGTAAGTGGCGATGTGACAAGGGCGGTGGCAGTGGTGGTGCTGCAATCTTGGCAGAGGCTAAGGTGGCGTTTAAGGTTAGGGGCGGCTAACTAAGGTTTCTTTTGTTTTTTTTTTTCTGTTTAGTGTGGGCTGTATTGGGCTAGGGGTTTTTGGGCTTGAGTCTGTTTAGTTGTTTTGGTCTTATTGTAATTGGGCTGCCTATTTTGAGTTTAATTTAGTTGGGTTTGGGGTTTAGTTTGGTTGCTTGGTTTTGGGGTCTTATTGGGCCACGGGCTAAATTAGGCTTGTACAGTTGCCCCTCTTTGCTCATTGTCGTGTAATGAGAATAGACCAATTTTGCCCAGTCTCGCTGAGTTTTGACTTCTTTGGTGCTCCTCTTCTTTAGGTCGCCTCGTTCCACCACATCTTGTTGCTTCGATCCATTCCCACAGCAACTTCAGAGAAATAAGACTTGTAGTTTTGGTCTAATCTGCTGCAAATTCAAGGATGTGAGATTTGTGGTTTTTGGTTTAATCTGCAACTTCAGAGGTATAGGACTTGTCGCTTTAATTCACTCCACTGCAACTTCATAGAGATAGGATTAGTAGTTTCAATCTGTTCTGCTGCAACTTTAGGGAGATAAGATTGGTATCTTCAATCTGCTCCTCTGTAACTTCAGGGAGGTAAGACTTGTAATTTCAATCTACTTTACTGCAACTTCAGAGAGATAAGGTTAGTGGCTATAATATACTCCACTGCAACTTCAAGGAGATAAGATTCGCCATCTTTAGTGATGCGAGCGCGCCCAGCGAACCTCTGCGAACAAGTCTCCCTAGTCGAGCCGTGACATGTTGGCAAGCTGATCCAGCTCGTTTCCAACTCCACGAGCTCCATCCAGCTCAAATCCAGCTCATTCGAGCGCAATCTAGTTGCCTAAGCTAAACCGAGCTTACTCCTAGCTCATTTTCAACTCACGAGCTAAACCTTAGCTCAACTTCAGCTTAGGAGTTTAACCTTAGCTCAACTTTAGCTCAAGGGCTAAAGCTTAGCTCATTTTAGCTCAAACCCAATTTTTAACTTTAATGGATTAAATAAAATTCGAATATATTTATTTAAGCATTAAATTTGTTTTATATTAATATTTGTTATTAATATGTCATAGATATCACATATCTTAAATGTGTTCACATTGTGCTGAATTTATGTCTGTTCACATGATGTCGTATGAATTGTTTTATTTCTTGTAGGTGTAATGCTCATGGATGGCGCAATGAATGCTTGAAGAAACATCTCTTTTGGACATCCCACATGCATGAATGAGCAACATTTAATTAGGTGCATGCATGACCAGATTCAAGGTGTTTACAAGTTCATGTATTTGCCAAATACATGAATACACAAAATACATGAATGTTTGGGTTCAAATGCACATTCGGTTACATGAATGATGAAGATTCATGCATGAATGTATCTAGAAGATCCAATCCCTTTGGACGGCACACATTCATGCATAGAAGGAAATTAATGCAAGTTCATGTAGGGCTTGGTGCAATGTATGAAGAGGTGCATGTAGAATTGAGGTTCAATGGACGGCATTTAAGGGAGTACATGTATTGGAGACGTTCATGCAAGTAGGGGCTATTTAATGTTCATGTTTTTGAAGGTTCATGGACCGAATTTATGGAGGAGCATACATTGGGACGTTTCATGCATGATCCATTCATTTTCAAGCTAACCATTCAAGTATTCAAGGTTCATTAAAGCTTCATTCGGCCAAGGGGGATGATGGAACATTAAAGGGCTGCACATTCATGGATATTCATGATTTTTGTTCTAGAATTATCTAGGTGTTTATGGCCGAATTTCTTAGCTTCTAATCTTGTTCATTCGGCTACTTTTATTTAAGCTATAAATATATGTTATTTCATTTGTAAGAGGTGAGACTTTTCACTTAATGAAACTTTGTTAAACTTTCATGGAATTTGTGAGATTTCTTTCTCTCATATTTCGTTGAGGACTTCATTGGCTTATCTAGGAAGCCTAGTGGCGTCAACCCTGTTCTTCACTATCCCGAACTTATTACTATCAAATAGTGTGGCGTTCACCCATATACCGAGGTTCTTACTTTGTTAAGTAGTGGGTCGAGGTTTTATCATTTTCATTTTCACCTTGAAAGCGTATAAGTACTTGGGTCAATATTTCCTAATATTGGTTCTTACTTGCTTTTAAGTTCACCAACTTCTATAACCATCATTTATTAAACTACCTTCAATCTATTTTCATTCTTTTGTTTCTTTTAAAACCGAACCTTTAATATTCATATTTCAAACCCATCTTTAAACCCTTTTTAAAAAGTTTCCGCATTATTTAACCTAAAAACATCTTCTTTAGAATAGCCGAACGATTCTTTCTCGTAGACGATCGGGCAAACTCGCATAC
Source organism: Gossypium arboreum (assembly GCF_025698485.1). Classification (NCBI taxonomy): domain Eukaryota; kingdom Viridiplantae; phylum Streptophyta; class Magnoliopsida; order Malvales; family Malvaceae; genus Gossypium; species Gossypium arboreum. Next base: position 12,969,253 of record NC_069076.1, on the reverse strand, counting down.
AACTCGACTCACCCCGAGGCGGATCGTATAATTTTGTATCAGAGCTAATCAAATGAGAAGTACGTACGACAAAATCATCCCGGGAATAGTACAAGTGAATGAAAGTAAGTAGGATCCGGAAAAAAAAGAGTATAGAAAAAAAAATTTCGTATACCGATTTTGATTAGTTTGCTGCTGTTACTATAAAAACAAAAATCTACACAGCTGAAGAAAAAAATTGCGTACAAAAGTGTTCCTATTTTATTTAGATTGCTGATATAGTATAAAAAAAGTTATACAAGTTAAAAAAAATTAAAAAAAATCCGAAAAAAATCCAAAAAAAAATTGAAGTGAAAACTTGTTCTATTGTAATTGAGCCCCGATCTTGAAGTCATTCTTCCATCTTTTCTTTCACTTCCTATCCCATCGCCACACTTAAACCCGAGAATTTTTTTTTCTTTCAGCCAACCCGTAACCCCTCATATTTTATCCTTTGTTACCTAATTTTGAAACCGACCCCTAAGCCTACGATAAGGCCTTGGCAAGTCCGAAAATGAAGTTACGAGAGAAAGTTTGAGAGGTAAAAGGCACGAGCGTGTGAGACTATCCAAGCGGAGGTAAAAGCCAATCGAGTGTAAAACACGAGCGAGAGTGTCACTTTTTCCTTCTTCTTTCCGAGCAAAATCGTGAGGTTTGTGGTGAGGTACTTAAATTTTTGTTTTGATCTAACATATTTTCCTTTCAGTAATCAAGATGTCTTGTGAAGAATTTATCGAGTCGGAGTTCCAATACTTGGTTCAAGAAATGCGAAGAATGGCGAATTCTGAGTTTGGCCAACTGCAAGTGAGGCTAGATCGATTGGAAAAATGAGACCAAAGTGATCGAGTTTCTTCAATTCAAAAAACGGAACCAAAAACACCACAGAGATATACCGCCGAATACTACTTGAACAAAAGTTCCTATCGTGATTCTTTCTCGCCATTGACTTCGAGGCAAAGAGATTCATACTATGACTCCTATTCGAGAAGAGACTTCGAACGAGAGTATTTTTCATCAAGGAGTTTGAGACGACAAGAAGGCGACTATGATTTTGACTCCTTCCAAGAAAATGTGCGAAGAGATAGATATACTTCTTCCCGAACTTCAAAGAAATCATTCAAGGAGTGTTCAACACGAAGTTTTGATTGTAAATCACATGCAAATAGTTCTTGGCCTTTCAAACATGATCTTTATTCTCATGATTCTTTTGTACATTCTTGTAACGAGAAAACAAAGAAAAGAAAAGAAAAAGCAAAAGAAGAAAAAGAAAACGAAATAAAAAGAAAAGAGAGGCAAAAGGTAAGTAAGAGAGAAAATGAGCGAATCTTGAGAGAACTTGAAAAAGCCTTTGAAAAAGCCTTTGAAAAACAAAAAGAAAATGAAAAATAAAATGAGATTGAAAAAGAGAATGAAAAAGAGTTTGAGAGAGAAAAAGAATGTGAACAAGAAAAAAGAGTGGAAAAAGAAATTGAGATAAAAGAAATGAGTGATTCAGAAGAAATAGAATCGAGTGAAAACGATGTTAGTGAGCAAGCAAGGATTCTTTCTACTAACACTTCTGCTTGATCTTTTTGTGATCTTTCTTTTCAGGTTCCTAAAAGTCCGTGCGACCAAATCCAACTCCGATACCTTCAAAACGTGAGGCATTTTCAGTTGTTTGAAAAAGGTAAGTCTGTGGACGACCGCCACCCATTGGAAATCAAAGGTAAGGAAGGTAAGGAATCTTTGTTTATCAAATCAAGGCCGCCTGATTTAAAAATTACTCATAAAGGTTTTGATGGCATAAATTCTGAAAAACTTCCATCTTTTGATTTGGCTAATTATTGTTCACATATTAATGCTAACGATGTTGATTCAAAAGATGCCATGAAGATTCCGTCTTATGACATGTTTTATAACGACAATTCTATTGATTCTGTTGGATTTGTTCATCCTGTGCAAATTGTGAATGTATGTGATAAAAGGTTTTCACATTTTGATAAGTATGGCTATGTAAATTCTTTGAATTCATCTTTCTATTTAAACGTGCCTATTCAAATGAGTTGTGATGGATTTGAATTTCTGAAAAGTTGCATGAACACAACTTCTTTGCTCGATATATGCGTTAAAAGATTTTTGCATGAAATATTTAATCTGTTTGATTTTTCTCTTCAAGAGAAATCTTTGAATTTCTATGCAAAATTTCCATGTTTCGGACTGTTTGTTCGACTAGGATTTGTGAAGCATGAATGCTTGTGTATTTTTCAGTTTAAAGTCTCTTTGATTCACTTTTACGACTTATCTGCGAAAATGAAATTTTTGTTGCAATTTGGGATAAGTGATCAAAACTGAGTCTTTAAGCCGGGAGTAAGCCATTTCGAGTTGTTTCCAAGAAAAGGTAAGCATTGTGATCTTATTGTAAGTAACTTTGTTTTACCTTCTCATCTTTTTCGAGTCTTATCTTTATTTTTGGAAATAAAGCATGTGGCTAGATTACAAAATCAAAACCAAGTTTTTGATTCTGAAAATTTTATTTTTAATCTGTGAATAACATTTTATCCCGAAATTGAGTCAAATGTTCCATCTGTGAATAACATTTTATCCTGTCCTTTTAAGTACATTTTTCGTGGTGACCTTAACATTTTCCATTCATGTGGAACTTATATTTTGAAAAGCAAGAATTGTCTTTTTGACTTTTCACCTTTACAGGTTTGTTCGAGTTCAAATTATCGATTGTATTACCTTGCTAAGGAGCGAAGGTTTGATCTGCGAGAACGAGGTAAATTTGAACTTTCGTCATGTAAATTACAAAGTAAGTCACAAATGCCTTTACTTTGTTTAAAAAGAGAAGAAATCGGTGTTGTTAGTAATGATTTTATAGATAGTGGCCATATTATTCCATTTAATTGAATACGGCAAAATGAGGTTTGTTTTGATCCATTTGGAATGTTGTGGTTGAAACGAGGAATTCATTCTTGTTTGTTAAGATGCGTGATTGATCATTCCTTATTTCTATTTTGTTAAATTGATCATATTGATGACATATCGAAATTGAGCGACAATGTGAAGTATCCATGTTATGAACGAATAAAATTCTTGCCATATGACCTTTGGGCTAAATTTTACATGTACCATCCAAATTTAAATACTTTCCAGTTGTCATTGCCAAAATTGGTAAGTCAATTCGGTAAGATAAGATTCGTCTTTTGCTCAACATTCGGGTTATCTATTGGTTTTTATTGTCTTAAGCCTCTGCTACTTATTTATGATGGTGATGTGTTAACTTGTCTATTGGTGAATCAATTTTTGGTTTGCTTGATGTCCTTTGTCCCATTCGACCGAGGAAAACTAAGCAAGAAAAAATATTGTCCTTTAGACAAACGGTTCGACTTGAGGACAAGTCGCCTAAAAGAGAGGGGGAATGATGCGAGTGCGCCCAGCAAACCTCTTCGAACAAGTCTCCCTAGTCGAGCCGTGACATGTTGGCAAGCTGATCCCAGCTCGTTTCCAGCTCCACGAGCTCAAATCCAGCTTATTCGAGCGCAATCTATTTGCTTGAGCTAAATCGAGCTTACTCTTAGCTCATTTTCAACTCACGAGCTAAACCTTAGCTCAACTTCAACTTAGGAGTTTAACCTCAGCTCAACTTTAGCTCAAGGGCTAAAGCTTAGCTCATTTTAGCTCAAACCCGATTTTTGACTTTAATGGATTAAATAAAATTCGAATATATTTATTTAAGCATTAAATTTGTTTTATATTAATATTTGTTATTAATATGTCATAGATATCACATATCTTAAATTTGTTCACATTGTACTGAATTTATGTGTGTTCACATGACGTCTTATGAATTGTTTTATTTCTTGTAGGTGCAATGCTCATGGACGGCACAATGAATGCTTGAAGAAACATCTCTTTTGGACATCCCACATGCATGAATGAACAACATTTAATTAGGTGCATGCATGACCAGATTCAAGGTGTTTACAAGTTCATGTATTTGTCAAATATATGAATACACAAAATACATGAATGTTTGGGTTCAAATGTACACTCGGTTACATGAATGATGAAGATTCATGCATGAATGTATCTAGAAGATCCAATCCCTTTGGACGGCACACATTCATGCACGGAAGGAAATTAATGCAAGTTCATGTAGGGCTTGGTGCAATGTATGAAGAGGTACATGTAGAATTGAGGTTCAATGGACAGCATTTAAGGGAGTACATGTATTGGAGACGTTCATGCAAGTAGGGGCTATTTAATGTTCATGTTTTTGAAGGTTCATGGACCGAATTTATGGAGGAACATACATTGGGACGTTTCATGCATGATCCATGCATTTTCAAGCTAACCATTTAACTATTCAAGGTTCATTAAAGCTTCATTCGACCAAGGGGGATGATGGAACATTAAAGGGCTGCACATTCATGGTTATTCATGATTTTTGTTCTAGAATTATCTAGGTGTTTATGGCCAAATTTCTTAACTTCTAAGCTTGTCCATTCGGCTACTTTTATTTAGGCTATAAATATATGTTATTTCATTTGCAAGAGGTGAGACTTTTCACTTAATGAAACTTTGTTAAACTTTCATGGAATTTGTGAGATTTCTTTCTCTCATATTTTGTTGAGGACTCCGTTGGCTTATCTAGGAAGCCTAGTGGCGTCAACCCTGTTCTTTACTATCCCGAACTTATCACTATCAAATAGTATGGCGTTCACCCATATATCGAGGTTCTTACTTTGTTAAGTAGTGGGTCGAGGTTCTATCATTTTCATTTTCACCTTGAAAGCGTATAAGTACTTGGGTCAATATTTCCTAATATTGGTTCTTACTTGCTTTTAAGTTCACCAACTTCCATAACCATCATTTATTAAACTACCTTCAATCTATTTTCATTCTTTTGTTTCTTTTAAAACTGAACCTTTAATATTCATATTTCAAACCCATCTTTAAACCCTTTTTAAAAAGCTTCCGCATTATTTAACCTAAAAACATCTTCTTTAAAAGAGTCGAACGATACTTTCTCGTAGACGATCAGGCAAACTCGCATACGACTCGACTCATCCCGAGGCAGATCGTATCATTTAGTCTGTTCTACTGCAACTTCATGGAGATAGGATTTGTAACTTCAACCCGCTCTACTGCTACTTCAGAGAGATAAGGTTTGCTATCTTTGATCTACTCCGTTGCAACTTTAGGGAAATAAGACTAGTGACTTCAGCCTACTCCACTGCAACTTTAGGGAGATAAGGTTTGTTTTGATCTGCTCTACTGCAACTTTAGAGAGATAAGATCTGTAATTTATAGCTTCAATCTGTTCCACTATAACTTCAGGGAAATAAGATTTGCTATCTTCAGTCTGCTCCACTACAACTTCAGGAAGATAAAACTTGATTTCAACCAGCTCACTGCTACTTCAGGGAGATAAGTTTTGCTATGATCTGCTCTACTGCAACTTCAGAGAGATAAGATATGTTTATTTATAGCTTCAATCTATTCCACTACAACTTCAGGGAAATAAGATTTGCTATCTTCAGTCTGCTCCACTGCAACTTTAGGGAGATAAGACTTTAACTTCAACTTGCTCTATTGCAACTTCAAGGAGATAAGGTTTGTTTTGATCTGCTATACTGTAACTTCATAGAGATAAGATCTGTAATTTATAGCTTCAATCTGTTCCACTGTAACTTCAGGGAAATAAGATTTGCTATCTTTAATTTGCTCCACTACAACTTCAGGGAGATAAGACTTGATTTCAACCTACTCACTGCTACTTCAGGGAGATAAGGTTTGGTATGATCTGCTCTGCTATAACTTCAGAGAGATAAGATTTGTTTATTTATAGCTTCAATTTGTTCCACTGCAACTTCAGGGAAATAAGATTCGTTATCTTTAGTCTGCTCCACTGCAACTTCAGGGAGATAAGACTTTAACTTCAACCTGCTCACTTCAACTTCAGGGAGATACGGTTTGTTATGATCTACTCTACTGCAACTTTAGAGAGATAAGATCTGTAATCTTCAGCTTAGGGAGATAGGATGGTGTCTTAAATCTGCTCCACTACTGCTTAGGGAGATAAGATTTTCCATCTTTGATTTGCTCCACTAATGCTTAGGGAGACAAGATCTACAATCTTCAGCCTACTCCACTACTGCTTAGGGAGATAGGATCTGTGAATTTACCAATGTTGCTACACCATCGTCTAGGGATATGATCTGTAGAATTGATTTCATCGGCCTATGTTTATGCCAAATGATTAGGATGTGATGATCAGAATGAATCAAATGCTCCTAACTAGATGTGTATGAATGATATTTGCATCAATGTAGAATGTCATGAGAATGATCCCTTTTTAATGTTTGGGTTGCCATTGCTCTTTTCTCATCAAGGTTCTACCACTGAAACAATATCTTGTCTTCTTGTTCAGCTTAAATCTTGGACATAAAACCCGAAGAGGTAGTCCCAATTTAAACCCTTCTTTCTCAAATGTTTCCAACCCTTAGGTTTGGTTAGTTCTAAATAATAGTCATGTTTCAGGTTCCTGTATTATTTAGAAGCTTTCAAAGTAGTATGCAGAACTCCTTTTGTGAAAGTATCACTAGTCCATTAATGATTATTTGAATGCAAAATGCTTGAAAAAGATCGTAATGATGAACAAAACTGAAATTTATCAGAAAAAAATTTGAAGAGAGTAGATTAATCAAAGAAAGAAAACATTGTTGGAATAAAAAAAATGAATAAAAGGAAAATAGGTGCCCCAGATATCGCAGCATGAGCTTCTCTGCATAGACTTCTTGAGGACCCTTTTTGAGCTCAACATGCATTTAGGAGATCTGAAGTACTTTGTCGATGCCCTAAGATATAGCATACCTCCTCCTTGTTAATTCAGGTATCGTAAAACTATTGTATGCCCTATTCTTTTATCAAAATTTGAGTTTCCCTTTACGGGTTTTCAACTCAAAAACCCCCTTTGGTCTCAAGGCTCCCTTTACGAGTTTTCGCCTTGGCCTCTCCTTCTTTTTTTTTTTAGGTGAAGTATTTCTTAACCGAATTTGAATTCACAAGATCGGGTAAAGTCTTGCTATCCATTTCGGTCAATATCAATGCTCCTCCAGAAAAGGCTTTCTTTACCACACAAGGTCCTTCCCAATTCGACATCCATTTTCCCCTAAAATCTTTTTGTATGGGCAAGATCTTTTTCAATATAGGTCTCCCTCGTGGAATTCTCTGGAACGAACCTTTTTATTGTAAGCTCACATCATCCGTTTTTGGTACATTTGACCATGACGGATAGCCTTTAGCCTTTTTTCTTTAATCAATTTCAACTGATCATATCGAGATTGGATCCATTCTGCTTTATTCAACTTCACTTCTGACAAAACTCTAAGGGAAGGAATCTCAACCTCGATGGGTAAAACCGCCTCCATTCCATAAACTAGTGAGAAAGACATTCCCCCGGTAAAGGTCCTGACAGATGTTCGATAAGCATAAAGGGTGAATGGTAACTTCTCATGCCAATCTTTATAAGTTTTAGTCATTTTCCCCCACAATCTTCTTGATGTTCTTATTGGCTATCTCGACTGCACCGTTCATCTTTGGGCGATACGGTGACAAGTTGTGGTGTCTAATCTTGAACTGACTGCAGACCTCTGCTATCGTACTGTTGTACAAATTCAATGTATTGTCAGTTTTGATCCTTTCTGGCATTCCATATCGAAAAATGATTTCCTTTTTTAGGAACTTGCTAACTGTCGATTTTGTAATGTTAGCATATGAAGCAGTCTCTACCCACTTGGTAAAGCAATCGATGACCACAAAGATGAATCGATACCCATTTGAAGCTTTTGGCGAAATTGGCCCAATGACATCCATGCCCCACATAGAGAAAGGCCATAAAGAAGTCATAACATGTAGAGGTGAAGGAGGCACATGAATCTTGTCTCCATAGATTTGGCACTTATGACATCTTTTGGCATAGTTAATACATTCCCCTTCCATGGTGGACCAATAATAATCGAACCTCATAATTTTCCTGGCCATTGTAAAGCCATTAGGGTGTGTCCCACAGATGCCCTCATGGACTTCTTCCAAGATTTTTTTAGCCTTTATAGTGTCCGCACATATTAATAGCACCTGATCCTTTCTTCTTTTGTATAGGATCTCCCCATCCAAGACATAATCACTGGCCAGTCTTCTCAACATCCTTTTGTCATTCTTAGTAGCTTGGTCGGGGTACTCACGATTCTTCACATATCGCAGTATATCGTGGTACCAAGGATGATCATCATTTTATTCTTCTTCTTCGATGTTGTGACAATGAGCCGGAGCCTCGTAAATACTTATTTGGCTCGGTTTCACAACCACTTGTTTGTTCACCTTTATCATAGAAGCAAAAGTTGCTAAGGCGTCAGCCCTCTGATTTTCTTCTCGCGAGAGGTAGCAGAAGATGATATCATCAAACTCTTTAATTAATTCAAGGACCAAACTTCGATAGTTGATCAACTTGATCTCTTGTCTCTCATTCACCTTTAAGCTCATAGATCACTAGCGCAGAATCCCCATATACCTCTAGCACTTTAATCTTGCGTTCTATGGCTGCACGAATTCCCATGATACATGCTTCGTATTCGGTCATATTGTTTGTGCAATCAAAATCCAATTTACTAGTGAAGGGATAATAATCTCCGTTTGGGTATACCAAGACTGCCTCGATTCCATTACCCACAACATTTGATGCTCGGTTGAATTTTAGCTTCCAATGATGACCTTCTTGAGAGTCTTCTTCAGTGGTTGCCACGTACATTAGATCTTTATTTGGGAAATCAAAGTTCAAAGGCTCGTAGTCTTCTAGAGCTCTACTGGCTAGAAAATCTGTTATTAAACTCTCTTTTACAACTTTCTGGTTCATATAGACTATATCAAATTTGGAAGGCAGAATCTTCCATCAGGCCATTCTTCCATTCAAAGCAGTCGACTCCATCATGTACTTCAGAGGATCGAGTTTTGAGATGAGCCAAGTTGTGTGATACAGCATATACTGTCTCAATATTTGGTTGTCCAGATTAAGGCACGGCACAACTTTTCAATTGGCGAGTATCTCGTCTCACGCTCAGTGAACTTCTTACTGAGGTAATATATCACTTTTTCTTTTCTTTCTGACTCATCGTGTTGGCCAAGTACACATCCCATAGAATTTTCAAATACTGCCAAATACAAAATCAGTAGCTTATCTAGACTAGGTGGTGTCAACACTGAGACATTGGACAAGTATTTCTTAACCTTGTCAAAAGTCTTCTGGCACTCCTTATCCCAAACATCGGGGTTGTGTTTATTAAGGAGACGGAATATGGGGTTGTATTTTTCAGTTAATTGTAAACTGAACAGGGCAATGTAATTTAGTCTTCCCAAGAATTCTCAAACTTATTTTTGAGTGCACAGCTGAGGCAACTCCTGTATAGCCTTGACTTTATCTGGGTCAATTTCAATCCCTTTTTCACTGACCATGAATCCTAGTAGTTTTTCTGACCTGACCCCGAAGGTACATTTTGCTGGATTGAGTTTTAGCTGAAATTTTTGGTGTGAAAAAATCGTGATAAGTTTTAAATTTATAATTGACCGTTCTTAAAAACTAACTATTATCACGACAAAGGCAAGCGCACCTTATCGAACAGTAGTATAGCTTTTGGTAAGACCGAAATGTCGAACCCAAATGAACTAAAAGTACCAGTATTAACTTTCTTTTTATTATCTAGCCTAAAAATAAAGGGATTTGCTTTATCTAAACTAATTACTAAACTAAGAATGCACAGAAAGTGAATTGCGAAAATAAATTTTGGGAAAACTGAATGATTTGGACAATACCTGAGGAAAAATCCACCTAGACTTCACTTGTTATTGACTCTGAATTACACAATTTATTCATTTGACTTGATCCGTAGAAATCCCTAATTTATATTATTATCTCTCTCGAGACTAACAACGTCTATCCCTAGGTTGATTAATTGAAATCTCTTTCTAATTAAAACCCCTAGTGTTGCATTAACTTGATTTATGGATTCCCTTATTAGGTTTCACCCTAATCCAACAAAATTATGTCACCCTATCTCTAGCCGTGCAATCAAATCCGCTTAATTATGTTAGATTTACTCTTAGACAGGGACTTTTGCTCCTCTGAATAAGAACATTAAAACTTGAATTAATATCCTGGAATATCAAATAAGAACACATAATTAAGAACAAATCAAATATGTATCATATAATTCAAATAATAATAACAAGATTCGTCTTAGGTTTCATTACCCTTAGGTATTTAGAGGGGTTTAGTTCATATTTATGGAAGAAAACATCTCAAAAGAATAATGATAACAAAACATAAAGAAAACCCAAAAACTCCTAAAGGGAAATTGAAGGGAGATTTTCAGTCTTGAAGGATAATCCGACTTCTGAGATGGATCAATCGGCTTTCTTCGAGTAATTTTTTGCCTCCTACTCCCTGTGTCTCTTCTAGGTACCTCCTAGGGCGTTTATATAGGCTTTAGAATGCTTCAAAACCCTCAAGAGTGGCCTTTTCTGAATAGGACTAGACTTGGGCTCGACAGGGGCACGCCCGTGTGAGATGGCTTAGGCCGTTTTGCAATCTGTTAAAACAACACGGGCATGTGAACTATCCGTGTGAGGAAGTTTAGGCCGTGTTGATTTCCCACGTCGACCCATTTTCTTCGTTTTTGGCCTGTTTCTCACTCTTTTTACTCTCCTATGCTCACCTAAGTATAAAACATGACATTAAAGGATTAGAGCATCAAATTCACCAAATCTAAGGAGAAATCATCCATAAATGTGCTTAGCATGGGATAAAAATATGTATAAATTACGGTTTATCAAATACCCCCACCCTTAAGCGTTTGCTTGTCCTCAAGCAAAATCCTCAACTCACAGTCAAAATAAATTCTTCTCAACTTATAATTCTTATTAATAGTATCTCAAAATAATCCATAAGTAATCATACATTGAAAATATCACAGAGTTCCACATCCTCACTAAAGATTCCCTCAGATCACTCGAGGTGTTTAAGGATAAGAAATAAAGCACTTATTAGTCAATATGAAAAGTTATTACCATAGGCTTGCGTGAAAATCAACTCTCCACCACTATATATTGAGATGATACATTAATCAAAAGGTCTTTAGAGGGTTGTAACATAGCTATGGTTAGGGGGTATGGTCACAAGCTGAAAGAGAAGGTTAGAATTGAGATTGAATTGAAAAATTACCTAACTAGAAAAATACTAAACTGACAAATTACATTCCTAATTAGTTGATCCTAGAGTTGAGCTTCTCTTCCCAGAATATGGAATTAAATACTTAAGCTCTAAATAACAAATTACTACTAATATGTAAGTATGTATTTTTTTTTAAGAACAAATCAAATAACATAGACTAGTTATCAAAAATAAAACATAGCTAAGCAATTTATTCAAATCAAATCTCGACAAAAATAGGGATCAAATTAATTTAGGGGATTTCAACAATAATGGGTTATGGGTTAATATTGAGGGTAGATCAATGAATGGGTTGTTGGGCTCAAGGGGGTTCACAAAGGGTTAATTATGAAGGTAGGCTTTTATGGAGTGAGTGGGTTAAACCTAGGTGCCTTTATCATCTTAACATATCAAATCAAGCAAGTTCTGAAATAACAATTCGATATTGACACACTCAAAGAAATAATAAAAGTGAGCATGAAAGAAATAATAGATGCTCTAAAGGCTTAATATCTCACAAAAATTATGGCTTTTGGTGTTAGACTTGTGAATTTCAACTCAAGATAATACCTAAACTTGGGGAAACAACCTAAAAATTTTTAGTTCTCAAAAAATCATCTTATCATGTTTGATTCTCTAATTCCTTAAAGTTTAAACAATCAATGCATGAATGCCTATGTTTTAATCCAAGATTTATCAATAAAAAATAATAAGTTAATCAAAATTCATTCTAATAGTGATATGAGTGAGCCAAGTGAGAATAAGACAGAAATTAAGGATTTTTCTGATAAAGATATAAATGAACCTCCTACACTTAAGATAGACATTGTCCTCAATGTACAAAGATATATAATGGCGAAATAAATATGATATCGAAAGAGAGGAAGATAAGTGAAACTGCCCTGAGATTGTGGATGAAATCCTTGGATTCGCTAGAGCAAGAATTGAAGATAAAGCTGAAGGAAAGACATGATTCTAAGGGATAAATGAGAAGACACTAATGTGAAGGGGAGTTATGGGAATAATTCGATGATTACCATAAAGATAGGTAGAGTTTAAAACTATAAAACATGAGTATTCAAAAATAAATAGAAATAACAGTAAAACAAATAAAAATAAAAATAAAACGAGTTTGAAAAGAGGCACGGCCGTGTCGCCCAACACTGGTCTCACACGACCGTGTCACATGCTCGTGTGGCTCGCGTCCAGCCCGTGTTTATTGTGAAATGAGAAATTGCCACACGGCCTGAGGACACGCCCGTGTGGTCACATGGTCGTATCACATGACCGTGCGTGATGTGGTTTGCTTCTCCAACGCCCGTGTATATATGCACACGCCTATGTTCTTTTGACAGTCTTGACCACGGTTGGTGACACAGGCGTGTCTCACGCCCGTGTTAATTTCACAGTTTCTTCCACGGGTGTGGTGCATACCCATGTTATTTTGACAGGATTGCCCACGGCCATGTCCCACAACCGTGGCAATATATCAAATTGTGTGATTTGGGAAAATTTTTTGCTCTATTTTCACATGGCCGTATCGCACGGCCGTGTCTCTGCCCGTGGTATGAGAATGGCCTAAAGCACACCCGTGGGATAGGCCGTGTTTGTCCCTGTCAAATGTCAAAATTTCCTGCAGTTAAACTAAGAACAATTAAGGAAAAATTAAACCCTATTTAATAAGGTTAGTGCTTGGGTTGCCTCTCAAAAAGTGCTTATTTAGAGTCTAAGCTCGACTCTATCTTGTGGGTATATTTAGGGAAGTTCGTGGAGCCGTAGCTCCTTTCTATCATCTTTGAAATTCTCACCATTGTAGAGTTTGAGACAATGTCCATTTACCTTGAAAGTGCCTTGTGATGGGTGACTTACCTCTCCTGTGTCATATGGAAAGACAGTGTGGACTATGAAAGGACCTGATCATCGTGATTTAAGCTTCCCAGGGAACAATTTGAGCCTCGAGTTATACAACAGGACAAGATATCCAACTTCAAATTGCTTTCGTTGTCTTAAACGAGCGTCGTGCTAGTGCTTCGTTGCTTCCTTGTATAGGCGTGAATTTTCATATGCATTGGTTCACCACTATTCTAACTCGTTCAACTGCATCAACCTATTTTCACCTACAAGTTTGGGATCAAGGTTTAGAAATTTTATAGCCCAGAATGCCTTGTGTTCTAACTCAAATGGTAGATGACAACTTTTTCCATAAACAAGTCTGTAAGGTGATGTTCCTATGGGGGTCTTAAAAACAGTTCTATAAGCCCATAAAGCATCATCTACTTTTATCGCCCAATCCTTCTTGTTCGATTCTATTGTCTTTTCTAGGATATGTTTAAGCTCTCTGTTTACCACTTTGACTTGGCCACTAGTTTGAGGGCGGTAAGGGGTAGCTGTTCGGCAGTGAATTTTGTATTTCTTAAGGATCTTGTCAAATTGGGTGTTACAAAAATGAGTACCTCTATCACTGATGATTGCTCTAAGTGTTCCAAATCAAGAGAAAAGTTTCTTAAGGAAACATACTACTGCTCTAGCATCATTAGGAGGTAAAGCTTGGGCTTCAACCCATTTGGACATATAATCGACGGATACTAAGATGTATTTATTCCCAAATGAACTAAGGAATGGTCCCATGAAGTCGATACCCCAAACATCAAATATTTCACATGAAAGCATATATGTCTGAGGCATTTCATCACGTTTAGAGATATTACCTGTCCTTTGGCATTTGTCACAAGAAGTAACATACCTGTTGGCATCTTTGAATAGAGTGGGCCAATAAAAACCTAATTCGAGTATTTTATGTGCAGTCTTATTCCCATGTAATATTCTCTAGTCGGTCCTGAGTGACAATGTTCTAAGATTTTTAATGCTTCCGTCCTTGTAACGCATCTCCTAATGACTTGGTCTGCACATATACGGAAAAGGGAAGGGTCTTCCCAAAAGTAGTTTTTCACATCAGTAAAGAATTGCTTCTTTTGTTGATGTTTCAACCATTTTGGGATAATGTTAGCAGCTAAAAATATTCGTAATATCTGCAAACCAAGGTACCTCAGAGTCAGATATAGCAAAAAATTGTTCTTCAGGGAATGAATCACTTATTTCAACTTCATCTAGCTTTTTGGTACTTGAATTTTCAAGCATGGAAAGATGACCAGCCGCGAGATTTTCAGTTCCTTTCTTATCCTTAATCTCCAAGTCGAATACTTGCAATAACAAAATCCATCGAATGAGTCGAGGTTTTGCATCAGTCTTAGTTAAAAGATAGCGAAGAGCAGAATGGTTAGTATAAACGACAACTCTAGACAATATTAGATATGGCCAAAATTTATCGAATACAAAAACCACAGCTAGTAGCCCAATACTTGCAATAACAAAATTTCCGTGTGGTGTAGTTTTCTTGTGCGACTGTCAAAGTTTTGCTAGCATAATAGATAGGTTGAAAATGCTTATCTCTTCGTTGTCCCAAAACTACACCTACTACAAAATCACTCGCATCGCACATTAGTTCGAAAGGTGAATTCCAATCAGGTGCAATTATACTTGGAGCTTTAGTCAATTTATCCTTTAAAGTATTAAATGCTTCTAAACTTTCCTGATAGAAAATAAAAGGCACATCTTTTTCTAGGAATTTAGTCAAAGGCTTAGCTATTTTAGAAAAATCTTTAATATATCTTCTATAAAACCCAGCATGTCCTAAAAAGCTTTTAATAGCCTTAACCGATTTAGGGGGAGGTAGTTTCTCAATGGCTTAAATTTTGGATTTATCAACCTCAGTCCCTTTACTCTAAATTTTGTGTCCTAACACAATACCTTCTTGAACCATAAAGTGGCATTTTTTTCCAGTTGAGCACAAGATTTTTTTCCTCGCATCTTATTAAGACTCATTTTAAATTTTTAAGGAAAAGATGGAAAGAGTTACCGAAAACTAAGAAATCATCCATAAATACCTCCATGATGTCTTCTACGAGTTCGTCAAAAATGGCCATCATGCAACACTGAAAAGTAGCAGGAGCATTATATAATCCAAAAGACATTCTACGATAAGCAAACGTACCATATGGACATGTAAATGTCGTCTTTTCTTGATCTTCAGGAGCTATTGGGATTTGAAAATAGCCAGAGAGTCCATCTAGGAAGCAGTAATATATGTGCCCTGATAATCTTTCCAACATTTGGTCAATGAATGGAAGGGGAAAGTGATCTTTTCTTGTGGCATCATTCAGCTTCCCATAGTCAATACAAACTCTCTAACCTGTGACTGTCCTTGTTGGGATTAATTCATTCTTCTCATTGGCTACAACAGTCATGCCTCCTTTCTTGGGCACAACCTACACTGGACTTACCCAAGAACTGTCAGAAATAGGATAAATAATTCCAGCATCTAGGAGTTTAATTACCTTAGCTTTAACAACTTTCTTCATGTTGGGGTTCAATCATTTTGGGCTTGCACACATGGCTTATATTCATCTTCCATTAAAATTTTGTAGGTGCAAAAAGAAGGGTTGATCCCTTTAATATCATAAATTTTCCAAGCTATGGCCCTTTTATGCTCTCTTAATACTTGGAGTAATTCATCTTTCTCCTTGGGTTGCAAGTTAGATGCACTAATTACCAAAAATGTAGAATTATTTCTAAGGAATGCATATTCCAAGTGATTTGGCAATTGTTTAAGTTCTAGTTTGGGAGGTTCTTCAATAGAAGGTTTTTGCTTAAGTTCATCGTTTACCTTAATACCCTCATATTCTGCTAGTCTTGGGGAGGGTTGATTGGAATTTAGTTCGGTTCCTATCTCAGAATCATCATCCACCCCCTCTCATTGGGCAAGACACAGTTCTATCTGTCCTTATGTACGATTTCCTGAAAAGAGTCTTGAGTAGCATGATCAATAGAGTCAATAAAGTAACATGAGTCATCATGTTCCCTAGAAAATCTCATGGAATCATAAATTTTAAAAATAATCTCTTCGTCACTTACTCTAAGTACCAATTTACCATCACCCACATTAATAACAGCCCTAGCCGCAAAATGGATGACCTAAGATCAAAGGCACTTCAACATCCTCATCCATGTCAAGCACAATGAAATCAACAGGGAATATAAATTTATCTACTTTTACAAGTACGTCCTTTATAATTCCCGTAGGATATTTAACAGATCTATCAGCTAATTGAATACTCATCCTAGTGGGTTTAGGCTCCCCAGGACCAAGTTGTTTAAACATTTTTTATGGCATCAAATTAATGCTAGCGCCTAAATCAGCTAATGCCTTATCAACATTCAAACTACCAATTAAGCAGGGAATAGTAAAACTTCCTGGATCTTTTAGTTTGGTTGGCAGTTTATTTTGGAGTATGGTTGAGCACTCCTCATTAAGTTCCACTGCAGATTAGTCTTCAAACTTCCTTTTATTTGTTAGAAGCTCATTTAAAAAATTTTCATATGTAGGCATCTGCGATATAGCTTCAACAAAACGTCAGTTAATATGCAGTTGTTTGAAGAGTTCAAGAAATTTACCGAATTGTTCATCCATGCAGTCTTTCTTCAACTTTGCTGAATATGGGATTGGTGGTTTATATTCCTTTGGCATTAGATTGTCATTGTTTTCGGGTTTTACCTCATCTCCTTTATTTCTGTTAGCTTCTTGTGGCGGCTTCTTTTCGGGTTCAGCTAACACTTTCCCACTCCTTAGTGTAACTGCTTTTACATGCTTTTTTGGATTGGGTTTGGTGTTACTAGGTAGACTTCCTGGTGGTCTTTCTAAAATCATCTTAGCCAGCTACCCAATTTGATTCTCAAGTCCTTGGATCGACGCTTGCTGATTTTTAAGTGCAGTTTCAGTGTTCTGAAGACGGGTTTCCACTATTGAAATAAATTTTGACAACATCTCCTTAAGATTTGGCTTTTTCTCTTGCTAATAAGATTGTTGTTGGAAGCCTGGAGGGGGTGGTGGTCTCTGATTCCCTTGGCCTCCCTATGAGAAATTTGGGTGGTTCCTCCATCCTGCATTGTAAGTATCAGTATAAGGATTATTTTGAGGTCGAGGATTATTACCCGTATAATTTATTTGCTCATTTTCCATGTTGTGGTCATAAGGTGGGTATTCTGCATTGTTCGTTCCTCCTCCACTTGCATTATATTGCATTGCATTTCTAGTTGAACCTGTGAAGAACCAAGTAAACCATCAATTTTTCTATTCAAAATTTCTACTTGATTAGAGAGCATGGTGACCGAATCGATGTTAAAAGTGCCGACTGCTTTTGTTGGTTTTGTCCTTATGACTTGCCAATGATAATTATTCAGTGACATCTCTTCAATAAATTCATAAGCCATTTTAGTTGTTTTGTTATTGATAGTCCCACCAGCAACTGCGTCGATAAGTTGCCCTGTTGAGGGGTTCACACCGTTGTAAAACGTTTGAACCTGCAACCATAAATTTAACCCATGGTGAGGGCACTTTCTCAATAGATCCTTGTATCTCTCCCATGCATCATAGAGTGTTTCTAAATCCATCTGCACAAAAGAAGAGATATCATTCCTCAACTTAGCCATTTTAGCTGGTAAAAAATATTTAAGTAAGAATTTTTCGGTCATTTGTTCCCAAGTAGTAATTGACCCTCGTGGTAACGAGTTCAACCACTGTTTAACTTTGTTCCTCAACGAAAAGGGAAACAACCAAAGGCGAATGGCATCGTCAGAAACGCCATTGATCTTAAATGTGTCACAAAATTTCAGAAAATTCGCCAAATGAGTTGGATCTTCATCTTGCAAAGTATCAAACTGAACAAATTGTTGTATCATTTGAATTGTGTTAGGTTTCAGTTCAAATTTATTTGCAGCAATAGCAGGTCTAACTATACCCGATTTCGCTCTTGTTAAAGTAGGTTTAGCATAATCATATATAGTACGAGACACAGGATTCTGATTTATTGGATCTGTAGCAACTACAGGAGGAAGCTGATTATTCTAATTTTCAACCATCTCCTCGGTTGTGGTTTGAATATCGTCATCTTGTCCTTCCTCTATGTCACGTAGGCTTCGCCTAATTTTTCTTCGGTTTCTGCGAGCTGTGTGTTCTATCTCACTATTAAAAAGTAATAGTCCCGATGGGTTTCTTCTAGTCATAAACTATAAAAACATGCCAGAAGAAAAAAAAATTAGTAAAATTAACAAAAATAAAATTAAATTTAAATTACAATAAAATAAATGGCTAAAGTAATAAAAATTCAGCGTTCCTAATATTTTAGTTCCCCGGCAACGGTGCCAAAAACTTAGTGTGAACAAATCATGATAAGTTTTAAATTTATGATTGACCGTTCTTGAAAACTAACTATTATCACGACAAAGGCAAGCGCACCTTATCGAACAGTAGTATAGCTTCTGGCAAGACTGGAATGTCGAACCCAAAGGAACTAAAAGTACTAGTATTAACTTCCTTTTTATTATCTAGCCTAAAAATAAAGGGATTTGTTTTTTCTAAACTAATTACTAAACTAAGAATGCACAGAAAGTGAATTGCGAAAATAACTTTTGGGAAAACTGAATGATTTGGACAATACCTAAGGAAAAATCCACCTAGACTTCACTTGTTATTGACTCTGAATTAGATGATTTATTCATTTGACTTGATCCGTAGAAATCCCTAATTTATATTATTATCTCTCTCGACACTAACAACATCTAACCCTAGGTTGATTAATTGAAATCTCTTTCTAATTAAAACCCCTAGTGTTGCATTAACTCAATTTATGGATTCCCTTATTAGGTTTCACCCTAATCCGGTAAAATTATGTCACCCTATCTCTAGGCGTGTAATCAACTCCACTTAATTATGTTAGATCTACTCTTAGACAGGGACTTTTTCTCCTCTGAATAAGCACATCAAAACTTGAATTAATATCCTGAAATATCAAAGCAAGAATTAAAAACACATAATTAAGAACAAATCAAATATTTATCATATAATTCAGATAATAATAACAAGATCCATCTTAGGTTTCATTCCCTTTAGGTATTTAGGGGGGTTTAGTTCATATTTATGAAAGAAAACATCTCAAAAGAATAATGATAACAAAACATAAAGAAAACCTAAAAACTCCTAAAGGGAAATTGAAGGGAGATCTTCAGTCTTGAAGGATAATCCGGCTTTGAGATGGATCAATCGGCTTTCTTCGAGAAATTTCTTACCTCTTACTCCCTGTGTCTCTTCTAGGTACCTCCTGAGGTGTTTATATAGCCTTTAGAATGCTTCAAAACCCTCAAGAGTGGACTTTTCCGAATAGGACTAGACTTGGGCTCGATAGGGACACGCTCGTGCGACACGCCCGTGTGAGATGGCTTAGATTGTGTTGGAATCTGTTAAAACAAAACGGGCATGTGAACTACCCATGTGAGGAAGTCTAGGCCATGTTGATTTCCCACATTGATCTATTTTCTCCGTTTTTGGCCCGTTTCTCGCTCTTTTTACTCTACTATGCTCACCTAAGTATAAAACATGAAATTAAAAAATTAGGAGCGTATAAAACATGAAATTAAAAGATTAAGAGCATCAAATTCACCAAATCTAAGGAGAAATCATCCATAAATATGCTTAGCATGTGATTAAAATATGTATAAATTATGGTTTATCAATTTCCTCAACCTCAAGAATAATTTCCTCAAGACTTGCACATGTTCCTCTTCTATTCAGGATTTGGCGATCATGTTGTCGACATAAACTTCAATTTCTTTGTCATCATATCATGAAACAGGGTTACCATGACTCTTTAATATGTTGGTCCCGCGTTTTTCAGTCCAAATGGCATCACCTTATAGCAAAAGGTTCCCTACATGGTTACAAATGTAGTCTTATCCATGTCTTTAGGATGCATCTTGATCTAGTTATATCCTGAGAAGCCATCCATGAAGGAGAATAATGAGTGACCTACCGTATTGTCCACTAATTCCTATAATCTACACACATCTGTACTTTTCCATCTTTTTTAGGGATAAGAAAGATATTGGCTACCCAATCTGATTAATTAACCACTTGTAAGAAACCAGCATCGAATTGTTTCTTGACCTCCTCTTTTATGTTCAACAAAACATCAGGCCTCATTTTTCGAAGCTTCTGTTGAACCGGCTTGCATTCTTTCTTTATAGGGAGTCAGTGTACCATGATATCAGTACTTAGTCCAGGCATATCTTGATATGACCAAGCGAAAACATCTTTGAATTCTTGGAGTAACTCAATGAGGTATCGCTTGTCTCTACGGTAATGCAAGCTCCGATCTTTACTTCTTTCTTTTCTTGTTCGTCTCCCAATTTCACAATTTCTACTGACTCTTTGTGAGGTAGAATCTTTTCTCCTCTTGTTCTACCATCCTTAACAAATCAAGACATAAGTTATAGTCTCTGTCAACTTCAAAGTCTTGAGATCCCTTTAGGTACATATCTCGCTTAAAAGGAGATTCTGAGTTAGTAGTAGCATCGATCATATCGTTGATATTTTGAGACCTATTGTCGATGCGAAGGAAGATATAAAGAATAAAAGAATCTAAGAATAATGATCTGTATGGTATGATTATGAATGAAAGAACAAAAGAATATTTGCTCGGAATACGACAAAAGGATGCATTTCATTGAAATAATGATTTTGAACATAAGCCTATTTCACAAAAAGACTCTTACTACTCCTAGGCCTAGAGTAATAAGTGTGTTTGAACATCACTCTGTGTTAGTTCTAAAGACTACAGGAATCTCTTCCACAGTCCAATTATTCAGAACACTTCCTGGCTCACAAGGGCGAATGCCCGACAAATTCTCTGTGACAGCCCAAAATTGACCCTAGTCGGAAAGCGGTTTCGGGACCACTAAACCGAGTCATAATAATAATTAACCATTATATGCATATATGCATGTGTGAAAATTTCATGTTTGGATTTTGTTAATTGTAAGTGAATTTTTATCAAATAGGACTTATGTGAGAAAATTTAGAAATGTGCTAGGCAAATGTAAGGTGGCCTATTAATACATGTGGGAAAGTGTTGTCCTTGCATGTCAAATTAGCCAAAATGAAGCATGATGGCCGGCCATGCTATGAGTGGAAACATGTTGCCAACATGTTTAGTTAGTGGATTATGTAGGAAGAATAAAGAAATGAAAAAAAAGAGAATATGAAGAAAAACAAAGAAAAGAAAAAAAAAGTGTTCATTCTCTCATTTTCTCCTTGCTTGGCGAATGTACTAAGAAGAAAGGGGAAGCTTGAGAAAATCAGCCATGGAGTTTGCTAGACTAAGGTATGTTGATGTTATCCATGAGACTCATGCATGTTTTTAGTTGATAGTTTGAATCCCACCTAACCCATGGTCTAAACCTTTACCATGAAATGGGGATGATATTCGCCATGGGTGTTGTCTTCTTGGTATCATTGATGTTTGATATTTGATGTTGTGGTGGTGAGGCATGAAGATGAGTTAAGTTTCGCTAAGGTGGGTTTGTGTGGATGTCATTTGCATGCTAAGTGTCAAGCTTAGTAATGATATATGTGTATGGTGTCTTTGATGTTGTGAATGGAAGTAGAAGAAAAGTAAAAGAAATTTATGTAGAAATGTGATGTATGTGGATTCATAGGATGTTACAAATAGGTGTGAAGCTATGCTAGAAGAGAAAAGAAATTGCCAAGTGTTCATGGGAGGAAAACTAAGTGTTTGAAAGAATAAAAAAAAATGATGCCATAATTGATAGTATGGGTATTGACCATTTAATCAAGTGTGTAGGTGATGTTAGATCAATTTTAGCACATTCGGTTATAGATAGGCATGTTGATAATCTCATTTAGACAATTAGACATAAAAGGGTGGTAATGAGGTTGAAAATTGTTGAATGGCTAGTTGGGTAATGAATGAAGCATTGACCATATGGGGTAAAAATGGGTCATATGCTTATGAGATAAAATTTTGTGAATTGATGTATTAATGATGATAGTTTAGTTGATGTCATGTGTATATGTATAAATATTTGGCAAGACGGTTAAACTAGTTAATTTATTGACTAAGCTCAAGAAGCTCGAGGTGGAGAAACAAGCAAAGGCAAAGGAAAGAACATCGAGTAGCCGAGTTGGAACCATTTTGCCCAACACAAGGTAAGTCATTAAGCATATATTTGATATTGCTTAAATGATTGTAAAAATCTATGCAATTGTGCTTAATGGGATGATATATATATATAAATGAAATGTATGTGTATGGAGTGATGACATTTGTTGAATGTAAAAGAAATAGTGAAATGTGTAGAAAGTTGCTTTCGGCACTAAGTGTCTTGGGCAATACGTGTGTACGGTGACGAGATTGGCACTAAGTGTGCATGCTGGAAATATATGGCACTAAGTGTGCATGCTGGAAATATCTGACCTTTGGGTGTGCGAGCTCGAAGGGTATGGCACTAAGTGTGCGGGTTTAAATTGTACAGCACTAAGTGTGCGAGTTTGATTATATAGCACTAAGTGTGCGAGTTGAATACATATAGCACTAAGTGTGTGGATTCACTATATGCTCTTGCATTACAATTGGCACTGAGTGTGCGACATCATCGAGCTAATCCCGGACAGCGGATCGGGTAAGTACCTCGAGCTCATGACGAATAGAGAATACGTTCATGCTTGGGGTTGAATTTGGTAAGCCTTAAATCTATGTGATGATTGAAATTGTATGGTTGTGCTGGAAAATGAGTTAATGTGTAAAAATGCTTTGATTATCTTGTTGTGTAGAATATGAAATGTGGATGTATGACTTGGTACGAGATTGGACCGAAAGGTCCGAGGTATTATGGTATAGATTCGATATGGATGAGTACCTAGCCTCGTTTGTTGTACATGTTGTAGTAACTTTATCGATTGGATTGATGAATGCTTATGACTTCTGAGTTGTAAACTCACTCGGTGTTTTCTTGTCACCCATTTTAGGTCTCTCGGACTCGTATTGTTTGCGTGATCGGGACCGTCGTTGAAGTCATCACACCGGCTGAAATCTTGTGGTATTGTTTTCGTTGTTGAAGAACATTTGGCATGTATAGGCTATTATATTTTGTCGAATTGTGGGTTGTAAACTTTAAGCCATGTGAAAATGGCCTATGTGGTCGTCGAGTGGGATGCTAGAACCTATAGCCACGAGTCTTAGAAACTCTAATTTTGATAAGGTGGCCATAATTTGTGTCATGTATGATGGATGATTAAGGCCAAGGAAAGATTCATGAAATTGGCATAGTCTACTGCAGTAACTGTTGCGGACAGCAGCAGTGAGATGAGATTGAAAAATCACTAAAAATAGTAGAAGTAGAATTAAATAGTGAGTAAATTATGGAATTGAACCTTGATGAATCTATTTTTATATGGACGAAACGAAATGACCATATGAGCAGTATACTGAGAAATATTAAAGTTCTCGTGAGACAGGGCCAGAACGGTTTCTGGGTCCCCTGTCGCGACTTTGAAAATTTACCATAAATTATCCAGAAAGAATTAGGAGCCATGCCTTATATGTACAGATTCCATTTTGAGTCTAGTTTCATTAGAAACAAACGGCACCAGTATTAAATCCCTGTACAGAGATATATTCAAGTTGTAACGCGCGGAGGTCAGAGCAGTCGATCCCTGTAACATGGGTGACTTTAACTAATAAACTGTACCAATTGGCCCGGCCAAAAATTCTAAAAATAAATCCATGGATGGGTATGTGAGTCTAAATTCAGGGAAAATTTACAAAACCAGTTTCCGAGTTTTGAAACTCGAGATATGATTTTTAAGGCGACGGTGATGCAGTTTTCCAGCCTGACTGGTAATGTCAAATTGGTTGGTACCTTGAGAGGATTTGGCCGTTAACCCCTCGTGTCCGACACCGGCGACGGTCACGAGTTAGGGGTGTTACATTCTCTACTCCAGTTCCTTCTTCCTATGTGGCATTGATGTCTAAATTTTCCAACATTCCTTCCATGATTTCCTTTCTTGGTGTCCCCCACTTAGGGTGAATGGTTCTTCCAGACACAAAAGTCTTCGATACATGGGGAAAGATCATTGGTTCCCATTCGATCTCCTCCCCGCTCAATCGCGCTCTCCTTCTCACTTGCTTCTTTTCCAGTTCATTTTTTCTTTTTCTCGTGTCCGGCTTAAATTCTAAGTTGAAGCGATCTTGTTTGTCCTTCATTATTGGTGCTTCAATCCTTTCTTAGAGGTGTCTCCTGAGTCCTCTTCTCGGCATGGCCCCTTTCCTGACAGTTAGTCGCAAGCCCATTCTTGTAGTCTTGGATCTCGTACGTGCTTGGACCAACAGAAGGGGTACTTCGATTCTGCCCATTACCTTCCTTTCTGTGCCATCGAATGCCCTCACTATATTTTGGCAGGCTTTTATGTGAGAACTATCTACAGGTAATCTGTTCAGTGTGGATAATGGTAGGACATTCAAGGCCGATCTATTTTCAATCAATACACCGGTAACGTATACCCCTTACAGTGGGTCGTGATGTGCAAAGCCTTAGTCGATCCCCTGCCTCCTGGTGGTACTTCATCATCATTGTAGAATATGAAGTTGTCGGCACTTATATTGTTGACTAGGTGGTCCAGCTTGTTTACCGAAATATCGTTAGTGACATAAGTTTCATTCAGCACCTTCATCAATGCGCTACGATAGGTTTCTGAGCTTAAGAGTAAAGCCAGTACTAATATACGAATTGGCTATTTGTACAACTATTTCACGACACTATACTCACTGTGTTTTAGAAATTTCAAGAATTTCTTGGCTTCTTTTTTCGTTACCAATTCATTAACAGGCGGTTTAAGTTTAACTGACTTCTCTTTCTTTTGCTCAATCACCAATGATTTTCCTTTAATAGGCTCGACTTTTATATTTGGGGTATCATAGTGTCTTTCACTGCATGTATAGAAAACCACGTCTTGACCTTCCTCTGATACATTAGCCGGGATTTCCTCTCCCGGGATTGTCACATTACAGTTATAGTTCCAAGGTACACTTTTTCTATCTTTATAAGGGAAAGCAACGGGCTTCTAAATCATGACTTTTGGTGTAACTTGTGCCCCGACTTCGTTAATTCTTGGTCGCGAAATGATAACCACTGGGTGGTTGACTTTGTAGATATTCTCTATTGATCCCTCTTCTGAGGCACATACATCTTTTCCTTCTAGGTTTCCGGTATACTCAAAGAATTCTAGCTTGTTATTATCCATCAATCCTTGTACTAGGGCCCTGAATTCACTACATCTTTGAATCTCATAATCCTCTTGATCATGGAATTCATAATAACTCTTTGTTCCTTGGGATCTGTCCCTTGAATTTTACGTAATTAACCCTCATTCTACCATTTTCTTCTACACTTCCTTCAGCGGGGTATTCACTTCTACGATATTCATCTTGATTTCCTTCTTCGTACTCTCGATTATCGCATTTACCCTTTTATCCGCATGGTTAGGTAACGAATTTTCTACACTAAATGTATCATCAAATTTCACAATGCCCATTTTGATGAGTCTTTCGACCAACTTCTTGAAAGTGGTGCAGTTTTCTATCAAGTGTCCCATGATTCTGACATGGTATTCGCATTGGGCATTTGTGTCATACCATTTAGGGTATGGGGGTTGCATTGGCTTTAGATAGAAGGAGAACACAACATGTGCATCAAATAAACTTTGGTACAACTTCCTATACATCATTCGAATAGCTGTAAATTGGAGCTTCTTCATATTTTGCTTTGTGTTGGGCTCTTGTCTGGGTGGGCCTTGATAACCAATGGTTGTCGTCCTCGGTTGGTTTACAGTGATCGATTTCGAATATGTGCTCACATTATTTACCTCGTGCTCCTTCTTCCTCGAGGCTGTCTTTTTGGCATTTTCCCTAACTTCTATTTTCCCGCACCTTATCGCATTTTCTATCATTTCACCAGAAATTACTATGTCTGAGAAACTCTTAGTTGCACTTCCCAGCATGTGATTAATGAAAGCTGCCTTTAGGGTATTAATGAAGAGCATGGTGGTTTCCTTTTCTAGCAGAGGTGGTTGGACTTGTGTGGCCACCTCTCTCCACCGTTAGGCGTATTGCCTGAAGCTTTCATTATGCTTCTTCTCCATGTTCTATAAAGTGATTCTATCAGGGGTCATATTCGTCACATGACTATACTATTTCATGAAAGCTTGTGCTAGATCCTTCCATGAATTGATCTGGGTACGGCTCAGTTGGTTGTACCATTTAGATGCTGCCCCAACCAAACTTTCTTGGAAACAGTGAATCAATAGTTGGTCATTATTGACATAGGCTACCATTCATTTGCAGAACATGGTGATATGAGCTTCGAGACAACTAGTCCCGTTATACTTCTCAAATTCTGGAGTTTTGAACTTAGGGGGAAGCACCAAGTCCGGAACCAAGCTCAATATTGATTCCACCATGATAGTCGGTGTTTTCCATTTCTTTAAATTTTTTTCTAATCATCTACACCGATTTCGAGTTGTTTTGAGAGCTCCACCCTTGTCTTTTCTGTTTCTATCAAATCATCGAGATCGAGGACAACGGGGTTAGTTAGGTTATCCCCCAAATTAGAGCCTGAGCTGAGTTGGTAGTTCATCAGTGTCGAAACACCGGCCTGAAACTGTTGGGGCCTGATTGTAATAGATGGCCTTCATAGGTACACATCGGGTTGTATCTGAACATTCGTTGGGGTAAAACCTGGAGGGTAGAGAGGATCATTATCATCTCTAGCATTGATCATGGGGCTTTTTCCTTTTTCTAATCCGCTAGCTAGTAGTCGTGTTAATTGATCCATCATACTTCTTTAGGACTCCAGCATCTGGTCTCTCATATCTTGTTAGATTTTGGCCAACTGTTGTTGCATATTTGTTTGTAATTGATCCTGCATCTCTTTTTACATTTGTTTCAATCTTTCCAACCTTTGGTCCATTGCTTTGGTTTTTCCTTGTGTACTGTAACGATGCTCCAGGGTAGCTACCATGATTTTTAGGGTTTTTTGTGAGTCTTAGTGCGTATGATGTAATGTTGATGCATAAATGCAATGAATGCAAAAAAGGCGTTGATTCTGATTCAATTTCATTAGAGTAACTTTTCTAGAAAGCAAATTTATTTACATAAAACAGATTACATATAAGGCTTTGCCCTGATACTTAAGGCCTTGACCTGCCTAAGAAGCCAAGCAAGCTCTCGGCCTCGGTCCAATTCTGACTCGTATTTTAAACTCAGTACATCGGCCTGGACTGCTAAGGTTTGTAAGTGATCGGCCACTTCTCGCACTTGAGTCAAAGCTTCACCCATAACGTAATCCTTGTTCCTGACCTGATCTTGAGATTGATGAAACTGCTTTTTCCACCGCTCGTTATTCACCTCAAGGAGTTCATTCTGAAGTTCACGATTTTCCAGTGTAGTTTCAAGTTCTTCTATCTTCCCTTTTAACTCTTCAATTTTACTCAGACCA
The DNA here is from genome assembly GCF_025698485.1 of Gossypium arboreum. Lineage (NCBI taxonomy): Eukaryota > Viridiplantae > Streptophyta > Magnoliopsida > Malvales > Malvaceae > Gossypium > Gossypium arboreum. The sequence continues at coordinate 12,941,529 of NC_069076.1, read as the reverse complement.
ACCTTCAACTTGATTGCAGAGTTATGACTACGATACTGATACAAAGATCTTTCTAACTCTAACAACCGAATCTTTAATCCCTCCTTCTCATTTTGGCTTTCTACCAAACTTATTTTTAGAGTATCTTCTCGAGCTTGAGCATCTCAGAATTTTTCTTCCCATTGGCTAGTTCTACTTTTTTTCCTCTTTAATTTCCTACCACCATTGTTCTGATGTTTTTCCTATCCCAGTGGTTCTCATTGACCTTCACAGTTTCTTGTAGCCTATTTTCAAACTGTCCAAATCATCTTCAGCCTTGTTTTTTCCTTTTCTTAGTTTTTCAGCTTCTAGTTTCTGGATATCGACATCTAGCCCCAGTTGTATTTTTTCTTCATCCAATTGCTTGATCCTTTTTTCTAGCTCTAAACTCTTTCTATCGAAATCTTTTTTGATGTTCTCTAGCTCATATGAGATCACCTTCAAGTGTTCTTCCATTGATTGGGTGTTTTCTTGATCTGACGTAGGGATGTTGTCGTTGATCCTCTGACCCCGCCACCGGTCATACTCAGGGGTAGTCATTAGATTAGCAGCAAACCTTTTCATTTTATGAGTTTAGTTCCAGGCATTCGATATCTCACGAACTTTCTTTTTGTAATTATCCCCCTTGTACATGAACTCGCACTGAGCTAACCCGTGTGTTGGTGGCATAAACTTTCTTGATCTATACTGTCTTAACACGAGCAGAGGAGCATACCCGACGACTCCCCATATCCCAAGTAGGGGAACCCAATCAAAATCTCCACATCGATATAATATCTCATCAGGGACCATCCACGGGGATCTCCATTCGACATCTTCCTCTTGCAGATTCTGAAGAATCGTCATCCACTTTTCCTCTGTAATATCATTTCGTCTCAGCGTATCCACTAACTCTTTCAGTGGAGAGTAGTTTTCAGAGAAGATGTGACACGAGACCTTTTTCACTTTCCAAAAATGGTTGTGGAACCAAGCTAGTAAGAGTTGTATGCATCCGATGAATCTCCCTTCGCCCGCTCTTTGACAAGCATTTAATGATCTGAAAGTTTTAGCTAAATTCGTGGGTACAGGTGTGACCCTTTTACTAAGCCTGTCAAATAGATCGGAAACAGCCTCGTCCATGTGCCCTAAAGCCTTAGGGAAGATAATCAGTCAATAAATGCTCAAAGAGAAAACATCAACCCTCTTCTTCATATCGGGATGCACTAGGATTAAATCCCTCAAATTCCTCCAAATGATGAACTTACAATCTCCATTTTGCTTGATCCGGGCTATAACCCACTGTTCGCTCATTCCCGTGATGTTCATCAGCTTTTTTGAGAATGTTGGCATGTTGGAAGCTCTGGAATAAGCTTTATCAACTTGAATCTTCGGGCAACGGAGCAAGGCCATGTACTCTTCTATAGTAGGTACCAAAACTACTTTCCCGAAAGTAAAACAACTATAAGCAGAGTTCCAATACTGGGCGAGGGCTCGAAGTAGGTGCTCGTCTACCTTGATATCGAGCAGATAGGGTAAATCACCATAATGACAGTAGAATAGCTATTTGATCTCGTCATCCCACTGACCCGAAATTTCTTTCATCTCTTGGAGATTATTTTGGTTTAAACTGATTCGAGTGAAATCCCATAATTCTGACACATACCCCTTGGTAAGACTATCACTTTTCTCTTGCTGCATTGTCTCAACTCATATCTGGACGGCCGCATTATCCTCCACTTTATCAAGAAACCCCTTTTCTATGATAAATTATCTATTTAGCAACCAAATGTGAATTAACACCTTTTGTGATGAAAATGCCATGCAAATACAATCAAAGTAAAACAAAGCAAGTCAGTATTTCATACACAGTTTAAAGCAAGCAAGGAATAATAAATATAGAACCTGCTCAGGTAACCACTAGGGTTTGGTGTAGTTCTACCTAAGGCGGGTTCCTACGGCTCACTATATGCAGTTCGGTTCTAAAGTAAAGGTACCTGAACCAGCAGATTCCTCGATCCTCACCCATTATAGGTTCATACAGACTGAGTTCAGTTCAAAGGAATACATTTCTTTATGGCTGCACGGAGATGAAAATCTCACAAAGACATAGGTACGGATGTATCCTTAAAGCGATCCACTATCCTACACGAAGGTGAAAACCTCACGAAGGAATAGTTTCTCACTCCCACTTAAAAGGGTAAGATCAATCGATCAGCAATGCAATGTGTAAAAAGATACCAAATTTAAACCAACACAGCAATTATAAACCATAATGATGAAGATCGTAACAAAGACGGATGAAATGCAATGAAAGGATCGTACATTTAAACCAAGTTTTCAATTTTCGAAAAAAGGACAAAAATTTATCAACTCGTGGCTTGACTCTTTTTTTTCCCCAGTGGAGTCGTCAAGCTGTCGAAACCATTTTTTGAAAAAAATGAAGTTGACTTTATTTTGAAAATGAAAACGATAAAACAGAAGTCACCACCAATCCTTTTTGATGAGGTGTGATCAGGTCACCTGGTAATTCAGTCGTTTTAACAAAAATTTAAATTTATTGAAACGATGATTTTTGGTCTACAAAATCCAAAAAAAGGGGTTCGGGAGTCGGTTACGCACGAAGAAGGGTTAGCACCCTCGATATGCCCAAAATTGGTACCTAGTTGATTAGTTAATGTCTTGGTGACGAAAATTTGTGAACTTTTGAAGATTTTAAAAGTACGATCCTTTGTTAAAATATTATTTAATTAATTTTTTTGAGAAAATGGCGTATTTCACGTTAATCGAGGAAAAGAATTATGTCTCGTAAGTTAGGACACAATATCTTAAATTCCCGAAATGAGGATAAACATCAAAAATTATTTATTTTGAAAGATATTTAATTTTCTCGGTTTTTAGAAAGAAATCATACTTCGTAAGTTAGAATACGATTTTTTTAATACCGAGATTATTTAATTTTTTTTAAAAAACATTCGTATGTTCAGATTTATCGAGAAAATCAAAATCCCGTAAGTTAGGGAACGACTTTTTGAATCTCGAATTACAAAAAATTGTTTATTATTAAAAAAACAAAATTTTATGTATCGAACAAGGATTAATGTAACACGATTTTGAAAATAGTAAAAATGTGAAAACGAATCACGGTGTCAATCGCGTAACAACATAATAATAGATGCAATAATATGAGCGACAATAATAAAATGAGAAAAGATATAAAAATAAGATAAATAAAGACGAGACTAAAAACAAAAATAATAATAATAAATGAATATAAAAGAGTTTAAACAAATAAAAGAAAATAAATAAGAAAATATTTAATAAAATAAGTAATAATAATAATAAAGATAAAAGTAAAAATGATAGAAATAATGTTAATAAAGATAATAAAAATAGTAAATATATATAATGCTAATAATAATAATATAGAAAAATAGCAATAGTAAAATAACAATACTAATACATAAATATAAATATAAATAGAGAAATAATACATAAAATATAATAATAATAGAAATATAAATATAAATAGAAAAATAAAATTAGATAAAAATAATAGTACTAGAATAAGAAAATAAATATAGATGGAAATATAATAATAGTAATAATGCAATAGTAATAATAATTATAATAGTAATAATAATAACAATAATAATAATACCATAATAAAAAGAATAACAACATGTAAATAATAATAATTATTATTATTATAGTAAAAGAAAATAATAATAAAATTAATTAATTTAATAATAAAGTAGCTAAATAATTAAAAAAAGGGACTAAATTGGACTTAAAAACAGAAATTTGGGGCAAATCTGGAATAAAAAGGAAAGAGGAGGACCTATCCGAACACGTGAATAACATGGAGGGACTAAAAGGGAAATAATCCCTTCCCTCCAAAATGCACAGCTTCAAGGGGGACTAAATTGGAGAAGCAATAAATTAAAGGGGCAAAATTAAAATTTAAAAAAACTTGATTGTATAACCATGAAAAAGCGGAAGGGCCAAAAGCGCAAGTAACCCTTCTGCTTAAAAACACGCGAATCCTAGGCTGGACGGGTCGGGTCGGATCGGGTCAGGGCAAAATGACGTCGTTTTGGGCATTTGAGGTCAGTCCCAAAACGACGTCGTTTGAGGGCCTATAAAAGTCAGATTTTTTTTTTAAAAACAAATTGTTCTTCATTTAAAAAAAAAAACCTTCTCCCCCTCTCTTCTTCTCTCTGCAGGAGCTAAGAATCCCGCGGGAGCTCTGGTCGGTCACCGTCGCGCCGGCCACCATTCACCAGCGTCGGAGTCGCCGTATGCGGTGGTGAGAAGGCCAAAAGTCACATTTTTTCGGCGAAAAAGATATGTTTTCTTTTTTTATCCTTTTTAATATATATTTATTTATAAATAGTTTTAAAAAGAGATATATAAGTATATACTTAGTTTTGAAAATAAAGAAAAAAGAACAAAAAATAATTAAACCTTAGCCTGTTTGGGACTTGTTTTTCTTTTCTCTTCGACTGCTCACTGTTTCTTATTATTTGAATGCTAGAATTGGTCTTTTTTATTCAAAAAATCACCGAGAGATTACAATGTTCTTGCTTGGCTTTTATATAGCCATTTTTACATGATTTTTCTTTTACTTCTTATGTTTGCTGTCTTTTCTCATTGATGTTTTGCAGGTGGCGGTGCAAGTGGCGACGTGACAAGGGCGGTGGCTGCAGTGGTGGTGTTGCAGTCTTGGCAGAGGCTAAGGAGGTGCTTAGGGTTAGGGGTGGCTAGCTAGGGTTTCTTTTGTTTTTTTTTTTTTCTGTTTAATGTGGGTTGTATTGGGCTAGGGGTTTTTGAGTTTGAGTATGTTTAGTTGTTTTGGGTCTTATTGTAATTGGGCTGCCTGTTTTTGGTTTAATTTAGTTGGGTTTGGGGTTTAGTTTGGGTTTCTTGGTTTAGGGGTCTTATTGGGCCCCAGGCTAAATTGGGCTTGTACAATGATTATTGATTATATGTGTTAGACTATTGTATGATGGTTTAAACGAGTATTAAGTGTGTTTTATCATGTTTTGGATTGGTTGAATGATTGAATCATAAATTGCTTGTTGTATAAAATTTGCAGGGTTGGTAAATTTGAACTATAAGGTTCATTTTGAGTTCACACGGCTTGTCACACGGGCGTGTGACCAGACCATGTGAGACTCACAGCTAGCACACGGGCATGTTGTTAAGCCGTGTGTCCCCTTCACCTAAAATACTACAAATAGATCGCCACACGGGCTGAGCACATGAGCATGTGCCTTGGCCGTGTGAAATTAATTTGTTTTTAGGAAAAAGTCAGAAAGCTCCACGAGTTGATGACACGGTCGTGTCATATCAACCACACGGGCGTGTCACATAAGCCACACGGACGTGTGATACTATTCAAAGGAGGAAACATTGAAATTTTACGTGGGCCCATTAAAGGTATGTTAGGATGTACAGTGTTGCATTTATTCTTGTTTTACGTGTAAATGTACTGTAATGACTGGTAATACTCCATAGTCCTGTTCCGTCAACGAGACGGGGTTAGGGGTGTTACACTGGTTCCCATCTTGAGCAACCATAATAAGTAGGATCTGGGTATATTTTTAGTATCGTTAGGTCCTATCAACCTACACAAGCGGCTTGTAGTGGGAAAATGACTGCACGCATGGGTCGAACTTCCAGAACATTTGGTGGAAAACTCTTATTCCTAGTTGTAGTTAGTCGTTCAGGTCGTAATAAGGTCGTGTCTTTAACTCAATGGCAGTCCCTGGCACGTACTACCACATAACAACTATCTACCCCTATAGCTCACTATACGACACTCCATGTCCATCTATTTAGCTATCCATGCTTTTCGGTATGACACTCAGTAGTAGAATAGTTCTTGTATTTCAACAATCAATACCAAAACATGAATGGCGAGCATGTCCTTCACCATTGGCATGATGCAATTGCAGATGGTTTTGGCATGAAGTTTATAGTGGTCTTACATCATACGTGTTGAAGTGCATGTGTGAGGCCCAACAAATTTTTGGATCTCCCATATTTGCAACCTTTGGATAAATGTCGGTTTAGACACAGTGACCTCCAACACTCCTTAATTTACAATGTCGGTTTAGACACGACGACTTTATATTCAATCGACACATTCATGCTATACTGCTTAATGGAAAATACGTAGTGTTCCTTGGTTGCAAATTTTTGGCCCACGAACAACTCCTTACATTTCGGATTTACAGCCAACCAGTGAATAGGTAGTATGTCAGGGTGCTCCAAGAACTCGGATGCATGTCCTGTACCGGGATCTATGATCAACATGTGTGCCTCAGGATCATTGTGTATCACAATGACTCAACTCAGGTTCTCGACTGAAGACGCGTTAACATTTTTATCGTCAGTTGCTCCTTCATCATTGATATTATCCAAGACCTCGTCTAGATTGGGATCACTATAATTTTCAACCTCATGATCAGAAGAACCATTATTATCATATCTATCATCACCATCAGCATCAGTCTCAATCACCATCGAATATATTTGTAAACGAGGACTTGGGTTAAGGTTCTCAGACGTAGGTAAAGCATTAATATCGATGTCAATACCGTGTATAGTTTATCACCTATCAACGTACACTCTTGGAACCACCAAACATAGATCTTGAACTCCATGCTCTTCACCTAATAAAGTGAAATCTTCAGCTGACTCCACATCAACTAACTCAGCAAACAATTGAATCGAATCAATTTGGTGACTCCAATTCTGGCAATAAAGTGCAATCACTGTCTCCACATCTTCATCATCTACAAATTCCATCTCGATGAATTTGATAGCATCTTTCAAAGCTGGAAATTTGTAGAATAGTCTCAAGATTCTCCTCCCACAACGTTTAACAAATTTTGCACTAATCTTTTCTTTCATATCATCAATTGAGACAACAATTTTTGCACTAATCTTTTCTTTCATATCATCAATTGAGACATTTCTTTTAAATCTCTTTGCTATTTGTTGGTGACATTTAGAGGTGTGCATGGGCCGGGCAGCCCGGCCCGGCCGAAAAATGAGAGGGTTTGGGTAAAAATATAGGCCCGAAAAATGGGCTTGAACAAAAAACGAGGCCCGTTTAGAAAATGGGCAGACCTCGTAAGTTTTTGGCAGGCCCATCTACTGGTCCAATTTTAATATTAAATTATTTTAAAAATTATTTTTAATTTTAAGTAACTTTAATATTTTACTTTACTCTTTTGTTGTTTTAATGTTATTTTAATATTGTAAAACTTTTGTTATTAATATAATTTAGTTCTTAATTTAATTTTAATTTTTTCAATTTTTCAATTTTAATATAATTATTTTTTATTTTATTTTTAATTTATGTATTATTTTAAGAATTATTTTAGTCTTATTTTTTTTTTTTTTGTTTTAATATTTGTTTTATGTTTTAAATGTGTTTGATTTATTATATTTTAAAGTTTTTATTTAATAAAAAAAAAAAAAAATTAATATGGCCGAGCCTGCCGTAGGGCTCAAACCTACCATTTTTTACCGTACGGGCTTGGACAAATTTCTAGGCCTATATTTCGGGCCGGTCTGGGCCCGGGCCTTGAAAACGGGCCAAAATTTTTTTATGGGCCCGGCCCGGCCCGAACCTGACCCGGCCCGGCCCATGCACACCTCTAGTGACATTCAAATATAAATCCAACTGTTGTTGTCAAAATTACTCTATCAAAATAAACGCATATGAAAAATTGATTATTCATCTTCAATACTAAATTTGTAAAAATAATTAAATTTCTAAATATTTTATTTCAAAAAATATACTGAAAAATAAAATTCATATATATTAACCTTACGAATTCTTCTTTGTTTTCTCTTCTTTTGCAACAAAATGTTTTCCTCTTCTCTTCTTATCTTTCAAAAACATTAGGAAAACAATTTTTAAATAAGGGTTCAATTGGGTTCCGCCTCTCTCCCACCCTCCATGCGTTAAACCTACACTAAACTCATATTTTTACCCGTTTATTGGTAGAAAATACCGGTGCCACCTCTCCTACTCCCTCTACCTATAAAATATACTTTTTTTAAGCACATATCATTTGGTAATAATTATTCAATGATTAAATAAAAAAATTATCTGAAAGTTTCTAAGTTGATGCAATGCAAAGAATTACCCATAACCCATCCCAACCCTTAAATAGGAGGACAAACACGCTTCAACTTGCTTGAACCTACGTCCTTCTGCGTTGGCAACAATGCAAATACCAATTGAGCTAAGACTTAATTGGCAACTATAGAAATACGTTTACTACATTCATTTTGTTTTTTTAATTAATAAATGTCACATTAGTAATTTTATATGATTTAGTAAAAAAATAGTGTAACATGGATGATGGTGTTTGTGGAATGTGAAAATTGAATTAAAATTCCATTTATATAATTACTTTGAATCAAAATTTGTGTATGACATAGCACATTGAATCAAAATTCACGTATAATTTTAAAATTTCTCTCAATATAAAATTGAAATATTAATTTTAATTTGAGTCAAAAAATTTATGGAAAAAGTTAAATGTATTTAATTTTATAGTACTTCAATTTCATTATTTTGCAATTAAAATAGAGAAATGAACAAAATATTAAAACATATATATAAATTATAAGGGTATGATTATATTTTTATTTAAATTTTGCTTAGTATATAGATCTCAAAGAAGTAAAGAGATTTCCTAAAACCTAAGGGGTAAATGGGTATTTATCAAACTACAAGCGAATAAATGTAGTTTACAATAAACTTGTGGGGTAATTGTTGGTTACCCGATTTTTAAATTCCTTTATATTACATTTTCTATTTTATGTCTGATTACTGCTACTCCTATAAATACCAACTAGGCACACCAATAATATTTATCATTCATTCTTCAATATTCCCTATCTTTTATGGTATCAAGTTTGATCTAACACTTTTGTGAGTCCAATAATGTCTATTAAGATATAATCCTTAAATATAATTCATTTATCATTTATATTTGTAATTTTTGAATTGATTATTTTAAATAAATTTTCATTATTCACATTAATATCATTTGTATATGTCAACAATTTTGTATGTAAAATAAAATGTAATAAAATATTAGATCATTGATTACCTAATATTTAACTATTATTAAATGGCATTACTTGGTCGATTGTAATGCAAGAAAACAACTTATATTAGTGGGTAATTTAAAAGGTCCATAGTCTGATGAATCAAAATTGAGCAAATTGATTTAAGGATTATTTTATCGTCTATCAGGTCTAAATGTGGAGATACCTTGTCTTAGGTATCAAAGTGGCTTACTCCGAGAAGATAAAGACAAATGTGATTGTCTAGATTGACAGTATATCAGACATGGCCTAATCTGAATTAATCCTAATTTTTTTTTTATGTATTAATTCACTAATGACGTTCATAGTGTGACCTACTTCAATCCCAAGAAAATGATTGACTATGCATGCGTGACTCGTAAATTTTGATGAATTGAAGGTCTGGGTTTAAACATATCAAGAGTTCAAAGCTGGTATGTTGGGTATATAACTTCTTCATGACATAGCTTTATTTATAATAGTAGAATTCATAGCCTAATAAAGGGTAAATTATATCCTATTATTGATATTACATGATAGATGGAAAAGTAACATGGCCACAAGTCATTTGTTTAGGACAAATGATTTAATTACTATTTGTTTGTAACACCCCGAACCCGAGACCATCGCCGGTGTCGGACACGAGGGGTTAACAAGCCAAGTCCACATATTTTGCCCACCAATTTGACATTTCCAGTCAGGCTGAAAAACTGCGTCACCGTCGCCTTAAAAATCATATCTCGAGTTTCAAAACTCGGAAACTGGTTTCGTAAATTTTCCCTGAATTTAGACTCATATATCCATCCATGGATTTATTTCTAGAATTTTTGGTCAGGCCAATTGGTACAGTTTATTAGTTAAAGTCACCCATGTTACAGGGATCGACTGCTTTGACCTTCGCGCGTTACAACTTGAATATCTCTCTGTACAGGGCTTTAATACTGGTGCCGTTTGTTTCTAATGAAACTAGACTCAAAATGGAATCTGTACATATAAGGTAAGGCATGACTCCTAATTCTTTCTGGATAATTTATAGTAAATTTTTAAAGTTGCGACAGGGGACCCAGAAACCGTTCTGGCCCTGTCTCACAATAGCTTTAATATCTCATAACATGTAACTCCTATGACCATTTCGTTTCTTCCATATGAAAATAGACTCATCAAGGTTCATTTACATAGCTTATTCACTATTTAATACCATTCCTACAAATTTTGGTGATTTTTCACATTCACGTCACTGCAGCTGGCAGCATCTGTTTTTAAGGTAGGTCTTACCTATTTTGTAGTCTCCATGAACCAACTAGTCTTGCCATACATAGGTTCACATATGATCATTTTAACCATACCAATGGCTGATCATGTGACCAACATTCCCATTTCAATCCATAATCACATCATGACACCATATATATATATACAAACCGCAAATAGTCTAAGTTAGTACTTCACTTTTACGAGCCATTTTCGCATGGCCGTACACATATACATCACAGCATATTTAAACCAACAAGGGGTAGTCCTATACATGCCATTTCAAAGTTCAACCAAAATTTATACCAAAATAGAGGCGTTGATAGTGTGGATGACTTGACTTTAATGATCCCGAATCCGATTGCTATCGGCGAAATCTATAAAACAGAGAGCCAAAGCAACGGGGTAAGCATTTTTATGCTTAGTAAGTCTCAAGGAATATAATCAGCTTTAATTAAAGCAATACATTCACATAGCCAAATGCATCATTTCATTAATACACATTCACATAACCATTCTTACTTCACACTTCATCATTATATACTTTCACAAAGTATCAACCAATTCAATAGCTGAAATTCGTTAGTCGATTGAGCGAATGTTGCTCAAACATGTCGACTTTCCAATGCACATATAAACGTACCTCATTCTTTGGGCTTTTCGAGCGTACTAATTGAATTTATTACAGCAACCAACACTCACCTCCAGCCCAAGCTTCTTGAATACAACCGGTATAACCACGTGCACGAATGCCTTGGTCTTAGCCGGATAGAATGACTCGCACGAATGCCTTGGTCTTAGCCGGATGTAGCCACTAGCACAATTGCCTTGGTCTTAACCGGATATAATTTCCAGCATAAACGTCTTGAGATTTAGCCGGATATCATTCAATTGCTCATGCCCACATGCATCAATAATCATTAGACATTCATATTTCATTTTCGTTACTAAGGCTCAAAGCAAATATAATTACAAGCATAATCGCCGGGACTTAGCCGGGTATCATTCAAATACTCATACACACATAATCAATAATCAATACACATCCATACTTCATTTCACATAATTCAAGTAGGGTCACTTCTTGAGGACTTACCTCGGATGTTGTCGAACGGCTTTTACGGCTATTCGATCACTTTTCCTTCCCTTGTCCAATTGTGGCCCTCTAAGCTCTTGAGCTAATTCAAACAAATTCAATTTATTAAAACCTCATTGTGCTAGCTCATGGCGAATATGACAAGGAGTTTAAATGGTCATATGGCCACCCTTTAGCTTGAATACACAATGGTCATGCACATTTTATACTACATCAAGCAATTCAATACAATTCATTCGAGCATCAAAGAAAAGCTAAGGCCATCAATAGGCTACCTAAGGCGAATATACATGTCCATGTTGAGGCCAATTATGCACTTAATACCACACAAAAACAGCATGCATTTTACTAGTTAATGCTTTGCATATTGTAGCTCAAAACTTATAATATAGCATCAAGCACTCATATGTGTGCTAGGCGAATGTGCTTGCAATTTCACAATCATTCTTCAACATCTTCTTCTTTAAACAAACATATTCATCACTTACTTCATAACCAAAACATCATGTGCAAACATATATATACATATATGAGCATGGCGAATTTCAAGGTGTCCATAGCCATCCAAAACACAAATTTTAACTAACATGCAAGAAGCATGAACCATGCTCATGAATGCATCATGGCGAATATGACAATCATGCCCTTTCAACTTCAATCATGGTTAAACAAAAGAAAACTCAAAGTCTTACTCAAGATGGCTACAAAGAAATCTCAAGAGTAGACAATCCATCATTGCATGCATCATCATCAAGCTTCACACTTAGCATGCAATGGCTTTATCACCATAACAACTTTGGCCAAATACCATTTCCATGGCATAACAAAGATTTGAGCCTTGGCTAACATGCACATCAAGTTAGCAACCAAAACATGCATGAAACTCCTAACACAACCTCATACATACCTTAATCTTGGTACAAGTATGGCCAAATCTCCTTCTAGTTCTCTTCTAAACCAAAAATGGAGCAAAATCCTTTCTTCCTCCTTATGATTTTCGGCCAAAAGATGAGAAAGGATGAACACAACAATTTTTTTTCTTCCTTCTTTCTCAACTCACGGCAAGGGGGATTACCACACTCACACACATTTTTTTTCATTCTTTTATCACCCATACCCCTTTGTTTATTATTTCACCCTAATGCACCAACAAAACATGTTTCATGACATGTTTAGCCCACACTCCTTGTCATGGCCGGCCACCACCTATAAAGGGGAATTTGACATGCAAGTCCATTATTTTGCATGCATGCTTTAATTAGTCATCACACATTTCCTATCGTACTTTCAAAGTTCACTACTAAGTCCTTTCTAGTGGAATTCACCTTTATAACACTAAATCAATCATCATAAAATGTCATACATGAGCACACACATATTATAGGCATCAAAATAAATTTTTAATTATTTTTATGCCTCGGTTTTGTGGTCCCGAAACCACATTCCGACTAGGGTCAAATTTTGGGCTGTCACAACTCTCTCCCACTTAAGAAATTTTCGTCCCCGAAAATCTTACCGGTAAATAGGTTTGGATATCGCTCTTTCATAGAGTTCTCGGTCTCCCAAGTAGCTTCTTCTATCCCGTGCTTGAGCCATAACACTTTCACTAGCGGAACCCGCTTGTTTCGCAACTCTTTCACTTCTCGTGATAGGATACGAATCGGTTCTTCCTCATAACTCATATTAGCTTGAATTTCAATTTCTGATGGACTAATCACGTGCGATGGATCGGATCTATAGCGTCGAAGCATCGAAACGTGAAAGACATCGTGAACCTTTTCGAGTTCAGGGGGCAAAATCAAACGATATGCCACTGGACCGACTCGCTCGGATATCTCATATGGCCCAATGAACCTCGGGCTCAACTTGCCCTTACGGCCGAATCGAGTATCTTTTCCAAGGCGATACCTTGAGAAACACTTTATCACCCACGATACTCGATATCCTTACGCTTCGGTCCACGCACGACTTCGACGATCGGAGGCTATCTTGAGACTTTCACGGATTACTTTCACTTTCATTCAGCATCTCTAATCAAATCCACCCGAAAATCTTGCTTTCACCAAGCTCGGTCCAAAACAATAGTGTACGGCATTTACGACCGTACAAGGCCTCATAGGGTGCCATCTTAATACTTGATTGAAAGCTGTTGTTGTAAGCGAATTCAATCAACGGCAAATACCGTTCCCATGAACCACTAAACTCGAGGACGCAACATCTCAACATATCTTCAAGTATCTGAATTATCCGCCGGATTGACCATCGGTTTGGGGTGAAAGGCGGTCTTGAAATGCAACTTGGTACCCAAAGCTTCTTGCAACTTTTTCCAAAATCGCGAGGTAAATCTCGGATCTCTATCCGACACGATGGAAATAGGCACCCGTGTAATCTCACAATCGAGAGCGTACAATTCGGCTAATTTGTCCATTGAAAAATCCGCACGTACGGGGACAAAGTGAGCCGACTTAGTTAATCTATCTACCACGACCCAAACCGCATCCTTCTTACTTGCTGACAAGGGCAGCCCGGATACAAAGTCCATTGTGACTCGATCCCATTTCCACTCGGGTATCGTGATTGGCTGAAGTAATCCTGAAGGCACTTGATGTTCCACTTTCACTTGTTGACATATTAAACATCTCGAAACAAAGTCGGAGATGTCTCGTTTCATACCATGCCACCAAAATCGACGTTTCAAATCGTTGTACATCTTCGTACTCCCGGGTGGATTGCCATTCGGCTACAATGGGCTTCATTTGAATTATCGAAATGAGTTCAATTCTTTGGAACACACAGACGACTTTTGAACCTCAAACAATCGTCATCATCGATTTGAAACTCCGAATCCTTGTTCGAACACACTCACCCGTTTTGCGACCAACTCGTCGTCGACTTTACGAGCTTCTGGTTTGATGTGTCAATAATGATTTGGCTTTCAATTCAGCCACTAACACTGCTGTCGGATCGAGCAGACAAGTGCACATTCATCGTCGTAAAGTGAATAATGATTTACGACTCAAGGCATCCGCAACCACATTCGCCTTTCCCGGGTGATAGTCAATGACCAGCTCATAATCCTTTAACAGCTCGAGCCAACGTCTTTGTCGCAGATTTAAGTCTCTTTGGGTCATCAAATATTTGAGACTTTTGTGATCCGAGTACACATGGCACCTTTCACCAAATAAGTAATGTCGCCAAATCTTTAAGGCTAATACGATGGCGACCAATTTGAGATCATGGGTCGGATAATTTTTCCCATGTGGCTTTAATTGCCTCGACGCATAGGCCACAACTCGACCTTCTTGCATCAATACACAACCTAACCCAAGTAGGGAGGCGTCGCTATAGATGACAACTCTTTGCCGGACTCGGGTTGCACTAGAATTGGGGCTTCAGTCAAATAAGTTTTCAGTTGATCGAAACTTTTTTGGCATTTCTCCATCCATTCGAACTTAACATCCTTTTGGAGTAACCGTCATCATCGTGGCTATCGTTGAGAAACCTTTACAAATCGTCGGTAATAACCAAGCAAGCCCCAAAAAGCTCGAACCTCATAATATTTCTGAGGCTTCCAATTAAGTATGGCTGAAATTTTATTCGGTCGACTCGAATACCCGATCTGAATACCACATGACCCAAGAAGCTAACCTCTTTTAACCGAACTCACACTTTTGAACTTAGCATATAATTGCTTATCCCGTAAAATTTGCAGCACTAACCTCAGGTGTTCAGCATGTTCGGTCTCATTTCTTGAATAGACCAAGATGTCATCAATGAACACGACTACGAATCGATCTAAATATGGTCTGAAGATCCGATTCATTAAATCCATAAATACCACAGGGGCATTAGTGAGCCCAAACGGCATCACTAGGAACTCATAGTGATTATATCTCATTCTGAAGGCAGTCTTGGGTACGTCTGAATCTCGGATTCGCAATTGATAATAGCCCGATCTCAAATCTATTTTCGAGAACACTGAGGCTCCCTTCAGTTGATCGAACAAGTCATCGATACGTGGTAATGGATATTTGTTCTTTATCGTCGCTTTATTAAGCTGACGATAGTCGATGCACAGCCGCATGGTTCCATCCTTCTTTTTCACGAACAACACTGGCGCACCCCAAGGCGAAAAACTCGGGCGAGCAAAACCTCTATCCACCAATTCTTGCAATCGAGCTTTCAACTCCTTTAATTCCGTTGGTGCCATACGATACAAAGCTATCAAAATTGAGTGGTACGGTACCAATTCGATGCCAAATTCTATTTCCCGAGCAGTGGTAAACCCGGCAATTCTTGAGGAATACATCCGGTATTCACAAACCACGCACAGATTCGGGTTTCTTTTTCGATTCCTTGTCATCGAAAGCACGACGCAAGGTACGCCGCACCCTTTTCTTACATATTTTCGGCCAACATTGCGATATTGTATTGGCAACCCCTTCGGGTCAGTAGACTCAACCCGAATTATCTCATTATTCGCGAGCTCAAATCGATAGTCTTGCTTTTGCAATTTACAACCGCATCGTGCATGGTCAACCAATCCAAACCAAGAATAACGTCGAATTCATCGAACGGCAAAAGCATCAAGTCCGCCGGAAAACAAGAACCTCGGAACACTAGGGGACTTTTCTTGCACACTTTGTTGACAAGCACGTAATGACCCAAGGGTTTGACACGAATTACAAACTCGATGAGACTCAATAGGCAAAGTCTTCTTTGGATGCTAAGGTTTCACATATATAAGAATGAGTAGAACCAGGGTCAATCAAAGCAATCACATTAGTATTGAAAAGAGTGAAAGTACCGGTAATGACATCTGGAGAGGCAGCATCCTCGCGTGCTCGTATGGCATAAGTCCTCGCAGGAGCACGAGCCTCAGATCTGATGGTAGCATCTCTAGATCCTCTCTGACCGCCACTGACATTGCCCATATTTCTAGGTGGCCTACCTCGAGCAGTGGTAGCACCCGGGTTTCCACTCTGACTTACATTCTGTTCAAGCATCCTCGGGCAATCCTTCATAAAGTGGTCGGCCGATCCACACTTATAGGAGGAGCGATCACGAAACCAACAGCTCCTCAAATGCCATTTGCCACAATGTAGACACTCCGCCCTCTCTCGGCGATCATTTCCACCACTGGCGATCGAAGTGGCTCGTGTGGTCACAGGGGTCGATCGCGTCCTCGTCTAGAAAAGCCCAAACGCCTCTAGACCGGCTCACATCATCTCAAATCTCTTCGATGCTGTTGAAGAGACTTTCCGAGGACCTCTTCGAATTCTCCGGTTCCCACATCAACTTTTGTTTCTCCTTTCTAAGCTCTTGACTTTACAAGCTCGCTCAACAAGTACTACGAACTCTCGTATTTCGAGAATGCCAACGAACATCCTTATATCATCATTCAGCCCATCCTCGAGCGTTTACACATAATAGCTTCGGACGAAATGCATTCTCGCGTATCGGCTAAGCCTCACAAATTTTCGTTCATAGTCGATGGCGACATAGAACCTTGCTTAAGATCAAGGAATTCCCTTCGCTTTTGGTCGATGAATCTCGATCGATATACTTTTTTGAACTCGGTTTGAAAGAATTCCCAAGTCACTTGCTCTCTAGGCACCACGAAGTCGAGTACTCCACCAATAGTAGGCGGACTCACGTAGCAAGGAGATGGTACACTTTAAGCACTCATCGGTGTACAAGATAGCTCATCGAGCACCGGATCGTGTTATCCAACCAAAATTCAGCTCGCTCAGCATCATCATCATCCGTAGCTTTAAATTCAGTGGCCCCATGTTTCGAATCCTATCATTTGGGGCTTACTTGACCTTATTTGGTCGGTCACCGGAGGTATTGTAGGTACGGGGGTTGCATTTGTCGGGAATGGAGGTTGTGGAACAACCGTGTTAGTTCGAATGTATTGGTTAAACCATTCGTTCATCACACTATAAAAGGCTTGCCTAGCCTCATCATTCGGATTCTGGCCATAGGTTGAGAATCCGCGGCGCTATCCCTTGCGCGGGAGCAGCGCCACACTCTCCACATCATCAGCTATCGCTTTCGGTTGGGATCGGGATCCATTGCTATAAACAAACACAAAGTCAAATTGTCGAAATCACCACACTATCGATTCATCATTTAATGGCATGTATAGCTAGACCCCAAACACATCACGGTAGTCCTAGAATCGACTAAACCTGGCTCGATACCAATAAAATTGTAACACCCGAACCCGAGACCATCGCCGTAATCGGACACGAGGTTAACAAGCCAAGTCCACATATTTTGCCCACCAATTTGACATTTCCAGTCAGGCTGGAAAACTGCGTCACCGTCGCCTTAAAATCATATCTCGAGTTTCAAAACTCAGAAACTGGTTTCGTAAATTTTCCTGAATTTAGACTCATATATCCATCCATGGATTTATTTCTAGAATTTTGGTCGGGCCAATTGGTACAGTTTATTAGTTAAAGTCACCCATGTTACAGGGATCGACTGCTTTGACCTTCGCGTTACAACTTGAATATCTCTCTGTACAGGGCTTTAATACTGGTGCCGTTTGTTTCTAATGAAACTAGACTCAAAATGGAATCTGTAAATATAAGGCATGACTCCTAATTCTTTCTGGATAATTTATAGTAAATTTTTAAAGTTGCGACAGGGGACCCAGAAACCGTTCTGGCCCTGTCTCACAATAGCTTTAATATCTCATAACATGTAACTCCTATGACCATTTCGTTTCTTCCATATGAAAATAGACTCATCAAGGTTCATTTACATAGCTTATTCACTATTTAATACCATTCCTACAAATTTTTGTGATTTTTCACATTCACATCACTGCAGCTGGCAGCATCTGTTTTTAAGGTAGGTCTTACCTATTTTGTAGTCTCCATGAACCAACTAGTCTTGCCATACATAGGTTCACATATGATCATTTTAACCATACCAATGGCTGATCATGTGACCAACATTCCCATTTCCAATCCATAATCACATCATGACACCATATATATATATACAAACCGCAAATAGTCTAAGTTCAGTACTTCACTTTTACGAGCCATTTTCGCATGGCCGTACACATATACATCACAGCATATTTAAACCAACAAGGGGTAGTCCTATACATGCCATTTCAAAGTTCAACCAAAAATTTATACCAAAATAGAGGCGTTGATAGTGTGGATGACTTCGACTTTAATGATCCCGAATCCGATTGCTATCGAGCGAAATCTATAAAAAGAGAGCCAAAGCAACGGGTAAGCATTTTATGCTTAGTAAGTCTCAAGGAATATAATCAGCTTTAATTAAAGCAATACATTCACATAGCCAAATGCATCATTTCATTAATACACATTCACATAACCATTCTTACTTCACACTTCATCATTATATACTTTCACAAAGTATCAACCAATTCAATAGCTGAAATTCGTTAGTCGATTGAGCGAATGTTGCTCAAACATGTCGACTTTCCAATGCACATATAAACGTACCTCATTCTTTGGGCTTTTCGAGCGTACTAATTGAATTTATTACAGCAACCAACACTCACCTCCAGCCCAAGCTTCTTGAATACAACCGGGTATAACCACGCACGAATGCCTTGGTCTTAGCCGGATAGAATGACTCATACGAATGCCTTGGTCTTAGCCGGATGTAGCCACTAGCACAATTGCCTTGGTCTTAACCGGATATAATTTCCAGCATAAACGTCTTCGGGATTTAGCCCGGATATCATTCAATTGCTCATGCCCACATGCATCAATAATCATTAGACATTCATATTTCATTTTCGTTACTAAGGCTCAAAGCAAATATAATTACAAGCATAATCGCCTTCGGGACTTAGCCCGGGTATCATTCAAATACTCATACACACATAATCAATAATCAATACACATCCATACTTCATTTCACATAATTCAAGTAGGGTCACTTCTTGAGGACTTACCTCGGATGTTGTCGAACGACTTTTACGGCTATTCGATCACTTTTTCCTTCCCCTTGTCCAATTGTGGCCCTCTAAGCTCTTGAGCTAATTCAAACAAATTCAATTTATTAAAACCTCATTGTGCTAGCTCATGGCCGAATATGACAAGGAGTTTAAATGGTCATATGGCCACCCTTTAGCTTGAATACACAATGGTCATGCACATTTTATACTACATCAAGCAATTCAATACAATTCATTCGAGCATCAAAGAAAAGCTAAGGCCATCAATAGGCTACCTAAGGCCGAATATACATGTCCATGTTGAGGCCAATTATGCACTTAATACCACACAAAAATAGCATGCATTTTACTAGTTAATGCTTTGCATATTGTAGCTCAAAACTTATAATATAGCATCAAGCACTCATATGTGTGCTAGGCCGAATGTGCTTGCAATTTCACAATCATTCTTCAACATCTTCTTCTTTAAACAAACATATTCATCACTTACTTCATAACCAAAACATCATGTGCAAACATATATATACATATATGAGCATGGCGAATTTCAAGGTGTCCATAGCCATCCAAAACACAAATTTTAACTAACATGCAAGAAGCATGAACCATGCTCATGAATGCATCATGGCCGAATATGACAATCATGCCCCTTTCAACTTCAATCATGGTTAAACAAAAAGAAAACTCAAAGTCTTACTCAAGATGACTACAAAGAAATCTCAAGAGTAGACAATCCATCATTGCATGCATCATCATCAAGCTTCACACTTAGCATGCAATGGCTTTATCACCATAACAACTTTGGCCAAATACCATTTCCATGGCATAACAAAGATTTGAGCCTTGGCTAACATGCACATCAAGTTAGCAACCAAAACATGCATGAAACTCCTAACACAACCTCATACATACCTTAATCTTGGTACAAGTATGGCCAAATCTCCTTCTAGTTCTCTTCTAAACCAAAAAATGGAGCAAAAATCCCTTTCTTCCTCCTTATGATTTTCGCCAAAAGATGAGAAAGGATGAACACAACAATTTTTTTTTCTTCCTTCTTTCTCAACTCACGGCAAGGGGGATTACCACACTCACACACATTTTTTTTCATTCTTTTATCACCCATACCCTTTGTTTATTATTTCACCCTAATGCACCAACAAAACATGTTCCATGACATGTTTAGCCCACACTCCTTGTCATGGCGGCCACCACCTATAAAAGGGGAATTTGACATGCAAGTCTATTATTTTGCATGCATGCTTTAATTAGTCATCACACATTTCCCTATCGTACTTTCAAAGTTCACTACTAAGTCCTTTCTAGTGGAATTCACCTTTATAACACTAAATCAATCATCATAAAATGTCATACATGAGCACACACATATTATAGGCATCAAAATAAATTTTTAATTATTTTTATGCCTCGGTTTTGTGGTCCCGAAACCACATTCCGACTAGGGTCAAATTTTGGGCTGTCACATTGTTAGTAATTAAATTTTTCATGAAGGAAGATGTAATGACTTTAATGAGATAAAATAGATCCATATTGGATAAATGGATTTAATCTAAAAAGATTAAGTGTAACAGCCCGTTTTCAGTGAAATAGAAACAGTAGTTTCGAGACCACAAATTTTAGGCCAAAATATTTATTTTATTATTATTTTAGTGTCTACAGCATGTTAATAGAGTCATATGAAAATTTTGTTAAGAAATTTCGAAGTTTGTATGTTTAATTTGGTAAAAATGACTAAATTGCATAAGTTGCAAATTAGAGTTCTTTAAGTTAAAGGTGTCAAATTGCTATGAATTTTGAATATGAGTGGCCTTAAATGGTAATTAGACCATTAATATTATTAGTGGACAAAGATGGACATCATTGAAGTTATTTTTAAATGTTTAATTAAAGGTTATTTAAGTAAATTAATAATTAAAGTTAGGAAAATGATAAAACAAAGGCTATCATCTTTGTTTTTCTTCCTTAGCCAATTTTCAACCTAAGAAAACACCATTGTTGTGCATTCAAACATTCGGCCATCTCTCTCCTTTGCATGTAAGTATATTTTCATTCAGTTTTTAATGATTTCTATGTTTTTGGAGTTGTTGTAACTTAATCTAGCTAGCCCAAGGAATAATTTGCAAAATTTATCATTGATGAATGTGTATGTGTTTTGAATTTTAATGGTATAAAATGAATGGTTGTTGTTAGATAAACAACATTTGTTAAGTGATTTTGAATAAAATTGCAAATTAAGGATTAAATTGAGAAATGTGATAAATTGTGTGGTAAAAGTGAGAATATGTGAAAAATATGGGCTGCTATGGGTCTAAATAATATTCGGCTATAATGGGTTGAAATTGAATTGCATGAATTTGCATTTTTATAAGCTAAGGACAAAATTGTAAAGTAGTTAAATGTTTAGGGAAAAATAGTAATTTTTCCATAATATGAATTTTGGGCCAAATTAAATAGAATAAATACTAAATGAATTGAATTTGATTTATTTAGATCAAGTTAAGCCTCGTACAGATCTAGAACGAGGAAAAGATAAGTTTTGGACTAGTCTATCCATTTCGTCATTTTTGTGATCGAGGTAAGTTCGTATGTTAAAAAGCATTAATGTAATTGTGTATTAAATGCTTTATTATTACATTATTGATGAATACGACTTCATGGAAATATTTGACAAGGATTTGACGATGTATGAAATCCCGGTTGAACCTTAGGAATAGATAGGATACAAATGACATGTCATTAGGGGTTATTGTGTTTTGGGTGTTGGTCCGTACATTCTACCGGTGGTTGAGTTTTCTAGCATGTGTTGCGGTTACTCATCAGCTTGTGTGAGTAGCCTGTGTAGCTACGTCTTGACCGTCAGCTTGTGTGAGCAGACCCGGTGATAGCTCGAGATGAGCATTTACATATGAGATATAAGATTGATATGGTTTCGACCATGTATTGGCACTTAGGATGCGAGATTCCTGAGTATCCAATATTATTCCAAATGATTCAACGGGTATATTGATGATATGAAAGGGTAACAGATTGATACGTATTAGTGCAAGTATGTACGTAAACCATATAAGCATTAAATCCATGAAATTTGTGAGTTTCATGACTTACTATGTGGAGGAATATATGTTAACCTTGTGATTGAGTTGTAGAATATTATGTTTAGATTACTTAAATTGTGAACGTATGGTAAGTTATACATATTAGCCATATGAGCTTACTAAGCTCAATAGCTTACTCTGTTTACTTTTCCGTGTTTTATAGTGATTTCGAAGCTTGCTCGAATTGGGAGTTGTCGGATATCTCATCACACTATCCAGTTGTTGTTTTGGTTTGAACTTATGTACTTGGTTATATGACATGTATAGGGGTTGTGGTTAATAAGGTCTATATGTTTGTAATGTTGATAGCCAATTGATTTGGCTTGTAAATAATATATGTTCTTGGTTATGTGTTTAGCCATGTGACTTGGCTTATTTTGGTATACTTAGTTATGTATATATATGTCAAAATAGCCTTTTATATTTGGTTTATAATTGCTATGTGAATGCCTTGTTTTGAATTGGTATATTGAGTACAATTTGAGAATGTGGCATGCATGTTGATTTAGGCACAAAGTCTAATAGGTGAGTTTGATCATTTAGATGATTTTGGATGTGAAATTGGTATGAATTTGAATGGATATTTGGGATGCTTATGAGCAATTTGGTTGTTGGTATTGGTAGTATATGATTTTGGTTTGAAATCGGTTGGTTACAAGTTCCTATTTATGCATTGATTGTCTGTGCATTGTTGAACCTAGGTTCACAACATTTTTTGGTGAGAAATGTGGCTTGAAACATAGCCTATTTTTGTTTACACGGGCGTGTGTCTCAGCTGTGTGTCACACACGGCTAGGTGACACGGCCGTGTATCCCCTAGTACTTATTTAGAAATCAAGTCAGTAGCTTCACATGGCTTAGCACACTAACATGTGGCTTGACCGTGTGGCACAAGTCAGTATACCCTCTAGTTTTCACACGACCTAGCTCCTGGCTTGGCACACAGGCGTGTGAGGCCATTTCGAAGGGTACACGGGCTAGTCACACGAGTGTGTGGTTGGGTATATTAGACCCACGGCCGGGTCACATGGGCATGTGTCCCCTGTTCTTTGAAAATTTTCTATGTTTTTCAAAAATTTCCCAGAGTTCTCGGTTTAGTCTCTAACCACTTCTAACGTTTGTTTTAGGCCTCGAGGGCTCGTTTTAAGGACAATATGATTGATTGTGAATGACTTTTTTTGTATATGAAAAATGTATGAGAAATGTATGTTTGTTTAAGTATTAAGTCCGGTAATGCTTCGTAACCCTATTCTGGCGATAGATACGGGTTAGGGGTATTACATTGAGGATATTTTATTAGGGTAACAAACTAATTACAAAGTCACTAGACAAAAACTTATTAAGTTGCTTTCATAATTGTATATAATAAGGGAAAGTTCAATTATGGTACTTTAGTGGAATGACTCCATAATTAAATAATGTTATAATTAATAGATGAAGAGTCATAACTTAACTATGAATTATTTGAGCCCTAATTATATATGTCCAATCGGTTCCTTTGTTAGCTTAATATAACCCAAAGATCAAATTCTTCTATTAGACCATGTACTTTGAATAAGTTGTGGACTTTAGTACTTGTACTTTAATTTGATCAATTTTAGTCCATGTACTTTTCAAATTTTGAAAATTCAATCCAAACAATAGTAGTCATTAAGTCTATCTGACTAAATTCTACTAGTAGTCATATATTAAGTGTAAAGTTAGAGATTTAGTTTAAGTTCTTCAACTGGATTATTCTTAGTCGTTATATTTTGGATTTCAAATTTTAGTCTTAATATAAATGACAGTTGTTAAATGTATTAACTAGTTTTTCAGTGAGTAATATATGGAGATGACAAGCTGACATGGCATTACACATGCAATAATATGTTTGATGCATCAAATTTTGAAAATAGCATAACTTAACTTAATGCATTTAATAGTTGACATTTAGTCTGGACTAAAATTTTAAAATTCTAAAAGTAAAAGGACCCAAAATGACTAAATTAAAGTACATGTACTGAATCCACGATTTATTCAAAGTACAAGGTCTAATAGCATAGTTTGACCTAACGTAAAATTAATTGCTTGTAGAATCGATAGTATGGAATGAATGAAAACGATGATTAAGA
This sequence comes from Gossypium arboreum, assembly GCF_025698485.1. NCBI lineage: Eukaryota > Viridiplantae > Streptophyta > Magnoliopsida > Malvales > Malvaceae > Gossypium > Gossypium arboreum. Next base: position 12,916,887 of record NC_069076.1, on the reverse strand, counting down.
GAAATAGATCACATGTATCACTATCTGCAGTGAATGCATTTTCTCACTGATGTGATTTCCCGAGACTTGGAATGTTCGAAAAATTACTTGAAGGGAAGGATCGTCTTGAATGGTTCAACAGAGGTGGAAACCTTGACCCAAAGCACTTGAATGCTTTAAAGAATCGAATTTGTAATATAACTCGACCTGCTTAAACTTAAAAAATACTCAAACCTTGGTATGATAGAAGTCGCCACACCTTGAGATGGGTTACGGGATGATAAGAAAATTGGTGAACGCCACAAACTCGTAAAAAGTTTGATAAGTTCAAGAAGTTTGGTTAAGAACCTTGGAGAGAAAAATCTCACAAAGTAAGTTTAGTATTCGACATGTTCTTCAACCTTACAAATGACAAGACTCAAAGTATTTATAGGGCTTAGAAAACTAAGAGCCAGATTCGGCCATAATGATGTTCACACATGCCATTAACATGTTCACACATGGAATTAAAAGCCATTCATGTATTAGGTAGATACATTGAACACGTGAAGAGTCACATTCTTCTTACTTGGATCGTGCATGCATGCTTAGCTTGGAAGAAACCTTCAAATGCTTGAATGATCATTAAGAGTTTTTTTCCATCCCCCTTGACCAAACATGCACCTTGTATGGATCATGTATTTTCAATTAATGGACACATTAAACGTTAGTTGGTTCATGAATTGATGTCATGACTCTTGTAAATTCATTCCCCAATTCAGTGTATGTATTGTGAAGAACATGCATGAGTCTTGAATGCTTACATTAATGTAGTTATGGATGCATCAATGAGATGCATGAATGTTAGGGTTCAATGTGCAGCATTTATGCGGAAGTCTCTCCCCTTGGATATTCATGAATCCTTCTTCATTAAGAAATGCATTAAGACATGTACTTAGCCATCCATATGAACAGTCACATGTATCATCATTAAAGGTTGGTTCTTAAATATTCTAGAAGCTCTCCTTGTGCATGAATTTAGAAAATGAATGGTCATTCTTGGCCCATACGAATAGTCACCTACATCAAGTATAAATATGCATCAAAACCTTCCACAAATCATTCCATAATTCAATTACAAATACATTCCAAACTCTAACTCACATACATAAATAGATTTAGCACACCATGACCACACTCATATAATATGGATATATGACTCAAACTCATGCATAAATATAAATAACTCATGCAACACATTAAATATAATGCAAGATAAAATATGTGGATTAAATTAAAACGCAACTTATTAAAATAAGAAAAAGCCCTTGAAATTGTTTGCCCAATAATCAATCAAGCCTGTGAGATGTTTTATTTTGCACTTAGGCCCCTCATGTTGGATCAATCTCGACATCGTCGAATTGCATCGTAACATGATGTGATCGGAATCACATCACTCACTAAGTACAAAAGATGACTTAGAAATTAAATTATTTTTAAAAATTATTATTTAATGTATTCAATTAAATAACTGGCGTTTGAAGTGAGAATTAAGTTAATTATTCATATAACTTTATTGAATGAGACAATTAAATATATTTCCTTATAAAATTTTAATACGATAAAGTTACAATGACTTTAATAGAATTAGAATTGGGTCGAAAAAATAATTTAATTGGATAAATTAATATTTTGAGAAATAAAAACGTAATTATTGGGTTGGACAAATTATAAGTGTTGGATAAAAATCCAGATAACACATAATTATACCAATACACGAGAGAGGCCCAATGAGCCCACTCTATGTGATTGGAGTGGTAAACCCTTGTATCCCATAGGGTTTCACCACCCCTAAGGTTTCCCAAATAGGGGAAACTATATTTTTCTATCAAAATATTATTATTTAATTACTCATTGCTCAAGTAAAACTCTTGTATTGTTTCTCTATAAATAGGATCTATGTGATGAACCAAACATACTAGTTATGTATATTTTAAGCATTGCTACTCTTTAGAAAATAGTGACAATTTATTTAACGAATAAATTTTATTTTCTTAAGAACTCAAGTTTTTGGTTTCCCATTGAGAGAATTAACTTTTTGCACTAAAAATTAATTAAAGTCTTCACTTTGTGTGATCAATTCATGAAGTTAGAGTCCACATTCTAAACAAGTCGAGGTTTAAGGATAGCGAAGAAGATCGTTTCGTAAAAAGCAAAGAAACGACCTAGACCACCTCACTCAAGAATAGATACTAATTTCGTTTAAGGTTTATAATTATAAATACCACAAGGCTCAACTTTTAAGAATAAAATTTAAATTTCTGTTGTGCATCTATCAATGTTTTCTAAACTGATTTTTCCAACAATTGGTGTTGACCAAGTCTTTGTGATTGCCTATGTGCCAAAGGAATTGCCCACTTCCTCTATCACTGCACCAGAAACATAGCTTGTCCTATTTGTTGGAATGTTTGATGAAAATATTTTGATGATTTGCTTGCATTTTTTTAAGATATTGTGCAATCAATCTGAAGTTTATCATTGGATAAAAGAATGAAGCAGGCAAGATTATATTTTAAGGATTCTTATGTAGTCTACTTACCTTATATATTCAGATATGCAATCCATGAAGATATGAGTTAATTTTATGATATTTTGTATCATTTATATTAGGACAATTGATTTAATAAGATATGGGCAAATCAAAGGTTATCTTGTGATTATTGATTCGTGCTCTAAATATGGAAGGCTTCAATCATGATGGAGGTCTTATTGCCGAGGCAAGTGTTTTTTTAAGTGGTTGAAATACCTTAGGAAGTGACCACTTCTGCTAGCACATCAATAGGAAATATAAGTTGCCTTATTTGGAGATGAAAATCTTTTCAACCAAATTAATGGGGCAATATCTTAAATGATTTTATAGACATTTGCTTAACCATATTTTAATATCCATCTTGTGGAGCAAAAAACCTTTGAAGATCTGATCATATCTGATCAAGCAATCGAATCCTGTGAAATTTGGAGATTGAGTCAAGGCTAATTTGGAGACTTATCTTGAAAATCTTTGATTTATTCTAGAATTTATTTGGATATTTGTAAAGCCTTTTTATGAGGCTATTTTAGTGGAATATTGATTGTAATTTCTCTATATCTTAGCCAGTTAATAACTCTTATATGTTAAATATTTGTGTAAATTAGAAGGTATTTAAAAAGAGCACTTATCAGTTCATGGAGAAACCGTGTTTTGTAAGTACATTTGAGACCAAAAAACCTTTTGTTTTTGGTTTTACAAACTAAGTTCTTAAAGGAAGAATTTAATGGTGAAAGATCTGGTTTTGGAAGTACAATAGTGAAGATTCTTCACTAGGGTTTGTTAGAATTAAGATCAATGGTTATGTTGATTCAAAGATAGTGGATTTATCTCATTGAGCTAGGCTCTGCAGATGTAAAAAGATCAAACTACATAATCAATTTGTCTTCCCTTGTTTTTTGTAATGCTTGCAAAAGTACTCACTTCCGTAGCCACTTTTGCTACTATTTTGTTCATTACAATTATCGACTAATTAAAGTTAATAATTTGTATCAAAGTCAAGTAATATTATGTTTATAGCATAAAGTGAATATTGTATTTAGTTTCTCTCATTGTTTGATTAAATAAGATAAAAAGCAACATTCTTAAATTGTATGCATGTTTTGTATTATTGTATATGTAGATGAATTTATGATTTTTTTTTATAATTGACATAAAGTAATTTTGCCAAAACATGTAGGTCCTAGTATTAGGCTGATTGTATTTAGGATTTCCAAAATTTTTGGGTTTGTAATGTAGGCTTTCATTTTATTTTTTTAAAATAAAAAACTTTATTGTAAAATGAAAACATACTAGGCAATTTTTTGTAATCTTAAATTTTCGATGGAACCCAAGAAAGCATGGCAAATCAATAACCCAAATCAATCGATGGAAGAATAATGACTAAACAACAAATTATCATTGGTGGCGGCCGACACAAAGTGATGTAGGCAGAACCGTTCGAGTGCCACACAACGCACGAAGGGCGTCATGTCCCATCACACGAACACAACACAAACAACACCGAGGGATGGCTGGGGTCAAAACGACTAAGCGTCGTGCCCTATCGAGGCCTAGTGCGTGAAAAGTAGCTAGGTCATCGTACCTCATGACTTCCATTATTATTCTTGCTAATTCTCCTAATGATGCTCATGTGGATTATTCTCTCCATCAATGAGTTATTGGTAAAATCCATTACTTATCTTTCACACACCATGATATATACAAGCTAATTCAGCTCATTTGGGAAATTACTCATAAACTGCAATCTGGTAGATTAGGATTTATTATTTAGTTTCATGAGAAATATAGGATCAATCATTAATTGAATCCTAACTAGTTGCTTCCCTAGTTTATTAAGATTTCTAACTTTGTGAGATTGTCCTATTATCTTTCCTAGAATAATGGACTGGAATGCTAGTAATCTTAATGTAAATATTAGGTTATATTTCCTTGATGAATATAAGAATTTCTCTTCATCAAAATTCTAATGGTATCAGAGCTAGGCTCAGAATCTTAATACGGCATGGATACATAAACCATCTCTTCCTTGGAAGTCAATTCCAAACCCGAGAAAAATCCCTCAGTCAAGAACTATGAAAATACCTCAGCCAATATCATCGAAAACTCACCTTTTCCTACTCTTGTTCCAAAAATACCTTTAAACTTTTCGAAATTTAAACTCGATTTCATGATTTATGACAAGGGGATATGACTATCACTTAATATTTCAACACAATAACCAAGTATTGGAAGTACCTTGATATGTTTGAAATATAGATCTAGAAATGTCCAGATGATGCAGCTTTACACAAAAAGATTGTTGATCAAAAGAGAACATTCAAATTTCTCATTGGTCTCAATAAGGATTTGGAGGAAGTAAGGGGTAGAATCTTAGGTAACATACCTTTACCTTCCATCCGAGAGACATTTTTTGAAGTCAAAAGAGTTGAAAGTAGGAAGAAACTGATGATGACAAAAAATATGAGTTCCCCGGTTGCTGAAGGCTCAGTCTTGTATATATATAACTCACATCAAGATAACAAGTAAATAAAAGGATGGCCATGATGCAGCCATTGTAAGAAACATGGTCACCTCAGAGAAACTTGCTAGAAATTACATAGGAAGCTCGTTGGTTGGAGGCTTAATTGAGCACACCAGGATTGAGACAACTATGCAAATATTGCCAACACTACCAACAACACCAACACTATCAAGGAAATCAATCCATTCACCCCGAGAGAAAATTGAGGTATTACAAAAAGTACTCAGATAGATATCACCCACTATCGAACTGCATACTAGCATGCTAGTGCATCAAGATGCATTTTCCTCTACTCATATTACAGCAATTAGAAATTTAATACCATGGATAGTTGATTTTGGAGCTTCGAATCACATGACCTGAGACATAAATGTCTTCCACAAGTTCAGTCCATATTCAAGCCCCTCTGCAGTATGAACAACAGATGGATCACTTTCAAAAGTGGTAGGAATTAGATCAATCAAATTGACAAATGACCTTCTTCTTTCATCCGCAATTCAGGGGGAGAACTCAAGGAAATTTTAACTTTGGAACATTCTTCTTGACACTCAATCCGTTTATATTTCACCCTAAAGTATTAATCTGGCATCCTTACCCTCTTTCGAGTTTTCAAATATCTTACCTCTTTTGAGCCCTCAAAATTCAAATCTCAGCTCCACATCAAGTCCAAACAACATACCATCTGATTTTTAGTTCCATGAGTCCACTCAACCTCAACTTGGCACAAATCATCAAGAACTTCGTGTCTATTCTAGGAGGAGACAACCTACTGAAAATCTAGAAAACAACACTCAAATCAGAGATCATCAAGAACTTGAACTGGAGCCTCCTGCATCAAAATTTCACACTGGTATGGATTCTTCAACTCATGATCCTCTTATTCCTTTTTTTGATGATTCTAATTTTCCTATTTCTCAAAGAAAAGGTGCCCGAACATGTACAGACCATCCTATTGAGAAACATGTGGCATATGAGAAATTGAGACCATCATATAAAACATATATTTAAGCTACTGATAGCATACAATTACAAAATTCAATTCAAAAAGCTTTGAAAAATCCAACATGGAAAAAGGCTATCGAGGAAGAAATCAAGGCTCTAGATAACAATGGAACTTGACTCTTATAGAGTTACCTCAAAAGAAGAAGCTAGTGAGTTGCAAGTGGATATTTATAGTTAAGTATAAAGCAGATGGAAATATCGAGAGGTTTAAAGCTAGGCTAGTGGAAAAGGGCTTTACTCAGTCATATAGAATCAATTATTAGCAAACCTTTGCACCCGTTGCCAACTTAAACACGTTTCGAGTACTATTGTCACTAGCAATAAATAAAGACTGGCCCTTGTACTAGTTAAACATAAAAAATGTCTTTTTTAAATAAAGATCTTGAAGAAGATGTTTACATGGAAATATCTCTAGGTCTAGAAAACTCCTCAAACAATCATTAAGTGTGCAAGCTAAAGAAGTCATTCTATAGGCTAAAACAATCACCTTATGCTTGCTTTGACAGGTTTTCCAAAATAGTAGTCACAAACGAATAAAATCAATGCCAGGCAAATCAGTCCTTATTTGTGAAATCCTCATCAAAAGGTAGAATTGCTATTCTCATTTTCAATGTAGACGACATCATTCTAACTGGAGATAACTCAGAAGAAATTATCAAGCTCAAATATTAGTTGCTACTAAGTTTGAAATTAAATATCTTTGTGCTCTCAGATATTTCCTAGGTATGGAGGTTGCTCGATCTAAGGCAGAGATTGTTATATCCCAAAGAAAGTTCATCTTAGGCTTGCTAACTAAGATTGACATGTTTGTGTGTAAACCTATAGAGACGCCTATGGACCCCAAACCTAAAGTTAACGAAAAATAATGAGAGTGTACCAATAGATAAAAGGCAATATCAAAAACTAGTAGGCAAGTTGATCTATCTCTCACACACAAGGCTAGAAATTGCATTTTCAATAATGTTGTTAGCCAACACATGAATGATTCGCATGAGGAACATTTACAGTCTATGAATCAGATTCTCAGATACCTAAAAATGACACCAGCCCATAATTTACTCTTCAAAAAGAGTAAAATTCATGAGATAGAGGTTAACGCCGGCGCAAGTTAGGTTAAAGAATTGACTGAAAGAGGATCCACAAGTGGTTACTACTCCTTTGTTTGGGGCAATCTTGTTACATGGAGAAGTAAAAAGTAGTCAGTGGTGTCAAGTAGTGCAGAGTCAGAATATTGTGCTTTTACTTTAGGGCATTTGCAAAGGAATGTGGATTCAGAGATTACTAAGGGAATTGAAAGTTGATTTTAAGGACTAGATAAAAATACATAGTGACAGTCAATCCACCATAAGCATTGTTAAAAATCCAGTACACCACAACAGGACTAAGCATGTGGAAATTGATAAGGCATTTCATTTCAAAAAATGTCAACAACGGAATAGTCCAACTAAGCTACATCCCTACGCAACTGCAGCTTGCTGATATTCTCACCAAAGCTCTTCCAAGAATCAACTTTGATGAATTCAACTCCAAGTTGGGATTGTATAACATATACACCCCAGCTTAAGGGGGAGTGCAGAAAGGAGCCGAATTAGTTTGTATATATATTTGGAAATAACTCATAGACTGTAATCTAGTAGATTAGGATTTATTATTTAGTTTCCTAGGAAATATAAGATCAGTCATTAATTTATTCCTAATTAGTTGTTTTCCTAGTTTATTAAGATTCCTAACTTTGTAAGATTGTCCTATTATCTTTCCTAGAATAATGCACTGGAATGTCAATCGTCCTAATATAAATATTAGGTTGTATTCCCTTCGTGAATATACGAATTTTCCTTCACCAAAATTCTCATTTATGCACCATTTGCATCGTTCTCATTGGAAATCAATTAAAAGATTATTGTGATATCTCAAAATGCACATCAAAACTTGACATTCAAATAGTAAACGAACTAGATATACAACTTCATGTGTATCCTAATTCAGATTAGGCAAGAGAACTTTTTGATTGAACCTTTACATCTAATTATGTTACTTATTTTACTAGCACACTTCTCTTTTGGTCTTCAAAAAAGAAATATTCTATTTTACTTTCCTTTACAGAGGTTGAATATCAAGTTGTAATTGTTGCACTTGTTAAAACATATTGGGTCACACATTTGCTTCGTGAGCTAAATTTTCCCACTACAAGCATTCCTTGAATATTTTGTGACAATGTTAGTGCTCCATACATCTAAGTCAATCTTGTCTTCCATAGCAAAATAGAGTGTATATCAATTGATTTTCATATCGTTAAAGACCAAGGGCAAAATAAAAATGTTGAAGTTAACTATTTACACACTACTGGTCAAGTTGTTGACATCCTCATAAATCCATTTCTATTGACAACTTTTGAGCAACTCTTTTCTAAGTTGGGAGTTACGAAGGCCACCACTAACTTGTAGGGGTGTAATAATTGTTGTTGACCTAGTTCTTGATTTTTCTATTTTAATTATATTTGTTATTACTTATTTTTAAAATTCCATTATCTTATCTTTTCTGACTTATTTTTTATATAATTTTTATTTTTGAATTTTCTTATATCCTTGTGTATAGTTCAATGGTTAATGTAACCCCTATAAATACCTATCAAACATATAAAAAACTCATAATTCATTCTTCAATATTATCAAATATTTTATTAATGTCTATTAGGTCGAGTGATAAGGAGCTCCGCTTAAATAAAATCTAAAGCTCAAGCCTTATGAATGGAGAAAATAATGTTGAAAAAAGCTTTACCTTCCATTTAATGGTTTGACCAAACTCAACTCTAGATTTTGTCGAAGCCAATATGAACAATTTTATAATTTATTGATAAAAATTTTGAACTCTAAATTCTATTGATAATCATAATACAACTTCTCTATTATGTACACATAAATTTCGAGTCAAATATTGACTTTGAAAATTTGGAGTCAATTTTTTTATCAACTCAAAAAGAGTTACAATCTCTAGATACTTCTCTACAAAGAAAAAACTTCTTTGATTCTTATCTTTAGTTGGTTTCGATCCAAGGGTTGTCTAGACTTGATCTTGGAAAGATATGAGTCATTTTAAGTGTCATGTTGACTTGCTCTTAAAAATGGTTTGGTCCTCCTTTCTTTACGAAAGGTGGCTTTTCTTCAGAAATAACTTTTGACTTTCTCCCCTCAACTGAACTAGATAGGAAGGTGGCTTTTTCTCAAAACAAATATGGTGTTCGTCAGAATTTCTTCAAGTTGTTCAATTTCTTCAGAGAACTTCTAAACTTTTGAACTGGTGAATGTGCATAATAACTTGGTGGTGACTAAAGGTGTTCATGGGTTGGGTCTAAGCATTATATTAAAACATTTTATTCTTGCCCAAGCCCAGCTTGACCTGAAATATGAGCTTAAAATTTTTTTCAAGCTTGGTTGTATTTGTAAATAGCTAACTGAAACTCATTTTTAGTCTCGTCCATATTATTTTTAATTTAATATTTTTATTTATTAAAATTTCATATATTATCATCTTAATATTTTTTAATGCTTACATTATAGTAGTATTAAAAATATATTTATATTATTTTAATTTAATATTTTTATTTATTAAAATTTTATATGTGGTCATCTTAACATTTTTAATGTTTATATATACTAATATAGATTTAATTTTTACGTATAATAAATTACATAATATATAAAAATAATATCATATAAAACATTACAAATTTACACAAATGGACTGAGTCAGACCAAGCTTAGGCCTTGAATGTTCAAGCTCGATCCTATCCCAAACTTTAAACAAGTCTTTTTTTTTTTCCAAGCACATTTTTGGGCCTAATATTTTTGCTCAAACCCTCTCAAATCTCAAGCAGGCCTTCGAGCTTGGGCAAATAGTCCGACCCATGAACAGGTCTAGTGGTGATTGCATTTTATAATGCCAGTCATTTGAATAAAAGAGAGTTCTTTGTGAAATGTAAATTCTTCATTTGAAGTGATTCATAAATTTTAACTCTTTTATTTATTATTTATCTCTTTTAATTTAATTAATTTAGAGATAAAATAATCATTCAATATTATCACTTAATTAATTTAATTTAATGTGTAATAATATAATATTTTATTATTTATCTTATAATTAATTTAAATTAATTTCATTAATTTCACCCATGATAATTTTGACTTGACTCATAAGGTGCTTTGTAATTAATCCTAAAAATTCTTTGTTTGCATATTATTCCAAAATCAAGATACAATGTAGAGCTTAACTTTATGCAGTATGATATTCTCGAGATAAATGTAGAGTTTAGGCTCTATATGGTTTTTAGAAATATTCTCTATTTTTAATTTTAGAAAGCAATTTTTAGTTTTCAGTTTTAAAAATTAAAAATATGTTTGATAAATAAGAATAAAAATTTCTTCCAAAAATGAAATTATGAAAATTCATTTGGTTACTTTATTCTTGTTAGGTTTAGATTTTAAAACTTTATTAGAATAAAAAGAAAGGAGAAAAACTTGCAAATTGATTTATAGCGGTTCGATCTAAATATCTACTTTCATTACCTTAAAATATTTCAATTAAGAATTTCTCAATGAACTACTTTAAATTGTTACCTTTCAAGAAAAACGTATAACTTTTAAAATCTTATCTTTTACAAAAGTTTAAATCCAATCTTCCTGTCTAATTTTCCAAGACTAAACTAAAACCTCTCTAGTTTTTATGGCTCAACTATAAACTCTTCCAATTTACAATTGGTGAAAAGATAAAGTAAACAAGAAATCATCCCAAAGGTAAGTGTTTACAAAATTTGGCTCACTAAAACTTATACAATGATTTACAATAAAAGCTCTTAAGATTATGTGTGACAACCCAAATTAGGGCCTAATCGGAATAGTGGTTTCATGACAACAAATCCGAGATAGAAATAATTGTTTTATAATTATTTTGGGGTTTATGATATGATTGCATGATTTTGTGAAAATTTCGTGATGAAATTCTATGCCTAAAGTGCTTAAATTGAAAGTAGGGACTAAATCGAATAAGTTGCAAAATTTGCATCCCGGAAGTTTTAGTATGAAATTGTTTTGGAATATTAATTAGGAGGTCTTAAATAGCAATTTGACCAATTTTAAGTTCATGGACAAAATTAGGACATGGAAGGAATTTTTGAAAGTTTAGTAAGGAGGGCATTTTGGTCATTTGGATATTAAATGAAATAAAATGGGAAAAATAACAAAAATTGATCATCATCCTCCTTAGTTGCTGCGAATTCTCCTCTCTCCATAGCTAGGGTTTCTTCAATTTTCAAGCTCCATAGTAAGTGATTCCAAGCCCGCTTTTAATGTTCTTTACGTTTTGGAATCCTAAGCTCGATTAAGCTTATTCTAGTAATAATTTAACCTAGGGTTCATATTTGGAAAAATACCCATAGGTGAAATTTGTGTATTTTGATGTTTTATGATAGAATATGAGGTTTTAAATTGTGTTAAATAACTTGTGCTACTCGGTTTTAAGTGAAAACAGTAAAAAAGATAATCGGTAAAAATACCTATTGTTCATAACTATATGATAGAGTGAGAATTTGATGTTGTTGTAGAAGAGAAAAATATTCAGCATATCATAAAACATAAGAATAAGGGCTGAAATTAAAATCCGAGCCTAGGGGCAAAATTATAATTTTGTAAAGTTAGGGGCAAAATGTAATTTTTCCATGATGTGATTTTTGGATTGAAATAAATAGTATGAGTATTAAATGAGCTAAATGTGTTATTATAGATCAAAAAGACGCGAATTGATCTCGAACGGGGAAGGAAAAGTTTTGGACTAAATTGCAAAATTTCCACATTTTGCACCAAGGTAAGTTTGTATGTAAATATTACAATAATTTCATGTACATTCTTATATTTCAGCCTATTATATAAATATACTAGCTGATGTTAAAATGTAAATCGACTATTGGAAGAATGGAAATAAATATAGAGAGAGATCCGGTTGAACATTCTGAGAGATCGAATGAAATAGAGGAGCGTAGCTAGGTCACATGTATGATCTTGAGTGCACATCATGTGTACAAGAAAGCTACGAGATACCTCAGTAGTAGCTAGGTCACATGTGTGATACGAGATGTATCCCATGTAGACAAGAGAGCTACGTGAAAGATAAATGTAGCTAGGTCGCATGCGTGATTCCAAGTGAAGGACACCATGTAGACAAGAGAGCTACGAGACAAATCGGTTAGGTCGCATGAGTGGTACTAAGTGTTCACCATGTGTACAAGAGAGCCGAACTAAACGAAGTATGATGGTGAGGCTGTGTGCTGAAACCATTAAATATCGAGGATTAATTCGAATTGTTCAACGGGATGGTTTTGTGGTGATATTGTGGTTTGGACCTACACTTATGGTGAATGAAATGTCGTGAAAATGATTTGTGATATATACATATATAAGATAAAATGAGGTTAGCATAAAGAATGTGTGAAAGAGTGAAATTAGCATTAAAACTGTTTTTAGATGGTAGCGATGACGTGATTTTGAAAAATCACCAAAAATAGGAGGAATATAATTAGAGGTTGAATGAGATGTGAAATTAAAGTTTAATGAGTCTACTTTCATCTAAAAGAAACAGAGCAAGCAAAGGAATTCTATATTTTGAGATATTTACAATTGTATGTGACTTGGATGAACACGTGATCCCCTGTTCCAAATTTGAAAAATCATTAAAAATTGTACAAAGAAAATTAAGAAATATAGTTTACATGCCTAAATTCCTTATTGAGACTAGTTTTAAATGAAACAGACTTCAGGGTTGTTTGAATTGTGTACTGAGAGAAATTCAATTCAGTAGTGAACAGAGGTCAGATCAATGAAATGTAACAGGGAAACTTTAACTAATAAACTGTACTAATCGGCTGAACCAAAAATTATATAAAAAATTATCAAAAATCTTTATGAGTCTAGATTCAGGGAAATTTTACAGATTTGAATTTCGAGTTTTGTAACTCGAGTTATGATTTATTTAGTGAATATGATGCAGCAGAGACAGCTTAATCAAAGTGGAATGAATAGTGAAGTTAAAGTAGATATACTTGAATTGTTGTGTAAACATGTTATATTCTTTAATTAGTATTTACATACTTACTTACTAAGCTATAAGCTTACTTTGTTTCTCTCTTTTGTCTTATAGTGTCCTTCGGCTTGCTCAGGAGTTAAGGATCGTGAAGATCTGTAACACCCCGAACCCGAGACCGTCGCCGGAGTCGAACGCGAGGTGTTAACAGACTTCAACCCACTTATTGACAATTTTCAGACAAGCTGCCAATCTGAGTACTAGTCGCTCTAAAATTCATAACTTGAGTTTTACAACTCGAAAATCAGTTCCGTAAATTTTTCCTGAAACTAGACTCATATGTCCATCTACATATTTTTTCTAGAATTTTGGTCGAGCCAATTAGTACAGTTTATTAGTTAAAGTCTCGCCTGTTGTAGGGATCGACTACACTGACCTTTGTGCGTTACGAATTGGATATCTCCTGTACAGGGCTTCAATACTAATGCCGTTTGTTTCTATAGAAACTAGACTCAGAGAGGAATCTACACATATATGGAATGACTCCTAATTATCTCTGGTTAATTTACAATGATTTTCCAAAGTTGGAACAGGGGATCCAGAAACCGTTCTGGCCCTATTTCACAAGAACTTTAAAATCTGTTAACTTATAACTCATATGACCATTTCGTTTCTTCCATATGAAAGTAGATTCATCAAGGTACACTTACATAATTTATTTGCTATTTAATACCATTCCTACTATTTTTAGTGATTTTTCACATCCACGTCACTGCTGCTGTCAGCATCTGCCTTTAGTAGGCTTTACCTATTTCATACTTTCCATGATTCAATTGGCCCTTTTACATACATAGCACAAAGCGTGATCATGATTAACCATTCCAATGGCTAATCGTTTCAAAATAATTCCATACCTCATAAGGGTCAACATACAAACGATTATAGTTCTATGCTAAAACGATATAAGCCATTTTCGCATGGCTATCCAAGTTTACACAAACCGAAGGTACATGACCTTCAACAAAGGATGGTCCTATACATGCCATTTCAAAGTTCAACCAAAATTTGTACCAAAATGGGGCTTCGATAGTGTGGATGACTTGACTTCTTTGATCCCGAATCCGATAGCTAACGAAGCGAAACCTATAAAACAGAGAGCCAAAGCAACGGGTAAGCATTTTAATGCTTAGTAAGTCTCAAGCAATGAAATCAGCTTTGACTAAGGTATTTTATTCACATGGCTAATTAAACCACTTTACTAATTCACATTCCCATACTCATACTTATTTCACATCACCGACCCTTATGTTCATACACAAAAGAACAACTTAGCCCAAGGCCGGTAGCTCGTTTATCAACTTAGCGATACTTACTTGTAAGAATTCAATTAGTACAAGCACATACAAACATACCTCATTGCTGGAATTTTCACAAGTGTATAAGCTGAAATTTTCACAGCAAGATTGCTCACTTCGAATCACATACTTTCGGATTTAACCGGATATAGCGACTTCGACGATTGCCTTGGTCATAACCGGATTTGGTGACTTGCACAAAGGCCTTGGTCTTAGCCCGGATATATCAACTCGCACGAATGCCTTCGGTCTTAGCCGGATATATCAACTCGCACGAATGCCTTGGTCTTAGCCGGATATATCAACTCGCACGAATGCCTTCGGTCTTAGCCCGGATATATTTCCAATGTTCACTTACATATATATCAATATTCAAGACACGTCCATAGTTCATTTTCGTTACTAAAGCTCTAACACAAAATATCTATCAACCTTTACTATTTCGGCTCAATGGCCACACAAACAAGGAGCATAATTTTGATATAATTCAAGTAGGGTCATCACTCAAGACTTACCTTGGATGTTGTCGAGCGATTTCGACGGCTATTCAACTACTTTTTCCTTCCCTTTATCGGATTTAGCTCCCTTTGCTCTTGAGCTAATTTACACAAATTTAACTTATTAAAATCTCATCATGATAGCTTATGGCGAATATGACAAGGAGTGTAAATGGTCATATGGCCATCCTTTAGCTCAAATACACAATGGTCATGCACATTTTACATCACAACAAGCAATTCAATACATTCAAACATCAACGTGAAGTTCAAAGTACTTGGCCCTTATATACATTAGGCATCAAAGTTGTATATGTACGAAATCATAAATCGAACTCAACACATTAGTTAATATTCCTCTTAGCGAATTTTCTAAGCCAAGAATAGGCATCAATATGCTTGCCTCAAACCGAATGCATGCACACTAATTACCCCTCATGTGGCCGAATATACACTTAATACCACACAAAAAAACAGCATACATTTTACTACTAACACATTACATATCGTAATTCATTGCACATCTCTTATTTACTTCATAATCAACACATCATCACAA